>NC_064639.1:244744302-246081177 GCF_023864345.2 Schistocerca serialis cubense | reverse complement strand
CATGGATTGCAGAGCCAGAGGCTCTGTCTCCCAAGCCGGCCGTGTGACCGAGCGGTTCTAGGGGCTTCAGTCCGGAACAACGATGCTGCTCCTACAGTCGCACGTTCGAATCCTGCTTCTGGCATAGATGTGTGTGATGTCCTTAGGTTTCAGTAGTTCTAAGTCTAGGCTACTGATGACCTCAGATGTTAAGTCCCGTAGTGCTTAGACCCATTTGAACCATTTTTTTTCTGTCTGCCAAAAAGATGTCTGTTCTGCTCGAGGTCTGGATCACAAGAGAGCGAGGCGAGGCAATTATGTTCTGTACTGCAGGATCCTCCAGCGTTCACACACGTGACCTGTACCTCAAGCACGCTATTGGCTAAAACCGATGGTGTGAATTCGCTAGCAGTTTCAACAGAGGGCTAAAGGCGTCTCTTGTCAGCAGCTTTAACTGGACAGAACGCCTCGGTTCTGGAAGACAGGCAGCTTCTGTCACAAAGGCACAGTGTAAGTTGTTCTGGGAGAAAACTTATAAAAATTTCACTGAGCCTTTGAAATAAATGATTCCAGTACTAGTACACTGCTGTGACACTTGAATACCTTGTAAAGCTTCTCCTAATAGATCAACTGTAGTAACAACCTTCCAGTATCAACAAAATCCATTGTCCTGAGAAATTTTCAAAGAATGTGTGCATGAGATCTGAAGATATTCAGCACGGCTGCAGGAGAAGGCTTTCAAGCTCTTGCACAGACACTGCTAAAATACAGGAGAACAGTACCCCACTGCAGGTACAAGAGAAGTGCTTCCTCTCCAATCAACAATTTCTCACAATGTAATAAAAGTACTGTATAAGAGCTATTGTTGCCTTCAGTGCAATAACCATTGCCTTAGGACCATTCTACAGTATACCCTTGAGGACAAATAGTTGCAGGTATATTTTCCTAATTTTTGCACACCATTGGAAGCAATGAAAAAGTCATTACTTATTTAAAATGAAGTTGGCCATGTGAAAGATGCACTGTTTCAGTGCAGGCCAATTCACACTTGCCATCACGTTACATCATGTCATCATGTCAAAACATTCCATGTGCTGTGTTGGTAGTTGAGGTGGCCACTAAATACAATCAGACGTTTACAAAAAGGTAACATATTAATAAGTTTGATTACAATATGTAGATTAAATAGCTGAGATATATGTAACTTGGAAGCGCTGTAAGTTTTTCTGTGACGCTATGTTATATACAGTGAGAATAATGTTCTTGATAGAAACAAAGAGTATTGACTGTTGATACAATACAATAAGACAGAGTAATGCTCGATAACATCTTACTACATCAATGTAATTTCTTCACAGCAGTCTTCTGTAATAAGGTTGGTAAGTTTCTGCAGATTCACTGACTCTAGGGAGAAGCTCTGAGTCGGGCTGCTTACAAAGATGCACCAGGCAGTCAGTGTCATAGGCAGTGAGCGTATGCGAATTTCGCATCCTCTGGTGGCACATCCTCATCAGAGACAGCAAGCGATGGAAGATCAAGCTCTCCAGTGGCATGCTGGTGGGGTGTCTAAAAGTGCCATCTCCTGTGTAGCTGTGAGCATCAAGCCAGGTACTATCGATAAAGCTGACACTGACACGGAATTCCAGACTCCAAAATAGAACACTGTAGTCTCAACTGCCAGCAGACTTCCTGCACTGGTAATACCAGTTCCCATCAGATGAGCAAAGTTCATCCTGTCTGACTTGGCTAGAACTTGGATGGGTGACTGCCCAGTCTGCCAAGTGCTGTTGGCAAATGGGTTGCACTCAGCCCTTATGATGCAAACAACTGACAAGTACTGGCTCTCTTATTGTAAACTGATGTGCAGCCAGTAGAGTGATATGCCTGTTCTGGTGCGAAGTCTATGTTACGCTGCTGTTGATACAGCTGGTTGTGGTACAATGTCAGATAGTGCCAATCAACCTGCATTCTGACATTCGTCTTGTGAACCACCGAGAACTTATGTCAAAGGCCAGAGGTAGGATGTCCATCTGATGGCACAGATGGGTGCAGCATTGACTCTGCTAGGGACGCAGAAGGTTATATAGCTGATGCAGATTCAATGTCCATGAATGCCGTCACTGCGAATTAGTGACATGTTGTAACATGCCTCTTCAATGCTTAATATTCAATTACCTGTCTTGAAACCAGACAGTGATCATTATTTCGAAGTACACTGCATCGAATCCTGCATCCACATATAAAATTCTAAGTTATTCTGATTATCTCGTTGTGGGTCTCATTGTCTTCTTTAGGCCATTATGCTGGTCACGGATCCTGTTCCCATATGAAGAAACATTAACTGATAAAAGGGTTTTGATACTCAAGTGACTTCCAAAGATTATTAAATAAAATAAATTTTCTGAACTTTCATATAATTAGATTCAACAATATTTCACACTCTGAACTAAAAACATAATATAAATCTGTCTTCAGCAGTTCTACAAATGCACACCAGCTTTATTTGCAACAACTTCTCGCCAAGACTATCCACTAACAGCTACACTTCCTCCAAGATTATCAGTTTACCACTATACTTCCGCCAAAACTGTCCATTTAGAACTATACTCGCGCCAACGAAGAAGAATGGAGATATAACACCTAAACCAAAATTTCCCACTCCGAATTCGAAGGAATTTAATTTGGTAACAGCGTCATAATTCCCTCCCATGGTGGTTTTTGGGTCCTTGGTGTCATTCTCCTTCTGCTTGTTGGGTGGACCTGCAGTCGGTCCCAATTATCATTTGCCACATGTTCGACTAGACTGCCTGCACATGGAAGCCCTGTGAGGAATATGCAACCAGGTGGGCCATTTGACAACCATATGTGACAGTCGGCTTGCCACAAGCCAGTTGTCAGATGCATCTGTGTTTTCACTGGACTCTAAGGATGTTCTGGACGCTCTGTGCTAGTTGCCCTGACATACGTTCCTGTTGTTGTTTGTGGATGGCACCCAGTCGAATTTCAAGTAGACACCAGTGTGACTATCACGAATTTGGATATGCACAGGCTCTTCATCTACATCTATCTACATCTACATTTATACTCAGCAAGCCACCCAACGGTGTGTTCCAGTCGCGTATGGTTCGCGGGAAGAACGACTGTCTGAAAGCCTCCGTGCGCGCTCGAATCTCCCTGATTTTACATTCGTGATCTCCTCGGGAGGCATAAGTAGGGGGAATCAATATATTCGATACCTCATCCAGAAACGCACCCTCTCGAAACCTGGTGAGCAAGCTACACCGCGATGCAGAGCGCCTCTCTTGCAGAGTCTGCCACTTGAGTTTGCTAAACATCTCCGTAACGCTATCACCCTTACCAAATAACCCTCTGACGAAACGCGCCGCTCTTCTTTGGATCTTCTCTATCTCCTCCATCAACCCGATCTGGTACGGATCCCACACTGATGAGCAATACTCAAGTATAGGTCGAACGAGTGTTTTGTAAGCCACCTCCTTTGTTGATGGACTACATTTTCTAAGGACTCTCCCAATGAATCTCATTTTGGTACCCGCCTTAACAACAATTAATTTTATATGATCATTCCACTTCAAATCGTTCCGCACGCATACTCCCAGATATTTTACAGAAGTAACTGCTACCAGTGTTTGTTCCGCTATCATATAATCATACAATAAAGGATCCTTCTTTCTATGTATTCGCAATACATTCCCTGTTGCGTCAGTTACCTTGCTGATATCTAGGTAACAAGCCCTACAAGAAAGGAGCATTTACGAAACCTTCATTTGCTTTTCCAATGGCTCCTGGAGAATGGTCTTCGTTGCAGGCAGGAAAAGTGCAGCTTTTTCTCCCCAGCAGTGCATTTTTGGGTCATGTGCTTAGAAAAGATGGGCCTTTTCGGAATTTGGACCCTTTCTTGCTGTTATAGAGCCCACTCTTGGTGTGCCTGGAATGGCAACATATGCTATGTCAGGTTGTTTCTTATAATAAACAGCACATTACTCTGTAGGGGCAATTCACTGTCTCCGGGCATTATAAGAAAGTGGAATGGCAACTTAGTTTGTTAATGATCAGTTTACTGTTGGTGAAGACTATTTTTGGGCTAGACGCTTTTTCAGTTTTTAGGCTCCAGATAGTTGAAGAAGTGCATTTAAAATGCTTCAATCTGTGCCTTTTCGGAATTTGGACCCTTTCTTGCTGTTATAGAGCCCACTGTTCAAGAATACCTTGGACGGGGCAGAAAGTTGAGAAGAACACGTTTCTACTAAGCCATCAGTGGTAACTAAATTTTGTCGCCCCTGCCCTGAGTCAGTGCGCCACCACTTTTGTAGTGATTCAGAAGCCTGACAGCACCATGCACCTTCTCAGAATTTTTAAACAGACTGTCAGTGAGCAATGTATTGTGGGTTTGTATCCAATTCCGCGACCGATGAAGTTTCTGGAGGACCAGCATTTTTCATGAATCAGTTTGTGTAATGCTTGCGTGCAGTTGCCTTTGGACACAGTTTCTCAGACCTTCTTAGTCTTCAAGACCTCATTTGGGTATTTCCAGTTTAATCGCTTGCTTTTTGGAATCTTGTCTGCTCTGGGAATTCGTCAATTGTACCTGAAGTAGTTGATTAAGGAGAGTCCCTGTTGTGTCAGTTACCTTGCTGATATCTAGGTAACAAGCCCTACAAGAAAGGAGCATTTACGAAACCTTCATTTGCTTTTCCAATGGCTCCTGGAGAATGGTCTTCGTTGCAGGCAGGAAAAGTGCAGCTTTTTCTCCCAGCAGTGCCTTTTTGGGTCATGTGCTTAGGAAAGATGGGCTGGTCCCTACAGACACTCCACACATCAAAGCCATTGTCAATCTGCCAGCGCCCAAGAACCAGAAGGAGATCCAGTAATTTTTAGTAATATTTCACATTATGCTCAGTTCATTCAATGGGCTGCACATATCTGTCATCCTCTTTAACAGTGTTGCCAAAAGAGATTTAAGTTGGTCTGTTCTGCAGATTGTCAATGATCTTTTCAGTTTCTCAAGTAGTATTTGTGCTCCACTCATTGTCACACTTCTTTTACGCCATGTAAACCTTCAAACCCGGACTGTGATGTTTCCCAGTATGGTATTACTGCAGTCCCGCCAGATGAGCAGCCGGAATTATTCACAGATGGAAAAGTATGCGCTACCTATTATTTTCAGGGTTAAAAATTTTCACGTTTTGTTGTATTGAGCCAGGTTCCTCCTCGTCACTGACCATAAGTCACTGGTTGCCTTAATTGGCCCTCATCCCAAGCTGCCCAGTAGGACTGCCCAGCAACTGCAGAGGTGGTTCTCTTTCTCAGTAGCTATTGCTATGACATTCGTTTCTACTCCACCACCCAGCATGCCAATGGTGATGCACTATTGCAGCTACGAGTGGGGCCCAATCTGGTGTTTGATCAGCAGGAAGCTTTTGTGTTTGCAATGGATGATTCCTTGCAGCAAACCCTGACGGATTTTCCACTGACAGCATAAGAGGTCGCGATCACCACAGCCAGTCACCTGCATTTCTGGAAAATCGTTTTGGTGCGACAAGTGGGTTCTCCAGAGAGCATAACTTCGGGTGTGGATCTGGTTTGGAATACTTCTTTTTTTCTCCTGTATGATAGATTCAGTGTTGCCTATGAGGTCCTCATGCTTGCCACAGAGGAACTATAATTTTGAGTGGACGCCGGCCCAGCGTTGGTGTCCTCACATACTCCAGTTAATGCGTGTGTCACACTGCAGTATTATTTGTCTGAAGACACTGGTGCAACGTCATGTCCACTATCTTAGGTCCAATCGTGAAATAGAACATATAATGCTAGTTTGTGGGCCCTACGCACAGGACCAGACTGCATCCCACAAAAGTGTTCTCCTTGGCTAGTTCTGGGACATGCTTGAGACAGGTTGCACTTCAGTTTTGTGGGTCAGTGTTTTGGCAGCATGTGGTTGTTGGGGGTCGATGCTTTTTTCAGTTTCCCCTACATGCCAAGCCGCCCTCTATGTCATCGACTGCCACTGTCCATGCATTTTCAATTATTTTTGCCTCTCTCAGGAACTCATATCCAATAACAGTAGGCAGTTTGCGTCGAGTTTGAAGATTTTTGCATTTGCAGTAGTATCCGGCATTTGATTATCGTCCTGTTTCACCAGGCTTCATACTTAGAGGTGGAGCACTTCATGCATATGTTCAAGACCTAGATTAAGAAGTCCATGCCTGTCTCTTCCGACAAGGATACACTGTTTGGGCGCAGTCATCCAGCTGGAATCATGGGTGGCTGCCAGGTGTCATGATAGGCAGCAATGTTTGGTAGTTGTTAGTGGTGGAAGTTGGTAAGGAGCAACTAAGCCATCAAGCAAATCTGTTGCACCTGTACCCTGCTGGCGCATCAGCATTATGGTCTCCTGGTCAGCTGGGAGCCAGGATTGGTCTCATCGATGTTCCAGGAGGGGGGGGGGGGCCTCCCACATCATGCAGCAGTATGCCTCGCCATTCCTGTCCCCTCTAAGCTTATGTTGTCCTCCCATTGCCTGTAGCCTTGGGCTCCAATGAGGCTCATGCCTGCACCTGTTGCTGTGGAACTCAAAGATTTTGATCCACTCTTCTCCACCTCTGCCTTCTCCTCACTTTCACCAGTGGCAGTGGCCTCACACCCACTGCTGCCAGTGAACCCCCTTTTGCCTTAGTCTCCGTGCCTTTCCACACTTCTGGTGGAGCCAGCAGCATCAGCATTACCTCATTCAGTAATCAGTCCACTGCCGTATTCTCCATCTGGTATTTTGGGCCCAAACCTGGCCAGTTTCGGCCCTTCTGTCCTTTTCAATGGGAGGGCTTTAGAACTTCACAAGTAGACATCACAAAGGAGGCAGATGAGCTGGCATGTGTAGCACAGCAGAATAAGAGCAAAAACCTGCCATGAATGGTGCCTGTGACACTTAGTATGAACAGACTTGCTAGCAGAAGGCGTTTACCTGTGGGTGCCAGTAAGCCAGGCAGGACAGTGGTTATGCTTTTCTCAACTACTGTGAACCTCACCTTGCATTTCATGCTGAGTGTTGCTGAGTGCTCAGATGTCAGCTGTCCTTGCTAGCTGTGGGAGGAGTTTATCACCTTGATCTTATCTTATTTCCTGTAGACTGAATTGCATGGCACATTTTCATTTCCTCTCAAAGGGTTCTGTTCTCTGGTTATTACCAGGACACCAACAGGCCATGGAGTACCCATGTCGACATTGGAGTGTAACAGCATTGGCATGCCTATACAGATAGTATTGAGATGAAATCCTACTTTTTGCATCAGTAAAAACTTTTTTTGGTTTGTCCAAAATAATCCTATATTTACATTTACATTCCATTCCGTGCCTAAAATGATATTGTCACTCAACTCTGGAATCAGAGGACAAACTTAAACAACCATTGTTAATTTTAAATTACAGTAATACTTGTTTTTTTTCTTACTGTTTTGCTATATCTCCCAGTAGTTTCTCTAACTTTTACCCCTATAACAGGTAACGAAATTTGAGCTGTGTTTAACTCTGTCCCTCAGTTTTTCAAAGATGTCACAGATGGAGACTGCCAGTGTCAATTAAACAGTTACCCTCCCAGTTATCAGTCTGAATGAATATGTATGGACTCTCTTGGCTTTCACCATCACTTTTGATTTCAGTTTCATAAAGAACCACTTCCTGTATTATCTGGAGCTCTAAATTCTTTACCTCATATTTGTTTTTAAGAGCTTATTATCTTGGCTGTATGCCAGTCACAGGCATATAAATTTCCCTAGTTGATCTGAATCACTTTTTATGCTCCCCACCAGTCTTGATATGTACCTTCACATACTTTTTGTAATTTAATTAATTTTGCTGCTTCAGTTGTCATTGCTATAACAGTTCCAGGATAATCTCAATATTTCATCATTTATGGATTTTATACATCCCTTTTCATTCTTGAAAGTGTTCACTGCTTTAATGACGTCAACCAGTAAAATTTGATACTCAAGTACATTCCTATCATTGTTCTGGCCTACCCTGATAGTTTCATTAGTTTCCATAATTACCTTCCTCTAATGCTTCTGCTTTAACTTCCACATAAATCATACTAACTAATTCCTCACAAACATGTCTCATTTCCTGCCCTATTTTCAAAATCTTCACCACTGACACAACTACTTCACCAGTCTCACTAGAATCATTTAAAGTGACCTCTTCACTCTTATTATTACAACTCCCCAGTTTCAACATTAGAAGTGACAGGTTCACTCACCACTTACCACACTTTGTTATTCGTTAACATATTATGCCATATTCATTAAATTTAATGTCAGTTACTTCTTCTCCCACCAAAGCTTCATTATCTGATTCACTGTAAAAATTTGTTAGCATTTCTGCATCCAGTTGCACATCATCATTGTGAATAACTTTAATTTCTTTCTTCCCACACACATAATTTTTTTCCTAGCAAAATATATCATATTTTCCTAGCAATTTATATCCTATGCATGTGGTATTCTCTTCTATATTGCTGTCAGTGGAATCTCGAATTCTTCTCTTCTGCTATTCTTTCTTGTAACTTTTTACCTGTGTTAGTTATTTATACTTACCCCAAACCTACAGTCCCCCTATGGGACAACCTCCAATCACCATGAACATTTCCCACACTCTTGTCTTCTGTTATCAAATGGTCTATTATTCCCTACCCTTCATCTATTCCTGTTATCATGCTCTCTATACACACTCCTATTACTGTCATTCCACTGAAAATATTGTCCCTTACCTCCACCCTGATAAACGTTTCTAAAATTTCCTATTTCCCTTCCCATGGTTTACCCCATTATAATTTTGGATCCATCCCCAATAATGATGAATACGACAATCAGTCTGACTTAAAGTGTGTCTTTTATGTCTCTCTAGTGCCCTATCCAGCTTGCCAACATATTTTAGAAACACTTCCTTACACTGATATTCTTAAAGAGAAAATGTTTCACAAACTGACCAAGAACTGGAAACAAAGATTCACCTCAAATTACCTCAAGTGCTAAAAATTTTGATCTTACCATCAAAGATAACATCATCTGCAAAAGAAGAGTGAACATATTCTGGAAAGGGGAGGTATCAGCCACGGGATTAGTAGTGTTTCCTGCGTCAACAGCGACAGCGGTGCTGTATCACAATATTTTTGTGCTGTATACAGTTATCCATTACTTCATCTCTAAGCTCGAGCACTTTGCAAATTATATTTAGCCACTTCGTTTCAATACTTGAGCCATTTAAGTTGTTAGGATTAGGAAATGTATTTTGCAGCAAGCTAATGACATTTACAGCCACTTTTGACTGTGTTCAGATGTTGGGAGAATCGATCGCGAGTGTGTATTGATGCTGGTCCGATCTTAATGCATTGCTTAATTTGTGTGTTGGACTGTGGTGACTGGTGCAACATCTGTTTACACCTGGATTAACACCCAGCTACAAATGTGTAGAATCCTTCAAGTGATTTGTGTCATTATTAACATTGAATTGTCCATTCCTAAACAGACTCCTCATGGTATGATTTCACAACTTGCAGCAAATTCATCCCCATTAAAGCTAACTAATCTAAGGACATTGCACACATCCATGCTCGAGGCAGGATTCGAACCTGCGACCATAGCGCTCGCATGGTTCCAGACTGAAGCACCTAGAACCACTCAGCCACACCAGCCGGCACAGACGGACAACCATCTACATTGGATTCCAGGTAGGAGTGCACATAGACACATTTTATGTGAAGTGTGTTGGAATTGCATGCTTCCAATGGTAACCTCATATGTATGGGCAGTCTAGGACAAATAGACTTCCTAGCACTTGTAACCTCCCCACAAAAATATATAATAAATAGTATGAGTATGATTCTAATTTAGTGTAACCTCCCCACAAAATTCTTTCTCATTTGTAACCTCCCTACAAAATTCTTTCTCATTTAATCTAAGCTCAAAATTCATTCACATTTAGCATAACCTCAAAACAGAAAAATTCCTTAACCTCTCAACAGTAAAAATTATAATTATGTCGTTCACATTCAGTGTAACATCCCAATAATAAAATAAATTGAGTAACCTGGTAATAAAACAATGTAACTAACCTCTCAATTAAATTGTCACTCACTTATGACTTTTCAATAATTCACTGTGAATTTAACCTGGTAAATTTTGGACGACAGCAGTGCTGCGTCATGGCCCTGAAAGATAATTCAAAATAAAAAAAGGAAAAATTCTTACCTCAGTGAAGTCGCCGGATATATCTGCTCTTACAATAAATTTTTCCGGCACAGCTCTGTACAATGCTGCCCGACCTATCTGTCATTTATGAAAGGAAGCAACTGATTTTTCTATTGTAATAATCGGGATGATCATGGATGGCAGAAATTAGTAAATTCTTTAAATTGAAATGAATGGTAGTTAAAAGTTACTTTTTATGAGGAAGATTATTATTATGAGAGTTTTAAAACATTTACATGCGACTTGAGATAACATTACTACATATACACGAGGCTGCTTTTTACCTTGTACAATAACACTCAGGCTCCGGCATTGTTGCACCGCGACTGGGTCAGCCAACACGATACACCATACCAGACCAGAGCAGACTCCAGACTAGCAACAACTTACTCCTACAGCTACACCATTCCTACTGAAGTCAACGCTGCTCTCTGGTCAGAGACCTTGCATATCGCAGGCAGCGCATGAACAATACATCGAAATTACATCTGCTCGGACCTCTTACATAACCTTGCACTGGGGGGCAAAAATTTGGCAGCGATGGTGAGTCAATTGGACTTGCCATGAGCAACAAATTTTTCTAAAATCTACTGAACTAACTTTACAGTCACAGAGTATATACATATATATATAAGTGCAAAACACGAAATGAAATAGAGTGCACATGCACTGAGTACAGAACATATCAAGCAATGACAAAATGTATACCCAATGAGTACAAAACACATTAACAAATGACATAAAGTGCACACGCACTGTATATATTTTTTTACCATTTTACAAGAACTAGGATACGCAATGAGTACAAAACATATTAATAAATGACATAAAGTGCACACGCACTGTATATATTTTTTTTACCATTTTACAAGAACTAGGATACACAATGAGTACAAAAGATATTAACAAATGACATAAAGTGCCCAAGCACTGTATATGTCTCTACCATTTTACAAGAACTAGGAAACGAAAGGGAAGAATTGCATCATGGTTGTAGCACAGTTGGTTGCACGTAGCTGCACTGAAAGTCCATATCTTTCTACAGAAGCGCAGCACCAAGTGAGACAATCTGAAGTTCTCTTCCCTGAAGTATTAATCAGTGTAGCCAAGATACTGAAATGTCGTATTAATATTCAATGTTATCATTTTGGTAGTACATTAGTTACACCAAGCAGTGGGACCATAATAACATTTCCATTGTTCAAGGTGATGGACAGCATGATGTGGCAACACCACACTCCTGCATAATTGATACTTTTTCACTAACGCAGAATTGGTGCAAAATCCAAATATAGTGCTCCATGATCATGAGGATGGACAGGGTAAACGGATATTGCAGCAATTTCTGGTAATTAGGTCAGAAGGTGAAGGACATTAAGTCTTATGCTAGTCATCATTGAGAATTACATTAATCTATCAACCGATTTGAGTAATTGTTGGCACTCATTGCCTAGTTAATAAATATTTCTGTACTACGTATGGAGTATTACAGAACATTATTCATAAGTCATCTGATTACACTAAATATTGGCACTCATTGGCCAGTTACAAACCATTTTTATGCATTATTCAGAAATGATCATTCAAAGCAAGAGTTAATTAATGGCATACCATTTACATAATTCATCTAGTTATAGTAATCATTGGCACTCATTGGCCAGTTACAAACCATTTTTATGCATTGTTCAGAAGTGATCATTCAAAGCAAGAGTTAATAAATGGCATAGCATTAACATAATTCATCTATTCATAGTAATCATTGGCACTCATTGGCCAGTTACTAAATATTTTTATGCATTATCAGAAGTGATCATTCAAAGCAAGAGTTAATTAATGGCATAGCATTAACATAATTCATCTAGTTATAGTAATCATTGGCACTCATTGGCCAGTTACTAAACATTTTTATGCATTGTTCAGAAATCATCATTCAAAACAGGAGTTAATGAGTGTAGCATCAAGATACTGGTATTCATATATAATAGCATGTAAGTGACACAAGACAAATTTAAAATATAAGAAACAGTGGCATTCATTGGCCAGTTATAAAGTATTCATATAGTTTTATAAAACATTATTCAGTATTATTCAGAAGTCGTCATTCAAAATGAGAGTTAATTATTGGCATAACATTTATAGAGTATAACAAAAATATTATTTACAGAAATTATTGGCATAGTATTTATGCATTATTACAAAACATCATTCAGTGTTACTCAGAACTCATCATTCAAGTGACATAGGACATATTTAAAATGTAACACACTATAACTATTACTCAAGGTCTGTGGTTAGAAAACATCATTCAGTATTACTCAGAACTCATCATTCAAGTGATATAGGACATATTTAAAATGTAACACACTGTAACTATTACTCAAGGTCTGTGGTTCAATAATACATAGATATAATGGATTCAATACATCTGACAAATCTGCATTATATTTAGTACTATAAATATCTCTTAAACTAGTAGCATTATTTGGGACTGGTAATACATTTTTTTGTGTGGTAGCAATGTGTTGCGTTGGGATCGACAATTAATTGCTGGGGCATGAAAATATTTGCTTTCGACTTATTGCTGCAAATAAGGATTAGTAACGTCATTCGTCATGAGTCAGCTGTAGCAAGGTTATGAAACAAGCATTGCATATGTGATCACATTCATGAATGACACACACAAATGGGTAAAAAAAACTAAAGTACTAGAACAAGTTTAATAACTAACTGCTTATAGCACATTAATTTCATGAATAGCTTCTCCTGGAAAAAATACAAAATGGATTCTTACGCTGAAAGAAGAAACGCATATTATGCTGAAAAGTAGTGAACTTTGAATTAACAGGTAATGAAACGTGTACTCAATATGTATGTACTCTAGCTGTCCTTTCCAGAACATTCAGTCATTATACCATGCGATATAAGCCATACTGTCAAAACGAACTGCAACAAATACTTAAATAACTACATAGCATTTCTTAACTAGCAGTAAATATATAAACTTCATCATTATTCTCATCTGCAAAGAAAAACTTCATTATTCATATTGCCATATTCTTCATATAACTATTCATCGTCATTTATTATCACTTGCAAAAAATAGACACTTCATTATTCATTATTCATATTTCCATTTACTTCATACAACTATTCATAGTATAGAGTTTCTTATTTCTAGCATATTTCATCACTAAAACTAAGATGTGTAGTACTGTCTGACAGCCTGCATCAATCGCCTCGTATTCTGAAAGAAACAATTAGTTAAGACTGCTATCATACGATGTGTATAGTATATTCTTGTTAATGCTTGTTAATTCTGATCCATACACTCTTCATGACAAGGTATTGCATTTTATTTCGTTCATTCCGAAGGTGAAATTTCCACTTCATAGTAATCCACTGTGGTTTGTTTAATTTATTTCTTTTACACGTTATTGCTTTCTGAAAATGATGAATAAGGATTAATATCTTGCATTTAAATCATATACCCATTAAATAAAAACTTGTTTCTAGAGATATAATTAAGCATACAGCATAGCATGACAGAAAACGTATTATGTCAAAAACATAGAGAGTGCTCAGGTGCAAAAATGTACACACAGTCTCATAATGTAGTAGCAAAAAAAAATGTAAAATAGTCACGATGTTGAGATATCATAAGGCAAAATGTCAAAGTCAACTGGTGTTTGTTATATCTTAAAGATTTCGTAGTGCATACAAACAAATCAGGAAAACAATCATACATACACGAAAAATGGAAAATGTGCACGGTCTGATATATAACGACATGAAAAGCGACCTGCTAACCTTACCTTGCGGGCACTTGCCAAGAAAAAAATATGATAATCATCAGTAAGTAGTCACATAAATATAATTGCATCATTGGTAATATAAAAATCAGAAAATGGCATTACAGAGTGATAAATCATAAAGTATGTTCATTCAATAAAGGGTTTAATATTGGAGACATGGTGATTGCCTTTACTTTTTCGGGTTCTCAGAGTTTCGACTGTAGTACATTGGGGTGAGGAATGCTGCGAATTCTGTATGGACCTGCATATAGAAGCTCAAATTTACTACATCTACGCTTTCCTCTGTTGGATAAATAATGTGTGCGTACTAATATCTTCTGTCCAACTTGAAAGTCATGGCGTGTAAAAACCAATTTTTTTGCTGTCATCTCCGGCGCTCTGCGGCACGTTTGATGTTGTTCAGCGCAATGTCAATTATTTCATGGTGTCGTAGTCGACGAGATGTAGGAAAGGATACTAATTCTTTAATTTTGTTAGGTGGTTCAACATTTTTCAGTATAACAGTCAGAGATAACATAGTAGATTCATTTGGTATGGAGTTAATTACATCCTGGAATGACAGTATGTGTGTATCCCAATCAATATGTTTTTTCATGGCAGTATATTCTACATAGTTTACCAATTTCTTTCATTAGTCGTTCACAAGGGTTCGAAGAAGCGTGATACCTGGATATATAGATCGGAGAAATGTTTCTTGCTCGTAACATACGTGTCCATATAGCAGATCGAAACTGTGGTCCATTGTCGGAAATTACTTTCAATACATGCCCTACCTGAAATAGAAAATGTTTTATAAATGCGTTCGAAACTGATTTAGCAGTAGCTTTGCGTAACGGAGTGAAGGTAACAAATTTCGAAGTGAGTTCAACAGCGAAAAAAAGGTGTAACAAAAACCTCTATTAGATCTGGGAATCGGACCAAAAATGTCTACAGCGGCCATGTGTCTCAATTTAACAGGTACAGTGGGATGTAACGGAGGAATATGTGAAGTCGTGTATGACTTAGCTTTCTGGCAGATTTTACATGACACTAAAACTCGTCGAATACGTTTCTCCATGTTGGCAAAATAACAGTTCTGTCTCAGTATAAGAAAACTTTTCTGGCTCCGTAATGTGCGTAACTTAAATGAGTATACCACATTAATTTGTTAACAAGTTCGTCAGGAATACATAGTAACCAATTGTTGCTGTCAGGGTGAGAGCAGCGAAACAGAATATTATTGGGTACAGTGCAATAGTTTCTGATGGTAACGTTATTCCTATCTTGCCAAAGGTGTTTGATTTCTTTCCATACGTTGTCTTTTCTCTGCTCTTGTGCTATATCTCGTAATGACGACGAAATGAAATTTTCAAATGCAACTTGTTGAATATACATGACGCTAAAATTTGCTTGGCAGAAGTTGGTTGCGATGTCTTGCTGATTGTTGCTGAGAGAACGGGATAGTGCGTCTACTACAACATTTTGTGTACCGGCAATGTGAACAATTGTAAAATTAAATTCATGTAAATAAAGTTTCCATCTGCTTAATCCGTCATGTGTAAATTTTGCGGAAAGTAAAAACTTATAGATCTATGATCTGTGTAAACGGTCGTATGTCTTCCATAAAGAAAATGCCTAAATCTCGTAAATGCCCATACAACACATAATGTTTCAAGTTCTGTAACAGAATAATTGCGTTCAGCAGGTGACTGAATGCTAACCTAACCTAACCCAACCTAACCTAACCTAACCTAACCTAACCCTTCAATTAAATTGTCACTCACTTATGACTTTTCAATAATTCACTGTGAATTTAACCTGGTAAATTTTGGACAACAGCAGTGCTGCGTCATGGCCCTGAAAGATCATTCCGAATAAAAAAAGGAAAAATTCTTACCTCAATGAAGTCGCCGGATATATCTGCTCTTACAATAAATTTTTCCGGCACAGCTCTGTGCAATGCTGCCCAACCTATCTGTCATTTATGAAAGGAAGCAACTGATTTTTCTATTGCAATAATCGGGATGATTATGGATGGCATAAATTAGTAAATTCTTTAAATTGAAATGAATGGTTGTTAAAAGTTACTTTTTATGAGGAAGATTATTATTACGAGAGATTTAAAACATTTACATGCGACTTAAGACAACATTACTACATATGCGCGAGGCTGCTTCTTACCTTGTACAATAATACTCAGGCTCCGGCATCATTGCACCACGACCGGACCAGCCAACACGATACACCAGACCAGACCAGAGCAGACTCCAGACTAGCAACAACTTACTGCTGCAGCTACACCGTTCCTACTGTAGTCAACACTGCTCTCTGGTCAGAGACCTTGCATTGCGCAGGCAGCGCATGAGCAATACATCGAAATTACATCTGCTCGGACCTCTTACACACTCTTACTAATCTAGGGAATACGTGCAATATGACCACTGTCTCTGGCTGCTGGGGCCAGACTGTGTACAGGCAAATGCACCTGATACTAGAAGTAGTTGTTGGGTGATGGACGGAGACAGGGGTGGACAGGAGGGAAGGGGGGAGAAGGTGTAGTACTGCTTGCAGGGACATGGTATGGACAGGGTACAGTTACTAGGTGCTTGGGATGTCGGGGAAGGGAGCATAAAAGGAGAGAATTACAGGAAGGTGTATGTGTTGGTGGGATAGAAGGCTGTTAAGTTCTGCAGTGTGAGTAGGGATGGGGATAGATTGGTGAAGGACAGGGTCTAGCAAAGTTGAGGTCAGGAGGGAACATAGAATCAATTACAGAGAGAGTTACCATCTGTGCAGCTTAGAAAATCTGGTATTGATAGGAAGGGTACAGATAGCTTGTTGGCTGTCATGCTCACATAGAAGTCAGCACAGTGGTTGCAGCTTAGTTTGTACACTCATGCTCATAAATTAAGGATAATGCTGATACATGGTGAAACAACGCGGGTTTAAATCACCTCAGGGTATGACCATGCAGTGCACTTAACCTGCAGTCGTCGCACGGTGGCGCTGGCAGCAGTCCACATACACAGAGGTGTGTTGGTGCAAGTCAGAGTACGGGGCAGCGAGTAAGTCCTAATGTGACTGTGCGTTGAAAATGGATCAAAGAACACACATTGATGACGTTATGAGGGGTAGAATAAAAGGGCGACTGGAGACTGGTCAAAAACAGCAGGTCGTAGCATGGGCACTCCGTTGCCACAAAGTGTGATCTCAAGATATGATAATTATTCCAGCAGTACATCACCACAAGAAGACAGATATCTCACCATCAGTACCTGCAGACGGCCAAAGAGTACTGCAAGTAGCCTTGCTCAGGACCTTACCGCAGCCACTGGAACAGTTGTCTCCAGACACACAGTCTACAGACGACTGAACAGACACCGTTTATTCACCCGGAGACCTGAAAGGTGCATTCCATTGACCACTAGCCACAGGAGATCCCGTAAAACCTAGTGTCAAGAGCACAGTACATGTTCATTGGAACAATTGTCCGAGGTTATGTTCACAGACGAGTCCAGGTATAGTCTGAACAGTCATTCTCGCCGAGTTTTCACCTGGCATGAACCAGAAACCAGAAAGGGACCTCATGGAGGTCGTGGTTTAATGGTGTGTGGTGGGATTATGATTGGTGCATGTACAGCCCTGCATGTTTTTGACAGAGGAACTGTAACAGGTCAGGTGTATCAGGACGTCGTTTTGCATCAGTATGTATGCCTTTTCAGGGGTGCAGTGGGCCCCACTGCCCTCCTGATGGATAATAATGCATGGCCCCACGGAGCTGCCAACGTGGAGGAGTACCTTGAAACAGAAGATATCAGGCAAATGGAGTTGCCTCCCTGTTTTACAGACCTAAAACCAATCGAACACGTCGCTGTATCGCTGCACGTCTTCAAACCCCTACGACACTTCAGGAGCTCCGAAAGGCAGCTGCTCGACCAATTGATCCAGAGTACTCCAACCCGTCGTGCGGCCTGTGTACATGTGCATGGTGATCGTACCCCATATTTATGTCGGGGTACATGAGCAGGAAACAGTGGCTTTTTGTAGCACATCTGTTTTGGGACGGTTTTCTCAACTTATCACCAATACTGTGGACCTGCAGATCTGTGCCGTATGTTTCTCCTATGTGCCTATGCTATTAGCGCCAGTTTTGTGTAGTGCCACGTTGTGTGGAACCACCTTCTGCAGTTATCCTTAATTTATGAGCATCAGTGTACATTATATCACTGCTATCACAAGTAGCCCTGACTTTGATGGGGTAGGAGATGCCTGTGACCGGACTGGAGGAGATGATGGTGGGAGGATGTATGGGAAAGCTCTTTCATCTAGGTCTATTGCGGGGATATGGTGAACAATACATAAAAAGTAACAATGACATTGGGTTTCAATTGTCCTGAGACCAATAATCACAAAAAAGCAACAATGAAGTCTACTTTTAATAGTTCTGAAGCTAAAAACAGTATAAGAAACAACAATGACATTGATTTTTCGTTGCCGTTAGACTGGGGCAAGGCTTGTTTGATATGGTGTCCATCACTTCTGCTACTAGTTGATACTGAGAACATATCAGAGTATCTCAGGCGGCACAATGCACAATGCATACTTTCAGTCCAGTTATGTTTGTCATTGGAGCACCGAACATGTATCAGGTAACTCCACACCCAAAACGCACACAGATTAACATCAGATGATCTGTATGACCAGTCTCTACGGAAATGGAGGCTGATAATTCTAGAATTTCCAAAACACCTCCGCAGCAGCTGCTTCACTGGCTGTGCAATGTGTGGAGGAGCGCCATCTGGCGTAAAAATGATCCCATCCACACATCCATGCTGTGGAGGGATTGAAACGATTTAGGGGTGCAAAACACTCTCTTAACATTGACCAGTGACAGTATAGATGCAGGGTGTCCAGAAAAGGGCTCCCTGATTTCAAAATTAAATATCTCGAAAACAAAGATCGATAGAGAAATGCAGTAAATGGTATGTTTATTGTGAAAGCTGTAAGAAGTTTACACAGCAGTTTGAAATAATAGTTACAAAAGCTGCTAACAGATGGCGCTGTACGCTGTACAACTCATATAAGCATACTTAAGTGAAATAATCGTATGAAAACAATCTTTGCAAACAATCACATCACAATATTTTCAAAATGTTCACCATTGGCACTAGAGAGGTGGCGCAAACGAAGAATGAAATTCGCCATCACATTTCGTAGTGTCTTAACTGAAATGGATTCACATGCCATAGAGATCGCCGATTCAAGATCGTCCAGCGTGGCGGGATGCTTCGGGTAGACCATGTCTTTCACTGTGCTCCACAAAAAAAAGTCACAGGGAGTCAAATCCGGCGAATATGGTGGCCAATCCATGCCTGCACCAGTAAATTTGGGATTTCCAAAGCAATGACTCGATTCCCGAAGTATTCCTCAGGAAAGCGAAACACTTGTTCGGTCCGATGTGGTCGGGCTCCATCTTGCATAAACCATTCAGTGCCTGGTCGATCCTCTAATGCTTGCTGTGTGGCGACAAATTGTTCCAAAATTGCAACATAACGTGCACCAGTTACCGTTTCTCGAATGAAAAAAGGGCCAATAGTGCCTGTGCTGCATACTGCAGCCCACACAGTAACTTCAGGAGAATACAGGGGTTTCGCTTCAAGCCAATATGGCTTTTCAGAACCCCAAAATCGCCAGTTCTGCTTATTCACGTATCCATTCAGGTGGAAGTGTGCTTTATCTGTAAACCAGATGCAGCCAACATCAAATCCTTCACTATCAATCATTGTGAGCATCTGATTAGCAAAGGCAACCCTTTGTTGCACAGCTAGTACAGGTGCGTTCGAATTTTGAATGGAAACATGTGTAGGCTCTTTCTCAGTATTTTCTGCGTGCTGGAACGCTTCAAACCAGTCGCAGATGCAATTCTACGGACGGATGATGTTGGATTTCGCTGAATAATTCTAGAAACTAAGGCGATATTTTCAGGCGTAACTGCGGTTTGCTTGCGGCCAACATGCCCCACTAGATCATCAGTTACGCTGCCTGTTCGTTGAAATTTTGTGAAGAGCGTACGAATGGTTTTCGCATCGCGTCCTTTTGGAACATTAAATCGTGCTTGAAAACTTCGCCTTGTTGCAGTAGGACTCTCTTCTAACCTGTGGTACTCTAGCACCAGAAAAACGCGTTGTTCAATGGATTACATGGTTTTAATCTCTTCCTTCGGACACTAACCTCCTTTCACGTTTCAATAGTGGAACTGATCGCTGTGGGCTTTGGATCACTATTAATACTAGGCATTACATATGGCGATTACAGCGCCATCAGTTAGCAGCTTTTGTAACTATTATTTCAAACTACTGTATAAACTTCTTAACGCTTTCACAATAAACATACTGTTTACTGCATTCCTCTATCAATCTTTGTTTTCGATATATTTAATTTTGAAATCAGGGAGTCCTTTTCTGGACACCCTGTAATAGAAATCACAGGACCCATCCCGTCAAAAAAATAGTGCCCTACAATAAATTATGGCTTCAACTCATGCCACAAAATTACCTTAGCGAAATGACATGGTACCGCTCGATAAGCCAATAGATTTTCTATTGGTCATTTTCTTCAGTTCTGTGTATTGATATGCCTTGGAGGAAATGGGCAACGTCTGTAAATAGAATTTCCTATGGACATTCTTCGTTCACTTTCAGAAGAGCAAAATATTCTAGAAAAAGAATTTACCTTACTAGTTGGTCAGCATGAAGCAACTCCTCAATACAAGTAATTTGTATGGATAGCAAATCATGATGTTTTGTATAATTTTATGCATTGTGCTCACAGGCAAGTCAAAGTTTGGGCAACTCATTTTGCACTGCATGTTGCACCCCACCATCGACCCCTCCATCACATGTTGTGGCCACATCTTCTAGTGATGTTGGGTCAATGATTTCCTCCCTCTGCGACTTGAAACTTCCAAAGAATGTGTCATTAAAAATTTCATAATTATTTCTATCCAGACCTTTGGCAGACATCGAGTCAATGCGTGTTTTCATACACACTCTTACGTCGTCGTCATCAGTGACACTGTCCCCGAGGACCAGTCAGCGGAGCGCGTTGCCCACTGCTGCACTGGTGACTCCCGGCATCGTCACGAGTGGTAGCGCCTGCAGGAGGCGAGCTAGACTGCGCCTCATGCTGCTCATCTCCTACCGCCTGCAGCGCCGCATGAACGAGCACAGCGTCGCATTCCCCGGGCTTCGCACATCAGCACATCAACACCACGACACGAGTGGGGGGGGCTGAGCTACCAGAAAATGTATTGGAAGAACCAACAACAAAGAGGAAGATTGCTAAAAACAGCCACCTTCTTCTACCCAGCCACGACCTACAACCCCGAAAACGTCACCCGCTCCAGTCATCCTATTACAGCGACTTGTTTTCCTATAGATACCACATGTAGCTACATGAAAAAGAGTTGATGCAGTTTAACTACTAAGTACACTGATAACCTTTAACTCTAAAAGACATGTTACTAAGACATCACTGTAGGCCCACAATAAAGAATTCAGCTCAAGTTTTTGTCAGTATGCCTTCCTGTTTCAGAAATTTTTATGTCTAGAATTTTTTTTAATTCTATTCGTTCATGTCTAATCCTGTTATATCTACTGTCTACAAGTTTTCCTCTTTGGAAAATTTTGTACTCTTAATTTTACTGTAAAAAAGTTATGCTTCATTAGGTAAAACTAGTATAAATACATTTCCTATTTACAGCTCTTAAGAAAAGTTTTAGTCCACGCCAGTCAAACCCTGCATTCACACTTGTTATACAAAATAATCCCAGAATAAAGTCTTCATTAAGTTCATCTATAATTAAACATCCATGTATAAAAGTTGCTCGTTAAATAATAGAATACTTGGTTTCTACTACTTTACGATGTCTCCCTTTTGCACCATTTTTTCCTCCAATTACAGGCATCTTAACATAATCTAAATCATATCTCAGTTTTCTACACAATGAGTAGTAGGTGATCACGTTGAGTGCAGTTGGCATGTTTTTTTAAGCACATACTGTTTTACGAACTAATTAAATTAATTATATTACACACATGAATATCTTTTATATAAAATAATATATTTAGCATAATATAATTAATTAGTAAAAAATTGTGTGCATAAAAAACATGTAAACTGCACTCGCTGACCCACTTACTACTAAAGTGCGCGTCATTTATGACGGCGGCCAAGTTTAGGTTCGTTCTGGGCATCTGACATCACAAAACACAGTCAGCCAATGAACAGAGAACGACGTTGCCAGAGCTCGACTGCAGTGCAGAACGGGCGAGTGTCTTCAGTTTTAGAAACGTTCAGTTATAAATAAAGTAATTGAACAAAAGCAATGTCTTGATAGCAGACTTTCTTTTATAGAAAGTTTGGAAAAAGCATCCTTTATACCAATTGGTTCATATTCTATTAATTAATTAAACCAAACAAGCAATAAGCCCCCTAATTCAGGCGATAGCAAGGTAAGGTGTTTGTATCATTCTCACTAACCGCTTTTTCGCAATAAAGAACAGCAGTAATTGTTTACTTCCTATTGTACTTCGACAAAACGTGAGTAATTCATAATCATACCAACAGTGTTCGTCGGTTTTTTGCGTTATGTTTTAAAGTCCTGTGGGTAGTACATTGAACGCTGAGTTGCGCTAGCCACCATGGACCTTGCCGTTGGTGGGGAGGCTTGAATGCCTCAGCGATACAGATGGCCGTACCGTCGGTGCAACCACAACAGAGGGGTATCTGTTGAGACGCCAGACAAACATGTGGTTCCTGAAGAGGGGCAGCAGCCTTTTCAGTAGTAGCAGGGGCAACAGTCTGGATGATTGACTGATCTGGCCTTGTAACATCAACCAAAACGGCCTTGCTGTGCTGGTACCGCGAACAGCTGAAAGCAAGGGGAAACTACAGCCGTAATTTTTCCCGAGGACAAGCAGCTTTACTGTATGATTAAATGATGATGACGTCCTCTTGGGTAAAATATTCTGGAGGTAAAATAGTCCCCCATTCGGATCTCCGGGCGGGGACTACTCAAGAGGACTTCGTTATCAGGAGAAAGAAAACTGGCGTTCTACGGATCGGAGCGTGGAATGTCAGATCCCTTAATCGGGCAGGTAGATTAGAAAATTTAAAAAGGGAAATGGATAGGTTAAAGTTAGATATAGTGGGAATTAGTGAAGTTCGGTGGCAGGAGGAACAAGACTTTTGGTCAGGTGATTACAGGGTTATAAATACAAAATCAAATAGGGGTAATGCAGGAGTAGGTTTAATAATGAATAAAAAAATAGGAGTGCGGGTTAGCTACTACAAACAGCATAGTGAACGCATTATTGTGGCCAAGATAGACACAAAGCCCATGCCTACTACAGTAGTACAAGTTTATATGCCAACTAGCTCTGCAGATGATGAAGAAATTGATGAAACGTATGACGAGATAAAAGAAATTATTCAGGTAGTGAAGGGAGACGAAAATTTAATAGTCATGGGTGACTGGAATTCGTCAGTAGGAAAAGGGAGAGAAGGAAACATAGTAGGTGAATATGGACTGGGGGGAAGAAATGAAAGAGGAAGCCGCCTTGTAGAATTTTGCACAGAGCATAACTTAATCATATCTAACACTTGGTTCAAGAATCATAAAAAAAGGTTGTATACCTGGAAGAATCCTGGAGATACTAAAAGGTATCAGATAGATTATATAATGGTAAGACAGAGATTTAGGAACCAGGTTTTAAATTGTAAGACATTTCCAGGGGCAGACGTGGATTCTGACCACAATCTATTGGTTATGAACTGCAGATTGAAACTGAAGAAACCGCAAAAAGGTGGGAATTTAAGGAGATGGGACCTGGATAAACTGAAAGAACCGGAGGTTGTAGAGAGTTTCAGGGAGAGCATAAGGGAACAATTGAGAGGAATGGGGGCAAGAAATACAGTAGAAGAAGAATGGGTAGGTCTGAGGGATGAAGTAGTGAAGGCAGCAGACGATCAAGTAGGTAACAAGACGAGGGCTAATAGAAATCCTTGGGTAACAGAAGAAATATTGAATTTAATTGATGAAAGGAGAAAATATAAAAATGCAGTAAATGAAGCAGGCAAAAAGAAATACAAAAATGAGATCGACAGGAACTGCAAAATGGCTAAGCAGGCATGGCTAGAGGACAAATGTGAGGACATAGAGGCCTGTCTCACTAGGGGTAAAATAGATACTGCCTACAGGAAAATTAAAGAGACCTTTGGAGAGAAGAGAACCACTTGTATGAATATCAAGAGCTCAGATGGCAACCCAGTTCTAAGCAAAGAAGGGAAGGCAGAAAGGTGGAAGGAGTATATAGAGGGTTTATACAAGGGCGATGTACTTGAGGACAATATTATGGAAATGGAAGAGGATGTAGATGAAGACGAAATAGGAGATAAGATACTGCGTGAAGAGTTTGACAGAGCACTGAAAGACCTGAGTCGAAACAAGGCCCCGGGAGTAGACAACATTCCAATAGAACTACTGATGGCCTTGGGAGAGTCAGTCATGACTAAACTCTACCATCTGGTGAGCAAGATGTATGAGACAGGCGAAATACCCTTAGACTTCAAGAAGAATATAATAATTCCAATCCCAAAGAAAGCAGGTGTTGACAGATGTGAAAATTACCGAACTATCAGTTTAATAAGTCACAGCTGCAAAATACTGACGCGAATTCTTTACAGACGAATGGAAAAACTGGTAGAAGCGGACCTCGGGGAAGATCAGTTTGGATTCCGTAGAAATGTTGGAACACGTGAGGCAATACTGACCTTACGACTTATCTTAGAAGAAAGATTAAGGAAAGGCAAACCTACGTTTCTAATATTTGTAGACTTAGAGAAAGCTTTTGACTATGTTAACTGGAATACTCTCTTTCAAATTATGAAGGTGGCAGGGGTAAAATACAGGGACCGAAAGGCTATTTACAATTTGTACAGAAACCAGATGGCAGTTATAAGAGTCGAGGGGCATGAAAGGGAAGCAGTGGTTGGGAAAGGAGTGAGACAGGGTTATAGCCTCTCCCCGATGTTATTCAATCTGTATATCGAGCAAGCAGTAAAGGAAACCAAAAGAAAACTTCGGAGTAGGTATTAAAATTCATGGAGAAGAAGTAAAAACTTTGAGGTTCGTCGATGACATTGTAATTCTGTCAGAGACAGCAAACGACTTGGAAGAGCAGTTGAACGGAATGGACAGTGTCTTGAAAGGAGGATATAAGATGAACATCAACAAAAGCAAAACGAGGATAATGGAATGTAGTCAAATTAAATCGGGTGATGCTGAGGGAATTAGATTAGGAAATGAGACACTTGAAGTAGTAAAGGAGTTTTGCTATTTGGGGAGCAAAATAACTGATAATGGTCGAAGTAGAGAGGATATAAAATGTAGACTGGCAATGGCAAGGAAAGCGTTTCTGAAGAAGAGAAATTTGTTTACATCGAGTATAGATTTAAGTGTCAGGAAGTCGTTTCTGAAAGTATTTGTATGGAGTGTAGCCATGTATGGAAGTGAAACATGGACGATAACTAGTTTGGACAAGAAGAGAATAGAAGATTTCGAAATGTGGTGCTACAGAAGAATGCTGAAGATTAGAGGGGTAGATCACATAACTAATGAGGAGGTACTGAATAGGATTGGGGAGAAGAGAAGTT
The DNA here is from genome assembly GCF_023864345.2 of Schistocerca serialis cubense. NCBI lineage: Eukaryota > Metazoa > Arthropoda > Insecta > Orthoptera > Acrididae > Schistocerca > Schistocerca serialis. The sequence goes on along the minus strand of NC_064639.1, from coordinate 246,055,433 downwards.
TGTGGCACAACTTGACTAGAAGAAGGGATCGGTTGGTAGGACATGTTTTGAGGCATCAAGGGATTACAAATTTAGCATTGGAGGGCAGCATGCAGGGTAAAAATCGTAGAGGGAGACCAAGAGATGAATACACTAAGCAGATTCAGAAGGATGTAGGTTGTAGTAGGTACTGGGAGATGAAGAAGCTTGCACATGATAGAGTAGCATGGAGAGCTGCATCAAACCAGTCTCAGGACTGAAGACCACAACAACAACAACAACAACAAATGGTTAAAGTGTATGGCTGCTAAACGAAAGGTTCTGAGTTCAAACCTTGAACGGTGCTTAATATTTTCTTTATTTTAAAAACAATATCGAAGTGTCTTACTTCATGTATTTTATTTGTTTAAATGTAATTTTTTGAAATTTCTAGTGGCAACTAAAATCGTCCATACGGAAAGTATACGCTACGGACTTTTACCTCTGCAAACTCTTCAAAATGTCGTGCAATGGTTTACCACATCTAATGCTGCACAATAACTGCGTTGAACATTGAAACAAAATTAAGTCATTTATGGGGGGAAGGTATCAGTCAAGAAGATGTGTAAAAATCAAATTTTTGGGCCAAATAGTTTTCGTGAAATCGAATGATAAAGTGAGTCAAAGCAGTCGAAACACCATGTGTCTGCACAGACGAACAGCGCAATGATGACAAAATCGTGCACATCGCAGAATGCGAGGAGTACGTTTTTGTAGCAGCGAAAGGGTTAATGCGGCCATGGTGGCTTTACTTCATAAATTGCGCGCTCCCCCCTAAACATAAGTTTGCGAACTATACTATGGCGCTGCTTCTCTTGGCGCATACAACTGGCAACGCAGCAATCTCCCGCGTCTGGGCGGGCATGCGCGACCCGCATAGATAAAAGAATTAACTATAATACATCCAAATCCACTTCAATTTTGAATTCTTTAGAATTAAATTTAAAAAAATAATTTGATATTCAAAATTAATCTCTCAACTACAATTCAATTTTATGAATTTTTATCGTCTCTAATTCAAACAATTATGTGGACCGATTCAGTGGATTTGGAGGTTATTTTTTTCATATCCCAAAAAGTGAAAAAATTATGTATATATCTGAGAAAATATAAAGCAAAAATTCTACAGCTTTAGATCACTATCTTTATCTTAAATTTCTTCATTTCTTACACCTCAGTTTAATATTCCCTCCTCGAAAAATTTGAAAACAACCTGCCACTACTAATTTCAAATAGCTGTATCATAAAATCATTTTAAATTCATTATGCAATTCCAAGCATATTTTATCTCCATGTGTAGTACTGAAATATTCACAACTGGTGTTTATATAAGAAATTTACGTGTAACTCACTGATATTTTTAACAAATTAATATTGTTAACATTGTTGAACTTATTCAGTATATCTTCCATTTAAACAGAATAAAAATTTATTAATAAAATTTAAAATCTCTATGATACTGTACCACAATTTTCTTATACTGAAAAGATAAGTCTTTCTTAATTGTTTTGTTTATTAAATTTTTTGTATTTATATCTCCATTTACTTGGTTGTATTATATTGTACTTTTTTTTAAACTTCATTCCCAATTATACTTAACGCAGACTCACTGTTCAGTTTTGAATATTCTCATATTTTAAACTGAATCACTTTATTTTCACCTCAGTATCTTTATCATTTTTCTTACAATAATAACGTTTAGATCCAGTTGGAGCCCAATCTGTAATCAAGTTAATTCCTAATTCATCAGTCTGTTCACCTAGTATACAATCAGTTTCTACAGTATTTTCACCATTATCAATATATACTATACTGTTTGTATCAAAATACCTAACAGCTTTTCCTAGATTATCCATTTATTAGACAATCTCAGTCTTACATTTGATGTAGTGAATACCATGCCAAAAATTGCCATGGCATTGATAAACAGTATTGGGTTCTTTAACAAAGCAATATACTTTACCTCCAGCTATATTTATTTTTAGCACCCTATTATTGTTTAAAATTTTTAACCAAGTTATAAATTCCTTACTGTAATTTTCCTATTGTTCTTTATCCAACACAGCAATTCCTGTATTAGGTGAATCTGTAGATCTGTATATAGCCACACAAACTCCAGCAATTGTTAAATAACTGTTTTCTTACTTCTAAACAACTTCTTCATAATATATCTACGTCAGATTTACAGAATTCATTAATTTCTTTCTTCATATTGAACATATAATTTTCTATAATTTTTTGACTTTGGCCTTTGAGAAATAGTTGCTAATATTTCGATTTCATAGCTTCAGCACAATAATATTTGATATCAGGAATTGGTACAACATAATTTTTATTTCCATGTGTATTCAATAAATAGATGAAGCGAATTTTATTTAGTTTATTCAGATTATATGTTTCTGGAAATTTACTTCGTTTTCTTGTATTAAATTCCCACTATCTGTAATTTTTATGTCCAATTGTTTTATCTCCGATAACATTAACTTAGTTCCTGTGTAAATAGAATATGATTTTATTGGATTTTCGACACAGTAGTTGAGAATGAAAATTGAATCATAATCATTAGCATAATGAGCAATATAGGTATAATTATTATGTTTATTAGATATCATCCTGCTACAGATTTCATCATTTTTTAAAAATTCATCAAGAGTATCTCCAATAAAATTGTAATGTATTATGAGATTTGGAATATGTATTCCTTTTTCTTGTTGAGCTTCATAATCAAACCACATGTATTTTGCAGCATAGGTACAAGGAATTCTCTTTCGGAATCCTTTCCTACAACACTTAAACTGTTTCCCTCTACCTACATTATGAGACTTCAAACATTCAGAAATATAAGAAATTTTTGATTGTCAGTTAAAAATAACAACCTTTTTACTACATTTTTTACTATCTTTGTGTACTCTTCACCAAATTATCTATCACACACACCACCTTTTTGGATTTTGTTTTGTAGGTAACATTCATAACTTTCAATTTCTACCTGTAGATTACAGTTTGTACATTTTTCGCATATGTTCTTTAGATCTCAGACAAATCCTTTTGCATTCTTCCCATTTATAAGCTACATCACAAACTTCTTCTGTAGCTTTCATAATCACTCGCTACTTCTCATAAGGTTAAATATTTTGACATTAGCCATTTAAGTAGCTCTGTAAATGCCCCATGTACCCATGGACTTTCGATCAGAAGAGCATTCCCATTTGGGCAAGGGTTCCTAAGGGAAACCATGGAAAACCTGGAACAATGCTAATTTAACCTTATGTTCCACCCAGTAACATACAAATATTAATTAAAAATTTATATAACAGATCTGACATTGTCTTTATATAGGGCGTTCTTGCATTTATGGAGTCGGCTAAATGTGAAGATGTCTTAGTAGCAACATCAGCATGACGTCTGATGGAAGTTGCAGGACAGGTGTGTGTAGAGATGGCGAATGACCCTGTTGCTAGTATATGTGGGATGGTAGGGCTGGTCAGGAACATAGTTGATCCTCAGGTAGGAGGACGGCTGGACCTCATAGGGCCTCTCATAGGGCAGTGATGTGTGAACATTAACATACCCCAGAACAAGTATCAATGCTAACCATTACTGATGGGAACGTTCTATGAGAGAATGGGTTAGTACATATACTCTTCATTCTCACGCTACTGGTCTGAATTTAGTGATTCGGAAGAAGTAATATAAATTTTATTACTCAATATTGAGGTAATCTTTAGCCACAATTATCGATTCTTTTCTCCTTTATACATTTGTTTATCAATATCAGTGTACCATGTCCACACTCATTGTCCTTGGTAAGCTCTAGTGATAATTCTTATATGTGACTTCACCTTTTTCCTCAATGAAGCACAAAATCGTTTTCGAATATGTCGCACGTGAGTATATCCTTGCTTATTAGCACACAAATAACCACTCTTGCGTCTCATCACTAGTTTATTTTTATGACGCTGCACCAGCATGTGTCCATAACTTATTTTGTACCTGGAAACACACAACACTCCTCGTGAAGTGTGTTGCTGTTCAAGAAATCCATCACTACTCTGTACTTCTATCAGTCTGCGAAATTAGCTTTAACCTTTAAGAATATAATTACGAATTTATCTACTTCCTCCCATTCTACACAAATCCATCCCTGTCTTTTCTCTTCATCATTTATCATACTTCAAATAATTCGATTTAATACCAAACACCCCACAATGATCACACATATGCCTCTCAATCTGGTCCAGCATTGTCCTTCCAAATACTTTCATTGGTATTTTATCTCAATAAAATTTCCTGAAACTCCACCCAGTGAACTGACTTTATATATATATATATATATATATATATATATATATATATATATATATATATATAAATTCCTATGCCTTTAACATGAATATACCCATGTACCTATTACTAACAACTACATGAAAACTGAAACAGATATCCAATGTAACCATAATTTTTGACTGAAATTAAAAAACATTATAATTACTTTTCCATAAGAACATACGAAATCACATTGCTGTAAGGAAATATATACATTTACATTATCATTATAAGTCATCTCTTATGGATCCCTGTTGACCCATCATAATCTTATCTGAAAATATGACAAAATTACTTATATTACTATTAGAAAAATTATCTCAATTTTCTTATATTTCTTCATTCCCTCAGGAATCGTGATGTTCATATAATCCCTTTACATTTCTGGTCTCAAGATGTTCTAATATATATGTTTCTGGATTTGGTGTCCAAATCACTTCAAATGGCCCTTCGTATATCAATTGCCATTTTTTATTTGTCTTCTTTAGCCGCGACATGTGAGTATGTGTACGTAACAACAATAATCTTTCACGAACGCCAGAGGACTGTCTGCGTAATATTCTGTCAAAATCTACCTTCATCTTTGTAGCACTTTCGGTCAGATTTATTAAAACTGTTCTTATCTTATCTTGCCATTGGATTTCTCCTTCTGATGTCTTTGGAATCTTCTCTAACCATACATTTCTTCCTCTTCTCTCGAACCTTAGTTCAGCAAGTGTAAAGTTTGTGGTCATATGAGGCAAATTGTTCATGATTTCCTCAAATGTATCGAGATATTCTATCCGTCTTGTCTGCTTCAAAAGGCAATACATTCCCATAAATCTATTCAATTTGCGAAAAATTCTCTCGATCAGGCTCGCACCCGGGTTATACCTGAATGTTAATATTTGTTTGATGTTGGCTCGAGCTAAGGCATGCCTCCACCTACATCCAGTGAAGTTTGTAGCATTGTCAGATAACACTGTGTTCGGCTTTCCAACATGCAGAATGTGGTAATTGAATAATCAGTTCAGAATTGGCACTGCTGTAGCAGTTTTCTTTGGATAGAATTTGACACATTTTGTAAATATGTACAAGAGAGCTAAAATGTATTTACAGCCTCCTCTAGCCCTCAGTAATGGTACAAATACATCCACTGATAAAATAGCTAGGGGCTTTTCCGGAATAATGGAATGTAACAGGCCTTTACTGCCTCTGTTATTTGGTTTTGTTTTCTGACATATTACACATTTTCTCAGTACTTTCCATACTTTTCTACGTAAATCTGGGAAGTAACAGTACATTCTCCGTTTGTTCACACATTTTGCAGCACCAAAGTGATGTGAGTATATGTTAGTAGTAACTTCTCCTCATATTCCACAGATATACATACACACCAATTCTGACTCATATTACGCTGACGATGGAACAGTACATCATTCAATAGTTTATAGTACTGGTTTATTTTATCTTCTTGTGGATCTTCTAATTTCTGTCGAATCTTTATCCACTTTGTATCACTTTGTTGGAGTCTCGTCATATCACCACGTATCTCTAAATAGTATCTTGGTTTACTTGATCTCTCATCAATAACATTGGAAATTCATCTTCATTTTCGTCCAAGTCGATGCCCTCTTCTAATTCTTCCGGAAGACAATATAATGCATCTGCTATTATATTCTCCTTCCCTTGTATGTACACACTACGAAATTGGTACTCTTGAAGAAGAACTGTCCATCTTCCTAATCTTACAAGTTTGTAAAAAGCTAACAGCTTGATGGTCACAATACACAGTGGTTCTTGCTCCATATAAATAATAATTTATCTTTTTGAATGCCCGCACAACTGCAAGAGACTATTGTTCCATGGTAGTACGCGATCTCTCGCAACTTGACAGTATCCTACTAGCGAAAGCTATTGGGTAAAAGGTGGGCTTGTCACCTATTTTTCGAATTTGGAACAAATAAATGCCCAAACCAACACATGAAGCATCTGTCCAAATTCCAAGGACATATCAAGATGATAGAGAATCTATGCATTCTATGCATTTTGATTGGTTTGAACGCTTGTTGTGACATTCCTCAGTCCAATGCCAATGTACGTAATTCCTTAATAAATTTAGTTGCGCCACAGAATTCATCGATCGATCCTCTATGAACTGACGAAAGGTCTCTTTAATTTTCCTGTAAGCAGTATCAATCTTACCCCTAGTGAGATAAGCCTCTACATCCTTACATTTGTCCTCTAGCCATGCCTGCTTAGCCATTTTGCACTTCCTGTCGATCTCATTTTTGAGACGTTTGTATTACTTTTTGTCTGCTTCATGTACTGCATTTTCTGTTTTCTCCTTTCATCAATTAAATTCAATATTTCTTCTGTTACCCAAGGAGTTCCATTAGCCCTTGTCTTTTTACTTACTTGATCCTCTGCTGCCCTCACTATTTCATCCCTCAGAGCTACCCATTCTTCTTCTACTGTGTTTCTTTCCCCCATTCCTGTCAATTGTTCCCTTATGCACTCCCTGAAACTCTGTATAACCTCTGGTTCTTTCAGTTTATCCAGGTCCCATCTCCTTAAATTCCCACCTTTTTCCAGTTTCTTCAGTTTTAATCTACAGTTCATAACCAATAGGTTGTGGTCAGAGTCCAAATCAGCCCCTGGAAATGTCTTACAATTTAAAACCTGGTTCCTAAATCTCTGTCTTACCATTATATAATCTATCTGAAACCTGTCAGTATCTCCAGGCTTCTTCCATGTATACAGCCATCTTTCATGATTCTAGAACCAAGTGTTAGCTATGATTAAGTTATGCTCCATGCAGAATTCTACCAGGCGGCTTCCTCCTTCATTTCTTAGCCCCAATCCATATTCACCTACTACGTTTCCTTCTCTCCCTTTTCCTACTACCAAATTCCAGTCACCCATCACTATTAAATTATCGTCTCCCTTCACTACCTGAATAATTTCTTTGATTTCATCATACATTTCTTCAATTTCTTCGTCATCTGCAGAGCTAGTTGGCATATAAACTTGTACTACTGTAGTAGGTGTGGGCTTCATATCTATCTTTGCCACAATAATGCGTCCACTATGCTGTTTGTAGTAGCTTACCCGCATTCCTATTTTCCTATTCATTATTAAACATACTCCTGCATTACCCCTATTTGATTTTGTGTTTATAGCCCTGTGATCACCTGACGAGAAGTCTTGTTCCTCCTGCCACCGAACGTCACTAATTCCCACTATATCTAACTTTAACCTATCCATTTCCCTTTTTAAATATTCTAACCTACCTGCCCAATTAAGGGATCTGACATTCCACGCTCCAATCCGTAGAACGCCAGTTTTCTTTTTCCTGATAACGATGTCCTCATGAGTAGTCCCCACCTGGAGATCCGAATGGGGGACTATTTTACCTCCGGAATACTTTACCCAAGTGGACGCCATCATCATTTAACCATACAGTAAAGCTGCATGCCTTCAGGAAAAATTACGGCTGTAGCTTCCCCTGGCTTTCAGCTGTTCACAGTACCACCACAGGAAGGCTGTTTTGGTTAGTGTTACAAGGTCAGATCAGTCAATCATCCAGACTGTTGCTCCTGCAACTACTGAAAAGGCTGCTGCCCCTCTTCAGGAATACATAATGAGTTGGAATCTCAATTATTTTAAATTAGCTCTAGTGTACTCAAAATGTTCATTTTTTTCAACTTAAATTATATTTCATTCTTGGTGGCTCAAAATTGTCCTGGATTTTTATACATAGTAATAAGTGGGTACATTGAGTGCACTTGGCATGTTTTATAACGTAATTCAATTAATTTAATTAATTCGTAAAAAGCTTATGCAATAAAAACGTGCCAAGTGCATCCAGTGTACTCACTATTATTGAGGTAGCAGGATTAAATGGAAAGAAAGATTTTGAGCTAGATATTGTGAGTTACTACAATTCACTAGACTCTGATAGAACCGAAAAAATAATAGTTGATTAATTCTTCGATATATGACCATGTTAAACTTAAGAATATTTATATTAAAAATGGAATAACTGAAATATTTCGTCGTGAAATGTGGAATTTGGATCTACAAAATAATTATCTGAAGGCATATGATGCATTTATTGAATTTAACCGAGTTACAGGATTGAAGGACGAAGTAGATATAATTCCATTTAATTTCATAAGGAATTATTATATCTATGTGATTAACATAACTCACAGAAAGAATATTGTTACCAGTCAGAAAACTACTATGAAATTACATGCACCATTCAACTATAAAATACTGGAGGACACAATCGCTTACATAATTATATATGGAATGAAAAATATCACATTTGATGCACAACACAAAATATTAACTGAGAATTTTTGATCTGAAAAATTAACCATCTAATGATATCCAATTTTATTCATCATTATTTTTGTTTAGCTTTTTTTATATTGATCATGTTAGCATTGTCAGTTTTTAAAATCACCAATTATTAGCTGAGAAATAAACAAAAACCGATCTATTTAACTGTCCATGTGGCAGTTGTTGCCTAAACTCTAATCTCTAGCAGATCTCTCATCTGTGTGAGCTGGACATGGCTGACAAGGATCTCCAGCCACACCTTCTGCTTTGCTCCACCTCCTTATCACCATTCTTTACACAGTAGCTGTTGCTTGTCACACAGTTACATTCGCAGCGTTGGCACACAAGGAATTGCTTTAAATTATGATTACCAGATGTTATCTGCGTAGTGAAGTTTAATACAAGGTTTTTAAGCATATTTTACCTATTTCATAACTGATATTAATGGTTTACAATTTTAACAATCACTGTTTAAGTTTCGTGCTATCATTTTCTAAATGGTTAAAGTTCATTTTGATAAATTAACACATACCATATATATTTCGACTGGCACAACGTTTGTAAACAATTTTTTCACTTCTTTTTTAATCAAGTTTCACAATTTAAACTGTGAACTTATGCTATTTAAGTCACTTACTATCGGTTTCAATGTTTGCTGCTTGAGGTATGAATGAAATTAAAATTATTTTCGCTTTTTGCAGATAGCCCAGTGCCAAGATGAGTGGATTCAAATCATTCCGAGTTTCCTAGTGGTATATCATGGTTTGAACCCTGATTGAATAGTGGGTATTTTTTAAAAATCCTGGGTAGAGATGCTCACGATTTCTTTATATGAGACAGGAGGTTTTGCTGAATAAAAGTGTGATTTGAGTAGTAACTTTTCAACTAAAATTTTTTATTCGTTATGTTAATATTCCTCCTAACAATTTCAACTATTTTGAAGAAGATAGTACTAGAAATGAAAAAGAACTTTACAAAATTATGATAATGAATTTCGTATCCTGCAATTTGTTTTAAAATCAATTCTAGTGTGCTCAAAATCGATGTGGATTTAGATATATAAATAGTAAATGGGTACACTGAGTACAGATGGAATTTTATTGGACATTCTGTTTTGCAAAATTAATTAAACAAATTTTATTTCCATATAAATTAATTTAATTAATTTTATTTTAATTTTTAATTAATTTCATTTGTGAAAATTAAAAGAAAATTAATGTAATTAATTCATACTAGAGCAAAATTAATTTAATTAATTTGTCAAAAAATGGTGTCAATAAAAATATGCCAACTGTGCTCAATGTTCCCACTTACTACTATAATGCATCTGACACACCTCAAATCTAATTACATGCATCTTTCCAAGAAACAATCTATATTTTAATAAATACACTACAAATTTCATCACTTTTTTAGAACTGCCACCTTAATGTAACAAATCATCCTCCATTTCTTTGAAATTATGGCCTCCAGATTTACTATTATTTTTAATATCGTCATCTATATGATACTCTTTCGTTAAATTAACACAAGTATCACCATAATTATCAAACTCACTAAAAATTTTCGTTAATTCAACTATTCTCATCTATTTGATACCGTTCACCACTATGACATATACCTTTCAGTTGTTTTATAAAAGTGTACTTAATTCTAAGTCAATAATTAAAATACAACATTCTATACACATTGGTAATCATTTTACTGAAGTTCTTATCTTTACTAATATTCTGCCATAAAAAGAAATAATTGACCTTTTCCCATTTTAACAGGCAATCTACCCTCACTATAATGCCTGGTAACTAAAATATCAGGAGTCTCACAGGTCCTCTGATAAGAAATTAAATTATAGCATTCACTGGCTGTTACAATTTCATTAATATTACTTAAATCTTTAACAGTATCCTTGTGTATTTCCACAACATTTTTAGAAATACTAATATGCTCATCAATTTACAATGCCTCCAGTTCCTCTTTAAACAAATAAAATATTTCAACTTGTCATCATCTATCACCAAGTCATTACAGTGATCATTTCCCCTAATATCACGAACATGATCAGTAACTTCTTTCCTTACTCTTTCAACATTGTTTGTACATCCAGTTACATTTAAATATTCTTCAATTAACACGGTGTTCACATCTTGCTTACGTTGTTCCTTCATCAGCTCTTCAGTTTCTAAATTGTTGTGCAAATCAGTTACTACTTTCTGACAATTGATAAGTTTCTGCCCATTCATGAAATGCTGCTAAGGTAATGACTTCTTCATGTTTCTCCCTAATAGATGTGTGTTCATTCTCTTTACCTGCATCATTTAGTTTGATTGCTTGATGCATTTGCTTTTCAACAGACATTACATTGATAGTGTAGTACACACTTCTTAAATAATTACTGATTATGTCCCTGCAAACTTTACGTTCTACATTACTATTGTTGTTTCATTTATTACTACGTTCAGTCAACTTGTAGACTATTAATAGAGTGGACATGGTTTGTTACTGTCTGATATGATGAGTGTTATCTTCTTTCCACCTCATTGCCTCCCTGCCACTTTTGTTCCTATTATCAAAACCTCTGTTCCTTTTCCTATCCCAATTATTTCCCTGATGTCCCATTGGATAAAAGTTACTACCATTATAATTATTGTGTTCTCTCTTGAAATGATTAGCATTTCCCAAAGTTTGGTTTCCTCACCTCTGTGGACAACTGTAGTGGTTGTAACGTTGTTTGTCCATTTTCTCCATAATTCTGTGTCGTCTAGCACACACACTAATTCGCACTATATCTTGGATGGCAACCGTCTTTTCAAAGAATCTCTTTGTGTTAATACATGGTTTAAGTGCGCTAACTTCTTTTCTTGATTTTTGGAAATCTGTTTTATGTTATCACATTTCTCCCTATAATATGATCAATTCAGAAATTCACTTTTTGTCGCAGACAGCATAGTTTATGACTGGAACTAATATAAGAACCCTTTTTAAAATTATTCATAAGACATGTCCACAGTAAAATTTTAATTAGCTTGTGACAATGCCTCATCTTCCAAATATTTTTGACAAACTTAATTTTCATTCTGTCACTCATATTAGGGACATTATTTTCTTTACAGTTTTGTAAAATTTCGACAGCATGTAAACTATTTTCATCTGTAAAGTTTTTCACTAGAATATTATGCCATATAGAACCAGCTTTGTTGAAAAGGTCTAAACTTTCAATACATCATCTTTTTTGCTATTTCACTAGCTACTTTTACTTTTTCATCAAGATGACTGTCTACTGCAAAACTTGTTTCAATACTTGTTTCAACCCTATAAATGCAAGTTTGTACATTCTCATCAACATTTTTAATTCCTATGTAGTCATTTTCAATAGCAATTCTGCTTTTATGCCTATCGGTACCTATTTCCTCTTTCACTTGTTTTATTTCACTACCCAGATTTGATTTGATTTCTCCCATGTTTGTTTGTACATGCAAAACTTCTGTTTCTTCACTCGCAACTTGCTCCCCAAATTTGCAAACTTCATTGTGTAATGTTTCTACGTATTGTCTCAGATTTTAAATTATTGTAGAATCTTTATTTTTTAACATGGTCTGTTCAAACAGTTTTCTATTGCTTTTAACATTCCTCGTTCTTGAAAGTGGTTGATTAACTGTTTTTGAGAATTCATCATTCCTTTTTTTCATAACTTTTAAAGACTGGTTTACAGACTTGACAGCTGCAGTTTGAGACGATTGTTCCATCATTTGCACCATTCTTTTTATGTCTGAATCCCTCCATTCTGCTGATTCAAACACCACATCTCCTTCACCTGTTTCATCCAACTCCCACACGTCTACTATTTTTCATTCCCTTCTGCTATAGGTTCTAACGTCAGCTCTGTAATGGTCATTTCGAGGAAAATTTTTCGTTACATGTAAAATACAATAAAGAAACTATAAGAAAATATCATTTTGTCATTAACTTGTCCATGTGTTGCTGTTGACAATGGCAGTCTTTTTATTGTTCAGTACATGTCTTATATTTGCAGTCAGGCAGCTCAACAATAATATTTCTTATCAGTTATTCTTGTAATACATACAGCATTTCAGTACATTTATACATTTATATCCCTGCTGATAACCGGCCATTGTAGCTGAGCGGTTCTAGGCACTTCAGTCCGGAACTGCTCTGCTGCTAAGGTCGCACATTCGAATCCTGCCTCAGGCATTGATGTGTGTGCTGTCCTTAGATTAGTTAGGTTTAAGTAGTTCTACGTCTAGGGGACTGATGACCTCAGATGATCCCATAGTGCTCAAATCCATTTGAACCATTTGAACCCTGCTGACACTCCAGATAAAAACCTGCTTATCTCATTTCTTCTCATTGAAGGTGGCACTTTTTTTATTCAGTTCTCACAATTTTGATCTTTGCATTTGTTTGTGTGATGTATTTTAGCAGAAAAGGAAAAAGGTAGAATTTGTCATGTATTATTTTTGTAATGAGAATTAGTTAATTATTACATTACTTAATTTGATTTCTTGATTCAATGTGTTTTTGTTGTTGCTCAGGATCTGGTAGTATTCATCTGCTTACAGGAGGCTGTGTTTTCATTTTGAGATCTGTGCTCTGGACTGAAATATTATACACATCACTAAATGTTTAATTTCCGCATTGAAAGGGCACATACAGTCCCAACGTAATAAAACTTCCCAGAACAACACTGCACATCCAGACCACTATATTACTGCAGTACAGGACAGACGCCAAACTACTACTTTTAAAGCATTCAAACAGAACTCACATGCAAAGTGGTCAGTGATGCTCATGTTGCGTTGTCACTCACACATTGCAATAATTGGTACATCGAAAGTTAAATTTATTAGCCAGTAACGCTTTATAATGTTTACATTGCATACTTGCTTCAAATTATAATCCAATATTTATTTAAATAGTAACAACAACAAATTTGAAATATTTCAAAGCATACAGCACAAAAATAAAATAATTGTCTATAATTTACTGAAACCAAAATTTATGTGGTTTTTGATGCATTTTTGTGTATCAGATAATCTGGTTACCCAAGTGTACTGAGTATTCTGAATATATGCATGTATAAGGTGCTCTACATATTTCTATGTATTGAGACTGCAAAGTTTGTACTGTATGTAACACATGTTCCCATTTTTGGTGAAACTAGAGTCATTGACCAGTCTCTTTACATTCCATATTTCAGGAGACGAATTTCGATTCTCTTCACAGTCCTGCACATTATGAAGCTAAATATGCTGTTCAAATGACAACAGATAGGTATGTACAGCCATGACTGCCACTTGCAGGTATGAGCTTGCTTAGTGTGTCAAAAGGCACACCATGTGCACAAACCTGCAAGTACCTTCAACAAACTTACACAATATTTAATGCATATTGATACTGATTTGATAGGTCCCCTAGATCAAGTGAAAGATTTTCAACTACATTTTTACTGCAATAGACTGTTATCATACTCACTGTCCAGAAGCCATAGGAGAGGTTGGGGTAACCTGAACTCATACGTTAATTGGACCATTACATTAATTAATAGTTCTGGCGGGAAAATTATTTTTTCATGCCATAAAGTTATTGTCTTAGTTTGGAAGTACTATTTGAACCTGTATAGTTGCTGAATGTTAGCTAAATTCGCGGAACATAATGAGGAACTTCACAGCAACACCTGCTAGTTTTCCAAGAATTATCATATAACATAATGCAGCATTGTAGGGATGACATATCCTTTGGCTTTTACTTTCTCCAACATCTTGAAACGATTTAGCGTCAGTGGTATTGAACCAGTCAATTCGAACATATTTACTGACCATCATTTTTTTGTCATCAAATGCAATGGACAGACTCCTACCAAATTCGCGGCAAACAGCCGATGAGCCACTGGCAGAAGACGCTGGCAAACCTGCAGGTGATGACATGGCGAATATAGGACATCAGACAAGACCAGCAAACGAAAATTACACATCTGTGCAAGTTTGGGCTTATTCTAAGACTGGTGCAAGGAAAACAACAAGATAATTACACTACTGGCCATTAAAATTGCTACACCAAGAAGAAATGCAGATGATAAACGGGTATTCATTGGACAAATATATTATACTAGAACTGACATGTAATTACATTTTCATGCAATTTGGGTTCATAGATCCTGAGAAATGTCTACCAAGAACAACAACCTCTGGCCGTAATATTGGCCTTGATACGCCTGCACATTGTGTCAAACAAAGCTTGGATGGCGTGTACGGGTACAGCTGCCCATGCAGCGTCAACACAATACCACAGTTCACCAAGAGTAGTGACTAGCGTATTGTGATGAGCTAGTTGCTCATCACCATTGGCCAGACATTTTCAATTGGTGAGAGATCTGGGGAACGTGCTGGCCAGGGCAGCAGTCGAACATTTTCTGTATCCAGAAAGGCCCGTACAGGACCTGCAACATGCAGTCGTGCATTATCCTGCTGAAATGCAGGGTTTTGCTGGGGTCGAATGAAAGGTAGAGCCACGTGTCTTAACACATCTGAAATGTAACGTCCACTGTTCAAAGTGCCATCAGTGCGAACAAGAGGTGACTGAGACGTGTAACCAGTGGCACCCAATACCATCACACCGGGTGATACGCCAGTATGGCGATGACGAATGCATGCTTCCAATGTGTGTTCACCGCAATGTCGCCAAACACGGATGCGACCTTCATGATGCTGTAAACAGAACCTGGATTCATCCCAAAAAAAAAAAAAAAAGTTTTGCCATTCATGCACCCAGGTTCGTCATTGAGCACACCATCGCAGGCGCTCCCATCTGTGATGCAGCTTCAAGGGTAACCGCAGCCGTGGTCTCCGAGCTGATAGTCCATACTGCTGCAAACGTCGTCGAACTGTTCGTGCAGATGGTTGTTGTCTTGCAAACGTCCCCATCTGTTGACTCAGGGATCGAGATGTGGCTGCACGATCCATTACAGTCATGCAGATAAGATGCCTGTCATCTCAACTGCTAGTGGTACGAGGCTGTTGTGATCCAGCAAGGCGTTCCGTATTACCCTCCTGAACCCACCGATTACATATTCTGCGACAGTCATTGGATCTCGACCAACGCGAGCAGCAATGTCACGATACGATAAACCGCAATCGGGATAGGCTACAATCCGACCTTTATCAAAGTCGGACACGTGATGTTACGCATTTCTCCTCCTTACACGAGGCATCACAACAATGTTTCACCAGGCAACGACGGTCAATTGCTGTCTGTGTATGAGAAATCGGTTGGAAACTTTCCTCATGTCAGCACGTTGTAGGTGTCGCCACCGGCGACAGCCTTGTGTGAAAGCTCTGAAAAGCTAATCATTTGCATATCACAGCATCTTCTTCCTGTCGGTAAAATCGTCTGTAGCACGTCATCTTCGTGGTGTAGCAATTTTAATCACCAGTAGTGTAATTTAGAGAGATCTGTTTCAGTTTACTAATATTTAATCAAACCAAGACCGGTTTTGGGATTTTAAAATCCCATCTTCAGGTGTATGAAAGTATAACATACAAAGGAGAGGAGTGAAGAAATATAATGCAACATACATATAAAAATCAAAAGAGTAGACTGCTGAAACAGGGCGACTTACTTATTATATTCAGTAATACATGACATGGGATCAGACCAGTCAGTGCAAGAGCTTCAATCATTGCATGTTGTTAGAATTAGAAAAAAGAAAAACGGGGTGGGGGCACTAATCAAACTGACCTAAAAAGGGAAACACAGAATGATAGCAACGCCTCTAGTGGTATGGAGATGAACTAAAAAAGGCCAAACATTGCGGGTTGCATACCTCCTAGCTAATGCACACTGTAGGTTTTTTTCTTTTAATTTTAATCACAGTAAAAGAATTTAAACACAGCTATAGCACACTGCTATACAGCAGTGACATACCCATTATTCAGGAATACTTGTAGTCCAGTTTAGCTGCAACAATTTTATTAAGCTTCAGTTATTTGAACTACAAGCTTATTTCGACTTGCTGTCAGTTTCAAGTGTTGCATCTGGTTCCTATAAAGCACAAAACATCCTGGAGCTCTTATATGTTGACAGAAATCAATATAAGTGTGTCATTTAACAATTCTATTTTTGATGTTTGCGTCTGACAGTCACTGCTCCTATGATGTTTTCTTCAGCAGCAACTGTCAAGTGCAAACGTCAAGAATAGACTTGAAAACTGACACACTTATATTGATTTTTGTCAACATATAGAAACTCCAGGACGTTTTGTGCGTTATAATAGCTAGACACAACACTTGAAACTGACAGTAAGTCAGAACAAGCTTGTATTCTATATAACTATACAAGCTAAATAAAAATTGTAGCAGCTAAATTGGACTACAAATATACCTGAACAGGTATATTTGACATCTTACAAAAAAAAAACCTATTACTAAGAGAATAATCGGCAGTTAAAGAGGTTCAATTAAGAAATCTTCATCACAGTGTTAATTAATGAAGAGTCCTAAAATTTGTTACAATTATGTTTCAGGACTGTAATTTCTGAGCAATTGCCCAGGAAATTTGCACTACTGACCATTAATTTCTTAAAAAAATGTTCCTACATCTTACGACTGCACATGCTTCAACACAAAAAAGAAGACATCAGTATTAAGCACCAAAAATAGGAAAGGTGGATAAAAACAGTGACATGAAAACAAAACTTATTTTTTATTTCTCAAGCACACAGTAAAAATTTCACTATTAACAACCGTTTCAGCAGATTCACTAATGATATTAGCAATTTCACAAGGAACGCCTGCCACATGTTTTGGAAGCACACCCCTGTTTAACTTATGCCTAGTTTTATTTATAAAATCTTCTTCGAAAAAATGATCTTCACAAACAAAATAAGTAGCACAGTTCTCACCAGGTGGCAGTTTACAAACACTTTTCCACTTCAGAAGCAATTCTTGAGGTTGTTTGCAAACCTGTAGAAATGCTTGTTGCTAACTTTCTCTGTTGAACCCATGTAATATCCAGATGAACAGCTGAGGAATTTACAGGAGTATTTCAACGTCAATGTCAATTTGTTGTGTTGTGTTGAATATTCTGAAAAAACATAAAATTCTTTATTAAATAAATCTACTGCTGACATATCGAAGTTATTTAAATAAACAAGCGGAAACCACAATAGAAGAATACGTTTCATTTATAGGATACAAGATTATTTACTGAAAATTAAATGTCTTACCTTAGGATTAATTACAAACATTTTTTCAGCAGGAAATCTCTTCAGTTCCACAGTGAACTTAATGAAATTTAAAGCAAAAAACCTGTTTACAATGAAGAACAGTAGTATGCACATAAATTAGTATGTAGTACAGTAGTATGTAACTACAAAGGCGACTGTAACCGGCTAATTCAGTATGGAGCAAGACGATTGAATATCAACAACCGCAGTTGGACAGCTCTCATTGGTTAATTCCAGCTCCGTTTGACCCCTAGCGTCTCTAGCGGTCTGGGATAAACTACGTGGCTTGTTACCTCTTCTCCCATTTAGATTTCACCCCCCCCGTGGAGAGAATATCACGAGAATACAATGCATGCGTTATACACAAATGTACATGCACGCAGGTGAAACATACCATTTTCCCTTTGGTCTTCCAGTTATGCCTGCTCATTGGTCGCTCTGTTAGAGATGGGACGACTTCGTGGGGATAGTGCACAACCCCGTGTCGTTTGCGTTTTCGCTACCATAACGAAGGATCATAGCAACGTGATTGCATAACATGTTACACCTGACATCTGTTGGCAATTCGAGTCTACAGGCATGAGTAGCGATTTCCTGCCGTTCGATATCAGCACAAATACAAAATCTTGCTCTCCATTTCCTTTTCAGGAAGCGAAAGAAAATAATTAAATGTTTATTGTCGGCAATAAACTCGTATATACCTAAGTAATGGTTCTACAAACCTCATAGTGTACATAATCATTCACAGACTCTAGGGAAATTGAAGTTAAGCCCGTAGTATAAATCTATATTACATGCTATAATGTATGACCCAACTAATCACTGATGACTGAAGGACAATATCCCAAGCAGATGACTCCGAATTTATGGATGGCGTGGATTCTAAGTGAGCCACACTAACATGAGAAACTGCAAGTCCGCGAATGCAACGTTTGAGAAACGCTTCTATATAGGCATAGTGATTCCTAGCACTCATTTCATTCCACATAAAACGGCTGCATGCCATTGTTTATGTCTGAAAGATATACATAACATCCGATAAGATTGATAACTAAGCAGTACAAGACACTAGACATTTCATGCAACATAAATGTAGCAAAATTACATCCAAACAATACTTTATTGAGTCAATAAGTAGCCTTTTTCAATCAATTAAATTTTATGTCATTTAAAACGCTTTTATTCTTTAGATTTACAATAAAAACGTACCTATGAAACGAAACCGGAGAAGTGTAAACAGCTCCAGTACATGGCTGTCAGGAGGCACATTGAATGAGACACATCTCACTTGAGCCGGCTAAATGGCAAACCACGTATGTGCTGCTGGTAAGTAAGCCGGCAGTTCTCACTACACCAGTCGGCTACTGGCACTGTATAGAGTGTATCTACACACTATTCCATGCTGCTGGCCATGGAAAACCAAGCCGACCAAGGGAGGGGAGGGTGCAGGGCGTTGTTGGCGTTCACATCTGGTGGCAATATTTGACGTTTGCTGTCGTAGCGCCGGCCGAGGTGGCCGAGCGGTTCTAGTCACTACAGTCTGGACTCACGCGACCGCTACGGTCACAGGTTCAAATCCTACTTCAGGCTTGGATGTGTGTGCTGTCCTTCGGTTAGTTAGGTTTAAGTAGTTCTAAGTTCTAGGGGGACTGATGACCTCAGAAGTTGTCCCATTGTGCTCAGAGCCATTTGAACCATTTTTGTTGTCGTAGCACTCATTCTGCGTACTTTCGTGAGAAATTACACTTCCTCTTACCTGTTTTCTTCTGATGTAAGTGGAGTTGGTAGAACTAATTACATTAATATGTGATTGACCCACATTATGGGACAAACTCAAGAATGTAATAAGGACTGAATAATTACAAGAAATACTTGGACAGAGGTATTTAATGAATTAAACAATGGCTCTGAAGACATGGGTGAAAACGAAAGAAGTATAGTCCTGTATTGATCCTATAAAATACAGTGTATTGAAATTTCTATATTTTCATGCTTTGTTGTCACATTAAATAATAAAATACTGCCATTTAACTGAACCTGTTGTTGTTAAAATTGATTCATCAATATTTTTCAGACGTTATTTGTCGAAATTCCTCCACACACACATTCACTCCTACACTGAGGAGCCAAAGAAACTGGTACACCTGCCTAACATGAAGTATACCCCCCACAAACACGCGTAAGTGCCCAACATGACATGACATAGACTCAATTAACATCTGAAGTAGTGCTGGAGAAAACACTGGCACCGTGAGTCCTGCAGGGCTGTCCATAAATCCGTAAGGGTACGAGGTGGTGGAGATCTCTTACGAGCAGCACGTTGCAAGGCATCACAGATCTGCTCAATAATGTTTATATCTGAGGAGTTTGGTGGTCAGTAGAAGTGTTTAAACTCAGAAGAGTGTTCCTGGAGCCACTCTGTAGCAATTCTGGATGAGTGGGGTGTCGCATTATCCTGCTGGAATTGTCCAGGTCCGTCGGAATGCACAATGGACATGAATGAGTGCATGTGACCAGAAAGGATGTTTACGTACGTGTCACCTGTCAGAGTCATATCTAGACATATCAGGGGTCCCATATCACTCCAACCACACATACCCCACACCATTACAGAGCCTCACCAGCTTGAACATTCCACTCTGTCATGCAGGGTCGGATTCGTATGGGTGTCTCCATTCCCCGTACATGTCCATCCACTCTATAAAATTTGAAACGAAACTAGTCTGACCAGACAATATGAATACAGTCATCAACAGCCCAATGTCAGTGTTTATGGCTGCAGGCGAGGCGTAAAGCTTTGTGTCGTGCAGTCATCAAGAGTACAAGAGTGGGCGTTCGGCTCCGAAAGCCCTCATCAATGATGTTTCATTGAATGATTCGCATGCTGACACTTGTTGACGGACTAGCATTGAAATCTGCAGCAATTTGTGAAAGGGTTGCCCTTCTGTCACACTGAACGATTCTCTTCAGTCATCGTTGGTCCCGTTCTTGCAGGATCTTTTTCCTATCTCAGGGATGTAAGAGATATTTTTTTTACCATCTTCCTGATATTTACAGTACACTCGTGAAATGGTCATTCAGGAAAATCCCCACTTCTCTCTACCTTGGAGATGCCGTGACTCATCGTTCATGCGCCAACAATAACACGATGTTCAAACTCACTTAAAACTTGACAACCTGCCATAGTAGCAGCAGTAACCGATCTAACAACTGTGCCAGACGCTTGTTGTCTTATGTGGGCGTCACCAACGACAGCACCGTATTATGTATGCATTTGAATGCGCGTGTCTATACCAGTTTCTTTGGTGGTTCAGTGTATTTATACTGTGAAGCCCAGTTACTGTTCTAGTGCTGTTAAGAGCCTCTTTCTTTAACAAAGTTGTATAGAATATCACACGTCTTAACAATAACAATGGCAAATTCGGGACCCAATGCACAGTCTACATACGTTCGAGCCCTCAAGTGGCGATGGCTACAGATTCTTTTTGCAGTCAAACTGTTATCCAGCACTTGGTCAGAGAAGGTGTATGTGCACCCAGAATACTTAATTAAAAACAAAAAGCATGGTATCTTGGGAATTTTTGTGCCAGGAAGGCATTCACTATTATTCGGCAGTGACTTACACAGTAACTTACTTGAGATATTGTCGAGTTACTATATTTACCGTAACTGCCGAAGCAACGTCGATAAATGGAAGTAGTGAGACAGCAACAGCCATTAACACTACAGATGCAAGTCCCTTGGAGTTGTAATACAATGAATTACGCGGACGGAGAATGTGAATATGTTTACTGTGGACAGCTCGAGCACAGTGAGGTAAATTAGTTTGTTGTTCAAATTTTTCAGCAATTTCCTTCCAGTGATCTGATGTGGGTACAGGGATAATTCGTGCCATAGAGACTGGAAACAATAAAATACACTTCTAACAATTTTGCCGATACTGGACATATCGAGGTTGTAACTGTAGTGAAGATCTGTGATCGTACGTACAACCGTGAGCCATATATCTGAAACAAACGTTCCAATCAATACGAAGTGAAATTTATCAAACTTTGCCCAACAGGCATCATACAGTCATTGTTAAATAGTATCATTGCATTATTGAAATAAAGCAAAACAAAGTATGATCCTAAATATCACAGGTAATAATAAGTAAGTCTCTTCCCAGGGCATGCTGTCATGAAGAAGTGGACGAATGTCCCTTACTAATTTCAAAAGAGTGAGAAGAAGCGAAAGTTTGCAAAACAGTCTTCTGGAACCAAGACGAAGCCACCCAGAACTTTAATTTTGGAGCAAACAACTAGAATGTTTGGAAAAACTATGGACTGCCGATCCATTGACCACGGCTTTACATACGACGCTCTAACGCCTACTGAACATATTGAAAATGACAGTGAAGTAATACATCAACCCACTACAAGCGAAACACTCGAGGAGGAGACTGAAACATTTAAAAAACCAACAACCAAAAACGAAAAAAGGAAACCGGTACCTGTTGAAGTAATTAGTGGTTCGAAACGAAAGCCATATCGGCAGAAGTCGTTTCTCAATGGGGCAATTTCGTCCTTAGACGTTTTCGGCTACGGTGAATCAGTGGAATTCTAGCTGAAAGTGCGACATATAGTTTCTGAAATTAAAATGCGCAAAAAACCAGTAAGTGCAAGTGTGGCTGTTTATGCCAACACATTCCATGGATGCAAATCACCCAGAGTAGCCAGCACAGTACCCTACGTCTGGGTTTCCCAAACTATTCCTCTGATGCAACGTTTTGAGACTCCTGGTACTTTGACGGTACACCTTGATTATTTGGAAGGATAATACAATTCTGAAAAATGAGAAAAACATGTTTTATTCGATCAGTAACCGAATTTTACATCATTGCCAATAACAGTGAAATTATAATAATTTTGAAAAATTAGTATCTTCAAACCTTCGAAAAAATAAAACGCAATATTATTAATAGTTTTGTGGGGCACTTATTCACTTCCAGTCGAACACCAGTGTTTTGTGGAGCACAGTTTGGGAAACAGCCCAACAGGCCTGCTAATGAGATTTTGCACATCTCTCATGTCATTTCAAAACCTCATCACTTGATTCACTGTATTTATAAATTAAATTTTTTTCTTAACCATCATTTTGCATTTGAGATTTTTGCCTATTACAATATAGTATTTTAATATGTAACTCTTTGGTTCTTAAATATCTTTCAAATACATTGCATTATTTAAGTCTGTTGAACCTGGAATAAAAATTACAATAAAATTAAAAATATTTCGTTTCTTTTCACTAGGTTGGATAAATTCTCAGAAGGATATGTTGGAGCATTGTACTGAATGCTTTGTTCTTAGGTGCAGATTGTCGAAAGTTTGCATACTGATCCTAAAATGGTTACAAAATTAACACCATAATTTCTCAAGTCCTAAGAAAACAGAAATAATGCCCAAACTTCATCTCTTCTCATGTTGATTGGATGAACCCACTGCATCCTATTTCTTCTGGCTTCTCCTAAAGTCCACCTATGCCAGTGATTTGTTGCAACCCATTTGCTTCAAACTTTAGGAATGTCTGTACAAGTATGAATGTCTGACAACATTTAATTGTCGCTGTGGCCTGGAGGACCTGCCAGCACGTACTAGCACGCTGCTTAAATGACATCGATGCAGATGTGAAAAGTGTCTACAAGGCAGCTGTGCACCCAACACCACTCTGTGGCAGCCGGACGAGTGTGAAACAAGTCTAAGGTTCTTTTATCACTTTATGGTTTTGACCATATGGCAAAAAATCGATCGGTGACGGTCCTTTAGTGGAGTGAAGAAGAGCACGGTCGCTTCCACATTAGATGGTGATGGCAAAGTGCTCTAATCGTGACATGTAAGAGCCGTCCATTGCCACTGCCATCTCAGCACCCGGGGGCAACTGATAACGTAATGGCGTATGTGGTCAAAAGGACTGATGAGCCTAAACACTATTATCAGCTGCTTAACAGTTTGGAGATCTCCTTCTTTGGAATGAAATATATGACTGATTCTTCATATCAGGGATCCGACATTTTGCTGGTAGAGTCTGCACAGAATATCATGGACAGTAGATGCATACAGACAGCAGTGATGTGTGGGGAGAGCGGTAGTGGTGGGGGTTTCGGGAAGGCGCTGTAGGGAAAGTGCCGTTCTAAACTGAAGCCTACAGTCACATTTTTTGTAAATAGCAAGTGGGACCCCTCCACACCCACACTTGTGTGTTGATCATTCAAAAAGATCTGTTACCTCTGTTTTGGTTAGTATCTAAAAAGATTTCTGCTGAAAATGCAGCGTTATTTTCGCCTGACTATTTCTAACTTTCAGAGAAGCACCATGAGTGGCGAATATTGAGTAAAACCTACACATTTCTCAAGTTGCCTCATTAAAAATTGCTTGTTTTACCGAAACACAGTTAAGTTTACACAATCTCACCTCACTAATATGTAGTGCACATGCAGTTGCAAGACAGTTCTGGAACAGTGGTTTATTAACTTTACTAAGCGACGAAGAGGAAAAGTAAGGTCAGTACCTACTGAAAAAGCACATCCTCGGTACAAAATAAATGTATAATGTCTTCGCTTATGATGTTCCAAAACTCATAGCACTTCTAGTTTCACCAACTATCGATGGCCTTTAAAATTTTTATTCTTTCACCAAAAAAGTCTGAAGTTAGTGGAATAACAAGTTAGATAATGAAGGTTTGCGTAACACCCATATGGAAAAATACTTTCCTCTTTCATCAAAATCTCATTTCGATATCTCAAACCATTTATGAAATACGATGAATGTTTTAGATGTTTCACTGTGGCTTTATTGCTGGTGTGGCACGATCACAAATGAGTGTGCTACATCCGATGAATTTTCTCGAGATCAGTGAGGGATAGAGATCTCCACCCAAGTCTAAGGAAAAATTGAATACATCAACCAAATTTCATATGTAGCAACATGTTATGTAATATGAGCCAAACGCAAAATCATAGCGACAACTAGTGACGATTTAACGAAATGATGGTCGTATTATCATGTACTTGGCATACAAAGCTACAAGCAAAGCAAAAATGTAATCTTTTTACCGAATGGTTTCTGTAAAATTGTTTGGGAAAGATAGCACGGAGTGTGCCTTGATTCCATCATCGCCAACCGGCCGGAAGGTGGCAGACACTGTCGGCCTCCCCGTGAGATCGTACAAATGAACTTGAGCAGTACTTTTTACAAAAACTGGTCACTGCGCATCAGCCATCATGTCCTGCGCAGACTCTAGGTTTGTGGAGGTATGTGGCATTAGACATCTATGCATGGGTCATGTAATTCACATAAATAATGGGCCCCTGATTGGCGTATGCAGTGGTGGCACACAATAACAACCCAATAGGTTCCATGGGATTTACAACAGGCGAATTTGATCCCTGAGATACCAGTGTGAAATTACTATATGCTCCTCAAACCACTGTAGCATTGTTCTGGCTCTAAAGTGGGGACAGTTATACTGCTGAAGTGTGACATCACCATCAGGGAAGACATCAAGCATGAAGGGATGCAGGTAGTTTGCAGCTGTCAATGAGCCTTCAATTACTACCACAGGTCCCATGCAAGTACAGGAGAATGCCTCCCATAGTATAATACTTCTACCACCAGCCTGCATCCACAGTGCACTGCATGTTCCGAGCCACCATGCATCTGAATCTGACTGATTTCTTGCCAGTATCAATATCAACAGGAAGCAGAAATAACTGAGAGTCTCAATTCACAGGATGGATGAACTATCTAAATACATAAGCAAGTTCCTACAGATCCCTTATAGCACAAGCCCTACTCACACTTTGCCAATTATTTTTTCACTGGTTGTCCAATAGATTTCATTAATACAGGGATCCATTAATAGGTTCCCCTTTCCTACATTTGAACTCGAACTTATTGCATACAGTGCAGCTGCATATTTCAAGAATCATAAAAATATGTAAAAACAACATGCTGTGTCTGCATAGGCCACAGAGGATACCAGAAGTCACCTTTCAATCTCAACAATCGATTTATCATATCATGGAAATGACTGGATGGAACAATACATAAAATAAGGGAAAGGGGAGCACTACTATGGACTTTTGGAACCAACACGCAATACAGAATCACGGAATTGGGGAAACTCTACCATCACAAGAATAAAAATAATATTCACACTACAGAAGAAAGCCATTATAATTATATTGAAAAAGAAGCACAAAGAATCTTATAAAATTGTTTCAAAGATCTTAATATTTTTAACTATTCTCACCCCGTAAGTATATTCAAGACCATCGTGACTGCATTATGAGGTCCCACAAAACTGGAGACCAATGAGACAGTTCATCTTCAAACACAAGGAACAGAAAACAAATATACATCTTCATGTATTCTCCGCAAACCACTGTGAAGTATACGGCAGAGGATTAAGTTAATGCAAGCACTGCCACGACAACTACAAAACAGACAATGTTCCCTCAGCCCTAATGAAATTTCTGATAGAAGAATAATTCTACAGTGTGGCCAATAACATGAGCAGACAGTGAGCAAAAGTCCACTCTGTGTACGATTAATTATCATTAGAAATTAGTGTTAGAAAGTAATGTAGAATTCGACAACTCATGTAGGCTACAAACAAAGATAATATCATGTCACAAAACTGTAGTTTTTAAACATTGGTACTGTAAATCATTATGTAATGAAAATCATTGTACATTATGTAACATTATGACATTATTTATGTGCTGTGCAAGCTGTTAGAAGTATTTACTGTGTAAGCTATTATATGTACATAGTGTCTAGATTGTGAGAATAATGATGTTTCCTATGTTACAACTACAAAGTTGTAGAGCAGGTAATTTATAGGACCAATAAAAATCACGATCACTCATCTATAGTGGACTGATGTCTGAAGCATAGAAATATTAACAGAAAAGAGTTTGAATGAATACTACGTTCTGTTGCATGTTTCTATGCTCCACACATCAGTCCACTATATGTGAGTAGTTGCCTCAACAACCAACTTTTAATTTTTTGATCATACCAAATGACCACTCTTTACATGTATTATCAATTTGCCATAGCGATATGATATAACACACATTATCACACCAACCACCCCAAGTAACTGACTTACACTGTCTGGTATCTCCTGAATCTCAGATGCTGAGGGAATTAGGACCATCATAAGGGGAAGAGTGCGAGCTTCCAAAATCTGCTTCCTCCTACAAAAAGGAACTACTCAGGTGTAAATAATGTCAACCTGCATTTGAAAAGGGTTGGGGTTGGGTTGTTTGGGGGAAGAGACCAAACAGCGAGGTCATTGTTCTCATTGGATTAGGGAAGGACGGGGAAGAAAGTCAGTCATACACTTTCAGAGGAACCATCCCCGGCATTTGCCTGGAGCGATTTAGGGAAATCACGGAAAACCTAAATCAGGGTGGCTGGACACGGGATTGAACCGTCGTCCTCCCGAATGCGAGTCCACTGTGCTAACCACTGCGCCACCTCTCTTGGTGCATTTGAAAACTTGGAAGCTTAAACAGTTGGCAGACACCTTGGACAAATGTCAAATCCAAATCGTAGCTCTAAGGAAAATGTTTCCAGCATGAAAACCATGTTGATTCACTAAAAGGTGGTGTTTATGAAGGTAAAACAGCCTTACAGGCCAAAGAAAATCTAACAGTACCTGAGTCCACCTTTCTGGCACTAAGTGGACAATTATAATGCCAGTTTTTGATTTTAACTTTAAATAGGAAAGAATCTCAGCACTTACTGTAAAATCAAGCACAAAAAATTGTACTGACCAGCATTCACACCCCATAAAAAGTTATCAGAAAAATGCAGATAAAGACAAAGACTTCTGTCTGTTCTTATAGGAGACCACCAGGAAAATCTCAAAACATCATGGCAAAATCTTATTGGCTGATCGTAAGGGCCAAGTGGACAGAATAACAAGCCTTCCCACAGCACAATGCAGAACAAATCAAAACAAAGAGCATCTTACAGCTTTTTGAAAAGCCTTTAATTTGAATCTCTTGTTTGTGCACTTTGCAAGACATGCAAATAAAAAGAAAACTTGGAAATCATCAAATACTTTACCAAGTTAGTTTCAAATTGGCCATTTTGCAGTCTCAAAGAAAATAATGCCTGAAATCCAAAATGTCAGAGACCAAAAGGGAGTTTTTTGACTCGGATCATTACTCAATACAAATCAAAGTGGGTTATCAGGCCAACATATGTAGAAATAAATGCAAAGATTTCCAAGTTTACACACTTAGTGTCTCAAACTGGACATCAGCATTCTCTTACAGGACATACATAAGCAATATCTGAGATACTGACCATGATAAACATCAGCTCAGAAATTGAGACAGTTTCCATGAAAGAATAAAGACAGATGGTGTAAGACAACCTGTAATACAGAGACAGAGGACCAAATAAAAGTGAAAACAGTGGAAGATATGAGACTTTTCTAAAGAGACAGAAAATGAACTTCAAAATAATCTGCAAGTAAAAATTAACTTATGACAAAAAGGTTGATATAAATAGAAGGGGAAACTATCTCATTACCAGCCTCCAACAGTCTGTTAATATTGAGCTAATGGAACATTAGATATGAACAGTAGAGAGATTTGGATGAAACTGGCTTACTATTTCCACGACTTTCTCAACTGTGTTCCAACAAAAGAAACTTTGCCTTTAGAGAAACCCGTACCAAATCATGAATCAGAATCCCAAGAATAAAGGAAATAGCAGATATTGTCACATCACTTGAAAACACCAAAACCCCTTAAGAAGACTGGATTAGTAATGAGATGTGGAAGTTAGGAGGAATGAATTATTACAGAGGATACAAGTGTTTAATAGAGATAAGAGAAACTGGAATGATACCACAGAACTGAAAGTTTGCATTCACCCATTAACTGCACAAAAAGCCGATAAGGCAGATGGACCAACTACAGAGGCCTATCTCTTTTGCTGATCACTTATGAAAGATTAGATTTACTTTCATTCCAATTGATCCGTTTCAAATCTCTCCTAAACTGTTGGAAACAGCTGACTTACCATATGACTGGCAGCTAGCAAATAGGATTAAAAAAGGTTCGCTCATGTTCAGAACAGATATGAAGGTCAAAGACAATATTAAGTATTCACCAATGTACCAGCATAGTTGTTGCCTTTGTGGAATTTAAGAAGGCCTATGATGTCAATATGCAGACTGTTTTTGACATGGTAGAAAGGCTCAGAGTGAACAGGAATATAAGGGAATTAATTTTCCAGATTCTTACAAATACACAAGTAAAATTTGTTTGTGGAATCTCTTGAGGCTTTTGAGATACACACAGGTGTTCAACACTGAGTCTTTCCACCCTTACATCCCTGTCATTTGACTTAGTTCTGGGCAAAGTTACAAGAAAATGGCAAAAGGATGCCACAGGTATTAAATATAGGAAATTCTGGATGCCAAATCAATGTTAAATGTTTTGCATTTGCTGGTGATTTAGCAGCTGTCACTAATACTAATAAAGAAACTATATGTGGCACAGAAAAACTATACAAGGTAGTGACAGTGGCAGGCTTCGAGATATCTTATGGGAAAACCTATTATACAGACAATCTACCTCAATGTAGCAGGAAAGTTTCACTAAACATGGAATATGGTACAATTTTACAGGTTTCTTCCTTCAGCTACCTTTTAAATATTTTTATTTTTCTGGGAAACCATAAGTCACACTCAGTATTTTATTGGCTGGTTTGCTCTTTAATTTAACAAGAGGATCATCAGAAACTCTGGAATTTGCAGTTGAAATACAAAAGAATGGGATGCCACATATTGCAGAGACTGATACCTGTATGTTCTGGAGAACCTGATACTAAGTCACGATATTTACGCAAAGCAGGTAAATGAAACGAGAGCATGCTGTAACCATGCTAAGTGGCTGATTCAACATTGTTTACATTCTTCCAATGAAATAATGGTCATCTGTAATTGAAATGTAATGAAAAATAGTTTTTATACAAAATGACATTCAATGAGCATAAACAAATACTTAAACACCCATTTTTAAAATTCTTGCAGTACAAGACGATTTGTTCTTTCCATTTAGTTTAATGAAAACACCTAGGAAATATTTAAGCAACAAAATCTGACCCGTACTTAACACATTATATGTCATTGTGCAACCATAGTTTCTGTGTTTTGGCTATGTTAAATGATTTATTTTGAGCTACTTGTTATTCTGGAATGTTTATCCTGTTTTTTAATTCAAATTCTGTAATTTATTCTCAAAAAATGTAACTTTCAGTAGGAATTATGAAAATTAACATTAAAAAAATGTAAATCACTAGATTCTGATTGTATTATTATAATCTATAAAAGGAGGTGCTGCAATAGCCACAAAAGAGGTCAGCCATTGGTTTATGTTTACAAGATCAGAGTGATGTCATTTGTCATGATATTAACCAATTTTTCAAGAAAATATTTCACTTCGGCTACATCATTTCTATAGAAGATGATTAACTGTGACAAACACAGCCTGAAAATTATGGCAAGTCCAGGATCTAATTTATGCGTGGAGCAGACTGCAGCAAACAGATATTCCCACATCTTCAACATAAAAACTTGAAAGCTGAATCTAGTTTTATATGATCCATTACAATGGTTACATTTTACAGTTTAAAGTACAGTAGATGCATGATTACATTTTATTAAGTTGTTCACAAAATCATGGTACAGGAGACAAGTTACAGGAATTGTTGAAGAAGTCTATAGTTTTTTGTGGTAATGATTTTTTTAAAATTTTCAAGCACTGTAATGTACAGAATATAAATATATTTTCAGTACAATATTGATTGATTGATTTTTATTTGGTCTCATTTGATTACATTTTGTACAAAGTGTGTGCTTGTAATATAGCACAAGTCTACTTAAACCTATTTTCTTGCAATATTTAACCTATTTATTACAATTTAATACAACAAAGTGGGAATACTTAAAATAATGTTGCATGCATTTTTCACCCATTTTTTTAGGTCCGGAAAATTATTTCCATACTACATTACGCTCATATTTACATATTTCTCCCAGTATTCATGTTCTCAAGTTATTTACATATCACAATATGTTCAATTGGTTACAGTACCTCTATAACGGTAATAGTAGCATTTTTCATCCATTGATACATATACTGCTCTACACTACAAAATTCTTTTTTCTATTACATAATCCTTTAAAAGTTTTTGGAATGTCTTTTTGCTCACATTGTATTGTAAACTCTTCGGAAGGCACATTATGAATTTGACACCTGAGTACTTAGGACCTTTTTCAGCAACTCTCAGTAGGTGTTGAATAGTTCTCAGTTGGCCTTAATTTCTTGTTTCGTATGTATGAACGTCTGCATTTCTTTCTAGTACTGAACTTCCTTTTATTAATGATATTATTGTTTTGGAAATGTATAGAGATGGAAATGTCAGTATTTTTAGACTATGAAAAACAGTTCTGCATGATTCTCTTTGTTTCTTGTTCAAGATGGTCCTAACAGCTTTTATTCTAATGTAAATATTCTTGTTGTATTTTTGCTGCTGGAGTTTCCCCAAACAGTAATTCAGTATTGTAGGTATGGCATGGTACATTGTACATAGAAGCTCCTTGTTGGCACAATGTGCAAGCTGTTTCATAACAAATATTGCGGTGCTTAATTTACAGCAAACGTTATCTATATGTTCGACTCCACTGGAGCTTACTATCAACTGTAATAGCCAACATTTAATAGAGGTAACTTCTTCTAGTCTTGTTTCATCTACAAATACATCTGTGTGTTCCTCCTTTTCTCTATATGTGAACACAATGAACATTGCCTTTTTTAGATTTAAATTTAAGTCATTTTGTATAAGCCACAGTACTATGTTATTTATTGACATAAACACACTTCTTTCCGGTGTTTCCAGACTTTTTTCATTTATTAGTGTGATGTCATCTGCATGTAGTATTTTTTTTACCTGTCTCACTGACATCAATATTGTTTGCAAATAGGTTGAGCAGACAAGGCCCAAGTACATATCATTGAGGCACTCCGTACTTTATATTTCTGATTTCAGATCTGCATCCAGTTTCTGTTTCCACATACTGCTTTCTGTTGGTGATGTATAATTTTATCCACTTGGCTGCATGTCCACGAATACCATAGCTTTCAAGTTTTTCAATAAATTTATTATGAGTGATTGTGTCAAATGCTTTAGACATATCCAGAAACATAGCACATACAGATTATAACCCCCCCACCCCCCTAATGCTAATGCATTTATAACAGATTCCGTAACACTTGAGATGGCGGGTTCTGTAGATTTCCCTTTATGGAAACCATGTTGTCCTGGAATCAGAATAATGTGTTTCTCCAGGAATGTGGTCAGCCTACTATGCACGAGCATCTCTAGTATTTTTGAGGAACCAGAGTCTAAAGACACTGGTCTCTAGTTATCTGAGTCACTTTTTTCACCTTTCTAAAATATTGGTATTACTTTGCTTACTTTTAATTTAACTGGGAATAGTCCTCCTCTTAAATATATTGCAGTGTTCAAAAAAGAGGTTTGATTATTTCTTCATTCACATGTTTTATCAAATAATTTTATACTTCATCTACTCGTACAGACTTTCTGGGTTTTTAATTTCTGGATTATTTATATGAGCTCTGTTTTTGTCACGGGTTCCAGGAACATTGAATGGGATGGTTGGCCAAGTGAAGCATGCTTCAGCCACTGATGATTTGTTTCCCCCTCTAATTTTTGTATGGCATCTATAAAGTTGTTGTTTAGTACATTATCAATTTTTGTTCCATCTGTAACTATGTTGTCATCAATTTTCATTGACTTAATAAAATTGCATTTTTTACACTTTTTTCGTTATATCTTTCACTGTCAATTATATCCCATGTTGTTTTACTTTTTTATTTGAATTTGCTATGGCTCCTTTTTATTGAAATTGCTTTTGCTTCTCTTATTAATTGCCTGTACTTCTTCTGATACTTTTAGTGTCTCCATACCCCCTGCTTCTCTGAGTTCCTTCACTCTAGTCCTGAGTTCAATTATTTCTTTCGTAATCCATTTCTTACTGTGACCCTGCTTTTTCCGATAGGCTACTTTGGGGGAGACTGAGTGAAAGTGATGCATCAGTGTGTTAAGAAATGCATCATACTTCCCATTTGTCCCTTGTGCTTGCATTGTTTCAGCCCATTCTTCTTTCCTCAGTGTTGTTTTAAAAATGTTCATATTCTGTGCATTGATAATCCTGGCTTCTCTCTTATCTTATCGGTATCGTAATTGTCAACTGTCGAAGCTGCATTGGTAAAGTACCAGAACTTCAAGCGCTGATAGAAAGCACCGAAGCTGAAATCGTTATAGGTACAGAAAGCTGGCTTAAGCCAGAGATAAATTCTGCCGAAATTTTTACAAAGGTACAGACGGTGTTTAGAAAGGATAGATTGCATGCAACCGGTGGTGGAGTGTTCGTCGCTGTTAGTAGTAGTTTATCCTGTAGTGAAGTAGAAGTGGATAGTTCCTGTGAATTATTATGAGTGGAGGTTACACTCAACAACCGAACTAGGTTAATAATTGGCTCCTTTTACCGACCTCCCGACTCAGCAGCATTAGTGGCAGAACAACTGAGAGAAAATTTGGAATACATTTCACATAAATTTTCTCAGCATGTTATAGTCTTAGGTGGAGATTTCAATTTACCAGATATAGACTGGGACACTCAGATGTTTAGGACGGGTGGTAGGGACAGAGCATCGACTGACATTATACTGAGTGCACTATCCGAAAGTTACCTCGAGCAATTAAACAGAGAACCGACTCGTGGAGATAACATCTTGGACCTACTGATAACAAACAGACCCGAACTTTTCGACTCTGTACAGAACATGGAATCAGTGATCATAAGGCCGTTGCAGCATCCCTGAATATGGAAGTTAATAGGAATATAAAAAAAGGGAGGAAGGTTTATCTGTTTAGCAAGAGTAATAGAAGGCAGATTTCAGACTACCTAACAGATCAAAACGAAAATTTCTGTTCCGACACTGACAATGTTGAGTGTTTATGGAAAAAGTTCAAGGCAATCGTAAAATGCGTTTTAGACAGGTACGTGCCGAGTAAAACTGTGAGGGACGGGAAAAACCCACCGTGGTACAACAACAAAGTTAGGAAACTACAGCGAAAGCAAAGAGAGTTCCACTCCAAGTTTAAACGCAGCCAAAACCTCTCAGACAAACAGAAGCTAAACGATGTCAAAGTTAGCGTAAGGAGGGCTATGCGTGAAGCGTTCAGTGAATTCGAAAGTAAAATTCTATGTACCGACTTGACAGGAAATCCTAGGAAGTTCTGGTCTTACGTTAAATCAGTAAGTGGCTCGAAACAGCATATCCAGACACTACGGGATGATGATGGCATTGAAACAGAGGATGACACGCGTAAAGCTGAAATACTAAACACCTTTTTCCAAAGCTGTTTCACAGAGGAAGACCGCACTGCAGTTCCTTCTCTAAATCCTCGCACAAACGAAAAAATGGCTGACATCGAAATAAGTGTCCAAGGAATAGAAAAGCAACTGGAATCACTCAATAGAGGAAAGTACACTGGACCTGACGGGATACCAATTCGATTCTACACAGAGTACGCGAAAGAACTTGCCCCCCTTCTAACAGCCGTGTACCGCAAGTCTCTAGAGGAACGGAGGGTTCCAAATGATTGGAAAAGAGCACAGATAGTCCCAGTCTTCAAGAAGGGTCGTCGAGCAGATGCGCAAAACTATAGACCTATATCTCTGATGTCGATCTGTTGTAGAATTTTAGAACATGTTTTTTGCTCGAGTATCATGTCGTTTTTGGAAACCCAGAATCTACTATGTAGGAATCAACATGGATTCCGGAAACAGCGATCGTGTGAGACCCAACTCGCTTTATTTGTTCATGAGACCCAGAAAATATTAGATACAGGCTCCCAGGTAGATGCTATTTTTCTTGACTTCCGGAAGGCGTTCGATACAGTTCCGCACTGTCGCCTGATAAACAAAGTAAGAGCCTACGGAATATCAGACCAGCTGTGTGGCTCGATTGAAGAGTTTTTAGCAAACAGAACACAGCATGTTGTTATCAATGGAGAGACGTCTACAGACGTTAAAGTAACCTCTGGCGTGCCACAGGGGAGTGTTATGGGACCATTGCTTTTCACAATATATATAAATGACCTAGTAGATACTGTCGGAAGTTCCATGCGGCTTTTCGCGGATGATGCTGTAGTATACAGAGAAGTTGCAGCATTAGAAAATTGTAGTGAAATGCAGGAAGATCTGCAGCGGATAGGCACTTGGTGCAGGGAGTGGCAACTGACCCTTAACATAGACAAATGTAATGTATTGCGAATACATAGAAAGAAGGATCCTTTATTGTATGATTATATGATAGCGGAACAAACACTGGTAGCAGTTACTTCTGTAAAATATCTGGGAGTATGCGTGCGGAACGATTTGAAGTGGAATGATCATATAAAATTAATTGTTGGTAAGGCGGGTACCAGGTTGAGATTCATTGGGAGAGTGCTTAGAAAATGTAGTCCATCAACAAAGGAGGTGGCTTACAAAACACTCGTTCGACCTATACTTGAGTATTGCTCATCAGTGTGGGATCCGTACCAGATCGGTCTGACGCAGGAGATAGAGAAGATCCAAAGAAGAGCGGCGCGTTTCGTCACAGGGTTATTTGGTAACCGTGATAGCGTTACGGAGATGTTTAATAAACTCAAGTGGCAGACTCTGCAAGAGAGGCGCTCTGCATCGCGGTGTAGCTTGCTCGCCAGGTTTCGAGAGGGTGCGTTTCTGGATGAGGTATCGAATATATTGCTTCCCCCTACTTATACCTCCCGAGGAGATCACGAATGTAAAATTAGAGAGATTACAGCGCGCACGGAGGCTTTCAGACAGTCGTTCTTCCCGCGAACCATACGCGACTGGAACAGGAAAGGGAGGTAATGACAGCCACACACCGTTGGGTGGCTTGCGGAGTATAAATGTAGATGTAGATCTTGCATTTCTTTTGTTCTTGAGCTCCTATTTATGTAAATGTGAATTATTAACCTGAGATGGTCAGAGATTCGGGTATATAGAACTTTTGCTTCACGTTTACTATTTTCAATATTTGTGATTATGTTATTAATGATGGTGTGACTATGATCAGTCACTCTTGTAGGTACATCTGTTATTGTTTTCATGTTACACTGTAACAATGTTTCTTTCAATTTTTGTTTTGTTTTTGATTCTTCACCCATATCTATGTTATAGTCTCCACATATTACATCATCTTTAATTTTAATCTTCACTAATAATTTTTCTAGTTTTTTTCCGAAATAGTTTCCAAACAGAGGTCGCTACTTTTAATTATACATATATTGCTGAGGAAACAATAGGTATCAGCATAAGAACTGATTGTAAGTAAACTACCATAATATTCAATATTATTACATTGTCAGCACAATTAAACTGCTGGGAAGTGCATGGCAGAGAGTATGGCACATTGTGACAATTATTAGGGCTTTCTCCCATTCCGTTCACATATGGATTGTTTGAAGAATGATTGCTCAACTGCGTGTGTGCATGCTGTAATTAGTCTAATCTTGTCTTTATAATCCCTATGAATGCAATACATAGAGGTTGGAATATATTCTTAGATTCATCTACATCTATACTCTGCAGACCACTGTGAGGTGCATGGCAGTGGGTGCATCCTGCTGGACCAGTTATTAGGGCCTTTCCCCATCCAATTCATGTATGGAGTAATTATTCTTATCTTGTCCTCAAGATCCCTATGTGAATGATATTTGGGGGACTGTAGTATATTTCTACAGTATCATTTAAAACTGGTTCTTGAATCTTAAAGTTGGTTCTAGAAACTTTCTAAGTAGGTTTTCAGGGGATAGTTTGTGTCTATCTTCATGTGTCTGCCAGTTCACCTCTTTCAGCATCTTCATGACACTCTCCTGTGGGTCAAATAAACCTGCAACCATTAATGCTTCCCTTTTTTTGTATCCACTCAACATCCTGACATTCATATTACACGAGACATAAACTGGTCTCCATAAATTCACCAACAGAAAATAAAAAATAGCCAGAACATAATACTGGTAACATTCTTCTTGAAGGAGTTCTTGTTATTATTAACTAAACAGGATAATTTATAATAGAGTATTCTACCTAAGTGCATCATACTGTCATGGAATTTACTCAGTTACTTGTCACATGAATGTTACCATAAGTATGGGTGTGGTGATTAGGCAGGTCATTTGTTTCAAAGACATGGAGATTATTATTTACAAATGAAACATCCACTATGATGTATATGCATGGAACAGATAAAATTCCTAGTTCTATTGGCAATATAAAACAACGAATGAGGTGTTGGCCCATGTTGATACTAGGCAGGAGTATGGGAATAGCTATTATGGATGCTATGGTAATAATAAAACAGCCACAGGTAGTTTTGTGAGCACTCTTTCGAATGACATGTATCGAAAATCTCATCATCAGATTCAATGAAGGGAACAG
This sequence comes from Schistocerca serialis cubense, assembly GCF_023864345.2. Lineage (NCBI taxonomy): Eukaryota > Metazoa > Arthropoda > Insecta > Orthoptera > Acrididae > Schistocerca > Schistocerca serialis. The sequence goes on along the minus strand of NC_064639.1, from coordinate 246,017,914 downwards.
ACACCATACAATGTACCCAGTCAACTTAAGTGTGCCGTATTGAATAGGCATTCACACCTACTCAATATAGCACGTGTAAGTTGACTCAGTACATTGTACCAAGTCTCTTCCCTTCATTGAATCTGATGATGATACTTTCAAAACACATCATTATAAAGAGTGGTCACAAAAATACCTGTGGCTATTTTGCTATTGTCATACCATCCATAACAGCTATTCCCATACGCCTGTCTATTTCCAGTTCTTTGAAGATTGGCTTGGTAAGTGCACGTGGTGACTGTTGTATCATGGTCAAGAAAATTCCTTTTTGCATAACAAATGTTTACTTGTGTATTGACTGCCTGAAAGGAATGCCATTTGAAATGACTGAGTTAACCAGCACAAAGTAAACAGCTCTAATGGCAGTCCTGTCACACCTCTGAATGAGAATGCTAAAGGCATTGCAGGGGATACTTATTTTACGCAGCAGCTTATCTTGATGAATATTATATTGTAGTGTCAAACAATGGAAAGTCCAGGACAGATAACAACAACATAGAAAGGATAGACTGCTACTTGCCAGAAAGAGGAGAAGTTGTGTTGCAGACAGGCGGAGTCGAAAAGAATACTACAAATGTTTAAGCTTTAAAACAAAGGCCTTTCGCATAATCACACAACAATAACTCACACACAAACATGGATACTGTCTCTGGTTGCTAAAGCTTGACTGTGACTGTGTCTAATGTGAGCAGGGAGTGGGTGGGTGGTGGAGAGAAGGAAGTGTCATGCAGCAGGGAGGGGGAGAGATGGATAGGTTTGGGGAAGATGCTAATGCCACCCATGGGAACATACAGGAATGTGATGGAAACAGAAACAGGGCTGCTATGTGCAGCATAAAAGCTGAGGCTGGTGGGAAGAATCAAAATACCACAGGCTGCAAAAAAAAGCCATTAAAGTGAAGCACTTAGTGTAGGGTGGCACATTCAGCAACTGGGTTGCCAGAATTTGGGAGTGGATATTCATGTGGACAGACAGCTTGTTAGCAGTCATGTCCATGTAGAATGTGGCACCAGCTTGTTAGTAGTCATGCCCATGTAGAATGTGGTACAGTGGTTGCTACGAAGTTTGTGGGTCACATGGCTGCTTTCACAGGTGACCCGGCCATCGATAGCGTAGGAGATGCCACTGAAAGGACTAGAGTAGGTATTAGAGGGAGTATGTATGGAGCAGGTCCTGCATCTAGGTGCATTGCAGATATATGAGGCAAGGTGTGTCAACGGCCGTTCCGAGATGGTTACATCAGTTCCCATTACATACAGAGTTAAGCACCATCAGGCGTGGCCAGCACTTGGATCGATGAGCATCCAGGTATACCACTCACTGTTGACGTTTTCTCCTTTGCTCTTACAGTAGAGGTGACAGGAGTTCAATACAAACTTCTCCACAATGTCTCATGAAGTGAGGGCATGTGACAGCATAGATGATGATCCATCAGTCGGATCGGGACGTTAAGTTCAGTGGCCCCCTTGGTGCGTTTTGAGAGGAGTAGGCTATGTAGGTATCATGTTTCACCCTCTCCCTTCTCTCATCATCTTCAACATGAACACAACACTACACTACACTACACACACACACACACACACACACCCGTGACAGTCATCTACATTTAACATGTACACTTACATACATAGCTCTCATACTTCATGAAGGAAAGGTGCCTACAGGCATGAAGGATGGAGGAAAACCTTTCCAATTAAGCAGTTAAATCTGCCCTTTGGGATCACCCAGGCATTCATGCTATATGGCTTTACTTTTACTTAGGTAAGGTGTTATGAGCAGGGGCAGAGTAGGTATAGACAAGGTTACTGCATACTTTTGGTGGGCAGCAGAATACCTCTGTGGAGTTTAATATCATAAGCCAGTACAGAAGCCATTCATTGATGTCAATTAAGTCCACTCTCATCAACTGTGCAGAAATACTCCAAGAGAAGACATTTACTACATCAATGAAAATAATCAATTTTTGAAAATATAATAACTGGACAGATGAAAAATCTACTCACCAAGTGGGGGCAGGAGAAAACATATATGAAGGTTTTGTATATGTGCAGGCTTTTGGAGTCACCAGCTCCTCCATCTGGCAGAAACGTTGAAAAGGAAGGAAAAGGGATGAAGGAAAGGGTGGGCAAGCTTATAGAAATAGGGAGAGTTCAGAAAAGTTGCCCAGAACCCCGAGTCAGGGGAGACTTAACAGAAGGGATGAGGAGGAGTGTCTCTCTTCCTTCCCCGTCAACCTTTCTGCCAGGATAAGTAGCCACTGGTTCCAAACGTTTGCACATTTACTTAATCTTTATAAATGTTTCCTTCTGCATTTACTTGGTGAGTAGATTTTTTTTATCTATCCAGTTACATGATAATAATACAGGAGGTTTGCATCATCAGTGAATAAAACTGTTCCCATTGAGGGTAGATTTTCCAGGAGGTCATTAGTAAAAGAGGAGGAGGAGGAGGAGGAGGCTGTGGCAGTGGTTGAGATCTGTGGGACTCCTTAGTTGACTCATATTATACCTCTATGAGTTGTTCTTCCATCATGTGTTATTTTTTCGATCATCTGTTCCCTATTTGATAGATAGGCTATAACTGAAACCACTCATTACCGGCTCATCTTTTATGATAAGGATCCAGTTTGTGCAGAAGTTGAGTGTGATTGGCTAGATTAGATGCCTTTCTAACATCAATATCAAGTATAGAAATATAGTGTTTATAATTATTATTATTATTTAAGGCATACACAATGTTATGAGTAAATGAAAAAGATTTAATTTTCAAAAGTCGAACTGCTATGCGGCTAGTGGGGAGCTAATTATAAAAGATGAGATTACTCGATTATACACATTTTTTCTTTTATGTTGGATACAGTTGGCTCTAAATCACAGCTAATGAGTCTATCCACACAGGATAGACGAGGAGGGCGGTTTGCAGCAGTTACTTTACGCAAGGAAGAATTACAAAATATCTAGTTCGCATAGTCTTTAGTTTCACCAACATACAGGAACGGCTGGTGTTTTTTCAGGCTATGAGTAAAGTTGAAGGTCTTTCAAACGAGCTTGCGTTTTCTACAACATCAAAAAATTTGTAGAAGCGCTTATCGTTAATTGCACACAACGTTAATACCATCTAGGGATTCTCTTGCGTCCTCCAATCAAAGAATGGCTTTCTTGCTCTGTTCTAAGTGTGCGTTAGTTGCAACAGATCATATCATTCAAACAATACATAGATGATTTCTTTTAACCAGTAAGCTTCTCCAAAAAACGCGCACTACGCAGCAATACAACTTTTCCATCATTTGCAATCATATCATAGTTCATGCCATGAACTCATGGGTGAGCGCTAAGGACATCCAAAGATGGGTTCCAACACAGAGAACATAAATATTTCAGCAATTTTTGGCATTTAAAAATTTTACTTCGTCAGAGAAGTTACGTGAATCAAGAGACGCGCAATTTATGAGAGTGCCAATTACTTTGTTTTGACGAAAACACTTAATTAATGCACATGATAGAGGTTAGGGTTAATACGCGAATATCGCGGCAGAGGGACACGTTGTCTTTGTTGTTGTGTAGATTTGTTAGTACTGTTGATACTTCCGCAAATCTGTCATGCTAAACTGTTCTTACATCAAACCAAAATGGCGTTTTTGTTTGTGACAGTATGTTTGGAGAGTGGCAGATAAAGAAATAAACAAACACGCATTTATCAGATGTACAAAACGATTACTTGTTTTAGAATAGTGATTCCGTCTGATTATGTTTAGTGCTGAAAAACTGATTTTGCAGTGTCAGGTTTTTGTTAATATATAAACCTAATGGATTGTTGCACCCACCTGAGGAATGGATCTTTGCGAAGTTAAGTTGACAGCAAATATTAAAGAAAACTTGTCAGCATGATGTTAATTCGAATGTGACGAGTTGTGGAAAATAAGTGAGCCGTGTCTGTTCGTCGCTTGCCGCATGTAAACAACGATAGTGACCAAGAACCCAGGTGTTTAACGCGAAGTCGGTTTCTTCATTGGGAAGAAGGAGTAAACCATAATTATGGCCTTCAATGAGGTAAGGATAGCATACGCTTCACAGTGTGTTTTATCGTTAAAAGCAATGTAAATATTTTTCAGATGAAAGTGTGTGCATCTCCCCCTGCAGTTTCCTACTCCCTGTGAGGGAAAATTATCCACAGTTGATCGTGTATTATACTCCCTTGCAGCTATTGGCAAACACTGTGTGGCTGTCATTAGATATGACATTTTGTTATTACTGTTGTAATACACAAACTTTACTTAGGTGCGCTTCAGAGGGGCAGAACTGACTTCTACCAGCATTTTTAGTCTCATAATAACCTATTCTTTTAGTCGGTGAATATAAGTGGAAAAGCCATTTCCATTCCCACAGATAACGTAGGATTGGCGGTTAGAGTGTGATATTGGAAACTCGTACCGCCCCCACCCCTCCCTGAAAGATTAGTGTCGATCGAGGTTTAGGTTAGGTTGAAATGTAATTTGGTTGTCATTTTGCGAAGACGACGGATATGAATGACAAAAAAGGCTGCAGTAATAGATTGACCTCTAGCGTAGCCAACTGTTTATGTTAGCACCATATTTAAACGCGCTTAGCCGTATTTTACGCACTTTTCCTCATCAAAACAAATACTGCAAGATACATTCAGAAAATATGTATTAGGTACATGAACAACGAAAAATGACGATGAGTTCCACTACATAACAATTGTTTTTCTTCAGAAGCATCTGTCGACAACATTGGCCTGTTATATATAACCAACTAGTCTATACTACTTGTTTATGTTGACACAGTTACACCATTCGTTTTGCGGAAGTGGTTTGTCAAGTACAGGCTGTTTTCTTCTAGGGCCTATGTTTCAGTACAGGGTGACCTTGAACTGTTTGTCGTGCAATCGTTAGTTAGGTCTACTTTATAATAAGGAAGTACAAAAGAATAGTATATTGATTGTCCATTACCAGGATTGCCTGTACCTATGTAAGTAGGTACTGTTTTGTGCATTGAAGATATTAATCCCAGGTGAGGTTGTAACACAGATGCTCCAATTATGATTTACACTCTCAAGCAAAACTAAAACCAGAGCCAAATCAGATAAATAAAATTTTAAGACAGTAATTTCAAAGTTCTCCCTTGTCCCCATCTAAACATAAATGGAAAGAAAACAGAACAACTAAACCAATGGCTGAAAAGAGCACAAGCTCTCTCTCCCCCTTCAATGGTGAGAATGAAAGACGTACATACATACATCCATTAATCCTTGTTCCATAGATCATAAATACGGCATTTCATAATGACGTGGAACGTGAGAAAAAGTACATTGTTCCAGCGTTTGTCCGCCCTGTCTTTTACATTAATTTATGTAGCGAAAGTAAAATTATAGATAATGTCCCATTGTAGATACTCGTTATCATGATCCCCAAATAATGTAGGCCTGTGCAATGAAAGTAGAAAAATTGTTACATATTTTTGTATCATTTGTAAATTTTCTATGCAATTCCTGTGTCAGTAGCCTATTTTGTTGGCCACAGTGCTAAATAAAATACAACACATTGTCTACCCAAAAAATTCAGTCTCTAAATTTACCCATCAGAGTTTAATGAAAACAATGTTTCCTTTCTTCAAAACATTCCCATGTAACTTACATGAACATCTACTTTCCACTTTTGTATGGGCGGTACTGACCTGTTACTATCCTAGCAGTGTCTCTTATTTCGTGTAGCATCTGCTGTCAGATGTAAGTGACAACAATTCCTGAAAGTTTGGAACATTAATCTACTCTAAAATAGATCACACTGATGTCTTATTTGTGTTTTCCTTAACACATGTACCCCAGTTTCCCAGAATCATCCTGTGCCTCATAGCACTACTGGATGTTTAAATAGGATTCTAATTTTACCATCTCCTTTTCTTTATGGGCCTTACCTTGCATTTTTGAAAATTATACTAACTCTGCTATTCGGTGCCTTTCTGCGTATTGTTACAATCATCCAGGAACAATATTTCTCTCTAAACAGCACCAGCTTCAGCGAGCAGTTTCTGTGTGCCTGTTATTTAAATTATCCTTGTACCATGACTATTTAAGCTGAATAATTTATTCTAGAAGCATTTGATGCATATTAGGCTATCCAATGTCCATCAGGTTATCAGTTTCTCGCACAAATTCCTACAATAATGTAATGATGTTAATTTACTAGTTGGTACAGTTTTTGTCATATGAAACTTTACAGCTGTTCCTATACAATTGTTAGAGGGTTGGAGTTGCCTTGACAAGAGACAATTACAGGGTATGGGGACAGTATTGATTGTAACATTAGGCTACAACAGCTAAGATTCAAAAATTTTTAACTGGTGACTATAACTGGAAGTTGCAGATAGCCAAGGCCTAGTACAAAATAATTATATCACATAATAAGAGTAAGATGGAAGTAACATTGAAAGAACAATAGCATGCATATAACGTCACTGTTTAACAGATAAAAATGGAAACATTGATCACAAAAAAGTATAAATGCACCATTCTAAAGCAAAATCTGTAGAGGTATTGAAGTAGGTGGGAAGAAAAGTAAGAGAATGCTGCAGTTGTTCTAGTTTATCTTAAATAGATACCCTGTAACAAAAATTATAATTGTTTCATTTCTTTATTTACTTTTGTTTATCTTGATTTGTCCAAGTATCATCTCACACTGACATAATATTTGTCAAGGTAATACACCAAAAATCAGTTGGTCAAAATGTTCAACATACAGCATACATAACATGCTCTATATGAGTATAGTGGTCAGCCATGCCCTTGATTGAGGCACCATCCTGACGTTTTCTTTGGCGATCTAGGAAAAACCATGGTAAACCCAAATCGGGATGGCTGGACTGAGCAACTCAATCCTCCCGAATATGAGGTTAGGGTCAAAACATCTGCACTGCTTCATTCGATAAATCCCTATTGCATAATATTCCTTGATTTACAAACAGTTTGTTTCAAGTAACTTGTATTATAAAACATAGTTTCGCTCCTCACTGCTATGTAGCAATACACACACTGGGGACACCCTCGTAAGTCTCCTGGATTGTGAAGATGCTGCTGTGCCCCCTCCACCAACTCCAGACTCCACTCCCACCATGTTCAACTGTGCCCCTTAGTGTACCTGAAAAACTGAGGCTGCAAAGATTGCTATCGTGCATTTTGCATCTTGAGACATGATTTTGTTGTGAAAGCAGTAAACCATGGTCATGTATGGAAATGCAACAAGGTGTTCTAGTTATCCCCTTAGTACCCACAATTCTAACTCCTGTCGTAACCTTAATTGTATGGTATGCATTACTCATGAAGAACATTTTAGTTACCATTTCAAACAGATGTATTTTAGTAATGTTTTTCATTTCCGTGGCATTTTATCCACTGATATAAAATACTTTATTTTTAATTTTATTTTTAATGTAATTCCATATTGGCCCATGTTCTATGAGTTTTTATGGAACTATTTAGTAATGTTTTTCATGATATGCACTGCAGATTGGTAGATTTAATCACTTGGTGCATCAGGGAAGATCATTTATTAAAAACTTTTTACAGTGAACCCTACTACTACTTCCAGTAATTTTTCCCACAGCTCTTTTCATCAGTTTAAAAACATTGCCCTTTTTAAAAAAAAATCCCCGGAAAATAATCCCATGTTTAAGAACCATGTGCATAGGCATATTATGTCACCACAAGATGTTGGCTGTTACAGACTGATGCTAACACCCTAAGAGCATAACATTCTGATGACATTCTTTTCTCTAGTATGCTTGTGTGTCTATTTCATGATAGCTGACAATCAGTGTTCATCCCTAAAAAGTTGTGTTTTTTACATAGTCTTTTATACCTAAAAACTTTGTGTTTTTGATATAGTCTATAGGTTTGTGATCCATGCTAAATGTGATAGAATCTCCCTACTATATTCTGAAGTGCATGCTAATTGTGTTCCTTATGTTCAGTCCAAATTTATTATATTCTGCCCACTTGTAAACAGTCTGTGGGCTTCATTTGCTTTGTGTGATAGGAGTTGTGGAGATTTGCCATGGCTATTATGTTGTTGTCATCAGCAAAACAAACTTCTTCTGCATGTCCTACACTGTTTGGAAAGTGCATTCCATCCCGAGTTTCCAGAGATGGTGGTTTTGTGTGTATGAGGTAAGCTTGTGTGTGTGAATTCATTCACACAGGCAAGCTATATTAAGAACATAGTTGGACCATATACACTGTCCCAAGGAACACCTGTGTTTATGTGTTTCTTGTCTGACAACTGTTTCACTAAAAATTTAGGATCAGCATATGTGTGAGCTATCTCCACCTTTAGCATCCTTTCTAACCACTCAGTCACTATTCCTCTTACAACCAGCACTTCTAGCTTAGTAGTATTTTGTAGTCAACAGTGTCAAGAGCCTTAGACAAGTCTACCGCTCATCCCTATCAAGAGCCTCAAGTACCATTTTTATGGACTCTAATGGCTGATATTGTACTTCTCCCTCTTCAGAAACAAAACTATGCTTTGTTAAAAGATTTTGCGTGAAGCTCTAGTAATCCCTAATCTGGAACTATGCTTTATAATTACAAAACAGTTGATTTGCTTTTACAACACATTAAAATTTACATTGAATATCAAATAAATAATAGTAAAGATAAACTTGATAAATTTGCTGTACCTGGGTTACTTGGATTTAGGTAAAAGTAAGGAACAAGAGATTCCTTTGACACATTAATAAATATTATGTAAATATTTACCAGAGATCCCTCTTTAAACCTCTGAGGAAACAATAAAGGTGAGATCGAAAAGTGGATAGGTGGTTGTATCATACTATAAATCACAGAACACCATGACCAATACAAATTACAGTGAAATAAAAACTAGTATTACAGTGGGGTGCTAGACAAATATGCTCTTTGTTATGATATTTTTATTGTGTAATCACATTCTCTCAAATAAGAGAAACGTAAATACAAATAAGTTCTAACTTTTTAAATTAATTTATTTAGTTAGACATTCTCCAATACAGAGAGTTCTCTCCCGCATAACAATACACTTGGAGCTTATTACAATGAGTATTTTAGTTTTAGTTCTTTTTATTTATTCATTTGTTCTTAGACCACCCATTACAGCCGTGTTAGACATGTCAAGTGTCATTACAGTACCAGTATATACATATTTAAAACATGTGCTAACATGTACAAAGTAAGATGGGATTAGGCGAGTATAGGGGAAATACTACACAAGTACTAAAAATTCTCTCCTCAAGATATCTCTCCTTTGAAGCCAGTCTTCTTCTTTCTTCTTCTTCTTCCCTCATTATCCCACCCCAGTGTCCTGTTTATTGTTCTTGGTTCCCCACTTCATCTTATATGTCCATACCATTGCAATGTTTGCAATGTTCTTTGATGCTTCATATCATATATTCCATCTTCCACTTTTTAAAATACGTATAGAAAAATGATACACACCAAAAGATTTACAGTGACATTATTGTACCAACAGATATGGACAATACAGTAAATAATTTGTTCTTGTGATATAAAAATGGAGACAGAATAAAGATAAAAAACAGAGATGTTAGTAAACAAGATATTCATTTTTCTTCATCATTGCAGAGTCCATTAATAATGGGCAATCTTCCATTTATAACTGGACTTTGATTTAATCTTCCATTTATAACTGGACACTGATTTTAATTCTGTGGCTAGATGCCCTTACTGTAATCTCAGTTCTCAAGTATTCTAATGAAGGAAAGTTGTGTGTACTATTCCTCTTTGAACAGTATAATGTTTGTTCCATGTTTCTTTCATGTCTTAATAGTTTCTCTTTTGTTTCTGAGAAAATCAGAATTGGCAACAGAAAATTATGTTTTTTCTCCAGTCGTAAATAATCTCAGTAGGCATGCAACATCACTTAAATTGGAAAAAAAACTCTGCCAAAACCCTTTTGTGGAATGTGCTTCTACATGGTAATGAATACAGAAAGTATTACGGCGAAACATGTTTAGTTTGTATGTTCAAGAAGGTGCTGAGAAATGAGTTGTGTAGAAAAGAAACCAAATGATGAAGTGCTTAAAATTATATATGAAACAGTGAAATAAATGCTGAAAATTGACACAACTAATTACCCAGTATGTATTTGAAGGCAAATACTTGGAAGGAAAGTGACAGTGAAGAAAACAACCTCGAGTATTGCATATATAGAGAATTATGGACCCTCATGATACGAAATTGTAAAGACAGTTGCTTTTCATGGAGAAGAGACTGTTTGTGCATGACAGGGCATACCATTGTGAGTTTGAGGATGAATTATTGTTACAAATGATAACTGTAAGAGTGAAGATTTGCCTGTTGGCATCTGTCTTTGGTTCTTTGGCTGACATTTGTTTGATGCTTTTTCTGACATTTCACCAGCACAAGTGGCTGGCATTGTCAAAGCTTCACCATACATTATTGGTGGTGGACTGGAGCCAACTCACAGCCGCAGATTATGTGCATCTGGCGCGCGAACATCCAAAAGCTTTCCCGTAGTCGTTACTGCAGCGGTTCTCCCCATGCTACCTGTAATGGTCATTTGCTGCAGTACAGGAATCCATGATCCATTCACATAGAGGCTTTCTTTCTTCTTGTTGAAGCTGTTGTCATGTTAGTGTATTTCTATAGCTTCCCTGAACATGCGAGTGTGATCTGGACTTCGGGAAAGCAGATCCATAAGTGAAGCTATTTTCGTTTCTTTCTTTTTTTCTTTTTTTCTGACTGGTTTCATGTGGTCACCACTAATTTCTTTCCTATGTCAACCTCTTTATTTCTGAATAGCAGTTGCACTGTATGTCCTCAATAATTTGCTGGCTGTATTTCAGTCTCTGTCCTCGTCTGCAATTTTTCTCCTCTGCAGTTCCTTTTATTGCCATGGATGTTATTTTCTGATGCCTAAACACACATCCTGTCATCGTGTTCCTTCTTTTTCTCAGTGTTTTCTGTACATTCCTTTCCTCACTGAATCTGGGGATAACTTCCTCATTCCTTATCTTATCAGTTTACCTGATTCTTCTGCAGCACCACATCTCAAGCACCTTGATTCTTGTTTGTTCCAGTTTTTCCATTCTCCATGATTCATTACCATACAATGCTTTGCTCCAAATGTACATTTTCAGAAATTTCTTCCTCCAATTAAGGTCTATGTTTGACACCAGTAGACTTCTCTTGGCCAGAAATGTCCTCCCTGCCTGTACTAGTCTGCTTTTTATTTCCTCTTTGCTTTGTCTGTCACAGGTTATTTTGCTTCCTAGGTACCAGAATACCTTAAATTTGTCTACTTCACGACTCTAGTTTTGCTATTAAGTTTCTCACTGTTCTCGTTTCTACTACTTCTCATTACTTTTGTCTTTTTCCAGTTCATTTTCAAATCATATTATGTATTCATTAGAGTTCTCATTCCATTCAACCGATCCTGCAATTCTCCACTTTTCCTGAGGATAGCAATGTCACCAGTGAATCTTATCATTGATATCCTTTCACCCTGAATTTTAATTACACTCTTGAACCGTTCTTTTATTTCCATCACTGCTTCTTTGATTTGTAGATTGAACGCTAGGGGGCAAAAGACTGCATCCCTGTCCTACGTACTTTTTAATCTGAACACTTTGTTCTTGCTCTTCTAATCTTACAGTGCATTCTTAGTTCTTGTACATATTGTTTGTTATCCATATTGACAAATCCAAGGAGCATATCACCCATATGGAGAAATCCAAGGAGCATCTTAATTTTTCTTTGTCTTGCTTCCATTATCCATTGGAAAGTTATAACTGACTCTCTGGTGTCATTAGCTTTCCTAAAGCAAACTGATTGCTATATAACAGATATTCAGTTTTCTTTTCTCTTCTCCTGTAGATTGTTATTGACAGCAGCTCGGACGTATGAGATGTTAAGCCGATTGTGTGGCAGTTTTCACATATATGTGTCCATGCTGTCTTTGCAAATGTGTGGATGATATTTTTCTGAAACATTGGTAGTAAGCCGACAGTCTCATAGATTGTAAACACCAACCTGAATAGTTGTTACATTGCTATTTCCCCAAATGATTTTTGACTGCATTATAAGTGTGCTTAATGAGAAACACTTCTTCTTGGCTTTTTACATATCTCACAAATTAAGTTTTTGATATTATAAATAACTCTCCATAAGCATATGAAACTAGAGGCTTCAGTGATGAGTGGTTCTGCTCATCTGTTCCTGCTGTACAGCGATGACTTGCTCAAAAATTTACTATCCACAGTTCCTGTCTTAGTTGCTGGTGACATCAGCCTGCTCTTCCAGAACATCTCACTGGAGGTTATGATAACTGACATAACTGACAGCAGTGGAAGACTCCTGTTCTGGCTGTATAAGAATTAACTACTGCTAAATAGTATCAAAACAATACTCATGGTCTTGGGCCCCTTACGTGATCCACACTGAGCCCTCACCTCTTCATAATGAAGTAGCAGAGCATGTAAATGAAAAACATTTCTTGGGTTATGGGTAGACAACTCTCTACAGTAGCATGTGCACAAAGATAAGCTACTTAAAAGAATTTGCAGCTTTTGCCATGCCTTAGGAGTACTCCATCAAAGCAGTGACTTAAGTACCTGTAGATCAGTTTATTTTGCTCTACTGCATTCTGTTATAAGTCACATTCTACCCTTCTGGGACTATCACATATGTCAATTTTTATGATTCAGAAAAGAATCTTAAAGATAATGAAAAATACACAACTTCACACTACTACAAGACCAGTACTCAAGGCTTTAAATATTTTACCTGTTCTGTATATCTGTATTCTCTAGATAATCTATTGTGTAAAAAAGAATCAGCAAAGCTCCCAATTGAACAGTGACATTCGTTGCCATCTCACTCAAACCCACAGTAACACCCACCTAAAAATCCATAGGCTAACCAAACTTCACAATAGTTTGAGATATATTAGGAGCTTGCCTTATAATAAATATACAACTTCTGTAACAAGTAAAAGCTCTTCTGTAGGAAAATTGTCACAAATTTACTTCACCAACATAGTTTCTACTCCTTGTATGACTACTTGACGCCGTTTTACATAACTGTGATGCTGTTGTTCTGTCTTACAACATATAGTCCTTATTTATTCTTATGATAATATAGTTAAAAAAGCAAATACATGTGTAATTGTTGTTGTTGTTGTTGTTGTTGTCTTAAGTCCAGAGACTAGTTTGATGCAGCTTTCCATGCTACTCCATCCTGTGCAAGCTTCTTCATCTCCAAGTAACTACTGTAACATACATCCTTCTGAATCTGCTTAGTGTGTTCATCTCTCGATCTCCCTGTACGACTTTACCCTCCACGCTGCCCTCCAATACTCAATTGGTGATCCCTTGATGCCTCAGAACATGTCCTACCAACCGATCCCTTCTTCTAGTCCAGTAGTGCCACAAATTCCTCTTCTCCCCAATTCTATTTAGTACTTCATCATTTGTTACATGATCTACCCACCTAACCTTCAGCATTCTTCTGTAGCACCACATTTCGAAAGCTTCTATTCTGTGCGTGTCTAAACGATTTAATGTCCATGTTTCACTTCCATACATGGCTACACTTCACACAAATACTTTCAGAAAAGACTTCCTGACACTTAAATGTATACTCAGGTTAACAAATTTCTCTTTTTCAGAAACACTTACCTTGCCATAGCCAGTCTACATTTTGTATCCTCTCTACGTCACCATCATCAGTTATTTTGCTCCCCAAATAGGAGAACTCATCTTCTACTTCAAGTGTCTCATTTCCTAATCTTATTCCCTCAGCATCACCTGATTTGATTCGACTACATTTGATTATCCTCGTTTTGCTTTTGTTGATGTTCATCTTTCATCTTCCTTTCAAGTCACTGCCCATTCCATTCAACTGCTCTTCCAGGTCCTTTGCTGACTCTGATAGAGCTACAATGTCATCAGCAAACCTCAAAGTTTTTGTTTCTTGTCCATGGATTTTAGTTCCTACTCCAGATTTTTCTTTTGTTTCCTTTACTGCTTGCTCAATATACAGATTGAATAACATGGGGAATAGGCTACAATGCTGTCTCACTCCCTATCCAACAACTGCTTCACATTCATGCCCCTCGACTCTTATAACTGCCATCTGGTTCCTGTACAGATTGTAAACAGCCTTTCGCTCCCTGTATTTTATCCCTGCCACCTTTAGAATTTGAAAGAGAATATTCCAGTCAACATTGTCAAAAGCTTTCTCTAAGTCCACAAATGCTAGAAATGTAGGTTTACCTCTCCATAATCTATCTTCTAAGATAAGTCGTAGGGTCAGTATTGTCTCATGTCTTCCAACATTTCTACGGGATCCAAACTGATCTTCCCCGAGCTCGGCTTCTACCAGTTTTTCCATTCGTCTGTAAAGAATTCGCGTTAGTATTTTGCAGCCGTGACTTATGAAACTGATAGTTTGGTAATTTTCACATTTATGAACACTTGCTTTCTTTGGGATTGGAATTATTATGTTCTTCTTGAAGTCTGAGGGAATTTTGCCTGTCTCATATGTCTTGCCCTCCCAAGGCTATCAGTAGTTGTAATGGAATGTAGTGTACTCCCAGGACCTTGATTTGACTTAAGTCTTTCAGTGCCCTGTCAATTTCTTTACGCAGTTATCATATCTCCCATTTCATCTTCATCTACGTCCTCTTCCATTTCCATAATATTGCCCTTAAGTACATCGCCCTTGTATAGACCTTCTATATACTCCTTCCACCTTCCTGCTTTCCCTTCTTTGCTTGGAGCTGGTTTTCCTACTGAGCTCTTGATATTAATGCAAGTTCTTCTCTTTTCTCCAAAGGTATGTTTAATTTTCCTATAGGCAGTATCTATCTTACCCCTAGTGATAAATGCCTATACATCCTTACATTTGTTCTATAGCCATCCCTGCTTAGCCATTTGCACTTCCTATCGATATCATTTTTGAGGCGTTTGTATTCCTTTTTGCCTGCTTCATTTATTGAATTTTTATATTTTCTCCTTTCATCAATTAAATTCGATAGCTCTTCTAGTACCCAAGGATTTCTGCTAGCCCTTGTCTTTTTACCCACTTGATCATCTGCTGCCTCCATATTTCATCTCTTGAAGCCACCCATTCTTCTTATACTGGATTTCTCCCCCTGTCAATTGTTCCCTAATGCTGTCTCTGAAACTCTCGGAAACCTCTGGTTCTTTCAGTTTATTCACGTCCCATCTCCTTAAATTCAGTTATTAGTGAATGTAAAAATGTATATTCACTTCTGCATCCAGCCTAATTTTATGTATATATTGCAGTACAGATCTGAGACAAAACTAATGTTGTGATCCTATAACACATAATTATTCCACAGTGACACAAATTGTAATGCATTTAAAATGTTATTATGGTTTACTGGACTAATAAACTATAAATAACACCAGAAGATTTGGATTCAGGAGTGTAAATTTTGCCTAACCTAATATTTGTGTTGGATAGTTCTGATTGTGCCAGTAAATAGGTGGCTAATAGTGGTCTGTGTAAAATGGTTTTTTTTAGTATTAGAGAAAAACAGCAGCTGATTAGTAGAAGAGGAGGATCAGTGTTGATTTTTTTCCTCACAAAATAGCTATTTTTCTCCAAAAAGACATATACAAAGTAATCTAGAAATAATTACACCAGGTGAACAAAAAATCTTTTTTGTTAGCTGAATGAATGATGTGGAACCCTACTAATTTGGACTCATATAAAAAAAATTGTTATAGTTTTTTATTAGGTGTTGTTTTGGCGCTCACAATAATATAATATCACCAGAATGCAATATTTAAAAATGTTGTGTGAAGCTATTACAAACTGTCTGAATATTTCCAGAATGAGATTTTCACTCTGCAGCGGAGTGTGCGCTGATATGAAACTTCCTGGCAGATTAAAACTGTGTGCCGGATCGGCACACAGTTTTAATCTGCTAGGAAGTTTCATGTCTGAATATTATTATTTTAAATGAAAATGTGATTTTAAGCAAACTACATTTAACTTAATACAATATGTGCATATGAGAACAAATGAATATATCAAACACAAACATGGGCTCCTGAAGATGGGGTGCTTTCTCTCTGCTTGTCTACTGTGATCTTGTTCTGGGGCATCTTGAAGCGATGTCCAACAGTAGTCTTCAAGCATAGAACAGTTCAGCGGTTCCTGATATCTTCATTCCATTGTTGACTTGTCTTGGTGGAACCACCCACAAAAGTCATCATTAAATGCACCAATCTTCCGGAAGATAAATCTAAAAATGAGTGGAAAAAGTTCATTGTTAGTAATATGTTGCAGCCAAAGTGATGATACTTGCCCAGCAGGTTGTTCACCAGCTCAGCACAAATTGCAGATCTTCTGTTGCCCAAGACACCATGCACAGCACTTTTAAGTATTTCCCAAGCATGTTTCTCTTTGCTGTGGATGACTAATTTCAAGGCCAGTGAAGATTCTTTCCTTCAGTTTCATCTTGCTCAGCTGTGGAAATTTGTCTCTCAGGTACTTGAAATCATCTCCATCCTTGTTCATACCCTTAAAAAGTTCTACATGAGCCAAGTTTGATGTGTAAAGGTACCACAGTTAGATCTGTCAACCAGCGGACTGTGCCAGATGGTCTCATAACCAAGTCATAGTGTTTCCCAAGGAAACCAGTTCCTTCTGCTGTAATGTGCAGATCTGTTCAGACTGCACCATTCACATAGAAACAGCAGTATTTTGTGTATTCCAACTGCATGGCCAGCAGTATTGTAATCAGCTTGAAATCTCAACAGATTTGCCAGTTGTGGTCGTTGTACATAATGGGTTTCAGACATAATTTCATATCTGCACGTTTTTCCTCCAAATGGAGAGCATTGCCTACAGGAATTGAAAGCATACAATTTCCATTAGGCAGTGACAATATAGCTTTTAAACTAAGCTTTGATGTATTGTGGCAGGTGATAACAAATGAATTGAGTTCCAAACAGATGATAAATGACAGATTATTGCATGGGTAAAATGTGAGAATTGAAACATATTTACAGTCAAAATGAACTCTTATCTTTTGTTGTACAACATTGTCTTTGAGATGACTGTGTCTCATAGTGCACATACATTTCTGTACGTTGATAGAACCAATCTAACACTTATGACGAAATAGACTGTCATTGGTAATACAACTCGAGGCATTGTTCAGTAGAAACTCTTTCTTGTAGCACTGTTCATAGATAAAGTTTACTAACATATTCAAGAACATTCAGATTAACTTGAAGAGTGTAACTGGTTGTTTCTAACTCTTCTCACGGATACTATTCTCGCTGCTTGCTGTGGTATGTAGCCTAGTGGAGAACTGACCTTGTGTCCATGCATTGGTCTGTTCCAAGACAGGCCACAGACGATGGTGCGGAGAACTTCTGTTGGTGTGTCTAACTACTCCCATATCGATGATGTGTCCTGCCGTACTCCGATAGCAAGTAGCACCTTAGTGGTGTCAATAGTAGGTGCCAGTGCTACATCACGTGATGCATTGATAAATAACCTCCATTCTTCTTATCTTTGTACATTCAAAGCTGTCTTCAGACATTCAAGGTGTAGCAGACATTTAGATTATTATCCTTTTTAAAATATTGAATGAAATGTTTTTCCTGTCTCCTGTATGTTGACATATTATTGTGTGGTTCTAGAAGATTTCACTGCTTCAGCCTAGAACCTAGGAGCCCAGATTTGTTTTTTGGTAGGTCCATATCTTATATTAAATCATTTAGATTACCTTGAGTTAATCTATATGGGTCACTTACTGATTCAGCTGCAAAACCAGGATCCTCTAATTTTGAAGCAAAGGATTTTGAAAGGGGTATTTCGTGCATTTTATTTCATTGATATTTGCCCTCAGACTGTAATCCCCTGGCCGATTCAGTACAGGCACTGATCCCCACATGAAACTAGATGGATAGCTAATGGTACGTTGGGATATACAATGTTCAGCCTCTTCTTTCTTGATATAACATTGTGTGAATAACAGGTACCATGGAAAAATTTTAGTTATCTACGAGATTGATCAGCTCCCTCTATATCACAGGGGTGCCGAAGGGTATTGTCTGTCCAGTTTTATTCATGCATCCATGTATATTTGCAAAGAAAGGAATTGTAGCAAAAGTGAGGTGCGCGCCGTTGGTCGTGACCACCTAATTTCACACCAAAATAGTGGTGATAAGCTGCCTTCAGGAGTGAAGAAATAAAATGACCCAAAAGAACATTTCTTCTTGTAGAAATAGTAAACAGCCAGTCAGTTGAAAATTGGAAGGTTTATTAAAACCCCTTCACCATGTTTGCTGTGTTTATAAAAAGTCTTCTTCAGAAGGAAATGTAAATAATTTTATTATGTTTTGTGGCAGAGGCAGGCGAAAGGTGTCAATCAGGTATAAAATTTGACATCCATAATAAATTAAAATGTGTACAACATGGTTGTTGTTATTTGGTATTTCCCCATCCCCAATGCACACATAGTAACTCTGCCACTGATTGGATTAGATTAGATTCAGTTTTTGTTGCACAAGGCCCAAAAATGGGGGTGTGGAACATGTCAGGAAGTATAACATAAAAAACCGAACATTTGAATGTGGTACTCACTTCCTTGATCATTTGTCAGGCGAGTGCCAAGATATAATAAACATGTTACAGCAAACTGGAAATACTAATATTTGCAAAATTAATGCCATGTCAGAATGAAACATAGTTATGCACTTTTAATAAACTGACCATACACAAAATACCTGATCTTGACTGTTGTGACCAAGCATTGTCAAATCTGAAATCTAACAGATATTTTTACTTAAACTGGTCTAACATTCCCTGTTAAGATATTCATCCATAGAGTAGAAGGAGTTGCCGCCAAAAAGTCGTCTAACTCTGCTTTGTCTGACACCAAGTTTTTAATGGTTGCTGGCAATTTATTGAAAATGTTTGTTCCTGAATGTTGGACCCCGTTTTGGACCAAGTGAAGTGATTTTGGGTCTTTTTGTATGTTTTCTTATTCTTAGTATCGATACTATGTTGTGAGCTTTTGGTTGGAAATAGACATATTATTTGCAACAAATTTCATTAAGAAATAAATATGCTGAGAAGCTGTAGTGAGAATACCCAGTTCCTTGAAAAAGTTTCTACTTGATGTTTTTCAATTTATATCACAAATGAGACTTATTATGCACTTTTACAATCGAAAATCTTTTGCTCGCTGGACGAGTTACCCCAGAATACAATCCTATGTGACATACTAGCATGAAAGTAAGCAAAGTATGCAATTTCTTGTATGTTTATATCTCCTACATCTGACATCATTCGCCTTGCAAATACGTACTTGTTTAAGCGCTTCAGCAATTCTGTGATGTGCTCTTCCCAACTGAATTTACATTCAAGTTCCAGCAATTTAACACTATCAACCTCTTCTACCTGTGTGTTATACACAGGAAACCTCTTACAGGTTCTGAACTGCATTTGATGGATCTTTTCAAAGTTTAATGACAGAGAATTAGCCTTAAACCATTTATTAATGTCAGTGAAAATAAAATTAGCATCCATTTCTAAATCAGTACTTGACTTGCTAGTTACTGAAGTGTAATCCAGTTGTCTGTATTTCTTCTGAAGAAGATGCTTTTAAAACCATGGTAAATGGGTTTTAATAAACCTCCCAATTTGCAGCTGATTGGCTGTTTACTATTTCTACGAGAAGATTTCATTCTACAGTTGCTGCTCCAGCCATGTTCAAAATTTTAAAAGGACATTTTGTTGTTTCAGTACAAGCAATCTGAAAACAAATAATTAAGTCAAGAAAGGTATATGTAATGAACTAAATAAGGTGTACGTTGGTATTTTGACATAGTGTAGTTCCTCATGTTTAAGAATTATAAAAAGTGAGTTATGTACTGTATGTCAGAAATAAGAGCTAATGAGGCATTTTAAATATCAAATTCATTTTTTTACAGTGGGGTCAGATTTTTATTGTTATATGTGTTATAAGTTTGAGTAGTTTGGTGCTAGTCATAATTTGTTGCCAGTACACTTTACAGAAGTAGCCAGCAGTGGCTGCTTTGGCCTGTTAATGTATGAATTGACTCATTGTACATCCCTGAAGGCTCTTCTTCATTATGAGACTGACAGAACACAATGTGTGAATGAATGAATGAGTAACTGAATGAGTGAAGTGTTTTGAGTCGTGAAGGCTTATCTTCAGTTGCTTGACTTATACTTTTGTCATTATTTAATACATGGTAGTTCACTTCTATTAGCAACACAGACCTGAAGTGCAGGTAATTTATGTTGTAAAATCATAGATTTTGGACATTACATTGGATTTTCTGTCACTAGTTAACATTTTGAACACTACTAGACTATTATATTTGAAAAAAAAAGCTGCTTCAAAAAAACAAAAAGGAAAATACTACTCCTGTAACACTATTCAGCTGCTGGTTTTATGTAATACTTCAAGCAGCACATTATCATACCAGTACTGACAGAGTTAAAAACTGTTTAATACAAACATTAGAATTTGCATAATTTACAGCCCTGAATTCAAATGTTCTTATAAGTTATAGAACGAGTAGCTAATAAGGTACTCTATTATTTTGCCTTTGAATGGCTGGGGATTTTCAGTTTAAATCGTGTTATCCTTCAAGACATACCATGATGCCAGTGTATTGCTTGTACGTTGTAGCTACACCTGTATCTACATGCTTACTCTTCAAATCACTCTGAAGTGCATCGCAGAGGGTAGTTTGCTTTGTACTACATTTGGCCTCCTCCCTGCTCCATTCATGTATAGTGCGAGAGGAGTGACCGCTTAAATAGTTCAGTGCATGTTGTAAATTAGTCTAATCTTGGTTCTGTGGTCTCTACATATAAGGTGGGATATGTTTGGAGAAACGTCCATTGCTGCATAGACACAGCCATTGATTTAGGAAAGAAAGGTGTATAAACAGTGCCCGCACCACTTCCATCTTACCGAAGCAGTGATAATAAAAATATGAGATCAATATAATCAGAAGATAAATTTAAATAACATTTGTCTTCCAACTGAACAACCCAAATTCATGATAGAGAAGTATAGTAAATATTGTAATGTGTAATAGATTCCTACTAAAATAAAGAAGTAAGCATTTTAAATATCAAATTCATTTTTTACAGTGCAGTTAGTTGCCAGTAATATGGCTTCTGACCCTTAAAAGTACTGTAGTAGCTGACTTGTAAGTAACTAGCTGTGTGTCTATGTGTTATTCTTATCCAGATTTAATTGCCACTTGGCATAAAAATTAATATTTGTTATTAAACTATGCAAATTTGTATGTCTCTGTTGCAAACAGTATTCTGTATTTTGTGGTTTTTTTTCTATCAAAAGAGTTGTTTTTTTTTTTCACTTTATCAATAACTATTCATTAGTTTCACTACATACAGTCACCTATTTAACTGAGTTATAAGTAGTCCTGCAATTGTGAATGGGTCTGTGCTGTTTAAGTATATGAGGGGCGTTTGAAAAGTCCGTGCAAAGTACAAGAGATGGCACCACTGGCACATATCGAGGTCATTTTTAGTTAGTAGCATCTTTGGAAAGAACACACCTGACGTTTCAGCCATATTGGTATATTTCTTTGTGTTTGGCATTTGTGCGAATCAAGTAAGTCGAGTGACTGTCAAAAAATGGACAAAAAAGAATTTCATGTGCTGATTAACCATTACTTTATGAAAGGCAAAATGCCTCAGGAGACTAAAGAGAAGCTTGATAAACATTATGGTGCGTGAGATTGCTAGTGCTGTGGGCATCTCGAATGAACGGGTACATAATATTTTGCATAAACATTTGGGCATGAGAAAACTATCCACAAGATGGGTTCCGCTTGACCAAAAACGGAATCATGTGAAGTGTTGCAAGGATTGTTTGCAGCTCTTCAGGAAGAACCCGCAGGACTTTAAGCATCGTTTTGTCACTGTGGATGAAACATGGATACGTTACTATACTCCTGAGACCATGCAACAATCTAAACAATGGTTTACCAAGGGAGAATCTGCACCAAAAAAGGCAAAGACCATTCCTTCAGCCGGAAAGGTTATGGCGACTGTCTTTTGGGATTCACAAGGGATAATCCTCATTGACTATCTTTAAAAGGGTAAAACTATTACAGGTGCATATTATTCATTGTTATTGGACCGTTTGAAAACTGAGCTGCAAGAAAAACGCCAGTGATTGGACCGCAAAAAAGTCCTTTTCCATCACGACGATGCACCAGCACACACCTCAGCAGTTTTGGTCGCAAAATTAATAGAAATAGGATTCCAACTCACATGCCCCCTGTTCTCCAGACTTGGCTCCCTCGGACTACTATTTGTTCCTCAATTTGAAGAAATGTCTGGTGGGACAAAGAGTTTATTCAAATGTGGAAGTGATTGCAGCAACTAATAGCTATTTTGCAGACTTGGTCAATTCCTATTACTCAGAAGGGGTCAACAAATTATAACAGTGTTGGATGAAGTGTATAAGTCTAAAAGGAGACTGTTGAAAAATAAAAAAGGTTTACTCCATACACGTAAGTAGTTTTTATTTTTGCATGGACTTTTCAAATGTCCCTCGTACAGTTCAGTATATTAACATGCTTCAAAGTATCATTTCAAGCTTAGGCTATTTGCGCATTGTCACTTACAACAAAAAGACCTCATAGCATAAGAAGTTTCTTTCAGAATTGGCATAGAACACAGCATAGTAATTCAGACATTCATCCACTGTCATTAGATGTCTTCCGATGAAGACATGCCTCGTTCTGTTTACCTCTGATCAACACCACCAGCTGATAACTATTGTCCCGAGCAGAATGCAACAGAACTGTGCAGTGCATTTTTTCCAGGCAACTGTGTGGGATCCCCCTGCGGGTTCAGGGGTTAGAATAGTCCCGCGGTATTCCTGCCTGTTGTAAGAGGCGACTAAAAGGAGTCTCAAACTTTTCGACCGTATGTGATGGTCCCCTGTTGGGTTTGACCTCCATCTCTCAAAATTTTTCCGAAGAGCGAGCCGATTGGGGAAGGGCGCCTTACTTGGGGCATTGTGTCCATCTAGCGATCAGACCTTTCGCCAGCTTCTTTGTCGTTGCATTGCAGTCCTGCCCGCTCTCCATCTCTTGGGCATGGATACGTTCCTGCGTGCACTTTCCACCTTGCGCTGTGCAGTGCCACTTTCTGCACTGACGGCGACCATGGACCACATGTCACCTAACATCCAGCACCGTAGCCAGTCCGTTGTGGTGGGGCTGCCATGTACCCTGTTGGTTGTAGCCCCCTGACAACACAGGGATCGCTATACTGATGCCTGCGCCGTTAACTCTCCACGTATGCCAAGGAGTAGATGCCCGTCTCCCTGGGGCATGAGGACTCCCGGCAATGGCCATCCTGCCAGGTGGCTATTGCTGCGGCTGGGTGGTGCCCGTGGGGAGGGCCCTTGGTCGGAGTAGGTGGCATCAGGGCGGATGACCCGCAATGAAGCGTGGTACATCATCTCTCGCTGGCGGCCAGCCGCCAGCAGTCTCTAAGCGTTCTCAGGCTCAATTTAATGCTCAGAAGTACGATCCGAAATCGTTCCCCTCTCTGGCCACGCCGTGGGAGGAGCGTAAGCCTCAGGATGGAGGTAACAGTTATTCGCCCCGATTCTTAGTTTGCACGAGAGCTGATGGGGAGTCTTTTCTATCCACAAAGCCTCAGTTCTTCGTCGAGCATTTAGAGGACACGTTTGGGGAGGTGGAGGGCTTGTCCAAAATGCGCTCTGGGTCGGTACTGATACAAACGGCATCCTCCGCCCAGTCACGCAGGTTACTTGCTTGTGACAAGTTGGGGGATGTTAACGTTACCATTACACCACATAAGAGTTTAAATATGGTCCAGGGTGTTATTTTCCATAGGGACCTACTTTTGCAGTCTGATGACGAGCTGCGCGCCAACTTAGAGCTTAGAGGTGTTCATTTCGTCGGGCGCGTTCATCAGGGTCCGAGGGATAATCAGGTTGCTACCGGTGCCTTCATCTTGGCATTCGAGGGTGATACATTACCGGAGAAGGTCAAGGTGATGGTCTACCGTTGTGACGTCAAGCCCTATATCCCTCCCCTGATGCGGTGCTTTAAGTGCTGGAAGTTCGGCCATATGTCTTCCCGCTGCACTTCCAGCCTCACATGCCGAGATTACGGACGCCCATCACATCCCAATACCCCATGTTCCCCGCCTCCCAACTGCGGAGAGCATCATTCACCTTGCTCGCCAGACTGCAAAGTCTTTCAGAAAGAGCGCCAAGTCATGGAATATAAGACCCTGGACTGGCTGACCTATACTGAGGCCAAAAGGAAATATGACCGACTACATCCTGTGCGAATGACGTCTTCTTACGCAGCTGCTACAACGACTGTGCCAGCCCCATCAGTTTCGAGAATTCCAGCCAGATCGATGAGCAGTACAACTACTCCTGCCCCCTTGCCCATGGGGAGGCTCTACTCAACCGGTTGCTCCTGCACCACCTACCTCAGGAGCAACATCCTCCCACCCATCGGGGACGTCTGTCCCCGCTTCTCAGCCGGAGAAGCATCTCACTTCTTCGGCTGCTCTCGCCCGTAAGGGTTCCCTTGGGACCCTCCCTTCCCAGGCTTCCACCAATGGGAAGGATGACGCCCGACAGTGGCATAAGTCCCCACCAGTGGCTGGTCGTAGGGCTTCGCCATCCTCCTCCGTCCCAGAGACTGATTCGGTAAGGCCTTCCCAGCTGGTGAAACCCAAGGTTCAGCGAGAGAAGTCCAAGCACAAGACCTCTAAGGCCAAAGAACTTGCGGTGGCACCGACCCCACCGCACCCTTCGAGGTCTGCGTCTGAGGATGAGGTCGAGATTGTGGCGTCCGCTGAGGACCTTGCTCTCGCTGGCCCCTCAGACGCCATGGATGTCACTCGCACGGGTACTGAATCGGTGGCAGTGAGTGAACAAGTGGCGTAAATTGCCTTCCCAGTTCCTTCACGCCTTTCTCAGCCATGGACAATATCATCCTCCAGTGGAACTGCAGCGGTTTCTTCCACCATCTAGCTGAGCTCCGACAACTTATCAGCCTTCACCCTTTCTTCTGCATTGCTCTTGAGGAAACTTGGTTTCCAGCAATGCGAACCCCCGCCCTCCGTTGCTATCGGGGATATTATAAGAACCGGGCAGCTTATGAAAGGGTGTCTGGTGGCGTCTGCCTCTATGTCCTTCACACTCTGCGCAGCGAGTCTGTCCCTCTCCAAACACCTTTAGAGGCTGTCGCTGTTCGGGTGTGGATGCCACAGGCTGTCACCGTATGCAGTCTTTACCTTCCACCGGATGGTGATGTCTCGCAGAATATCCTGGCTGCGCTGATAGCCCAATTGCCGCCACCTTTCTTGTTACTGGGCGACTTCAACGCCCATAACCCTCTGTGGGGTGGGTCAGTGGCAACAGGTCGAGGCGCCACCATTGAGCATTTATTGGCGCAGCTCGATCTTTCCATTTTAAATGACGGTGCCTTCACACACTTCAGTGTGGCACATGGCACATACTCCGCCATTGACCTTTCGATCTGCAGCCCTAGCCTCTTACCGTCTGTCCAATGGAGAGTGCATGACGAGCTATGTGGTAGTGACCGCTTTCCGATCTTTCTGTCACTGCCGCAACGTCACTCTTCTGGGCACCACAGCAGATGGGCTATGAATAAGGCTGACTGGGACTTGTATTCCTCCACTGCCGCTATTGAGCCTCTCTCTAATGATGACATTGATACAGTGGTTCAATTGGTCACCACCGTCATCGTTACTGCCGCAGAATCTTCAATTCCCCGTTCTTCTGGGTCCCCTCGGAGGAGGACTGTGCCTTGGTGGTCGCCTGAGATCGCTGAGGCGATTAAAGATCGCCAGCGGGCGCTACAGCGTCGCAAGCGACGTCTCTGCATTGAACAGCTCATGACCTTCAAACAGCTGCGTGCGCGGGCCCGCCGCCTTATCCGCCAAAGCAAGCAGGAGTGCTGGGAGCGGTATGTGTCCACCATTGGCCTCCGTGTCTCTCCATCGCAGGTGTGGGCCAAAATCTGACGCCTCTATGGCTATCGGACCCCTGTCAGCGTCCCTGCGCTCTCACTGAATGGAGCAGTTTGTACAGACTCGGACGAAATTGCCAACAGCTTGGCAGAGCATTTTGCTCTGAGTTCCGCTTCTTCCAATTACCCACTGGCCTTCCGCTCCATTAAAGAGCGGATGGAACGTCGGAGCCTTCCTTTTCGAACCCACCATCCGGAATCCTACAATGTTCCATTCAGTGAGTGAGAATTTCACAGTGCCCTCGCCGCTTGTCCTGATACCGCTCCTGGGCCAGATGACATCCACTGTCAGATGCTGAAACACCTTTCAGTGGACTGCCAGCAGCGGCTCCTCGACCTTTACAACCATATTTGGGTCGAGGGTGAGTTTCCGTCGCAATGGCGGGAAAGTGTTATCCCCATTCTGAAACCAGGCAAGAACCCTTTGGAGGTGGACAGCTACTGTCCCATTAGCCTCACCAACGTTCTTTGCAAGTTGCTTGAATGGATGGTGAGCCGGCCGTTGAACTGGGTACTGGAGTCTCGGGGCCTTCTGGCTCCGTCTCAGGGTGGGTTCCGTAAAGGCCGCTCCGCTCCCGACAATCTGGTGAGCCTGGAGTCGGCCATCCGTACTGCCTTTGCCCGCCGTCACCACCAGGTTGCTGTCTTTTTCGACATGCGGAAGGCATACGGTACAACATGGCGTCATCACATCCTTTTTACGCTTCATGGATGGGGTCTTCGGGGCCCTCTGCCGATCTTTATCCGCAATTTTCTGTCGTATCGTACCTTCCGCGTGCAAGTCGCAGCCTCCCATAGTTCCTCCCGAGTCCAGGAGAACGGGGTACCACAGGGATCTGCCCTCAGTGTCTGCCTGTTTTTAATTGCCATAAACGGGCTCGCTGCAGCGGTGGGAAATTCTGTCTCCGCTTCCCTGTATGCTGACGACTTCTGCCTTTACTACAGCTCTACTGGCATTGCAGCTGCTGAACGTCAGCTACAGGGCGCAATCCGCAAGGCGCAGTCTTGGGCTGTAGCTCATGGGTTCCAGTTTTCGGCAGCCAAGACCTGCGTTATGCATTTCTGCCGGCGACGTACTGTCCACCCGGAGCTGCGGCTTTATCTTGACAGCGAACTTCTTTCAGTGGTGGAATCACACAGGTTTTTGGGGGTGGTTTTCGATGCCCGGTTGACTTGGCTGCCTCATATCCGGCAGCTTAAACAGGCGTGTTGGCGGCATCTAAATGCTCTCAGATGCTGGAGCCACACCCGCTGGGGCGCCAACTGATCTACTCTGTTACGGCTCTACCAGGCGTTAATCCAGTCTCGTCTGGATTATGGGAGCCTGGCTTATGGCTCAGCATCCCCATCTGCGCTGCGGGTACTGGACCCAATCCTACACAGTGGAATACGCCTTGCCACTGCTGCTTTCCGGACCAGCCCTGTGGACAGCATACCAGTGGAGGCAGGTGTCCCTCCCCTGCGGTTACGGCGCCAACGTTTGCTGGCCACTTATGCTGCCCATGTTTTTAGCTTTCCCGGGCATCCCAACTATCGTCTCCTGTTCCCGCAATCGGTCGTCCATCTGCCAGAACGTCAGCCCCGGTCAGGTTGTACGATCGTGGTCCGCATCAAAGAGCTTCTCTCCGGGCTTAGGGTTTGCACTGTTCCACGTCCTTTCCGGGCCACTTTGCAGACACCCCCATGGTGTGTTCCTCGCCCTTGCCTTCGGCTCGACTTGGCACAGGGCCCAAAGGACTCAGTCCCTCCAGAGGCCTTCCGCCGCCACTTTTATTCCATCCTGGCCACGTATCAGGGCTCTGCCGTTGTCTACACGGACAGTTCGATGGTTGCTGGTCGTGTCGGTTATGCGCTAACTCTAGGGGACCATTCCAAACAACATTCCTTGCCGGCTGGCTGCAGCGTTTACACTGCTGAGCTGGTCGCCATCCTTCGTGCCCTAGAGTATATCCTCTCCTGCTCAGGTGAGTCCTTCGTTATCTGTAGCGATTCCCTGAGCGGTTTACGAGCTCTTGACCAGTTTTTCCCTCGTTCTCGTCTGGTGATGGCTATCCATGAGTCCCTGCATACTCTTGCCTGTTGCGGCCGCTCTGTGGTCTTTGTGTGGACCCCCGGTCATGTTGGTATCCCGGACAATGAACGTGTTGACCACTTGGTGAAAGAGGCCACCAGTAAACCATCTCTGGACGTTGGCCTCCCGGAGACTGATTTGAGGGCAGTCTTATGCCACAAAGTTTTTGCACTATGGGTCGATGAATGGCGTGAACTGACCACACGTAATAAACTCTGTGCTGTCAAGGAGACGACAGCTGTGTGCCAGTCATCCCTGTGAGCCACTCACAGGGACTCTGTAGTCCTATGCCGGCTCCGCATTGGCCACTCCCGGCTGACTCACAGTTATTTACTGCGCCAGGAGGACCCTCCTCTATGTCGCTACGGGGCGGCATTGACAATGGCCCACATTTTGTTGGCCTGCCCCCTTCTAGCTGTGGTCAGGCAGACATTTGCACTGCCTGATACGCTCCCTGCCCTTTTAACTGACGACAATGCTATGTTTAGCTTAGTTTTACATTTGATTCGAGCAGGGGGTTTTTATCATTTAATCTGAGTGTTTGTTTTTATGTTGATTCTGACTTTTGGCCTCCGATTTTAAACTGAGTTTTTAATGTGTTCTCGGTGGTTGGCTTTTCCTTTTTTTTCTTTATGGTCAGCCAACCACCGTCACACTCGGTGTGATTTTAATTTGTTTTGTCTCTTCTCTGTCGGAGTATTTCTTGTCCTATGTTGTCTGCCGTATTTCCTGTTGTTCGTTTTTTATTCTCTTTGGGTGGTTTTAGTTTTTTGGAAAAAGGGACCGATGACCGTAGCAGTCTGGTCCCGTTAACCTCACAAACCAACCAACCAACTGTGTGGGATATGTCAACCTTGACAGTAGACAACATTCTCTATACTGTCAGTCTGGTCTCTGGGCGTCCAATGCAAACAACAGTACAAACCCCAAACCTGTGGTGCATGATTATGGTGGGCAAGGAAACACATGAAACAGACAAATGGCATAGTGTTCCATTCACCATGTACTGAATTTGTCTGGCAGCTGATGATCATTCTAGACAAATGTAAAGGCAGCCAGGTACCAGGCATGCAGTTGTGCAGGTTCAGCCTGAAGATGGGACTGTCAAGTTTTGGCAGGTATCATGTGTGATCGTTCACCCATTGTCACTATCACAGATAGTTTGACAACTGTGCGGTATTGGTAAGGATCCCCCAGTCTATTGCTCTTTCCTAAAGTGAACGTTTTATATAGTTGCGTAGGCTTCCGCGGCCAGAGTCAGTCGACATAAAAGTTTTCTGGTTATGGTACCATGTCATAATGTATAAAATTATTCGGCCGTGGTTGCAGCGCCTTCTTCTGGGTCTACTGGTAGATCCAGAAGAAGGCTGCTGCAACTGTGGCAGAAACATTGGCTTTTTTCCTTCAGCAGCAGTAGTTTTATACATTATGACGCAATACCATACCCAGAAAACTTTTATGTCGAATGAACATTTTGGTGATGTGTTTGCCTTTCAATGCGAGCTTACCATGCCCACCTCAGGAACACCTACCTCCAGGAGGTGAGAGTCTGCTGACATGAACCTGAGGATGCTTGGACTCACTTGAAACTTGCAGTGTGTTGTCACAGTTATTCCCTTCGCAAGCTGGAGCGCTGCCATCGAAGAGTGGGACATGCTTGACCGGCAATATATTGATCACATCGTGGACAAAATGCTAAGGAGGGTCCAAGCCTTTCACACTGCACAGGGTGGAGCAACACTGTATTGAATGATACCCAGCAGCAGACTTTGATTTCGTAGATGTACCCTTAGGAACAGACTCTCCTTATTTTTCTTATTGTTTTGTTTTCATTTCACACTAAAGTTTTTAAATTTTATTTTATTATTTTATTTGGCTTGTTTTTTCAATACTGGCTCCTTTTAAATCTAATCGCACACGTGTTCACAGGTATAAAGCTGGCGCAAAACTTCTTTTGAATAGTTCAGTGTATATGAAAAGTGTTTGTATGTGGACATTTGAAGAGACTCTGTAAATGCAAAGTAGGCAATGAAAAATCTACATCTACATTTATACTCCGCAAGCCACCCAAAGGTGTGTGGCGGAGGGCATTTTACGTGCCACTGTCATTACCTCCCTTTCCTGTTCCAGTCGCGTATGGTTTGCGGGAAGAACGACTGTCTGAAAGCCTCCGTGCGCGCTCTAATCTCTCTAATTTTACATTCGTGATCTCCTCGGGAGGCATAAGTAGGGGGAATCAATATATTCGATACCTCATCCAGAAACGCACCCTCTCGAAACCTGGTGAGCAAGCTACACCGCGATACAGAGCGCCTCTCTTGCAGAGTCTGCCACTTGAGTTTATTAAACATCTCCGTAACGCTATCACGGTTACCAAATAACCCTGTGACGAAACGCGCTGCTCTTCTTTGGATCTTCTCTATCTCCTCCGTCAAACCGATCTGGTACGGATCCCACACTGATGAGCATTACTCAAGTATAGGTCGAACGAGAGTTTTGTAAGCCACCTCCTTTGTTGATGGACTACATTTTCTAAGCACTCTCCCAATGAATCTCAACCTGGTACCCGCCTTACCAACAATTAATTTTATATGATCATTCCACTTCAAATCGTTCCGCACGCATACTCCCAGATATTTTACAGAAGTAACTGCTACCAGTGTTTGTTCCGCTATCATATAATCATACAATAAAGGATCCTTCTTTCTATGTATTCGCAATACATTACATTTGTCTATGTTAAGGGACAGTTGCCACTCCCTGCACCAAGTGCCTATCCACTGCAGATCTTCCTGCATTTCGCTACAATTTTCTAATGCTGCAACTTCTCTGTATATTACAGCATCATCCGCGAAAAGCCGCATGGAACTTCCGACAGTATCTACTAGGTCATTAATATATATTGTGAAAAGCAATGGTCCCATAACACTCCCCTGTGGCACGCCAGAGGTTACTTTAACGTCTGTAGACGTCTCTCCATTGATAACAACATGCTGTGTTCTGTTTGCTAAAAACTCTTCAATCGAGCCACACAGCTGGTCTGATATTCCGTAGGCTCTTACTTTGTTTATCAGGCGACAGTGCGGAACTGTATCGAACGCCTTCCGGAAGTCAAGAAAAATAGCATCTACCTGGGAGCCTGTATCTAATATTTTCTGGGTCTCATGAACAAATAAAGCGAGTTGGGTCTCACACGATCGCTGTTTCCGGAATCCATGTTGATTCCTACATAGTAGATTCTGGGTTTCCAGAAACGACATGATACTCGAGCAATAGCAGGCAGCACATTACAGTGAATGAAAGTAATCTTTTAACCAGACAGAATGTGGAGCATTCTCAGTGTAATTGAACTTTACTCTGTAAAACCTTTCATTCAGGCACCTTTGATTTTTATCATCAACATCTTTGGTGTTGTAGTGCTAATCAGACCATAGCTACAGATCATTTAATAAACACATTTTCCACACACCTCCCCGCGGTACCACGGACCTTGTAGTGGTAAGGTGGCTTGTGTATTTCAGTTATACTAACAGCCTTACCATAGGTGTAAAATGATAAGAGAGAGACCAGACTAACATATGCTGCTTTTTCGGTAGATAAAAAGAGCAACAGTCTGCATGACTCACTGATCTGATCTTTCAAAATCTGTCAGTATGACCATGCTGTGTTCGTATACAAATCTTATACCTAGGTGAATGAGATCATCATTAAACCATACAGTAGAGTTTCATGTCCTCAGAGAATATAACAACTCTTTTCCTAGGAATTGCAACTCTCCTGTATGGTTTAATGGTGATGTCATTCCCCTTCATAAATGATTCCAAAAGTAAAATCGTTCTCCATGTGGATCTTTCTATTTGAAGTACTCAGGATGATACAGTCACTTAAAAAACAAATCTGTCATTCTGCAGATCCGATTGTGGAATGTCAGATCCCTTAATCATGTAAGTAGGTTACAGACATTGAAAGGGAGATGGGTAGGTTTAATGGGGATCAGTGAAATGTGACACCTGAAAGAACAAGACTTCTGGTCAAGTGAACTCAGACTTACCTAGACAAACCCAATTAGGGCTAATGCAGGAGTAGTATAATAATAAACATAAATGTAAGACTGCAGGTATACTAGTATAACCAGCATAATGAACAGATTATCATAGTGAAGGTGGATATAAAGCCATGTTGCACCATTATAGTGCCAGCATATATCGTACTAGCTCTGCAGATATAACAAGATTGAAAAAGTGCTTGATGAGCTAATGTACATTATTCAGTAATATATCTTTTGTATATTATTCAGTAACAAAAATTTAATTCCGGTAAGAACTGGAATTCAGTAGTGGAAAACAAAAGAAAAGGAAAAATAATAGGAAAACGTAGACTGAGGGAAAGGTATGAAAGTGGAAGCCGGTAGGCTAAATTCGGCAAAGACCATAATTTAATCATTGCAAAGAATTGTTTTGACTATCATAAAAGATGGTTGTATATGTAGAAGAGACTATGAGACTCTTGGAGGTTTCAAATGGATTGTACGAGTATATTAGTAAAACACAAATTTAGAAACCAGATTTTAAACTGCAAAACAATTCCAGGAGCATATGTGGATTCTGACCATAATATATTGCTCATGAAAAGAAAATTTAAGTTGAAGGAATTGCAGAAATGTAGAAAATTATGGAGGTGGACCTTGATAAACCTGATGTATTCCAGAGTTTCAAATGGAGTATAAGGTCATGGCACACTGAAATAAACAAAGAAACATGGAAGAAAATAAATGAAGAAGCAATGATAAAAGCATGCCAGTTTTGGAAGCTGCTAAATTTCCAAGGTTGGCGACGCATTAACAGGTGCTCAAAACTTTATGTGGACCTCAAAAAAGCTCTATCCCAAATAGTGGAAAAAAATCCGGAGAGGTTCTTGTCATCTGTAAACTATGTAAATAACAAGATGCAATCATTATCTGTGTTGTGTGACAGCAGTTATAATGTTACTGATAACAGTGCCACTAAAGCGGAGTTACTAAATGCGTTTTTCCTGAAATCTTTAACCAAAGTAGATGCAGTAAAAGTTCCTGAATTTGGATCAGCAACAGCTGCCATAAACATGAGTAATTTGGAAGCAAAGCAACAAAAATCATTAATAAAGGCAAGTCTTCCATTTCAGATTATTTACTGATAAATTTCTGTTGGAGAATGCTGATGAAGTAGTTCCATTTTTAGTAATCACATGAAGGCTGGTTGAAGGCCCAAGTGACACAAACTGCTGCATGTGGTGCCAAGCTGTGAGGGGCACCACAGATGCCACAGCTGTAAGATTTCTATACAAGACATGTCATAATTAGTACAGCCACATGGGGCACCAAGCTGAATTGCAAGATTTGTATACAGTGTGTAATTCAATTACTAGTGAAAACTGACATGGGTGAAAGTGTACAAGGGAAAAGGAGCAGAGGGGGCAACAAATGATAGGTCACTTGCTTGGAAAAATGTCCTCGAACTGGTCTTGAATCACATACAGTCACTAGCTCAACAAAAGATTTGTACTTAAAGATTAGAAACTTGCCCAGGTCACACCAATACACAAGTAAGGAAAGAGAAGTAAGCCACTGAGTTATAGTCTCATATTATTGATGTTGTCTTGTGGTAGACTTTTGGAAGATACACTGTGTTCTACCATTATGAAATACTTAGAAGCAAATGATCTAATGACACATAACCTGTATGGATCCAGAAAATATAATTTTTGTGAAACACAACTGGCTTTTTATTTCCAAAAAGTAATGTGTGCTATCAACAGAATATCTCAAGTTGATTCCATATTTCCAGAAAGCTTGTACTCCATTCCTCACAATTGGTTTCTCATCAGATTGCATGTTTACAGAGTATCATGTTAGCTGTGTGAATGGATTAATATTTCCTGCCAGAAAGGCCACAGTTTGTAATAATTGACAGGAAGTCATCTGATGAAACCTAAGTTACATGTGGTGTTCCCTAACAAAGCATTATAGGCCCTCTGCTGTTCTTGATCTATATGAACAATTAGGAAACAATCTCATCAGCTACCTTAAATTGTTTGCAGAAGGTGTCATCGTTCACTGTCTAATAAAATCATGAGAAGATTGAAATTAATTGCAAAATGTCTTGGAGAAGACGTTTGCAAGGTATATAAAGTGGCAATTGAACCTGAACAGCAGAAAGTGTGAGTTCTTCACATGAGAATTAAAAATATTCAGTTAATGTAAGTTATATGATAAATAACACAAATTTAATATTTGTCCATTCATCTAAATACATGAGGACTGCAGTTACAAACAACTTAAATTGTAACAGTCATACAGAAAATGTTGTGTGGAAAGTGAACCAAAGAGTGTGTTTAATTGGCAGAATATTGAGAAGATGCAACAAATGTAGTAAAAATATTCTGTACACCATGCTTATCCGTCATGTTGTGGACTGTTGTTGCATGGTATGTGATCCCTACTAGGTAGGATTGACAGAGGAAACTGAAAAAGTTCAGATAAGGGCAGATCATTTCGTATTCTCACATAGTCGGGGATAGTGTGTCACAGATATGATGAGTGAGTTGTGGTGGCAATCATTAAAACATATACTATAGGGGAAAATGACCATCATGATAAAATAAGAGAACTAAGAGCTTGCACTGGAAGATTTTGAAGTTCATTTTTGCTACATTCTATTTGAGACGAGAATGGTCGGAAAATGGTTCTGTGAGCCCTCTGCCAAATACTTAAGTGTGAATTGCAATATAATCATGTAGATGTTCGTGTAGAACAGTTAGCTTTTAGAGATGAACTAGTGAACTCAACAGAAGAATAACTAGGTGCAGTAAGAATCATTGGTTAATGTATAAGATGTTAAATGTCAAACAATGGAAAATCCAGGATGGAATGTAACAATATTATGAAAAGGAAGGTTGCTGTTCTCCATATAGTGGAGATGCTGAAATGTTAAATGTAATTGATAAAAGGAGGAAATACAGAAATGCAACAAATGAAGTAGGCAAAATGGAATACAGAAATCTAAAAGATGAGTTGAAAGATAATGCAAAATCGCAATGCCAGAATGACTAGAGAAAAGCAAAGCTCTAGGAGCATGTGTTATTATGGAGAAGGTAGAAATTAAATAAACCTTTGGAGAAAACATATACAAGTGTATGGTTATCAAAAGCTGAGGTGTCTAGCCAGTACCAAGCAAGGAAAGGGGGTTGAAAGGTGGTTGGGAATATACAGAAACACAATTGAGGGTGTAAGAGGTATAAATGCAGATATTTTTCCTTGTGATATTTTAATATGAACATATACAGAAACACAGTTGAGGGTGTAAGAGGTATAAATGCAGATCTTTTTCCTTGTGGTATTTTAATATGAACACACATCAGTGTGCTGATTGGCTCGGATTACAAAGAAATGGAGAAGGAAATCAGCTGTGTCCTCATCTAAGGAACCATCCCAGCATTTACCTGGAGCGATTTAAGGAAGTCATGGAAAACCTAAATCTGGATGTCTGGATGGAGATTTGAACCATTGTCCCCTTGATCTGTACATTGACAAAGCAGCAAAAGAAATTAAGTAGTGATTTGGAAAGGGAATTAAAGATCATGGAGGAGAAATAAAAACTTTGATGGTTCCCATGACTTTGTGATGCTGGGGGCAGAGATTGCAAAGGAATTTGAAGATCAGCTGAATGGAATGGATAGTGTCTTTGAAAGAGTTTATTAGATGAAAATTAACAAAAATAAACAAGGATAATGGAGTATATCTGAAGCAAATCACGTGACATTGAGGGAATGTGATTGGAAACTGATACACTAAAGATAGTAGACGAATTATGCTACTTGGGCAGAAAAATAACTGTAAAGGATGGACAAGTGCCAAGAGCTGCATTAAACCGGCCTTCAAACTGAGGCCAACAACTGAGAATGCCATTTTGTTTTTTGTGAATACATACACATAAATACCACTTCTGCCACATTTCTGTTCATAATAAACAATTACTTTAATCTCCACGTGCATCCACATCTTCGGTGCATATGCTTGAGTCATCATGATAAAAAGTTTTTATAGGATGGATACACACTCCATGGAAACCATTTGCTTCAGGCTACTCATGGTATGCAGTGATGACTCTTTTGATCATATAATTCGCATGACACACATTAATGTTCATGACCTGCAGACTCTAGTTTTCTCCCTTTTTAATTAATATGAGATTGTTAACATACTAAGCTCATTTTTAGAGTTATCCTTAAGTATTACATTTCAAAAATGTGCCTTACTTCCATGATTTGTAATACAGGCAGCCGTTAACCTGGGAGCTGTGCAGTTCACAGTCTTGATATATGGTCTTAGCGTGAGATAAAGAAAACTGCAGAATGACTTTGTAACAAATAGTCAAGATTTTATCACAATAATTCTTTATTTTATCATGATCAATTTGTATGTCATGTTTTAATGTTTGAAATGAACATATCTCTCACTTAGATAAAATGTTTTTGACTCTAAAGTAAAATGCATTACAGTGCATATAAAAGGTCACTTATTTACCACCTCAAGAGTTTGTGTAAACCATCATAATTTAGACTTGAGCATGAACACATCTTATGTGAGAGGTGTCTCTTTCATTATCATAAAAACAGACGTGTTTGAAAATTATATTACACCCTATAATCAGCAGTTCAGAATAAGCATTTGTATTTTTCGAACTGTGACTGATTGATGCCTTTCATTTCCAGTCTGACTGAAACAGAAATGGAGCTCTGTACTCATCATAGATCACCCTCATAATGATCGTTTCCTTCTATTGCTTTTCAGACCATGGGGCAGTTACAAATCTTTTCTTTTCAGCTCAGTCTTTTTCAGAGGCATTTTTTGGTTTTGACTTCTTTCCAGGATTCTTTTGAACTGACATTGATTTGACTATACACTTCATTACTGTTCACAAACTACTTCTTGGAATCATTTGGTGGCGAAACCTTTGTTCAGTGTTGCTTATCCTAACTGCATTTTCTGGATGTAAACTTCTGAGAGTACTGTTCTGTAGAATCTGTTTCCCTTATTTCTTCTCCTCTTAAATATTCCCATTGTTGTGATCATATTAAAGAGAGAAACATAACTAAATATGCAACAAGTCCGAATACACACAAAGAACGGTGTAAAGTGCCTGTGGATGATACGACACATTATAGCACAAAAAGGAAGTGATATTACAGCAACCAGTGTAGCCGATATGTACTACAAATGAAGATAAGTCACTACCTCCTTGAGCAAATAGTTCCCGAGATGTCTTGTTGCAACTGAACAAGTACTCATGGAACCTGTAGAAATTACTTGCACAGTCAATTATTTCAAAATAAATTAAAAATACTTACAGCCACCCAAAATTGACGAAACATTTATCAAATTAAAGTTTCCATAAAAAAATAAAAATCGACATTTAATACCTATGCCAACTTTTGTACTCCCCTTAATAGAGTTTAGACTCAACGATTTTTACTAAGGCGCTGACATACCAAGCCAAGAAATTGCAGAATCCCTAAATTCAATAAAATTAAATATGTATTTTATTAATAACTCTGCCAACAAATTATCTGTGTTGTATGTACAGTTTCCCTGCCCTGTTTTTGATCATTTAACAGAAGCTGCTGCAGTGAGCAGAGGAAGCAAGTCCATCCAGCACACATATTGTAGCAGGGAGAGGAGTGGTGCTGAGAAGATTAATTTCACTTACCTCACAATGTACGAGCAATACAAATGTGCAATTTGCTTCATACTGAGTAGCTAAGAAAGCAGAAATGATTCACATTTCAGTGCATGTTGTAACCCTCCTTTTCCAATGAGTGACAAGTAAAAGCTTCGTTGCTCATTTTGAAATTAACAAACACATACTAGCAAGGCCATTCACACAAGAATCGAAGGACATGAAAGGGAAGCCGTAGTTGAAAAGTGAGTGAGACAGGGTTGTAGCCTCTCCCCAGTGCTATTCAATCTGCTCTGAGCAAGCAATAAAGGAAACCAAAGAGAAATTTGTAAAGAGAATTAAATGTGAGGAAGCAGTAGTTCAAACTTTGCAGTTTTGTGACAATATTATAGTTCCTACAGGAATGGCATGGGACTTGGAAGACCAGTTGAATGGAATGGTTAATGTCATGAAAAGAGGCTATAAAATGAAAGTCAACTAAAGTAAAACATGGTTAATGTAATGTAGACAAGTTAAATCAGGTGAGACTCATAGAACTAGATTAGAAATGATACAATAAAAGTGGTCGCTGAGTTTTGCTGTGTGACCAGCAAAATAACTGAGTATGGATAAAGCAGAGAATATATAAAATGCAGACTGGCAGTAGCAAGAAAAACGTTTCCGAAAAATAGAAATTCGTTCCATCGATTACAAACTTAGTGTTAGGGAGTCTTTTCTAAAGGTATTTGTCTGAAGTGTGACCTTGTATGGGAATGAAATGTGGACCTTAAACAGTACAGACAAAGAGATAATGTGGTGCTACAGAAGGATGGTGAAAATTAAATCTCTGTATATAAAACGCCATGTCCTGATTGATTCACTGACTGTCTGACATACTTGTCATCGCCCGGCCCAAACCGCTAAGGATAGAAACTTGAATTTTGGAGAAGGTATGGATCTTATACTGTAGCCATCGTTTAAGAAGGGATTTTACGAAATTCCAACCCAAAAGAGTGAAATAGGCGATGAAAGGAATTTTTTTTAATGTTGCTGTTAACCCTGTGGTGCATGAATTTCACTGCAGTGGACAACCTTTAATGGTCAATTCTCTGGTGTTTTCAGTCAGTCATGAAGCTGAAAATGCATGCAGGAAACAACACCAGTACTGAGTGCCCACTGCAGTGAAATGTGTGCATTTGCAGCCCCAGGACTGATTGAAAATGCCAAAGAAACGAACATTAACAGCTGTCCACTGTAGCGGACGCTATGCGCCACAGGGTTAAGGCAGTTTTGAAACTACACCTACTAAATTGGTATTTGGTTTCTCGGCCAGAAATAAACATGTATTTCAGCAGTTTTGGAAATTTAACCATATGAGGGAGAAATAGTGCGTGAAAGCTTTGTTTGAAAATATATCGTTATTAAAGAACTACTAACGTATTTTTGAAGTTACATCTATGAACATTAGAATATGACTTCTGGGTTACAAATAAAAATTCGTCTTTCAGTGTTTTTTGGAAACTGAACCCCTAAGGTGGTGAAATAGAGGATGAGACTTTTTATGAAAATATTTCATTATGAAAGCACCTTTAAAGCTAAATCTGTTAAATTTTAATTTTGGCTTCTCAGTCAGAAATTAAAAAAAAAAAGTGTTTCACAGTTTTCCGAAATTCTGTCCCTGTGGTGGCGAAACGGGGGATGAAAGTTTTTATGGAAATAATGACATGAAATACAGATGTGACAAATGTATTTGACAATGACGCTTAGTAGAAATTAGCTTATCGCACGATCAAATAAACATCGCATTACAGCCTACTCCGGACCATGTTTACGTTTATTAAGTATCTGGAGGCTGTGGGTCCCCACCTATACAAAATTTTATGGAAATATTTCATCGTGCAAACATTTTTGTAGCTAAATAGAACATACGCACGTCACTGTTTATGCAAATTCAACCCCGAAGGGAGTGAAACGTTTTATGAAAATATTTCAGCACGAAACCATTGTTCTTGGCTTGTCAGCTAGAGATGGAAAAATATGTGTTTCACTGTTTTTGGAAATTCAACCTCTAAGGAGGTGAAATAGGGTCAGATTGAGCCACTGACTCATCCTCACCCAGACCAAACCGCTAAGGATAGGAACTTGAAGTTTGGAGAGGGTGGGGATCGTGTACTGTAGGCGTTGTCTGAAATTCCACTCCTAAGAGGGTGAAATAGGGGGTGAAGGCGTTTTCAAAGTATGTCGATATGAAGGTAATATTGAAGCTAGAACTACGAAAACTAGTATTTGGTTTCTCTGTCAGAAAATAAAAAATCTGTGATTTAGCATTCTTGGAAATTCAACCACTAAGGGGGTAAAATAATGGATGAAAATATTTTTACAAATAAATAATCGCTAACTGCTAATGACTTTTTAAGGATACATCTATGACAATTGCTATTTGACTTCTCTGCTAGAAACAAACAAAAAAAAAGTGTTTCAGTATTTCTGGAAATCCAACCCCTAAGGGAGTGCAAAAGGGGAAGAAAATTTCTATGAAAATATTTCGTTACACTAAAAAAATTTTTTAAATTAATTTTATGAATGTTGGTCTTTCACTTCGCAGTTAGATGTAAAGAAATATTTGTTACATGAAAATTGCTATGGAAATACCTCCACAAGAACACAAATGGCACGATTCACAAGAACTTTGCACTCCAGCTACCAGAACCGCTTTTTGGTAAGAAGTACATTCGGAAAAGACCTGCTTATATGGCCTTAATTAGCGTGAAAAACTTAGGTGTTGCAGTTTGTGAACAACATAAAAATAGGTTAAAGAAAACCAATACAATCTGTGCAGACCATGCATTGGGAAATCAAAGAATAGTTATTTAATTAATGGAAGTATGTGTGAGGGCAAAAAATTTTGTAGGCGAAGATCATGGCTTGAATTCAGCAAGCAGGTTCAAATTGATGTTGGGTGCGGTATACCTGCAGATGTGAGAACATTTGCACAAGATAGACTAGCGTGGAAAGCTGCATCAGAGCATTTTTTGAACTTACAACAACAACAACTACTACTACTACTACTACTACTACTGCTGCTACGACTCTATTCTGCTGCTGTTGCTGCTGTTGGCGAATGATTTTTGTCGTTTAGTTGTGGGATCATCTAGGTTATTAGCGGTCTTGCATAATAAGCTACCCAAGCATGTTGAGACTTCTCGTGCTCAGATGTTGTGCCCTTGTACACGCTTGAGACCTGTTAATCCCCTTCTGCCTTGTACACACTTGATACATGTTAATCCCCTTGATATGGGTATTGCATCGCCGAGCAATACTTCAGTGTCACTGCCTGACAAAACGAAACACCCAAAAGACACGGTCGGTTGTCAGTGTAAATTACTACAAGTATGTGTCATCGGCCGGTATGTAAATGATTAAGAGTCGCAATTCTCTGTGACAGGTAGAATGGCCATCAGAGTACATTACTGGTGTTCGTTTATAGCATTGTTACCAGGTCTGGTAAGGTATACAGGGTGTTTCCGTACCAGCGTGCAAAAATTTAACAGGACATACATGGTGCTCCACTGAACAATATGAGGTAGAGAACCTGGGGTCGGAGAAGCCATCTTAAGAAGATAATAGGAATAAAATCACATTGATGTGTACTTTTTATTTACATTAGTTACAGTTAACAGCAAATACCATCACTGATGCAATGAACGTACCATTTGTACTGAATCTTACAAAATGTGCTGAAACTGATGGCTATCAAGCTCAACACAAGCATGACATCCGCGAACAAGTTTCTGACACCCTGACAAGTATCCGGGAGTGTTTCGAATCACATCACAGGCAGCTACAAATCTGGCAACTAATTCAATCTCCATATCCACTTGGGTCTCATACACAAGTGACTTTCGATATCCCTATAGGAAATAATCAAGGGGATTCACGTCAGGTGACCTCGCAAGCCATGGAATGGGACCACCCCTTCCAATCCAGCGACCAGGAAATACAGCATTGAGATGGTGCGTGCACCGTCCTGTTGTATCCACATCCTCATACGAACAGGGAAGGGTACGTTCTCCAGCAACTAAGGCAGAACTCTTTGTACCAACCTCAAGTACAAATGACCATTCAGACGGCCAGGTAGAAGATATGGCCCAGTGAGATTTTCGCCTGCAATGCCGGCCCAGATACTCACAGCAAAACGTATCTGATGGTGTGACTCGACTATAGCGTGAGGATTTTCCTCATCCAAGACAAGGCTATGCCTGCTATTCGAAATGCCATCACGAACAAATGAGACCTCGTCAGCAACAACACGATTTGTAGGAAATCTGGTCGATCACTCCATTGTTGGAGCAACCACTGGGGCATTGAGACCCTTGGTGAAAAGTCAATCACGAGCATTACATGGACTCGTTGTGGATGATATGGGTATAGTTGTTGTTCGTGGAGTACTCGCCACGCGCTAACATGTGCAGCGTCCATTTCACGTAGCTACAATATGGAGAGTACTTGTAGTGGGATCCGCTGCGACACGTTCCAGCACTTCCTCTTCAAAATCGGGTTTGTGAGTAGTCCTCCCTCCCTCGTCGATCGAGAGCAATAAACACCCTTCGTCCCGGATGGTGCCTATTAGGAAATCGTTCCCTGTACAGCCTTTCAGCAGCGAAAGAATTTCAACGTACTTCCCCATACACAAGGTGCATTCAGTGAGTTCTGCGAAACCGTTCCGGTACTGCTCCATCGACTTGTGCTGTACGTCTATGTATAGGACTGAGTAATGAATGGGCCTGTCGTTGATTCATAGCACGTTCTGTCATGGGACAATGTAAATAAGATACAATAAAGCCACCTTATGGACAAGTAAAGTAAACAAGACCTGCGTC
The DNA here is from genome assembly GCF_023864345.2 of Schistocerca serialis cubense. Taxonomy (NCBI): domain Eukaryota; kingdom Metazoa; phylum Arthropoda; class Insecta; order Orthoptera; family Acrididae; genus Schistocerca; species Schistocerca serialis. The sequence goes on along the minus strand of NC_064639.1, from coordinate 245,975,085 downwards.
ATGACTTCCTAGTAATCAGGATCGTCGTCCTTGTTTCATTGCAGGAGGTAAAGAATGTACACGTAAAGAAATAGCACACCGTACATGTTAACTTGTGTGCATGTTACGCTGAAGCGCCAGAGAAAGTGGTATAGGCGTGCGTATTCAAATACAGAGATATGTAAACGGGCAGAATACGGCGCTGCGGTAGGAAACGCCTATACAAGACAAGTGTCTGGTGCAGTTGTTAGATCGGTTACTGCTGCTACAATGGCAGGTTATCAAGATTTAAATGAGTTTGAATGTGGTGTTACAGTCGGCGCACGAGCGATGGGACACAGCATTTCCGAGGTAGGGATGAAATGGGATTTTCCCGTACGACCATTTCACGTGTGTACCGTGAATATCAGGAATCCGGTAAAACATCACATATGCGACATCGCTGCTGCCGGAAAAAGATCTGCAAGAACGGGACCAACGACGACTGAAGAGAATAGTTCAGAGTGACATAAATGCAACCCTTCCGCAAATTGCTTCAGGTTTCAATGCTGGACCATCAACAAGTGTCAGCGTGCGAACCATTCAACGAAGCATCATCGACATGGGCTTTCGGAGCCGAAGGCCCACTCGTGTACCCTTGATGACTGCACGACACAAAGCTTTCATGTTGCCTGTTCTGACGAGTCTCGCTTCAAATTGTATCTAGTGGATGGACGTGTACGGCTATGGAGACAACCTCATGAATCCATGGACCCTGCATGTCAGCAGGGGACTGTTCAAGTTGGTGGAGGCTCTGTCATGGTGTGAGGCGTGTGCAGTTGGAGTGATATGAGACCCCATATACGTCTAGATACGACTCTGACAAGTGACACATACGTAAGCATCCTGTCTGACCACCTGCATCCATTAATGTCCATTGTACATTCCGACGGGCTCGGGCAATTCCAGGAGGACAATGCGACAAGCCACACGTCCAGAATTGCTACAGAGTGGCTCCAGGAACACACTTCTAAGTTTAAATACTTCTGCTGACCACCAAACGCCGCGCGGGATTAGCCGAGCGGTCTGGGGCACTACAGTCATGGCCTGTGCGGATGGTCCCGGCGGAGTTTCGAGTCCTCTCTCGGGCATGGGTGTGTGTGTTTGTCCTTAGGATAATTTAGGTTCAGTAGTGTGTAAGCTTAGGGACTGATGACCTTAGCAGTTAAGTCCCATAAGATTTCACACACATTTGAACATTTGACCACCAAACACCCCAGACATGAACATTATTGAGTGTATCTGGGATGCCTTGCAACGTGCTGTTCAGAAGAGATTTCCACCCCCTCGTACTCTTAAGGATTTATGGACAGCCGTGCAGGATTAATGGTGTCAATTCCCTCCAGCACTACTTCAGACATTAGTCGAGTCCATACCACGTCGTGTTGCGGCACTTCTGCGTGCTCCCTGGTCCCCACACGATATTAGTTTCTTTGCCTCTTCAGTGTATTTGTAAATAAGCTGGAAAACAGTAATGCTAGACAAAGCGATAGCCAATTTACTTCCGTATCTTGTCAGGCTGGCTTCTCTGACCCCAGGTTCCCTACCTCAAATTGTTCATTGGAGCAGTCTCTGTGCCCTGTTACATTTTTGCACGCTCTTACGGAAAGAACCTGTATAACAGGCGTGCAGTGTCATATGTTGAACGATTACTGTGAAGGACGTGGAGATACTGCGTACTTATATGAGACAGCATTATCAGCACCTGGCAGATTGTCAAAGGGGACTCATAGTGGATCTCCATCTGACCGACAGGACGAGCCGTGCAATATCCAGATTTGGGGTGCATTTGGATGTGACAGTGGCCCGATGTTGGACTGCATGGGAACGTGAGGGTGGACTTGCTCGTCGTTGAGGTTCTGGTCGACCATATTCGACCACCACAGTAAAAGCTCGCCGCACTGTGCACCAAGCCCATCGCAATCCCTTCACATCTGCACCTGCCATCGGAGAACAAGTAATGAATTCCAAGCAACACTCTTGTCATCCCGTACCGTTGGTCAGAGACTAGCAGCGACCGGGCTAGGTAATTTCCGTCTCCTGCGAAGGCTGCCGTTAACATACCAGAAACAGCTTCGTTTGGAGTGGTGCCGTGACGGGGGAAGCATGGTATGCTGACTAATGGTGTTGAATTGCGTTCACTGATGTATCGCGGTTCTGCACTACCCCGCATGTCCGTCGTAGGGGAATATGGCGGCGACCTGGGAAAAGGCCCCATTATTACGACTTTTTGGAAAGGCATAACAGTGTTATTCCTGATGTCATTGTGTGGGGAGCCGTCGGCATGACTTCGCGCCATGGCTGGTACTGATTACGGAAACTTCGACGGCACAACGGTACGTCACGGACATCCTGCGTCCTCATACGTTACTTCTCATGCGATAACATCATGGTGCCAATTTTCAACAGCAAAATTCGCGTCCATACATGACACATGTCTCTGTGAACGGCCTGCGTGATGTTGAGGCACTCCTTGTGTTCAGCAAGACCGCGAGATCTGACCCCGAAAGAACATGTGTGGGACCGGCCCAGACGTGAACTCCGTCCCAGAGCCATTATCCGGGATATCTAGGACTAGTTGCAACAGTTATAGACCAGATTGTCTCAGGAGAGGATACAACGGCCTTCTGACACCTTTTCCAACCGATTCAGTGCGTATTTAGAGGCCAGAGAGGGCGCAGCGTCGTAATGATAGATGGGCTCATACTGCCAGGTTCTTTGTATTTTGTAATCAGTGAAATGATATCCCAAAATCTCTCAACCTGTGAAATTTCGTTTCTTCTCTCTTCCTCGATACTTCCCTTTTTTGTCGGGTATTGTTCACAGATTCGTCATCCAATACAGTAGACTTCATGATACGTTGTTTAATGCTTTTGCAGTCGAATGTGTTCAGATTTGTTCTTACTTGTCATTATCGTTCAAATGAACGTCAATTACAGCCGCAGTGTTTCAGGAAAAGCGTCCAATCGCAGTTAGCGTTTATCCAACAGTGTAGCGGGTGCGAACCTGCCCTTGCTTCGTCGAACTGGTTTCATTGCAGACGGAGGACACTCAGTAACTAAAAGAGGAAAAAATGGTACTGTCGACATAAGTCAATAAATTTTGTAAATGTCGAAGTTTATTATCACTCTGTAAAATTAAATTAAATATTTAGCTACGATGAAAAAGAAATGAAAATGTCTGAATAGACATTGAGTATACTTGTGAATAGTATGCAGAACAAATGCGGAGCGTGCTGCGCCGCTTCCGAAATGTATAACATTTTTTAAATGTTCGTTAACTAGAGGAACTACTTCATTAGAAGCATTCTCTTTTGTTCACAACGCGTCATCGTTGCTGATACTATAAGCATTATGAGAACATATAACATGTTTAATCTTGCGATTACTAGAACTTTAAAAAGGCGTAAGAATGTTTATTGCGTGCGTTTGACGCGTTGTGATTGCTGGTTTTCCATTCCGTTGTCGGCAAAGAAATTAGAGTGGAATTTGCAATACACATCCACTGGTCATGCTTCTCGGCTTTGGTAATCCCGTTTGAACAGTTATATTTTCTTAGTTGATAAACTTTATATTAACGTGGTATAGTCACCTAAACATAAAAAAATACGTTGTAGCCAATATATATCCGTAAACCTATATCTTGTTGGGCATTGCACATTCCTCACTGACTGCTGGCAACTAGCAGAAACGCTAAAGACTAAAATATAACATTTGCCAGTTTTTGAGGGCGATTGTTTCAAGTGATATGAGAGCTTTGTTTATGTTCCTTAGAGCCTAAACTTCAAAACCCTTATAGTAGTGAAATAAAGAGACAAAATTGCTTCTGTTGCGGATTATAATAATTGTACTTTTATAAACTGAAACAGACGGAATTTCTATGGTCCATTCAGAAAGAATATTCCATCATTTTCTTTAATGGGCCGACAAATACCGATAGGATAAAGAAGACCCACAACTTCAGGCAGCCATCAGGGAAAATGGACGTCTTTTGTATTTGTGTTTTAGTCATTCTGCTAGCTAACAAGTATTTTTTGAAAATCCTGAAGGTGAGCGTTCTTCGTTGCCAAGAAAAAGTTGTTAAACCAAGTTACTATGGCCTGTTTATTTCCTCTTTGTTTTTAATAAACCTCAGATAAATAAAAATAGTCAGTTTGCCAAGAAAGTCAATAAGCCTTTTCTGAGCACTTTAGGGACTTGCTTTTGTTAACACACAGTGCTCGTAATCGGGAGGAGTGGGTTTCGAATCCCCATTCTGCGACCTGGTTTAGGTTTTCCTGAAAAGAACTTTTAAGTATTGCCCGAACAGTTCTTTAGGAAAGCGTGCGGCCGTTATTCGCCTCCATACTTGACCAAAAGAGCAAGTGCTCCGTCACTAGTGATAGCAAAGAGATACTTCACTAAAATTGAGAAATATTTTCTAATTAACTCACTTTCCGTCGTGTAAGTTATTTACGCACGTAAATGATTTCTGGTGTACACGAGCGTCAGTACATCTTCATTTTACACAATCTCCAAACTATTTTCCCCGTTCCTTAAGCCGGCGCCATAAATCTGATGCATAGTTCCGAGCCTGCTGTAATATGTGCATTAGTTGTAAGCACAGATCTTATCGGTGCTACCGCGCATGCAGAGATTCAGACGAAATTTATTGCTTCTGTAATACCTTCCAATGCAGATGAATCGTAGTCGGCAGTTTACATGAGGAGGCTCTAAATTAGATGGTGGTGGGATGTTAGAGTAAATTCTCTGACAAACTATTTTTCTAGACAAAAATGTTACTTTTTTTCTACTCGGAAATGTAAGTTGCTTCTCGTGTAGAATCAGAGAAAATGATAATATTTATCACTGTGTGAAATTCCTCCTATAATCACACATCAGGTGCGACTTTCTGGCTTCGTTGTTGTCTAGTGGCCGAAACTTTTTTTTGCGTGAACGTAATATACGTCAATACTGTGTTCCTGCAACTTCAGTGTGTCGCATAATTTCTGTAAAGTCAGTTAGCTTTCACGATTACTTCCGAAATGAAAAGGATGGAACAGAAAACCAAAACTAGAGTTGTTTTGGTTTTTACGTCCGTCCAAATTTTGGTAGTTTTGGTTTTCCATTCCACCTTTTCTTCATTTTGGAAATAATCGTAAAAGCTAACTGATTTTACAAAAAGTATGGCACAGTCTAAAGTTATAGGGAGCACAGTATTGCTATATATTCCATTCACGCAAAAAACAAGCGAGCCTAGCAGCGAGAGAAAGTCTGCTTGTTTCGGTCATACCAAAGTCTTAACACACAGTCACGCTCATTTTTGTTTTACAGTGCGACAGCAGAAAGCTACCCTTGCGAATACGATATCGAATGTGTGCGAATAGTATCCCTTATAGTGATTTGTAACATAATTTTTACAATAGGGAGGGTCTGTAGTAGCAAAAAAAAAATCGACGCTAACTAACAAATGATAACACATTTGTTTGTCTTTAGTTTCCTAAGGACCGTGGGAGACACGAAACTGTGCATCACAGGACACCTTATTTACGGTTCTGTTGTAATGTACAGATGTTTACTGAGGAATGTCGTTTTCTTCTAAGAACAAAAAAAGAAAAAAGCCTAGCAAGAAGCAGAAGACCTGACCTTTTTGCAGAAAGACGACGTATATGTACTCACTTTACGTGAAGTTTTCGTTATTACACTTCCAGTCAAATCTGTGAATGAATGAGGAACGTAGGAAACTCGTATAGAATGGAATACCTTCATTATTTGGTACGCCGAATAAGCCACCACAACTGTAGCTGAGGAGAAAATCGTACTGACTTGATAATAAAACGTCAAAAGCAATAAACATTTTCCGAACACAGAAGAAACCAATTACACAATAGTTGCTACGTCTGAGGCACAAACGGCAAGAATTTTAAACACATTCGCTTGTAAGACAAAAGTAATTACATTTAGAAAAATATTCGTGTATTAGAAAGTCGAATGGAGTGTTAGAATGTGTGAATCATTGCAATATTGTCGCATGTCAAACCTATCATAACAGGAACAAACAACAGAAATATATGCCTCCCGTGTGTGAAGTGTATGTTTATATTCTCTGTCCTTCAGCGGAGTCATGTTCACCGCAATAAAGGTATTCCCTACGGTCCTCATTTAGGCTGTACGGCGGTTATTCGAAAAGCTCATTTCGGGCGAACATAACATTTGTCATCTATAAAGGCGTTATTAGTTCTTGGACAGCCGGCCGAAGTGGCCGTGCGGTTAAAGGCGCTGCAGTCTGGAACCGCAAGACCGCTACGGTCGCAGGTTCGAATCCTGCCTCGGGCATGGATGTTTGTGATGTCCTTAGGTTAGTTAGGTTTAACTAGTTCTAAGTTCTAGGGGACTACTGACCTCAGCAGTTGAGTCCCATAGTGCTCAGAGCCAGTTCTTGGACATGTTGTTTCGGCCTTCGTGTCTGTACGACACTTAAACAAAAGTATTACAATGGCGGGCAACTTAAATTGGAAGGAACACACAGAAAATGTTGTGGAGAAGGCTATCCAAAGACTGCGTTTTATTGGCAGGACACTTAGAAAATGTAACAGGTCTACTAAGGAGACTGCTTACACTACGCTTGTCCGTCCTCTTTTAGAATACTGCTGCGCGGTGTGGGATCCTTACCAGATAGGTCTGACGGAGTACATCGAAAAAGTCCAAAGAAAGGCAGCACGTTTTGTATTGTCGCGAAATATGGGAGAGAGCGTCACAGAAATGATACAGGATTTGGGCTGGAAATCATTAAAAGAAAGGCGTTTTTCGTTGCGACTAAATCTTCTCACCAAATTCCAATCACCAACTTTCTCCTCCGAATGCGAAAATATTTTGTTGACACCGATCTACATAGGGAGGAACGATCACCTAGATAAAATAAGGGAAATCAGAGCACGTACGGAAAGATATACCTGTTCATTCTTTCCGCGCGCTATACGAGATTGGAATAGTAGAGAATTGTGGAGGCGGTTCGATGAACCCTCTGCCAGGCACTTAAATGTGATTTGCGGAGTATCCATGTAGATGTAGATGAAAGTCAGAAAAAGTGGTGGATCTTATCCACAGACAATAGAAGGAGATATGAAGAGAACGATGCACTTTTTTCAGCAGTTACTCTCGCAAAACTGGGTTTATCCCGTTTTAACTTACCAAATATTTGACATTAAATTTTTATTTCGTTAACAGTAAACTTTTGACTTGAGTAACGGGTGATTACGACCTGCAACGAGCCAGTGCAAAGAAGTGCCTGAAATGATCGAAGTGCTGGCCGCGGTGGCCGAGCGGTTCTAGGCGCTTCAGTCCGGAACCGCGTGTTTGAATCCTGCCGCGGGCATGGATGTGTGTGATGTCCTTAGGTTAGTTAGGTTTAAGTAGTTCTAGGGGACTGATGACCTCAGATGTTAAGTCCCATAGTGCTCAGAGCCATTTGAAGCTTTTTTTTCCCGAAATTTACAGTTTCCGTACAATTGCTTCTAAGATCATTGAAGAGCATTGTGGAAAGGTCATCACCTTGTCTGATTATTATTATTATTATTATTATTAGTCGCAAAGCTTCCAGAGTGGAAGACGCTAAGTAAAGATTGTTCATTTTCTGTTCTCCTGGTTCTTTTTATTTGCCCACCAGTTTTTCATTGTTTGCGAGAATTTAGCTCTCCTTTCTTCGCTCCATTTTGTTCCAGTTCTTCAGGCTTTTGTCTCTGGTTTAACCTCCAATTTTTCTAATTTTATTCTAAAATTTTTCCTTGCGTCTATTTCTCCTTTGGTGATTTTGGTTAATTCCAAGTCTTTTTTTAACATTTTGGATCAATTCTTCTCCATTAGCTGAGGAATCTACGTATTTTACTCTTTTCGTTAATCTGTGTTCGGGAAGCCTCATTATGATCTTATGATCTGATCTTTATTAATATTCAAACAGTCGGCTAATTCCCCATTCGCTCTCGCTATTGCCTTGGAATCTGCCAAGGCTACCTTGATAACAGAAATATGTTAGGATGATATGCCAAGCTGTTTTAAATCTTCTAGCATCTCTTCCCTAATCAGACTATTGAAGTCCACGTAGATATTGTTTAGTTGTATATTATGTTGTCTCAGTACGAATATCAGTTAAGCCTAAAGCCACACTGATAAAAATCCAATACATCTTCCACATATGGGACTCGTCTGTTGTACAGGATTCCGTATAAAACCTTTTATGCCACATTCAACAGCGTGATGCCTCTGTAGTTGTACATTGTTCGTTATAAGAAGCAGCCTGATGTAACGTTACACCATGTATTCGTCCACTTTTGCTGGAATCTCATTGGATTTCATTTCGCATGGAGCTCAAGCCAAGCTGCCTCGAGTCAAGTACCATAATACGGATACGTTTTGTGCTGTGTGTTAACGCGCACAACGAGAGTGTGATAATACAGGACAAATGGCGTATGTAACGTGGACAGGACTGGCTAGCCAGATGGCCCAAGTAACCTACAGTGACGTGAGCAGTTAAGGAGATGAGCTAGGAAATTATATAGCTTCAATGCCATTTAATTTTTAAAGAGAATAAAATAATATTCGGCAAAACTCTACCAGTACCGCATACTTCTAAGGGGACCATGCGGAAAGCATAACATTCTCTCGTTCATAGCTAACATAGTATTATAATTAAAAACAAGAGTGACGAAAATTCCTAACTAAAACACAGGATAATTTCTCTGCGTGAAGTATGTGTGACGCAAAAGCATATTGGAGGGTTTTCACCGCATCGTTAAATATTGAAACCACTTGAAGGTATTACAATCAGTCGCCTGCGTATCTCTCAATTCGTTCCATATACGAATCCGATAAATACATTTCAGCACTGGAACTGTTTTATGCTGCATTGACAACGAATCTGTGAACAGCAGGATCCTCAAAGCCATCCAAGCGCTACATTTTCTTCTCTTATGACGTGCCATTCTGTATCCCGCCAGCGTTCGACTCACGTGTGACAAAGCTTCGTGCGTTAGTTCCAGTGCTTCTGATAGCTAGAAGTCTAGTTATTTCTTGCTACAGATATCTTGACTGGGCTCCATATTAGTTCTGTTGGGTTCTTACGGCAGTGGTTCGGTGGCAACTGTAAAAATGCAGCTTTGAATGATGTAATAATTATTGTTGTCCATGCCTTCACGACACTTGTTATCCTGCCTCGCGTGAGAGCACATCTGTGGTATTAAACTATGGACATAGAACAAATGAAGAGAATTTTATTTCATATTTTTATTCTAAAATTCTAATTTGTTATGTTTCCTTTTTTTAAACAACTTTTATTAACCATCTTTTATAAAATATCGATAATTAAGAATTTAGCGTGCAGTTAGAAATAAGGAGACGTGCATTTTTGATTAAAATGATTAGATATGTGTTAATTAGCATGTATTTGGTGAATTTCAGTTTAAAGCGTGTAGAACACCAAATTCAACGAAAGAAAAAAAAACCGAAGTGAGATTAAACCCACGATCCATGGATTAGTGCTGGAGTACCATTGTACGACGCTACCATGTCAGCTGTGCATCCCGTGTTAAACACTTAATAACTTTAGTAAATACAGTTCAAATGGTTCAAATGGCTCTGAGCACTATGGGACTCAACTGCTGAGGTCATTAGTCCCCTAGAACTTAGAACTAGTTAAACCTAACTAACCTAAGGACATCACAAACATCCATGCCCGAGGCAGGATTCGAACCTGCGACCGTAGCGGTCGTGCGGTTCCAGACTGCAGCGCCTTTAACCGCACGGCCACTTCGGCCGGCAGTAAATACAGTTCCTCGGGAAAGTTCTGTAAACTTGTGAAAAACATTAAGAACAATCTTTTTGTCGCCACCTTCGTAACGGTTTTCCGTGCGGTTTTCACTAGGAAGCAGGAAGCAACGTTAGCCATTTTAGCACTACGTATTAACAGCGTGCCAAACGGAGCATAACAGTACAGATTCTGCGACTTTATACGATTTTTAACTAAAAACTACATTGTTAAAATATGATTACGAAAAACATTGATGGCCGTTAATACATTAGAATATCGTACAGTTTCATTTACTTTAACGTAGTAATAAAATATCTAATACGTAAGTAGAGCATACTTCCAAGAACACACCAGTGTACGTGTGTTGCTGCTGCTGACCAATCATAGCGTTTGTGTTTGTTTACATCAGGTTTGTTCTTATGATAAACAAAGTGTAGAGCAACATGCCTTGCCGCCATTATTTTTTTATGGGCTGATTTACATGTTCAATCCATTCGCCTGGAATTCTCTGTTAATTCTAGACTAAACAGGTAAGTTTTTTTATCCGTTTGTGTAAAGTAATGTCTCCCCTCTTTATCAGCTCGGCAATTATTTCATGGTTTCTAGGAGATTTTTGAGAATTCAACACTTTCTGTACTTATGCAAGAGTAGGATCTTCATTTTTGGTTGCTGTGGAATATATCCGTTGCTCCCAGTCAGTGCGATCACCCTCCAACATATCTTTAAACTGTTACCGCTATTTGTCATCGCTTTCCCCTTTTATGTCAACAAGTTTCCTCTTTATCCTTGCAGCCTATTATTTTAGGTCTATACCCTTGTGTCCCTTCATTTAACTTATAAAAATACCTATTTTTATTCCTATTGCAATGCTCTTTCATATCTTCTATCATACTTTTTAAGGCTTTTGTTTTCTATGTTCTGCCTGTCTTTGCCGCTTGTATCCTCTTTTAGTTATACGTAGCATGGTTAATTCTCTTATTTCGTGGGAGACATCTTAAGCTTGCTCCTTTCTTCTGTTGCACCATCTGCCTAAATTCATCATTATGCCACTCCCCATTTCTTGGTCTTGTAGATTACCCTATTACGTCATTTGCTCAGTTGTTATACTGTTCTTAATAAAGTCCCATTCCTTATCTGTGTCAATATTGTGCGCCAGTACCTGTAATTTCTATTTAATTTTTCTTCATTCCATTTCAGCATTGTCATAGTTTTCGCTTTATAGTTTTTACGCCATAACAGTCCGTTGCCTCATTTTTTCAGCTACAAGGAATTGCTCCGAGTCTGAACTTGCTCACTGGAACGTGCATACATTTCCAGTGTCACTTCCCCATACATTTCCAGTGTCACTTCCCCAGTATATGGTCTGTTTCATTTGTATCTTTCGTTCCAGGAATTTTCCAGATCCCTTTTTTTCTTGGGAAACATGTGCTATCTGCTTTAAGATCATTGGCAGTCGCGAACTAGACAACTGTCAGTCCACGAGTAGGCGTATTTGTTTCCTCATGAAAGCTTTCCTTAGCAGAAAGGGCGTCCAAAGGGTCTTCTTTCCTACGCTTTGCGTTATAATATCCCGGGACTATTTCTGAATCACGTGCAGGTTCCTTACGCAGACTGGTGTAGTTGATAGTCGAATTATCCCCCAGATCACCGTCGGATCCTCCTCTTGGAGTATATATGTTTACAAAAGTCATCGTATTATGGAATCTTCGTTTTATTCTGGATGTGTTCATTGTATCATTGTATGGCGTAAAGGCAAGGATAGATTTGCTCAGCTTTTTTTTCTTTTTTTTTCTCTACAATGAGCCCAACACCGTGGTCTCATCTTTCCCAGAGTCATGTAATGTAAAATTTTTCCTCTGAATCTCTCTTTTACTCTTCCGTCCTATCTCGTGGAAGGCAACCAGTTCCAACCCGCACTGCTTCCGGTTGCAACGGCGTTGTGTATATCCCACGCTCCAAATTTAAGATTACTGTTCGTATCCTTGTTCCTGAACTTATTTCGTCTTCGTGAGGACTCTCCGGCTTTCTGTTTTCAAATTACTCGCAATAATAATTTTTTTCCAAGGCGGATGTGTTGGCAATGCGCTCAACCCGCTATTGTTCCGAGGGCCATTTCTCCAGTTGTCGTTAGCCCTGACGACGTTTGCCTCTGGGGTTGGGTACTCAAATGTTCCACGGGGTTGCACAGGCTCTCAGGGTTCGCCAGCTTTGAGGTGAGACACGTGATAGAGCAAGAGAGGCTGTGTGTCTTTATCCTGTCTAAAGTCATGTTGTACGCAACACTACCCCGTCTGAATCCCGATCAGGACTAGGTATGAGTGTATAAATCAAATCGTTGTGTTGTGGCGTGCAGCATTTCCGCAGAAACAGCGTTGTCCTGTGGTAACATCCATGCAGCTTCCAGATGAAAGCCAGGCAAGTCGTTTTCCAGTTAACCGAAGTCCATGCAGTTTTGAAAGACATCTGAGATTGGCAGTTAAACGAGTAGACTTGCAACTCGAAAGTTCTGCTATTTACATAAATACAGAGTTCTTGAGAACAGTAATTTGTGCACATGAAGTAGTTTAGAAAAGCGAGTTTTAGGATTTATTCATCGTTGAAAATTTCCAGTTTCAGGCGAACTTAGAAAGACGATTGCAGTTTACTGACGGATAATTTACGCGCAGAACGATGAAATCCTTCTGGCGAGAATTCTGGTGCGTAATGGTGTTGATGCTGATGTGCACCCTCGGAGATTCTATTTGACCATCACGAACTTTTAACACCATGTTGAGTGTAATAAGCATTGTATTTCGGTGTAACGTGTCCTACAAACTTGGGTGAGAGGTGGATCTTCACGGGTCTTGAAAGATGAAATTTGGTGCGCATACTGCGGGAGCGGCTGTGTCGTACACCGTTGGCCTGTTTGGTAAGAAGTCAGCGTGGATACCGGTGTTCGCAGAATGTTGACTTCACGGACAAAGGTCTGCAGCGATGTTGATGTCCGTGAGTGTATCCACAATAACGATTACATTGTGGGTTAAAGTTGAAGGACTGTGTCCATATTACGATTTTCGTCTATTTTTGCGTTACAAGTGAACGATAATAACCATTATTATTGTGTAAGTCGTTGTTGTTATCCATTCGGGACGAAAAGCCTCTGTATTGGATTGAATCTGCACTATCCAGGAAACTGTAGATGCATTGTTGAAATCTGCAGGATCTGAAAAACGCGACGTTGCGATCTTTTTTATTTTTGGCACAATTACACGTACATCCAGCTTCCTCCTTACCAGCTGATGCCTCTGATTCATTCCTGTTTCGTTTACATTAACAGACGCCACTTACGTAATTACCGAAAGCTGCCACAGAGCAAATGGAAGGCCGTTGTAGACATCCAACCAATGGACTCTTCGCTTCATGTTCCTAAGAACGTGTTGCACATACGACATAAATATTGTTCAGCAGAAACTCAGTGATGTTATCTATATTTCTCTTAAAATATTACAAGTGCATAATGCAACTCTTATTACATTGAGAAGAGCACCACGTTAACAAGATTTTACAAAAATGGTTCAAATGGCTCTGAGCACTATGGGACTCAACTGCTGAGGTCATTAGTCCCCTAGAACTTAGAACTAGTTAAACCTAACTAACCTAAGGACATCACAAACATCCATGCCCAAGGCAGGATTCGAACCTGCGACCGTAGCGGCCTTGCGGTTCCAGACTGCAACGCCTTTAACCGCACGGCCACTTCGGCCGGCAAGATTTTACATTATAGTTAATTAACGTACATGCGATAAACGAACTGTATGGCTAACATTTAACAGAATGTAAGATACAACTTGTAACATGACTTCATTTGACGTCCCAGTAGTTACGACAGAAGTTGTAACTTGAAGAACCTATCAAGAATATGACAGACAATGCTGTATTGAAATGTTGCGGTGACCGGCGTCTACAGTGATAGTCTATAAAATTTGATCTACGACATTCTACATTAGCTTACGAAAATTCAGGTCAGGTGCAGGCCTACGTCGTATCTCCTGCGTACCGTTTACAGTATTTTAATATCCACAGATTCGGATAAAGAATTTGCGGCTACGGATGCAGCTGTGGCACATGCGGTACCAATAACATTTTTCTTTTCCGCACTAAACTCTGCATATGGTTATGACGACGTAATTGAATCAAGACAGTAGCCCATCAGCAGGGAGAAGAACAGAACCGCACTGCACCGGGACGAGTCGCTGTCGCCCGCTGAGGCGCTCTTGACCCCTGGAGCTAGCGCATTGCAAAGAGAGTGGCTGAGTTTTAAAATGTGGTGTCATTGTGCGGGCTTAAGTTCCCAGCCGCTATTGTGTTGCAGGCAGTCATTAACGGATTTTTCGCTGTCCACAAAACAACACGTGTCGCCTCCCTGCAATGTGAACCAGTGGAACCTTTAACACAACGTTAGATATTGTAGTATTTCATTCCGTAATTCATCAACGGATTTCTTTATTCCACCAGCAGGGGAAGGTCACGTACCATCAGACAGTGGATTGTATTGGACAAGAGCTGTTTTCTAAGCTTGAACGCTAGTGACAGCACGTGTCGCCTCCCTGCAGTGTGAACCAGTGCAACCTTTAACACCTCTAAGGAATTTCATTTCTTGTGCCTGAATCCGGCTTTCTTGCTTCTTGGTAATCACCCATGTCTCACTTCCATAAAGCAGTGGCCGGCCGGTGTGGCCGAGCGGTTCTAGGCGCTTCAGTTTGTAACCGCGTGACCGCTACGGTCTTAGGTTCGAATCCTGCCTCAGGCATGGATGTTGTGATGTCCTTAGGTTAGTTAAGTTTAAGTAGTTCTAAGTTCTATGGGACTGATGACCTCAGATGTTAAGTCCCATACTGCCCAGAGCCATTTGAACCATAGAACAGTGTGGGAACTGCAACAGTTTTGTAAAATTCAATTTAAGTGTCTTTCCTGGTTTTGTTTTTTAGGTTCTTGTTTATTGTTCCACATACCCGACTGAATGTACTAAGCTTAATTTCAATATCTCTGCTGTAGCCATATTACATTTCACATCCGAGGTAACTGAAATGGTTTACTTGCTCTAAAATCTTCTGATCTATCACTGTTTTGGTTCTTTCCCCATGAAGGCCATTGTATTAGTTTCTTTCTTTTGAAATTTCCATGTTACATTTTGCACTTCTTTGTTTTAGCAAGTAGATTCCTTTGTGAAGGTCATCTTTCTTATCTGCTAGGATCACTGCATCATCAGCATGTAATAAATTATTTAAAAGAATGTTCCTATCTAGATATATGCCTTTCTGAAATTCTGATTTCCATATATGTATTATTTCATTAATGTAGCTGCTGAACAAAGTTGGAGAGATGCAGCAGCCTTGTCGTACCCCTTTGTTAGTTGGTACCTCATCAGTTGTTTTACCATTGAGATATAGAGTGATATTTGTGTCTTGATATACACGTTTTATCGCATTTACTAGATGGTTTGCATATCTGTGATTCGTCATTGTTTCCCAATGTTTCCGTCTATTGACATTGTCAAAAGCTTTTTAAAGTCAATAAAAGCAATGTGTGTTTCTTTATTATACTCTCTCCGTTTTTCTATTATTTGCTATAGAATAAAAACTGTATCTATTGTGGAGCGTCCTTTCCTAAAACCCATTTGTTCCTCGTGCAGTACTGCTTCTGCTATGTTTTTAAGTCTTGTATCTAAAATCTTAGCATAGACATTGTATGCTGATTCCAGTAAACTTATTCCTCTGTAATTACTGCATAGGCTTTTATCTCCTTTTTTAAAAATTGATTACACTCTAGCTGTTTTCCGCTCTTTGGGAATACTCTTCTTCCAACATTCATTGAAGAGATGTAGCACTCGTTGGTGTAGCATCATTCCTCCATATTTTAATAATTCAGCATTAATGCCATCTTTTCGTGTTGCTTTTCTGTTCTTAGGTGATGTTACTGCAGAAGTTAATTCACCTGACTGTATTTCATCTAATCCTTTCTCATCTAATTGTCCGATTTCAGTTTCTTGTGCTGTATGATCATACCACAATTCGCTGTAATGATTTATCCACTGTTCTTCTTCAATACTATTTGTTTGTATCTTCTCTCTTTCTGTTGTGTTTAAGGTTTTTAAAACCTTATATGCCATTTGTTGTCTCCCGTGGATATCATGCTCGATGTTAAAAATGAACCTATCCCAGTGTTCTTGGTGTGCTTTCCTTACTACGCATTTAGCGTTATTTCTTTTCTCCTTATAGTAT
Source organism: Schistocerca serialis cubense (assembly GCF_023864345.2). Classification (NCBI taxonomy): domain Eukaryota; kingdom Metazoa; phylum Arthropoda; class Insecta; order Orthoptera; family Acrididae; genus Schistocerca; species Schistocerca serialis. Next base: position 245,959,027 of record NC_064639.1, on the reverse strand, counting down.
TATTTATTCTTAATAGTGGGGTAGCTTAAGTGTTTTATATATGCATCTTTTCTTTGAGAGCTTTCATTATATCCTCATTCCAAATTTTAGGCCTTTTCTTTTCCATATTATTTTCTTTTTTACTAAGAACTTCTCCTGCTACTCTGCATACCGTATTCTTCAGAGTTTGCCATTCTTCTTCTATATTCTCTTTATTTTGTAAGTTTGCTAGTTCTTCATTTAATCTTCTTTGGTACAGGTGTCTGACACTGTCCTCTTCAAGCAAGTATACTTTATAAACGCTTTGATCTTGTTGGTTGTTACTTGTTTAGTTATTATCTTCCATTTAGTAAAAACATCAATTCTGGAGATTAGTAAGAAATAATCTGATCGTATATCTTGTCCCCTACAAACTCTTGTTTCCCTTACTTGTCCCACTAGCTTATCATTTACTAAGATGTAGTCAATTATTGATCTAAGGCCTCTGCTGGCCCAAGTGTACTCGTGTATATCCTTTTTCTTAAAAAGTGAATTTGTGATTTTTAAATTGTTGTAAGTGGCAAAATCTCTTACTAATTTTCCATTTTACTTACCTATTGGTTCTCCAAACGGACCTATAACGTTTGTTACTGGGATATTTCCTATTCTGGCATTGAAATCACCCATCATAATAATCTGATCAGTAGCACTGTATTTACTCAGAGTCTTCTGTAGTTCTTCATAGAAGCTTTCAGGCTCATCTTTATTTCCTTCTTCAGGTGCATATACGCTTATAAAAGGTGGCGTTACCCCTTATCAGTTTCAGCCTGATTGTAAATATTCTTTCACTTACGTATCTACAATCTTGAATGTCTTTTTCCCATTTTTTATGCATGAGTAGTGCTGCACCTTTACTTGCTCTTTTATGTTGTTCAACGCCACTATAGAATATAATGTAATTCCCTACATATTTATTTCCTCTTAATTTCTTTTTAGTTTCTGTGAGTGCTACAGCATCCTTATTCATTTCGCTTAGTATATTTACTAATTCTACCTCCTTTTGGAAAATTTCCTCTCACATTCCAGGTTGCTACTTTGGTCTATCCATTTATCTATTTTCGTTTGCCCTTTTTCGTAACCTTGTCATTTACCTTTGAGACGATCCTGTTTCCGAGGCTCATTTGGGTACGGGGAGTAGTCTGTGTTTTCTGAGAGTTCGTTACCAGCCATCTGCTCAACCCTCTTCTAGGAGGACCAGGATTTTCTTTCAGGGTTATCTCCCTTAGCCGATATGTTCCGGTTATTTAAAGGCGCCGGAAATAAGTTCGCCTTTCAGCCTCTCCCATTGGCTTTGTAGCCTGTATCCACTGTGTGTCACACATTGTCTAGGGGTCTCATGACTCATGCCTTCTAGAATGTGGGAGTAGGTTCAAAAATGGCTCTGAGCACTATGGGCCTTAACATCTGCGCTCATCAGTCCCCTAGAACTTAGAACTACTTAAACCTAACTAACATCACACACATCCATGCCCAAGGCAGGATTCGAACCTGCGACCGTAGCAGTCGCGCGGTTCTGGACTGAGCGCCTAGAACCGCGAGACGACCGCGGCCGGCTGTGGGAGTAGGGTTTGTTGTCAGAGCTGCATTGAAATCCTTAGGTCTGATTGATTTTTCAAATTTCAGTGGTCATTTCCCAGAGTTTTGTTCCTGCAAACAAGTATCGGCAGCCTGAGGAGACTCCATGTTCCTTTGCCAACCTTTGATTGTTGGAGAATAGAAAAGAGAAATGAAAGACACCCTCAGGCCTCGAAACCTAATACCATTTGGGTCGAAAGAGTAGGAGTTGGTCAAGGGAAGCCGATAGGAAAGAAAACGGAAGAAGCCTGACACAAGTAAGTGGAAGTAATGTCAGACTTAGCTAAGGGCCCATGTGGTTGCCACCCATATACTTTCCAAGACAGGAGCCCTCTGGGTGGACTAATCGTTGTCTGGAATCTCACCAACTGACCTGTCTGGCATGTGTGACCTTACCAGGAGCACAGCTCCCGCCAGCATAGCTCAGTGGATCACTGATACACACAAACTTCCCCACCAACGTTAAGGTGGTAGTCCTTGAGGAGACTAAATAAATAAAGAAAAAAGACATAGAGAACAAGAGCACTCACGCGACTTTGAATCCAAACAATAGGTGCATTGCGAAGAGGTTCCTAGTAGTGAGCTTTTTATGTGCGTGAACTTAATATTGGAGTATTGTGTTTTGTTCGCAAGTATATCACATTTTATTGTTTTCAAGATACAATTGATATTATTCTCTATATTGTTGGCTCTGCAAATGTCTAGCTCAAGTAATAGCAATATGGGTGCTATACTATCACTGCTGTGCGTACAGGTTGTATCGGGGAAAAAGCAATTTTGGGTTGTACCGGACAAAACAGCATACAACTTTATTTTTTCGATTTTTTTTAAAACGGGCTCAGATGCTTATTTCAGGACATAAATTAGATGAAAATAAAGCAAAATAAGCCGTATAAAGAGCCAGACGTTTTGAAATGACAGCTCGGGAAGCGAGTGATAAATATTCAGTTTCAAGAAATAAACCTACAGCTTCACGGTATACCGAAGAAGTGCGCATGAAACCTCTTGTAGGAAATAATAAGCTTTTTTCCCAGAACTTGCAGTGATTAGAAGGAAACAGTGTTGTACGATCGTATTAAAAATGTAGATAGCTAGCTTGTGCCTTTGAGTAACGATGTCTTCTTAAATGTCGTGTACAAATATGCAGACCATCTGAAAGACAAGCATCGGTTCAACGAGACAAAAATGAAAGCTAGTAAAGACTTTTAGTGTAATTTTATGAACAGACATGAAGACAAAGTGTGAGGACAACTGAACCCATAACTTTGCAGCGAGCAGTAGATTTCAGCCAAGGAATAAGTTGACAGATTCTTTGACAAAGTGGGTGAGCTGTCGCACAAGTTCTAGTTGATAACCGTTTAAAATCCAATTAAAACTTTTTACTCTTTACAACTTAAAGTTCGATACGACACTGCAAAAATTTAAACGCCCAAGATGCTTAGGGTGAAAAAAATATTTAACAGTCAGCGGACATATATTCTTATGACCTTTCATAATTCGCATAAGGAACGCATTATAGTACTGTTTAGTGTGAAGAATGTTCCAACAACACCTTCAGACAATCGTAGTTTCGATAATGCTTACTCGTACGAAACTACCCGACCTTCCCCTATCCTGTCTATGGCAAGAATTAAACATTTTTTGAAATTTTTCCTTTGGATTTTTTTGTTTGTGAATAGCTGTCATATTTCATTGTCGTTGTCTTTTCATAAAATTCTCATTAGTTTACCACCAATGTGACACGTTAATTGAAAACGAATGTAGAGGTATCTCTGTGTGAAATATGCGAGGAGCGTTTTTAAGAAGTACCTTTTTTAAATGTGGCCGCTGCAGCGCTACGGCCAGCAGCCCGCCATTGCACGCCAACATTCACAGCTATTGGCTATCCACGGACGCCATAACGGAAACATTCTTACTTATTTACGTTTGTAAGTATATATTTTTAGAATGCCCCAGTTAATTGAAAGTCCAGCCGAGTGAAAATAGCGCCTTGGTTAGTTTTCTGAGAGGACGTGAAAACAGTTGTAATACATCGCCGGATTGGTGACGTTTACAGAGAAAACGCTAGGATCGATTTGATCGTAAAAAATAGCATATTTGTTAGTTTATGGAAAAAATGTCGAATCAGAGCATCTACAGCCGTCTAAATTTCCAATTATTTTGTTTTAGCAGCCAGTTTCAGCGCTACATTACGCCATCTTCAGGATCCCTAACCGACGTGCAGGAAAAGTCCCACCTCTGGTCCAGTCAAAATAGGGTCCAGCATTCAGTGACTGGTATCCGTAGTTTTATTTTCTTCTTGACAGTGGATCGATATGTGAAGAAGAACAGTTTTTGACCTATTCAAGATGTACAAAAGTGACATTCGAACACGTTTTCTTGAATAACTCGATAACTGTGGCTCCAGTGAAAAGGTATTCTAGTACAAACTTAAATTTCTTACAAAAAAGTCCCTTTCATTTTTTTCTGTAGGACTAATACGAGGTGTGATTGGAAAGTTTTAAGAATGGGCTTGTAATTGTACAGTAGTGTTACTCACGTGTTACTGAGATGCATCTCCTTCCTTCAAAGTAGGCCCCTTCCGACTGAACACGACGACTCCAACGGTGTTTCCACTTTTGGAAACATTCTTGGAATTTTTTTCTTGAAGTGTGTTAATGACGCTCTCCGTATTTGCCTGGATGTCTTCAATCGAGTCAAATCGCTTCCCTTTCAGTGAAAATTTCAGTTTAGGATAGCCTACAAGTAGAAGTGCGCAGGGGCCAAATCAGGGGTATATGGCGGTTGTGGAAGCACAGGAATTTTGAATTTGGTCAAAAATTCAACGATGGAGAAGGCACGATGAGCCGGAGCATTGTCATGGTGTAGCACCCAACTCCTGTCTTTCCACAGTGCAGGCGTTTTCTTCCGCACCTTTTCGCGCAAACGCTCAAGGACGCATTTTTAGTATTCCTGGTTAATTGTCTGTCCTCCAGGGGTAAATTCATGATGCGCAATACCGGTAAAATCGAAAAAAATCACCAACATTGTCTTCATCTTCGACCGGCTTTGCCGTGCTTTTTTCATTCGTGGTGAACCTGGAGTCTTCCACTGTGAAGACTGCACGTTGGCTTCAGGATCATATCCATATACCTACGATTCGTCACCTGCAATTGTCCTCTTTAACAAATCTGGGTCATTTTTAGTCCTATTAATCAGTTCTTGTCACACTTCAAGTCATCATTGTCTCTGGTCACTTGACATTACTTTGAATGAATTTTGCGTACACTCGACGCATGTTCAGATCTTCAGTTAAAACTGACTGAACTACATAGAAACTTAGATTAAATTCATCAGCCATCTCCCGAATTGTAAGTCTACGATCAGAGCGCACTAAGTCGCGAACTTCACAACATTTTCATTCGTTCTTGAGGTGGAAGGACGGCCGGACCGTGGTTCACATTCAAATGATTCGCGGCCATTTCTAAATGTGTTGAACCAGACAAAAACATTTGACTGGCTCATACAATTATCTCCAAATGCTGTTTTTAATAGTTCGTAAGTCTCAGAAGCTGATTTCCCGGTTTTAAAACAAAATTTCACACAAACTCGTTGCTCCGTTTTTACGTCCATTTTCACGCAGACAGAATCCGGCAACAAGCCCTAACAGACCCGCACTCAACCAGCTGCCACAACGAACTGAATAAAGGAAACGCAGTTTTCTGTCAGAGGGTGTTCAAGGACAAGGCAATGACTCAGTCCCCACCCTCCGTGTACCTGCCCGCCAAACCAGTAAGGTTACAGGTTGCATAAAAACTATCGGCAGGGGCAGCTTTATATCATTTTTATCTTTCGTCTGATAGAGAAAAAGCGGGTGTTTCACCTCACTTGCACCAGTGTGGTGCAAAACACTGCAGTGTTACATCGTGCGGAATAAGGTAAAACTTTTCCGATAGATGGCGGGTACACTACGCAGCAGTGTCACGTATTTTTACGATTTATTTGTGAAAGAAATGTTTACAGTAGGGAGTACTTAACAACTGTGAAGCGCTCCAGTGTATTAACTTGTGAGACAGCTGTACCACAGTTGTCGGATTAGTCTACATCGCGTGTTCCTGGCTTGACACTTGACCGTTTATTTGACTTCGATCCCGAGGGGAAGTGACTGGACGTGGATGTCGCCCCTAACTGCCGGATGGGGCGTTGTGTGCAGCAACCCCTCGGAGAGAGTGCCTCGGGTTGCGTGGCGCACCCCCTTCCCCCTTCACCTCTCCCGCCGCCCACATCCGCTTAATGAGCCGTGCAGACTCCGCCCTGCCCCGCCCACACAGCCTCGGTTGTTTGCAAGGCAGCCCTCTGAGCGCGCCAGGCTGCATCTCTAGCGCACTGCCTCCTCTGCTGCCGCCGCTGCTGATGCTGCTGTCTCTCGTCTCATGCGGCTCACTGCTCATCTGCTCTTTCTGCCGCCTTTCCCTGTACCTATATACATATATACTCTGTAAACCACTCTCAAAGTTTGTCCCTTTGCATCAGTTATAAGGCTTTTTCCACGTCCATTCATATATGGAGCACGGGAAGAATGAACATTTAAATGTCTGTGTGCGTGCTATAATTAATCTTGTCCTCATGATCTATGTGAGATCAATAGTAGGGGATGAAAGTCTATTCATAGAGTGATCCTTTAAAGCAGATTCTTGAAACTTCGTATTGTATCTAGGCTTTTTCGGGATACTTTACATCTATATTCAAGTGTATGCCAGTTCATATCTTTCAGCATCTCTGTGAAAATCTCCCACGGGTCAAAATAAAGCTGTGACAAATCGTGCTGCCCTTCTCCGTATAAGTTCAATATCTTCTGTTAGTCCTTTTTGGTTGAGGCCCCACATACTTGAACAGTGTTATACGATGGTTCGCACGAGTGATTTGTAACCTATCTCCTTTGTATACCGATTTCATTTTCCCAGTATCCTACCAATAAACTGAAGTCTACTACATGCTTTATTTACGACTGAGCCAATGTCATTGTTCCATCTCATGTCCTTACAAAACATTACACCCAAGTATTTGTACGAGTTTACCGATTCCAGCTATGACTCACTGATAGGTTGCTAAATTTTTTGACTTTGTAAACTGCACAGTTTTACTTCGCTGGACATTTAAAACAAGCTGCCAATCTTTGCACCACTTTGAATCTTATCAAGGTGTGACTGAATATTTATGCAGCTTCTTCATTGTAGATAACTGCATCATCTGGGAAAAGTCTGAGATTATTAGTATTATCTGCAAGGTCATTAATATTCAATGTGAATGGTACACCAGAAGTTACTTCTACATCTGTCGATGCCTCTCCATCGAAGGCAACGTGCTACGCCCTTCCTACCAAAACATTCTCTATCCAGTCACAAATTTCGCTTGATACCCCACACGATTGTTCTTTTGGCAATAAGCGTATGGGTGGTACCGAGGTAAAAAATGTTCGGAAATAAAGAAGTACTACATCTACCTGACTGCCTTAATCAATGTCTTTCGGTATGATATGTGAAAAAACTTCGACTTGGATTTCGAAAACGTCGAAATCGATGCTGGATGACACGGTGGATGTCATTCTGTTCGATATACATCATTATGTTTCAGCTTAGAATATGTTCTGAGATTCTAAAATGAATGGATGCCAAGGATATTTGCACGGTAGTTTTGTGGACAACTTCTGCTGCCCTTCTTGTAGATGGAACACCTTTGCTTTATTCGAACCACCGGGCAGTACTCTTTGTTCAAGGGAGCTACGATAGCCGCGCAGGATTAGCCGAGCGGTCTCAGGGGCTCCAGTCATGGACTGTGTGGCTGATCCCGGCGGAGGTTCGAGTCCTCCCTCGGGCATGGGTGTGTGTGTTTGTCCTTAGGATAATTTAGGTTAAGTAGTGTGTAAGCTTAGGGACTGATGACTTTAGCAGTTAAGTCCCACAAGATTTCACGCACTTTTTGTTTTTTGTTTTTTAAGCTACGATAGATATAGAAACGGTGTGGTTACCAGGTATAATTTGTTTTCCTCCTAATTCGTTTGTATGAATAGTTATCAACCCATATCTCAAGCTAGACATAGAAACTCGAAATAAATTGGGTTGGTTTATTCATTATTGTTCCCATTCCCAAAGAATAGACACTGACTAGTATTTTATTGTTATTCTGAAAAAAACATTTTGTTCTTTAAAGGATTAAAGGAGGGACTAGCTCAGCCTCAAGTCGAAAAGGTATTTCAGAGGGCCCTGGGCTTTGTTCAGTTTTAACGAGTTCAGTTCTTTCTCAACGCCACCGATACTGATACCTATTTCAGTCATATTTTCAAAGGTACGAAAATTAAATTGGGGCAGTTGTCCTGGGTTTTCATTTGTAAACGAGTATTTGAAAACAGCATTTCAGCTTTCTCTTTACTACCGTCAATTTCAGTTTCTGTCTCATTCGCGAGTGACTGGTCACTAACTTTGGTGCCACTAACAGCCTTTACGTACAACCATAATTTCTCTGCGTTTTGTGAAAGATCTTTTGACAACATTGTGCTACTGTAGGGTCATTGAAGACTTAACGCATTGCTCTCTTGACAGCCAGAGGCATTTTATTCAGCATCTCTCTATCTATAGCCTTGTGGTTGCTAGTAGACCTATTATACATTAGTTTCTGTTTGTTTAGAAGTTTCTTTACGGTGACTGTATACCATGAAGGGTCCCTGCCATCATGAACTGTTCTACTGGGTACATACCTATCCAGTGCATGCCAACTATTCTTTTAAAATTGAGAAAATGGAGCTCTAGTTCTTCTACATGTTCCTGTCCTGAGCTAAAAGTTTCCGGTTCCTTGGTGAGATACAACACTACTGCTTCTTTGTCTAGTTTGATGAACATAATAAAGCTTTCTACTTGTTTTAGTTGCCCTTTGTACATTGGTATTCATTGTTACTATAACAGCCTCATGATCACTGATACCAATTTCGATGCCGAAATAGTCAAGATGCTCAGATCTATTTGTTACCTTTAGATCTAGTAAAGCTCCATCATCAGAGGGGTTCTGAACATCCTCTTCTAGATAGTTTTGGGAGAAGGCGTTTGGTAATGTTCCATAGGATGTTTTGTTCCGCCCACTACTAGCGAAACCGTAATTATCCCATGATTAAAGTCTCCAAATGATTACAGTGTCTTTGGGGAACTTGCGTGCCAGGGAACTGATGTTTTCTCTAAAGTTTTCATTTACATCAGGAAGTGAGTCTGATAGTTGATAGAAGGATGCGGTTATAATTTTATGACCATTCTTGATGCTGAGTCTTGCACTAGCTTACAAGCAGCTTCGATTTCTGTCTCGGTGGATTTCAGTTTCTCGTCTTCTGCGACAAATTCACCACCTTCATTTTCCAACCTATCCTTTCGGTATACACTTAAATTTTCCCCTCTGGTACATCGTTGTGAATGCTTCGTCAGTTAACCTCTAGAATTTTAATAGTCTCGCGTGACGGGGCTTTTCTTTGGATCTTACGCTGATACTTCTAGTTTGTATACAACTATCGTTATCTGGATTGGTTGAGGCTCTCCTAATGTGTAAAAAAAGACACCTTGTGCACCCCACACATTGTCAGCTACCTGGATAGCAGCCTCTGATGTGTAGTACACAACTGACCTACACTACTGGCCACTAAAATTGCTACACCAAGAAGAAATGCAGATGAGAAAAGGGTATTCATTGGACAGATATATTATACTAGAACTGACATGTGATTACATTTTCACGCAATTGGGGTGCATAGATCCTGAGAAATCAGTACCCAGAACAACCACCACTGGCCGTAATAACCGCCTTGATACGCCTGGGCATTGAGTCAAACACAGCTTGGATGGCGTGTACAGGTACAGCTGCCCATGCAGCTTTAACACGATACCACAGTTCATCAACAGTAGTGACTGGCGTATTGTGACGAGCCAGTTGTTCGCACACCATTGACCAGACGTTTTCAATTGGTGAGGGATCTAGAGAATGTGCTGGTCAGGGCAGCAGTCGAACATTTTCTGTATCCATAAACGCCCGTCAGGACTTGCAACATGCGGTCGTGCATTATCCTGCTGAAATGTAGGGTTTCACACGTATCGAATGAAGGGTAGAGCCACGGGTCGTAACACATCTGAAATGTAACGTCCACTGTTCAAAGTGCCGTCAATGCGAACAAGAGGTAACCGTGACGTGAAACCAATGGCTCACCATACCATCACACCGGGTGATACGCCAGTATGGCGATGACGAATACACGCTTCCAATGTGCATTCACCGCGACGTCGCCAAACACGGATGCGACCATCATGATGCTGTAAACATAACCTGGATTCATCCGAAAAAATGACGTTTTGCCATTCGTGCACCCAGGTTCGTCGTTGAGTACACCATCGCAGGCGCTCCTGTCTGTGATGCAGCGTCGAGGGTAACCGCAACCATGGTCTCCGAGCTGATAGTCCATGCTGCTGCAAACGTCGTCCAACTGTTCGTGCAGATGGTTGTCGTCTTGCAAATGTACCCATCTGTTTACTCTGTGATCGAGACGTGGCTGCACGATCCATTACAACCATGCGGATAAGATGCCTGTCATCTCGACTGCTAGTGATACGAGGCCGTTGGGATCCAGCACGGCGTTCCGTATTACCCTCCTGAACCCAACGATTCCATATTCTGCTAACAGTCATTGGATTTCACCAACGCGAGCAGCAATGTCGCGATACGATAAATCGCAATCGCGATAGGCTACAATCCGACCTTTATCAAAGTCGGAAACGTGATGGTACGCATTTCTCCTCCTTACACGAGGCATCACAACAACGTTTCACCAGGCAACGCCGGTGAACTGCTGTTTGTGTATGAGAAATCGGTTGGAAAGTTTCCTCATGTCAGCACGTTGTAGGTGTCGCCACCGGCGCCAACCTTGTGTGAATGATCTGAAAGGCTAATCATTTGCATATCACAACATCTTCTTCCTGTCGGTTAAATTTCGCGTCTGTAGCACGTCATCTTCGTGGTGTAGCAATTTTAATGGCCAGTAGTGTATTTAGGGATACCCTAGAGTTCTTAGCCCTGTGGTGCAAATCTAGGAAATCACAGCCTAGCTTGTCACAGAATCTTTGTTGTCTTTAGTTCAAGCGTTCCTCTTGGCTCAGAACCAGAGCGCCACAATCTGTTCTGGGGACAGTGCTGCAGATCGTGAGCTTTGTTGAAACTCAGTGAACAACGCTGGATTCTCAACCTTATCCACTAGTCACTGGAGTGGTTCAAGTATGACCTCGGAGCACAGAGGACAGGTATCGTTAATTCCAGTGTGTGTGCCGCTATCTGCAGTTGGTTATAGTCTGTTCGCTCAGTGGCTGCCGGAATAGCCTAATTCAGCATGCTAAATAGGTTCCCAGACATACACATTAAGTACTCCTGGTGTTCCTTCCACCTCTTGCTGCCATTTCCCTGAAGGATACCATTACTCGTTGTGCGTTTGAACTGCCGATAATTAACGTACCCCTACGCATTTGCGTCTGTTTCCCCTTGACATAGGACACAGCAGGTTTCTCAACAGGGGACGTTAACCACGCTGGCTCAGTCTCAGTTTCAGCATAGGACAGCTCCTCGAACCTGTTTGTTTGATGGATGTAACATACTAAGTTCTCTCTGATCCCTGTGTCCCATATACAGGACGTCTAGACCTACCATAGACATGCCACTCACACTCAAGTGGACAAATAATGATGGGTTATGGTTCAAATGGCTCTGAGCACTATGGGACTTAACGTCTATGGTCATCAGTCCCCTAGAACTTAGAACTACTTAAACCTAACTAACCTAAGGACAGCACACAACACCCAGTCATCACGAGGCAGAGAAAATCCCTGACCCCGCCGGAAATCGAACCCGGGCGCGGGAAGCGAGAGCACTACCGCCCGATCACGAGCTGCGGACCCCGATGGGTTATGTATTTCCTGCAAAGAGACAGTATTCACAGGAGAGGGTAGCACTTGAGCTACCCACTCAGAGCAGCTGCTAATAGTTTTACTGTAGTCAGGGCGATTTCCAACTGCGTACGTATAGCAGCCAACTCATCCGATGCCTGAGAATAGCAAACACCGTGGGCTTGCGTTATGCTCGATATAATATATTAAAAAACAGTACTTATACACCCTAGCAAGAAGTGTGTGTGATTAAATATGTAAGTGATTGTGGGATACACAGGGTGCGAAATTTACTACGAAGAGCTGCCATCTTTGGCAGCAACGACGACTCTCATACGGCTGGGCACCGATTCGAACTGAGAGCGGACGACAAATACGAGTACGTCTTTCCACGCTGCCACATCTCTGTATCAGAGTTCATTGAGCCACTCTCTCGCCAACCCGTGGCGAGATGTTTTCAGTGCGTGGGAGATGGGTGAACATGCTGGCCAATCACTCTCGGCATCGTGGTAGGTAAGGACACCGTAGGCAACTTGCAGTCTTGCGTTATCTTGCTGAAAGATAACGTCACAGAGACCTCAGGATAAGTACCGACCTGAACACGACAGAGATGTAACGGCTGCTGTCCAAATTACCGTCTATTCGAACTAGAGGTGATCGTGGTATGTGCCCAGTGGCACCCCAAATACAATCAAGCCAGATGATATATCCTTGTTGATGTTGTTGTTTTTCTTGTGGTCTTCAGTCCAGAGACTGGTTTGATGCAGCTCTCCATGCTACTCTATCCTGTGCAAGCTTCTTCATCTCCCAGTACCTACTGCAATCTACATCCTTCTGAATCTGTTTAATGTATTCATCTCTTGGTCCCCCTCTACGATTTTTACCCTCCACGCTGCCCTCCAACGTTAAATTTGTGATGCCTCAAGACATGTCCTACCAACCGATCCCTTCTTCTTGTCAAGTTGTGCCACAAACTTCTCTCCTCCCCAATCCTATTCAATACCTCCTCATTAGTTACGTGATCTACCCATCTAATCTTCAGCATTCTTCTGTAGCACCGCATTTCGAAAGCTTCTATTATCTTCTTGTCCAAACTATTTATTGTCCATGTTTCACTTCCATACATGGCTACACTCCATACAAATACTTTCAGAAACGTCTTCCTGACACTTAAATCTATACTCGATGTCAACAAATTTCTCTACCTCACAAACGCTTTCCTTGCCATTGCCAGTCTGCATTTTATATCCTCTCTACTTCGACCATCATCAGTTATTTTGCTCCCCAAATAGCAAAACTCCTTTACTACTTTGAGTGTCTCATTTCCTAATCTAATTCCCTCAGCATCACCCTACTTAATACGACTACATTCCATTATCCTCGTTTTACTTTTGTTGATGTTCATCTTATATCCTCCTTTCAAGACACTGTCCATTCCGTTCAACTGCTCTTCCAAGTCCTTTGCAGTCTCTGACAGAATTACAATGTCTTCGGCGAACCTCAAAGTTTTTATTTCTTCTCCCTGGATTTTAATACCTACTCCAAATTTTTCTTTTGTTTCCTTTACTGTTTGTTCAATATACAGATTGAATAACATCGGGGACAGGCTACAACCCTGTCTCTCTCCCTTCCCAACCACTGCTTCCCTTCCATGCCCCTCGACTCTTATAACTGCCATCTGGTTTCTGTACAAATTGTAAATAGCCTTTCGATCCCTGTATTTTACCCCAGCCACCTTTAGAATGTGAAAGAGAGTATTCCAGTCAACATTGTCAAAAGCTTTCTCTAAGTCTACAAATGCTAGAAACGTAGGTTTGCCTTTCCTTAATCTTTCTTCTAAGATAAGTCGTAGGGTCAGTATTGCCTCACGTGTTCCAACATTTCTACGGAATCCAAACTGATCTTCGCGGAGGTCGGCTTCTACCAGTTTTTCCATTCGTCTGTAAAGAATTCGCGTTAGTATTTTGCAGCTGTGGCCTATTAAACTGATAGTTCGGTAATTTTCACATCTGTCAACACCTGCTTTCTTTGGGATTGGAATTATTATATTCTTCTCGAAGTCTGAGAGTATTTCGCCTGTCTCGTACATCTTGCTCACCAGATGGTAGAGTTTGGTCAGGACTGGCTCTCCCAAGGCCGTCAGTAGTTCTAATGGAATGTTGTCTACTCCGGGGGCCTTGTTTCGACTCAGGTCTTTCAGTGCTCTGTCAAACTCTTCACGCAGTATCGTATCTCCCATTTCATCTTCATCTACATCCTCTTCCATTTCCATAATATTGTCCTCAAGTACATCGCCCTTGTATAGACCCTCTATATGCTCCTTCCACCTTTCTGCTTTCCCCTCTTTGCTTAGAGTTGGGTTTCCATCAGGGCTCTTGATATTCATACAAGTGGCTCTCTTTTCTCCAAAGGTCTCATTAATTTTTCTGTAGGCTGTATCTATCTTACCCCTAGTGAGATAAGCCTCTACATCCTTACATTTGTCCTCTAGCCATGCCTCCTTAGCCATTTTGCACTTCCTGTCGATCTCATTTTTGAGACGTTTATATTCATTTTTGCCTGCTTCATTTACTGCATTTTTGAAATTCAGTATTTCTTCTGTTACCCAAGGATTTCTACTAGCCCTCGTCTTTTTACCTACTTGATCCTCCGCTGCCTTCACTACTTCATCCCTCAGAGCTACCCATTCGTCTTCTACTGTCAATTGTTCCTTTATGTGTCCCTGAAACTCTGTACAACCTCTGGTTTAGTCAGTTTATCCACGTCCCATCTCCTTAAATTCCCACCTTTTTGCAATTTCTTCAGTTTTAATCTACAGTTTATAACCAATAGATTGTGGTCAGAGTCCACAACTGCTCCTGGAAATGTCCTACAATTTTAAACCTGGTTCCTAAATCTCTGTCTTACCATTATATAATCTATCTGATACCTTTTAGTATCTCCAGGATTCTTCCATGTATACAACCTTCATTTATGATTCTTGAACCAAGTGTTAGCTATGATTAAGTTATGCTCTGTGCAAAATTCTACCAGACGGCTTCCTCTTTCATTTCTTAGCCCCAATCCATATTCACCTACTATGTTTCCTTCTCTCCATTCTCCTACTGTCGAATTCCAGTCACCCATGACTATTAAATTTTCGCCTCCCTTCACTACCTGAATAATTTCTTTTATCTCATCATACATTTCTTCAATTTCTTCGTCATCTGCAGAGCTAGTTGGCATATAAATTTGTACTACTGTAGTAGGCATGGGCTTCGTGTCTATCTTTGCCACTGTAATACGTTCACTATGCTGTTTGTAGTAGCTTACCAGCACTCCTATTTTTTTATTCATTACTAAGCCTACTCCTGCATTACCCCTATTTGATTTTGTATTTATAACCCTGTATTCACCTGACCAGAAGCCTTGTTCCTCCTGCCACCGAACTTCACTAATTCCCACTATATCTAACTTCACCCTATCCATTTCCCTTTTTAAATTTTCTAACCTACCTGCCCGATTAAGGGATCTGACATTCCACGCTCCGATCCGTAAAATGCGTTTTCTTTCTCCTGATAACGACGTCCTCTTGAGTAGTCCCCGCTCGGATGTCCGAATGGGGGACTATTTTACCTGTGGAATATTTTACCCAAGAGGACGCCATCGTCATTTAACCATACAGTAAAGCTGCATGCCCTCGGGAAAAATTACGGCTGTAGTTTCCCCTTGCTTTCAGCCGTTCGCAGTACCAGCACAACAAGGCCGTTTTGGTTAGTGTTACAAGGCCAGATCAGTCAATCATCCAGACTGTTGCTCCTGCAACTACTGAAAAGGCTGCTGCCCCTCTTCAGGAACCACACGTTTATCTGGCCTTTCAACAGATACCCCTCCGTTGTGGTTGCACCTACGGTACGGCTATCTTTATCGTCGAGGCACGCAAGCCTCCCCATCAACGGCAAGGTCCATTGTTCATGGGGCGGGGGGGATAGATCCTTATGATGATGATGAATTCAATCTGGCAGCGTTTGTTCCCCTCGGAGTCTTTACACATGGATAAGTCCATTGTGATGCTACGGGTAAGTCCATCGAGATGCTATACACAGAATTGAGACATGTCCGAAAGAACGGGCACCACATATGTAATTTTATAGATACGGTTCCACGGGTATACGACTATTCCAATGCGAATGCATACCATCGTTCGTCTCGTTACAGGAATTCTGTTTGGCTGCAAGCAATGGGTAAACGTCAGTGGTGAGCGGCACTGGGGAATTTGGGTCGGATGTGAAGTGTGTGCGGCTACCATTCTAGAGAAGCGAGCACCCAGGTTCGAGTTCTGCTCCGGCACAAATTCCCAAGTGCAGCTGTTGAATTATTTCAAAGCCCAAAGCAGATATGTCATACCGTTAACGTTAATCTGTTCTCGCCTCGCCTACCCATGTTACCGAAGCGAGTATTGTGCTTTTGTGTCTGTTTTCATTGCATTTCTATCACTCAAATCACACAAAATAGTATCATTACCGGTTTCGGCTTCTTAGTAAGTCATTATCTTCATCATAATTAGATGATCTGCTTAAAAAGAAAGAAAAAGGCCTATATGAAAATACTAGGGAACTAATTTACTAATCAAACTGTCTTCTATACACAACTATAACCACTTAAATACTTTACAGAGTAACTCCTCACTGAACAATAATAGTAATAGCTGAAACAGTGAAATAATCATCTCCATTGAGAGATTTTTTTTCATTATTTGAATTTTAGAAGAAAGCAAGAGGTAAAACAAAAAGCTGTGGGTGATGCTATGTAGACGTTTATTCCTGTCGATCTGCTCTTAGAACTCTTCTCTTATTTCAGTTTCCTGTAGTTTTTTACCATAAGATGATCTACGTGTGTATCCATACTCCGCAAGCCGCTTAATGATGCATTGCGGAGGTTAATTTTTGTAACATTGCCAACACCCCCCCCCCCTTTCCTGTTCCAGTCACGAATAGTGCACGGGAAGAACTGTAGTTGGTAAGCCTCCATGTGAGCTCGAATCTGCGTAATTTTACCTTCACGATCTTTGAAGATATACGTAGGAAGAAGCAGTATATGGATTGAGTTTCCGAGGAACGTGCAACTGCGCTCTCCGAATTGTAACAGCACACCGTGATGCACGAAGCTTCTCTTCTAGCGTCGGCCACTGGAGTTGGATGAACAACTCCATAACGAAACGCGCTACTCCTCTTTGGAAATCTCTGTTTCCTGTATTAGTCGTGTCTGGTACGGATCCAAGACTAACCAGCAGTATTAAAGTCTTGGTTGAACGATGGTTTTGTAAGCTATCTCTTTTGTGGGTGGATTCTTCCAGTGAATCATCCTGGCATCCGCCTTACGTGCGATAGGTTTTATGTGGTCATTCAAATGGATCCGTACTCATAGTCCTAGATATTTTATGGGTGTGACTGCTTCCAGTGATTACTCTACAACCGTGTAATCGTACGCTGCCTGACAGAGAAGTGAAACGCACAGAAGACATGCTCAGATGTCATTGTAACGTCATACACGTATACACCATCCGCGGGTACGTAAATGTTTAGGTTTACAATTCTCTGTGCCAGATGGAGCGGCCCCCACAGTTCATTAATGGAGTTCCTGATTAGTGTTGTAACCAGCCTCTTTTAAAGTATATAAGGGGCAGTGAACAGCGTCAGATGTTGAGTGATCCCTGTGAAGGACACAGAGACCCTGCATATTCTTGTGAGACAGCGTTATCAACACCTCACAGTTTGAAAGGGGCCTCCTTGTGTGTTTCCGTTTAGCCGGCTTGTCAAATCGTATAAAATCCAAATTTGTGGGCCACAATGACCCGATGTTGGATTGCACTGGAACGTGAGAGAGGCATACTCGTCGTCAAGTTGCCGACGACCACGTCTGACCAGCATAACGGAGGATGGCCGTATTTTGTACCAAGCACATCATAACCCCTTCACAAGTAACAGACTCCCAGCAATATTCCGTGTTACCCCGTCCCGTTGGCCCGAGGTAAGCACCAGCCAGACCATGGAATTACTACCCCATCCTTACACTGCCTTTATTATCATAACACAAAGGCCGTATTTGGAGTGGTTTCGTAACAGTGAAGCATAGAATGGTGTGACTGGCATCGCGTTGTGTTCAGCAATCAATTACGGTTCTGCACTATTCGCTTAACCATCGTTTGGATTTGACTTCAGGACACGGCTGGACGGCTGGTAGTGGTTGAGGGAATACTGATGGGACAGCAGTACGTCACGGACATACCGCGTCCTCGTGAGTTACCTCTCATGCGACAGTATCGTGGTGCCATTTTAACAGGACAATGCTTGTCCACACTTGGCTCGTGTTTCTATGAACTGTCTACGTGATTCCAGAATGAGAAGGTCCAGAAGGTCCCGAGTTCGAGTCTCGGTCGGGCACACAGTTTTAATCTGCCAGGAAGTTTCATGTCTACGTGATGTTGAGGTTCTCCTGTGGATAGCGAGATCCGTGATAAAAAATGTGGGACCAGCTAGGTCGTCAAGTCCGTTCCAGTGCGAGTGTCCAGGATATCAAGGAAGAATTACAACGGTTGTAAAAGAGCTTGGCCTTGGAGAGGATACGGCGGCTTTAAGAATCAGAGCATGCATCCAGGCCAGAGGTGGTATTACATCCAACTCATACTGGCAAGTTCTTTGTAGATCTGACTTGATATTGTAATCATTAAAATAACGTAACTTACCCTCTCAATTTGTGGAGTTTCATTTCATTTTCACTGTACGTTCTGCGTGTTTCCTTCTATTTGTGCGCAATACGTTACACTGGTTTATGTTGAGTGTCAACTGCCAGCCCCTGGGTTAAGCATCGATCGTCTGCATGTCTTTCTATGTTTAGCTACAGTTTTCTAGCGTTGCGACTTCTATAGACATCAGCATCTACCACGAAAACCTCATAGAGCTTCTTACGTTTCATTGGTGGGAAAAGAAATGGTCCTGTAAACTCGTTCTGGAGTAAATTTCACGAGTAAACATTTCTGTCCACCGTATTCTGTTTCGGTAGGAACTTTCAGTCCAACAGCTCAGTCACATAGCGGACCTGATATTACGTACGCTCATGTTTTGTTCGTTTACGAATCTGTATCGAACATCTTCTGGAAGACAAGGAAAACGGCTTCACTGTGGGCTCGGGTATCTTCTCCCTTCTGAATCTTTGTCGAGAACATCCTTTTTTCTTCTTCTTAATCTTCTTCTTCTTCTCCTGTGTCTTCGTCTCGCATCGGTGCTGGGTTGGCATGATTATTAACTGATTTGGCATGGTTAATTTAGGGGTAAGTGGGATGCACTTAGAATGCCGCCCCATTACCTCCCGGGTGTAACTGAGACAGGTCTTGGGTACCAGCACGTTAATCACCTAGTGGAATGCGGGAAACCGCCTAAAAACGACATCCAGGTTTGCCGGCACACCGACCCTCGTCGGTAATCCGACGAACGGATTCGATTCGGGTCCGGCGCACCTGGTGTCGTGTATTCTCCGCCCTGTGAATATTCCGCCGTGTGAAATTTCCTCCCAGAAAAGGTAGAGGATGGGTCCACTAATCCCCCGTGTATTCTCCCCCTTGTGAATTTTCCGTCCTGTGCAGCAGAAAAAAATATTCGACGTGTAGGTAACAAAATAGGAAATTAATACTATTCTGTGTGAGCTCGAAATTGATCACGCCAAATATCGCCAAGTCATTCAATAACTTAATATTTAAATACCTCAAGAGTTTCATCTTTGCATCATTAGTGCGCATCTTTCTAAAGTGAAAGGGAACTCACCAAAAGCAAGTTTACATTCCAAAGATATGCTTAATTTTAGCTCAGTTTGTGATCATTAGAGATTTAGATTTCGCTAGGATTGTTGATTACGGGAGAGGTGGGGGTGGTGGTGGGGGTGCTGGTGTGGGGGGGGGGGTAGGGGGGGGAAGCTACTAGGACCTCTTTAAGGAACCTTCACAGCATTTTCTTAAACAAGGAAAACCAAATACAGTAGACTATGGACGGTCAAATGATTGAGCCCTGGTTAGCCACTGCGCTAACCCGCTTGGTACGATAAACAACAAATAGACAGCGGATAGAACATAATAAGACTTCACAGAGACTTTCGAAAATTTCAGTACATAAAGAAGATTCGGTTCTTTTCCAGCACCAGACAGCAGTGATTGTCAATAGACATATTTTCATAAAGGTGCACTTATCAAATACACGTAAATATTAAGTGGCATTATGTTCACAAATTTATAGTGTAGCTTAATTTTAACCGTTAATTTATAAACAGTACTGAGGCATGTGGCTAGTGGCGCGTTGGGTTTAGGTGCGTTAGAAATCACATACCTAAACTTTTAAAAAATGGTTCAAATGGCTCTGAGCACTATGGGACTTAACATCTATGGTCATCAGTCCCCTAGAACTTAGAACTACTTAAACCTAACTAACCCAAGGACATCACACAACACCCAGTCATCACGAGGCAGAGAAAATCCCTGACCCCGCCGGGAATCGAACCCGGGAACCTTAAACTTTTAAAAATAATCTAATTCCCATCGCACTTTATCCAGGCTTTGGACTGGCTAAATGGCAAAAGTAATTTTATTGTCATTTAGGCGTGTTTAAAATCACCTTATAAGCTTCGTCAATTTTTTATTTTTTTGTATTTTTAAGATTGCTATTTACATTTCATATATTTTTTATTTATATACATATTCTGATACATTATTTAGTCTAGTTTTTGAAGGTAGGAGATAGCCTTCAAGCAAGTCCTTATGTCACCATCCTCCTCGTACTTTTTCAGTATTTCCTCCATCCTTTCATCCCGTTTCATGTACACTGTTTTCTTTCTTTTACCTTCCATACTCAGTTCTGTTCTCATTAATGCGCACGCTGAATTTTCTGCTTCTGTTTTCATGCAAGTGATTACATCACTAATTTTAGGATTTGGTTTGGAAAGCATATTATTAATTTTGTTATGCCAGCCCTCTACGGAGTTAGTTGTTCGATGGAGCCGTTTGTAGCAGCTCCAATGGCTGATAGGGTTTTCTTCATTTTCCAACCATCTCTCTAAAAAATAGTTGAGAAAGTCAGAAAGCCTACGAACATCCGGTGCCTGTGAATGTGTCTCCAGCCAGCCATCACATACATGTTCAGGTCGTAGAAACGCCAGCGCTGCGCACATGCGAATTTGTTATCTCACTTCTTCATTTTCTTTATATTCGGGAGTGAGTCCAAGATTCTGTACTTTCTTCCAGAGAGACTTTCTCATGAGGAAGTAACATATGTATAATTGCAGAAATCGCTGCTGACTCAAAATCTACAGCCACTCTTGCACGGTTCCATTCTGGAATATTTTCCAGCACATTTCTGAAAAGTCGGATGTATGTCTCTTTCCTTTTATTTGGTAATAATGCTAATGCAACTGGGTAGATATTAGTCTCATTTTTATTACTTCCAAAATCTGCATGAATTGTTTATATCTGTGAAAACTATTTGCTACAGCACTTGAACGTACTATCCGTAAAAACGTCTCGTTTACTTCTTAGAGCCTCTCTCCCTGCTCTTCCACAGAAAACTATTATCCTGTCTCCTGATTTATCGTCGTTTAACAGGAAACTGCTGCCACCATTCATTATTAATAGCTCTCCTTTAAATTCAGTCTCTTCTCTTGTCTCTGGATCCCTCTCACTTCCCTGCGACTTTGCCCTTTGCTTCTATAACGTCCTCTTCGTTGTTCGCTGCTCTGGCATTTCTGTCACAAAGTCGTACCCTCGATTATGCAAGCTACCTAGCTCCTCTGGATAGATTTTGGAAATAAACGTTTTTTCCTCTCGTGCCCTCTTCTTTGCTTGGTTCAGAATCATCTGTACTTCCAACCTTGCGTCATTCGGAGCTCCACATTGATGCTCGTGCGAAAAGAGCACTGTAGAATCCTTGGTTTTAAGCTTTTCTCTGCAATGCTTCTCTTTCTGTTCTGAACAGCGCAAAAATCACAGTCTCATCTTCCTTCGTTTTCTTCAATGTGTAAGAATAACCTTCATAGTGGCCAGTAGGCTTACCACCAATTGTCGTTGAAACTTCCATATCACAACCACTGAGATGGCAGTATCCAAGTGGCACGATGTGAAGTCTACTAAAACTAGAGCGATACTAACAGGTAGATGGGACTGTGCGGGCCGAGTTCGGCCGGGTACAGGGAACAGGTAGAGCAAGGTGATGAGGTCGGTCCAGCTGCAGGTCGGACGCGAAACAATGGACGCAGGTACGAGGCGGAGAGTTGGCAGATTTCTAGTGGGGCGGAAAGTTCGCAGGGCGGAGAATTCATACATTCGGCGCACCTCCCCGCCCGCCGCCACGAAAGCTGCAGATGATGTCTTTCACACCGGATATCATATTTTCGTCAGAAAAGTTGTGCATTTCGCGAAGCCATCATAGTTCTAAAGCGGTTTTAGAAAACTGATGAATGCTAGTCGATCCCCTACTCATCTGACATGTAACGTTTTGCATCTGTTATGATCTCTCAACGTGCCAGTTCTTATTCTGTACGAATTTCGTGGCATGCGCGCGAAGAACAGGTATCACCGGGACGTAACATACGGGCGCTATTTCTCGGAAACGGCGCATCCGATGATTGAGGGGTGAAACGCCATTAAGGCAAACCAGTATCGTGATCAGAATGACGAACCTTATTATGCCTGGAAGCTGCTTTAAAACTGAGAAAACGATCTCTAGAATTATACCTGAGTAAATGGGAAAACATTACTACCGTCGAAAAGTTCACTCAAAACTAAACAGTTTTTCATCGAAAGAAAACATTCGTTACACGTTTCCTACGCAGACCATGGTTTCAGTCTAGCTTGGAAATCGGGATCTTAAACTTCTAATCGAAGGGTTCAAGGTCGTATGTCATGTTCTCGGCGTCTCTAAAATAGAGGACTTTGTAGCCTTCCCGCTAAAACTCGCAAGACATCCTTTGGCTCATTCTTTCATTTAGATTTTTCTTAAAAAAAGATACACGTTGAAATTCTGCATCTACATGAGTACCACGCAACCCACCTGACGGCGTGTGTCCGAAGTGTACATCTGGTTCCACTAAATTTCCCACTCTTGCCTGTTACATTTACGGATAGTACTCGGGAGAAATGGCTGTAGATAAATCTTCATTTGGGCTGTAATTCCTCTGATTTTCTTGTCGTGCTCACTTCATGTGACAGATGTGAGAGGAAGTAATACATTGTTCTACTATTCTTAAAACATACGCTCTCTGAATTTGAACAGCAAACCTCCTCGTAATACACAACGCCTCACTTGTAATACTGGCCACTGTATTTTGCTGAACGTTCTCCTTACCTCTCTGGCTCCGACAAAACGATCTCGCGACGAAAGGCGCCGCTCTTCGTTGGCTCTACGCTATCTCAGCTATTAATCCAACTTCGTAAGAGTCCCAGAGTAATGAAAAATACTGAAGAATTGCTCGAAGCAGTATTTTGTAAGTGACGACTTTCGTCGATAAATTACCTTTCCATAAGATCCTCCCAAATGGATATCAGCTTGCATCTACTTTGCATACAATTTTGTTTTATCTTGTTATTCCACTTTAGATCGTTTCAGATGGTTGGTTACTCCTAGGTATTTTAAGGTTGTTGCTATTTTCAGTGAGTTGTCGCCAGTAGTGCTATCGAACAATATGACCACTGTACCCAATTATTGCAGAATTAATAGATGTCATAAAACCTCTCATGTAATATGTTTACATGCTCTCTCGTACATGTAATATGTTTACATGCTCTCTCGTATCCGGTTTCCCGTAAACCAGTACAGCTTCTGGTTGGCTATATAAAGGTTCCAGTAGAGATTTTGAAAACGTAGGTTGCCTGCCGATTTAAGCTCCTGCGATCAATATTCCCTCCATGTAAACGCTCTACTGCATTTTAGGGATGAAGCGGTGTCAAGTTGTGCCGCGCGGGATTAGCCGAGCGGTCTCAGGCGCTACAGTCATGGACTGTGCGGCTGGTCCCGGCGGAGGTTCGAGTCCTCCCTTGGGCATGGGTGTGTGGGTGTTTTTCCTTAGGATAATTTAAGTTAAGTAGTGTGTAAGCTTAGGGACTGATGACCTTAGCAGTTAAGTCCCATAAGATATCACACACATTTGAATATATTTTTGTCAAGTTGTTTTTTAAGATGTTGGGTAATGTGGACGAGGTGATTTTGCATGGAGTGCAAGAAAAAATTATGTATAGTGCTGAGGGAGTTCTTCATTTCATTCATTTAATTTAAGCATATTGTACCCACGAACTGTTACTTCACATTGCGAAGAAGTACACTCTGCGGAAAGAAGGACGCACCATGAAGGAATTACCCGAATGGGTTAGCAATCGGCAGATGTGATGTACATATGCAGACAAACAAATGATTACAATTTCAGGATAATTGGATGATTTATTCAAGTGAAAGAGCTTCACAACTTGAGCTAGTCAATAACGCGTTGGTCGACTCCTGGCACTTATGGAAGAAGTTATTTGGCTTGGCATTGATTGATAGACTTCTTGGATCTACTCCTGACGGATGTCGTGCCAAATTCTGCTCAATTGGCGCTGTAGATCGTCAAAATCACGAGCTGGTTGGAGGGCCTTGCCCATAATGCTCCAAACGTTCTCGGTTGGGCCGGCCGTAGTCGCCGAGCGGTTCTAGGCGCTTCAGTCCGGAACCGCGTGACTGCTACGGTCGCAGGTTCGAATCCTACCTCGGGCATGGATGTGTGTGATGTCCTTAGGTTAGTTAGGTTTAAGTAGTTCTAAGTTCTAGGGGACTGATGACATCAGATGTTAAGTCCCATAGTGCTCATAGCCATTTGAACCAT
The DNA here is from genome assembly GCF_023864345.2 of Schistocerca serialis cubense. Classification (NCBI taxonomy): domain Eukaryota; kingdom Metazoa; phylum Arthropoda; class Insecta; order Orthoptera; family Acrididae; genus Schistocerca; species Schistocerca serialis. The sequence continues at coordinate 245,934,626 of NC_064639.1, read as the reverse complement.
TTGTTCTCGATTGGGGGTAGATCCGGCGACCTTGGTGGTCAATATATGCAGTTGGTCGAAATTTGTCCCAGGAAGACGCAGGAGTTCCATACGTCACCATAGATGATATAGATGTCTGTGATGGAGGGACATTAGTTGTAGTGACACTGATTCTCATACGTGGTAGATAACTGAGCTTATTTCTTATTAGCCTTTCGGCATTGAGGTGCCGTTCGCATGTTTCACTTAGGGCATAGCGTATATCCCCGTTAAAGTAGTTGTACATTCTGGCCTCGGCGGCTGCTTTGATGACATAATAGTAGCAGGTACATGCATGTTTTAAGATTTTGGTTTCATCAAACATGTTGTGTTGGTGAGGAAATTTGTAGAACTCGCGATATTTAATGTGCCGTCGGTGCTGTGTGCAATGTTCTGAAATAGTATTGCTGTCGCATTCGCTAGGAATTTTAAGAATTTCAGGAACACGGAGACCAAGGGTTTTACTGGGCCACGAAAAGTACGTTCTCACATATCACTGTTCAAAACTGCGCTCGCGTGTGACCACGCGACGGATACGGCGACATCACGCGGCACGCTTGCCGTTGCGACACGGCCTGCAATCTCCGGCTAAAAAGGGCCCTGGCCGCGCCTCGCTTGCATCACGGCCGGGAGCCGCGGTATTCGCCGGCTGGCAGAACAAGCGGCAGGAAATGATCCCGCGGCTGTAGTCAGCCTCGGAGCTCATTTCCTCTGGGCTTCATTATGAGCAACGACTTAGGTGCCGCCTCAGCGTTATTAATACTGCGTGAGCAAATACGTGGAGCTCGCCGGCTTCGGGTGCGCGCGCTTGCACTCGCGTGTCCTTGACCTACAACACCGCGAGAGATGGAGTGAACATACGAGGGGACATGTGCGTCACTGCTTGCTTCTGTTTAGATACGCCCTGATTTCTGCTCGAGAGAGCTCCACTTGCTATGTCGAGATCCCTACACTGTGTAATGAACTTACCTGAGGCACGAAAATGAAGTCTTTACGCAGCAGTTCATCGGTTGGCCAAAACCCATTGCGGCTCGGTGGCTACTGGGTAAGTGACGAACCACAAGGAGGGTCATAAATGTCCCTAGAAATGGCGAAAGTGGTGGCTAATGTGTATTTTATTCGTACATGTGGTTACATATGATGCTACAGTTGAAATGTACAGGGGGATTCTGCTGCCTCTACCTATGTGTTGTATGCAATCCGCAACAACTTCAAAGCTATGGATGAGACTTCCATTTTCTCTCGCTCGCTACATGCAAACTATTATTCTTAAAAAAAAAATGAACATGACCTATTTGTAGGAAATTTAATGTAGTTAAATTTTGCACTGGGATAAATTTTCGCTGGAGGCCATGGTTTACTAATTATTCAAGAAAAACGTACAAAAATGACCTTCGAACTTGTTTTTGTCGAATAACTCGAAAACCGTGGCCTCCAGCGAAAACGTAATCCACTCAAGATTTAACTTCATTAAATTCCTGCAAAAAAGTCCAGCTCATTTTTTTGTAGGTTTAATAGTTTGCAGGTAGTGAGCCAGAGAATATGAAAATCTTGCGCATGGATTTTGAAGGCTTTGCAGGTTGCGTAAAACCCATAGATAGGTGCAGGTGAATCACCCTGTATATTCCACGCCTCCCTTCCATGTCGGTAGACAATGCCAGTTGTTCTAGCGCACTGTAGTGAACGCTTCACAATGTTTCTTCCTCTATTTACGAGAAAGTTAAGGTAAATGTAAATTTCCTATGGTATTGTTGGCTAGGATATCCCATGGGATAGGTTTAGCTGCCTGTTGGCGTGTTTCCTTCAGGTATGTGAGATTTGTGTGGTATGTGTATTTTTAGAGAGTAGTTGAGTGTAATGGATGCATGTGTAGTTTGTGTTGTATGACGATGATTACAATGATAATGATGATGAGACAAGAGAGACGGTGAAACCTGGTGCTGGCGCACAGCTCACTCCTCTCGAGCTTAATGCCCCCATCCGACGGACGCATCACCATCAACAGTGGCATATGCCCTCACTTCAGTTTGTTGTTTTGGAGCAAGGACTACCGCGATAATCCAAATTAAACTTTGTTGGCAATTTCTTCGAACTGACAAAGCTTGTACCCCGAAGGAGACAAGGAAACCAACATAAACCTGCAAAGTTCGTGGGTTTGTAATTCATAACTGTGAGCATGACTGTTTTCAGTTTTACGCTAAATGACAAATGCCTACAAACTTTATACATCGTTGGGAATATAATCCCTATTGAAATGGAGTTATCTGCGTTCTGTGCGTTCACTGAAACTGCGCGCTACGTAGCGAATGGTGCAACTCGTATCCAACAGAATGTCAGTCCGTTCCTCCTTCGTCAGTGAGATTTCAATTGGTTCACCTTCCTGAAAACGAACCGCCTCCATCATTCATTTGGAGACTTATGAGCCACCCTGTTCAAGACCAAAGATACGGGTACAATCTCCAGTCGGTCGTTGGATAATTTTTTGTTGCTTTTCGCTTCTTTCATCTCTGGCGGTGATTTGCTGAAGTGAAAAATGCCCTCCTAACCCTGGCTCGCGGCCAATGTGTGAGGGTAGGTCCCCTTATAACTGCCTGGTTCAGTCAGTCCAAAGCTAGGTGAAAGCTACTACATAGCTAAATGCACACCGTTATATGGTAAGAAATTGGTTTGGAGCGAAATGAAACCTGTTTGAATAAAATGTCACCAATTGACACCGTATTAGTTATCAACATGAATGTTTCACTTTGCAGCGGAATTTCGAAACTTCGGACCGGGACTCAGCCACGGAACTTAACCGTTTCTCTGCCAGTTCACGTACTGAGTAAACTACGCAGCAAGATTCGCAGCCAGTCTCACAGCTTGAGTTGTGTCAGTGCGTTCCTCATACGTTACAAGTGGCAAGGTTCCGGGTCCTATTTCCGGTCCGGCACTCAGTTTTAATGTGTCGCGAAGTTTCAAAACTGCACACATTCCGCTGTAGATTGAAGGATTCGTTCTGGAAAGGCAGTGACCGAGCGAGGTGACGCAGTGGTAAGACACTGGACTCGCATCCGCTAGAAGAGCGGTTCAAATGCTCGTTCGGTCATTCAGATTCAGATTTAGATTTTCCGTGATTTCCCGAAATCAATTAAAACGAATGCCGGGTATGGTTCCCCTGAAACGCAATGACCGATTTTCTTCCTCAGTCCGCGTTTGTGATCAGTCTCCAATGACATCATCGTCGACGGGACGTTGTGGCCTAATATTCGTTCCTTCTTACGTTGTGGCTAAGCCATTTCTGCGCAGTATCACTTCTTCCAAGGGTGCTAGTTCAAAATAGTATGCAACTGATCTTCCTTGAAGTGTAGAAAGTGGAATAGGGAGATTTGCCGGAGCTGAAACTGCGAGAGCGGGTCGTGACTCGTGCTTGCGTAACTCATCAGTCGGTTAGAGCATTGCCCGCTGATGGAATGGCTCCGGGTTTTAGTCCACGTCCTGCACTCAGTATACTTATTATTGCAACCAACAAACCAACCTACATCGTGCAGATTTATCTTTATAATTGATTTTCAATAATGAAGTTACGTTCTAACTGTAGGGGGAACCTCACAACGCTGTTTGGGGTTCCCACTTTTAAATACATATCTTGTTTCTCTTTCAACATTTCACTGAGCCTTCACAAATATCACCATTATTGCATTTACATAATTTTGAGTCCAATTACAATTCAGAGTATTTTAACATGAATACATTACTAAATTTCAGAACTCAAGATCTAGAATAGAATTGCCTCACTGTATTTCCAAATATGAACTCACTCCCATTCGTCATCTGAACTATCTGTTGTTCCAACAAAAGTACATTAACAAGCAGTCCAGAACGTTTCGCGGGGAAAAGAGAGATTTTCTTAGTCAAAACTCACAACAGTTACGACGAACATTAAGTAATACTAATTTTACTTGTAAAATTTGTTACTTCAAAGTATCTGACGTGTGCTAAGGACGTTTACATCATTTACTAGTTATTGAATTTCTAAAAATGGAAAAAAATCTTTCTCCAAAAATGTTTTAATTGCCTAGATCGCCTCCATAAATAAAAATTAAAATATGATGACTTGGCTAGTTGGTCATATCATGCTTGTAGTAGATACAGGTTGAACAAAAACAGTCCGTACCATTAATAGCCATACCATGCAGCACCTTTCACTTGTATAAGAGGCGAGTTAAGTGAAAAAAAATTAGTTGTAACACCACAATGAAAGTGAGACTGGTTCTACACGATTGGTGATAAAATCGTAGTCAAACGTAAAATATAAAAAGGGCGTCGTTACATCATGCAACTTGTCGACAGCAAAATAAAATGTTTGTGTCTCCAGTCGGATTATCTTGACCAATATTCATTCGAAGCTCCAGCATAACTATGAAGAAGATATTTTTATATTTTAGCAAGTTACGTAAGATCGCTTTCTCCTAACCTGAAAATTTTAGCCATTATATTAGTTATAAATAAAACATATTACGAATAAATATACGGAAAGACTCTTTAATGCATGATAACAAGATTGTAGAACCATTACTGGTTGCCGTTACTTTCATAAAATATCTGGAAGTATGGTACGGAGCGATTTGAAGTGGAACGACCAAGTAAAATTGAGGCATTGAGAACCATAAGGGCCCAAATCACAGGCGTAAAGTTTTGAGAAAAGTGTCCTTGAAAATCAAATTTGTTGACAAATCGCCAGTCTCTTAGGGCTGACTTGTTTTTTTACCAAGTATCAACATCATGTATTTCCCGCGGAAAATTTATGTACCTACTTTATGCTATGACATTTTAATTAATGTTAAGGATCATATTAATTATTAATGTTTTTCGCAAAATTTTCATATATAGGTTAGCGAAAGAAGTGTTTTTTGAAAGATACAAAGTTTGTTCAGAAATGTTCAAATGTGTGTGAATTCCTAAGGGACCAAACTGCTGAGGTCATCGGTCTCTAGACTTGCACACTACTTAAACTAACTTACGCTAAGAACAACACACACACACACACACACATACACACACACACACACACACACACACACACGCACGCACGCCTGAGGGAGGACTCGAGCCTCCAGCGGGAGAGGCCGCCCAATCCGTGACATGGCGCCTCGAACCGCGCGACCAAGTTTATAATTAATGGATAACTAGAATCACAAAGTAAAGAAGAGATGTTAAATGTACCGCACACATAATTATGATCTGTTACAATACTTCGCCTTTCTCGTTATTTTCATTAGGCGCATTCTGTGGCTTGATGATCAGATAAAACTGCCAATACACATCCGGTTACGAAGCGCTGCTACTGCTTGCATCATGTAGTTACGAAATTATGTGGGCAACCCTAGATAACAAGTGAGCAATGCAGAGCAATAGACGTATGCTTTGTCCTTTGGGCCCAAGTAGAGGTGAATATCGGAGAAAGCTTTTCGTGACTGTTCATGTGTGCAGTGTGGTCCTGCAGCATAGTTGAAACTGATTCACCTTACGAATCGAGGATGTCAGGTGCGTGCATACTTGTTACACTCTCAAAATCAACGACGATGTGCTTTAGGTCCTCAAATTTATCAGTGTTTCTGTTAATCATTGGTAAGACTGAGATTCATAGGAAGAATCCTCAGAAAATGCAGTCCATCAACAAAGTAAGTACCTTATAAAACACTCGTTCGACCGCTACTTGAGTATTGCTTGTCAGACTTGGCTGCGTACCGGATAGGATTGATAGAGGAAATAAATAAGATCCAAAGAAGAGTAGCACGTTTCGTCATAGGTTCATTTAGTAAGCGCGATAGCGTGATGCAGATGCTCAGCCAACTCTAGTTACAGACGCTGCAGAGCGTACGTTCCTAGTAGAGTCAACGAATATATTGCTTCCTCCTGTGTATATCTCACAAAATGACCTCGAAGAAAGAGATTCGAACCCACACAGAGGCTTATCAGCAACCGTTCTACCCACGAATCATACGGTACTCGAACGGGAAAATGAGGAAGTGACACTGGTACACAAACTACCCTCCGCCACACACCAAAAGACCGCTTGCGGAATGTACATCTGCGAATCGGAATACTCTCAGAAGACAATGGCATTCAGGCAGCTGGCTAGACCCGATACATTACAGGGTGCGCAAACAAGCACCGCATTGAGGTTGTATATTATTCTCCCCTTATCGTTGTTGATGTATAAACCCTGTGTGGTGTTTTTTAATTCACAGTTAGACCAGCACAATTTTAACGGTACTAAGCGCTGTAACATGTGAGAAATCTGCCGCTGTGTCACAAAGAGGACAATCGGCCAACCAGTTGCCTGTATATGCTATGTTATTGAGAAAATATTTCCAGCGCGGCGTAAAACACATCTCTGCGTGTATTATTAACCAAGCGAGGTACCGAGCGAGGTGGCGCAGTGGTTAGACACTGGACTCGCATTCGGGAGGACGACGGCTCAATCCCGCGTCCGGCCATCCTGATTTAGGTTTTCCGTGATTTCCCTAAATCACTCCAGGCAAATACCGGGATGGTTCCTCTGAAAGGGCACGGCCGACTTCCTTCCCCATCCTTCCCTAATCCGATGAGACCGATGACCACGCTGTCTGGTCTCCTTCCCCAAACAACCAACCAACCAACCAAGCGAGGTGACACACTGGTCATGGAACAGAACATACATTCTGGACGACCTGGTCTCCAGTACCGTCCCGGAAATCTAGATCTGGGTTTTCCATGGGTATGCATCAATGGATAGTCGTATTTTACGGATCATAAGACACACTTTTTTCTTCGAATAATAGCCTCCAAAATTCAGGTGCGCCTTATACTCGAAATTAATACAGGGTTATTACAAATGATTGAAGCGATTTCACAGCTCTACAATAACTTTATTATTTGAGATATTTTCACAATTTTTTGCACACACATACAAAAACTCAAAAAGTTTTTTTAGGCATTCACAAATGTTCGATATGTGCCCCTTTAGTGATTCGGCAGACATCAAGCCGATAATCAAGTTCCTCCCACACTTGGCGCAGCATGTCCCCATCAATGAGTTCGAAAGCATCGTTGATGCGAGCTCGTAGTTCTGGCACGTTTCTTGGTAGAGGAGGTTTAAGCACTGAATCTTTCACATAACCCCACAGAAAGAAATCGCATGGGGTTAAGTCGGGAGAGCGTGGAGGCCATGACATGAATTGCTGATCATGATCTCCACCACGACCGATCCATCGGTTTTCCAATCTCCTGTTTAAGAAATGCCGAACATCATGATGGAAGTGCGGTGGAGCACCATCCTGTTGAAAGATGAAGTCGGCGCTGTCGGTCTCCAGTTGTGGCATGAACCAATTTTCCAGCATGTCCAGATATACGTGTCCTGTAACGTTTTTTTCGCAGAAGAAGAAGGGGCCGTAAACTTTAAACCGTGAGATTGCACAAAACACGTTAACTTTTGGTGAATTGCGAATTTGCTGCACGAATGCGTGAGGATTCTCTACCGCCCAGATTCGCACATTGTGTCTGTTCACTTCATCATTAAGAAAAAATGGTGCTTCATCACTGAAAACAAGTTCCGCACTGAACGCATCCTCTTCCATGAGCTGTTGCAACCGCGCCGAAAATTCAAAGCGTTTGACTTTGTCATCGGGTGTCAGGGCTTGTAGCAATTTAAACGCTCAGGTTTCTGCTTTAGCCTTTTCCGTAAGATTTTCCAAACCGTCGGCTGAGGTACTTTAGCTCCCTGCTTGCTTTATTCGTCGACTTCCGCGGGCTACGCGTGAAACTTGCCCGCACGCGTTCAACCGTTTCCTCGCTCACTGCAGGCCGACCCGTTGATTTCCCCTTACAGAGGCATCCAGAAGCTTTAAACTGCGCATACCATCGCCGAATGGAGTTAGCAGTTGATGGATCTTTGTTGAACTTCGTCCTGAAGTGTCGTTGCACTGTTATGACTGACTGATGTGAGTGCATTTCAAGCACGACATACGCTTTCTCGGCTCCTGTCGCCTTTTTGTCTCACTGCTCTATCGAGCGCTCTGGCGGCAGAAAGCTGAAGTGCGGCTTCAGCCGAACAAAACTTTATGAGTTTTTCTACGTATCTGTAGTGTGTCGTGACCATATGTCAATGAATGGAGCTACAGTGAATTTATGAAATCGCTTCAATCATTTGTAATAGCCCTGTATAAAAACGTCCTGTGTTCGATTTAAAATTCCCACCAGTCCTAAAAATGGCCATAAATTCGACGCCTCGGGAAACCTATCTCTATCTGGCAACATGGGATTCAGCTGGCAGCAGCAGTGCACCGAGGCGACGAACATGAGTTGCGGGGATCCACAAGCTTGCTGACTGTCTCGCTTCCTCCCCGCCATCGCAAACCGAGAACACTGTCTAGCCTATGATGCGCCATTGCAGTCTACGGTGCCAGTTAGCTTGAACTGAAAGTGATTTGTGTTATCGGTAACAGTACAATATGTTTGTTATTAGCTATATTTGTAATGCAAAAAATAAAAGGTATTCATATGCTGCGGGTTATAAATTGAAGTAATATCATGGAAACAGAGCAGTTGAGCGGCATTTCGGCCCTCCACCAGCAGAAAAAAAAAAATTCGAGATTGGCGGCCTGGTAAAGGACTTCAAAAAAAATCTGAGGTAAACCAATGTGCAAATAGAATACTGAATGCAAAGTGGCCAGTACTAGAAGACGACATTGAAATAGATTCAAGGACATTGCAAGCTAGTGCTCCAGTGGAACTTAACAGACGTAAAGTTGGTTGGTACTACAGATTTATGAAGCGTCATGGACTTAGCGTGCGAACCAAAACGAAAATATCTCAGAAAAAGCCGCACGAGTACGAAGAGAAAATTTTATCTTTTCATCGCTTTATTATTCAACATCGAAAGAAAACCAGTGTGGAACTAACCCAAATAGCGAATAAAGACGAAAATCCTCTGACATTTGATGTGTCGAGTAACAGAATTGCTGCCATGAAAGGTGCTAGAACTGTAACTATAAAAACAAATGGACCTGAAAAAATGCACAACACTGTTGTGCTTTCGTGTTGTGCTGAAGGTACTAAATTCAATGATCATTTTCAAGCACAGAACAATGCCAAAACCTTCTGAAACACTGCCAGGTGGTGGTGTTCGCGTACATGACGAGGATGGAATGGACGAGGCTGGTATGAAATTATGAATTACCAGTTTGTGGGAGAGAAGGAAAGGTGTTTTATTGAGGAAGAGTTCTCTTCTTGTGCTAGATCAGTTTAGAAGTTATTTGAAAAATTCTGTGAAAGATAAATTGAGACAGGAAAATACAGAGGTTGCTGTTATTTCGGGAGGACTTACTTCACAATTGCAAACCTCTCGATGTCTCGATAAATAGACCGTTTAAAGTGTGTAGGAGAGAGGTATGGAAGAATGGATGGTGGATGAAACCCAACATTAATTCACGCCGAAAGGAGCCTTAAAACGGCTTCCAAACAAACTAGTGGGTCAATGGATAAAACAGTCGTGGTCTAGAGTGAGTGAAGACACTATTGTTAAATCTTTCAAGAAATGAGGCATGAATAACGCTCTCGATGGCAGTGAAGACCATCTTATACATCAAGAGGACAACGATGATGAGGAAGAGAAAGTTGAAGAAAGGAGGAGGAAGAAAAAACTTCAGACGACGATTTCTAGAGATTTTAAAGGTCAGTTCAGTTTCATAAACGAAGAATTTTTTCTTAGTCTTGCTTTGCAGTCTAATAATAAAAATGGTAAAAATGTCATTTAAAAAAAGCTTACTAATTAAGGTGTGTCCTATAGTCCGTAGTGTATTATAGTCCGAAAAATACGGTAAGACGAATGCTGGAGCGGTCCTTTTGAAAAAGGACACGTCTGATTATCTCTCTGTTCTCGTTCGTTCTGCGCTTTGTGATCCGCCGTGGCTTCGTACTTGACGCGCCTTTAGCCCTAATCTTACTATTGATGAAAATGGTAGTGTGAGATGAGTTTCTGTACGTCTACGACGCAGAAATATGCCACATGTAATTGCAAATATGTTAGTTGTATTACTATGAAATTTCTGGAAGCTAAACATAGAAATCGTCATAATGTTGAGTGTGTTTTTCTGATCGTATCGTCAATCGCCTACAAGGCTTAGTCAGTCACTTTTGATGGTCGTTCTCTTGGCGATCTGCGTTCAGAATATCGCTTTGGTTGAAGAGAGACGGCTTTGTAGTGCCGTAACAGTGACAGAAATATTATTAGTACGTAGAGAAAAAGCCCGTGTTTTTACAAGTGTTTCACATTATTTTGCCTTCATAATGCTGTATCTTTGTTCACTCTTTATACGTTGTAGCTGTGCTGTCTCTGAGTTTACCTTACACGTTCTCTGACTACTCAGACCTTCGGGCTTTGCAAGTTCGTGCCACATGCAACATTTGGAAGCACATTTTTAAGAAATAGAATAGGTATGTCGCGCGCTGCAAACTTATCTCCCTTATTCAGACTAGTATTTCCATTTATTTCATCGGTTTCCTTTCAGGCTTACGCATTCCAAAACATCACGAATTTCAGCGCAATGGCGGCACTTGAGCAAAACGTACATTTTAATTGTGTTTTTTGTCTTGTAAAATTTAAAGGCGAATGTTTCAGGTTAGGCTTTTCCTTGACCGTTATTGATATAGAGTGAAGAGTGAAACAACGAGTTTACTGTACCTGGTCACAAGTTATTTTATGTTCACTACACATTTTAGAGATTTAAACTTTTTTGGGGGCGGGGCGTGTGTTGTGTGCTGAAGTGCTATGGCCTTGATGGCTGGACTTCCTGACTGACAGGTAAATTGGCAATCACTCTTTATTTAAGAATAATAAGGGCTGTGGGCTCGTAGGGGTTCGTGAGCTCTTTTGGGGTGGAGTCGAAGCAATGTGAGGTGTGGATTGATTTCATTTGACTTTCTTCAATCTTTTATCGTGGCGCCTAGGCGATGACTCGAGATACCCAGATACGGTGCAATTGTGAAGGGGCGACTGCCCCTGTGTAGCCCAAATGTCTTGTCGAAGACCTCAGTGCATCCACTTCGACCAAAAGTTTGCGTGTGTGAGAGATGATAAGTTATTGGACAGTCGGCACGTCGGGTCCCTGTTATTAGTCACGGACCCTGCCCCACCTGGGTACCCAAACGATGAGCCGACGATATCGATTTTTGTAAAACCTGAACTAGTTTGATGTTGGATACACACGTCGTCCCCCAGGCGGAGCACCCATCCAACATGGTCGGAAGAACATGCCTTTGTAGAGGCGGAGTTTTGTACAGACTTTAATATGCTTGCTGGCCAAGAGTGGAAAGATTTGGTGGATCAGTCTAGGGATTTTCTTTCTCCTCTCAGTCAGGTGGAGTTTGAAAAGGAACTTGCTGTCGAAATGCACACCGAGATACTTGACGCGGTTTGTCCAGGTGGTTTCTGTTCTGCTCAACACTAGACTGTCCCTAAGGTGAGGTCTGCGACGTGTAAACATTATGGTCCACGCTTGTTCGACATAGAGTTGAATGAAGTGGTCGGCCGTCCAGTTTGCCAAGAGGTTGAGATGGTGCTGCATTCTGTTGACGGTGGTAACTCGTCGATTACTTGTGAGCAGGGCTGTATCGTGAGCGAATTGCGCAAGCACCAGCTTGGAGAGCACCGGTACATCGTTGACATAAATTGTAAAGACTGTGGAGGACAGCGCTGAGCCTTACGGAATTCGTTGCTGCAAAGCCTTGATGGTAGATCGCTGCCCCCTCAGTCTTGGCAAAAAAGCGACGGTCCATTAGGAAGCTGGAGATAACTTTGACTGGGTAGTCAGGGAAAACGTGGAGATGTATATATACTTTTGTATCCCGCCTGGAAGGCGGCGCGTGGGTCTGCTCCTGAAAACTGAAGGGTAGGCCGAAAGTAGGACGCGAGTAGGAGCAGGTGAGGTAACAATCTCGGTACTGTGAATTTTAAAATTTCCCCGGCGGATTGACTGTTCAAACAAATTTCGGGCTTGCAGCCGGTCGTCGTTCAATACTTCGCACGATATTTCAACTGGGCATCTGCCAGTCATCTTCAGGTGAGCCGTCGCAGACTGCAGCTGGTCGTCGTTCAATACTTCGCACGATATTTCAACTGGACACCTGCCAGTCATCTTCAGGTGAGCCGTCGCAGACTGCGACCGGCTGCAAGCCCGAAATTTGTTTGAACAATCTCGGTACTGATTTTAACATAAAGGTACATCTAATAAAGAATATTAGTCAATGACATACACGTAACGTTTGTTAAAGATGAGCACGTAGGAGCGAAGCCGGATGTATCAAAGCTAGCACATGCCAAATCTGTAGTGGCTCGCCGCCTCCCCCCCCCCTCCCCCTCCCCCTCCCCCCCCCTCCCCCCCCCCCCCCCACGAAGAGGAAACAATGTTGGTTGGTCGTCAGCTCGCGAACAAATGGGCTGAATCTGGAGCGGCGCTCGTAGAGCTTCACAGCACCGGCTAGAGGGCGCTGTCGTCGGTGTCGTAGTGCCAACCTAAGAACTTTTACCTACACTCTGGCATCGTAGCTATCGATACCACATATACTATACACCTATGCTGTATTGTTGGCACGGTTGAGGTTGTAGGCGATGTTTTCTGAGAACAGCAGCAGTTGAAGCTCGGAAGAGAGGGACAGATGGAAGACAAACTGGTATGGCCATATGACATCATGAGTGGTGAGAAGGAATTGCAGACGCTGCAGTAACACCCCTTCGAAGACTTTGGCCACGGTAGGTAAAAGGCTGATGGACCGGTGATTTTCTGGTTGACTTAAATCTTTGCCTGCTTAGACTGCTTAAGTTTAAAACTCCATCATCAGGTGGATTTATGTTGATTACTGCGACATGTAGTGTTGACAACTCGGGGTAACCTGTGCAACTGTCTCCAGTGGTCTGGGCTCTCTTTTTGCCATGTTACATTACGTGCATCATGACGAGCACTTCGTACGTACAGTCCCTCTTCAGTTAACTATTAATTCATTCATTGTCATAGTTTCGCCTTTTTGTGAGCTGTTTTTCAATCAGGAGAACGCTCTGTACAAAAGAAATATAGAGGGTATTGCGCAGAGCGATATGGAGCGTGCCGTTCAAAGCTGTGGCTTCTCGATTTGCGGATGGGAGCGACAGATAAGATAAGCAGAGCGCCGCAGCGGGAGGAGAGTGCGTCACCCAGTCGGGCCTAGCCCTCGTTCAGCGAACCAGCAGCCGTGCCGCGCAACGCGACCAGAAGCCATGGGCGTCGATGAAGCTGTGCGGTCCGCCACTTCGTTCTCCGCGCCCGCCAGCTCTGCTCCCACTCTGTCTTCCAGGAAGGCAGACCCTCGAGCCCTGAAGTATATGACGGCGCCGCCAAGCGGCCACGGCCACAAGGTGTGTGTGTGTGTGTGTGTGTGTGTGTGTGTGTGTGTGTGTGTGGGTGGGTGTGATAAGCAGTGCTACCAGTAGCCATCAACACCTTTACTTAAAAGTCGTAGAACTTGGTTTGTCAAGCACACAGTGGAGCACATTGTAGAGCCAGATGTTGACTGTCTGCGCACGTTATCGATAGATTTCACAATCTAAAAGCTTATCTGTAGGAAAAGTTTGCCGTTTTGCAAGAGTGTCCAACGGGTGATCATCACACCTTCTAGATTGAAGTGAAAAAAAAAATGTCAAAACTCAAAATGACGCCGAGCAGAATATTGTTCTTTACATTTGCGTGCTATCTAGGGAACAGATTTGTGATTACACGCCGTACCACCAACACGTCGTGAGTCATGCCGAAGAAATCTGAGATAGCAAATAAATGGAAAAAAATAGCAGTTAAGAGCGATGAAATGAGTCAGAACGGTGGTAGTTGCAAACTAAAAGAATGCTTCTATAAAAGTGCTGTTTCATTTATTACGTTGCGAGTTGGGTTGCAACGTAGATTATCATCATAAGCCAACAGCTGACTGCCACAAACAATATTTGTACCATCTGTGTTACACAGATATGCTCCATAAAGTTTAATTAGTTTTCGGTGCACTTATTTACACTCAAGACTTACGTTCCACAGATGGGATACATGATTTCAGTTCGCCTTAAACCGATAACGTTTGCACGCGCTTAACATTCACAACTTTCGTTTTTCCGAATTTCATGTGCGGTGGAAACACTCCACTTATGAAATTACTATTACTACGTTTGCGAAGACTTGACTGTAGTATATGTAAAACCGTCATGTATCACTTTCATTGTAATACAGTCTATGAACAAACTCTTTTTCTATCTTCAGCTCTTGTTGTCCTGTCGTCCCCACTGACATATAATATTACTGTATGTTGATAATTTTTTCTTTTGGATCGTCTAATTACAACTGAGTGAAACAATTTTTGAGCCGTACGCGTTGCGCCTCTATTCTTTGCAAAGCATCTTCAGTGGCCTAGAATACGTACGTATTTTTGTTTGTACTATTTAGTTTACATTTGGGGCGGTGTGTATATAGGTTATAGACTTCTGGCAGTTTGCTTTTGTATTGTATTATTACTACATCAAAGAAAAACAAACTGCCAGAATTGTTTATTACTATATATACTTCGTCCCAAATGTAAAGTAAATAATATAATAAAAAATATGGATATATTGCAGACCACTGAAGATGCCTTGCAAAGAAAAAAGTCGAAACGCGTATTGTACAAAAATTGTGTTTCGTTCAGTGGTAATTAGACGATCCAAAAGTAAAAATTATCAACAAACGGTAAACTGTTTTCCCTTTATATCTTTTTGTCAGCATTGTAACTAACTCCAGATAGAACAGCGTTATTTCGTTGTCAGCGTGTGGTTTAGTCAGCCGCCAATGCGGGCACATTCTAGGAAATCTTGCCGTACATAGAATCGTGAAAAATTGAAAAACTCGTAACTCCACTTGTAGAATTCATGGATGCAGTGTACCGTTGTGCAGAGAAACCACGTGTTTACATAAGTGAAATAAAGGGTAACAACAATATCAGTTGGGCGAAGGCCTTGCGTGAGAAGGCGACGATTTCGTCCGCCCATTCAAAACGTAAACAGTAAACAAGAGAACCGGAAATGGCATGAAAACAGATATTCATCTTGATAGTGAAATAGCTGTCGTTTTACATGATTAACATAAGAGATACGAAGATGGAAGATTGTTGAGTGAAAAGAAAAACAAATGGTAGACAACAGAAAGAAGGTGAACGCAGCCGGAAATACAAATAGTCATTGACAAAGCTAAATCAAGCACGTTGTAGTATAAATTGGCGTTATCGTGGAAAGTATAAGAGACGCTTGAGCTAACCCTTCGTGATTTTTTTTTCCTGTATGTTCCAGTTACATAGTGTAATGGTGATATAGTCCAAGTGCTGCTAACAATAAAAATGAAGGAAAAGCTCTTGCGCACATAAAAGTATGTTTCCAGGAGATCAAAATTTGACTATGACACGCTCAGAAAATACACTACAAGTTCTGTATCCTGTCCTCCAAAAAACGCACATGGCAAATGATGTGTTACAAATAGGACTGTGCTGCTGTGTTTCATTAAAAGCGCCATCTTGCCTAGTACATGTCTGTTAATTATGTCCATGATCGCTTTCGGTGGTTCATTTACAGCTAAGTTAACGGTGGCGACTTTTTTGAAACAGAAGACATACATTTAAGCTCGCCGTGTGGTACATTTGACAGCACAAGGCAGGCGTTCACCTGCCAGTGACATGGATCGCGAATTTCGAAGGTGCAGTATGCTGCTAGCATTTGAAACACAAAACGCGAGGCACACATTTCGATTTAATGACGTACTAGTAACAGTTTGTTTCACACGTTGGTCTGTGCTTATGTATCCACTTCAAGGAGTTGAACAGAAGTACAAAAACACCGCGAAAAGTGCATACTGCAATATAAAAGCAGATGCAACCCGCTGTTGTATTTGATGACCGCGAACGGCATCTGTGCAATGTCCTCAATACGTTGCAAGTGTCGGCCGAAGTGGCCGTGCGGTTAAAGGCGCCGCAGTCTAGAACCGCAGGACCGCTACGGTCGCAGGTTCGAATCCTGCCTCGGGCATGGATGTTTGTGATGTCCTTAGGTTTAACTAGTTCTAAGTTCTAGGGGACTAATGACCTCAGAAGTTGAGTCCCATAGTGCTTAGAGCCATTTGAACCATTTTGAACGTTGCAAGTCTCAGTCGTGGTGAGAACAGTGTCCTGTGTTGCGAATGCGTTATGTCGCAGCTAAGTAAATTAGAACTTGGGCAGTTGGTTCTCCTATGGTGAGTGCTTCTGTAACCAAGGTAACCAAAGTGTTCGCTTAAGAGACACTATATCGAAGATTTATACCGCATACAGGAAAAGCGGAAAAAACATCATCCGCTAAATCACAACGCGGACGAAATTAAGTTCAAAAATGGTTCAAATGGCTCTAAGCATTGTGGGACTTAACATCTGAGGTCATCAGCCCCCTAGACATGTTGTTGTTGTTGTTGTTGTTGTTTTTCTTGTGGTCTTCAGTCCAGAGACTGGTTTGATGCAGCTCTCCATGCTACTCTATCCTGTGCAAGCTTCTTCATCTCCCAGTACCTACTGCAATCTACATCCTTCTGAATCTGTTTAATGTATTCATCTCTTGGTCCCCCTCTACGATTTTTACCCTCCACGCTGACCTCCAATACTAAATTGGTGATTCCTTGATGCCTCAGAACATGCCCTACCAACCGATCCCTTCTTCTTGTCAAGTTGTGCCACAAATTTCTCTTCTCTCCAATTCTATTCAATACTTCCTCATTAGTTATGTGATCTACCCATCTAATCTTCAGCATTCTTCTGTAGCACCACATTTCGAAAGCTTCTATTCTCTTCTTGTCTAAACTATTTATCGTCCATGTTTCACTTCCATACATGGCTACACTCCATACAAATACTTTCAGAAACGACTTCCTGACATTTAAATCAATACTGGATGTTAACAAATTCCTCTTCTTCAGAAACGCTTTCCTTGCCATTGTCAGTCTACATTTTATATCCTCTCAATTTCGACCATCATCAGTCATTTTGCTCCCCAAATAGCAAAACTCATTTACTACTTTAAGCGTCTCATTTCCTTATCTAATTCCCGCAGCATCACCCAATTTAATGCGACTACATTCCATTATCCTCGTTTTGCTTTTATTGATGTTCATCTTGTATCCTCCTCTACTTAAACCTAACTAACCTAAGAACATCACACACATCCATGCCCGAGGCAGGATTCGAACCTGCGCCTAGAACCCCTCGGCCACAGCGGCCGGCCGAGATTAAGTATTCACTGACAGTGACGGACGATCATTGAATAGGATTGTGACGAAAAATAAGAGGACGATAGCAGCAAAAGTCAGTGCAGATCTAAATGTCGCACTCACGAACCCTATCAGCACCAAAACTACACGACGGCAGCTCCAAAAGCAGGGAATTGCGGGGCAAGCTGGAATTCCTGAACAGCTAATCAGTGATGCGAATGTGCATAACAGGAACACGTAGTACCGAAGACATAAAAACCTGGACTATGGAAGAAAATCACTTGGTCGGATGAGTCTGGGGTTGGGTTGTTTTTGGGGAAGGAGACCAGACAGCGAGGTCATCGGTCTCATCGGATTAGGGAAGGATGGGGAAGGAAGTCGGCCGTGCCCTTTCAGAGGAACCATCCCGGCATTTGCCTGGAGTGATTTAGGGAAATCACGGAAAACCTAAATCAGGATGGCCGGACGCGGGATTGAACCGTCGTCCTCGCGAATGCGAGTCCAATGTCTAACCACTGCGCCACCTCGCTCGGTGGATGAGTCTTGCTTCACACTGTTTCCGACTTTTGGCCGAGTTTACGTCCGAACAGTGAAACATACCGGAGGTTTGGTGATGATTTGGGCAGCCATATCACGGTTATTCCATGGGACCCATGATCACTCTGGAAAGTCGCCAAAGATTATATGATCCTTTTCGCTGATCCAGCCCGTCCCGTGGTACAGTGTTTGTTACACTGTGGTGATGTGTTCCAAGAGGACACGGACCCTGTTCGAACAGCTCATGTAGTGCAGGATTGGTTTTGTGGGCACAAGGATGAATGTTCGCATCTCCGCTGGCACCACAGTCACCAGATCTCAATATTAATGAGCCATTGTGGTATGCTTTGGAAAGAAGGGCGCATGATCGCTACCGACCTCCATCATTGTTACCTGAACTTGTCACAATTTTGCTGGGAGAGTTATATAAGAAGATTCCCGTGAAAACCATACAGGATATATATATATTTACGTATTTCAAGACGACTGTAAATTGTTTAATGCGCCAACGGTGCGGTTTCCTACACCATACCATATTAGGCATGGTAATGTCTTGTGTTTGAGATGTTTCCGTATTATTGTCCACAACTTGTGTGTAGTTTCGAGGAAATAAAATGACAATCCGTAACCTATTACGTTTACTATTAAATGTTGATTCATTAACAACAGTGAAATGCAGAGAGTTGAGGGAACCATTGTATTAATCACAACAGGTTTCGTGACTGATGTAGGTGAAGTTAGATTGCAAAATGAAAAAAAAAAATGAAGAAAATGCCCTGGCGATGTATGATAAGATACAGTATCAACTAAAAAAGAATCCATTTATTACACCTAGGATTCCAATGCTGTTAGTGTGATATTAATCTGCAACGAATAATGTAGGCTCCGGATTTGTTTACATGTAAAGAAGTCAGACTTTATTTCGTTATCGGCAGAGGAACCCGACGGGCACTATCCAAGTACCTCCGTTAAGATAAAGGGCGTGCATCATGTTATATAGAACACAAAATATATGCGTGAGGGTAGGGACCCACATTGTTGACTGAATTGCAGAAATATCTGCCAATATGAAAATTCTTCATGACCTAGTTGTTCGAAATAAAGGGAACACGCTGACTCTCATCCAGAAGTAAATCATTACAGAGTTCACAGCTATCGTCCTAAATAACATCAAATTAAAAAGGGGGTCAGTTACTACAAATCTAATCAATTTGAAGCGTTGTTGTGACAAGCACAACGATATCGTCATCCTCTCTTACCTGTGGCCGAGCGAGGTGGCGCAGTGGTTAGCACACTGGACTCGCATTCGGGAGGACGACGGTTCAATCCCGCGTCTAGCTATCCTCTTCCCCCAAATCAACCCAACCCCTACCTGTGCCGAGCAGCAGTTTTTGTCCTCAACGTTTCGAACCAAAAACAGTTCGTAGATATGATTCTTTCCGCCATTAGACTTCGTTAATTTTAAGAAACTGGATACAAATACCATCAATTATTGTTTGGTTTTCCGTCTTGAGTTTACTGTAATTAAAAGAAGAGTATTCTACGCAGAAGGCGTTTAGCTGTTATATATGTAGTGTGTGTGTGTGTGTGTGTGTGTGTGTGTGTGTGTGTGTGTGTGTGTGTTTAGGTTGGGGGGGGGGGCAGCGAGAAAAAAACGTGCGTTGGTGGGTGCGTGGATATAAGTATCGGTGTGAGTGAGTGTTGTAACAAGTGAAGATGTCTTTCAGCAGAGAGTGTAGGAGGGGTGAAAAGTTTTAGAAATAGAGCTGAATTGGAAATAACACCAATGCAGCGTAAGAAAAAGAGGTTCTGTAAATGGCGACAAATCGTCAAGAGTGAATGTGCCACAAGTTTAATTCGATCTCGACCGCCACCAACAACGAAGGAAAAGGCAGTGGTTTGTAGAATATGTAACCAACAGCCAGAAACACCTTGAGTGAATTGCATGCCAGCTTTATAAATGAATGCTGCTTCTAATCTATAAATTCAAAATTTTCAAACTTATAAGTATCCATATTTTCAGAATGAACACAGAAGTTTTTTTGTACATAAAAGGGATCGCATGTGGTGTAAAAAATGCTCTTTAATTGGATTCAGTAAACTCAAGACGGAAAAAACCAATAGTAATTGATTATAACAGGTGCTGCGGAAGATGACCATGCAAACAAACATATTATACAATTATTATCTCTGGAAGAGATTTCTTAACATCAAAACCCTGTATTTTTGAACAAAGAAAGATGTTTAAAAAGCCTTCTTAGATGGAATTTATCTATGGGGACTAGTTTTTGCTGCCTCAAAAATTATGTGGTTAGTTGTATACTTGGAAGAATCCTGGAGATACTAAAAGGTTTCAGATAGATTATATAATGGTAAGACAGAGATTTAGGAACCAGGTTTTAAATTGTAAGACATTTCCAGGGGCAGATGTGGACTGGCCACAACCTATTGGTTATGAACTGTAGATTAAAACTGAAGAAACTGCAAAAAGTTGGGAATTTAAGGAGATGGGACCTGGATAAACTGAAAGAACCAGAGGTTGTACAGAATTTCAGGAAGAACATAAGGGAACAATTGACAGGAATGGGGGAAAGAAATACAGTAGAAGAAGAATGGGTAGCTCTGAGGGATGAAGTAGTGAAGGCAGCAGAGGATCAAGTAGGTAAAAAGACGAGGGCTAGTAGAAATCCTTGGGTAACAGAAGAAATATTGAATTTAATTGATGAAAGGAGAAAATATAAAAATGCAGTAAATGAAGCAGGTAAAAAGGAATACAAACGTCTCAAAAATGAGATCGACAGGAAGTGCAAAATGGCTAAGCAGGGATGTCTAGAGGACAAATGTAAGGATGTAGAGGCTTATCTCACTAGGGGTAAGATAGATACAGCCTACAGGAAAATTAAAGAGACCTTTGGAGAAAAGAGAGCCACTTGTATGAATATCAAGAGCTCAGGTGGAAACCCAGTTCTAAGCAAAGAAGGGAAAGCAGAAAGGTGGAAGGAGTGTGTAGAGAGTCTATAAAAGGGCAATATACTTTAGGACAATATTATGCAAATGGAAGAGGATGTAGATGAAGATGAAATGGGAGATACGATACTGCATGAAGAGTTTGACAGACCACTGAAAGACCTGAGTCGAAACAAGGCCCCGAGAGTAGACAACATTCCATTGGAACTACTGACGGCCTTGGGAGAGCCAGTCCTGACAAAACTCTACCATCTGGTGAGCAAGATGTATGAGACAGGCGAAATACCCTCAGACTTCAAGAAGAATATAATAATTCCAATCCCAAAGAAAGCAGGTGTTGACAGATGTGAAAATTACCGAACTATCAGTTTAATAAGTCACAGCTACAAATTTCTAACGCGAATTCTTTACAGACGAATGGAAAAACTGGTAGAAGCCGACCTCGGCGAAGATCAGTTTGGATTCCGCAGAAATGTTGGAACACGTGAGGCAATACTGACCCTACAACTTATCTTAGAAAATAGATTGAGGAAAGGCAAACCTACGTTTCTAGCATTTGTAGACTTAGAGAAAGCTTTTGACAATGTTGACTGGAATACTCTCTTTCAAATTCTAAAGGTGGCTGGGGTAAAATACAGTGAGCGAAAGCCTATTTACAATTTGTACAGAAACCAGATGGCAGTTATATGAGTCGAGCGGCATGAAAGGGAAGCAGCGGTTGGGAAGGGAGTGAGACAGGGTTGTAGCCTGTCCCCGATGTTATTCAGTCTGCATATTGAGCAAGCAGTAAAGGAAACAAAAGAAAAATTCGGAGTAGGTATTAAAGTCCATGGAGAAGAAATAAAAACGTTGAGGTTCGCCGATGACATTGTAATTCTGTCAGAGTCAGCAAAGGACTTGGAAGAACAATTGAACGGAACGGACAGTGTCTTGAAAGGAAGATATAAGATGAACATCAACAAAAGCAAAACGAGGATGATGGAATGCAGTCGAATTAAGTCGTTTGATGCTGAGGGAATTAGATTAGGAAGTGAGACAGTTAAAGTAGTAAAGGAGTTTTACTATTTGGGGAGCAAAATAAAGAGGATAAAATGTAGACTGGCAATGCAAGAAAAGCGTTTCTGAAGAAGAGGAATTTGTTAACATCGAGTATAGATTTAAGTGTCAGGAAGTCGTTTCTGAAAGTATTTGTATGGAGTGTAGCCATGTATGGAAGTGAAACATGGACAATAAATAGTTTGGACAAGAAGAGAATAGAAGCTTTTGAAATGTGGTACTACAGAAGAATACTGAAGATTAGATGGGTAGATCACATAACTAATGAGGAGGTATTGAATAGAATTGGGGAGAAGAGGAGTTTGTGGCACAACTTGACAAGAAGTAGGGACCGGTATGTAGGGCATGTTCTGAGGCACCAAGGGATCACAAATTTAGCATTGGAGGGCAGCGTGGAGGGTAAAAATCGTAGAGGGAGACCAAGAGATGAATACACTAAGCAGATTCAGAAGGATGTAGGTTGCAGTAAGTACTGGGAGATGAAGAAGCTTGTACAGGATAGAGTAGCATGGAAGGCTGCATCAAACCAGTCTCAGAACAAAAAAAAAAAAAAAAATAAAAAAAAAAAAAAAAACCTATGCTGCGAACTTTTCTCAATAAGGATATTATTATCGTTACCAATGTTTGAACGAAGACATTATCCGCTCTGGGCAATTTCTTTATTTGTTTGTGCGACCGTCCACTTCGGACATTAGGCCATTCTCAAGTGAAACTATCTATAGAAGCACAGCCGGCTGCAGATGTAAGGAGAAGCCATCAAACTGTGCTAATTCATGAAAAACTAAGAATTTAGAGGAGAGACTGCAACACCAGATGAACAGATGTAACAACTTGACTAATATGTTCACCTGATGTTGCAGTTTCTCTTCTGTGAAGCTTTAAAATTTATTCCATAGACAAGTTGCCTCAAGTGACTTCTCCGTACACTTATAGAGTACTTCACCCTAAGGTTTCATTGAGAGTGACCGGAAGGTCAAAACTGGACAGTGGCATATAAAAAAATAAGAAATTTAAGTACTTTCACGTGAACATTTAATCGGGACTGTGGAACCTTGCGTAAAGAAAATACTTGTTACGATTCTTTTCTCTAACTAGTGTGGAAAACGAAATTACCTACACATCTCATAAACACTCCACGACTTGAGGATCCATAACGGCAATAAGGTTGCATCTTGTATCTATAAATCAAAATTATAACCACTTTTTCATTGGGGTTATCAGTAACACAAATGGAAGGCTCTTTTTCAGAGATAAGATTGCTATTGATATGACAACGTAATGGCTCGAATTTAAGTAATGTCTGTTAAAAAAAGTTGTGTTGCTAGTGAAAAATGTGTCACGTCATTATTGTTCCCTCTCCTATATTTTTCTTTAGTAACTGTTACTGTGTCGACTGTGGGGGAATTGCAAATGAATTATTTGTCTCAGTATGCTGCAGTTCGGGTACATAGGGTCTTCAGAAAGAAGTACGTGACACATTTCGTCTCATCCAATAGTGTCGCGCAACAAGATTGGCGCATGGGCAGAAGAGTGTACAACCCATGTTCCGGGCTTCGTACAGACAGTTCTGCTGCGATACGGATAACAGATGCATCATAGTATGGGAGTGAAATGGCGCGGTAACTAGATACGTACTCCGCACTTGAAGTACGCGGTATAGTACTATTCTTGTGCGCAAAACATCTAAATTTTACAGATTCACTGTAAAATTGAGGCGATATACACACCAAATGCAATGTTGCATCCAACTGAAGTGAAATTTACAGGCTGTTCGTCGAAGGAGGCCCCGATTTCAGAATTAAGTGTATCGAAAACTTAAGATCGATATAAAAGTGCAACAAACTGTATGTTTATTGTGAAAGCTGTAAGAATTTTATACAGAAGTTTCGAAACAGTTAGGAAGGCAGCTAACAGATGGCGTTGGAATCACAGACTCTACCCTACATTCTTGGCCTCCAAGATCGCCAAACATGACACCATGCGATTTTTTCTAGTGGGTTTGTGTGAAGAAAAGTGTGTTCGTCCGCTCTTTATCTCGTGTCATGGGAGAAGTGGAGAACAGAATAACAGCCTCCATAACTTCTTTAAAAGCAGATACAGTGTTTAAAGCTTATGACGAATTTAGCTATCGTCTAGATGTTATTCGCACTGCTGCTGATAGACACACAGAACATTTTTAATAAAATAGCCCTCATCAGAGGACCAAAAGCCGGCCAAGGATTCCAAGACTGCTATGCACAGCAAATGGCTGAAATTCTTGTAATATATCCCTAAGATCCCGATCTGAAACAACCTTGAAAATTTTCGTGGTATCATCATCCGTTTCCAAGATACAGGTTTAAAGTTACCGTACGTGTATACTCAAAATCCGCTATGAGGCGAAATCTGGGTAATAGGTAACCGTAGCAGATTGCTCAGATTTTAACGTTTTTTGTCTACGTATTTATCTAGAAGAACCAACTCCCCCTTTTCAAAAATCTTTAACTGTTATCGAGGAACTCCTAAGAATTTGGTATTTGGGTACCAAAACCCAGCCACGGATTCCGAGAGTGTTATGCGCAGAAAATGGCTTTAATTTTCACGGCGTATTCCTAAGATCCTGATCTCGAACAACCTTGAAAATTTTCTTCATATCTTAATCCGTTTCCGAGGTATAGAAGATCAAATTTACTCAACTTGTACAAGTAAAATACTCGCTTAAAATCCGGTGTGAGGCGAAAATGTAGTTTATATCGTGACATATCACGGAGAAATATGCTGTAAACCGTCTACTCTTGTTCTCTGAGAACCTCATGTTGTAGTAAGGAAGCACATGCAAATTTTTTTTGCACGTAAAATCCTGTCCGAGGTTGAGGGGAGAGAAGGGGGGGATAAAGAGAGAGAAAGTGGAAGTACGTGAAAGGTAGTGATAATGAAAGACAAAGTAGATGATAGTGACATTGAGGAAGAGATAGATAGTGACAGTGAGAAGAAACAGCGGCAGTAGTAAGAAAGGAATGAGATAGCAGCAAGAGAGAGACAGTGACAGTGAAAGGAGACTGTGGGAGTAGGACAGAACGAAGGGGGCTTTGTCTGTGACACAAGAGTCAATATCAGAGAGACACAAAGAGATAATGACAATGAGTTGGCCTGAAAGAGTGAGTGAGATTGGGCAACTGGGAGGGGATGGGTGTGAAGATTTACAGCAACGGATTAGTGGGTGTGTGCAAGTTACAGTTTGGGGAGCGTGTGGGAGATTGAGGTTAGTTGCATGTTAAAAAAAAAAAAAGGATAAATATGTTCGCGTGCCAAAATTTTTGTGAAAGATGCTGAGGAAGGTAAAATGAGGCAACTGCTACCCCACTTTTCAGTCTGTCTTTTAAATAAAGAGGATCATACTTACATTTTTTGTGCTCCGGTAGGAGCATTCTTCCGTTGGTGTGTAAGATCTTTGAACTTCTTAAATGTGAAGTCGTTGACCATAACCTCTGTTTTCCTATGCAGACACGTTGGTTGTTGTCAGAGTTAGTTCTTCAGAAGTTATTAACATATACTGCAAAAAAGACATAACATGGAAGTACCGACATAACATGGAAGTACCAATATTTAAAGTGGTGTGTAATACACAGTTAATGTGTAAAAATCGAGATATTTTTGTAAAAACTGTGATTGATGTAATGTGGAAATGGCAAGAGTACCACAGCTATATGTAAATACTAAAATTCTTCATGGTACATGTCACTTAGCATTTGTTTATTCATCATCATTTTATTTGTATTTTATTTAAACAGCGATTTCCAACGTTGAGCACTGAAACATGTAATTGAACCTAAAAAGCCACCTGAAGGGTGCAAAAAACTACCTGAAGATGGCACACGCCCTAAACCTGTCACACTTTTAAATGAAGCCACCTTCTGTTGTGACTGGTAGCTGTTATTATTCTACACCCTGTTTTATGTATTGATCTTTAGTTTGCGCCATACAGCCAGCTTACTCGTACAGATAGCATATATTTATTGATTCATCACACGTTACTTATGTAACGATACTTATATACTTTGTTTAAACATACAAGCAACTATGTGTGTTTGATGTGGATGTACACTTAAATATCAACATATGTATGCCGCAAGGCACTATACAGTGCGTGGAAAGTACTGTACTTCATACCATCGACAGTATATCTGAAGAGCGCGTTACAATATCTGTGATCATGTGTTGCTGTCAGAGTTATGACACAATTTGGCAAAGGATAACAACGGCTTAAGCGCCCTAGTGGAGACAGCATAAGAAGCTCTATGACAGTTCGCAGCACTGTCGTCAGGATTCAACTGTGACGGTGAATGCTGCAGGCAAAAAAGTAATCGTTTACAGAACTGTGACAACACCGAGGTGTTGCCATAGAGAGGTTTATAAAATCGCGTTACATTATTGGTTGAAGCAGGCCCGCGAAGCAGCCGCGCCCTGCCCACTACAAATGTCAGGGCTCAACGTACGCAGACTCAACTACAGGTACAGAGCATCGAGTCAACGGGCGGAGAGGAAGCTGTCGTTTCACAGTAACCATTTGTCGAGACACGTCTTGCAACCCCGTACGAAAACAGAATTTCTCTCCCGAGAGAATGGACAAAGACCAGTTTTAAGGCATTCCCTCTTTCTGGTCGTGAGCAACGTATTCATCCTTATTCTAAACTTTCCAGAGTCCATGCAAATGCGGTGAAACTTCGAATAATGCGATTATATTGTCATTGCTACGTCCGTAACAGTTCAACAAGGTCGTTAAGTGCTAATGCACAGTTCCTCGTCCTTTGTTACATTGTTCATGTAATTTTTTTCCAAAGATTAATATCAACCGATTCTGTCAGTTATGTCAATAAATTTCTGTATCATTCCAAAGTTGTAAAGTCCTTTTTGACTCATCCTGTAGTAAGTTCGCTTTCATTTCCAGTACTTTACTGGGTTTTGCAATGAATTCTGCTCGTTATTTTTTCTTAATTTCAGTGTCCACTAAACTCCTGTTAGAGATAACGATGCTATCTGCTAGAAGAGAGAAGCAATATGATGCACTCGGTATAGGAAATGTAGTGCGGCGAAGGAGCCGCCAGAAGCACAAGCTGAAGCAATTGGGGGAAGGGGGAAGGCTGTGTCAGCAGCGCTGACAAGTCGCCCTCTGACTGACGCATGGAATTTAAATCGGCTTTGCGCGGGGGGGGGGGGGGGGGGGGAGTCGTTAAGAGGCCATTGGTGAACTACGGAATCTGCGTTTTGCCAGTCACTCAGCCGTCTGTCTGACAGTAAATTCCGTCTCCTGCCCCAGCGGACATATCTCCTTTACCTGCCACATCTCTCTCGCCCCACTATTTCCTATTCTCGCTCGAACACCGGTCACAGAAACTTAAATAATTTACTACTTTAGTCATTGTAGTTTATCTGACAGCTGCTTAGTGTCATTTCGCCAGTCGACTCTTACCTGCTTTCAGTTTGACATAGACTGCATTCTGGATTGTACCTGACCCGCGTACACTCTGAGAGTATGAGTGTCACTTGAAAAATTATTTCTAATTGTGAATCTAGCGTACAGTGATGCAAACATATTCGAAGGTTGTGAAAGAGGAAAGTTTCTGTCGTCCAACAAAGCATTGTTAGTCGATTCTTAGGCTTTTACATTAGGCACAAGTGTCAAGCTTTTTGCTTTTTGTAAGATTTTTCTCCAGTTGAAGTGGCAGTTGCGAATTTTCCAAGCTTTAGCCTTTTATTTCACCCTATTGAATAAATCGAAAGTCGCGCATATTAAACGACGCCATTGCTCATACGCAGTGCAGCGCACACAAACTGAGATAAATTATATAACAAATACATAATTGGCAGGCGAGTCTCTACATGTCTGCGTGGTATTAATGGAAGACTGTCTCCTCGTTGTTAAGTCAAGATGAATAATCTAGATGATTAATCATGATTAAGTGCGACATCGGTGATAAGTAGTTGGCTACTTGCAGCACAAAACCTTTCGCTTCCTTGTGACGATGATTGACAGATAAAATCCCTAAAGCAGGAAAACCTCTATCGTCTTTACAGTACGTCGTTGAACTGCAAGTCCAACATTTACAATCTTATAAAAATACTTTCTCGGACACTTATGCTCACAAAAAAGTGACTAAAGACCTCTCATTTCACCACCATAGGAGATTAATACAGAGACGAAAATCGACAAATTTGGTAAGATCAAGTTTTCGTTTCTTGTTTCAAAAAACCGTTATAGCATTTTGATGGTACCTATGTATGTGAATGTGCCTTGCTGTCTTTGTTACTAATTAGACCGAGGCATTAAGAAAACATCTTTTATGAACTGAGTGCTTTCTGAACTTACCACTCGCGATATATTGGAAAAGAGCGAACGCAGGCCAACAGTCAGATTCCATAGATCTTTATTTCTGAAAGGTATTCGACGCCGTATCAACGTATCCACTGATAAATAAGATACGATATCTTCGCAAATGCACGATTCTCTGGGAAAAAATATTTGACAGATAGGGCTCTCACAGAACGACGAGTATTCATCAATAAACTAAAGAAACATTCTGGAGTGCCAAACAAAAAGGAAAGAAGACTGGGTTTTAAAGTTCTTTCAATATTGTCGTCACTGGAGACGGAGCACAAACTCGTACTGGACAGTGGACGGGGTAGGAAAAAAAAAAGTGGTTTTTTGAAAGATGTTACCTAGGAATTCATCTTACGTTATCTAGGAAATGTCATGAAATGTAAATGTGTGTAGCTGGACTGGGTTTAAAAGCCGCTTCTTCAAAATGTAAGTCCAATGCCTTAGCCACTGTGCACTCACTCGACTGAAGAGTAACATGGGAGTGTGGGTGGATCGCTGTTGTTATCATATGTAATATATCAAAAATCTCTAAAACACTGTGAGCAACGCTTCTGTTGCTTGTTTACAGGTCTTGCCCTCTTTACAGCACAATATCATCGTCGAGTAATAGTAGGATGTGTTGGTTCATCTTCTGCATCTACACCCATAAGCTGCAAATCACTAAGAGATGGCCGGCAGAGTGTACTCCTCATAGTAAACGTATCAGGGTTTCTTGACTGTACCATTGACGTATAGAGTGCGGGAAAAATTATTCCCTGAATGGCACTGTACTCTCTGTAATTAGTGTTACCTAAAAAATGGGGCTGTAAATATTCCTAGATTCCTCATTTAATTGTGGTTCTCGGAACGTAGTAACATTCCCTTTACGTTATCCCGTGAGTCAAACATGTGATCAGTCGTGCTTCTCTTCTTTGTACACGTTCACTATTTCCTGTTAGTCCTCTTTCTAATGAGTTTCACACACTATAGGAATAAACTAGGTAGGCGCTTTGTAAGCAGTATCATTTGTAGACTCATTGCATTTTTCGACTCTCCTACAAATAAACCGAAGTCTTCCACCAGCTGTACTGAAGAGTGTGCCTCTGTGGTCATTCTCTTTCATTTCCAAAAAAATTGTTATACCCGGATATTTGATTCCACTTCTGACTTATTGATGTTGTAGAAATAGTATGTTATTTTTCTCCGCTATGAAGTACACATTTCACATTTGTGTACATATTTATCAAGTTGCTAATCTTTGTACTACTTCTGTAATCAAGAACTGACTGAATATTCGTGCAGCTTTCTCCGATTGTACTTCGTTACGCATCATCCTCTGTAAGTCTGAGGTCACTACTAATATTGCGGGCGATCATTAATATACAATTTGAAAAGCGAGGCAACCAACACACATTCTGGGAGCACTTCAAAATTTACTTACCTATATGTTATTGATGATGATAATAATAATAATAATAATAATAATTCCATGCTACTCGACGGCCAGGTAAAGGTCTTTCAATTGGACGGCACTTCTGCGACTTGTGTGTCCCTGACCTACACCAGTAATCCGACCGGGGAAAGGATACCTGCGGTTTAAATCGATTCTGAACTATGTGTCGTTTCTAGCGAATGTTCACGTCGTTGAGAGGTGAAACCCAGGTTAAAAGCACATTGAAATATTCCGCTCTCCGACTGGGATTCGACCCCGTGACCTTTCAGTTTTCGGGCACGTGCCTTACCACTAAACCAGCAACCCTAACTACATGTGTCGATGGCTCACTATCCCAGATAACGTACTGAATCCTCCGTACCAAGAAATCCTCATCCCTGTCACAAATTTCATTTAGTACCCTATATGATCATAAACCCCTTAATAACGTTGGTGTGTACTATTTCAAATACTTCTTGGAAATCAAGAAATACTGCGTCCGTCTGACTGCCTTGAGCTATGTGAGAGAAGCTTGACTTGAGTTTCATGGAACCAATGTTTCTGGGATGCATACTGGTTGGCTCAGTGTTCGAGATACTTCATTACCTACCTACATATCTCAAAGCATGTTCTAAGGTTCTACAAGATTTCATTGATATTGTATTTCGAGGTAGATTTATGTAGTTTGTACGTGATTAATTTATCTTTGTTACAATAACTATAATACTAGTCAAAGGTGATGCTAAATCGCTGGTGCGAATGTATCTCCCGCGCTTATTTTATATGATTCGATTTTATTCTTTGCTTTGGTCGCATTCGTGTCTGGATGTGGCCAGAGAGCTGTACGCAAATTTTTGTTGCTGCAGTAATCGTAAGCATCTAGTCGTACACATGTTAAACGACGGTGAATGGTATTGAATAGCTCCAATATAATTAATAATTCGTCGTTACTTATTTGTAGTGCACCATAGATTATCCATTGTTAATTACAACATGTTCTTTACTAAAACATTCATAATACACTGCTGGAAAAAAAATGCAACGCCCTAAGGGATTGTACTCAGTGGCACCAGAGTAGAGTATGTGTATACTGAGCGGCTGTAGTATTAATGATTCATTTGTCACTGTCGTCGACGATCAGATGGCACTCAGAAGATCTGTCTGTGCATCCTCGAGTTTGCTGGGAGTAACTCTACTGAGATTAGAGGTGAAGAGGTTTTGCAACATTTCTTCTAGGGTACAGCCATGCAGCGCCGACTATTACGTGCTCTTGTTGAGCACCTTCAGCGTTAGAATGGCGTCGCATTGTGTTTCCCATCTATAACGAAATTAATTTCTATGTAACTCATGTTTGCGGCTGGGACAATACTGCTTGATCCTCCTCTGTAAAGGAATATTTGAAAAAGGAGTTAAACGTTTCTGGCTCCGCTTTGCTTTCCTCTCTGTTTCGGATTATTTATCGTCCTTGTATCAGGATACCGAAGCGATTTCATCAGTAACTACTTCCTGTCCGTTAAAAATTGGACGGCTAGAGGGGAAAAAATACTTGTATCATCGCCGAATGTAAATCACAAACTAGTCAGCTGAATCTGAATTCCTCCTTCCAAAGTCATAAGAAAATAAATCTGACGTAATTTCTGACCGAAGTTTCATAGTTTGCTGACTTTCTACTTCTTAGTTCCACATGAACTTTAGGATTTAGTTTTGATACAAATTGGATGTTTTCCATCATCTCCAGGTTAGCAACGAAATGTCAGAAAGTGTTTAACAAATCAACAGAGGAGGCCCGTGGTCTGCAGTCTCGCAGCATAGATACATTCGCAGTGCGACATCGTTTCCGCTGACCTAGCGACCTGTTGCAACGTTCACCGTTCCCCTATAGTGCTAGTGATATCTAGGAGAGATAATTCGCAGTGAAGACGAAATTTGTAGTTTCTGCGTGGAACGACCTTTCTGAACTAAAAACATGTATTTGATAGATGACACACCATAAATGAAAACAATTCACAATATTTAATTGAAATACGTAGACAATATCGAATGAATTTAGCAGGCTAATTATGTGTCACTCCACGAAGTATCTCGACTGTCACAGGACAGCCAGACGTAATCTACAATGTTGCCAAGTCTCAATCATTCTCGCAGCAGGAAGGAAAACATTTGCACAGCCGATGAGTTTCCTGAGCAGGCTAGCAGTTCAGGAGTAAAGCTTGCGCTTCAAAGGCTTAGCGGAAGCATCTCGCAAATTGGCAGATACCCGAAATACGAAAGGTGCAAGCAAATGTGTGAAATTCAACAGAAACAGTACACATTAAGAGCAGGGGAAATGAAATGAATGGCCTTACTCTTCATAGCTGTCATTATTTTATTTCTGTTTCAGTCTGTGGATTAACAGAATATTCGTATGACAATCATCGAGGCGTAATTGTTCGAAACGACTGGTAAATCAAGCTTATATAGGAAACTAATTTATTGGTCTTTCTAATAAAGTACTCAGTGATAGCCAGTCCTTAAATAAAAAGAAGTTAATTAATTAATGTACAGTTTGTTTACACACAGTGACCCACAGCATCATCTTGGAAATGCGATGTGACTGCAGAAATGGGCAGCTGGTGCTGAAATCTACTGTAGATCTCTCACATACTGTGTAATCACAGCAATACACGCCCTATACTTAAACTTTTGTATAGACGATTTAATTTCTTCGTATTGGAGCTGATAAGTAAGAGTTACAGTCTCTCACAATATCATGCACCTCTTGCATCCCCAATACTCCGCCCACCGCCTACCTCCACAGTGGATTTCTTATAAATTATGATCCCACACACAGGGACACAGCAAAGTTTTATCTTCTCTCCGCATTCGAAATAAATTTTGCAGTCCGTACGGATGTCATATTTCTGTCGTGTCGTTCAAGACGGCCTCTGAACTAGTGTATGATCTACTCATTTTCACCTATGAGATCTTGTAGGTACAGTATTGTCGGCTTTTTTATCACCCTGGACTTTTGTCACTGAAAGCACTGCAACTCCCCCATCGCAAATATTATAATATTTCCGGAAAACCCTCACATTAAGTAGAGAACAGACGACAGATGTACCAACTTATTATTAATGGCAGTATGCAAATGAATACGTCCATCTTGCGTACCCTGAGCTCCTAACTCGTTGAATTTACTGAAGCTCTCGCAGGTCGTCCCGTTGTTAAGTGAAATCACATTTCAACTACGAAGAATAAACAACTCGGGAAGAATTTTTCTCCACCAATTTGTTCTTATAAGCCTCTAGATGAAATTTTACAAAGTAATTCGGCATTATCAAAGCAGTAAATTTGCTACTCGTCCAACATTCTGAATCGTGGCTGTCAGGGGACCTATGATTTGTTTTCAGTATAATACGTCATACGTGTAATTATTAGCCAGTAACTCTCGGATTTTGACCCAAAAGCCAGAAGAACGTAGTATTTCAACCTTTTCCTACTTCGTTACAAATTCATCAGAATCCCCGTGGCACGAATTCTTTTCTGCCAATTTCAGTTAATCCGATGACGCCAACATATGAAACAATAGAAAGTCATTCTAGGCTAATCAGTGCCGCGCATTCGAGGCTTTCTGGTGGTTTCAGCGAATTTCCTCGTTACATGGTGGGGTAACATGCTCCGACGTGAATTGCTTTGTCGTTACAGTGGTAAATCATCATAAATGGTTGCAGATTTATGCCTAGAGTGCGGGTTCCTTGTTATCAGCTTTTGCCGCTGGGAGTTCTCCTTTTACTCTGAAAATTAAGTGAACAGCTAAGGTAAAGGAGAATGTTGCGTGAGATGAACATCAAACACATCCACCTTTCCAGTTCGACATAAAAAAAATCGAAAATAAGCGAGTAAGACTTTCTAAGCACGAACAAATAACATCATCAGTAATACTATTATAGTAATAATTAATTAAGTTTGGCATATTCCAACATTCAGTCTACACAAAAACTGCAATACGAAATGAGATTTTTTTTGAGACGGCATTACTGAATTTCATTGTGGTTCTTTCGAGCTGTGTAGGAGAAGGGACAATACAAATTATTTTACACAATCCACTTTTTCAGCGATGCTCCAGCTTGCTGTAAAATTTGAATTCGCACTAGAAAACAAACACGATGTTACAGAGGTAGTGAAACGCCGATGCGTAGAACATTTCTCAGTGCTATAGTAACAGTTAACGCGGAAAGAATAGCATATTGTTGGCAGGGCGAAAGATAAGAGGAATTGTAGCAATTTATAAGTAAAATGACTTTCTTGCTGTCACAAAATTAAATTTTCTCATTGTCACTTACTACGTTCAGAATGTTGTCACCTTTATGTTCAGAATGTTTCTTCAAAATTACAAGAAAATAGGCAATAAATTTGGAAGGATAGTTCAAGTCTGGTTCCGAAAGTTAGTAGACGATCACGGAGACGCCAAAAAAATCTTGTGATATTTCGAAGTCTCGGCTTTTCCAACAAGAGAAATCTCACTCTAGAGCTGCTATCCAAATCTGTCTAGGTGTATGCTACCAGACATCATATTGTGGGCAAGCTTCATTCAGTGTATATACCGAATACATTACTGACTTCACGTCGATTCTGCTTGATAATTAGAATTGTCTATGTTTATTGCCATAGAAAACATTGTAAAACTAGATAAAGTACCCTGTGAGTTATGTAACAGTGTTGTTGTATGTTTATATGTGTAGTTGTGTAATGAAGATATAATTGCGTCCTGATAATTGCAAAGTTGAAAGCTCTTACGTAAAATTTTTGGAATGAGCCTTTCTTATGGTAAGGATAGTTTAGCCACATATCTAGGGCTATAAAACGTCTATATCTCCAGCATCTCGGCTTTTGCCAGTTTTTCTAAAAAACAGTTCACGTAAGGTAGAGCTAGTGCTTTGCAAGTGGGCCGCAGACAGAAAGAAATCTGAAAATTGCCTTGTACCACTGTAAAATTTCATAAAGTATGAACTAATAGTGAAACGTAAACACCAAAATGTGAATTACTATAGACACGTTGGTACTCAAGAATTCCTGGGGACACATATCCGCTGTCATCTTACTGCAGTGGACAAAAGTTCCTCATTTCGGCATAAGCGGATAGACTTGTAATCCGTCAAATGTCACGATTTTTCGCTTTTTACGACAATATTATCATCAGATGTAAGCTGCCTAATTTTGTTAAAGGCAGATAGAGCTGTAATCCACAGTGGCTTAATTTATTTGATCCTTAAGATAATATAAGTGGTTTTTGAACACTAGTTTTGACGTCTGTATGATAGGACATTAACGCCATCGTGTCTTCAGTCATTGTTTTGTGACAGCGCAACCTCACGTAGAAAGGCCGGCCGCGGTGGTCTAGCGGTTCTAGGCGCTCAGTCCGGAACCGCGCGACTGGTACGGTCGCAGGTTCGAATCCTGCCTCGGGCATGGATGTGTGTGATGTCCTTAGGTTAGTTAGGTTTAAGTAGTTCTAAGTTCTATGGGACTGATGACCACAGCAGTTAAGTCCCATAGTGCTCAGAGCCATTTGAACCATTTTGAACCTCACGTAGAAACGAAAAAAAAATATTCAAATGTCTGTAAAATCTTATGGGACTACAATGCTAAGGTCATCAGTCCCTAAGTTTACACACTACTTAACCTAAATTCTCCTAAGGACAAACATACACACCCATGCCCGAGGGAGGACTCCAACCTCCGCCGGGACCAACCACACAGTCCATGACTGCACCGCCTTAGACCGCACGGCTAATCCCGCGCGGCTAAAAACGAAAATGAATCAAAATAAAACACCTATTTTTCAAACTACTGGTCATTAAAATTCAGAAATTGAAAAAAATGTATATTGTAATGAACTGGCTGCTCATATAAATACACTCCTGGAAATTGAAATAAGAACACCGTGAATTCATTGTCCCAGGAAGGGGAAACTTTATTGACACATTCCTGGGGTCAGATACATCACATGATCACACTGACAGAACCACAGGCACATAGACACAGGCAACAGAGCATGCACAATGTCGGCACTAGTACAGTGTATATCCACCTTTCGCAGCAATGCAGGCTGCTATTCTCCAATGGAGACGATCGTAGAGATGCTGGATGTAGTCCTGTGGAACGGCTTGCCATGCCTTTTCCACCTGGCGCCTCAGTTGGACCAGCGTTCGTGCTGGACGTGCAGACCGCGTGAGACGACGCTTCATCCAGTCCCAAACGTGCTCAATGGGGGACAGATCCGGAGATCTTGCTGGCCAGGGTAGTTGACTTACACCTTCTAGAGCACGTTGGGTGGCACGGGATACATGCGGACGTGCATTGTCCTGTTGGAACAGCAAGTTCCCTTGCCGGTCTAGGAATGGTAGAACGATGGGTTCGATGACGGTTTGGATGTACCGTGCACTATTCAGTGTCCCCTCGACGATCACCAGTGGTGTACGGCCAGTGTAGGAGATCGCTCCCCACACCATGATGCCGGGTGTTGGCCCTGTGTGCCTCGGTCGTATGCAGTCCTGATTGTGGCGCTCACCTGCATGGCGCCAAACACGCATACGACCATCATTGGCACCAAGGCAGAAGCGACTCTCATCGCTGAAGACGACACGTCTCCATTCGTCCCTCCATTCACGCCTGTCGCGACACCACTGGAGGCGGGCTGCACGATGTTGGGGCGTGAGCGGAAGACGGCCTAACGGTGTGCGGGACCGTAGCCCAGCTTCATGGAGACGGTTGCGAATGGTCCTCGCCGATACCCCAGGAGCAACAGTGTCCCTAATTTGCTGGGAAGTGGCGGTGCGGTCCCCTACGGCACTGCGTAGGATCCTACGGTCTTGGCGTGCATCCGTGCGTCGCTGCGGTCCGGTCCCAGGTCGACGGGCACGTGCACCTTCCGCCGACCACTGGCGACAACATCGATGTACTGTGGAGACCTCACGCCCCACGTGTTGAGCAATTCGGCGGTACGTCCACCCGGCCTCCCGCATGCCCACTATACGCCCTCGCTCAAAGTCCGTCAACTGCACATACGGTTCACGTCCACAGTCGCGGCATGCTACCAGTGTTAAAGACTGCGATGGAGCTCCGTATGCCACGGTAAACTGGCTGACACTGACGGCGGCGGTGCACAAATGCTGCGCAGCTAGCGCCATTCGACGGCCAACACCGCGGTTCCTGGTGTGTCCGCTGTGCCGTGCGTGTGATCATTGCTTGTACAGCCCTCTCGCAGTGTCCGGAGCAAGTATGGTGGGTCTGACACACCGGTGTCAATGTGTTCTTTTTTCCATTTCCAGGAGTGTAGCTACTGGTGAATAAAATTCGGAGTAGCTGAAAAGATATTGCAGTAAACTGATCATAAAACTTATCGTAACACACAGAGCCTGAACACTGACTTATTTCATTTGACAGCAGACGATACGATTTAGTCTGCAAATATCTGCAGATTCAACATATAGTATTGTAGTCTTCTTTACGAGATATTGTTATTTGCCAAGACCGCCAGGAAGGGTACACCGACTACTGAAGCACAAACGTGTTTACAGTTTCAAAGTCAAAAATTATAGTTTTGAATTTTCGAGTTTGGAATTGTAAATATGATTGTGACAAAGCGTCGTGTTTCAGTAGTCGGTGTGGGCACGGCTTTTTGTTATGTGATCTGAAGATGGCCATGTTACTGGTTGAAACTAAAAATCGATGCATCCTTTCGTGAGATCTTGACAAATAAAAAGCTATCATAAAGAAGACAACAACACTCGATTTAACATACTTACCACAAACATGAATTCCCCTGTAATTTTAAACGCATTTACAGCACAACAATTGAGATTTACGTTCGCTAAGTGAGATTATTCAGTTTGATACTGTCTTCAAGAGACGTCCTTTGAAATTTGCCTTATGTGGTATTTTGCAAACAGCGTTAAAGACTTATTTCCAGTATGAGAAATATTTATTTGTGTCAATTATTATGAAAAATTATTATTCATGGCATTAAAGGCGTAAATAATCCATTATTTAATGAAAAACCATGTTCTTGGGGTAAAGCGTGTGTCTTGGCAGGCTGTTTGAATATTACGATTTTCAGTAATTCGTACTTAATTCAAACTGAAGTGCAGTGTGCACTACTGTTAAAAAAATTGAGAAGTTGGGCGACAATAACGGGGAGCACCTGGATAGTCTACTGTCATTGCATCAGTTCGACCATAAACACATCACGACTTCGTCAACGCTCGCGACCGCGACCTCGAGCTTGCAAAGTGTCTCCAGAAGGATCAAGGAGCTGTAAGGACAGTAGTTGGCATGTCTGTTTATCGTTCCGACTTTGCGCTATTTGTGCGACCCCAATTTTCAGGTAAAAATTAGCTGATCAACAGTATTTGTAGACTTTTTTTACTACTTTTGGACTTGTCTAACATTTCAGGGGTTCAGATCAAGCAGTTTGTCCACATAGAAGTGACAAGCGTTTTTTACATGTCTTCATCAAAGCTAAAACGATGAAATATATTCACATATCTGAACATTAATTTGCGTTCAGTTTATGGGAAATGCACAGTCGAATTCCGAAGGGGAGTTGTGGGGGTGCACAGCAATGCGATACCCTGTGGCTCGTATCACCTCCACAACGAAATGACAGTCTGCTGTGGATGATATTAAATCGTCTACAGAAAGGTGTAAGAATACAGCGTACTGCTGTGATAAACAAGCATAAGTGTCGGTTGCAACATAAAGTCGCGCAGGAGCCGTACAATCAGGATATGTATACTGAAAATTGGCTTCTCATCGCTTTATGCGGTCGCTAACAACGACAAAAATTTGTTTATACGTTAAAAATTTGTTTATGCGTTTCAGGCACAGTCTGCCAACAGAACTTCATATAAAAGGACTTGATACAGAGTGCCATCCCACATCATTTCAGTCTTAACGTTGATGGTGAATTAAGATCGAAGTGACGTGAAACGATCTTACAGTTTGTAATGAAAACAGTCTAACTCTAGATCTTTCAATACAACAGACATTAGATAATAAAATAGACACATTGATGCAGAAAAAGCTATGCATTTGTACGAAAGCGAGACTTTTACTCCTTATCAACATAATCCCCTTCAATATTAATACTTCTCCCAACAAAGAACTATTTCTTTATGTACCTGATGCAAAGAAATCTTTGTTTTGTTATTTGAGTCACTTTCCCACAGATCTTTGTTTCATGCTTTGCCTTTTGGATTCTGGTTCAAAATAGTGAACCGAAGTTTGCCAACGTGAATGGACAAACGTCGCAGTTAGACCATAGGCTCAAAGCGCGGTCCGTCGCGATCACCCGGGCTGACGCTACATCTGTAGAGGAAATAGAGTGCAAAACACCAGTGCAACCAATTCTAGAATGCTGCTCAGCGTTGGGGGCCCTTATGAAGTAGGCGTACCATCAACCAACGAACGAATTCGAAGACACTGCTAGTATCGTAACTGGTCGGCACAGTCCTTACTAAAGTGAACAGAGGCATTTAGCGAAGTGAAAGAGAATCTGTGGAAGAAAGAGAACATTGTTCTTGCGAAACATTGTTGGGTAAATTTAGATGACCTGTATTCGAGTAAGACTGTGTGACAATCCTGCTTCCAGCGTCGTACATCTCGCGTAGGAACCATGAGAGCAAGGTAAGAGAGATAGGGCACATACAGAGGCGTGGTACGAAGCACCCTCCATCACACATTGTACAGTGACTTGCGGAGTATGTGTGTAGGCAGTGTGATATCGACACAATGGTCATATCGTGCGATCCACAAGTAGGATCACATCGCCCCCTAAAACAGTTCTCTGATGGCGAGAATTGCCGCCCGGTAAGGTGAGGAATCGCTGTCTACACTTTCACACTCGGGAGCAAACGGTCGAACGGCCTCACGCGTGACCTTAAAATATGGAAGTCCGTAATTGTGCCTGTCTGGATTCTAGTCCGCCCCACCAGGTGGGCGCAGTGACATGGGAACATTTCATACACAAATGAGGGTTCTCCGTGTTTCACGTTCCCACAAGAATAAACGTCGTTCATCAATCGTGGCATATCATTCGCGATACATCGCTGAAATAAACATAATTCTAGTAAATTTTCCGTTGGTGCTTGACAGAACATGAAAACAACATTAAATAGGGAACGCCTTCCTAATGTTCTGCAAAATTTTGCCGCGATGAACTTCAGTGATTGGTCAGAGATGTCGACTGACAGGTTTGATATGAACCAATTACTGTCTCCAATAACCGCGTTACCAAGTGATATGTTAAACATAATGTCTGTCATACTAGATGCACTTAACAGTGATGGTTAGTACGCCCGAGTTATCGTCAGTGGTGGCTTGTGGTAGAGTGGCATTCATCTCGAGGATCGATATAACCCTTATTAAGTCCGCCCGGAATAACAGCCGATACGTTGGTTATTTTATTGCGTATGACGCGCTAACATACCTAGAAGGATTTTATTGACACAATCGATATCACATTTCATCACCGATATGGTAAGGTTTTATAAATGAGACACAACACTTTTCCACTTAATAATCATTCACACTTACGGTTTAGTTCTGGTAGTGGGAGATTTGTAATGTCTTTCTGTAATTTTGCCACTTCTCCTGTATAAGTAGTTCTTCTTTAAGGTCGGGAGCAGCTGCCTCGGATAACAGTGTGTGTGTGTGCGCGCGCGCGCGCGCGCTCGCGCGCGCGCGCGCGCGCGAATGTGTGAACTACTTTACGTGGCTATAAATATCGTCTGTTTTCATGGAAATAATTGGACAGAGACTCGCACCGGTCGTTGATTGAAAACCGATACGCCCCTTCACTCTTGGCACAGGTGCTTCAAAGCTAGCGCTCTCTCTCTCTCTCTCTCTCTCTCTCTCTCTCTCTCTCTCTCTCTCACACACACACACACACACACACACACACACACAGCAAATCTCCACCGATGTGACAGGCCACCGGCTCTCTGCTGCTACTCGAGCTGTGAAATCGTTTGATAAGCGATCCAGCACGCATTATTGTGCCTTCCGCAGAGCAGGCCTAGGAGCAGGCCGCGTGTGTGGTGGCAGTAGCTTCGTGAAGGGCACCTCACTCCATGTTGGGGGTGGGGCACGCACCCTGACCTTCTGCTTTAGGAATGTTTCCGTAACCTGTGACACTTACATAGTCAGGCGCAGTGCATGTCGTTTCCGATCTTTTAGTATCAGTCTTATATGGTGCTGTATTAGAGTTCTGCATAGTTACATTTTTTTCTTTCCTGCCTTGACCATTCGACCTCTTTCGTTCAAACTTTAGGAATTCTCTAACCAATGCTGTCTGGGCAAGACACACACTGTTTGATTTCTGCCACTATTTCTCTCATTCTACTACGAGGGTCACTCCGAAAGAAATGCACACTATTTTTTTTAAAAATCCATCTTTTATTCTACATGTTTGAAAGTTTTACAGTGTGTAGATACATCCTTTAGGAACAATATTTTCATTTCTACACATAATTTCCATCCCTCTCAACTGCCTTAACGCCGTCTTGGAACCAGCGCCTGTATACCCGCACAGTAAAATTCTGGGCTAACCTGTTGGAGCCACTGTTTGGCAGCGTGCACAAGGGAGTCATCATCTTCAAACCTTGTTCCACGAAGAGAGTCTTTCAGTTGCCCAAAGAGATGATAGTCACATGGTTTTTTCACTGACATGTGGCCGTGCATTGTCGTGCAACAGCAAAACATCCTGATTTTGCCGATGTGGTCGAACACGACTCAGTCGAGCTTGAAGTTTCTTCAGTGTCGTCACATATGCACCAGAATTTATGGTGGTTCCACTTGGCATGATGTCCACAAGAAATAGTCCTTCGGAATCGGAAAACACCGTAGCCATAACATTTCCAGCATAAGGTGTGGCTTTGAATTTTTTCTTGGGTGAATTTGCATGATGCCACTCCATTGATTGCCTCTTCGTCTCTGGTGAAAAATAATGGAGCCATGTTTCATCACCTGTCACAATTCTTCCAAGAAATTCATCTCCACCATTCTCGTGCTGTTCCAAAAGTTCGCTGCATACTATTTTTCTTGTTTCTTTGTGAGCCACTGTCAACATCCTGGGAACCTACCTGGCACAAATGTTTTTTTAACGCCAACACTTTCAGGATTCTGCAAACACTTCCTTCCCCTATCCGAACGTAGCGTGACAATTCGTTCACTGTGATGTGTCTGTCAGCAGTCACCAATTCGTTAACTCTCTGCACGTTGTCTGGAGTGTGTGCAGTACGAGGCCTACCGCTGCGAGGACAATCCTCAATATTGCCGTGCCCGCTTTCATCACGTAACCTGCTTGCCCATCGACTAACTGTACTGCGATCGACAGCAGCCATCTCCATACACGTTTTTCAACCTCTTGAGGATGTTTCTCACTGTATCGTTTTCACAGCACAGGAATTCTGTGACAGCACGTTGCTTCTGACAAACGTAAAGTGTAGCAGTCATCTTGAAGACATGCTGTGACGGCG
Source organism: Schistocerca serialis cubense (assembly GCF_023864345.2). Lineage (NCBI taxonomy): Eukaryota > Metazoa > Arthropoda > Insecta > Orthoptera > Acrididae > Schistocerca > Schistocerca serialis. Next base: position 245,892,473 of record NC_064639.1, on the reverse strand, counting down.
CCACTCACGGGAACAGGTTGAACTAAATTTGAAAACAAGTGGGAAGGATGTATCTACACACTGTAAAACTTTCACACATGCAGAATGAAAACTGTATATTTACAAAAATAGTGTGCATTTGTTTTGGAGTGACCCTCGTAATATAATTAAAATTTCTCTGGTTGTGTGTCACGTTATTGCTGGCTGGCAATATAAACAATTTGTCTTTCGCGGTTGAACCTTAGTAACTTAAAAAAAAAAAAACACGAGAAAAACGTATTGAGCGTACGGAGAGAGGATCAGGGATTAACAGCCATCCCAACTCGCTTTGTTCTTGCGGAATTTTCCGGAATTTCCTCCGCTCCTTAACTTCATTGTGATTATATTGAGCTATAACACACTTTTGAGCCTCCAAATGAGTCATGAAAATCATGGAAACTTGTCCGCGATGTGTCAGTTAATTCGCGCCCGAATTATCCTGTAAGCATTAAGTAATTAAGTTGCGAAGCCGCTGCAGGTTTTTAACTAACATTCTAAGGGAACGTGGAGATTGCGAAGATACACCCCGATCGTGATGTGTGTTACCCATCTCTCGTGTTCCGCTCGAAGCGAATGTGACGTTTTTTCCTACTTCCCAATTCCCCGTCTTACCGACGTCACTTTCGACAGAGTTAAAACCATTTCTTTCCAAGAAAACAATCATTTTTCTTTTCGTTTTATCCTGAAAATTTTTAGAATTTTCTTCCACGTTCGGAACACATCGTCATATTGGTCAGTTTTACGATCGTACGAGAGATTTCTGACAATGCTAGACAAGGATCCCGTCAGTAGTTACATAGCTCTTGATCTCGCTTCTCAGTGACAATACATTTCGTGGCATGAGCAGTAGGATGGGGGCGACATAACGCATCGCTGTTATTCTTCGTCTTCTTCAGTGTCAAATTTGGCTTACTTCGGGATCCCGTCTTTAATATTTCTTTTTGAATGACTTTGTAGAAAGTTGATACACTCATATACGGGTCGTCTTTGTCTCTTCTTCTAGCCAATCATATTGCTACTGTCAGGAAAATAATTTTTATGTTTGTATTTTATCCTCCTCCGATTCCAAGTAATGAACTGCTAGCTACCCATGGCTCTCAGGAATTTCGTGTCGTGCGGTAGGGCGTAGCATCCGATATTCACGCGAAGCCGGCAGGGTTGCGACAATTACTATGTGAGAGTAATACTGTACTGACGATGTCTTGTGGTTTCTGGTGTATGACCTCTCATCAGTTAATCATTCAAAAAATCGTCTGTGTAACTATGTCACAGAAGCAAAATAAACGAAGTCAAGATACGACAAGGCTTCAGAAAGTAATTTACACATTATTATGGCAGGCCATGTAGCTCTTACTGAATGCTGCATTACTCATCAAAATGATACAAACACAAGACACTATTTGGTCACCATGTCTATGTAAGTAACGGTTGGAACGTTCTACCAGTCCTTCAGTTCATCACGGAGCCATTCGAGAACCACTGAGTGAACGTAATCGTCGCTGGGGAATGCGTTTCCCCCAGATTTCCTTTCGGCTTGCCAAAATAATGGAAAGGACATGGTGCAAGACCTAAACTTCACTATCACCATCACACACGTCTATGCGGTCTTGGTGAAATTGTTGCCACCATTTCACTCTGGCCCGATGCGACGTGGCATTTGGCCCGTACACCGTTAGAATTTCAACGTAAATATATGTGGAGTTGGGACGTTTTATCCACAAGAATCGGGCTGTCCCGCGTACTTCCACTTTGGAGGACGTTTCCAGTTGCCATGCCATTTCAGTTGTACACTGTGATGTACCTGTTATCCGTACAGCAGTAGAACAGCGTGTGCAGAAAACACGGAACATACGCACATTGCGCCACTCTTCTTGCCTAATAGTCTTAGCATATAACGACTTGTGTTACTTCCTTGCCGAAACCCCTACCCATAAAAAAATCAACAGTTTGAAGTGGATGGCGGGAGATAGACAGCAGCATTCTAAAGAACTGCAGGTTGGAAGAAACTCAATCAATTCGCTGATGTCTCTGATTGTTTTAGTGCTATGCCAGGTGCTACAGTTATACACTGGTGTGCACAAAACTTAAGGGCGAAAGTAACTTTCGCATGATGTCTCACTGCCTAATAACATAGCTCGACGAAACTTGGACCATACATAGAAAGAAATGCTACAGTGTAATACAGAAGGTAACTGCGGGGGGGGGGGGGGGAGGGGGGGGGGAACGAATTGAGACGAACAGAAACGACCCAAAGACAGTAATTACGCTGAAGTCACCGCGATTTATGACATCTACATCTACATACATATTCCGCAATCCATCATACGGTGCGTGGCGGAGGGTACCTCGTACCACAACTAGCATCTTCTCTCCCTGTTCCACTCCCAAACAGAACGAGGGAAAAATGACAGCCTATATGCCTCTGTACGAGCCGTAATCTCTCTTATCTTATCTTTGTGGTCTTTCCGCGAAATGTAAGTTGGCGGCAGTAAAATTGTACTGCAGTCAGCCTCAAATGCTGGTTCTCTAAATTTCCTCAGTAGCGATTTACGAAAAAAACGCCTCCTTACCTCTAGAGCCTCCCACCCGAGTTCCTGAAGCATATCCGTAACACTCGCGTGATGATCAAACCTACCAGTAACAAATCTAGCAGCCCGCCTCTGAATTGCTTCTATGTCCTCCCTCAATCCGACCTGATAGGGATCCCAAACGCTCGAGCAGTACTCAAGAATAGGTCGTATTAGTGTTTTATAAGTGGTCTCCTTTACAGATGAACCACATCTTCCCAAAATTCTACCAATGAACCGAAGACGACTATCCGCCTTCCCCACAACTGCCATTACATGCTTGTCCCACTTCATATCGCTCTGTAATGTTACGCCCAAATATTTAATCGACGTGACTGTGTCAAGCGCTATACTACTAATGGAGTATTCAAACATTACGGGATTCTTTTTCCTATTCATCTGCATTAATTTACATTTATCTATATTTAGAGTTAGCTGCCATTCTTAACACCAATCACAAATCCTGTCCAAGTCATCTTGTATCCTCCTACAGTCACTCAACGACGACACCTTCCCGTACACCACAGCATCATCAGCAAACTGCCGCACATTGCTACCCACCCTATCCAAAAGATCATTTATGTCGATAGAAAACAACAGCGGACCTGCCACACTTCCCTGGGGCACTCCAGATAATACCCTCACCTCCGATGAACACTCACCATCGAGGACAGCGTACTGGGTTCTATTACTTAAGAAGTCTTCGAGCCACTCACATACTTGGGAACCAGTCCCATATGCTCGCACCTTAGTTAGGAGTCTGCAGTGGGGCACCGAGTCAAACGCTTTCCGGAAGTCTAGGAATATGGCATCCGTCTGATACCCATCACCCATGGTTCGCAAGATATCATGTGAAAAAAGGTGCGAATTGCGTTTCGCAGGAGCGATGCTTTCTAAAGCCGTGCTGATGCATGGACAGCAACTTCTCTGTCTCAAGGAAATTCATTATATTCGAACTGAGAATATGTTCGAGAATCCTGCAACAAACCGATGCTACGGATATTGGTCAGTAATTTTGAGGATCCGTCCTTCTACCCTTCTTATATACAGGCGTCACCTCCGCTTTTTTTCCAGTCGCTCGGGACTTTACGTTGGGCAAGAGATTCGCGATAAATGCAAGCTAAGTAAAGAGCCAATGCAGTAGAGTACTCTCTGTAAAACCGAATTGGAATCCCATCAGGACCTGGCGATTTATTTATTTTCAACCCATTCAGCTACTTCACAACCCCAGGGATGTCTATCACTATGTCGTCCATACGGGAATCTGTACGAGACTCAAACGGCGGTATGTTTGTACGATCCTCCTGCGTGAAACAGTTCTCAAATGCTGTGATGATCTCCAAGACATTACAGAAGGCGGGACATGGTTCTTAATAGATTGTGTGAACACCACGGACAGTAAAACATGCTCTGCAACGTGCTCCCATTCTCACTGTAAGGTTTTAAGGAGTTTTTATGATAGGACGTTCCCTTTCTTCACCAGCGTGGTTGGCAACGGCTCGATGGTCGTTGGAATATTTGCACGTGCTACGGTGCGTCACCCCAAAGCATCCCAAACGTCGCTCGATGGGACTGAAGTCGGGGGCAGGAGGAAGGCAGTCTATTCGCAGAATATCCTCTCGTTCTAAAAGCTGCACTGCCTGCGCTGTTCGATGCGGTCGCACATGGGCATCCCTAAAAATGAAGTCAGAGCCAAATGCACCTCTTAAAAGACGCATATGTGTTACAGTTAACGGGTGAACCGTGTTGTAGGTCAGTACATCCATGCAACATTATGCCTCCCCACACCATAACACCTAGACCACCAAAACAATCATGTCCGACAATGTTGTTGGGTGCATTACGTATTCCCATCTCTCACCATGAGAGGTCACGTCCAGAATCACTACTCAGATTGAATCTGCGCTTATCCGAGAAGAGCACACGATCCCACCCCTTGTTGATCCAGTCTCTATGCTCTTAGCACCATCGCAAACGGTGCTGTCGATGTGCGTGTCTATAGAACACAACGCACTGGCCGTCGGGCAAAGAGACCACCCCCATGAAGTCGCCGCGCCACTGTGGAGCGTGAGACTGCGTACCTTGCTATCTTTTTAAATGCGGTTGCATTTGCTCTTTTGCACTGTTACACGATGTAGCGGCCATCAACTGGTGAAGTTGACTATAGTCGACAACCTCCTCTTCTTCAGGCAGCGATGTCTCTGGTTCGGAACGTTCCCCTTGCATCTGAGTTGGGTTGGGTTGATTTGGGGATGAGACCAAACTGCGAGGTCATCGGTCTCATCGGATTAGGGAAGGATGGGGAAGGAAGACGGCCGTGCCCTTTCAAAGGAACCATCCTAACATTTGCCTGAAGCGATTTAGGGAAATCACGGAAAACCTAAATGAGGATGGCCGGACGCGGGATTGAACCGTCGTCCTCCCGAATGCGAGTCCAGTGTGCTAACCACTGTGCCACCTCGACCGGTCCCTTGCATTTCAATGAAACACTGCTGTGAGCAATACCAAACTCCTGTTCTACACTCGTCGCACTTCATCTTTACTCTAGCTTTCCGATGCTTCTTTCCTGTGTGAAGTCATTCATATGTTGTACGCTGACCATGTTGTAATGAACACCACCCCAGTGCACCGTAATTGCCCGCTAATTGACACACATTGTCTTTTCCTGTTCCTTCAACTGCCTTGTTTTGCAATTCTTGCCCCATGTGGCGCTGTAGTTACGCTGACCTCACACCATGTGACGTCCAGCTTTCTGTACACGACTGTGAGACCTCCGGCAACATGCTCCCGTACTTTCATTCATGTCCACCGAATAGTTAATATGTTAATTTACTTTATCTAGCTCGTCCTCAAGTTTTGCAGAGCAGTGTATATTACTACTTTAATCTTCCACTATATGCGAGAGTCACTGAGAGACGCGAGAAATGCCTGAGGAGAACTGGCTGTGGCCGCTCGTTAGTTCTCGAGTTACGTGAAGCTTCTTACGGTCTGTAGCGGTGAGATCTCAGATTGACAGCTTTCTTGCATTGTTCCGTGGCGCCCCGGTTCTAGTCTTGCACGGACGAAACGTTACTCAGCAGCTCTGAGTGAAACGCATTCTTTCCGCTTCAGTTGAGTTTGCCCTGTAACGCAATAGCGTTACTGGTACGGGCGCCAGCTTGTTGCGCCAGCTTATTCCTGTGGGTGGCTTAGGTGAACCAGCTGACATGTGCCAGTATTATGAACTCGCATTCTGCGGTTTCTCGAAATCGGTTAATGCGAACGCAACCGTGGTCTTGTTCAAGATTATTTTGAAATCAACACACTGGTCGACGTGGCGCAATAGTAAGACACTGGAATCGCATTAGGCAGGACGCGGGGTCACCGGCCTTCCAGAGACTGGTTTTCCGTGGTTACCCGAAAACACATAGCGATGTGTCCTTTGGAAAGGAGACAGGAGATTTTCGTCTCTTTCCTTCAGCCCGGCTGTGATCTCTCTAATGACCTAATCATCGATCGGACATTAAACGCTGTCTTTCCTTCGTTAAGGAACAGAAACAAAAAAAAGTAAAAACTCAGAACTTGAAAGGATTTGCTGATGTGAAGAGCTAACTAGTTTTTTTTCGTAGATACGTATTCTCAATGCATACCTATCTGGAAATAGCTTAGAACGCAGAAGCTTACATATCACAGGATACGCAGACTGCATGTACAATCATGTGGGAGCATGACATTTGATAGATGTATGGACATGTCATGTTCAACGATTCACAATGAGAATGGGAAGTTGCTTCAGTGCCTATCGACGCTGAGCACCCTTACCCGAGCATCACGCAGAGAAGAGCAATATCCGAAGGATTGAGTGGTCAGCGAATTCGGTGACTATAATCTTACAAGACAAGTACAGACAGTCGGGCTTGCCTCGCTATGTGAGTTACAGATTACTCTCGGGAAATCTGAAGACAGACAGCAATAGCAATGGTTCAAAATCTTTGTAACAGGCTGCCTGTGTTCAGTTTTTACTTTATCTGAAACAAGAAGTTTCATTGGTTCAGTCACCGCTTAGTGTGTTTGGTGCTCACAAAATTGTAAATAACCCATGTATCTTTTTGAATCGTATACTTTCATTCACATTTATTCTTTAATTTTTCAGGAAAACTGTGTCATATTCCGAGACTATCTAAATGTGTTTGAGCAAGGTACTTTGTTTAACAGTGTCGTGGGCGATACTCATAAAATGCGTGTTAGTGACGTCATTCTTTTTGTGTCTCGTTAGAGTGCAGGAAATTGCAGTTAGTCACCACGTTCTCTTTAGAGATATGTTCAAAGGACTTGTTCTATCACACCGTAGGTGCACCAATGTCGCTTCCTGTTAATAGAAAACATTCGTTTCAGAAGGTCAATACTTTGTATGCTTGAATCCTGACGATCACTTTTCTCACGTAGCTGAAAAATTTTCATTCGTTAGACAGCGGTGATCTGGTTATCACATTTCAGCCCATTGTTGTTAGTGAGAAAGATAGTGGCTTTTTTTCCAATTTTATCGGCGCTGTTGTGTGTGAGTTTTATTTATTCGTGTTCTTTTAGGTGTACCTTTGTGTCTTAGAATATACGGCACGGAGTGCAACTACATCTCACTTCTGCAGACAGCGTTGTTGTGTGTTGCGGAAGATAATGCATCACTTCCGTTTCACCTCTTTTCATGTTCCATTCGTGAATGGTGAGGAAAGCACTTGCCGGTAAGTCTCTGTATGGGAATATATCTGATTGAGCGTAATTTCGTCGGATATACCTAGAAGGAAGTAATATGTTGCATGGCTGCGTGGAATGAACGTTCTCGGATTTTTGGCAGTACTTAAGTTCGGTTTTCACACAGCGGTCAATATTATTTTTTGCTGGGTCTTAAAATTAATGAATGTGCGGTATAAATGTGAAGTTGCGTTATGGTTCGTATTGCACATTAGATTGTAAATCTCCACGGGTGTTACGTATATCGCAGATAAGAATGCAACGGAATTTTCTTTCTTTCAAAAGCTTGTTTAAGCACAGACATGTGTGATTTTGTTCTTCCTGTCTTGTAATACGTCTAAGTAACTTTCTGCACTCTAAATCATGAAACTTCATGCTGTACAAGCTTCCACTCTGTTGTCCCCTATTGCGAACGTCTGTGAAATATGAGTAGAGAAACATGTTTGTCTAAGAAGTGAAATACATTTCATTTGTATAAAATCAGTTACAGCTATTCTTTTCTGTAAGACAAATAGTCCTGGTCGTGCAGCTTATTGCGCAACGCACAAGGTGACGCCGCGTCCACACCGGACGCGCCGCGCACAGACCCTCAGCGCAGAAAGGAGAAGTGTGTTCCTAGGTGCGCAGCAATGTTCCAGTGTACGCGCACACGCCAGTGTAGTAGTAGTAGTAGTAGTAGTAGTAGTATTTGTGTTGTTGTTGTTGTTGTTGTTGTTGTAATAATGGTAATTTCATTCATCAGTGGATCACTTTTCCAAGGATATTGGGCATGTCTTAGAATTAAAATTTAAGAACAGTAAAAGTAACATAATTTGTACATACACCCATTTACATACTTACAGATCAAATTTGACAAGACGAAACTGAAAGAAGGAACTAAAAACTGGAAGATGAAACTGAAAATTGCAAGAGTTGCTTTTATTGTGTTTATTATAATCTGAAGATGGACAAACGTAGAAAACATCGTCAGTGGGTGACACCAGGACTGAAAATTCGAAAGATACGTGGAGGAATATAGCCTTTAAGTAATGTATGTATCGGTAGTGATCAGTAGGATATCAGTTATAAGTTTCGCTAACAACATAGTTATCTACAGCGAAAGCGAGGAAGTCTTACAGGCTACTGAGCACAGATTAGATTAGTGAAAACTTACCATCAAGGTTGTGGACCACGAAGTAGGCGAAATGAAGAAATTCTACTATCATGGAAGCAACATAACAAATGATGGACGAAGCAAGGAAGACATAGAAAGTGGACTATCACAGGCAAAGAAGGCATTCCTGGCTAAAGGAATACTGCCAGTATCAAAATTCAACCTTAATTTCGTGAAGCAATTTCTAAGGATGTATACAGTGTGATCAAAAGTATCTGGACACCTGGCTGAAAATGACTTAAAAGTTCTTGGCGCCCTCCATCGGTAATGCTGGAATTCAATACGGTGTTGGTCCACCCTTAGCCTTCATGACCCACTCTCGCAGGCTTACGTTCAATCAGTTGCTGGAAGGTTTCTTGGGGAGTGGTAGCCTATTCTTCACGGAGTGCTGCACTGAGGAGAGGTATCTAAGCCAGTCGGTGTGACCTGGCACGAAGTCGGCGTTACAAAACATCCCAAAGGTGTGCTCTATAGGATGCAGATCAGAACTCTGTACAGGCCAGTCCATTACCGGGATCTTATTGTCGCGTAAGCACTCTGCCATAGGCAGTGCATTATGAATAGGTGCTCGATCGTGTTGAAAGATGCAATCGCCATCCCCGAATTGCTCTTCAACAGTGGGAAGCAAGAACGTGCTTAAAACGTCAATGTAGGCCTGTGCTGTGATAGTGCCACGCAAAACAACAATGGGTGCAAGCCCCCTCCATGAAAAACACGATCACTCCGTAACACCACCGCCTCCGAATTCTACTGTTGGCACTACACACTCCGGCAAATGATGTTCACCGGGCATGCGCCATACCCACACCCTGCCATCGGATCGCCAAATTGTGTACCGTGATTCGTCACTCCACCAACGTTTTTCCACTGTTCAATCGTCCAATGTTTATGCTCCTTACACCAAGCGAGGCGTCGTTTGGCATTTACCGGCGTGATGGGTGGCTTATGAGCAGCCGCTTGACCATGAAATCCAAATTTTCTCACATGCCGCCTAACTGTCATAGTGCTTGCAGTGGATCCTGATGCAATTTGGAATTCCTGTTGGTGGTCTGGAGAGATGTTTGCCTATTATACATTAAGACCCTCTTCAATTGTCAACGGTCTCTTGTCAGTCAACAGACGAGGTTGGCCTGTACGCTTTCGTGCTGTACGTTTGCTTCCACGTTTCCACTTCACTATCACTTCGGGAACAGTAGACCTAGGGATGTTTAGCAGTGTGGAAATCTCGCGTACAGACGTATGACGTAAGTGACACCCAATCACCTCACAACGTTCGAAGTCCGTTAGTTCCGCGGAGCGCCCCATTCTGCTCTCTCATGATATCTAGTGACTACTGAGGTCTCTGATATGGAGTACCTGGCAGTAGGTGGCAGCACAATGCACCTAATATGAAAAATGTATATTTTTGGGGTGTCCGAATACTTTTGAGCACATAGTGTACTTTTGCATCTCATTATTGTATGGGAAGTGAATCATAGACTGTAAGAAAATCGTAAAAAAGAGAATCAAAGCGTTTGTGACGTGGTGCTGTAGAAAGATGTTGAAATTAGGTGAGTTGATAAGATAAGGAATGATGAAGTTGTGCGCAGAATCGGCGAGGAGAGAAAGACGCGGAAAACATGTAGAAGAAGAAAGGACAGGATGATACGACACATGTCCTGACACGTGTTAGAACACAACGGATTAACCTCCGTGTTACTAGAGGGAGCTATAGAGGGTAACGTAGGTGAAGACAGAGATTGGAATAAATCCAACAAAAAATTGAGGAATGGGGTGCAAATGGTGGTCTGGGGTGATACAGAATTGTAAAGAGGAGAGAAATTCATGGCGGGTCGCGTCAAACTAGCCAGAAGTCGGTTGATTCCCAAAAAACTGATGCAAAGTTTGTGCATTTTTATCATATATTGACAGAAGACTTCGAACACTTGATCAGTTTGGTTAAACCACTAATAAAGAAACAAGACACTAATTATGAAAATAATGATCGAAGAACGATTGTTGCATTTACATTATGAAAGACATGTCTCATCATATAGTACTGTCATAAACATGCTAAACTGTTCAAAATGTAAGTTCAAATGTGGAAGTTTTTCACCAGTACAGAAGATGAATATTATGTGCTCAAAAATTTCCTCAAAAATAGAGTTGTAGCTCCGAAACGCGTTCGACAGTAATTAGAAAATAACAATATTATCATTGAAGACGGAATATTATTAATTAATATATCTCTAACCTAGAAGTTACACCCAAGGATAGCCCACGACTTAATGTCGACGAAAAACGTAAGTTACATACTCCTTTTCGGGACACTACCTTCTAGTTTTGGTTCGGTAGCGAGAAGTCTCTTCCAAAGAGAGCGAGCACGAACGAGCAGATGCTATTGATGTACCGACGCTGCGCAAAAGCTGTTCGTAGTTGCGCAGAACGGCGATACAGAAAGCAAAATTTACACCAAATACAGACAGACAATGCAGATCTACACGATAAACAACATAGCTTCCGCTCTTGCTACAGAACGCAGTACTCACTCACAAGCAACCCCTTAAGCGCAAGATCGCAAGTTCAATCTTCAGTAAGGCTCATTTGAAAGCGTTGTGTTAACAAATATGACAGGAAAAATATTAGCTGCTAATGACAAAAGATGAGTGACCAGGACGTGCAGACATCAATCTTCGATGGGATTTAGGTATTACACTTCAATAAATGTACGTCGTCGCCATTGAAATAAACAACTAACTTGCATCATGAACACTGAATGAAAAATGGCGCGCCATACTGATCATAAAGGGTCACATCATCTAGATCGTAGGCGAACTCCTTGGGAGTTGCAAATCACGCAGAACGTTCATTTAGGTATCAATTCCTAAACAATGTATATGGAATCATATTGATGTTACGGGGTGACGAAAACTGATGGAATGTGTTAACCTACAACCAAATGCGAAACAGACTTTCGTGAAGCTTATCGTGAAACTGGCTATTCTTTAAGGCGTAGTTACAGATAGTGCGATAATATGTTATGTAAGCACGGAAAAAAGAAACATCCAGAGTCTGTATTTGTTCATTGGTTCCAGGTAGTATGAATTGCAACACACATACTTTTCAGGAGAGATAGTTCGCTCTAAAAGAGTGTCATTTTTATACGCAGATCAGAAATCAAGCAAAAGTAAGGTATTTTGACCTGCTAATGACCAAAAGTAGCGATCATACTATAGTTGTTGTTCTCTTACGCCCATGATTGCTGTGACGTGAATATTACCTAATGCCGCTGCAAGATCACGCTAACTAGAAAGAATCGTAAATCGTAGGGGGCAGAGCACCTCCAACTTCCCGCAGCACAATAAATAACTTTCTAGCCAAACCATCCAGGTTAACATCGGCACAATTATACAAATGCTCTAAGACATTGATGTTAGGCGGCGTAGTTGTATACGAATGCCTTAAGACCTTGGTGTTAGTTGATCTTACATACAAATCTCTTGGTACCTCTAATTTTCAGGGCTCCTTTCGTATGCATTTTGTTATCAAATCCCGATTGATCGGAGTTGAAAACAAATCCGTTACTGAACAATGGGATAAGTTTGTTTATCTCATCTACAAATTTTCGGGCAGATTCCACAGTTTGCTGTGCTTTGTTTGAAATTTTGTCATTTTACGTCCTCCAATTCTGTATAGCAATGTTCGAAGTTATGCAACCATGGGCTGATAGCCTTGAAATCACTATAATCTATGCCGCGCGCAATTTTATGTGCGTAACATGGTAGGTCACTACCATGCACATCCTGTAAATTGTATCGAGTATCCTTGTAACGCGCGAACACCAGTTTCTGTAACAAGTGCGCTTTGACTTCCCTTGGATATCCGTAGTTTTTCTTATCCATATTGCTGCGAACTTATTCGAAATCTGTTAATAATTGTTTTTTAACTATACTGTTGATGATCTATGTACGTAATTATGTTTAGTACCCGCTCCTTGGACAGCAATTGTTCTTTACTACGTTTCACTGTGGGTGGGACTTGTGGCTCCCTGTCCGACAAGGATGATGAACTGCATGGCTCGACACCTGTTTCAGTATCACTTTCACTTGTTAAGCACGTACCGTCGTCATTGTATTCCTCAAGTTCATTGTCCACACAGTTAAGCGGATACGACGCCACACATTACACTGACTCACACATTCCACTGAAACGTTAATATTTCATTTGCCACTTCTTTCTCACTCTGCGAAATTCCTTGGGTTCTTTTCTGACGAAATGTCAACTTCGGCAACTGTTGTTTGCTTAGTTTATCGTTGCCATTGCTCTGCTTCCCGCTCCCTGTTGCCATTAGCAGCCAATATTGTGGTTGCATGGTAGACAATACGTAGTGTGTGTCATTCTAATTTGAGCATACTCCAGGTGTTGCAAACTGAACTTGTAATTAGGACAAATTTCCTCCGAAGTTTTCACTGTTGAAAGTGCGTGGTGGTGTATACTTAAATAACACGGAAACGGTGTTCAGTAAGGTAGAAGCACATAACTCAGCGTGGTTCTCGTATTCCGTTAACACTGAAATGTGTTACGCCAATAAAGGAATATCTTTGTTTTGACAAGTTCTTATTTTAAGACTTTATGCTGCGTTGGAATACAATGTTACTCAATGATGCGGTGTAACTTGTTCATATGTAGTCGTGGCTGCACATACATTTCTCTTGCTGCCCTAAATTAACTCTACCACGTCAAAAGGAAAATTAAAAGCATAGGTTGTATAGTATGACTTGTTAATTACTGCCATATTTCGACATTATTGTTCTTCGTCAAAGTTCAAAACCGCGTAATTTCGTGTCGCTGTGAGAGAGGATGTTTTTTCTTGTTTTTCCAATTTCGGTTGGAATTAAAATTCACATCTGCGTGCAGTATACGTCGCCATTCCCCTTGCTATTTCGGCGATACTCGGTGTTTTTCAGTTTTTGGTATTTTCAACAGATGTTAATTTTGCATACTGGTATCGTCACCACAAGGACGTTTGCTGGCTTTAGAGAATATTGCTTGCATAGAAGCCCGCGGTATTGTCTACTGAAGTTTGACAACGTCCCAATTTACCTTTCCCCCTCTCTCACTCAGCGGGAAGGGTATGGCACAGAAATAACAATAATTGCACCCTATTCATTTCTGGGATTGCATTTCTACGCGGCGTAAACAAATAGACGAGCGCTTTGTAATATAGTCACAATCGCTCCAATCGAAACTGATTTTGTTTTCTGTCTGTTAACATTTATTGTTACAAAAATTACATGTTAAATGCGTTTGCTTTTATTAGACGCCCATTTTTTCACAGAAAGATGAAGAAAAATACTGCGTAAAATTTACAGAATATTTTTTGTTGTTATGAGCTGTAGCAGAACAGAAATTGATGTTAACCCACCATGAAAGAAGCACAATGCGAAAAAGAAAGGCCCATCGACGACGGCCCAAGAGCTGCGGTCGCACAAAGATAGCGAAGGAGATCAGCCCCCATCTTTTTTGAAGCAAGGCTAGGGGAATTCTCGTGGAGTGGCTAAATCCCGGTCCTGGGTAAGACCTTTCTATGTACTGCTGAATTGCATCTAATGACGGACGCAGCAGCTACAAACTGAAATCAGTGGCAGCCGCAGAGAGCTTGCAGGGAAGGTAATATATTCCGTGCGGAAACTGATTTGGTGACGGTATCCACCCTAGTCTATTTTGTGTCTGCCTGTGCGTAATCACCTAATGCAGCCTACATCTGTTTGAACCAGCTTCTTGCAGACAAGTCTTGGCCTCCCTTTACAGTGTTAACCCCCCCCCTCTCCTTCCCCTATTACCAAATTAACTCTTCCCCCATATCTCAGATTTTGTCTTGCCAGCCTATTCCTTTCACAAGGCCAGTAATGCCATAAAGCTCTTTTCGTCTGGATTCGATGAATTATGTCTTCATCCATCCCATCTTATCTTAAATATTCTTCTGTAACACCAAATTTCAGTGCTTAAAAAATGGTTCAAATGGCTCTGAGCACTATGGGACTTAACATCTATGGTCATCAGTCCCCTAGAACTTAGAAGTACTTAAACCTAACTAACCTAAGGACATCACACAACACCCAGCCATCACAAGGCAGAGAAAATCCCTGACCTCGCCGGGAATCGAACCCGGGAACCCGGGCGTGGGAAGCGAGAACGCTACCGCACGACCACGAGATGCGGGCTTTCAGAGCTTATGTTCTCTTCTTGTTTGTACCGTTGCTGTCTATGTACCACTTTTGTACAAGTCTAAACTCCAGACAATACGAATACTTTCAGTAAAGAATTAGTAACATTTAATTTTTTCCAATGTTAACATATTTATGTTTTTCAGAAAAGTTTTTCTCGCTATTGGCGGACCTCCACCCTTAATTATATGGCTACTCAACACCTCGCCTGTTGCTTTAAGTAACTCATGGGATAATTCCCTCAGAAATACTAGATTTATTTTAACTATGAGGGTTGCCCAGAAAGTAATGCACCGCATTCTATGTCTGAGCCGAAAACAATGCTGCGAATGCGGAGCGTTACATATGTATTACTGGAAGTCTCCGGAGTGAGCGCGCTAAGTTTCCGTCACTTCCGACAAATAGCGTAGCTGCAGCACAGTTTCAGAATGGCGTCTGAAGGTGATATGCGTGGTGATATGCGTTATCAGCAACGTGCCGTCATTGAATTTCTCACTGCAGAGAAAGAAACTATGGGAATATTCACAAACGCTTGTGCAAAATCTGTGGACCATCTGCTGTCGACAGAAGTACAGTGTCGCTGGGCACGGAGGGTGAGGTCATCAGAAAGCGGTTCGGCAGAGTTCCACGATTTTGCAGCGGTCGGGGAGACCATCCACGGCTGTCACACCTGACATGCTGCAGTGAACTGATGTCACTCGCGAGGACAGACGCATTGCGACTCGGCAGTTGGCGGTGCATCTGTCAACCAGCCAGGGAAGCGTGAATGCAATTATCCGCACTCTCGGATATTCAAAAGTGTGTGCAAGATGGGTCCCGCGGTGTCTAACGATGGATCACAAATCGCACAGAAAAAACGTTTGTCTTGATTTGTTGCAACGTTTTGAAGCTGAGAGGGAGGCCTTCTTATCCCGGATTGTGACAGGTGATGAAACCTGGGTCCACTATTTTCAGCCCGAAACTTCGACAGTCGACAGAATAGTGCCATTCCCATTTCCCATAGAAGAAAAAAATCAAAGCAGCTACTTCCGTGTTCTGGGACTGTGAAGGTGAGATTGTCATTGATGTGATGCCAAGAAGCGGTACCATTAATTAAGAAAAATATGTCAACACATTAACAAAACTCAAGACGCGCTTCCGGCGTCTTCGGCGCTACAGCAATCCAGGAGATGTTTTGCTGCAACACGATAACGCTCTGCCCCAACAAGTCTGAGGACTGCTGAACACATCGCAACACAGGGTTGGATAGTGTTACCCCAACCCACCCTACAGCCCTGACCTAGGCCCATCGGACTTCCAATTTTTTTGGGCCATTAAAGGATGCAATTCGTGGAAGACATTTTGAGGACGACGAGGATGTGAATCACACATTGAAGCACTGGCTATGCCACCAGGACAAGGATTGTTACCGACAGGGCATAAACGCCATGTTTCGCGCTGGAGGAAGGCCGTAGAACGGGATGGAGATTACGTGGAAAAATAGGGTGTGTAGATAAAACACCATTCTTTCGTGTGTGTTATTGTTATTATGTTCAGTAAAGAACTGTTGAAGAAAAAAATGCGGTGCATTACTTTCTGGGCAACCCTCATACAAAGCGACATTTAAAATGACAGTTATTCATATATGACGTGAGACTCGACGACAATACTAATCATCATTGCTGACTAACCATAAAGAGACGTCATGTAACACATATTTAGCCAGCCATTATCTGTGAGCAAATCTGAACTTTAAATTACACGACGAAAATTTCTGTATTGGACCAGCGCAACTATCCATAAACTATGGTTCCTGTTATCTAATCACGTAAGCTGTTAAATATGGTTTCATTCCCGAGTAACACTCATGAAATGACGTGATGTATGTGTTGGATGGCGATTCGAACACAGCACCTATCAGATTATTATGTAAGCATAGAGTCCATATATCGAGTTTTCTCAGCAGTCGCGAGATGTTTGAAACTGCAGTGACGAGAAAAATGAATAATTTCTGCTTTCCCAGGATTCGAACCAGATCCTATCGCCGTTGTTCTCTAGCCAGGAATGAACATTAAATATTGGTTGCTTTCACCAGAAGTGAGATGTGCGCATGTTCGAACTAAAAATGACGTGACGAAGAGTACATTGATAGGGGACTGATGACCTGATATGTTAAGTCCCATAGTGCTCAGAGCCATTTGAACCCTGCACATATCGTTGTTAACTACAAGGAAAGACGTTAACTATAGAATTCTTTTCCACCAATAAATAGGAATGACATGTTTGAACTTTAAACGATGTTACGAAAAGACCTGCGTCTCTCTGGAAGTGGAAGCCGTCACATATCGTTACTGTCAGTGACAGAAGAGACAAAAATCAAAATAAATTTCGATCAACATTTAGGCGTGCTCTTGATAAAGTCTGAAGGACATTATGAAAATTTTTGTGCCGAACCAGGTTTCGAACCCTGACGCGCGCCTTACGTGGAGAATTTGAGGAGTTTGGAACCTTGAGTAAACAAAGAATTCATGGCACTGTGTGATCACGAAATGATCAAATTCCGAAATATCAGAACCAATATAGTCAACATCTCAAGCTAAAATAAGAGATAGAATACTTGCCCCGAGACCTTACACTGCGTTTGGTTCTTAACTAAAATAAAAATACAGGTGTAAGAAAGGTTACTGGTGGCAGAGTTTCTATATGCTGGCACCCACGCCTCTGTAATGGCCCAACCTAACCTGTACTCGTAGCGAAGGGACATCACATTTAATGTGATGGTGGTGGTGGTGGTGGTTAGTGTTTAACGTCCCGTCGACAACGAGGTCATTAGAGACGGAGCGCAAGGTCGGGTGAGGGAAGGATGGGGAAGGAAATCGGCCGTGCCCTTTCAAAGGAACCATCCCGGCATTTGCCTGAAGCGATTTAAGGAAATCACGGAAAACCTAAATCAGGATGGCCGGAGACGGGATTAAACCGTCGTCCTCCCGAATGCGAGTCCAGTGTGCTAACCACTGCGCCACCTCGCTCGGTATGTTTAATGTGAATTTGGAATCACGGTGAAATCGTATGTTCTTCATTTGGCATAATCGGTAGTAAGTGGGATCTACTAGTGCCTATTAAAAAACTTCCCTTGAAGTGGGGTCGGACCCTGACCTTACGTAGTCCAACCTGGTATCAAGCCCCCAGAACACGGAACTGCACGTTTAGCTGAATCATGATTTTGTCGTAGCAGTGGTGCGCCAGACTGGATGAGAATTCTGGCTTCCGGACTCCCTTGAGTGAATTACTTGATTTTGGAATCACTGAAATAATCGATGATGTTCATTTCATTGTCTCTTTTTAAGACGCCATCCATTGTTTTCAGCGTATCTTCAAAGTCATTTGCCGAATTTAATTCACACACGAAACTAAATCACTTCATATATATTTAATTACACTCAGAATGCGCGATTTTCCGGCGTAGACAATCTGTAATGTGGAGAAGTTTTGTATCCTCGTGAGAGGTAGTTAGCCGTTATCGGATATCTAAGGTTAAATTACACTGCTAAACACTTTTTTTGGCTATGGTTTTTAATTGCTTTAGGAATACTTCGTATGCTGAATACGAATATGTCATCTGTTCTGCTACATTGGCTCCCGTTTTGTGGCAATTTAACGTTTATTCTGAATATAAACATACAGCAATATCACGTGTGAGTAGGCTAATTCTGAACACAAGTCACACGAATACTGTCTCAGATAACACAGAAATAACAGATTAAGTACTGTAATTAACTAATTATCTTGCATTACTTCATAAGAGTCAGAACAGTGTCCCTGCATTCCGTGAGACTATAGTAATTACTCCTTCCTGAAACGATGTCTGTCTGATTTTCTTCTGTATTGGTCTTCAAGACAGCTGCGTTGGAGGCACCGACAGTAGTCGGGTATCATGTTGTCCCATCTGCCTTGATAGTTGTCTTCCGTAATCTTAATTTTTTCGTGGAACCTCTCTCCTTGCTGTAATCGCCTAAGCTACCTGGAAATCTTGTGGAGGAAATGTACTTCGGCACTCATATTAACACTCTACTTTTTAAAGGCTGTCAACATGTTCTTCACAATTTCTTTGTAATTGTCTGCTTTATGATTACCTAAGAAGTTTTTTACAACTAAGATATAAGAACGCCAGGCTGACAGTTCTCAGTCATTCGTGAAATTTGTCACGTTGGAATCATTTGTGAGTTTGCGAATCTGTGGCTCGTTAAATACATCCGAAAAAAAAGTTTTGCGTCACCCTGGTTCTCAGAACTCCTGAAGATAGACGTTGATTGTGGATATCGTATCTCAGGCATAGTCCCTTTGACTATTAGAAGGTCACTAAACCCGCCCAAAGATGTAAAACTATGCATGAGCAGCGCCTATTAACGGAGGGGGTCCAACAGCCTATCAGTTCCAGTCAATTCCACCAGGAAGGAGGTACACGGCTCATGTTGTCTGTAGTTCAACCATGCCTATACGGTCAATACCGCGGTTCGATCGCGTCCGCATTATTACCTTGTGTCAGGATTGGCTCTCAACAAGGGAAGTGTCTCGGAGTGAACCAAAGCGATGTTCAGACATGAAGGAGATACAGAGAGACAGGAACTGTCGATGACATGCCTCGCTCAGGCCGCCCTTTGAAGGACTACTACTGCAGCGGATGACTGCTACCTACGGATTATGGCTCGGTGGAACCCTGATAGCAACGCATGTTGCATAATGCTTTTATTGCAGCCACAGGACGTCGTGTCACGACTCAAACTGTGCGCAATAGGCTCCATGATGCGCTACTTCAATCCCGACGTCCATGGCGAGGTCCATCTTTGCAACCACAACACCATGCAGCGCGGTACAGATGCGCCCAACAACATGCCGAATGGACCACTTAGGATTGGCATCACGTTCTCTTCACCGCTGAGTGTCGCATATGCGTTCAATCAGATAATCGTCGAAGACGTGTTTGGAGGCAACCTGGTCAGGCTGAACGCCTTAGACACACTGTACAGCGAGTGCACCAAGGTAGAGGTTCAAATGGTTCAAATGGCTCTGAGCACTATGGGACTCAACTGCTGAGGTCATTAGTCCCCTAGAACTTAGAACTAGTTAAACCTAGCTAACCTAAGGACATCACAAACATCCATACCCGAGGCAGGATTCGAACCTGCGACCGTAGCGGTCTTGCGGTTCCAGACTGCAGCGCCTTTAACCGCACGGCCACTTCGGCCGGCAGGTAGAGGTTCCCTGCTGTTTTGGGGAGGCATTATGTGGGCCCGACGTGCGCCACTGGTGGACATGGAAGGCGCTGTAACGGCTGAACGATACGTGAGTGCCATTCTCCGACCGATAGTGCTCCCGTATCGGCAGCATATTGGCGAGGCGTTCGTCTTCATGGACGACAATTCGCGCCTCCATCGTGCACATCTTGTGAATGACTTCCTTTAGGACAACGACATCGCCAGCATTTTCTCCAGACATGAACCTTATCGAACATGCATGGGATAGATGGAAAAGCGCTGTTTATGGACGACGTGACCCACCAACCATTCTGAGGGATCTACGACGAATCGCCGTTGAGGAGTGGGACAATCTGGACCAACAGTGCCTTAATGAACTTGTGGATAGTATGCCACGACGAATAAAGGCATGTATCAATGCAAGAGGACGTGCTACTGGGTTTTAGAGGGACCAATGTGTACAGCAATCTGGACCACCACCTCTGAAGGTCTCGTTGTTTGGTGGTACAACATGCAATGTGCGGTTTTCATGAGCAATAAAAAGGGTGGAAATGATGTTTATGTTGATTTCTATTCCAATTTTCTGAACAGGTTCCGGAACTCTCGGAACCAAGGTGATGTAAAACTTTTTTTGATGTGTATACACAGCTTTCAGTGTTTCAGTGTTTCAATCTACAAATGTATTTGAAGCAACTGCCTTCTTTGTATATGGCCTTGCTTCATCAGTCCTCGCTTTATGTGCAATGGAGGAAGAATTATTTTCTGTCTTAACCAATGGCTTCCGAATGATGTTGGCTGCAGCTACAGTAAGACTTTCCCTTTAAGGCCATGTCGCTTTGCTCCAGTGATCTTGCTTTACTCTGCTGTTCCATAAGCATATAAAACAAGGGTACTTTGTGTATCCACACTGCTGCTCAAGCAAGATATTTGCCATCTTCAGATCACAACAAATAGACCATTGATGTTCATGATATCGTAATTTTTGCAATATGATTTTGATAGTTTCATATTTCTCTTTCAGTTTTGTTGAGTGGCCAATGGGAACGGATGAAAAGATGTTGCCGTTGTGGAACAAGGCACGTTTCAGACTTCTGGTGGAGCTGTCTATAAAAAGCCACCAGTCTTTTGGTCGATATTCTTGTAACCCCCATCTGAATGAGTAGACCGGGAATGTTATTGTAATGTACTTCGTTTTGGCTGAAGTATTGCAGAAGACCAGCTTCCCTCGTACAGTAATCTGAAATTTTCGATTCTGGACTAAGACAGTTGTTTTCCTTTAGCCTGGATGCCAGAAGTCCTGCTCCATTCTTTGGCAAATAACAGATCTGTTAGTTCCTCTTGAATGAACAATTTAGGTGTAGAAATTTCTCCTTCGTATTCACTTCCGCTGCTGATGCTACTTTTGCATTTCAAATCCCATACTTCTTCAGTTTCTGACGTTACAAGTTCACTTAGTTCAGTAAACACTGGTACAGGAACTTCTTCACCGTGTGACACAAGTCTCCTGGTTGATTCTAAATTTAGATACTCCCATTTACGTTTTTTGAATCGATTGAAACCTTTGACATCTACAACTCGAAAGTAACAGTCATCGTGGCGGTTTTTTGGCTCTCGCCAGACCATTGTCACACTGAAATTTAAAGATTCTCTTTGTCCACTTTACACTGTCGATGACGCTATACACAATTTTTACAAGTATTGTAGTGATCTCATGGCCTATCTTGGTCTCCAAACTGTATCCCAAAATATGCAAGATATACCTTCTTTACAAAGTCTCTGATTTTCCGTCTGTTTCTGTAGGCAGTATTCGTCGCAAATGTAACAGAACACATTTGGGTTGTTTATGCATCCTCTTCGTGAAGAACTATTATTTTCCTGAAACAGATAAAATAAAAATGCTCAAAAAATTTCAAAGAATTTAATAGAATATTTAATTGTGAAACATTAAATAGTGTAAAAAGTTTGATGCAAATAAAGATCAACGATACTGACGGAAAATCAGCATCTATGGGAACATTTACCTAAAATCCAAAAACATAACTGCCTTCAAAACTAGAGCTAATTCGTGAAAAGTAAAGCCATGTTTGGATTCAGGGCCTCTGAAATATAATAAATGTGTTCGAATATCTTTTCAATTTTTTTAATAATGCTGTGTTATAATTGTGGTTTGATGGTGATGTGACCTATTTGTCGAGCTGTTGGTAAATGGATAAGCTTGGAATGTTGTACCCCTGTCTGAGACAAAAAATATACAGGGTTTTACAAACTTCTGGTACTAGCAGAGGGGAGCGAGTAGATAATATTTTGAATTGGAAACCATGTTCGGAAACGGTTTTATAATTCCATTCATTAATAACCAAGAAATTGCTTGTGTTGCAGTTGATGGGTTCTCTTCAATGTAATACAATACGGCCTCTTCCAATTCGGCTGTGCAGCGTCTCCATGGAGCATCAGAGTCACACTTACTGACGGTCAAGGTACCTTTTCTCGAAGCCGTTGCATAATTGTGGCGAAAGTGGAATGCGATGGAGTCGGATGTTCAGTAGTACGATCTTGATAAATGCGACGAGCAGCTGTTCCATTACCGTGAGCTTCCTCATTCAGAAGATTCATGTCGTTGTATTTTGCAACCGTGTACTGAACCATGTTGCTCTAACACTCACAGGCACGTGAATGAGGCTCGAACCTGGTCAGAGAGTTAGGATAGACGTCAAATGACAGCAGCCGATTCGACGTAATCACACCTCAAGATGACTACCCTGCTGCATACCTACCCAGCAAACATCTTGTCAAATGGCTGTAGCACGAAACGGGCACGTTTCCGGACATGGGTCTCCATCCAAAATATTATGAACTCCCACCGCTCTACAAGTCCTAGAAGTTTGTAACTGAAATTTCTGAACACCCTGTATAATTGACACAACTTGGTGTCACGACGTCCGTATCTCTAGCTGTGTGGTGACCCCATACCCCTCCATACCACATCCGAATGACGCCATTGGAAGAGGATGACACGATGGCCAGTCGGCATCGCGTGATCCACTGGGCCTGACCTGGTCTAATAACATTAAAAATATGACAAACATCTAGGGACATTCGTCTAACCTCGCAATTTCTTCTGATGCAAATACAACACCAGTTCTCTCGCACGGCGCAAAAGTAGAGCAAGGATTGGTGCTCGAGGGTGCGCCACCGTACCTAAACTGATTGACGCAGTGCTCACATTCCAGGCAGCATAAATGGAAAGAACTTGCCACAGCTAGCGGGCAACATAAATGTTAATAGGCGGTCGGTATCTCAGGTTAATATCCTGTTCAGTACCAGACCGCGGGCGCGGGAAGGCATTCACGACGTCCCTAGATGCAAGGAGCCACTGATTTGTGTGGCTGGGGAAATGTAGAAATGGCAACACAAATAAATGAAATATCTATAAAATATAACAACTGAGACGTATTCTGAAATCAAAACAAAACATGGTACTCTTAACCGAGGCCAGCCTCCACTGCCATAAACACAAAACGACGAATAGAATAATCATTGAACTGGAATTACACAAGCTTAACGGAGAACACATCGGAGAGAAATTACTGAGCCGTGGGAACTATATTTAGGCAACAAAATGGCAGGGTGGGGGAGGGTTCGGAGGTGGCAGACCTACAAGAACTTTAGCGCAAGGCTGGCGCTGATGTTCTCCCGTTGTATCGCGAAACACTAACGATCGCCAAACGACCGAAACGGCGACCGAATCCGAGCTTTATTACTAAACTTTGCCCGAAGTAACAAACAGTTGAAATTTACTGCAGCATTGCAGGTGAGTGCCTATAGCAAAGACGTGTTTGCAGGTGAGACGGCAGTTGCTGGTCCTTCCAAGATGATGTTGCAGAATGGCCTGGAGCAGCGGCTGTCAGGGGTTTTGTTAGGTGGCCGGCGCTTCACACTAGTATGCTTATGGCTGAAAAAAAGTAGTAGTGCCAACTTGATAGGTGGTCAAGCGGCTAGCTCCCGCCAGCTAGGCCATCGAACTGGCCGCTTCCTTTTTGCCCCAAAAGTTTCCTAACGTGGGACAGCCTCAGCCGTTGGAACGTTGAGATTTTCCATGTTACTGCGCGTTTCAATACCAACAAGACGCTCCTTTAAACTTATCTTTTTAACGGCCGTCGCCATGTTGAACAGAGTATTAATTCCTCTCATACCCCAAATCAGTTTACTTATTTCGGTTCCTCTGTATGGAGGGAATAATTATTATAAGGTTTCGTTCCTTTTTGTAATTACTTTGATGCTTTAATTCGCGGCTTAATTTTAGATACTTCGAAATAAAATTGATACCCAAATTACGTACACAGCAGCAGTTTGTTTCTTATCAAAAGATCCCGAAACTGTCACCTGATTTAATATTCATTAATTACTTCCCGACTCATGCTATGTTTTCGGCATTGCACGGCCGCCCTCGTACTCGTCACGGCACGTGGCGTTCTCTGGAGGGTTCCTAACACGATGTGTTACAAATGGTTAGTATAAAGCAAGTTCAACGTAATTAATAAATGTCCTATAACACACGAAGGATAGAGACGGGTACAAATGTAGACATTGCGCTTGCAATAATGTATGGAAGCAGCCGGAAGACTCGTTCGTCGCACATGACGGGAAATGTTACAGTTAATGGCCATTTCATTGTTACTTTTGAAGTTCGGTTGAACTTGTGATTAAAAGACGGAACTGCTCAGAGCAACTTGGATATAACACTATAAATGCGAATTGGGCGTTCCAACGAGATGATATCCGTCGCCAAAAAATTGCGGGAACATGTTTTAACGTTAACAGAACCCCGTGGCTGCTTGCGAAACAACTCCAAAAAGTACAAGTAGTCATCTACGTCCATCCTATGGAGCGTTAGCTTTGACATATATAAAACACAGAGTCCACGCAAAAACAAAAGCTTATCAAATGTATCTAGGTACCGTAGAACGAAACAAAAGGCTGCACTTGTGCAGAAGAGAGCAATGAGAAAAGTATGTCGAAAACAAGCTTGAATAAACGTCTTGAGAACACTGTATGAATTTTCAACAGAGATATTAAAAATTCGAGCCGTGATTACCACCCCGAAACGACCTGATGGGAGCATAACAACATGCTGGAAGGTCTCATTAGTATATTACTCCTCCTGACGACGAAGTCGACGACACCAGTCAAAATAGGACACAAGTCGAAGGCGTATGTAACAAATTGTCTTATAATTTCCCGCATGCAACAGGAGGTCGGTAGAGCAATCACATCAATGAAAAACGAAACCTGATTGTACCTGTGCGTATTATTTAAGGAGGCTGCAATAGGAATTGTACAGTTACTGCCAGTGCTCGGTAATGATCCGTTTTAGCATGCACGAGTACCTGTCATATGTAAAACCGCAGATTTTGTTGTCAGAAAGCGATAATAATACGGAACCCTCAAAGCACGTAAAACTTAAACGACTGGGTCATAACTAACTGTGTGGTTTTAATACCTACTAGTGTGAACTACGCAAATAAAAGTCGTGGGAAATGGAATTAAGAAACGCTAATCCTCGTAAGAAGAAAATACTCACTGGTCGTTATGATTGATATTCAACTGCGTTTACAACCATTGGTATCTGCTGCTCTTCGCCAGATTGCGAGAAATGAGAATTCCATGTTGTCTATCCAGTAACCTGAAGCATCACTACAGTAACAGAGTGGTAGGATGGGTTGCTCTGGGATACTCAAGAGCCAGTGTTGAACAAAAACGAATGCCTCACAAACCCTCAACGTATAGCTGCCAGTACGAGGCATGGCGCTAAAATGCGACATTTCGTTGAAAAGAACCCAACGTCCAATCTACACAAAGGCAGTTTTAAAATATGCGGTGGTAACTAGATATCTAGGCATTACTTAGGGTACAGACTATAATTAAAAGCTCACGACCACGTCGAATGTGTGAAAGGAACCAAAATTATGGTTATCATCGCCACAGTAGCCGATGTGAGCAAGATTTCTCGTGGTGTACTACGTCTATACCGTGAGGTAATTCTTACGTCCAGAGGCTTGCTTGGGGCTGCCACTTGTTCTTATAACCTCAGACATGTATGATTCGTGATCACTGTGTAATTGTACTACAGATCAGTAAACGTAGGGCAATGTGCAGGCTGCGTAGAGGCGAGAGTGAGAATGCGAGCCATCACCGATCCGAAAGTGAGCGACAGATGGGTGGCAAGAGATGCGGGTGGAAACAAATATTGGAAAAAGATGCATCAGCTGTACCAAACGTCGTGAGCAGTAACTAGAAGAAACGTTCACAATCATTCAGGGGTATGGTACACTTTATCTTTGGTCATTATACAAATCCACTGTACTTATACAAAATAAATCTACTCGCAAGCACACATGTAGTGATGTCCACGACACCAGAGCACTTGTTTCCTTGCAACGATTGATATAATTGCTGACATGAAAAAGAACTACTTCACGGGCAAAAAACTGTACGACACACTGTGCCATAGTGAACAGTGTGAAGCCGTAAGCGTTCTAATAAATAAGCATCAGACTAAGAGATTCAGCTCCGCATGGATTATGGCCCTCAAAGGAGTGATAATGATCAGGTGCCACAGGTTCCCAGGTTGAACTTTAATCCAGAACCGTCAGTTATAATCAGAACTCGCACAGAATGCAGCAATGCAGCACCAAATGTTGATCGTTTCTAAGAAGGTCGACGTACACAAAACAAAGTGCTGAGACCATGAAAGGAAAGTATACAGTCATTTGTTTTCGTTAGGCCAAACTACACTGTTCTGCAAAACTTAAGAACGAAAATAATGATGCATCGCTGCCAAGTAACGTAACTTGTTGAAACTTGGACAGTACATAAAAAGAACTGCTACAACATAATACAGAAGGTAACCGAAATAAATACACATCGAGACGAACAGAAATAACACTTTTATTCAAAGACAGTAATTACGCTGAACTCACCACGATTCATTTAAATTACACAATGAAACACTCCTTTTCACATCGCATGTTTACCTGTTTTTAAACCACTCTACCTAGATCTCGATAATAGAGTTCAAAGTTAACTAGCGAACTAAGTGGCGCAGTGTTCAACACTCTGGACTGACTCTGGGAAGTAGTGGTGCTTAAATTCCTGTGCGGTCTTCCAAGCAAGAGTTTTGCATAGTTCCCCTAAACGTCCAAGGCAAATGTCGGGATGGTTGCTGTGGAACGGACCCTGCCATTTCGTTCCCCATCCTTGCTCGAGCTGTGTTTTCCTTATCTAATGACTTCGTTATTGACGGTGTGTTCAACCCATATCTTCCATAATAACTGCAGAGCAGTAGTGTTGCAAACGAAATGCAGACGTCACTGACTAAATGGGCTCTTTTTCATTACTGTACGTCTGCCCAGAAGCCACTGATCACAGGTTCGCATGCCCTACATCGCTTAAAGTGGTTCTAACATTGTCTGCCTGGCGAACAGTAATTACTTGAGGATGTTTTGGCGGTAGTGGAATTCGATGTGGAGGCGTGGTTGTCCGAAGCCGTTTCTTATTCTTTTTGCCTTTGACCTTTAGTTTTAGTCATTGGAAACATTGACGAAGACGTTCCTTTAACTTTTAAGACTATGGCATTCTTCCCAAACTGCGGCAGCTGTTTGCAATCGGGTATTCTCTCAATCAACATAGCTCCTCTTCGTGAGACAAATACCATTGCATCGTGTTTGAAGAGAATCTGATGAATTCCCTGGACTGACAAGCTCAAAACTCTCACCTGAATTACGTCCATTATCTGTGGATAAAATGTGTCCCAAAACCCGACAACTTTTCCGCCATTCATTTCCAATGAATTCTGCCTCAGCGGATAACAGCTTTGAGGACAGGCCTCGTGAGAATTAAAGGGTCTAGTAGTAGCAAAAGAAAGTCCTGCATATTTTTAGTTAATACCAATAGTGTCAATTCTTATTCGATGACGGTTTACGGAAAGCTTGTGGAAATAATAGCCGAAGCTCATTATTACTAACCTCCATCAACGGAAACTAATTTTTGCAGGACGTACCACGAACTGGAGATGACTGGATGCTGAAACTATTGCAATGTTTCCTGCGCATGCACGTACACTACTATTAGAACTAGTCGGAAACAAGTCGTGTTTCGTACTTTGTGTGTTGCAACAAAGAAAGTAATCTTTCACTCTTGTGTGCAGTTAAGCACATTGTAAGTTTGAGGAAAACTAGAGATTGCTTGTGAAGCCTTTTGTCTGGTTTCTGCGAGAGAAACGGCTCTTTCCCGCGCTGTGGTGCATTATGCGGGAGGCCGTATTCAGCGACCGCATTGTCGAGGCGGAACCAATCGCGTGGCGCTTTTCTGCCGCCATGCTGCACAATAGCTGCCCGCGCAGAATTTCAGCCTCCGCCAGGAGGGACCTGGCACGCTAACCGACAATACTCCGCAGGACGCTGCTCTTTTTCCGCGCCATGATTTTTGCTGGCATTTTCTTGAACAACCTTTGACTTTTCTTTAAAATGTCGGCATAGTGCAAGTACGTTGGACTGGCAAATACGTTCATTCAGTTTGCCTGACTATAGATGAATAATTTTTAACTAGAAATTGGTTTTAATTAAAAAATGTTAGCTCTGACCTCCACCGCATTATACTGAGATCGAATACTTTCCATTGCAAACCGTTTCTCATCGTTGAATGATTCTCAGTTCACACAAATCTGCAACATTTAGTAAAATGATAACGCTAGTCCGCATGGTATCAGATAACTGAAATTTAATGTGATTTTAACTCCATTTCTTATCGTGATTCCAGAACGGTTCTTAGTTTTTATATAACACGTACAGTTTTTTCGCTGTGAAAGCGGGTGCATTTTACGGACTTGGCTAGGGAAATTTCGCTCTACAGATTTGCAAGCTGTTGTGTTGGCGCAACTGGACCAGCTGTTTGTTTCTTTACTTTTTGCTAGTCAAATGAAAGCAGTAGTATTTCTTGCACAGCAGTGATTGGTGTGTTTCCTCGTGGGAAGGCAGTTCTTTATACAACTTTTCTTCTAGAGGTGTTCTTTATTTTACTTCTGTGAAATACTTCTCCTATGTGTGATAATCTCGACTCGCAAATGTATGAACAGCCCTGATATTTTCTGTTACATTTGTGGAAACTTCACAGTGCTTAAGCAACGAACGGACACAACAGACTTTGTGAAGAAAGCTTATTACGCTTATTTTAAAAAAAGTTTGCTGTTATTGTGTTGAGAATTTGAGCTTATGGATTAAGGGAAAGAAATCATGCATGCCATTTGTACTTCCTTTGGTTTGGATGGAGCCGAAAGAGCACCTTAATGACCGTTACTTCTGTTTAGTCAACGTTCGGGGATGCAGTGCGAAAAATAAGAAACACATCGTGTACCCAAATATTCCTTCTGCCATTAGGCCCTTTCCACATGGAGAGGACCTGCCTGCCCCTCTCCCACCAGTTAGGGGATCAGACTGTTCTGAAAGTGATGCTGCCGAAGGTGGTACTGGTAGTAATGATGATGACTACAAACCTCCACACGACGTTAAACACCACGACAGTTTTCCCAGAGTGAACTTAACGATCTAGTGCGAGGACTGATTTTAGCTAAGGAATCTGCCGAATTGCTAGGGTCTCGGCTAAAAAGTTACAATCATCTGGGACCAGAAACAGTTTTCATGGTACAGACAGAGAGAAAAACAACTATACTTCGTTCATCATAAGAATAAACCTGATGTAAACAAACACAAACGCAGTGATTGGTCGGAAGCCATAGCACATATACGACGGTGTTGTTACGCTCTTGGAAGTAGGTTCTCCTTAAGTATTGGCTGTATCATTACTAAGTTACGTTAAATGAAACTTTAAGAATTCAAATGTACTGACAGCCATCAACGTTTTTCTTAATCACGCTTTAGCTATGAAGTTTTTGTCTCAAAAATCGTGTACAGTCACAGTCTCTAGAACTGTTGTGCTCTCATTGTCGCACTGTTAATAAGCAGTATGAAAATGGCTGAGTCTGCTTCCTGTTCCTTAGTGAAAAAGGCGTGTCGAACACGGTTAAAAAGTGCCGAGAAATAGGCGGTTCTCAATGTTTTTCATAAATGTACAGAAATAATCGGTTTTGAAGTTTTCCGACGGACAATGTTACATGAAGTTGACACATGCGTGCACATTAAATGCATAGCGGAATCTGTAATGTAGTAGATTAATAAAAAGTAGCTGGTTCAAATCTCGCCAGAGTTACTTTTTTCCTCTTTCAATTTGAAATACCTACCCATCCTAATTATAAAATTCATCATTTTTATGAATAATGCACGTCTTCTTGTTTCTAATATCATATCGCACGCATATTCCTATTTTCATTTCAAATATAAATTCTTAATTATCGATATTTTATGAAAGATGGTTAATAAAGATTGCTTAAATTAAGGAAACACTACAGTCTAATTTTAAGGCAAAAATGAAAAACCAAATACTCTATATTTTGGCTATATCCATTGTTTTATGCCACAGATGTACATAGGTGTCGTAGAAACATGAAAAACATTTTCACAGCATCGAGCATACCATACAAATACTACATTTTTATATTTGCCGCTGTACCATAGCAATATGAACCCAACAGAACTGATCTAGAACCGGGTCCGAGAAGTAACAAGACTGTTAAGCTGCCATACGTACTGGAACTAACGCATGCAGCTTTTACCCATGTCACTGCCGAACACTGGCGGGATATAGAACGGTACATCTGAAAAGAAGAGGAGAAAATGTGGCACCTGATTGACTTCGTGGATTCTGTTGTTGATCGACTCGTTATCAATGTAGCAGATAACGGTTCCAGAAGTGGAATGTATTTCCGGATTCGGATAAGGAAGGAGCTAAGAGATTACCAGGCAACTGACTGCAATTAATACCTTCAGTGACTTCAGTATCCAACAGTTCGGAGAAATTCCTGCTGTATGCTTTTGCATCAAACAGAGCTCGCTCAGAAAAATTACCCTGTGTTTAAGTTAGGAATTTTCATCACTCTTGTTTGTAATTAGAATGCTATTCATGTGAGAACGAGAGCATTTTATGCTTTCCATCTGGTCACCTAAGAAGTGCGTGGTAGAGCCCACCTAAGAAGTGCGTGGTAGAGCTGGAGTTTTGCCCAATATTATTTCATTCTCTTTCAAAATTAAATGACATTCGAAGCTTTATTGTTTCTTTGTTCGTAACTTTTTTACTTTTGAACTGCAACTGCTCACATCTTTGTAGGTTAGTTGGACCGCTGGCTGCCCAGTGCTGTCCGAGTTTAATACGCCGGTGAAACTGTCGTCCCGCATGATCGCTCAGTCTGTGTGCGTGTAACACAGCATGAAACGTATTCTTATGATCATACTTGACTGTACTGGTCACAGCTTGGCTTCCGCTCCACGTGAAACGAAATCCAATGAGATCCAAGCAAACGCGGAAGAATACATGGCGTAATGTTTACATCATTATGATGAACAGAGTATAGTTCGTCTATTCTCATATAAAAATTCGTTATTGTACTGCAATAATGTTAACAAGTTAATGCAGTTCCGTGAAATTGAACATGATTCTAATCAGTGGAGACTTTTTATAGATTCATCGAAGAGGACCACAAGGGTGTGTTACTTCGTAATGGGAATATTTATGAATCCCGTCCTGTGGCTCATTCAGTTCTAATGGAAGAGCCATTTGATAACCTTGAGGTACGTTTAAGAAGTATTAAATATGAGGCACATGAGTGGTTTATCTCTGGTGATTTCAGAGTTATAGGACTGCTGTTAAGACAAGAGACAGGATATACGAAAATGCCTTGCTTTTTGTGTGAGTGGGACAACCGAGCGAAACAGAGGCATTGCAGTGTGAGAGATTGGCCAGAGCGGAGGCATTTCACTCCTGGAACTAAAAATTCCGACACAGACCGCTTGTGGATCCCAAGAAAGTTTTGCCTTCACAACTACAAATCAGATTAGGTTTGATGAAGCAGTTTGTAAATGCTCTAGCACAAGAATGGCCCTGCTTCAATTATCTTTTAATGTAATTCCCCCTCATCACACGAGAAAAGGTAACCGTCGGAATTTTTGTTGGTCCTAAATTTCGTAAATTAATGAGAGATGAAGAATTTTAAAAGACAATGAATGAGAGAGAAAAGAATGCCTGGACTTCCTTCAGATCTGTCACGGAAAATTTTTTTGGAAATATGAAAGATCCAAATTACAAGGATATTGTTGAAACCATATTAGAAAACTTCCAGAAGTCGGACTGCAATAGGAGTGTTAAACTTCACTTTCTGCACTCCCGTATCGATCATTTTCCAGAAAATCTGAGACATTACGGTGAAGAGCAAGGTGAACATTTCCACCAGGACATTAAGGAGACGGAGAAAAGATACCAGGGAATATGGAATGAAAGTGACTACTGCTGGATGTTAAAAAGAGAGACGGTAAAGGCGGAGAAGACGGCGGGTATGCAAGGAAGTCAAAAAAGAGACAATTTGAAAATTAATGGACATCTTCTCTTTGCACTCTGTTAGCCCAAAAACAAATTTATAAATATTGTGCCTTTTGAATGTCTCAATAATGTTACGCGGGAAAAATTGGCCATTTTGTAACATGTTCGTTTGAAAAAATTAGTTCAATTCTTTGAAATTTAACTTCTTATTTCGTTTAAAAACGTGGCGTGACGGAACAAAACGGAAGTCATTTCTGGAGTCAGCATTAACAAATGATTCAAAAACACCTAATAGTGGCAAATCATCTGAGAAAAGTTCAAAAAATTCAGACTAGTGTAATCGGCTTGTACATTAGAATCAGATTCAGAGCACTAAAGCAAAACATTGCAACAAAAACTGATAGTGTCCTAAAAAATACTTAACAATATTCCACTTAACTATCAGTCCGTGCATACTTTGGTAGCGTACGGGGTGCTTATAACTACAGTTCCTCTACTTGAGAGGGCCCCCATGAAAAACGGGTGATCGTAGAACAGTGAAATTTTGTGGAAACGTTTGTAAGGCCTTGTGGAAGAGAAATAACGAGTCAACAATTGAAAGAAACACATTTTAATTACCACATGAAAGGGTAGCATTTGTTAATTTCATTCCACGTTTACGTTCCAGGTTACAAACGTTGCTCAATGCTGCGACCATCTGCATCCACGACAGCCTGTAACAGCACTAGAAATTGCTCTGCTGCTGCCCGAAACAACGGTAGACCATGGAATGTTCAGCTGTCGTGACACAGCTCGTGCACTGCTGAAGGTCGCACACTGAGTCGAGAATTCCCAGCCATGGCAACAGTAACTTCTTTAACAATCTCAGCACCAATTACCAAACCGCCAGTTAGTGCGAACTTCCGAATTATGATATTCAACCCCGGTGAGGGAAGAGGACCTCTCCGTATCCCTTTAATGCGTCGTTACTCGCGAAGAGCAGAGGCACTATTGTTGTTTGTTTTGATACAACAGCTTTACGAGTAAAGTCATGCTCACCTTGTCAAGACGCTTGTTGACTGCAACTGTAAAGCACATTCATGCTTGAATTTCGACCCCATGTCGCCGCATCAGTAGGGTCGCTTAACGGCTCGCCATGGCACTGATATTACTCAAAATTCTAACCCGACAGCGGACAGTCTGAACACCATTCCTATACACACACTGGATCAAGTAACGAAAACTTAATTATAACCACCTTGTAACTGTTTCAGACAACTAGGTATTGCAACGGGTGACGTCTTCGACGAGGCCAATATTTCTACAGGTTTAACATTCAGTTACTTTGAAGGCACAATTGCAACGAGACAGCGCTTCGTAAGGAAATTAATAGTCTCGGTAGGCAAGACTACGACGACCCGTCTCTGTTTATACACTGAGGTGACAAAAATCATAGGATACCTCCTAATATCGTGCCGGACCTACTTTTGCCCGGCGTGGACGCGGCATGTACTTAACAAGTCGTTGGAAGTCTTCTGCAAAAATATTGAGCTGTGGAGCCATTATACCCGTCCATAATTGCGGAAAAGTCGCCGGTACAGGATTTTGTGTACGAACTGATATCTCGAGTACATGCCATAAATGTTCGATGGGATTCAAGTCGGATGATTTGGGTAGCCAAATCATTCGCCCGAAATGTCCAGAGTGTTTTTCAAATCAATCGCAAACAGTTGTGGCACGGTGTAGTGGCGCATTGTTATCCATAAACGTGAAATCCATGAATTTTCAAACATAGGAATCACACTGCCAACCGATTCGCTGTGTGATTCTCATGTTTCAAAATCATATTCGTTTGCTGAGAGACAGCCTTGTCTGAAACTGTACTAAATACATGAATGGCTGCAAGGAGTCTCCAAGTAACCATTTCAGTGATCGGTTCAGTTGGACCAGAGGACTCAGGTCATTCCTTGTAAACACAGCCCACTTCATTACGG
The DNA here is from genome assembly GCF_023864345.2 of Schistocerca serialis cubense. Classification (NCBI taxonomy): domain Eukaryota; kingdom Metazoa; phylum Arthropoda; class Insecta; order Orthoptera; family Acrididae; genus Schistocerca; species Schistocerca serialis. Next base: position 245,858,111 of record NC_064639.1, on the reverse strand, counting down.
AACCACGACCAACTTGCACAGCGCCTTCTTGAAAACTTGATCCATGGCTTCGTAGCATCTGCCCCACACTCGAATCCTGCCATCAGTTCTTGCCATCTGAAATTGGGACTGATCTGACCAGACCACGGTTTTCCAGTCGTCCAGGGTCCAACCGATAAGGTCACGAGCCCAGGAGAGGCGCTGCAGGCGATGTCGTGGTGTTACCAAAGGCACTTGCGTAGGGCATCTACTGCCATAGCCCATTGACGCCAAATTTCGCCGCACTGTCCTAACGGATACGTTCGTTGTATGTCCTACATTGATTTCTCCGGTTATTCATGCAGCGTTGCGTGTCTGTGAAAATTGACAACTCTACGCAAACCCAGCTGCGCTCGGTCGTTAAGTGAGGACCGTTGGCCCGTGCGTTGTCCGTAATGTGAGAAATTTGGTATTCTCGGCACACTCTTGACACTGTGGATCTCGGAATACTGAATTCCCTAATTATTTCCGAAATGAAATGTCCCATGCATATAGCTCCAACTATCATTCGCTTCAAAGTCTGCTAATTCCCGTCGTGAGGCCGTAATCAAGCCGGATACCGTTTCACACGAATAACCTGAGTACATATAGCAGCTCCGCCAATGTACTGTCCTTTTGTACCTTGTGTGCCCGATACTACTGCCATCTGTATGTGTCCATACCACTATCCCATGACTTTTGTCACCTCAGTATGCATTTTTGTGTATAACTAAAGATGTCCAATCAGTACTAAGATACCAGGACTAAAAAAAGCGCAGTGTGTTATTAGTAGATTACATGGATTTTCTGTTTTTCTTCAAACATAACAGACATTGCAGCTCCAATGATCAGTGTATGCATTGTTGGCATGCTGTCCTATCGGAAGAAAGTAGGTAGTCCCGATTCGTGTGCTGACGGTTAAGAAATCTCAGGACATAGTGCCTGCATGCGGAAGATACTTTCAACGGAAGTTTTTACGGGAGAAAATCTCCACTGCAGTCTGAGGGTAGCAGGAAATCACTAGAAGGCCGGGACTATTTGCAAACTGCTTGCGGAGCGTGGATGCGTGCTGGCGGACACCGTGGGAGAGCGAAAAGGGAGATCCGCGCCGCCGGACGAGGCGAGGCAAACTGCCTTCGTTACTACCGACTCACGCGGGCGGCAGCGTCACGAGGGGCCACCGCAACTGCCCGCGCCATTCCATGGCAGACACCCGCCATGACTTGCCCGCGGAATGCGCTGCGTGACATTAGGCAAGTGTGTTATTGCGGGTACCACGCGGCAGACACTGGACACGAATGAAGACGTGGTTTCTAGAGCATGGTTTAGCACTCAGAAACAGTCACATGGAACCTAGCGCCAACATGATTCCCGACCGCAGCTCTCTCCAGCGGTTATTATCAGGCAGATCTGGCAAAACAAATATGTAGGTTTCCCAAACGAAAGTGGACACGCACTAAATAACTGCGTTAAAATACGAGCTAACAGAGTTTTCGACCAGATGTGTAACTGGATTCAGGACTTCCTAACAGGTAGAACTCGAAGACGTCGCCCCTTACCGGAACAAAAGCGACGGATGTAGGGGAGTACCCCGAGGGTCTGTGATTGAACCGTTACTATTTGCAATATGCAAAGAAAAAAAAAAGAAAAAAAATCCAGAAAGCAAGGAGAAAATGAAATGAAACTTCACGAGTCGAGAGGATTTGTAAGATTATTACAGTATTTACGAAATCGAGTGAAATTTACAAATGACTTTGGTAGCATGAGCCCACATATCAGTGTGACGTTGCGCCTCCACTGACTTGGATGGATGCAGTGATTCAATGGAGAAGGCTCTAATAAAGGCGTTGTATCCTCTCCTGAAGCAAGCAACCCCACAACTTTTGTAACTGGTCCTTGATATCCTGGAAAGTGGTCCCATGCATTTCTGTCTGACACAGATCTTCTGAGGATCGTGCCGACGACGGGAGTGCTTCAGTATGACGCAGGCGGCTCATTGAGACAAGTGTCATAGGTGAACGAGCATTGTCCTGTTGAAAAATGGCATCATGATATTAGCGCCTGAGAGGTAACACAAGAGGACGCAAGGTGCTCGTGACGCACCGGCGTGCCGTCATGCTTCCCTCAGTCACTACCAGCCATATTAAGAGGACCTCTCCGCAGGTCGCCGCCATGCTCGTCGACGATGGTCGTCTGGGGAAGCGCAGAACCGCAGTTCATATCTGTACCCAATGGAACGCCTTAATCAGCGGACCGTGTGTCCCGACCACGGCATCACTCCAAACGGAGCCACTTGTATTGGACTGTTATATGCAGCTTACGCATGAGACGATAATTACCTTTTCCGGCTGCTATAGGTGACCTAATAATGGCGCGGGACGACACAGAATGTTGTAGAGTCCATTAATGGTTCTCGGCTGGCAGGACCAGAAATTCAAGGGGCTACAATGGCCTTCGTGCACAAAACGGCGACCCTCCCTTGTGGTGGTCTGACGTGATCGACGGAACCGTGATGACGAGTATGTCTGTCCGAATGCCCCACGAATCTGTATATTACACTATTAGACCAGTTTGCCAAATGGAGACCCACAATGAGGCGCCTTTCAAACTATCTTGCAAACTCACGTCAGTCATTTGCTGATAATGCTGTCTCTCACGATTACGCGGCATCTCTGTGTCCTTCACAGTGATCACTCGACATCTGAAGCTCTTGAGTCCGCTTAATGTACCCTACCAGGCCTGGTTACAATAGTAAACACGGAAAACACTAATGCACTCTGGTGGCTTCTCTGTATGTTACAGAGAATTGCAGCTCTAACCATTTACGTACCCGCCGATGGTATGTGTGTATGCGAAGTTACATTGACATCCAGTGATGTTTTCAGGGTCTTCACTTTTTTTTTTGTAGGCAATGTTCTTAAATTATGTAGTGGATAACGAAGGAAATTCCATGAGGCTGTGTGCAGATGACGGGGTTGTACATTAGAAGATAGCAGTGCGAAGAGACTATAGCGAACTCCAGGAAGAGATGCTGGGGATTGATGATTGGTGTCTGAACTGGCAGTTTACTCGCAACGTATATAATTGTAACGTACTGCGCATAAGTAAACGAAGAAATCCGCTACTGTACAATCACACAGTTGCTGAAAAATCACTAATCACAGTAACCACCAAAAAATATCTCTTAGTAAATGTCCGGAGCGACCTAAAGCAAAATGGCCACATGAAACAAGTAGTAGGGAAAGCCTATGACAGGTTGAGAAAAATCTTAAGAAAATGTATTTCAGAAGTGGCTTACAAAACGCTTGTTCAGCCAATTCTTATGAGGATTGCTCATTAATCTGGGGCTCTTACCAGGTTTGAGTAATACAGGGTGTTACAAAAAGGTACGGCCAAACTTTCAGGAAACATTCCTAACACACAAAGAAAGAAAATACGTTATGTGGACATGTGTCCGGAAACGCTTACTTTCCATGTTAGAGCTCATTTTATTACTTCTCTTCAAATCATATTAATCATGGAATGGAAACACACAGCAACAGAACGTACCAGCGTGACTTCAAACACTTTGTTACAGGAAATGTTCAAAATGTCCTCCGTTAGCGAGGATACATGCATCCACCCTCCGTCGCATGGAATTCCTGATGCGCTGATGCAGCCCTGGCGAATGGCGTATTGTATCACAGCCGTCCACAATACGAGCCCGAAGAGTCTCTACATTTGGTACCGGGGTTGCGTAGACAAGAGCTTTCAAATGCCCCCCATAAATGAAAGTCAAGAGGGTTGAGGTCAGGAGAGCGTGGAGGCCATGGAATTGGTCCGCCTCTACCAATCCATCGGTCACCGAATCTGTTGTTGAGAAGCGTACCAACACTTCGACTGAAATGTGCAGGAGCTCCATCGTGCATGAACCACATGTTGTATCGTACTTGTAAAGGCACATGTTCTAGCGGCACAGGTAGAGTATCCCGTATGAAATCATGATAACGTGCTCCATTGAGGGTAGGTGGAAGAACATGGGGCCCAATCAAGTCATCACCAACAATGCCTGTCCAAACGTTCACAGAAAATCTGTGTTGATGACGTGATTGCACAATTGCGTGCGGATTCTCGTCAGCCCACACATGTTGATTGTGAAAATTTACAATTTGATCATGTTGGAATGAAGCCTCATCCGTAAAGAGAACATTTGCACTGAAATGCGGATTGACACATTGTTGGATGAACCATTCGCAGAAGTGTACCCCTGGTTGCCAATCAGCTGCTGATAGTGGCTGCACACGCTGTACATGGTACGGAAACAACTGGTTCCCTCTTAGCACTCTCCATACAGTGACGTGGTGAACGTTACCTTGTACAGCAGCAACTTCTCTGACGCTGACATTAGGGTTGTCGTCAACTGCACGAAGAATTGCCTCGTCCATTGCAGGTGTCCTCGTCGTTCTAGGTCTTCCCCAGTCGCGAGTCATAGACTGGAATGTTCCGTGCTTCCTAAGACGCCGGTCAATTGCTTCGAACGTCTTCCTGTCGGGACACCTTCGTTCTGGAAATCTGTCTCGATACAAACGTACCGCGCAACGGCTATTGCCCTGTGCTAATCCATACATCAAATGGGCGTCTGCCAACTCCACATTTGTAAACATTGCACTGACTGCAAAACCACGTTCGTGATGAACAGTAACTAACCTGTTGATGCTACGTACTGATGTGCTTGATGCTAGTACTGTAGAGCAATGAGTCACATGTCAACACAAGCACCGAAGTCAACATTACCTTTCTCCAATTGGGCCAACTGGCGGTGAATCGAGGAAGTACAGTACATACTGACGAAATTAAATGAGCTCTAACATGTAAATTAAGCGTTTCCGAACACATGTCCACATAACATCTTTTCTTTATTTGTGTGTGAGGAATGTTTCCTGAAAGTTTGGCCATACCTTTTTGTAACACCCTGTATAAGAGATATCCAAAATCCAGTGGAAAGCGATGCATTCGTCAAAAAAATCATGTAGTCGGCGGGCGGGTATAAGATAGTGGTACGAGAAGTACCCTCCACCATACACTCGAAAGATAACTTCCGAGTGTAGATGTAGATGAAGAACTTCAGCAGATATTCTCAAAGATAGTGGAGATAATGAAGGAAAACATTGAGGAGGTATCAATTCGTTCGAAGGACTTAACAGGTTGAAAAGTGATCTTTCATAATATTCGCTTTATTCCCAGATGAAATACTGTTGTTAACACATTTCAACAAGTAAACTAAGTTTCGAACATTGGTGAGTAGTTAATTTTTTTTCCGACCAGGAACTGAACATAGATCCCTTAGATCCCTCATTGAGCAAGTAGTAAGTTATCAATTGCACTATGTGTTCACATAATATAGACGTTATCAAAGAGATTAGTTTTACCTTGTTTGTCTCCATAGCTCCCAACTTCATGTCAAACGAAGTTTTCATTCTCACATAATCAGCGGAGATGCACTCAGATAATGGTTCTGTTAAACATCTGGAGCGGTATGCATTCCCACCTTATACATTTATACCTAAGTATGGTAACATTTTAAACCACCGACCTTCTGTTTCGCAACGTTTATTATAGCGAATCTCACCAAAACAAACTATCAGAGAGGTGTTTTTAGGAACTTTGTATTAAGAACTCGCGAAAGAATGCGAACTGCACTTGGAGTAATAACGACGTTGAAATGGAGAGAAACGTAGGACTGGAGTGTTTTCCCAAAGGGTAACTTAAGTGACACAAACAAAATCTTTATCTCGATCATTTTATTTCCTCTAATGCAAATTATTTTCCTAAACATATGCCTGATTGTAATTAACTCCTCTTCCATTTCGACTAACTTGTTTTCAGATACTAGGGGATCTGAAGTTTTTGTCTATTCAAACTTCTTGCAGCAAGCAAAGTGCGAGCGTGGAACTAACTGAGCGTGCCCCATGGTTTGAAATCACTGAGTTCCATCAGTTCGATAAACCCAACTTTCATTTACCTCGGCCGGAATACAGACGTGGCAATAACTCTATCGTGGCACTAGCGCCTTCAACAACCCTAGTCATGTTACACTAGCCAGTCAGGGGCTGAAGAAATTGACAAGACGCGTGATGAGTGCGAAGTCTCACATAACAGTACCAATAGCAATCTCAGTTTTGAGCTGAGAACTTTTAATTCTCATAGCCTGGCGTCAACACACGTTGATCACACAACAGCCGATCCTTCAAGTCGCCAGTCAGTAACGCCGTTTTTAACACTTGCGTCAGCCAGTAGGTCTCCAGTAATACATTTCGTCGCGAGGTTTGTAGCTTCGGACTCTATACGTTGACTTCGGTGCAGATAAGTGAGCAGCCATCCACATTAGCTGGGCGTAATGCGATCTAGGAAGATGGTTACCATATGGGTACTAACGGCTCAATGGTTTGAACGCCTAGATTGAACTTCGAGGTCTATCGCTGGTTGGTTCCCTTAATCCCCCACCCCACTCTAGCCTCGTTCCCACTCACAGATATCATGGTGGAGACAACTTCTGTAGCTACGTATGACAAATAAGTCGCGAGTACTTCAAAGCTTCAGCGACCAGTTAGTGTATTTCGACGTTTGAAAATTCGAATAATATCTCTAGTAGTAACAATAATGTACGTAAGTAAACACGATGATTAGGGGCTCTGTTGGCAGTAACTGGAGTCTTCACATCCTAATGCATTGTTAAAGTCGGGGATCAAATATGATTCTGCAGTAGTAGTCAATTGTGCATTGTGCTGTACCTAATCCGTGGTGTAAGGTTACATGTATCGTTGCTATTTTCACGATTGTCCCAAATCTTAATGTAAGTAGGTGGTCATCATTGTACAGAAACTAAAGAGCGAGCAGTGCTTGTGGTGTTGGAAGAGGTCTTTAGAGGAAGAACCCCTTAGCCGTCGCACAGAAAGGTTCTCTGGCTGTCAGTGGAGAGCGAATTGTGATGATTTACGGAGATTCTGTTATAAAAAAATGGAAATGTCGTGTGGCTAGGGCCTCCCATCGGGTAGGCCGTTCGCCTGGTGCAGGTCTTTCGATTTGACGCCACTTCGGCGACCTGCGCGTCGATGGGGATGAAATGATGATGATTAGGACAACACAACACCCAGTCCCTGAGCGGAGAAAATTTCCGACCCAGCCGGGAATCGAACCCGGGCCCTTAGGATTGACAGTCTGTCACGCTGACCACTCAGCTACCGGGGCGGACGGAGATTCTGTTGATGTGCGTTTATTGTAGTAGTTATACACTGAGGTGACAAAAGTCTTGGGATACCTCCTAATATCGTGTCGTACCTCATTTGGTCCTGCATAGTGCAGCAACTCAACGTGGCGTGGACTCAGCAAGTCGTTGAAAGTCCCCTGCAGAAGTACTTAGCCTTGCTGTCCGTGTAGCTGCCCATAATTGCGGTGTAGCCGGAACGCGATTTTATGCACCAACTGACCTCTAGATTATGACCCATAGATGTTCGATGGGATTCATGTCAGGTGATTTGAGCGGCCAAATCATTCGCCCGAATTGTCCAGAATGTTCTTTAAACAAATAGCGAACAGTTGCGGCCGGGTGATGTGGCCCATTGGTATCCATAAAATTTAAGTCCACGAATGGCTGCAGTGGTCTCCAGGTAACGGAACATAACCATTTGCAGTCAATGATCGGTTCAGCTGGACCAGAGGATTCAGTCCATTCCATGTAAATGTAGCCCACACCATTATGCAGTCACCACCAGTTTGCCCAGTGCCTTGTTGACAACTTGCGTCCATGGTTTCATGGTTTGTGCGCCACACACGAATCCATCCATCAGCTCTTACCAACTAAAATTGGGACTGATCTGACCAGGCCACGATTTTCCAGTCGTGGTCACGAGCCCAGGAGAGACGCTGCAGGCGATGTCGTGCTGTTAGCAGGGACTCGCGTTGATCGTCTGCTGTTATTGGCCATTAACGCCAAATTTCACCGCACTGTCCGAACGGATACGTTCGTTGTACGCCCCACGTTGATTTCTGCGGTTATTTCTAGCACTGTTGCTTATCTGTTATTGAGAAATGTGTCACCACTGATATAAAAGGCGCGCTGCGACAAAATGAGTGATGATGATGTTTATTCGGTTTTCGAACGATAGTATGGGCAGTCTTGGTGGGCCTCTACAGTGGCCAGAATGATGCTGCCACCATCCTCCCGTCGATAGCTTTATATATATACACAAAAAACGCCTCTGCAAACAATTCGCAAGATATATATATATATATACACACACACACAAAAAAAAGCCTCTGCAAACAATTCGCAAGAGGCCACAATAAGAAAGCATTATTCCTCTTGCTCAGAAAAATGAACAAGAAAATCGTAACGTTTGTGCGTCAGCTGTGGTGCTCCGTTGTGCCTTTAATGTGCAAAAATAGCTTGCCCAAAGTGCCTCAGTGACACACATTAAAAGATCAAAATCGTATATTTCTGTCTATAAAGTGTACCATGTTCAGAAGAGTTGTCGATTTTCTGAAATCATGTACGTTTTGGCAGTAGTTAATAGATATTTGTGGTAACAAATCTTAACATTTTTAGATATTAATGACTTGCGTGAATGCCTGTCCACATTTACTTATCTACCAATGGTCAAAATGTAGTAATATTTGCCGGCCGGATTGGCCGAGCGGTTCTGGGCGCTTCACTCTGGAACCGCGCGACCGCTACTGGGTGTTGTGTGCTGTCCTTAGGTTAGTTAGGTTTAAGTAGTTCTAAGTTCTAGGGGACTGATGACCTCAGATGTTAAGACCCATAGTGCTCAGAGCCATTTGAACCATTTTAGTAATATCTACGATGGGTCCTTTAACTCACGTGATCCATAAATATTTACCAGAATAGGTCATTCAGTTATAGATTAACTAAAACTTCCCATCTCATGCAATATTTGATAAACTGTGCTGACCGAATCGGTACTATTGTAATGACGGAGAAAAACTGCTCAGATTAATTAGCGCCCACAGAACTAGGTTTCTAACATGTACAGTGCATTCAGATTCAGCATGCGTAATCTGGGTCGCCATACTATTTACTAAGAATTAAGCTCTTTTGTTTCGGATGACAGCGATATTCTTCTCAGCAAAAACATTCTTACTTTCGTTACGGTGCGATATCTTTATCAGCGTATTTGGCGAGCTCTTTCCAGATGGTTTCAGAACGACTCATTATTGATTCGTGCGGTGTTGCCATGCCATATCGTTTTTCGATAACAGAGTGACGCAAGGTTTAGGAATGTTCTTCATCTGCATGTAGAGTTCATCGACCCTTACGCACAGTGTTGCAGCTCGTGGTCCCAATTTTTCCCTAAGACACCTCTAACACTCTTAACGCCATCTTACTTTCATGATTCTTCTTTTATGCTGTCCATTGCCTTCCCAGTAGTTACATATTTCTCCAGTAATGTTTTTACTAGGAATGACTTGAATCATTCACCAGGAATCAAACTCGCAACCCGTACTTTACGTAATCCTTTACGTAACTTTTCGCGTGGATTGTTTGAAATGTTGAAGGTATCACAGCTACTTCCTATTCCGCAGAAAACTGATTGTAGAAGCACTATTGAAGTTCGTATACCGCTAATTGATGTAGAAGTATGCTTCCTAGCGGATGTGCAATAAATGATACCAGGGGCTCATGTCTGCCGAGAACTGATGGGTAACTCCTTGTGTGTGGATCTCTTGGGTTGAGTTCTTTCCTTCTTTTATTATTTTTATTTCTGTTGCATCAGGACTACCACAACCCTGGCATCTGCTTAATTCTCAGGTAAAATCTGCTAAAAACCTCGGTAAGTGTCTGATTTGCTTCATAGTGTGGAAGCAATCTAGTATATATTCTTTATGCAGTCATACACGTGAAAGGTCCTCATGATATGCCAGGGAGGGGCAAGTGTGATTGACTCAGAGCATTTCAGCTCTGACATTTATGTACCATCTGTAATTTTTAACTTCTCGGACTTGAGATGCTCATAAATATTTTCTTTCGTTTTGTAACTTTTTTAATCAGTAATAATTTTGTAAGTGTCTTTTCTGAAGCTATGTAATTATGTCTTATGTATGTACTAAATTGTAACGAATATAACTGGGTCATGCGTAGGAAATGTGATATTGTATAAAATAGAGAAGCTGGAAGGAAGTGCCTTCGCTACGGAACGTTTTAGGAGTGAATGTAAAAGATGTGGCGCGAGAAGTCTTTGTGGCGTATACAGACTGTGGCTAGCCTTCGAAGAGTCAGAATCCCTAGTGCTCAGTGAGGCAAGAGTTTCTGGGACAGTGGATTAAATAAGTCTCGGATGTGAATTGTTTTAGTTGTAGTACCATGGCATTTATTAGAGAGCTCTGATACCTGAAATTCCGACGCCAAGACGAAATATTCAGAGCAAAGTACATTGGGAGCCATGATTGCATTATACGACATTATTCTATAGCCGGAGGTGATGGTGAGTACACCACCCACTTTCAGGCAAAGTTTCGTTTTGTGTATACTTCCATGGGCCAGTATTTATTGAAGCGTTCACATTATAGTAATTGTATACTAGATTAACGCCCGCTGCTTCGCCCTCGTGGATTGTATGGTCTGCACCAGATCGTTTTGTTTTTCTTCAATCGATTTTTTTTAATGTTTTTCTCAAATTGCAACACCTTCTAAACTTTACATGTTAATTGAGGCCTTAGAAGGATGGTCTATTCCGAATGTGCCTCTGACCATAAAGCGATTTTGGTAGCTAGAGTCCAAGGTTGGTGGGCCACGCCTTTTGCGTTGATGTGGCGATATTTCCATAGAAACTTTCGTGCCCCAACACATATTTCTTTATATTTAACCGAGATGTGAAACGCCAGTTTTCATAGATTTACCTTTGAATTTTTTTTAGTATAACGAAATATCTTCTTAGAAACGTTCATCCCGTGTCAACCCAAGGAGGTTTGACTTTACAAAAACAGTGAAACTCGTTTTTTTTTCATTTCTAACCGAGAAGCCAAATACCAGTTTTCATAAATGCAGCTTTAATAACTTTTATTTTTAAAAAACTTTACCCACCGTTTTGCTCCCTTAGTAGCTGAATTTCCAAAAATTCTGAAACACGTATTTTCTTCACTTTCTGACTCAGAAACCAAATACCAATTTTTGTAGTTCTAGCTTCAAAATTGCCTTAATAAAGACATATTATCAAAAACCTTTTCACCCCCTATTTCAGCCCCTTAGGAGTGATATTTGGAACAGTCCATTCTTAAACGGTGCCAATAAGTGTAAGTTCCACACTCTACAAATTTCAAGCTTCTGTCTGTAGCGGTTTGGGCTAGGCCATGATGAGTCAGTCAGTCAGGACATTGCGTTTAATACAGAGTGTCCCACTCAAACCTCCCTGATTTCAAAGACCTAGGGGGAAAAAAAAAGACCACAGTAGATACGTCAGTGAAAAATGTACCACATTGCAGAGCATCTCAAAGAATTTATTTATTTATCATCAATACACCTCTACTTGTGAACCATTTGTAGCACGAAGAATATCGGGTATATATTCAATTTCTTGGCAAGTTCTTTGTAACATTTCCTCTGTTATTGTTGCAATCGCATTAGTGATACGATGTCGCAACGTAGGAATATCGTCCACTTTAGTCGCATACACGCGGCCTTTCACGAATCCCCACATACGAAATCAAGTGACTTCATGTCGGGTGAACGTGGTGGCCAGGCAATGGGTCCTCAGCATCCGATCCAACGATTGGGAAATTTCCTATCCAGGAACTTGCGAACAGCCGTTGACCAATGCGGCGGAGTTCCATCTTGTTGAAAAATGATGTTGGGTTGCAAGTCTTGTATCTAAGGGTACACAAACTGCTCCAACATGTTCAGATAACATTGACCCATTCACTGTTTGTTCCGCAAAGAAGAACGGTCCACCAATCTTGCCGTGCGTTAGCCTGCACCAGATAGTTTAGGGTTATCACTAACATGTTCAATGACAACGTGCGGATTCTGTGAACCCCAAATCCGAACATTATGCCAATTAACCCTTCCTGATAGATGAAAGGTTGCCTCATCTGAGAATAAACATCCTTTCAGGAAGCTGGCTTCCATATCAATACGCTGCAGCATATCCGCAGCAAATTGTTGTCGGCGTGGTTTGTCGTTCGGCGCCAGATGTTGCAGAATTTGCACTTTGTAAGCACACAGACGAAGACGCTGGTGAACTAAACGATGCAATGTTGATCGAGGTACATCAAGTTGCCTAGATGCTTGACGAATTGTCGTACGTGGGCTTCTGAGAAACGTTTGTCTCATGTCCTCCACTGTCTCTTCTAAAACTACATAACGTGCAACGCCAGAATGTTCCAGAACACTTACTGTTGCCAGAAACTTCCTATACCAATCCTTAATTGTTTTCGCATCAGGTGGATCACATTCATACACACGACGAAACTTTCTTTGCACATTATTCGGCGATTTTGTTTCTACAGACCACAGTACTGCTTGCGCGCGCTGCTGTGGAGTCGCCATTTTCACTTCATGCGACCATGCTGCACTCTGGCGACGATACTTGGCACTTCTGACGCGGGAATATAAATTCTTTGAGATGCTCTACAATGTGGTGCATTGTTCATTGTCGTATCTACTGTTCTTTTTCTCTCCAGGGTCCTTGAAATCAGGGAAGTTCGAGTAGGACACCCTGTATATTAAACTTTCTATAGGAAAGAATATACAATCACCTAGAATACAGCGATAAGTAAATCAATACTGGGCCATAAAAGCTTAAAGGAATACAACATTTCAACTTCTGTAACAGGTCTGTAAATGGCGCTTTTGTGTGTTCATGTGAATATGTTGTTACAGTTTAGTGTTGAAAGCGTTAGTCATAAAGTCGGCTAGTAGACAAAACAGTTGTAGGATCCTCCTGTACGTTGTCAAGTGCATCAATAATTATGCAGTGAAAGTTTGTGTAAAGTAGAGTTGACTATTCTTGAAATTTTTGTGCTCTTGCAATTATGAAGTGCAGTAACTTTCCTAAACTGTAACTGATTCAGCCCCCCCCCCCCCCCCCACACACACACACACACACACAAAACACATGAAGTGAAGTGCGCAGTGTTCAGGCTTACAACCAGACAATGTAACTGGTGTCTGTATTAGTTAAAATGATAGCTTGGGAACTATGTTAAATTTTCTGTTTTTCAGTAGTGAAGTATAAGGCTACCGAAGCTTTACTGCTACCTCATATCCTAACTGTCAGTCTTTTCTCCAGTTAAGTGGCATATTGTAATCAGAGTTATTCTTTAAACATTAATCCAAGTACTGTACGTTAGTGTAAAGTAGTTTGTCGCCATTGTATTTAAACAGAAAGCCGATTAGTTCGTGACTGGTTACTTTCCCAGTGCAATCTAATGTTTATCGCATGCAATTACCGAATAGAGCCCTTGTTGAAGTAAAGATAATTCAGCAGCTAATTTATATTTTTTGCTTCACGTTCGCTTGAAATCAATTTCGCCTAATTAGGCTGGCGACCGTCTTTAAATTTGCGATTTCTGCAACTACACTCCTGGAAATGGAAAAAAGAACACATTGACACCGGTGTGTCAGACCCACCATACTTGCTCCGGACACTGCGAGAGGGCTGTACAAGCAATGATCACACACACGGCACAGCGGACACACCAGGAACCGCGGTGTTGGCCGTCGAATGGCGCTAGCTGCGCAGCATTTGTGCACCGCCGCCGTCAGTGTCAGCCAGTTTGCCGTGGCATACGGAGCTCCATCGCAGTCTTTAACACTGGTAGCATGCCGCGACAGCGTGGACGTGAACCGTATGTGCAGTTGACAGACTTTGAGCGAGGGCGTATAGTCGGCATGCGGGAGGCCGGGTGGACGTACCGCCGAATTGCTCAACACGTGGGGCGTGAGGTCTCCACAGTACATCGATGTTGTCGCCAGTGGTCGGCGGGAGGGGCACGTGCCCGTCGACCTGGGACCGGACCGTAGCGACGCACGGATGCACGCCAAGACCGTAGGATCCTACGCAGTGCCGTAGGGGACCGCACCGCCACTTCCCAGCAAATCAGGGACACTGTTGCTCCTGGGGTATCGGCGAGGACCATTCGCAACCGTCTCCATGAAGCTGGGCTACGGTCCCGCACAACGTTAGGCCGTCTTCCGCTCACGCCCCAACATCGTGCAGCCCGCCTCCAGTGGTGTCGCGACAGGCGTGAATGGAGGGACGAATGGAGACGTGTCGTCTTCAGCGATGAGAGTCGCTTCTGCCTTGGTGCCAATGATGGTCGTATGCGTGTTTGGCGCCGTGCAGGTGAGCGCCACAATCAGGACTGCATACGACCGAGGCATACAGGGCCAACACCCGGCATCATGGTGTGGGGAGCGATCTCCTACACTGGCCGTACACCACTGGTGATCGTCGGGGGGACACTGAATAGTACACGGTACATCCAAACCGTCATCGAACCCATCGTTCTACCATTCCTAGACCGGCAAGGGAACTTGCTGTTCCAACAGGACAATGCACGTCCGCATGTATCCCGTGCCACCCAACGTGCTCTAGAAGGTGTAAGTCAACTACCCTGGCCACCAAGGTCTCCGGATCTGTCCCCCATTGAGCATGTTTGGGACTGGATGAAGCGTCGTCTCACGTGGTCTGCACGTCCAGCACGAACGCTGGTCCAACTGAGGCGCCAGGTGGAAATGGCATGGCAAGCCGTTCCACAGGACTACATCCAGCATCTCTACGATCGTCTCCATGGGAGAATAGCAGCCTGCATTGCTCCGAAAGGTGGATATACACTGTACTAGTGCCGACATTGTGCATGCTCTGTTGCCTGTGTCTATGTGCCTGTGGTTCTGTCAGTGTGATCATGTGATGTATCTGACCCCAGGAATGTGTCAATAAAGTTTCCCCTTCCTGGGACAATGAATTCACGGTGTTCTTATTTCAATTTCCAGGAGTGTATATGCCTTAGGTCCTATTCCTCCTGGAATAACATTGCATCATTTCAATAAATAACCCTTCAGGAGACAGAATATAGTCCGATTAGCTTCCATTGTCATACACGATCACGATCAAACATCAAAAAAATGGTTCAAATGGCTCTGAGCACTATGGGACTTAACATCTGTGGTCATCAGTCCCCTAGAACTTCGAACTACTTAAACCTAATTAACCTAAGGACATCACACACATCCATGCCCGAGGCAGGATTCGAACCTGCGACCGCAGCGTCACGCGGTTCCAGACTGAAGCGCCTAGAACCGCACGGCCACACCGGCCGGCGATCAAACATCAAACATTAAATCTTGTCAAAGGGGTAGATAGCATTGTTGGGTGGGATTACTAGTGTTAGTAACACTCTGTGGTGTTACAAAGCGACGAAGGTGACTGGATGTTTATAAGGTGCTGCATATCAAGAGCAGAGAAGGCACTGGACGAACATCCACGCCTCACACAAGAGTGAGCGAATTTGAAACGAACTTAACAGCGCCAAGTGGTGGATACGGCAGATATACTGTATGTATGTGTTGCCGGGGGTATGAACAAGTTTTTCGGCCCCCCTTTTTAACTGCACGCTGTTGCAGATGCGACGCTGCATTTGTCACTACGGTAACGTCAGTTACGATTGCATTGCGGACGGGAACATAGTTGCTCGCGTCATGGTGCTGTGGATGCGAGTTTTCTGGTTAGACAGAGCATGCTTCCGGTGACATCGCAGGGTAGATAATTCCTTTAGGAGAACATGAGTTTCACCCTTGCACTGCCGCATGTTGTAGATGACTACGGTGTCGAGTGGAATATTCGGTTGTGCTCTGTATGATCTGTGGATGTTGCAGACGCTAACACGACGCTGTAAACTCAGTTAATGCAACACAGACCACTTAACATCGCTTAAAGTTTGATACCTTCCCCTCGGGTAATTACCTCAGCTACAGTGGTTGGAGGATAATTATCGGTACGTTTTAGTTGCGCCCCCCCCCCCTCTCTCTCTCTCTCTCTCTCTCTCTCTCTCTCTCTCTCTCTCTCTCTCACACACACACACACACACCCTCTCTCCCCCCTCCCCCACACGCTCCCTCCCTCCCCTTCCCTCCCTCCCTATCTCTCTCTCTCTCTCTCTCTCTCTCTCTCTCTCTCTCTCTCTCTCCCTCCCTCCCTCCAAGGCAAAAGAGAAATTCAAGCACATCAGACTCATCTGGGATGTTATCGAGCACCAGTTTAGCGCTCCCAAACTAACGTCGATTCTTCTAGAGCCATTGCTTAACCTTTGCATGGACGCATGGTGGCCACTACCTTTGGACACCAACAAAGGACTTGTAGAATCCGTACCACCACGAATAACAGCTGATTTGCTTGCCAAAGGTACGTTGTTCTAATTTTCTGGTTCATCACTATGAGTACTGTGTACTTGCGTTCATAGAGACATTCATCGAGAGTGTAGAAGAGATTTACATTGGCCACTCAGATTTGCTCCACTGAGCTGTCAGCAGCATTTCCCGCATTTCAAGTAAAACTTATTTTGCTTGGAAGACAGTTTCGTAGAAATCTTTTTATTTTATACAATCAAAGCAATATCTCAGGTGGAAAGTATGATGGAAACAGACTGAAAATATTCTGCGTGAAATGAACATAGAAAATTATACATTTGAACGTGATATTTTCAATGAATATTGTAAAATTTCTATCGTATCTCGCGCCATGCTTTTGTTGTTCGATGCCATTTCTATTGAAATGACAGTAAATACTCGTGACACAGTGAGTGAGAAAGTGAACTGGCGAATCAGTTGTGTGTGTGTGTGTGTGTGTGTGTGTGTGTGTGTGTGTGTGTGTGTGTGCGCGCCATTATATGTAATTATCGATAAAGCACATAGTTTTACATTTTTCTCAGCTGTGGGTGTAGGAGTAGGAGTCGTTAAATAGGAAGGGAATAGAAGCTTGTGAAATGTGGTGATAAAGAAGTACGCAGAAAATTAGATAGGTTGATCCGATACACTAATGGAGTAGTACTGTTTCGAACTGGGGAGAAAATAAATTTATGACGGGCACAACCGGACCGAAAGAAGGGCTCGCTTATAAGACGCATACTGAGAGTTCGGTAACGTAGCAAAGCATGGAATATGGAAATTACAGAGAGAGACCAAATCTTGACTACAGAAAGTAGGTTCCAATGGATATAGGTTGCAGCAGTTACGTGGAAGTGAAAAGGCATGCACGGGATTGACTGTTGTGGAGAGCTGTATCAAACCAGTCTTTAGACTGAAGATCACAATAACAATATTTTCACAGTTTTGAATTCTGTGTTGCACCCTATCCGCGACAAATCACACACCCAACTCGTTCCATTTGTCTGGATTATACCGCACAGATGACGTATTTCTTGTCACTTGTCGCAGGCAATGTGACGCTTTGGTAAATTAAGAAAGACATCGTTCGTAGCACTACTTCAGGGCTTTCACAATGTGCAATTGATCTGTTGTAGCTGTCTTATTTTAGGAAAGTATGACATTATTTGTTTTGAGAACGAGGAATACAGCCAGGAGCCCAATGCAGAGCCATTGAAGGATTGTCAGTGTTAAATTTCTGTATAAAAAATGTGTATCGGAACCCTGCCAGTTTTCCTCATCATGTGCGCGCGCTTATCGCTTTTGGCTGCAACCACAAAGGTGCAAGCGCGAGAATCTTGTTGATCTTCGCTGGCAGGAAGTCGCGCAGCACCTCTAAACAGAGGCTATTTGCACCGAGCACATGTCGTTCTTAAAATGAGAGAACGCTCTAAGGTGGCCAGTCAGTAACATGTCTCTGTGGAGAATCCGTTCATGGAAATGTTTACTATTTTTTGTTGCCCAGTACGCGAGAATACCACCTGCCGACGTATGGAAGAAAACACGGTGCATCACAGGAAGATCAACTGAACTAAGTCTGGTAAGACGCGTAGACGTTACGTCAGTCGTGTCCTGGCGGCCTACTTCGGACTCTTATTTAGCAAATGCTGCAATCATCTGTGCGTGAACTAATACGATAGCGATTCCGTTCCCGGGTCGAGCCGGCTTCGTCCATTTTAGTTACGAACCTCTATCTACCGCGGTACCTCGGCCGAAAATTACACCAAAGTGCAAGATAACTTGCTCATCTCCGAAATTTAATGCTAGATACTAAGGCGGAGTTAGCCGTGTTCGTCTTCGGTGTTCGCATATCGATATTCGTTTTAAAGCAGCAGCTGACACTCTCAAATTTCCACCCAAAAACCATGCCATGCACCATCTCGAAGACCATGATGTAAGATATTCGCTGCAGTTATGTGACTGATGACCATCATGTAAAACAAGTTTTTTGTTTGGCTGTTTCTGCGCAGTGATGGCTTTGGAAGAGAATTCACTCGTGACGTTCTGCGACAGGCCTACTACGAACCACTCCTGTGTGGAGACCACCAAATATTATTATAAATTTTAGATCCATATTGTTAGCGGAATTGTCGACTTGGACAGCCCGTGCGAGACCGCGAACTGCAAACTCTGCCTATGTGGACGAAAAGGCATTCAGATTCTGCTTGGGTTGTTCATGTTTTCCTGAAACGCACCAGATGCATACCTGGACGATTCTTTGTAAAATGTCATTGCTTTTTCCTTTCTTCATCGTGTTTAAAATTAACTGGCATCACAACCCACCAGTACCAATTTATTTCAAGCAGGCGTAGCAAGTAACTGGATTTGCTGTCTCAGACCATCTTAAAATAGGAGCGACAGTAACCTGTTTGTATGAGACAGACGTTTACTTTTGTAGCCGAGGTGGATGTCCTGTCGGAAAAAACGTCGATAGAAGTATGAATAGGAAACGAGTGTCGTTGGCACTGCAGTGCTCAAGTCATGGGAGACGGAATGATCGTCACACGCCAGTGACGCTGTAAATAGATACAATGATTTAGACGGCGACCTTTCATTGTTGACTGATAACGAACTCAGAAAAATAAAATAAAGTGTAGGATTTGTATTGTGAAGGCAAAGCTGACCTCAACCAAAAGGTTGGGCTGGTCACCGTGGTGCTTTATTGGCATGACGCTGTTGGAGATACTGCTCTTGTCAGTCTCTGACCTTTGAACTGATTCACGTATTCAGTGATAGGGGGACCTATAACTGACAACTTAGCGGTTTTCGCTGTAACAGATTATTGCCAGAGGTGAAAGAAGTGACAGAAAATATTTGAAGACGAGCTGGGGATGAATAGCATTCCTCTGTTTTTAGCCTGGCTTCGGGCCACCTAACCACCTGTAGTTTGGATCCGTAACCATGTTTATGGAGTTTGCAAGTTCATATATTTCTAACTGATATTTTATCGATTGTTAAGTAAACATCTTACAGTCATATGTTGTGAATGAAGGTCGTGTAAATAGTTTTACATTTCTTGTATCAACATCATTACGTTATGTGGAGCAAGACTGGAATCTCTCATTTCTAAATAATGGGTGTATTCTAATAATTCATCATATAAAATCAAAAAAAATGGTTCAAATGGCTCTGAGCACTATGGGACTTAACATCTATGGTCATCAGTCCCCTAGAACTTAGAACTACTTAAACCTAACTAACCTAAGGACAGCACACAACACCCAGTCATCACGAGGCAGAGAAAATCCCTGACCCCGCCGGGAATCGAACCCGGGAACCCGGGCGTGGGAAGCGAGAACGCTACCGCACGACCACGAGCTGCGGACCATATAAAATCAGTTTTCATTGCTGTGCCGCAGTTAACGATGTTCCTGTCATATAACTGTAATCCGATGCTCGTCAGATAGACGGTTTCTCTCTTTCTTTCTTTCTTTTTATTCTTTTTCCTGTTCGGGAAACTCGTTAATGGCTTGTTTATGATTTGCTACCAGGCAACGCGCTGCTGCATGTACCTGCTTCTTTTCTCCTCGCCCTAGAAAATGAAATGTCAGGTTCATGGGACTTCGACGTTACTCGATTACTTTAGACTTTTTTGCACGGCTTTCAGATTCGCGATTTCCTTACCTTCGTTCTCAGCAGTACGCATCTGCACTCTGCTACTGTGGTTGACAGTGCAATCTGTATTCATTTTATAATAAAGAGAACCATTTCTGATTTTTGTTTCTTCATTTGTTGCAGGTAAGCAGGCATCCAATTACATGTTGGTGGGTGAGTTTAAGATAATCATTTTCCGTTACAAAGACTCGTCGATATTAATGAAGAAACATCCGATGTTATTGTTTGGTGCACGTTGTTTATGATCATTCTTTTACAGTTGCAGTGTTGCCAAATGTTAATTATGTTGTACTTCCATTTGTCAATCATATTATTTTAAGCAATTAGTGGTACTAAAAACAAACATAACTGGAAAGCGGATGTATCTTAACCAAGCGCGTGGGCTGGATTTGGGTGGCTAATGTACTGTAGGTTCGATGTTAACACCTCGTAGGAAATCCTACTTCATCTTAACAGCGTTATAATTTACTTGATCTTAGCATATTTATTATTTGTACCAGAATGAATCATTTGCACACTGAACAAGACCATATATGTTGCACCAGATCTTCGCCATCTTACGTGGAACACTTAACCACGTTAGTCATACAAGCCACCCAACTTCAGGTTTCAATCCCTCTTTCATTCTTTACCAAAAATCACATCACAGCACTAAACCTGTCATCAGTTCTCCAATTCCACGATAGTGAGTACCATCGAAATAGTGAATTTTCTCCGCCATTATTTGTCAGAGTATGGGAGGAGAGGTGACAGACAAGGAATCCCTTGAGTGTGAAGTCGCAAGTATCTTCAGTAACACTCAGTTAAAAGTGTTAACAATTACGAAAGAAAAAATTAACTGCTAATGACTCACCACGTTCACCAGGAGAGCCACAGAAAATGAATGTCCAGGAGGTGCAGCTATCAACCTTCTGTGGGTTGTAGCCATTGTGTTGTTGTTGTGGTCTTCAGTCCTGAGACTGGTTTGATGCAGCTCTCCATGCTACTCTATCCTGTGCAAGCTTCTTCATCTCCCAGTACTTACTGCAACCTACATCCTTCTGAATCTGCTTAGTGTATTCATCTCTTGGTCTCCCTCTACGATTTTTACCCTCCACGCTGCCCTCCAATGCTAAATTTGTGATCCCTTGGTGCCTCAGAACATGCCCTACCAACCGGTCCCTTCTTCTTGTCAAGTTGTGCCACAAACTCCTCTTCTCCCCTATTCTATTCAATACCTCCTTATTAGTTATGTGATCTACCCATCTAATCTTCAGCATTCTTCTGTAGCACCACATTTCGAAAGCTTCTATTCTCTTCTTGTCCAAACTATTTATCGTCCATGTTTCACTTCCATACATGGCTACACTCCATACAAATACTTTCAGAAACGACTTCCTGACACTTAAATATATACTCGATGTTAATAAATTCTTCTTCTTCAGAAACGCTTTTCTTGCCATTGCCAGTCTACATTTTATATCCTCTCTACTTCGACCATCATCAGTTATTTTGCTCCCCAAATAGCAAAACTCCTTTACTACTTTAAGTGTCTCATTTCCTAATCTAATACCCTCAGCATCACCCGACTTAATTCGACTACATTCCATGATCCTTGTTTTGCTTTTGTTTATGTTCATCTTATATCCTCCTTTCAAGACACTGTCCATTCCATTCAACTGCTCTTCCAAGTCCTTTGCTGTGTCTGACAGAATTACAATGTCATCGGCGAACCTCAAAGTTTTTATTTCTTCTCCCTGGATTTTAATACCTACTCCGAACTTTTCTTTTGTTTCCTTTACTGCTTGCTCAATATACAGATTGAATAACATCGGGGATAGGCTACAACCCTGTCTCACTCCCTTCCCAACCACTGCTTCCCTTTCATGCCCCTCAACTCTTATAACTGCCATCTGGTTTCTGTAAAAATTGTAAATAGCCTTTCGCTCTCTGTATTTTACCCCTGCCACCTTCAGAATTTGAAAGAGAGTATTCCAGTCAACATTGTCAAAAGCTTTCTCTAAGTCTACAAATGCTAGAAACGTAGGTTTGCCTTTCCTTAATCTATTTTCTAAGATAAGTTGTAGGGTCAGTATTGCCTCACGTGTTCCAACATTTCTGCGGAATCCAAACTGATCTTCGCCGAGGTCGGCTTCTACCAGTTTTTCCATTCGTCTGTAAAGAATTCGCGTTAGAAATTTGTAGCTGTGACTTATTAAACTGATAGTTCGGTAATTTTCACATCTGTCAACACCTGCTTTCTTTGGGATTGGAATTATTATATTCTTCTTGAAGTCTGAGGGTATTTCGCCTGTCTCATACATCTTGCTCACCAGATGGTAGAGTTTTGTCATGACTGGCTCTCCCAAGGCCGTCAGTAGTTCTAATGGAATGTTGTCTACTCCTGGGGCCTTGTTTCGACTCAGGTCTTTCAGTGGTCTGTCAAACTCTTCATGCAGTATCGTATCTCCCATTGTAGGCATTACGCTTCACAAAATGAACGTCGTCGAAATTCAAACACTCGACTGACTTGCATCAAGAACACCGATTGAAAAATGGCGCGCCAGAGTGATAACAAAGGTTCGTACTATGTAGATCGAAGGCGAACTCCATAGGAATTACCAACAGTGTAGAACGTTCGACTAGGTATCCATTCTTGAAGAATGCATATAGAATCATGTTGGTATAACGGGGTGATGAGAACTGACGATATGTGATGGCATGCAACCGAATGCGAAACAGTCTGTCGTGGAGCTTATTGTGGAACTGGCTAGTTGCAGATAGTGCGATAATGTGTTTTATGAGCACGGAAAACAGAAACATCCAGAGGATGAATTTGTTCAATGGTTCCAGGTAGTACGAATTGCAATGTCACATACTTTGCAGGAGATACAGTTTGTGCTAAAAGAGTATGATTTTTATATGGAGATAAGAAATCAAGGAAAAGCAAGGTATTTTGATTAACTGTTGGCCAAAAGCAGTGCTCATACCACAAATGTAAATGAATTCCTTACTGACCGATGGGATATGTTTGCATATCTCATCCACAAATTTTCGGGCAGATTCCGCAGTTTGCTGCTCATCATCGAGGCGACACTTTGTTAGAAATTTCGTTATCATGCGTCTTCCAATTCTGTAGCAATGTTCGATGTTACGCATCCGTTCACTGCTTCCCTTCTAATCACTGTACTCTATGTCGCGCGCAATGTGATGTGCATAACGTAGTAGTTCGCTGCCATGCACATCATGTAAATTGTATCGAGCATCCTTGAAACATGCAGATACCAGTTTTTGTAACAAGAGTGCCATGTCATCCCTAGTTTTTCTTATTCACTACAGATCATATTGCTGCGGACTTATTCGAAATCTGTTCATAACTGTTTTTTTTTTTTTACCATGCTGCGGATGATCTTCCATGTACGTAATTATGATTAGTACCCGATCATTGGAGAACGATTGTTCTTTACTACGTTTCAGTGGACGCGGGATTTGCGGCTCGCTGTCCGACAAGAATCTACATGGATCGACACTTGTTTCAGTATCACTTTCATTTGTTAAGCGATTGATGGCGTCAGATGTTAAGTCCCATAATGCTCAGAGCCACTTGTTAAGCACGTATCGTCATCATTGTACTCGTCATGTACATTGTCCTCGCACTCGAGCGTATACGACACCATACATTCAGCTGACTGTGATTGCAGAAAGGCTGATATTTCATCTGCCACTTCTTTCTCACTCTGCTAAATTCCTTGGGTTCCTTTGTGACGAAATTTCAACTTCGGCAACTGTTGTAGATATAATGGAATGTCTGCCTTGTTTATTGTTTTAAATGTGTCAACACCATAAGCACTGTAGCACTATTGTGCGTTACTCATCGACTAACCAGTTCAACTACGCATCTTAGCTTCAAGCTATGCTCACCATTGGATACCTTCAGTCCTGCCCCCTGTTGCCATTAACAGTCAGTATTGTGGTTTCATGGTAGACAGTATGTTGGACAACGAATGCCGTAAACATCATTGGCCTTTTGCGACCTCGCAATCAAGGGGTTCCTTGTGAGTTAAGTCTCTGATCGCCTCTCAGCTACGACAATGTCCTATGTTAAATTCCAAATCTCTCAGCAGTTTGTCATGGAGTAAGGGTGACGCAGTTGATGGTGATCCGTCTGTTGGCTGGCGACTTAAACTCGGAGGTTTGGTACTGTAGGAGTATATTATTTGCTGGCACCATTTTTTACCGTCTGTCCTTTTTATGTACTCATCAGTCAGCCACTCTGAGAAGATATGCCACCGAGTGAGGCGGCACAGGTGGTAAGACACTTCAGTCGCTTTCGGGAAGACTGCGATTCAAGCCCCCGTGCAGACATACAGATTTAGATTTTCCACAGCGTCTCAAAATCTTTTAAGGCGAATGTCGGTATAGTTTCTTTGAATAGGACATTCGATAGTCTTTGGTTCATTCAACTTGTCAACTTTCAACGCAACAACTCTTATTTATCACAGCGCGGTGTACAATGGCATTTTCGTCGAGCTGTCTTATTCAACATCACTGCCACATTGTATTGAGCTCTGATATGGAGCTAGAAGGGCACTTGTATGGATTCTACAGAGGTAGTACATACTTTCTGTCTCGTTAGCTTCGGGCCTTTTGTTGTGCACTATTTTCGATAATTGCTTGTCCAACTTGTCGCTTGTCAGAGTTGTAACTGGCAAGTGTTGGTTGCAGATAAGTGATGGCGTCGACTGTAGTGTAGGGTTTGTGTTCTTTTTCTTATTGTTGTTAACTATGATGATGGTGGTGGTGGTGGTGGTGGTGGTGATGCGCGGAAGATGAGGAGAAGGAAAGGAGAGGTTAAATCCCGATAGTGACATTTGGCGTTCATCTTTTCGTTAGCACACGGGGGACGACAAGCTCAGTGATCCATCCAGCGGACGGACCACCTTAAACAGGTTGACATGCTCTCATAAGACTTTAGAGACATGCGGGATTTTACGGACGATATTGGTGCGCGATCTAGTGGTCAGGAATAAACTGCCATCGCCTGTCTTATCTTTAAGACCAAAAACTGTAGTCCGATTAAAATTATGTACTGCTTGACACTTTGCGCGTTGTAGCCGGTTTCCTTCAATCAGAGCGCTCAACGTCGCGCCTGGACCGTTCGCCGAGGTCAGACTGCTACAACTATTAGTTCATTTCCAGTTCCTTTTCTGTCTTGATGTATTTGGATCCCTTATATTTCATATTTTATCATCGTTCAACATTGCGTGAAGCCGAATTTTTGAAGGTTGTCAGTTAATCGTTGCAACTGGGACACCAGAGTCATGATTACAACAGCCTTTGGCAGTGTAATGGAATGGCGTAGAGGTCAGCGTATAAACCTGACGTGTTGAATGTCGAAAGTTCCAATCTCGTCAAATACAGCGTAATTTTTTATTTTTTACATCTAATCAAAAGACTTCGCTTATCACTTTAGTACAGTTAACTAGTTTAAATGTAATATTTATATTTCTAATATTTTTCGGTATAATTTACTAATGATAATAACACTTTGACACTTCTTTTATCATAATATTAACTTTTTTATTTGGTTTTAGTTTTTCCTATCACTCTTTCGTTTGGAATCTGCATGTGTCGCATATAATCTGCAACCAAGTGCCAACCAAGACTGCTCATCGGTTGGTAACGCGGCATCCCGTGTTGGTAGTGTGAGGATAGTTTCAGGTAGTCAGTGACAGCGAGAGATTACAGTTTGCTTTAAGCGATAAAACTGAAATTTTTCTGTGGAGGATTGCTATGCAAACAAACATATTATGAAATTTTTCTGTCTTAAGTTTGCTCGTAGAACTCAACCTTAAACGCCGTGAACAAAGCGATAGTGATTTTAGTTCTGTCGCAGATTGTTCATCGCCGTTTTCTCCGGTACATTGCACATCAAAAAAGAGGTTGTGATTAGCTTAGGATATGAATTTAAATCCAGGACTAGAAAACGCTTCGTCGCCGCAGTTTAGTCAGCTATCGACAGAGCATCTACGATTTCCGTCATACATTGCGGCAGCCGCTTCCAACATTGCTCCGCGTTACATTAACAGCATTTGTGAAGTGACCCGAAGTGGTTTTGTGTTGCCTATAACCGAACGGTAACCGGCAGCGGGTGTGGCAACATTATAATGGCAAGTGAAAGAAGTCAACAATCGAGTAATTTTAATCGGACTATGGTGAAGAAAATTTATTTTGAGCACCTTGATTCAAACTGCTCGTCTCGGAGTCGAACGCCATGTCTCGACCGTACGTTAACGAAATCTGCTAATAGAGGCGGCTGAAACAAAAAGTGCCTTCCGTAAGCTTTTAAAACCTACATTTGCCTTTTGCGCTACACCTGATGTTCCTAGTGCATGTGGTACCTAACAAGAGAAGTGAAAGACACAGAAGACAGGGTCGAATGTCAATGTAACCTTCCTACGTGTACACACCCTCGGCGGGTATGTAAATTATTAGGGTTGTATTTCTTTGTAACTGGTAGGACGAGTACCAGATTGCATTAGTGTTGCTCATGTTTAATGTTATCAGGCCTTTTAGGGCTTAGAAGGGATATGAACAGCATAAGATATTGAGTAATCGCTGTGAAGGATACGAAAATCAGCAAATGACTGGGCTTGAACGAGGCCTTCTTGTGGGTAGCCATTTGGTCGCTTTGTCGAATTGTGCAATATCCAGATTTGTGGGTCATTCGGTAGTGACGGTGGCCCGATGTTGGACAACATTGGAACGTGAGGGTAAGAATTATCACCGTCAGGGTTCCGGTCGACAACATTTGACCACCACAAGAGAAGAAGGCCGTATAGTGCCCCAATCACAGCCCGTCACACCTGCTCATGCACCCGAGAACTAATAATGCAACGATCTGTACCAATCCCTACCACTAGCAGCAGCAGCAAGAGAAATAAATTTCTGTCCTATGCGCAGGCTGCCGTTAACACAAAAGATTGCTTTTGGAGTGATGTCGTGACTGGGGAAGCATGGACTGCTGATAGATGGCATTACATTGGATTCAGCGATGAATCGCGGTTCTATGCTGTCCCCATGACCACCGACGACGAGTATCGGAAAATGTCATTTTATTTCAAAATTTTGGAGCAGCACAGTGGTTTTACTTCTGGCATTGGGTGTGTGGAGCCATCAGATGTAACTGCAGCTTACAACTAACTGATTGAGGGAATTATGACGGCACAGCGGTACGTCACGATATCCTGCGTCCTCATATGTTGCCTCTTGTGCGTCAGTATTGTGGTGCCATTTTTCAACAGATCAACGCTCGCCCACACACAGGACCTGGCTCAATAAACTGCCTGCGTGATGCGGAGGTACCCCTGTGGCCTGCAAGAGTCCCAGATCTGCCCTGATGGGACCAGCTACGTCGTCAATTTCGTCTCGGTGGCAGTTCCAAGGACCAGTTACAACACTTGTGGACCATCTTGCCTCAGGACAATATGCAATGGCTTTATGACACCTTTTCCCAACCGAAACGGTGCATGGATCCACGCCAGAGAGGGTGCAAGGTTATACTAATAAATGAGCTCATACTGCCAAGTTCTTTGTAAATTTGTCTCAGTTTTGTAATCTGTGTAGTAACATCACATTTCCTTTCAACCTGTGAAGTTTCATTTCGTTTGCCCCTCCCCTTCTGTATGCTTATCATTTTTTGTCAGACAGTGTATTCGTTGGTGCATTCAGTGAGGACCTTTACCGAACTTTAATAGTATCGCCCACGGGGAAGACTCTTCAGTCATCCCGTTACCTCCTGTTTGCATGTCAGACAGCCTTATCTGCTGGAAACCGCTGAAAAATGTAAGATGCATCGTTGGTTGGATAACGCCCTGGTATAAATTTGGGCGATCGAAATGATTGACATCAGTTTTATTGCATAAGACGATACGATTTGAGCTATCGTTTCAGACCGAGGCACAAAGAATCCTTGCATGGATACCCTGAAATGAATATTAATGTTACCGATGGACAGTTCTTTTCATCTGTAAAAGCATTTTCACACACTGTAACTGTGGTGCTAAAGATTGACGCGAAATTTTAACCACAACACATTTCGACCTCCGAGAACTACTACTTCTTTTTTCAGATGCATTTATGCGTCAGTGAGGCTATTATTTTGAAACAATTTCAGGATGCATGGACGGTCCCTTTTAAAGGATACAACCAGTTTCATTCCCCTCCCTTGCTCAGTATGAACTTTACCGCGCGCCTAATGATTTCGACGTCGACGGGGCAGTAAACTGCACGTCGGATAATGCGACGCAACAGTAAAACATTGTACTTGCAGGCAGCAAGAGCTGTGGTCAGATAAAGTTCCGCTTGTTCAACTTTCAAGGGTTTATTTTGCTTTCCGGTATTTTCCAGAACATCAGATCTTCCGTGCACCGGAGATGAGAGAACTACATCTCGGTCCGGGTTCGTAATTTCGAACACCTACTTTGATAACGGTCGTTGTCTGTTTTTATTCGTATTTCTTGGTTTCTGGTGCACTAAGCATAATAAACACGTTTTCTCCTCCTGTTCATGCCCTTCCTTTCTCATGTTTTGTGTCGTCACCACTCCGCATGGAAAACGCTTCAGACCATGCATTGCTATGTGATTTTCCATCATCTAGATGTACTCTATTTCTCCTGAAGGTTTGTAATACCCTGTACGTCAGGCCATTGCACGTGGCATGGCCCAGTCGCCTTCACATTCACTCCCTCTATTTTATATGATGGAACAACACCTTATGGTTAATTGAGGGCGAATTGCATATCTGGCAACGTTCTTCGTTAACGTTGAAACTATCTCCCACACCTTACCATACTGAATTTCTGAATTTAAGACTGGGGGCAAGAAGGGCGTGTACGATCTTATTGATTAGTAGGCACTGTGGGTGGTTGTGGTGATGTGACTTCTCCATTTTTTAATACTGTCCGTGCCACATGAATTACGGAGGGATATTACTGCAGTCATGCAGTTGATTTCAGTATCTCCTTAACAACTCGCAAGCACTAATGAACGTGGACGTTAGTCTTGTTAACATGTTGGTAGTGGGGCGAAATTTTCAGTGACAAGGCACACTAAGGCTCACGAACTCGACTACGAAGTCTTCTAGCATTACGCCTCTGCCGACATAGTACTAGAGCCTGACGGAAATGGTCTAGACTATTAAGGGACTCAAGACGAGCGCAGTTCAAAATAACCGTCCGGCGTCTCCAGAGTAGTTTTTCCGTGGTTTCCGTAAAACAGCTCAGGCCAGTGTCCAAATTGTTCCTTGATGTGGCGACACCAACTACCTCCCTAATCCTTTTTCGTCCCTAATGACCTTGCTGTCAGTGAGGCTTTAACCTGCTCTGCTTTACTATTCTGTACAACACTAGTATATCGTTCGGCAGGCTCCATAAACGTACGTGGAGAATTAACAGTGGCCATAGTGCCACGTAATTTTTTAAATTAATGTACTGCTGTACGTTTCAAGAATGTTTTACTCATATAAAATTTTTGAAAACATTATCAGCTATCTTTATAATTAAATATATATATAATCAAAAAACAGTCTTGGTCGCAAATTTATTTTACCGGAGTGACCGGTTTCAATCCTTAAGGATCATCTTCAGACTCCAGAACGGCAGGTGGACTACCATGGAGCAAGCTGCGCCGACCCAAGACGCTGAACTGAGCTGTCAGTTCAGAGTCGTGGGTCGGCGCAGGTTGCTCCATGGAAGTCCACCTGCCGTTCTGTAGTGGACTACCATGGAGCAAGCTGCGCCGACCCAAGACGCTGAACTGAGCAGTCAGTTCAGAGTCGTGGGTCGGCGCAGGTTGCTCTATGGAAGTCCACCTGCCGTTCTGTAGTCTGAAGATGATCCTTAAGAATTGAAACCGGTCACTCCGATAAAAGAAATTTGCGATCAAGACTGTTTTTTAATTATATATATTTAATTATAAGTTTTATTCATAGTTAATTTTGTTGTTGTTTGTATCTGAAAACAAAATATACCGAAATATTCTAACATTGAAAACTGGATAACCTGTGAATTATGTCTAATGTAATATTTACACAGGGCGAGAAAGTGACGTCGAATAATGTTGGTTGTAGTGCTAATAGTTAATGACGACGATGTGATACTGGGCTGCATGTCGTTGATTGTGGAACTTCACGATACAGTTTGGTGAACACGCAAAGACACAGGGTGTCTACAAAATATCTTTATATCTTAAGACTTTAATACCTTTAAAACTATACTAGATATTAACTGATGGTTTTCAACATGTCGTACGATAACTCTTAAAGTTTCGTTTCCTCATTCGTACACATCAGTGTGTGCGCGCCTTTAGTAGCTCGGATAATGTCTAGTCTGAATTCCGTTTCTCTGCACGGACGATTGAAGATCTCCACGGTGACATGATCAGATGCATCGCGATTTTGTGCCGTCAAGTTGTGTAGATCTCTAGCCTCGGTTCGGTACACAAGGTGCTCAACAAAACCACACTGGAAGAAGTGTGGTTGTGTGAGGGCAGGGGATCATGGCGCCCATATTGCCTAGCATATCCACTGCAAACTGTACCTGCGAGGTTCGTCCATAGGCATTAATGCCTAAAGAAGCTGGACCTTGTAGGTATATAGCAGTATCCTCTTATGCAATACGTTGTGTACTGTTAATCGTCTCATTTGCAACTCTTTGGCCACGTCCGCACCTATTTTGTCGGACTCCCTGCTAACGCCTGCCGTACCTTCTACACGTTGGCGTATGAAACGGATGGTGGAGATGTCCTCTTTTGAAGGGGAACACTACCTGTTTTCGTAAATGACGTATGCCAAGCCCGAATAGTTTGTCTGGACGGTGGTTGTCTTCCATACCGTGTTCAATAGTTTCCGTACACTTAGACATCGTACGTCGTCTGTATGAGCCAGGCTGGACACTGAGCTTTCTCCTGTGGCGTCCACTTATTGTCAGGTTTTCAAGTTCAATTTCGTTTCAAAATTGTCACCTGGAAGATAAAAAATAAAAAAAAATCTATATGAATTGTATTATCACATGTTGAAAACCATTTGTATC
The DNA here is from genome assembly GCF_023864345.2 of Schistocerca serialis cubense. Classification (NCBI taxonomy): domain Eukaryota; kingdom Metazoa; phylum Arthropoda; class Insecta; order Orthoptera; family Acrididae; genus Schistocerca; species Schistocerca serialis. Next base: position 245,827,016 of record NC_064639.1, on the reverse strand, counting down.
TAGTATAGTTTTGAAGTCCGCAGTTGTAAAGATAATTTGTGTACACCCTATATTTTATGATTAGTTAGTATGTCGCACAAATTATTTAACATTCCTCTACACTAGTAAGTCCCTAATAAACATCTTTCGCTACTAACGGCCTTATCACATTAGTAACACCAGTTCCCGTAGGATCACCTAAGTTAAGCATCGTTGAGTGCGTTTAGTACTTGGGTGGGTGACCGGGGAAAACAATGTTCCGTTCGTTTTGGGGACACGCAAGTCGCCGTAGTGGCGTCAGTTAAAAGAGTTGCACCAGGCCGTAATGCCGCACGGCACTTTCTTCTCTCTTTTTGGCATTGTTCGAAAGAAATGGTAAACGAAGAATGGTAAGACGATTTGCACCTCTTTACGCGAAGTGTAGGATGGGCAGGAGCCACCTTCCTCCGCGGCTGTTTGCAGCCTGCTCGACGCGGCGCGGCGCTGTGACAGGGAGGCCCGGCAGACGCGTGCCTGCGCGCGCACGGCCGCCGCCGCACGCAGCTCGCAGCTCGCCGCGCGTGCGCCGCCTGCGTAGGCCGCTGCGTGGCGGACGAGGCCGCGGTCCCGAGATCGATACCTGGCGCACTGCACCAGCCTACGGCGGCGCCCACCCACTGACGAGCTGCCCCCTAAAGATTTCCTGCACCCCTGCTTGCCAGACAGCGGGCTGCTTTCCTCGTAACGAGACTTGGGTAGCGGCCGGCACTACTGTGTACGGTAGAAGCGGTTACGTGACGGAAGATTTGCTAGCTCATTTTGCGATCAGTATGAGCGTGACAACTTAGGCTTCACGACTGTCACACTCAGTACCTTCGCATCTTAAGATGTAGCGCTGCGTGGAAATCAAACTGTTGTATTCTGCTTCATTATTTCAGTGACCATCGCAGATTAATATTGTAATGGCAGTTAGCGTTTTCCTTCTGGTTTTGGAAACCATCTAGGAAAAGACAAATGTAAATGAGACATTCGTTGTCTGCGTGCCATATACACTGCCTGATCAGAAATGTTCGGACACCTGTCAGTGAAGGTTAATATGGGCTCTGTCCACTCCCCTGCCCTTATGACGGGCTGAACTCCGCTGCGTCACTTTCAGTGAGGTGTCTGAATATTTGCGAAGGAATGGCAGCCCATTCTTCCTTAAGAGCCAAAACCATAGAAGATAGTGATGTTGGACGTTGGCGTCTGGAGCGAAATTGATTCAGTGACTCGTCCTAGGGGTGTACAGTTAGGTTCACGTAAGGACTCTGGATATGCAGGCCTTTTTCGGGAATGTTATTGTCCACAAACCTGTGCCTCACACGTAGAATGAGCGTATGGCATTGGTGGCCGGGAGACCCCTCGCGAGGCGGTTCTTTAACGCCATTACGGCGATTTGCGAGTGAATGAGAATGAAATGATGATGAAAGACACACAACACCCAGTCATCTCGTGGCAGAGAAAATCCCTGACCCCGCCGGGAATCGAACCCGGGACCCCGTGCGCGGGAAGCGAGAACGCTACCGCAAGACCACGAGCCGCGGACTGCCTCACACGTGCTGCTTAATAACAGGGTGCATGGTCATGCTGTTACAAAGAATTATCGTCTCCGAACAGTTCCTCTACTCTATGCAGCACACAATGCTGTCGGATGTTTACATATTCACCAGCATTTGGCGTTTTCTTAAGAGCATTAACGTTATCACACCATAACAACGAAAATTCTTCCCATACCGTAACACCACCTCCTCAGCACTTCACTGTTGGCAATACATATTGCAGCAGGAAACCTTCTCCAGGCATTCACCGAACCCAAATCCTTCCATCGGAAAGTTACAGGGTATAGCGTGATTGATCTTTTCAAATCACCCGTTTCTAGTCATTCACTTTCCAGTGGGGGTCACACTGTACACCACCTCAAGCGTCGCTTAGCTTTAACTACGGCAATGTGTGGCTTATGAGGACCTCTTCGACCATTATATCCCATTCTTTTTAACTCCCTACACACAGTCATTCTGCTAGGTGGGCTGCTGGTAGCACTCCGGAACTCACAACTGATTGCTTTGTCTGATTTCATGCTATATTTTACAGCTACCCTTCGCGGTACACGACAATCCCTGTCCGTCAGTACATGAGAGCTGCCTGTGCTTGGTTTGACTGTGGTTGTTCCTTCGTGTTAACACGTGACAATCACGTCACCAACAGTCGACTTGGGCGGCATTAGAAGAGTGGATTTCTCACTTAGGTGACCTCCTATGACTAGTGCACTGAACTCTCCGGACTGACCCATTCTGCTTATCTTCTGACAATTTAATACTCCCCGCCTCCTTTTATGCTGCCGGGTCCGCCACTCGAGACATCCAACAATGAACTCCGCGTTACATCGGGATGTCTGGATACTTTTGATCGGATAGTCTGACATACAGTATAGCCATGGTTTTATGTTCCCAGATTTAACATTTTACCACTGTTTACAGTATTTTTATCGGCCCTTTGAAATTTTCTACGTTCATAATCTTAGTTAAGCTGTTGTATTTAACCACGAAGGGCTTCTTTGCAATGTCCTCCATACGTTGCAAGTGTAAGTCGTGGTCAGAGCAGTGTTCTTTGTAGCTGTGAGTGCATTATGTCGGAGCTAAGTGTATTCGAACATGGTGACACAATAAAACTAATTGAAAGAAACTTGCTGACTTACGACAAACTACCTGCAGACAATATTAATGAAACAACTAAAACACTCAAAGCAATCACATCCCAAAATTTAGTTTCAACTTGGAAAGGAATTTTACTTACAAGAAGATGGGCTTCCAATGGGATCCTTAATATCAGGAACACTGGCAAACATATTCATCAACCACATAGAAAACAAAATCTTTGATACAGTTATCACAAAGAAAGGATATAAAATTGTTTACTGGTACAGATATGTGGGTGACATAATCTGTATGGTTGATGAACCGACGGAGAAAATTGATGACTTCATACATACATAAACAACATACACAAAAATATTCAATTCACCATGGAAAAGGAAACACAAAATCAAATACATTTATTGGATATAACAATAAAGAGATACAACAGTAAACACACGTTTGACATCTTCAGAAAGCCAACAGCCACAGATACAATTATACACGCTTCATCCAACAACCCGCAAAATCAAAAATTAGCAGCCCTACAACACATGTTACACAGACTAAATAACATCCCACTCAGCAGGGAAAACTATGAAAAAGAATTACAAACGATACAATTCATAGCCACAAACAATGGTTGCAACATCCATATAGTACAAAACCTCAACCAAAAAATTAAAACACAACTAAAGAAAAATGAAAACAAGCAGAGAACACAAGCACCAAAGAACCCCACATATAATACAGCACACACAGAAACACGAAACAGTAACACTCATGACATGACTAATAGAAAAAATGGTACGCTCTTACATACAAACACAAAACAACACAAGGTAGCAAATATATTAAAGAAACAGGGATTACACATAGCTTGCAGAACAAGAAACACATTACAATTACATTTACAAACAACAGACAATCCATATAAATACAAAGGAGCACGTATATAACGGCTAGAGTGCCATAAATGTAAATCAGTATATCTGGGGATAACAAGCATGAACTTCAAAACCAGACGTAAAGAACTCATAAAAAGCTGGAAATAGCCATTCTACCTTCGCCGAACACCTAACCGTCCAACATGGAACGTGAGAAGACAGTTACCAAAGGGAATAATCACAAAAAAGCTCCCGACATTGCAAGAATACTTTCACATACAAAGAGTCATTGCTATGGAAAGAGCGTACTCAGTGACCAATTGCATATAAGCAATAACTCTCTGATCATGCTAGCCACCAAAACAATAACAAAACGGAGATCCTAAATGTAACCAGAATAAATGATTAATGAACCTTCCTCCTCCCCTTTTCAGTATATATATATATATATCTCTCTCTCTCTCTCTCTCTCTCTCTCTCTCTCTCTCTCACACACACACACACACACACACACACACACACAAAATAAAACTAAATAAAAAAATCACACTGTCAAGAAAGGATGACATATTTACACACACACACACACACCAAATGAAAAGTATCAAACCACACACACAACACAAACAAAAGAAGACAGATAAATACACAACGACAGTTGGCAACTCTACAGAGCGAAACACACACATGTTGATCACTAAATGGAAAGTGCAGGTGATATGAACGATGTACTGTATCAAATATGGGTAAAAGAACGCTGGAAATCGACCAACTGGAGCCTGGAAACTAACGAATACATCTCCAGGGCCACACGCATGAGCTAACAGCGCTGTAAATCTTAACATCGAATGATAATTTCACATCACGACATTTGTGCTAAGAAAGTTGATTGTAACCTAAAAAACAAGAGAAAAACACAAAAAAGGAACATAGCAACATATTGTAACTATCACATAACACGTTTATTATACGTATAAAAAGAAACTTGTTGCAGGCCACTGAACATGCTTCACAAATAAAAAAATCGAAACGCGTATGGCAATAAACAAACTGCCTTCAATTAGTTGCATAGACGGAACATAACTCCAGGAATGGGGGAATTGTTGGTGCGCTATGGTAGATGCCTCTTTAATCAAGGGAAGTGTTTGGTGTTGCAACTGGCACCGTATCAAAGATTCATACAGGAAAAGAGGAAAAACATCATCCGCTAAGCCACAACGCGGACGACAGTGTGTGTTTAGTGTAGTGACGGACAGTCATTGAAGAGGATTCTGACGGAAAAATAAGAAGACGTCCAGCAGAAATGAATGTCGCACTCGCGAACCCTGTTAGGAACAAAAAACATCCATAAGCTGGGGACTGCAGGGCGAGCTGGAATTCGAAAACCACTCATCACTGATGTAAATGCCCGTAACAGGAAAACGTGGAGCCCTAACCATAAAAAACTGGACTATGGAGGAGCAATGGAAGAAATTAGTTTTGTCGTATGAGTCTTGTTTCACATCGTTTCCAACTTCTCGAAGAGTTAACTTCCCAGCAGTAATAATGATGATATTTGGTTTTGTTGGGCGCTGAACTGCGCGGTCATCAGCGCTCATACAAAGTCCCAACTTTTCACGCAGCCGGGAATCGAACCTGGGACCCCGTGATCCAGAGACAGCAACACTAGACCACGAGATGCGGACTTCCCATCAGTGAAACATGGCGGGGGTTCGGTGATGATTTGGACAGCCGTATCGCGATATTCCATGAGCGCCATGTGTGCTTTGCAAAGTTACATTACTGCCGAAAATTATGATCATTTTGGCTGATCCGGCCCATCCCAAGGTATAATGTTCGTTCCACAATGGTAATGCTGTGTTCCAAGTCGGCAGGACCCCTGTTCGTACAGGTCGGACAGTCCGGATTGGTTTCGTGAGCACGATGAATTGTCGCTTCTCTCTTGGCCTAAGGACATCACACACATCCATGCCCGAGGCAGGATTCGAACCTGCGACGTAGCGGTCGCGCGGTTCCAGACTGAAGCGCCTAGAACCGCTCGGCCACTCCGGCCGGCGCTATTTTATAGGAACAGTGGTATAAGATTGCCTTGTAAACCATACTGGACGTGTATTTAGGCATTTCGAGACCACTGGAAGTTGTTTTGAATGCCAACTGTTTTCGTACAACGTATTAGGCATTGAGCCAACACCCTTGCCGCAGATGTAACACCCGCTCTCGTCAGATCACCGATGTTAAGCGCTGCAGGCCTTGGCTAACACTTAGATGGGTTACCTTCAGGGTCTGCCGAGTGCTGTTGGCAAGAGGGGTGCATTCAGCACTTATGAGGCCATTTAAGGAGCTACTTGATTGAGAAGTAGCGGCGCTGGTCACGAAAGCAGAGCGGCCGGGAGAGCGGCGTGCCGACGCATGCCCATCCGTATCCGCATTCGGTGATGCATAAGGGCAGAGGATGACGCGGCGGCCGATCGGTACCGTTGGGCCTACAAAACCTGTTCGGACGGAGTTTGTTTATTAGGTATGGTAATGTGTTGTGTTTGTAATGTTTCCATATTTTTGTTCACCCTCTGTACGTTCATGAGGCGAACTGTGTAATTGGTACAAAATAATGCTGGCATGGCGTTGGCCTTCAAGTAGTGTTTACAGACGTTAAGCGGTTAACTTTATTGAGCCCCAGAACCTCTAGTCCTGAATCCGTAGAAGTCATTACTTGCTGGAACTATTTGTCGGTAGAGCTTTGTTTCCTTATTTTGCCAACCTAACAATAACTGTACTGGTTGTTACCATTAAAGGGGGGTAGGACATCAAACGGGCCGACTTGGAGCAGGAGATGCACCACAGGACATTTCAATTTCCAGTGTCTATAATTTTACAAATAAATTCATAAAACTTTGTCAGTATGACCAGGAAGGATTCAGCATTGTCACTCATAGGAGTGGAAGTTCTAAAACATAACGAAGTAATTTTTTTTACGTGTGAAATTCCATCATTTTTTTTCACTTACTAATGGCATCATTTGTTGCTATAAGTACACTTTTCTTCACAAGTAAGCGAGATTCTTCTATGAATTTTGCACAGCATACAAAACAATTTTAAAGGTGTATGAAACTCTAGAATTTTCCAAATCTATTAAAAACTGTGGTAAAAATTGAGGTAATTAACTATAAAATTTGTGTTTTTTCTAAACATGAAGTTTAAAATATAACAGTTCATTCGTTTTTTCGTAAATTAAATAAATTCTAGAGTTTCATACAACTGTGAGTAAGGTATGTATGCTGTGCAAAATTCATCGAAGAATCTCTCTAACTTATGAAGAAAAGTGTACCTATAGCAACAAATGTAGCCATTAGTAAGTGAAAAAAAGATAAAATTTCGCATGTAAAAAATTTTATTTTGCTATGTTTTCGAGCTTCCGCTGCAATGGGTGTGAATCCTGAATCCTTCCTGGTGATGCTGACAAAGTTTTATGAATTAATTTGTAAAAGTATAGACACTGGAAATTAAAATGTCCTGAGATGCCTCTCCTGCTCCAAGTCGGCCCGTTTGACGCCCTAACCCCCTTAAGTTGTGTTCACGTTGATTTAGCGATCGGAGTGTTTTGTTGACTTAAACTTTAGTCCGAACGGGAGGAAACTTGGGAATGATATAAATAAGAGCTGTGGTTGCACCACTGCTGGATAATATCTACACACACAACGTACGTTCGACTCTTCGCTAATGTGGTACATCTTGTGGAAAATGTAGGAACTAAAGGGGATTTTGTTGGGAAATTACATCTTAAAAACGCCATAACTCTGATATGCAGGGAGACTTTATCGAGCTGTTTACGACCTACTTTTTTCGGAGTATGTACCGATTTATGAGTAAACAACGATGTATACGATGATTATTGTCAGACACCTCGGCCGTTGTTGCAGAATACGTTCCGGTTTCCGAGGTGTTGGATAGGTCCAGACCTGATCTGACTTGATAGAACGGATAAAATTTACCTGCCCATTACGTTCTATGTAAAGTCCACAGAATTATACAGGGTATTAAAAAACGATACCGACATGGAATGGGTTTTAAGGGGTATCGTAGGGAACAAATTGAGGATAAGATCTCTTGTCTGGAAACGTCATCCAACGACGCTATAGAATTAGGCAACCTTTCCTGCAGCAAACGTGACTTCGTGCACTGACGGACCGTAGACAGAACGTCTCGCAATGTTGTTTGTTGTTCAGTGATTGCAGTTGATTGCCACGATCACCAGTGGAGAAAATGGAGGTAGCTGCTGCGTAGACAGATCTTGTCTCCTACGAATGCGAAGCTCTGTGGCCTCGGTGGATGACGATTTTAAACATAGGTTTCCACCCGCAGTTTATTTTTCTCCTGTATACCGAAAAAAATTGGGAAAATTTAGAAGGTTCCAGGAGAACAGTAAACTGCAGTTGGAAACCGATGTCCGAAGCTGGCATCCACCGAGGCAACAGTGTGTCGCATTAATAGGAGGCAAGACCTGTGTCAGTAGCAGGCAGCTCCATCTTCTCACGGGCGTTCGTGGCAGTCAGTCGCAATCACTGAAAAACAAACAACTTTGTTAGAAGTTCGGCCTCCGTGCAAAATCAAGTTTGCTTCCGAAGGGGCATGCGACGCCTATAACGTCGATGCTCAGCACCGTCGTTGGACGAGTTTCAGGACATCGGTTAATATCCGCAATTTGTTCCTCTCGACGCCTCTGCAACCCCTCGAAGTTCATCAGTATCGTTTCGTTACATCCTGTATATCATTATGCTGCCACGTACGAGGAGTGGCTGTAAAATACCGGGACTGATGCTGTTAGAGCGTAATTACGCATGCGCCGAAGATGAAAGACCAGTAGCTGTGAAGCGTGAAGTTTTCTCAGTCGATGCGGTATCTCTGGTACGTATAGACAAATCGTTTGTGTAAGTGCTGTTATTTTGCTTTGCCGGAACAATGATGAGAGTAATATCAGAGCAACGAATTGTGAAGTCTAACGTCATGCTTAGAAAAACAGCTACTGAAACCCATCGTCTACTAAAAGAAGTGTTTAGCAAAGAATATTTATCATGTACACGAGTTTTTGAGTGGTTCAAGGTTTTCCAAGATGGCCGAGAAGAAGTTGATGACGACTCGCGCCCGGGAAGTCATTCAACATCAAATTTGCGGATGTAAATATCGAAAAAATAGCTAATGTAATATGATGACCGTCGGTTGAGTATTCGATCGACTGCTGAAACTGTAGGAACAGACAAATAATGCAAAAGGCAAATTTCACGTAACCAATTTAAAGTGAGAAAAGTGTGTGCGAAACTGGTGCCGAAAATTCTCACAATCGAACACAAAGGAGACTGTGCAAATGTCTGTACTGACACTTTGAGTACACTGAAAATTATTCTAATTCCTTGGAAAGGATGATAACATGTGATGAATCTTCGATTTTCACTTATGATGCAGAAACTAACGGCGAATCCATGCACTGGAAGGGACCAGCTCCACGGTGAGCAAAAAATGCTCAAATGTGCAAATAAACATTCAAAGTGACGATGATGTGTTTTTCGATATTCATGGAGTTGGTATCTTGAATGGTTAATGAGGGTCAAACTATTAATTAGCATTATTACCTTGACATTCTCGCCGAACTCAATAAGAAAAAACGACACGAATTGTGGAAGAACAAGTAATGGATTCTGTATCATAACAACGCACAGGCTCATACCGTATTGTCTGTTAAGAGATTTCTAGCGAAGTACAGCATCCCATTAGAAGACCACCCACTTCACTTGCCTGACCTAGCACCGTGTGACTTTTCAACTATCCCCCAATGTCAAATCTGCATTAAAAGAAACAAGATTGGAGTCCGTTGAAGCAGTGATACAAAAAGCGGCACGCGTCATCAAGGAGCTCACAGAGGACGACTTTCAATACTGTTTCCATGAATGGAAGATTTGCATAGAGTGTTGTAGAGATAGGGGAGGGAAGTGTGTTGAGGGTGACGCAAGCTAGATGTGTGTGTTTTGCAAATGAAATATTTTACAGCAATAGTTCTGTTATTTTATAGCCACATCACATATTTTCATACAAGATGACCATCGAAAGCAATTCTCTGGTTGATTTCCCCATTGTATATAATCAGCCAACATCACTCCCTGTCAACTGCTATCCCATATTTCGAATTTCGTTCTTAAAAAATCATTTTTATTGTCCGAGGCATTAAGTTTTGTCTGAACACTACGTATACCTCTTTCGTACTGTTTAGTGTAATTCATTGTGTAACTGACGTCCATGTAGTGTAATAGTTTTTGGACTTCTGAAAATTTACCAAATTCATCAGTGAATATAATAAAAAATATATATTTCTGTTGCTTGTGTAGACATCAAAACTTTCGAATTTATTTAGGAATTAGAAAACAAATTAGAAATATTCACCAGAAGAAATTGAAACCCGTTCCTTTTTATAATCTTTTGTTGCAAAATAGAAACCACCAATTACTTACTAAAATATCAAACTTAATGTTAAAACAGTGGTTTAAAATTAAAGGCGAATAAATTAATTAATAAAATAGCTTATTGAAGTTTCTAAAGATCTAGCTGAGTATTCGGCGTTGCTCGGGCATGTGTTTACTCCGGTGTTCTGTTAGTCCAGCTCCTCCTGCATCCCCTCTCTGTCCATCTCCTCCACCTCCTCTCGCTGTCCACCACCCCCACTCCGCAATCTTTGTCCACCACGTTCACCCCACACTCCCTCCTGACCATCTCCTCCCATCCCCTCCACTCCACCCTCACTCTCTGTCCATCTCCTCGTACCCTCTCTCTGTTAATCTGCTCCTTCTCCCTCTCTCTGTCAGTCTGCTCCTCTTCCCTCTGTCCGTCTCCTGCCCCTGTTATTCCATCATCTCCTCTCCCCCTTCTCTTTCTGTTTACCCCTCTCCCTCTCTCTGTCCTTCTGCTCGCCCCTCTATTTTTACTCATCTCCTCCTTACCCTTCTCTCTCCATGTTATCACGCTAACCGCAATAGAAAGCTGGTGGTTCCTACACCCATAGTATTTCTTTCCAGATGGTAACTAATATGTGTACCAAATTTGGTTGAAATCGTACCAGGGGTTTAGGATGCGATTTTTACCAATGGCATTGCCTTCATGTGCATATGTCAAATATATTTGATCATAATTTGACGTATTTCACACATATTTAACAGATGCATATTTCAGGTGCATCTCTAGCGAATTTCGTCGTGCAGTTTCGTTGTCTCACAGCTCAGTTTTTATGACGTCGTATTTCCTAAATTATGTGATGTGCAGTAATATAATTTTGCAGATACATTCAGTGATATATTTGGATATTGTATGCGAAACGTGTTGCGAATAGAGTTAGTAAAAAAGATGTAATAAATTTAAATGTCGTCCATGATACGGCAGATTTTTCACTCATTTCGTTGTTTATGACGTCATATCTCCTGAACCATGTGTCGTAAATGATTTATTTTTCTAGGTACATGCAGCGGCATACGTCTGCGAAATGTGTTGCGAATAGAGTTAGTTGTAATTAAATAATAAATTAAAACGTCATACATGATGCCGCAGTTTCTCACGCATCTCAATATTTGACGTCATAGCTCCGCAACTGTGTGTTGTACAAGAATATATTTTTGTAGATACATTCAGCCACATATATGAAAACTGTCTGCGAAATGTGTTGCGAACAGAGTTAGTAGTAAAGAAGTAATAAATTAAAACGTCGTGCTTCATACTGCAGTTTTACTGCATGAATAGGGTGAATGTATAAATAGCGTAAAGGTGTAAACTTTATACCTTTAATCATTTTGTAGGGTTATCAACGAGAAAAAGTTTCGAAAAGATTTGAAATATGTGCAAAGTGTTTTGCAAGTCTCTGCGTGTTCTCATTCTCAAATACTGGGTGACTTAAGTATGGGTCGTGGTTCAAATGGTTCAGATGGCTCTGAGCACTATGGGACTTAACATCTGTGGTCATGTCCCCTAGAACTTAGAACTACTTAAACCTAACTAACCTAAGGACATCACACACATCCATGCCCGAGGCAGGATTCGAACCTGCGACCGTAGCAGTCGCGCGGTTCCGGACTGAGCGCCTAGAACCGCTAGACCACCGCGGCCGGCATGGGTCGTGGGCTACACTACTTTTTCAGCCCCGCCTCTTTGATTGATAGGTCATTCTTAATTCCACAGTGATTATATATATTCCAAAAGAGGGATAGCTTCTTTCAGCTGAAATGACGCTTCATTTTCTTGACACGCAGACGGAAATGGACACTGTTACACCTTAAAGCACCAGTCAGATATATATCGAACTTTGTGGAAATATTCGTCACATCGTCCATCGACTCGGATTACTTTAGTTGCGAACTTACTTATTTTCCAGGCCCCCCACAAACCGCAGTCGGTTTTTTTCTGCCTCGTCAAGTTGCTTCCTCCAGAGCTTTCAGCCCTTTTCTTCTTCTCCCCTTGCTCCAAATATATGTTTCTTGCCCACCTGGACTCTCCCCCGTATGTCGGTCTCCCTAAAAGACTTCGTCTTTCGGGTTCCGTCTCTGACACTTGACTCAGTCTTGATCATACCTCTCTTCTACAGACGTGGCTGGACCATCTCTATTTCCTTTTCTCAGCCTTCCCAACAGCGTGTGGTTCGTTATAGACCTCCTGAGCTCCTTTTTCTTTCTTCTTTGCTGTTCTCCTCCCGCACAAATTGCTCCAAATATCTTCCTTCGATTGTACTTTCCAAAACCATTATCTTTCTCTCTCTATACTTACCTGTTCTCCCTATTTCTGCCACATATATTAATATTGGCCTAATAAGAGTTTATATGTCCATATTTTAATTCCTTTAGGAAAAAATTTTGATGACAGTAATTTGTTGAATGAATATGACGCAGTGGATGCCGTTTTGATCCTCCCGTCTATTTCTTGTTTCTCATCATTTCTGTTGTTTACTGCCACCCTCAGATACTTAAACTCATCTACTTCGTGAATCATATCGTTATCAGTCTGCAGGGTTTCCTGTCTTTTTGTCTTTCAGATCCTTTTTACCCAGATGAATTTCTTTTTCTCAGCATTTACCTCTAATCAAATTTCCCTAACGTTTTTAAATAGCTTGCTTGCCAGTTTTTTCAGGTCTTCTATATTGTCAGCGATTAATACTACATCATCTGCAAAGACAGGTACACTCATTTTTGTTTTTTGTGCTGACTTTCTCATGTGCTTCCTTTGTTGCATCTATTGGTTCTTGCATTATTACCTTGAACACGAGTGGCGATATTCCATCTCCTTGCCGGACTCTAGCTTTTATGTCAAAAGCCTTGGATTATTGCCTTCCATTTTCACTATCGCTTTCGAGCTTTCCAGTTTTCGTGGGTAACCACTTGCACTGAGACTTTTTCTTCCTTGCTAACACTAGATAGAGGATAAGCAGTGTTCCATATCTTTATGTGAACTCTTTGATGGAGTAATTGATAACTGTTATATAAGAGCTTTTAGCGAAAGGAAGGCTACGAAATTTGCAACAGTAGTCTCTGGAATTTCTCTTGCTCACAGGTCGAAAAATGGGTACATCGTTGTCTTCGTGTGCAAGTTATCGAATATCAAGTGATTTGAGATCTAACTTGGCTACTTAAGAAGTTGACGTATTGCGCCACATAGAGCTGATGAATACAGGAAAGGGATCCGTCAGACCATTAAGATAGCGGCTGTGAACATTAAGACACACGAATGCTTCGGCGCAGATAATGTTTTGGCTTCCGAGATAGGATAAGCAAGATAAGAGAGTGTCATGAAAATTAATACTCAGAATAGATAGCAGCTAAGGCCGTCAAGCCACGGCTGTTTTCTGTGAGTTTATAAACAGACTATCCTTGCTTGAAGCATGTTTATTTATTATGACTCACGTCTACCTAACAATTCGTCGCAAATTTCATCAAGTTGCATCACAGCTTCAGAAACGGAAAGAGATCTCGCAGTAATATTGCCAATAGCTTTATAAACAGTAGCGCGGGAGCGCCGGCTCCTCCTAAAATGATGCATCTCTGCGAGTCGTTCAGTGCAGTTCCTTGCGAAGCAGCCCGAGCTATATTGACAGCACATCCTTCTTCGGCATATTCTTATCGCACTTCTCACATTTGCTATCGGCGAAACAAACCTGGCAATCTGTCTACATGTCAGGGTTGATGGAAATCTGACACGATCTCGATACCGTACTCAGATCACGGCGCTGTCTTTAGGACTTAATTTTTATTTGCTGGCAATGCAGCATTCGTAGCACATACACAGGCCACCTTCATAGGATTAAGGACAAAACTGCTATTGCGTGCAAGCTCTTCTCTACCTGCGTGGATAGCCCTGCAAATTAAAGTGCCGCTTCCGGAACGGGGAGGTGCGCAGGCCCTGCATCGAATCCATGTGGCGGGTTATCGACGAAGGTTGGTGCGCTGGCCAGCCTGGATGTACTTTAGGGGGTTTCTCACATCCCTCTAGGTGAATACCGGGCTGGTACCCCCGGTTTGTATGTAAACATAGTGTATTTCATGAGTGCACATCATTATTAATAGTGTAAAATGAAGCTATACTTGGTAAAACTGAAATATGGACGTGAAAATGACCGTAAGTGTGTAACTAAGTGGCAAAACTATCATCACTGCATAGCTGTAATAATGGTGCTTCATCTTTATTGCTCTCCAAAAGTACAAACATGTACATGAATGTATAAACACCTGAAGATGGGCGCAATTCCGAAACCGGTCGTGTGAAAACAAATAACCTTTTATTGAGACTGGTAGCAGATAATTTTCTACACCCAATAAAGGAACACTCACGGAGTTCAACAGCATCGACTATGGATAAAATTCAGAAAATCATATTGTTTTCCCTCGTGGATGGTACATGCATATAATCGATAGAACTATATTATAAAGACTAGACGTTGTTTAACATTGTTACCAAAAATCTCGAAATGTTCTTGAGATGCTTACTTCAGATTTTTAAACGATGTTCTGATAGATAGTATGTCGGTCTTAGGCCATATATATTAAACAACCATGTACAAGTTTTCTGTTAAATTGACTGCGCTGTCTGTTTTAATAGAATTTAGGACAGTTGCATTTATGGCTTATTGACTTACGATTAGAACAGTACTACGGGGTCTGAATCGTCCGAAACTTTGTAATCCTACCCGTTCTCAGAATAAAATTATGCGAACTAGTATCACTGAAGCTACTGTTTCCACAGATCCAGCAGCTGGTGAGGTCGTAAACCAGTAATCCCAACTGATTCAGCCATTCGTTTTAAGCGGTTTCAGTACCCATTGAAGGTTTCGTTTGCAACAACAATAAAGAAGTCTCAGGGTCAGAGAGGGGATGGAGGAAATGGACATACAGAGGCGGAGGGAGGAGATGGACGAAGAGAAGGTGAGGAGGAGGAGGTGGTGGACAAATAGGGGGACGGGAGATGAATAGGGCGTATATCCAATTCCCATACATATTCAGGAAATGCCGGGTTCCCTGGAGTACTATAATTTACTAGTGTGATTCTTTAGTACGAGCAAGAAGTGATACGTAGAGGTGAAGGACTACAAAATGACTGTGGACTTTTTGATAAAGACTTGGCGCAACTTCGCTTTAGCGGAATCCCGACGAGAACGATCTCGCTTGCGGAATCTGCCAAGTGTAATAATTGCCAATTTATGATTTCATTTCGACAGAAATTGGAGTTAATGATCGAACATCTAACCTTTGAATCTGTCGAATATGTCAGGATGTTGCAATTGCACGCTCTGTCGAATATGTCCGGATTTCGCAACTGCATTCGAAAACATGTGAATCGCGAGCGTTATTACACGACGGTTTACTTACCACAGGGAAAATATTATTTACAGTTCTTTTCCCGTTGAACGATCCCTGCATTTCACTTAACGAGTATCTAAATTTGTACATTTATGTGGTTCATACAGGTCTGTATTTTTTAAATCGACCTTCCGTTGTTGACGCATTATCGACTGTTCCCAGCTTCTTGTTTTGGGTTAGAATGTATCTGACTGTACAACACTAGCATCAGAGACTGTCCTGGAACATACGCTGATCAGTCAGAACATATGTCCACCGACCTACTATCGATATAAACTTGTCTTGACGATTAGCAGCGTCACATGGCGAGGGAAGACACACGCACGGTGGATGTAGTATCAGTGAGCATGCTGTCCGTTTGTGGAATGGGGAAGGTGCTCGCTCTATCTAAGTTTGACCGCGGGCAGATTTTGATGGCGCAGAGGCGCGGCACTAGTGTTTCGGACTCTGCATGACTTGTCGGGTATTCTAGGGGTTCTGTGGTGAGTGTCTTCAACACATGGCGAAATTAAGATGAACCTGAATCCACGTCCAGACGTCGTGGGGTTGGGCGGCCACCCCTCGGACGTCGTAGGCTGGACAGACTGGTAAAACTGGACTGGCGGTGAATTGTGGCGGACCTAACATAAGACTGTAATACTGGGCGGAGTGCAAGTGTGTCTGAACGCACAGTGCACCGAACACTCTTAACGGTGGGCCTCCGCAGCCGACGACCCATGCATGTGCCAACGTTAACACCACGACATCGGCAATTACGACTGACATGCGACGACGTGACGTCGCTGTTATCAGTGCCAAAGATGGACATATCGGCTATTAGGTAGTGCGTCATTCCATATTTTTAGTTTTCCAGAAGGCTTTGGAAAACCTTCCTCACAAGCGACCTGTGATGCGACTGGACTCGTGACTTCCTGTCGGAAAGATGACAGTTCGTAGTAATTGACGGAAAGTCATAAAGAAAACAGAAGTAATATCTGGTGTTCCGCAAGGAATTGTTGTAGATCCTCTGCTGTTCCTGATCTGCATAAAGTCATAACCGATTGAGTAGACAGTCTAACTAGTATTCTTACGTTATTTGCGGATGATGTTGTCATTTACCGTCTTATACAGTCATCAGATGATTAAAACAAATTGCAAAACGATTTAGGTAAGATAAGACTATGGTGCGAAAAGTATCAGTTGATTCTAAATAATGAAAAGAGTGAAGTAATCCACATGAGGGGGGGAAAAAATCCGCTAAATTTCGGTTACACGATAAATCACATAAATCTTAAGGCTGTAAATTTAACTAAATACTTAGCGTTTGCAATTACGAATAAGAACACATAGGTAATGTTTTGGGTAAAGCAAGCCAAAGGTTACGATTTATTGGCAAAACCCTGAGAAAATGCACAAGTCTACTAAAGAGATTTAGTACAGCGCGCTTGTACATTTTCTTCTGGAATATTGCTGTGCGGCATGGGATCCGCATCAGGTAGGGTCGACGAAGGACATCGAAAAACTTCAGAGAAGGGCAGCTCTTTTTGTACTATCGCGAAATAAGGGGGAGAGCGCCACGGATATGATACGTGAGTTGGGGTGGCAGTCATTAAAACACATTTCGCCGCCTATCCAGTTTTACCAGTCTGCCCAGCCTACGACGTCCGACATTTGTAATCAGGGGTGGCCGCCCAACCCCACGACGTCTGGACGTGGTTTCACCTTGGTTCCGCCAGGTGTTGGAGACACTCACCACAGCACTCCATTAACACCCGACAAGTGCAGATTCGGAAACGCTTGTGCCGAGCCTCCGTGCCATCAAAATCTACCCTCGGTCAAACTCAGGTAGATCCTACGCCATTCTACTCTGATGCTAGAAGCACCGTGCGTGTGTCTGACCAGCTGTCATTCCTCGCCACGTGACACTGCTATCGCCTGGACGAGTTAATGTCTGTAATAGGTCGGTGGTCATAGTTGTCTGGCTGATCAGTGTAGTGAACATAGATTTCGTCTAGCGCGCCGTGCTCCCATTTAGTAAACCCATTTACTTGTGAACGAAGGGAGATATTGCATTTCTTATAAGTTTGAGAGGTATTTGCAAATGTTAGTTGCATTCATATGCGCAATGTACGTCCTAAAGAGCATCAAACGCAAAGTTTTGAGGGAGAACGTTTCACGGTGCAAAATGTTATAATTCTTTGCCATTAGTCAATTTTGGTGTGATTCAAAAAATGGTTCAAATGGCTCTGAGCACTATGGGACTTAACTTCTGGGGTCATCAGTCCCCTAGAACTTAGAACTACTTAAACCTAACTAACCTAAGGACATCTCACACATCCATGCCCGAGGCAGGATTCGAACCTGCGACCGTAGCGGTCGCGCGGTTCCAGACTGAAGCGCCTAGAGCCGCTCGGCCACTCCGGCCGGCTGGTGTGATTCTACACGACATCAATTGTTTATAGATTTATTTAACGTGTCGTCTTTTTTTAAAAAAAAGAAAAAAATAGTGAGAAACGTTCCGAAACGAAAGACTCGTGCCTAATGCGAAACTGCTGTTTTTAGTTTTTTATAACAAAACTAAAGTATTTTATTCAGTTCTGACTCTTGCTGTGGATGTAATCTTGCTTGAGGTACATAAATCGTTTTCACCCGTGTCGTAATAGATAACTTGTTTCGGACGATCGTTGCCTCCTTGTGTATTGCTTCGATCAGTTGTTTGACCGGCATCCCATGTGGACGGGTCGGCACAGCTCAGCCTAAGTTCAGTCGCCTTGATATCTGTTGCTCGTACAAGTTGCTCGTGTGTGAAAACGGAACTCGAACTTCTTCGGGGCAACTATCTGTTCTGGAAAACTGTGGACAGTCTTGAGATGGAACGGTAGCAGCGCTTGTCTTTCAGCAGGTGATGACAAGCAAAACAGGAATACACTGATGGAACTGTAAATAAGACACGTCCTGGCAGACAGGGGTGGTCCTCAATTGGCAGCGCTGGGGTGTGCAGGTGCGTCCTTGCCAGCCACCGGCCACTCGCTAAGTGCTGTGCCAAGTGGCCGCCGCCTAATTGCCGCGTTAAACAGGTTTACCAACCGACTGCTGCTCTTTACTCACCCACTTAGTTCACCTCCTCCCAGCAGCCTCAGAACGACTTGACGCCCCGGCCCGGCCCGCCCCGCCCCGCCCCGCCCCGCCCCGCCCCGCCCCGCCCCACCCGCTTAAGCACTTTCGTTTTACTAACGGAATCCTTTCGCAGCAGGCACCGAACTGCTTTTTGCATTCTTATTTAATTCCATATCTATTATGCGTTGCTAATGAAGAGGGGACATTTGCTGACACTTCTATGCATCTACTGGGCTCATTGGAAATTTATCTTTGTGATTTTTATGTGTAAAGTATCATTTGCACTGATTTCCTGTTCTGTTCCGTATGATACTTCGAAGAGCTTAACTCCGTACAGGCACCATCTCTATTACCAAGAAAAAAGTGTTTTCTTACATATTTTCTGGAAATGAAAGTGTTTGAGAACACATTTAGAAATCCAAAATGAAAACAGTAGTGGCATGTAATTCTTTCCGTCTACAAACAATCCTGTGGGAGGAACATCCGCAACTGTGCATTATGCCAGAGGTTGAAAATGCTGCTACAGTTGTAAGGTTCTTTTATTTAACACACTACCGGTTTCGGGCTCTTATACGCCAATCTTCAGGTGTCGTAACTTGGTGCTGTGGTCCCAAGCGCTGCGGTGGACGTGTACAGTGTACAAAAATATTATACAATCTACATAAAATTATGTGTTGATGAAGTTGCAGAGATTGTCTAGTCATCTAGAACAGGTCAGGCAAAGATTTGTGCTCATGCAAAGTGCTCGCGCTCCTGAGACCAAGTAAATATTCCAGAATTTGAATCGAGATCAGCTACCAACATGAGTAAATTACAGGTCCATATCGGTAACGTCGATATGCAGCAGGATTTTAGAACATATATTGTGTTCGAACATCATGAATTACCTCGAAGGAAACGGGTCTATTGACACACAGTCAACATGGGTTTAGAAAATATTGTTCCCGTGAAACACAACTAGCTCTTTCTTCACATGAAGTGCTGAGTGCTATTAACAAGGTATTTCAGATCGATTCCGTATTCATGGATTTCCGGAAGGCTTTTGACATTGTGCCTCGCAAGCGGCTCGTAGTAAAATTGCGTGCTTATGGAATATCGTCTCAGTTATGTGACTGGATTTGCGATTTCCTGTCAGAGAGGTCACAGTTCGTAGTAATTGACGGAAGGTCATCGAGTAAAACAGAAGTGATTTCAGGCGTTACCCAAGGTAGTGTTATAGGCCCTTTACTGTTCCTTATCCATATAAACTATTTGGGAGATAATCTGAGCACCCGTCTTCGGTTGTTTACAGATGACGCTGTCGTTTATCGACTAATAAAGTCATCAGAAGATCAAAACAAACTGCAAAACGATTTAGAAAAAAATATCGGAATGGTGCGAAAAGCAGCAGTTGACCCTAAATAACGAAAAGTGTGAGGTCATCCACATGAGTACTAAAAGGAACTCGTTAAACGTAGGTTACACGATAAATCAGTCTAATCTAAAAGCCGTAAATTCAACTAAATACCTAGGTATTACAGTTACGAACAACTTAAATTGGAAGGAACACATAGAAATTGTTGTGGGAAAGGCTAACCAAAGGCTGCGTTTTATTGGCAGGACACTTAGAAAATGTAACAGACCTACTAAGGAGATGATTGCCTACACTACGCTTGTCTGTCCTCTTTTAGAATACTGCTGCCTGGTGCGGGATCCTTACCAGGTAGGACTGACGGAGTACATCGAAAAAGTTCAAAGAAATGCAGCACGTTTTGTATTATCGCGAAATATGGGAGAGAGTCTCACAGAAATGATACAGGATTTGGGCTGGAAATCATTAAAAGAAAGGCGTTTTTCGTTGCGACGGAATCTTCTCAAGAAATTCCAATCACCAACTTTCTCCTTCGAATGCGAAAATATTTTGTTGACACCGACCTACATAGGGCGGAACGATCACCACGATAAAATAAGGGAAATCAGAGCTCGTACGGAAAGATATAGGTATTCATTCTTTCCGCGCGCTATACGAGATTGAAATAATAGAGAATTGTGAAGGCGGTTCGATGAACCCTCTGCCAGGCACTTAAGAGTGATTTGCAGAGTATCCATGTAGATGTGGATGTAGACCGCTCAACGCTCCTGCTTCCCACACCATTGCGCTATTCCGAGCAGGGGTGAGTGAGACGGCTATATGCCGAAGGCTGAATACGCTTCAAACTTATGAAGGCGTGTTTGCAACGCATTGCGACTACTTCTAGGTGGCGGGCATAAGGAGAATTTTATCACTAGTGGTTACTTTCAACTTTTTATTTTTCTACCACAGCAGTAACACTTAATTCAATAAATGCATTACACAGTGATAATATACTGAGCACAACTGTAAAAAGTTTTACATGCATTTATTTGAAGTTGAGTTGTGATGTTCATAAAGTTATACAAATTTCGAATTTAGGATATGGAATATATGTGTAACTATGGTTGGCGACACAAACACATGGTGTTACGCAGATTGAAGTCTGTTAAACCCAAACGTTGGCGCGACTTTCTCAGTTTAAAAAAAAAAAAAAAAAAAAACTGTCTGCGCAGTCGAGAATATTGCTCTTGGAGTAATAGTGTATAAGTGTCTTGTAAATTCCTGCACTGGGCAATCCGGTCATTGCTACTCTGTACCTCTATCAGCTCTAATTGGAGGTAATGAGGAGGACATAAGTAGCCAAAAGCGAGGACGGTCTGACAAATAAATCAAAATCGGTCTTCAGCGCGAAAACTCTTGGTTTCTCTTTGAGATGGTATGATGAAATGTTTAGATTTTTGAAACTTTGTCAATCATGTGTGGTCCACAAATGACTGCCGTGGGATCCGAGAAATGTTCTATGTCATGAATCTAAAGCTGGTTTTCCCATAGGATTAATTTTGTTTGATGGCATCGCTCTTGTCTGGCATGATGTAACCAAATGATTCTCCTCTTTTGTTAAAAGATTTAATGAAATTAAATAATTGGTGATGTCGACCATAAAAGGTTTTGTCACAGTTATGTTTACCCTGAATTCTGTTTATTTATTTATTTTTATTTTTTTCTAATGGTCACCTTAGGTTCTGCCAGCATTCACTCTCATTTGCCTGAAGGTAAGTGCATCGTATCATCTTTGTGGCTGGCATTGTAATGATGTACCAGTGAATGTTTTTACAGCTCTTAATAGTGCGATGGCGTATTAAGCTCTGTACGTCCTTCAAACTGTACGAAAAGGAATGCCATTCCAATTCAGCTTTGAATGATGTGGCTTTTCTACTTTTTTTACAAGTGGATAAACACCATAGGATTCCTAATGCAGAACGTAAATCTAACACTGTTAGTATTTGACGAAATTGATATTACAACATTAGCCGCAATCAAGCATTGAAGTAAAGCAATGGCGACAAGTGAAAATTTGTGGTGGACCTGGACTCGAACTCGGATTTCCCGCCGTATTTCGGCTATCCTAGTATGCTTCACATCCAACTCATATCCCAACTCGTCGCATACTACATAAGTAGGTCCCCTGTTCATTACCCTGATTGCTCGCAGCCTCACGCTCATTCCTACAAGAAATCGGACGAAGAGTGAATCTGCACTGAATGATCTCCAGTTGTCGCCCAGGTGCATACGTTCATATGTGTGTTTCTTTCGGACTAGTTGGGCATTGGGGTTGGACGTGAAACGTGCTCTGATAGCCGAAGCCGGTAAGATGACCGCTCGTGTAAAAAGGAAAATCCAGGTACGAGTCCCGGTCCGGCACAAATCTAACTTTTCACCATTGAATTTATTTCACTTTCCGATTGTAGCTGATGTCGGAATTTCAATTTCGTCATGTATATATACGATTGTGGGATCAGAAGCAAATGATGCCTGTTCTTTCGAACATGTTCGAAAGAACACACGCTACGCGCATAAATAATTAGTATTGCTAGCAAACTGTGATAACTGACTCCCTCTCTCTAGGGGCGTTCGGCTGCAGCCTTTTTTCCTTTCCTCCTCTCCTCTCAGCTTCGCTCGCCGTTGCGCTCGTAACGCTACAGTCTGTTGCAGGATTCGTAAACTGATACGTTGCAGGCGCCGTGGGTATGACAATTTCTTCTTATTTTGACTATATTCCTATTAAAACAACTTTGTGACTGATATCTCAGTGAGTTGAGTGGATGGCGCAGTTTAGCCAGTCGCAGTTCTTAGTCGAGCGCCATTTGTGGGAGCTACGGGCACCGAGCGAAGTGATTCGACCCAATGGTAAGGCATTCTTGAGGAAGGCGGTTCGGTCCTCGTTTTCCCTGGTTTCTGTAAATCCCGTAATCAAATGCCAGGATGATTCCTTTGAAAAAGGAAACAGTCTATTTCATTTCCCAACCCGAGCGTGTTTTACGTCTGTGAAGACTTGGTCGAGAAACCATAAGCTTCCCGTGCCGCGCGGGGTAGCCGTGCGGTCTGGGACGCCTTGACACGGTTCGCGCGGCTCCCGCCGTCGGAGGTTCGAGCCCTCCCTCGGGCATGGGTGTGTGTGTTGTCCTTAGCGTAAGTTAGTTTAAGTTGCATTAACTAGTGTGTAAGCCTAGGGACCGATGACCGCAGCAGTTTGGTCCCGTAGTACTTAACCACAAATTTCCAAAATTTTCTTAATCTTCCCGTCCTTCTTTTCGTGAGTTACCTATTTCACAAGATGCTTCTATTGCTTTTGACGTACGGAATTGATTTTTGTCTTTTAACTGTGATTACAGTAACAGGGTTCGTATTAAATGAATAAAATGCACTGAATCGATGGAAAAGAAATCAGTGAAGATGCGGCGACATGAAATATCAATGCAGAATGTTCGCATATGTTGGACGTTCAGTATAATGAATTTCGTGACTGCTAATGTGCTATCGTACGAAACTACCACGCATTAGCTGTTAATCGTGCATTTCATAACACGTGCAATAGCTTTCGAGCTTGTACTGTCATTTCTGCACCGTGGGTTTACTATGTCGTGCTTTGTTATTGCTGTTTGCTGTTGAACATTTACATATTCTTATTAATGTGATGTGTTTATCCTAGCGGCAAGGGGCTCCTTATGGTTGTAGAGATTTCAGTGTCCACCAGCGCAGGGTTAAAAGCTGCGAAGTTTACTTACCGCCGTGTAGCTGTGTGGGGAAATATGTAAAATACAAATCTCTCTCTAGAAGATTGATCACACGAAGTTTACCGTTCTGACGAAGCAAACGGAACCTCTGCTGCGAATACTGTCAGTAATCACGCTCGTTATCACTGATGACATTTTCGGTTGACTACATGTATTACCAGTAGGAGAGTATAGTGAAATATCTGTTTACGGACGGTAAGGATCTTGACTAAGAACACTCTCTCCGATGCAGCGAATCCTACATCCTATTTTGCAGCTTTAAGAAGTACTTACCGGCCGACATAAAACGATACATCCAGTAGTTCCCAAGCTTTATAAGACAATTACCCATTAGTGCAATTAGATATTAGCTATTCCCCCTCCCCTCACCGTCGTCAACATTAACAAGTAACTACATAACGAAAAAGAATTGTCTTTGAATATTTGCATTTTTAAAATGACGAAAGATAATAATTTAGTTTTTGTAGATTTTGTATTAAACCCCGAACTAAGGAGTCAGTGAGATAATTTGTACTGTTTATTTCTAACGCACTTTTTTTATAAAATAATGAAGCAATTTTCAGTGCATAGCGAGTGCTACCTACTACTGCTCCTGAGAAAAGAAAGCTGATGGTGCACTTACAGGGTGGACACTTATTACAAAACATGCTTCGTATGCACCACTCCTCTCGCTAGCGGCAGTTGCCTCACCCACATCCTGAATCCCCGTTTACAATTAGTCAATTAAAATGTGTACACTGTACTTAACGCGTACTGTTAATGAGTCACTTGATTGCGGGACTCCTTACTTCTGAACTGGCAGAAATTGGAAGACTTTGGGTTGTCAGTGTTTTGTGCCTGACCTCTACCACTAATAGTAATAATAATAATAAAATAATGTGTGTGCCCTACTGCAGTGTAGTGGCCATTATGTAGTTACTGTTGTGTTGCGCTGTCCTGTCATTTAATTCGTTTCTTGTTGCGAAGTGATTAATGAAGCAGTTTCTAGTCTACCGCGGAAATGCCGTACGATTTTAATAAGATATTTAAGCACATGTGATGTATGCTCAGTTTTACTGTAAGATAGATGGTACAGAGTGCGAAGTATGTCTGTAGTAGGCGCACTGTGAAAAGAAGATGATGATCATACTTTCGTTTAACAAGCTATAACCTCCACCACATTGTGTCACCCGTTACTGCTGCTGTTTGGAAAAAAATGTAATTACTGGCAACTTATGCAATAGTATTAAAGTCCTGCTAAATAGTGATGTTAGTAACGATGCGTTAAAAATAATTTAGGTTTGAGACCGCTTTTGTTTTTCCCCTCGAGGTTTTTTAGCCCATTGTTGCCTTCCTTGTCGCTAGAGTCAGCAAGTCAGATTTCAGTCAGCCGAGTAGAGGGAGATCAGTAACCTTCATTTTAATTATCCGCTTGGAATCGTGTTGGTAGAGGAAATTTTCATCGCCAGTATTTGAACGACAAAGAGAGGAGAGTTGGTGGTGGGGGAGGGGGGGGGGGAATATATGAAATTCTCAATCACTAGATATTGCAACACAACCTCGGATTAAATTGCAAATGTCTCCGTAGTGTCTGGGAAAACATCAATTTTGAGAATAAACCGCCCGTTGTATGGAGCGTCTCTCTTGGAGTACTTCCAGAGGACACGCCAGACGCCAGCATACTCTGTAGAAAAGCTGTAGCGGCAAGTGACAGACGTCGGCTATCAAGTAACTGTAAACGGACTGTAGTCAGTTGTTTTGTTATGAAACAGATTATTTGAAAGTGCGACCTAGTGACTTAACTGACGTTTTGGTTTCCTGTATGGAATGAATGGTGTAACTAGACTAAATAATATTAAACTGTTCTTAGTGAAAATCTTACGTTGAGAAAAAGTTGGAACTGAATAGGGTAGGACCGCCAAGTATTGATTTAAGCATTGTACAGAGTCTGTACTACAGACTCAAAATACGTGCAAAAGCAAAAATAATTTTAGTCGTCAATTGGTTCCTGCTTTTAATAAACACATGGACTGGCTGCGTGGATGTGAAATAAGAAACGTTTTCTTCTTTTACATGTGTCCGGTAATGAATGTTGCGTCCTTGCACCAAAGGTGGAGAGTAAAGACATTAAACACGTAGCTGATAAAGTTAAAAACCATAAATTCAAGTTCTGTGGGAAGTTTGAACTTGCACTAAGGGCACATGACGGAACGGATACTTCGGAGAAAACTGGTATTTTTCTGGGTTTAGTCAATCTGGTGGCAAAACTGGGTTCTTCATTGAAGGAACATATTGAAAAAACCAGTAATCGTGTATTTTTGGAACTCAAAACAATTCAGAACGAGCTGCTGGACTCTATGTAAGCTTTTGTCATCAGCTGATTTCTAAAGAAGAATCGCAGAGAGGTTACGTTGCGGTTGAAGTTGATGAAACGACATTTCATAAACTTCTCAACAAAGACCAAGAGTTTCTCGTTTAGCTGGAATTTTTGCATTGAGGCTACCCTGCGACATTTTGTTTAATAAGCTGAACGTAGAGATGTTGACAGTGTGAAAGCTCTTAAGAACATCTCTAATTTCGGGTCAGCGATAAAAATGCCGAGAAATTCTCGTGATCTCGATCATCATTGGTATAATGGGAATAGAAATAAAGAAAGCGCCGGCCAAAAAAGATTCCCGCAAAACTGTTTGCAAAGGACGCCTGTGACCCTGTTACAGACAACAGTGCCGAGCGTTTCGTATTTAGCAGCTCTATTATTCCACCTCAGTTGGTTTCCAACACACACGCCATTAATCCCTGACAAAGAATTTCAGACCACTGGTAAATTATATGACTTAAACGAAAGTAAACTGCTGTCGGAATTATTCCCATATACAGTAGAAATGATTCCCAAACTGCAAACGTGGGTTTAACAGTTCTGAATTGTATCTACGAGAATAATTTAGAAATTGTTTTCCGGAATCAATATAACGCCTACAAATTATTTGTACAATACCAGTGTCAACAGCGGAAACCCAGCGGTGTTTTTCCGCACTGAAATGAATACTTTCCCTAGAAACACAGTGAAAGAAGAGAGACTGAGTGCGTTAATTATGTGCTCTATTTAAGAACACTTTTGAATGTTAATTTTAATGAGCTTGTAAATTGATCACTTGGCTGAGAGGATGGAGAGGAGAATGGACTTCGTCTATAACTCTATAAATTAAGGTACAGAACGTCGTTTTAATTTTATTTCTTAAGTTAATTTCTTATATGCAGAAAATATTAAAAACTATATATTTTTGCTTATTTTTTTATATTTTGGCATCAGATTAAAAAGTTCTGTTAGATGAAGGTTTAATTACGTTACTTGCTAATACACTAAATGCTATATTTTCGCAGTTCAAGAAACGTTCTGAAGAGACGAAATGTTGTATGAGGTGGTTGGGACAGACGTGCCGCCCCTTTTAATTTACAGCCCAACGGCCGCCTGTATAGGAGGGACATGGCATTAGCACATCGCTCTCCTGACTGCTGTCGGCTTACCACACCTTGGAACCGCTACTTCTGTATCGAGTAGCTCCTTAATTGGCTGAGTGGGCCCACTTCAAATTGTTCCACTAAGGAAAAATCTCATGGCAGTGCCGGGAATCGAGCCCGGGTCCTCTGCATGGCAGTCAGACGCGCTGATTACTCAACTGCGGAGGCGGACTGTTATAAAGCATAAATAGCCGCAATTATAGGTTATCATTTTAATAGCCATTTTCTGTAGTTCGAAAATCGTATTCTTTTTCTGTGCATTGGATCCTTAAAATATGATTGCAGGGCTAAGGTTTGAGTGCATACAGAGTTGCAGTTGCGTATTAGGATTCTTCTGAGGGAATAGCATGCTGATGACACTCTCTTTATTAGTATATTTTTGTGTTCATTGCACTTTAGATTGCTGTCAGCATTCATACCTAAACATTTTGTGTTTGTTATAAAATTTATGGAGTTACTGTCTACATTTAATGTTAAAGAATTATTTTCTCTGTTGGAGCAGAGATGCAGATTTTGTTACGCATACTATTTCTTGCTTTATCTTCAGTATTAGAGTAATCCAAGTTGACCAGTCGTAAACATCTTATAGGATTTGCTTTCTGTGTCAGCAGATTGGACGTTTCATATGTGATTACGTCGTCAGTACAACTAACAGGCAGATTTTTTGCTCAATACCTGTCATTGTATAAAATGTCATTGACGTAGATTAAGAACAATGTAGGTTCTAAAATTCTACACTTAAGATTATTTGGATCTGATTAGTGTTTCACCAATCCCCTTTTTATTTCTGTCTTCTGTGCGATGTTTTCCAGCGACGATCGAAAATTGTCATTGTTGCCCCGTCGTGCAACTAACGTTACTAGCTTTTTAAGTAGCGAGTTTCATTGTCAGCAGTGTCGTGGGACACTGTAGGAAGAAGGAATTGGTTGATAGGACGCACTCGGAGTCATAAAGGAGTGGTTAACTAGTGGTAAAAGGAAAGGAAGGGGAGGAGGAGAAATTGTAGAGGAAGTCCGAGGTTCGAATACAGACTGGAGGTTCAAAAGAATTTATTTTGCAATAGTTATGCACAGGCGAATAGACTGGGCAGGGTAGACTAGCGTGGAGAACTGCATCAAACCAATTTTCAGTAATGTAGGATTTAAAATCAACAAACTTCTGTGCACAGGAGCAGAGTACGCGTAAGAGAAACCGAAAATGATTGCCCTGCCTGCGGGCTGCGGCGCACGCGCCTCTGGCGGCAGTTGCGCGAGTTATAAATTTTAATACCGCGGCGGGAGCTGGCTTGTGTTAACTGGCGCCACCGGGGGGCAACAAATGAAACGATGCGCGAGAGCGCGCAAATGAAACTGCGGGCCACTCCCGCCGGGATACACTAAGCATCGAGGCGGACTCATGTGGGAGATGTTGGCAGGTCACTGGAACTGTCGGCTCAGAGAGCGGGGCGCGTCACGTGAGGATGCGGCTGTGTCAGAATAGGTTAGCCAGACTGGGAACGTTTTGCGAAAATTGTGGCTAGAGGTTGCAGTGGGCAAGAGAAAGGGTGCTAAACAAGTCTCTAATACGGAAGTGGAAGACGGAAAAGCCGGAAAAAAAAGGCGGAACAGGAGGAGAGACATATGACCTTCAGGCATAGTTAGCAAATGTGAAAAGTTAAAGGTGGAAGAGGAGGGGGATGTTCATAAGCACGTGGAGGATAGGCGACAATTTTGTTATCATGGGCTGAATTTACCTGATCGATATGTGATTTGTGGCCTGAAGTATAGAAGGAAGAGGTTCACACGGATGAACTGGAACATGGGGCACAGCAGGAGACAGCTAGAAATCCCAAAGATAAGTGAAGGTAAAAGCAGAATAGCGAAAGAGGGGTTCTGTTGTCACGTAGCGGTCACTGGAGCGGGGGGTTCTTTTGCTCATTGTAATTAGGCAGCAGAAAAGTTTCGACTAATTTATAAGAATTTTAGCTATTAAGATCGCCTAATTGCACTCGGAAATGGAGAAAAAATCTTGCTTAGGAGCATAAGAATAGCAACAGGTGTTGTGTTTTATTTGAAGTCCTGTTAAATTATTCTGTAAGGCTAGAAACCACGCATCAGAGCGACCTGCTTTAGAGAGCTGCGAGACCTGATGTTGATGCTGATCTGATGTTTCCATGCAAGATGCTGAAGGAAACGAACACATTCCTCCCTTCCGATATATAGATCAGTCTTATTCACTTTAAACAAGTTTGGAAAAACTATAGAAACCTTACAAATTTTAACTGCAGAATTCCAAAAGAACCACTTTTACCAATCTCGTTATTAAGTTTAACGTGCATTGTGCAGCTACATCTATATGCATACTCCGCAAGCCCCCGTACGGTGCGTGGCTGGGGGTACACTGCACCCTGTGCATTGACGAAAATGGAAAATGTTACACTTGGGGCACCATTCCGATGCAGAGTTTGTGGTGTTCGTCACATGATGAGTCTTAAATCATTAAACATCCATTCCACTCGGGACTGATCACTACCGTCAGTATGAGACGTGACTCTACAAACACGATCCCGGAAGTTGAAGAGGTTTGTATCTCGAGACTCATTGCTTCTCCTGACCTACGGTAGATCACGTCCTAGTCTCCTTACCATACCGTTGTCCTGAGTCCACCTCGTCACCACTCGTTGTATAGTCATTGCACTACAATCAATGGCCTATTTTATCTGTCGGTATGAAAGCCCCCATATATCTCATGCCAGTGATTTCCACTATTCTGAAAGTCTGAAAGATGGCGATAAGTTGAAGTAGCACATCCTATCTCCACCTGAAAAGTTCCTGTAACATCAAATGCACCCAATAGCCTCATGTACTCACAACGTTTCTCTTCTGTATGATCTGTAACTAACTAAATTTTATTAAATGTCATGTGAGTATTGTGAGTAGCGGGTGCTGCTTGTGTCGAGTTGAGCATTATCTTGACCAAATGCCAGCTGGGATAAATATTGGGCGAGTCGGTGAAGGTTTCAAAAGCATATTTGAGACTGACGGCAGCAGCTGGTATTGCACATCCAGTCGAAAATATTTGAAGGGAAATTAGTGAAGAATCCTAGTTACGGAGTGTATAACGTCCTGTATGTTAAGCCTCAG
The DNA here is from genome assembly GCF_023864345.2 of Schistocerca serialis cubense. Lineage (NCBI taxonomy): Eukaryota > Metazoa > Arthropoda > Insecta > Orthoptera > Acrididae > Schistocerca > Schistocerca serialis. The sequence goes on along the minus strand of NC_064639.1, from coordinate 245,796,786 downwards.
CTGGAGTCTGTCAGTCATTTTATCCGGCCACCGGCTGGCGTACGCCACATGTGGAGTCTCAAACTGTCTCAGTATCTCATGTGAAGAGCTCCCTCCTAATGTGACAGTGCGCTGTTTTTGCGCTCTGAAGAATTTTTCAACGGGATTTATATCAACTATACATTATGGCAAACGATACATACGAACAATCTCCTGTGTTTCGGCATCATAAACCTGTTCATACGACGAGTTTTGCACTCTTTGCAACTTCAGAAGGTTTCACTTTTGTGCCAGCTGTAAGTGGTTACTCCAGTTGTTGCTTTTTGCGAATTTCGGCGGAACTTTATGGTTATTCTGTAAACAACTTCGCAAAATTTTTTGATAGTACGTATTCTGTTGCTACATATATCGTATAACACACACACACACACACACACACACAGCTATGTGGACGCACATGTTCTTGGAAAGACACTCCTTCCAGCTTCCAAGCTCGGTTTTGAGATTCAAGTGCACGTATACCTGCCATTACTATGCGGCAACGGAATATTTAAATATCAGTCTCTGCCTAAAGAGATTATATCTGTCCTGCAGTTGTTAACGCACCCCCTGCGCATCTACTTAAAAAATATGAAGAGGTCTTAAAACTTACTTTAACGTTTGACGTTTTGATGACTTGATGTCATTAGCAAAGGCAGACATAAAAGCAGAGGAAAGCTCTCTCCAGCAGGGTGCTTGGTGAGAGTCGCACACGCCGTAAAAGCCCACAAAACACTACGGCAGCACTAAACTGCCGCGACCGCAGCGGCGTCGTAGTCCGGTGTGATTCTTCGCTGCTGGGCGCAAAAAAACCCACCTCATGGTTTTATATTGTACATTCAGGGATACTTCCATTCATATTGTATTGGATGTCTTTCTGAGACTTTTCGGTTACTTAATTTAATGCTGACATAGTGATGACTTTGGAAATTAGTCGAACGATTCAGCATTGACCAATTAAATAGAAGCAATACCGAATAAAAACATTAGTCATGTGTTAAGAGAGTGTCTTAATATAAGGGGCGTTCAAAAAGAAATGAGCCGGGGGCATAATTGCAGAAACTAGTACCTGTATGTTAGAAGTATTGACCCTGACTCTTGAGACAGTTGTCCCACTGTGACACAAGGCGGCGAATGGCTGCCTCATAAAATTCCCGGGCCTGCCATGTTAATCATTTCCGCACGTACAGCTGGACGTCGTCGTCCAAGGTGAATCGTTTGCCCCTCAGAGCCTATTTAAGAGAACCAAAAATGGCCCCCTTCTGATTCACATCGTGCAGCACGGGACAACAGTGAATGCACAGCGTTACTCGCAAACCTCGACCGCCCTTCGCCAAGCGATCAAACGACCAGACAGTCTCACCCGTTGGGTCATTCTGCTCCACGACAATGCAAAGCCTCATACGGCCAACACAGTCGCCGGCACTCCTGCAGAAATTCAAATGGGAAGTTCTCGGCCACCCTCCATATAGACCGGACCTCTCTCCCTGTGATTACGCCATTTTTGGACCCCTTAAAAAGGCTCTGAGGGGCAAACGATTTGCCTTGGACGACGAAGTCCAACTTTACGTGCGGGACTGTTTAACATCGCAGCCCCGGGAATTTTAAGAGACAGCCATTCACCGCTTTGTGTCACAGTGGGACAAGTGTCTCAACAGCAAGGGTCAATACTTCTAACATACAGGTAATGGTTTCTGTAATTATGCCTCCGGCTCGTTCCTTTTGAACGCCCCCTTATATTACTGCAGGCCGTCCAGAGTGTCGTCACTGTGGTTTTAGGATTGATGACCTGAAATTTAACGCGTCGCAGCATAGTTGTCACTGCCGCTCAGTCTCGTTAGTTACAGATCAGAAGTCGAATCCCGGCCCGGGTGTAGGTTTACTCTGTCCGGTGGACACTTCAATTATTGACGCACTGGGGAGTGAAAATTTTGATCCTGAGTCTAGCAACAGGCTTCATACAGACTTCTTCACCGCGTCTTACCTCTCAGAGATGCTAGTTCTGTCTTACCGTGGAAGTCTTCATGTAATTACACCGCCCCAGGATTGTAATTGATAGCGTGGTTTATTAGATAATTTAAGAATTTTCTGCGAGGAAAAGTAAAACAGTTGTTCAGCAGCGTCCAGCATCGACTGAAGTAACAAGCAGTCACATTCCAATATGATGAAGTTATTAGCAGATTGCATGATGTTGGAACGTGAAGCGTGCCGGAGTGAATAAATTAGTAATAGTGCAGCCTTTGAAAGACAAGATTCGGATTTCGAGGCCCATTCTGGCGCAGTATCGTGTCTAGTACGCCATTATTTGTTAGCGAAAGAATAGAGATTCGTTTTCCATAGTCGACAACTGCCTGGCTTGTCAACGGGCACCGTATGAAACAAGAGTAGGATTTTTCGTTCTTTATGCTATGTTAATATAGCTGATACAGCGGCCGTGTTGACGACATAAGCGGGCCATATATTAAGGATTCAGTCGAAAATGTCATTTTCTAGGCTCAGCAGCCAGTTAAGATCAGAAGTTCACAACGGCAGAAAAGCCAGTTAATTAATTTGCCTGACCATCAGCGCATTTGGTTCCATAGGATCCTTCTTGACAAGTTCCTACTTTGTCAGCATAATACGAGGCTGCCGGTGGGCTTACATTAATATACAGGGTGTACATAAAGTCCGGGAACACTTTGAAATCTTTATTGCACAAGAACCAAGCTTTGTACAGACACCGTACACATGTCATTTTGAAGAGAAACCCTGAAAGATTTTTCATGTATACCGCCACAGCGCAGTTTGGTAATTTGCCGATAGCCAGCGCTAGTCGCAAACATGACGTTCAGGTGCGAAGCGACCTTTCTGTATGTTGGAGTTCGACAAAAACAAGTGTGCTACAGCTGTTCAATAGAAAGCTTTGTCAAGCAGATATGAATTCAGTTTGTGTTGAAATTAATTCTTCGATTACATTTATCATACTAAGGGTGTTTTGACGGCTTAGGAAGCGTGCAGCGTAAGCTCTCCCCTCGCTTCGTCATGGCTAGTGTAAAAGAGCAGGACTCGCAGTGGTTCACATCCCAACGATCTGGTTCCTTTTTAATAGCAATTCTTAGCTGCTTCGACAGATGCTAACGAGAGTATTAACATTTAATGTGAATGATCTTCAGTTACTATATAGTGCGTCCGCAAAGTCTCTCAGTAGCAGCGAGCTCCCCATGTCTCGCCGTGCAGTGCGCGGTAGGTTGGCAGGACGTTGATGACGTTGTATGATCTAGGGGCTGGATTTCACTGCAAGTGGTTGCAGTTATGTTGGGAGACGGAATTTGACGCTATTACAACTAAAACAATGAAATTAATTATATTAATTACAATGATATACACTGTGCTCACCAATATCAAAGTAGGTGCTGAAAATGTTTTCCTCTTCTTTGAAGGCATAGTTCAACACGTTTACATTTATTTGCCATTACGAGTGTTTCACGTGTAATCGAATAAAAATGATCAATTTTCGGTGTCTTCAGTTCATCTATTGTCTTTGGCCTATTTTGATACACAGATGTTTTAGCCGTACCCCAAAGGAAGTAGTCGAGTGGAGACAAATCCGGTGAGGGCCTTGCGTAATTACTCTGTCTCCAAAGATTTCATCTAAAGGTCGCAGGGACTGGTGTGCTGAATGAACAGTAGCGTTGTCTTGTTGGAAAAATGCATGATTGGTATCATTTTCATTCAGCAGGGCAATAATGGATAAATTATCTGGAACAATAGACTCCGGAAGCGACGATAGTGTGGATGAAGATCTGACATATAATTCTCGTTCACGTTATGGCAACTCACATTCCTATTTTCTCTACGTACAATTGCCTTTCTCTTAAAATATGTCGATTTTCTGATGACTAAATTCGTGAATTTTGGTAATAAATGTAGTCAGATTGGTAAAATCAAATCTTATCGATTAAAAATGTTCGATTTAAAATATCAGCTCCATATCGGTTAACAAATCGATAAAAGCATTTACAATACGCTATTCGTTTCGCATGGTCCATGCACTGTAATTGTTGCACAGCGGTAATTGTATACCACTTCTTTCGTTATGGCCTTATATGCTGTCGTACGATAAACTTTAGCCTCTTTCGATAATCTCCTCACTCATTTTGTTGGACGCTCTCGGCAATAGTAAGTATTCTCACTACACTCGGCTTACATAAGAGCTAAACGTAACACAGCTAACAGTTTCAACACATACGCAACACTACTACCCTCACCCTACAACTGCAGGTCCACGGAACACGTTTTGGCGAGACTTGAAAGTGCTGCCAACCTTAAGCGCCCCGAAAGGCGAAACATGCGAGTCTCACCGCTGCGGAGAGACTTCGTGAACGTACAGTATTTTATCTGACAGTCCATTATCGACAGTACCTCCATTGATGTAAAACTGCGTGACTACTAGCTTCTAGTGTAAGGCTGTTAGCTGACTTTTAACTTCTTCACCCTCTCGGAAATAATTTCCTCTCCTTACCCTTTTCCGTCGTGGCAAGGAATGAAAAGACTGGTTTGGATTAAAACAGAACCCTGCAAATGTTCGAGCAAATACTCATCCCTGATTCAGTCACCCATTTCGACCATACACTCGTGGTTAAAGTTAAAACCTTGTAACCACGATGAAAATGGTTGTTATTGGGCCAGAGGTTTTGATGTTAGCAAATCTTGCTTGTCCTCTGTGAGCCGGTACTCCGACTCTCAGCTCGTCCTCTAGGAAATGTTCCACGTTTGTCTTTTCGCTTTCCTTTCTCTTGTTAATCGATAGCTAAAACCAATTTCAATAAATACAAATCTGTAGCTCGTTTCAAGCCAGCAACTGAGCAATACGATACTGGGCGACTCAAAAATGGTGATGCACAATTATATTTAACTCGTTCCTAGTTTTTTTCATATCGTGTTATTTAATGGTTTGTAATACACGCGCCAATATAACGCAGACCCCTGGGAGATTTTAAGTGTTACATCAACAAGCCCTCCACACTGAAGTTGTTTGTGTGTCTAGGTCGTCGAACATTAAGGTACACGCATACTTGCCATTGCGAACACTTCTCGTTTTTCTACAACTTCCTAGCATTCAGCTTGTAAGATTGTGTATAAAACTGTGCTACCTGTCGTTTTCGCTACTGGATGACAGCACATCCGTTCCGAGTTGCAGCCATTAAAGTGACGAAATGTCTTGCTGCCAGCATTGTGGAAAATGTTTCCCACCCTGGCGCACAATGGGCCCACTTTCGTGCTGGGATCAGCATCTGGCTTCTTGGACAACACTGCCGCCGGTACCTATAGCTCCGTCCTGCTGCACAATTGCTTGCTTCTTGCGAACTCATTGTGGTATTTTTGGAAACCGAAACAGTCGCAGTTTTTTTAATCCTCTCATGTATTACTCATTAAATGATTTATTTGCGAGAAAAGTGATATAATTGTAAGCTGTGGTTTACATTTATTCTACCTTAGAGTCACGGCCTAACACGTAGTTATTTGTGCATCTACTACGGCTTCACAGGCTGTGGGACAGGTGAAGCTACTATGCTTGTATTTCCAGAAAGGTCGTCGTCCTTCATTCACCAATACACTTCGGTTTTTTTCTGGAATATGGAAACGTGAAAAGGGGTTAAGCAATGGAACACTGCATGTTGAAGACAAAATGCCGTGTACGGCTGTGAATGTCTTAATTTATTTAATTTTCAGAACCCAATGTAATAAAGATATAAATTTTCAACTCACGTGTACAACTCACAGGCGTTTAAAGGTGGTTTTCCAACAACCGTTGCACTTCGAGCTGGATGCATATGATTGCACAGTCCAGTCTGTGTATTCAGTTTATACCCACATCAACTGCTACAGCTCAGGAGTTGACAGTGCTGATCCCATCAACAGTCATGACCCTGAATGTCACAGTCTTTAATGATGTGCCCCAAGAACAAGAAATTGAGGGACGTGATGTCCACTGTAGGGGTTCTCCCTCGTTCCGTCCGATTCATTGTCAAGTGCAGAAGTTTCAAGAGCACCCGACACCTGTTTCAGTGACTGCCTGTAAAAACTGTTCGACTGCTCATAAATGGTAAAGCAAACACAGTGGAACGAGAGCGATCTCAGCAAATGAATTCAACAGCAGTTGAAAATAAAGTGAGGGTTTGAAAGATCATATTCTTTAGTCGGATAAAACCACCGTTGAACGCAACAGAAAACCGCTGTGACTACATGTGCTGAGCTAATGAAAACCCATGCATTGCTAGAGAGAAGTATGTTAGTCTACAAGTGGTATAAATTTTGCGAGATGATTTATCAGGCCATACTTCTTTGAACTGTCACAGATGATGTGATTCTTTCCTTGAAACGTTGTAAATTATCTCTTCTGGAATATAAGGCTTTTTTTAACGGTGAAGATTGTTCCTGCCAATATGATGCGGCGTCACTTCATTTTCGAGTCTATATGAGATCATTTCTCTGTCGCACGTTCCCTGCGAATATGGATAGGACGAGCGGAAAATGATACGAAGTACTCGGCTCGGTCAGCGGATTTAGCACGCAAATAATTTTGTCTTTCTAAGTTTTCATGATTTGACAGATTTATTTTAATTTTGTGGCTGGATGTCCTGCCATATTCGTCAGTTAACCTGACTGTTTGTGTATCATATTTTATAAGGCGAAGATTCAGGAGCAGCACGGCAGTTGCCTAAAAGAGCGTGGAAAACCGCTTCGGATTCGGTATGGTCCTAGCTCATCTCCCTGTCTCGCATACTATCGCGCTGCACGTTTAGCGATACAAGCAGGTCAATTTTAATTAAGACAGCGGACGTCCAAAAACGACAACCACTGGAGGGAGCTGATCGAGCAGGCTTGTGATACTGTTCTACCATAAACAGCGCAATTCGTATGACCTTAGTTTTATGTAGTGGAATCTTCTCTTCGTACTTAATACGTTAATATGGGTATCTGCAATTTATCTTCATCGTCTGTCGACAATAATAGCAGACAGAATGGTGTTTACAGTAATAGTTGTTACGTAGCCATTGCTTTAAACAAACCTTTTATGTGCTTCATATGTGTATTAAAAATAATGCCCACTCTTGTTATACTCCTTTACTTTTTTTCTTGGAATAAATCCTGCTGGTATTGAGTCACAATGCTTGTCTGTTTATAAAATGATGTTATGGCTTCTTCCTTGTGCTTTGGGTTACCCTTTTGTTATGGTCTTTCCCAAAATTTTGACCTATTTGTTGACAAATACCTTTAATGTACAGCATACGACATAAATGAATATATAGTTACATATTGCAAATTTGTGCCAGACCGAGACTCGAATGGATTTGCCGCTTATGACAAGCTGTGGCCTAAACCATTAGGCTATGCGAGCGACTCAAACTATCATTGTCACTGATGTTTCTACCTACGACTTCAGAACACTACTACTAGAGGTTCTCCGACGCAGTATGTGAGAATAGCAGCGCTGGGGAAACTGAGTCTGGGGGGCCGTGGCTTACCTTATCACAGGGGACTTGCCTGAATTTCGCTGTCGCTACACATATTCATTACATTACAGATTCAGAACATCTGAACGTTTTACATTGTTTTCATTTCATGTCATGTATATTTAATTAATCCCATGTCACATAAATCATTGTACACGTGACATCGGCTCCTGACTGTTCCTCTTCTGCAGAGAAACAATAGGTGATTTTTCTATCTGCCTTGATGCGAACACGTCGTTTATTATTCGCAAACAAGTCTCGGCGATAATTCGCTTCGTCAGTGTTGTTTTTTTTAATTCTTCTACTTTTTCTATACCTGCATGTCACTACTTCGATGGATTGTTGTACTTTCCTCGCAGAGCATGTCATGTGCTGGCTTTGTTTACTGTGGCCTTCAGTAAGACAGTATTTATCAGTGACATTCACAGCAACATAAAAGTCGACCAGCAGACAGGCTTGATTAACCGCTCTTTCAAGCAGGAAGATGATGTTATCATAGCAGTTACCTAGTAAATCGAAGCCAACACCTGACATAGTGCATGAGGAAAGCACAACAGATTATCAAAGTAATGACATACGTGGAGTAACGAAAGTAAAAGAATAAAAAACCTCCTGTGATGCCGAGCTATCGCTGAAACTAGGTTGAGGATGATAAAGTTTTTTCAGCAAGGCGAATCCATTAATTCCATTATTTCGTCAGATATGCGTTGAAACGCATGGATCCAAAACGTCTGCAAGACTCCATTTTTTTTCATACTCCATTGTATGTGTATTGACCTCTGAGGAACACTTGCAGGTTTAATCTGCAATGCATGGCGTTCTAAACGAAGCTTCCAAGTAACTGTTATAGATTATTTATTATTCTATCTATCATGACATCGAAATTTGTATTAACAGTTGCATGCAAGCAATTTATTTACGACAGTTATTGACTGACAGTATCGACACACTACGGCCATCGTCAAAAATATAAAATGACGACAAGATTTACGTCAGGCTGAGAAGTGACTCGTCAGTGTCTTTAAGCTGATACACACTGAGGAGCCAAAGAAACTGGCATACCTGCCTAGGGCCCCCGCGAGCACGCAGAAGTGCATGGACTCGACTAATGTTTGAAGTATTGCTGGAGGGAATTGACACCATGAATCGCGAAGAGTACGAGGACACGTTTCAAGGCGTCCCACGTACACACAATAATGTTCATGTCTCAGGAGTTTGGTGGCCAGTGGAAGTGTTTAAACTCAGAAGAGCCACTCTGTAGCAATTCTGGACGTGTGGTGTGTCGCATTGTCCTGCTGGAATCGCCCAAGTCCGTGGGAATGAACAGTGGACATGAATGGATGCGGGTGATCAGACGGGGTGCTTGCGTACGCGTCACCTGCCAGAGCAACACCGACTCAAAGGAAGGCCTCGGCGCTTGTTGGTGACGTCACGTCAACTAGGCACGGCGAACGCCAGGTCTGTTGCAGGCAGAAACATCTGGGCGTGCTTATCACTATAAATCTCTTATTTTTGGACAAAATGTTTGGTATTGTTGTGGATTGTGCAGTTTTATTTAGATGAAAGATTTTCTTGCTATCGTAAAGCTACAAATGAAGATCATAGTTCTGTATTATTGGATCCTGTCGAAACAAACGTAGATCAATATGAGAAGATGCTTTGCCCCATTGCAAGCTTCGGAAATTTTACATTCAAGTAACTATATTTACTTGATCCATTTTGCTATCGAAACTTACCCCAACCCCGTCACAATGAACTCGTTTCTTTTATTTATTTATTTATTTTCGTCTGACATCGTCACTGGAAATGTGAACTAATTTACATGTGTAAATGTCCAACTGTTGCCAGTCATTAGATTACAGTCGTTTTCAACGAAATGAATTCTAAACAGGAAGCAAAATAGCTTCATATATCGAAAATACTGCTGAGCTTAAACTTTTTTAAACATGCACATTAGAGAAGATAAATATTCCCCTCTTGCGACCGAAAAGAGAAACTTTATAAGATAAAAAATTTTATTTGATAAAACAAGTATCTCTCTTTTGCCTCTTCCTCTGTCCCCCACCCCATCCCCAAACGTGTACAATCGCAAGATATTTCATTAACATTCAGTGCTCCTCACTCCATAGTCAACCAAGATACCTAAAGAAGAGCACCAATATGTTCACAGTTTTTTGTAAAAGCAACCCAGTACAAACGTAACTTCCTCAGATTTACAAATAAGGTAAAGAAGCACGAATTCTGTTGCTGCTGGACCATGAAATAGTTGTTGTATGTCAATCCTTAAAACAGGTGGAAATTTAAGTTCAGGAGTACACTATTTGTTAAGAAGTGTAATGAATTGCACAATTAATTGATTGCAGAAATCTCCCAGAACAGTGTGTGTTGGTCAACTACCGCCAATAGTTTCACATTTTCCTGTGTCAGAGAGGGAGACACCACCATTATGAGTATGCCTGCAACAGACCTGGCGTTCGCTGTGCGTAGCTGACGTGACGTCACGAACAAGTGCCGAGGCATTCCTTTGAGTCGGTGTTGGCCAGAGTCGTGTCTAGACATATCAGGGGTCCCATATCACTCCAACTGCACACGACCCACACTATTACAGAGCCTCCACCAGCTTTAACAGCCCCCTGCTGACACTTAGGGTCCGTGGATTCATGCGGTTATCTCCATACCCGTAAACGTCCTTCCACGCGATACAGTCCGAAATGAGACTCGTCCGACCAGGCAACATGTTTCCAGTCATCAATAGTTCAATGTCGGTGTTGACGAGTCCAGGAGAGGCGTAAAGCTTCGTGTCGTGCATTCAAGGGCACACTAGTGGGCCTTCGGCTCCGAAAGCTCATATCAGTGATGTTTCGTTGAATGGTTCGCACGCTGACAGTTGTTGATGGCCCAGGATTGAAATCTACAGCAATTTGCGAAAGGGTTTCACTTCTGTCACGTTGAACGATTCTCGTCGGTCGTCGTTGGTTCTGTCCTTCCAGGATCTTTTTCCGGCAGCAGCGATGTCGGAGATTTGATGTTTTAGCGGATTCCTGATATTTACTGTACACTCGTGAAATGGTCATACGGAAAAAACCCACTTCATCTCTACCTCGGAGATGCTGTGTCCTATCGCCCGTGCGCCGACTATAACACCACGTTCAAACTCACTTAAATCCTGATAACCTGCCATTGTAGCAGCAGTAACCGATCTAACAACTGCGCCAGACACTTACTGACTTATGTAGGCGTTGCCGACCGCAGCGCCGTATGCTGCCCCTTTACATATTTCTGTATCTGAATACCCATGGCTATACCAGTTTCTTTGACGCTTCAGTGTATGTAATAGCAATATTGTGATGTTTGTACTTGTAATAAGACATTTACTGTGTTTATCTTGTTGGTCTTTTATCACTTGGCGATCACCGTAGTCGATCTAATCGGTCGTGAATAAACAAATTCCGTGCAACAGGTACTGTTATGCGTTTATTTAATATTATACTGAATTTAAATTGCGTTAATATACTTCAGTCTATCTAACTGACAGTTGTAACCATATGTAAGGCTTGCAGCTTTGTTATTACACCTTAAGCATTTTTTTTTTTTTATTTTTTTTTTTTCCGAGACTCGAACTCGGGACCTTTGCCTTTCGCGGGCAAGCGCTCTACCGACCTTTTTTTTCTTACTCGAACTCGCGACATCTTATCTATGCTGCACGACACTTACCACTTTTTTTAGCGCCTCAGACAGCTTTTTTTAGTTTTTTCCTTTTTTTTATTTTTAAACTAATTTAGTTTCCCTACCACTTTTTTGGGCATGTTCTCTACCAACTTTTTTTGCTTTTTTGCTTTTTTATAAGTGCTCTACAATTTTTTTTAAGAAAACAAATAAAAACCTCTTGGGTATGAAAATAAAAGACGACGTTCTTCATAAAATAACACAATATCCTTTGAAAACGTAAAACATAAAAGGTAGCTATATTTCCGCAACGGCCTTCTTTTGCATTTGTATGTTTTTTGTTAACATAAATGAGTATACAGTCTCACCATCAGCAGCAATTTTTTGGAGCACAAGAGAAAGAAAACAAATAGACTGCAGATAGAGAGCTATGTGTGAAAAGGATAAACATGTGTAAGGAGAAAAAAACTTAGAAGAGGAGGAGAAAAGAGAAGTGATATAAAATAGGAATACTGTCCGCGCCATGCTCCATTTTGGCGCGCCAGCAGAACAAAATGCATTCTATCATTGACCACTGAAGGGGAACGTGGGATCGTCCAGTCTTGGCTGGCACGGTTCGTTGAGATTCCAGCTTAGAGGCGGGTTGGTGAAAATGCTCTGTAAATACACTCCTGGAAATTGAAATAAGAACACCGTGAATTCATTGTCCCAGGAAGGGGAAACTTTATTGACACATTCCTGGGGTCAGATACATCACATGATCACACTGACAGAACCACAGGCACATAGACACAGGCAACAGAGCATGCACAATGTCGGCACTAGTACAGTGTATATCCACCTTTCGCAGCAATGCAGGCTGCTATTCTCCCATGGAGACGATCGTAGAGATGCTGGATGTAGTCCTGTGGAACGGCTTGCCATGCCATTTCCACCTGGCGCCTCAGTTGGACCAGCGTTCGTGCTGGACGTGCAGACCGCGTGAGACGACGCTTCATCCAGTCCCAAACATGCTCAATGGGGGACAGATCCGGAGATCTTGCTGGCCAGGGTAGTTGACTTACACCTTCTAGAGCACGTTGGGTGGCACGGGATACATGCGGACGTGCATTGTCCTGTTGGAACAGCAAGTTCCCTTGCCGGTCTAGGAATGGTAGAACGATGGGTTCGATAAAGGTTTGGATGTACCGTGCACTATTCAGTGTCCCCTCGACGATCACCAGTGGTGTACGGCCAGTGTAGGAGATCGCTCCCCATGATGCCGGGTGTTGGCCCTGTGTGCCTCGGTCGTATGCAGTCCTGATTGTGGCGCTCACCTGCACGGCGCCAAACACGCATACGACCATCATTGGCACCAAGGCAGAAGCGACTCTCATCGCTGAAGACGACACGTCTCCATTCGTCCCTCCATTCACGCCTGTCGCGACACCACTGGAGGCGGCCTGCACGATGTTGGGGCGTGAGCGGAAGACGGCCTAACGGTGTGCGGGACCGTAGCCCAGCTTCATGGAGACGGTTGCGAATGGTCCTCGCCGATACCCCAGGAGCAACAGTGTCCCTAATTTGCTGGGAAGTGGCGGTGCGGTCCCCTACGGCACTGCGTAGGATCCTACGGTCTTGGCGTGCATCCGTGCGTCGCTGCGGTCCGGTCCCAGGTCGACGGGCACGTGCACCTTCCGCCGACCACTGGCGACAACATCGATGTACTGTGGAGACCTCACGCCCCACGTGTTGAGCAATTCGGCGGTACGTCCACCCGGCCTCCTGCATGCCCACTATACGCCCTCGCTCAAAGTCCGTCAACTGCACATACGGTTCACGTCCACGCTGTCGCGGCATGCTACCAGTGCTAAAGACTGCGATGGAGCTCCGTATGCCACGGCAAACTGGCTGACATTGACGGCGGCGGTGCACAAATGCTGCGCAGCTAGCGCCATTCGACGGCCAACACCGCGGTTCCTGGTGTGTCCGCTGTGCCGTGCGTGTGATCATTGGTTGTACAGCCCTCTCGCAGTGTCCAGAGCAAGTCTGGTGGGTCTGACACACCGGTGTCAATGTGTTCTTTTTTCCATTTCCAGGAGTGTAGTTCGCGAAAGTGGCCCGATAGTGTCGATGCCGGCGAAGGGTGTGGTGATGTACTTGGAGGTGTGTCCAAAGGTCCGCCGGATCGACGATGTCGTCCCGGAAGAGGTAGTTGACAGCCATGCCACTGATCCATGTGATGGCGTGCCACTTAGCCGATGGAAAGTAAGTCTTGTCGGGATATATCATCATAGTGGGAGAAACGTGATGTGGTGGTACTCGGAGGTAGAAAGCCACAATCTTCTGTACGAGAGTCCAGACAGCTGCTGCTGGCCCACACTCAAAACGATGTAAATCTGTATCTTCGACATTGCACTTGAGGCACAGGGGTGAGTCCACCAGTGCGATGCGATGCAGTTTCTGTCTTGTAGTATACTTGCCGTTGACGAGAAGGTACCACATAGAGGTGGTGTCAGTGGTGTGATATGGTTGGTGGATCGTTTTCCAAACTGTAGGCCATGAAACCTGGGGGTGACGTGTTTCGACGGGCTTGCGGGGTGGAGACTTTCGGAGAAGGCGGTAGATGTCGCGGGTGGTCGTCTTCCTGGTCCTGGGGAGCTCGGTGCATATGTAGCTGTACTCCAAAAAGAAACGGCCGATATGTGACATCGGAGGTGGGATGTGTGGCAAAGACGTCGGTGGGCGTCTCGAAACAAGTGCGAGCTCGGTGGTCAACATTCCAGTAAAACTAGCATTTTGGCTTTTCCATAACCGGAGCATAGTATTGGTGTAAAGTGCCGTAGTCCTGGCTCTCACATTAACCAGATCGAGGCCACCATCCCGCTTCGGTAAGGTGAGAGCTTCATACTGGACTTTGAAGATGTGTCCAGAACAAATGAAATAGCCGAATGCCGCCTGTAACCTGGCCGCCATTGTCGCAGCGATGGGCAGAATCTGCGCTATATGAGGTATCCGAGCTGCCAGATGGGTATTGACGAAGGTGACTCTCTGGCACATATTCAGCGGGCGTAGTATGTGATTTTGTATGTTGGCCCGGATGCGTTGCAGCAGCGCCCGAAAATTGATCGCCGAGGTGCGGCGAATGTCTCGCGTGTACACCAATCCGAGACAACGAAGGGTGTCCACCAGTTGAAATGGAACTACGCTGTCTGCGGGAAGGCCGCGGCCGATCTCCATGGCGCATGATTTTGCCACGTTCATAGCGCTCCCTGCCCCTGCACTGTAACGGGTAATCCACTGCATCGCAGCTTGTACGTCAGCCGCTGAACGTACGACGAGGGCCAAGTCGTCCGCGTAAGCTCGGCAGCGGAACATATGATCCCGGAGTGGAATACCTGTCAAACGTCGCCGTAATCCGCAAATGAGTGGTTCCATCGCAATGGCATAAAGCACCGTAGACAAAGGGCAACCCTGCCGTACTGAGCGTTCAATCCGTATAGGTTCTGTAAGTCTGCCGTTGACGAGAAGTCTGGACGTTGCTCCACGAAGGAGCCGCATAATCACTTGCGTGAACGTCGGGGGAATTGCCATTCGGTCCATCACTGCGTTGAGGAATGCATGATTGACGCGGTCAAACGCTTGTTTGTAGTCGATGGAGATTAAAGCGCCTGGCAGTCGCGAGTGTGTTGCCACAGCGATCACATCTCGATATTTACTGAGGGCCGTCTGTATATTACGATCGCCGCCTAAGGATGTTTGTTCGTGGGAAACAATGTCCCGTAAGACACGTTTGAGTCGCACTGCTAGAAGGCGTGTGAAAATCTTGAAGTCCGAATTGAGTAACGTGATCGGCCGATAACTGTCGAGTCGTGTTCCTCCTGCGGGTTTCGGGACTGGCACAAGGAAGCCTTCCATGAACATTGGTGGCGTGTTCGCCGCGCCGGACAAAAGTTCCCAGTACATGTCCCTCCATCGTGGCATCATCAAATCTTGGAAGGTTCTGTAAAATTCGAGAGGTAAACCATCCGGGCCGGGAGATCGATTCAGAGATCCCTTGTCCACAGCGCCTTGGACGTCGTCGGTGGTCACTTCAGCAGTCAGGAGGGTTGCAGCTGCTGCGTTGAGAGTACCAAGTGTCTCCTGGGCAACCTCAGCAATGGCCTCTGCACCGGCAGGTACTTCTTGATAGAAAAGTCTATAGTGCGTTGTGAATGCATCCGCAATGGTAGCTTGCGAAGTCAGCCGTCGTCCATCAGGTAAGTCTAAAGTTGTCATTAAAGCCTGTCGGCGTCGACGAACATTTTGAACAATATGATGCATAGAAGGTTCTTCACCATTAATCCTGTCTTGGCTGCGGGCTCGTACAATGGCTCCCTCTAGACGGCATCTGGTCAAGGATAAAATCTTTGCCTTGATGCGTTGAGCTTCTTTGAGGCGATCCGGGGATGGAGGATGATCCATGAGTTCACGTAGAGCGCTATAGTAGAAATCAGTTGTATGGTGATTCCACCTGGCTTTGGCTCTGCCATAGTGTGTCAGTGTGCGTCGGATGGCCGGTTTGGCGCACAGCAACCACCACTGCAGTGTGGTCTCGTAACGCATAATGCGTTGAACACAGGTGTGCCACGTGTCGGTGACCTGTTGTCGACATTCAGGGTCTCGCAGTAGCGCGACATTGAGTTTCCAAGGTCCTGCACTGCGCCATATAGATTGTCGACGTAGGTTCATGGTACAGATATAGACGTCATGATCCGAAAAGGCAGACGACCAACGTTCCGCGTCGAGGAGAACTGGTTTTGGAGCGTTAGAGATGTATATTCTATCAAGTCGGCTGGCGGAGTGGCTCGTGATGTGTGTATACCCCGGGCGGTCGCCGTGTACCACTCGCCAAGTGTCGAGGAGACGAAGGCGGCGGACGAGGAAGCGAAGTTCGGGACATGTGGTGAAATGGGGGTATTGGTCTGTGCGCTCGAGAACACAGTTGAAATCTCCACCTACGATGAGATGATCGTATCGACCGAGGAATAAAGGCGTGATATCTTCTGCGTAGAACTGGGAGCGATCCCTCCGTTTATCAGTGCCCGATGGGGCGTAGAGATTTATGATTTTGAGTCCTTCAACTGTTATGGCCACCCCTCGCGCTGTTGGGAGGTATGCGACATCGGAAACTGCAATTCTTTCTCGGAGGATGGCTGCGCCTGTGTGTTCCATAGCTGCAGGGGCGGCGTACGTCTCATATCCATAACACCCAGTCCAAGTCGCTGTCCTCAGTTCTTGTAACAGGGCGATGTCGATGTCCGCTGCTCTTAGCGTGTCACGGAGCAGTTGAAGTTTAGCGTGGGAGCCAATATTATTAGTATTGATAGTAGCTATTCGGTACGCCTGATGGGAGATCCGTGCTGCCGATAGGTTCGTAGCTGGTGGCGATTGTTGTGGTGGATGCTGGAAGTCCATAGAAGTCGCAGGATTCGCCGTAGAAACTTCCCCCATTTTAGTTTTGGTCTAACGGAGAAACAGATCTCATTTCCGCATCTGATGGAGGTGGGAAATCCGTGACATCCGCCCATGAAAGGTGTCCGACAGGTTTGACATCGGCGAGAGGTGGCAGCGCTGGCCGAGTCGGCTCAATGGCGTCGGTGACAACAGGCGTGCTATGTTCCATGGCTTCTGGGCGCGGGGCTTGCGCACGATCTCTGTTGGCCGGTTCACCGTCTTGTGGATGACGCGTCTCCGTGGCAGAGGAGAAAGTGTTATCGTGTTCTCCGTCGGAGTGATGTGGCATCTCTTCGTCCTGCGGAGGGGGCTCAATGGTCGACTCTGATGTCTTGCGGCGTTTTTTTCGTCGTTTGGGCGACTTCTGCTTTCGGCAATGAGTTTCGGTGTCTGAGGAAGGAAGAGATTCACGTCGTTCCGGTACAAAAGCCGCGGGTGCTATGATGCGGTCTTCATTCTCCAGAACACTCTCATTGGTATCCTTGTGATCTTCTAGCGTGGGTGTGTCCGGCTGTTGGACATGTTCACGGACGGCATCGCCGGTGTCAAGGTGCTGGGACGCCTCCGGGTGTATCGGACCAGAGAGACGCTCATGAACGGCGCCTTGTGAGGACTGGGCGTGCAGTGTCGCCGCATAGGTGACTGGAAGGGTGGTCGTGGTTCTGTCGGTGTTCGTGTCGTCGTGCCTTAGTTGTGTGATGCGGCGTTGCAGGCATTCATTATGGACGTGGCCTTCTTTGCCACAACCGGAACATGTTCGAGGTTGTCCGTCGTAAATGACCACCGCACGGCAGCCGCCGATAGAAATGTACGATGGAACGTGCCGTTTGAGATCGATTCGCACTTGTCTCACACCATTAAGTACCGGATACGTCGTAAACTGTGCCCATGTCTCGGCTACGTGGCTTAGCTCCGCGATGACTTCATCTTCATTCACCTCGAAAGGCAGTTCGAATACACGGATCGTCCGAAGGCCAAGTCCTGCATGGTCGACATCCACAGGCCCGACGTTTCCGTCGGAGTGCCGAAATTTTAGTCCATGTCGCGTCCTTTGAATGATCTCGTTGCAGGCAGCGTCGGAAGTCATCTTAACATAAACGACGCTGCTAATGATCGATAGGTGTATGCCGATGAGTTCGTCACGCGGGATCTTCACGTCTTCGCGTAGGAAGCGTTCGACGGCCAGTGCTTTGGATCGTGCGTATTCGTTTGAGAAGGTGAACTTAAGAGTGTTCTTCCTGTAAGAGTTGGCCGTTACAGCTTGTTCGACTGAGAAGCGCTGTGACGAGGAAGTAAACAAAACACTCCGCGCGCGCAGCGGCGTGGACGGCCGAGCGCGGTGCGCACTGCTGCCCTGCCGAACGCAGACTCAAGCATAGAGTATGTACGCACGAACAAATGGTACTATTTAGGGTCAGGATGCAGCCTATTCTCGTTCTTTTGGTGTTATTGGGAGCATATTTTGCAGTTACCAATGTATAACGCAGTAGATGTTGTGAGCTGGCTAGCCTACAATTCGTAAGTGCTTTTCATGTTTATTTGTGACGTAGAGTAGTTTAGTTGCTGACCAACCAAAACCGGTTTTATGTCTGTTGCTAGAGATAACTGTGATGTGATAAAATCACACATTATTTGAAAAGCCTTTTTTATGGTGAAGCGTAAGAACAGGTAGATATGAGGTGCAGTGATCTTTACTTTCCACGTGGTCGTGCGGTAGCGTTCTCGCTTCCCACGCCCGGGTTCCCGGGTTCGATTCCCGGCGGGGTCAGGGATTTTCTCTGCCTCGTGATGGCTGGGTGTTGTGTGCTGTCCTTAGGTTAGTTAGGTTTAAGTAGTTCTAAGTTCTAGGGGACTTATGACCACAGCAGTTGAGTCCCATAGTGCTCAGAGCCATTTGAACCATTTCTTTTACTTTCCAATTACTGTTGACAATAAATTAAAATGAGACAGGGTCACAGTGAGTGTCTTGCGGACACATTAAATGTTTCACCACCTTAGCACCGAGATGAGATAATTTTGATGAAAACTATGGAGAATGAAACTGTCTTGGTGATAGTATCGTACCGACATTTGACATCAGTCTTTTACTTAGGTGAAAGCAGGTCAGCTCGATTTCGTCAGCGCTGAAAAGACACGCGCACATGTTGAAAGAGGGTGCTTAATGGGCTAAACGCATTCATTAACGCTTCCGTCACAATGCAAACGCCTGTGCGCCTAGCAGCCATGCAGAGTTATTGGTATATACACACTGTCCGTCCAGAAAGCTCCGAAACTGATTTTTTCCTGGCGTATAAGCAACGCTAGTTCAATAACTGCGGTGGCAGCTTCAATTAAATGCTGTAAGCAAGAGATGTGAATTCGCTCAGTCAGTTGTGAGCAGGTAGTGTTCAGAAGTCTACGTGCAACCGTAGTGTGTCAACGTTGTGTCACAGATGACAGTGGAGCAACATTTCTAAATCAAGTAGTCACGACATTCTACAAAATGTTTTGAAAGAGCGAAAATAGTGCGCAAATTTTGTTCCGCACAGCCTGCCGGGACTTAATTGAAATTCAAATCGCAGACCATTCTTTCCTGGGAAAAATCATCACGGGCGGCCAGATGGTGTTATCAGTACGAACCTGCCACAGAACTACAAAGTGCATAAATTCACATCGACGACATAACACACATTCAAGCCTATCGAGCGAGGTGGAGCAGTGGTTAGCACACTAAACTCGCATTCGGGAGGACGACAGTTCAAATCCACGTCCGGCTCGGGGATGGTTCCTTAGAAAGGGCATGGCCGATATCCTTCCGCATCCTTCCCTAATCTGTGCTTGTGCTCCGTCTCTAATGACCTCGTTGTCGACGGAACATTAAACACAAACCTCCTCCTCCTCCTCCACATTCAAACCAATGTGGCGTGCCTGCCCAACATCCCAAAGATGGACCTTCCTGATAGTTTCGTATGAAGAATTTTGTGCGCCTTGTACTCAAATGGGGAAAAACCTGAAGCGTAAGCCTGCATTTTAACTTTTCTCTATTATTATTATTATTATTACTATTATTATTATTATTATTATTATTATTATTATTATTATTATTATTGGGGGGGTTGGGTTCTTTGGGGAAGGAGACGAAACATCGAGGTCATCGGTCTCATCGGATTAGGGAAGGACGGGGAAGGAAGTCGGCCGTGCCCTTTCAAAGGAACCATCCCGGAATTTGCCTGGAGCGATTTAGGGAAATCACGGAAAACCTAAATCAGGATGGCCGGACGCGGGATTGAACCGTCGTCCTCCCGAATGCGAGTCCAGTGCCTAACCACTGCGCCACCTCGCTCGGTTATTATTATTATTCACGTATGGGCCCAATAGGACCACGTGAGCTACAGTCAATCAGTGTCGCTTTTGATGGTTTGCCTTCCATTGTGTCCAAATTTGTGTCATCCTTTCAGAATGAAGTCTCTTTCTTTCATCAGACCACGATGTTCCAGTCCGTTTTCTAATTTCCCTCCGACCAACTTTCTAATCAAATATCTTTTGTCTGAATGTTTTTCTGTCTGTAACGTCTGCCTGAGTTATACCGGCAGCTTTAAGATCTTCCTTAATCGCAGCGACCCATTTAATTGGCTCAGTTTTGGCCTTATTTCGTTATCGTAGAATTCTACTATTTGTTTTGTCAACCTAGTGGTTGCCATTCTTTTAATGTGCCCATGAAACTTAAAAGGCTTCGTTTTCTCAGCTCACCATGTATGTCTGTGTATTCTTTTATTTCATTATTATTTCTCCATCAGTAATTTTCGGGCCTAATATTTTCCTTGTAATCATTCGGTCTTTTTAATTTTCTCAATATCCCTCTTTGTATGTAAGATTAAAGTTTCTGCTCCATAGTGACATTCAGGTTTGATTGCAGTGCTGTAATGCCTAAGTTTACTGAATTTAGAAAGTGATTTTTTTATTATAAATATTTTTTGTTAATCAGAATGCAGTTGCCATTTTTTGACAGCGAACTTCGTTTGCAGCTTTTTCCAGAGCGTTTTCTTACATGATTTCCCCCAAGTACTTAAATTGAGAAACCCTTTTGGTGCTTGTTTGTTGCATGTCGTATCTTCCGTTTTTTCGAACGACACGTGATGTCCTAATTTTTCCGCAACTTCTTTAAGAATTTAAATTAACTGTTCTTGGGCTCGGTCAAGTAGACATTGCGAGAGAATTTTGTATGTGACCGGAAAGAGACATTTCTCGGTAATTATTAACATCGATTCTATCCTCTCTTTTATGCAATGAATGAAGTAGTGCAGTTTGCGAATCCTCAGATATTTTCTCAATTTATCAGATATGTCCTATTAGTTGAGTGATCTCTTTTATAGTGTTAGGGCCAGCTGATTTTAGTAGTTCTGCAGTTATACAGTCTTCTCCGGATGCTTTATTGTTTTAAGTCTATTAATTTGTTTAGTTATTTCGATTTCGTCAGGTTCTTTAGAGTTAGGTTTGGTGTTATTAGTTTGCTATGATTGGAATTTATTTGCTGGTTCTGGACAGTTAAATAGTTTTTCAAAATAATTAGGAAGGACGTTACAATTTTCCTGGTTGTTAAGAGTCAAAGTGCCACTTTCATTTTTGAAGCAAAGACTTTGAGGTTGGTAACCGGTTAGCTTTGTTTGGAATGTTTTATAAAAGTTTCTTGCATCGTTCTTTTGGAAGTCTTTTTTGATTTCTAAAAGATGGGCACTTTCGTAGTTTCTATTAGTCTGTCGGATTAATTTTTCTTTTCTTACATTTAGAAAGGTGTTGTGCGTATTTTCGGTTTTGTTACTATTCCAATTTTTGAATGCCACTTGTCTAGACTCAACAGCCGTTTCACAATCCGCGTTCCACTAAGGGTGTTTTTGTTTCTTTCGAAGCGGAATTAAATTTTGTGCTGTTTGATGAACTTTCCTTTTAGGCCTTGCCAATTGTTGGATTGTTTTTTGTCAGGTTCGCTTGTTAGAGTTGGGATTATTTTGGCGGTGTCAAATTTTGGGATAACATTTTTTTGTTTTGACGAGTTTTTGAGGTGGAAGTTTTACCTTTAGTTGCGTTAAATAATCGTGAGAATTAATATTAGCCCCTTTCCTGATTTGGACATTTAAAATTTCTTTGTAGTTAGCGTATGAAATTGGTACATGATCGATTTGAAATTCGCCAATAAATGTATTGGGTTTCCGTCAAGTTTTTGTTTAGAGGAGTTCTTTTTAAAATGTGTTGACATAATTTTAAGGTTAAAATTTTTGCACGTTTCAACAAGTCTTTGGCTTTTTTGGTTTGTCCATTTATGCGCAAGAAATCCACCCACCATTTTCGTATATTTTTTCTCTTTACCTAATTGAGCATTAAAATCACCCATTAAAATTTTAACATGGTTTGAGGGAATTTTCGAGATGATGCTCTCTAACGTTTCCCAAGCTTCATCAACCTCTTCAGGTTTTTTACGGTTACCCTCGTTGATTGACATATGCGCATTAATTATACCGGGCGATCAAAAAGTCAGTATAAATTTGAAAACTGAATAAATCACGGAATAATGTAGATAGAGAGGTACAAATTGACACACATGCTTGGAATGACATGGGGTTTCATTAGAACCAAAAAAATACAAACGTTCAAAAAATGTTCGCCAGATGGCGCTTCATCTGATCAGAATAGCAATAATTAGCAGAACAAAGTGAGACAAAGCAAAGATGATTATCTTTACAGGAAATGCTCAATATGTCCACCATCATTCCTCAACAATAGCTGTAATCGAGGAATAATGTTGTGAACAGCACTGTAAAGCATTTTCGGAGTTATGGTGAGCCATTGGCGTCGGATGTTGTCTTTCAGCATCCCTAGAGATGTCGGTCGATCACGATACACTTGTGACTTCAGGTAACCCCAAAGCCAATAATCGCACGGACTGAGGTCTGGGGACCTGGGAGACAAAGCATGACGAAAGTGGCGGCTGAGCACACGATCATCACCAAACGACGCGCGCAAGAGATCTTTCACGCGTCTAGCAATATGGGGTGTTTTTTTGTTCTAATAAAACCCCATGTCATTCCAAGCATGTATGTCAATTTTTACCTCTCTATCTACATTATTCCGTGGTTTATTAAGTTTTCAAATTTATACTGACTTTTCGACCTCCCGGTAGTTTATGCTTTATTTGCGCATTTAAGAGGAATTGTCATTAGTCTGTTATTAATGTGTTTTACCTCCGTTATTCAATTTAAAATACTTTTGGGGAATGCAGACGTAACTCCCAGATATGGTGTATTATTAAGTTTTTTTATCAGTTTTACTTTTAAATTGACGATAATTGCCGAAATCCATTGTGTTATTGTCCGTCATTCGTGTTTCTTGAAGGGCAGAAATTTGAATCTTCTGTTCTTTTAATGTATCTCCCAAATTTACGTGGTTGTAAAAGTGTTTGTATGTTAAATGTTGCAAAAAATGTATTTGTTTCGGTTTTAAGTTGGCCAGAGGACTACGACTTCCTCTGTTGACTCACATAGCATTTTAACCTGGCCGCCCTAGAATCCGAAAGATCAGTTGCGCCCTTAATACTGGCCGTGGCCCAAGGGTAATATTGTGATTATCAAAATGCTGCATGATTATTACATCTGGAATGAGCTGGTGTTGTAGACTCTTTGAGTGAACTAAGCGTATTAAGACTGGAAGGGTTAGTTCCAGAATAAATTTCAGCCGCACCACTGGTAAACAGACGCTGACCACTTTGCCGCGTGCTGGAAGACAGACGCAAAGCGGATTTGATTTTTTCTCTATTTATTGTTAATTCAGTCTCGAAAGTTTTTGGACAGCTCTGAAGTTGTATATGTGACGCACGCAGACAACTTACTTGATTCTAAAAGATATTTGGGCATATTTTTATGGTTTGGGATTGTGACCAAATCAGCAATGAACTCAAAATACTAGCTCTGTTTTTTATTCATGTCTTAGATCGAACTAAATCGAAGTTACGACAAATACGAGATACGCCAATGTTTGGATCTGAAGCCAGTCGGTTAGGCCTAGTGCATCTTCAAGACGATGGTGTATTTGTTATTACAGAATATGCATTACGCTACAGGTGGGATACACTGGCAGAATAATGGACTTAAAACTCATGTGTATATTGACTGATTGGGTTCACACTTCAGCGGCAGTGGTTTTGGA
This sequence comes from Schistocerca serialis cubense, assembly GCF_023864345.2. Taxonomy (NCBI): domain Eukaryota; kingdom Metazoa; phylum Arthropoda; class Insecta; order Orthoptera; family Acrididae; genus Schistocerca; species Schistocerca serialis. The sequence goes on along the minus strand of NC_064639.1, from coordinate 245,772,955 downwards.
CTGAGTGTCGCGTTCTGAATTCATTGCATACATATAAATTCGACCAATGGCTTCTGTATGACATCGTCATTACAGTGTAGACTCGTAACCGCGCAGCTGTTCATTCGCAGTTGTTGCTGATTTATTATCTCGCATGATCTTTCTAGCGCTACGTTGCTGTTTTTGTTATTTTGGCAAGAGCTGCAAAATCTTTCGGGACTGTCCGCCACTGACCATACATCTGATAGAGGGAACCACGTAGAAAATGATAAGCCTCGCCGTTATTCGTCCTCTGCTTTGAACTACATACCATGCCCTCGCTTTCTACCACATATTTGGCTGTCGAGCGAATGGCGCGGTAGTAAAGGCAGTGCTCTCAAGGAGCGGGGTTCGAATCGCTTTTCGACCATCCTGATATAAGGTGAATGACAGTATGGTGCCTTTGAAAAGGACATGCCCGATATCTTACCCTACTCTTATTCGATCCGAACCTGTACTCCTTCCTCTACTGATCCCATCGTCGACAGGCTGTTAAACTCTAACCTTCTCTCCATATTTGGTTGATTGACTTATTCTGCCGTCGGAGCTAGCCAGAGGAATGCCTGAGAGCCAAGCCAACGTAGAGGTTTCCAAACGAAATATCAGGTTGGCAGTTGCTTTGCTGTATTCCGAATTGCACTTGCATTTTAGTGTTGTCCTTCCAGGAGACCAAAGCGTGAAGACAGTACTAAGGTTAAATGGATGAGTGTATAGTAGTTATGAGAGGATCAAAATAGTTGTACAAGACTGAATAGAACGGAGAGCTGCATAAAACTTGTCTTCGCATTGATGTACAACAACAAACTTTGTAGCGATAAATCAGCAAGATTAAGCTGATGTAATTAGAACATTAATTTCTGCCACATGTCACAAAATTATTTATGTACTGGAAAGAGAAATTGCAGTAATACATCCAGCTCTGCTGTTGGAGGCCGCTCAGTGTTCATCGTTGCGTGACATCTGCGGTTGTATTGGTTTGTGTCGCTCTCCCGCTGCCCGTGTTGGAGTTACGTGTGGTTTCTCTCGGTTTGGCGCGGCTAGACGAAGAACTGCTCTCCAGGCTGTCGGCGGATTTCGCCGCGGCGCGCTCACCGCACCGCAGGAACTGCGAAAGCGCGAACCGCAGATGCGTGGCGGAAGGTCGCAGGGCGTTGCGCAACGCGGAGGGAGGTGTCTGCGTCAGTGGCCGGGCTGAGGCCCGAGGCTGAGGAATGCGCGCTCGCGGATCCATCCAAGGCTGGCGCTCTCTCTCTCTCTCTCTCTCTGTCTCCCTCCCCCTCTCCCCCTCTCCCCCCCTCCCCTCCCTCTCGTGGAACTCGGCGCTCCACGTGTCACGCTTCTCGCGGTGTATCGTGCGTGCGACTGACTGACTTCCTGGAAAAGAAAACATCGCTGCCGTTGTCAGTAGGCAACTCTGCTACTTGTAGACGCTATCATAAACCGATGCCACAGCTCGGCAAGCAGTGCATCACGTGATCCATCTCTAAAAAAACAAACTTCATCTCCACTTTGTATTTTATTTATTTATTTATTACGTTCTGTTGGACCATGCGAACCAAAGTTTCTTGTTCGTGCAGCGACTCAGTATTTAGTTTACAGAATGCTAATTAGAAAGTTTTCTAACAAAAGAACCTAGATAATTAATAAAACGCGAAACATACTGTGAGAATGTACGAATAAATAAAACGATACGTGCAAAAACCATCAACTATTGCGAGGAATTCCTGTACAGAAAGAAGCAGTATCACTCAACTAAACCATTCAGCTTAAGATTTGAGGACTTAAAAGTTTGTCTCAATTTTTTCGGTTCTTTGAAAATAAAACCTGCCGAATAAATTGCGTCATTGTTACTAGTGCTTTCTGGACAAGGGTGTATCGTTCTTCCTACTAGAGTTTGCTGAATGAGTGGTTCAATATCTCCTGAAGGAGTCAATATTAACATTAGTTGAAAAAAGGAGTTTACTGTTTGTACTCACACTTTATTTTATTTCACACGGTTCACAGATTTAAGCCTCCAGCATCAGGTGTGTTTATGTGAATTAACACGACACGTAGTCTTATATGCTGTATTTACGACGTTGGGGTAACCTGTGGCAATGTCACCAGTGGTCACTGTTCCTTCTGTCGTGCTACGCCACGTTCATCACCACATGCACTTCGTAAGTACTTAATCTAAAATGTTCGCATTGTAAGTGATTCAGTATGGTCAACAACAAATCCCCTGAGGTTGTATGGGTACAGAGACGGCAGAGTTAGAATTCCGATGCGCAAAATCAGTAGCCCACATTAAGATTACAAAGTAACTCCACAGATCTTCCCGAGCGCCCCTTTTCAGAGAAGTGCAGTTATAGGGTCCACCTGCTATTGATGGACCGTCGCCATTGGGTTAATACTGAAAGCAGATAGTGACAGAGAAGAAGAATCCATAATATTGGTTTTCTTATACAACCTCGGTTATCTTTCGACAGCGGTCATGCATCCAGAGACAACAGTGGAATCATGAAGTACATCCCAGCAGGGGGTCGAAACGACGAGTACTGTAGGAAGTGCTCTACAGAAGCTGCTTCACGTGGCTAGCCTGCTGTTCGTTGCATAAGGTGTACCTTTCACGCATGCTTTCATACACACGGTCCGCATATCCCTGTGTGTGCTGAATAATTTCTGCTGCCGCAAGCAGATAGTCTTCCGACTGTACAGGAGTTTCATACACAAGACTCTTCATGTGGCCAAAAAATAAAAAATAAAATATCGAGAAAAGTTAAGTCTGATGACCGTGGTGGCCAAGGAGTAGGTTCATATCGACTTGTCCACATTTTACAGTATGTTTGGTTGAGATGTTCGCAGACGCAATGTGCAAAATGCGCGGATGCGTCGTCATATTGCACGGAGTGACAGTGGCAAATCTTCCAATAACTCCACCAGTACCTCCTGCAAGAATGTGGATTTTTGACATCCCAAATGCGACTATTTCGACAGTTCAAAACAGCCTCTCTGATGAAGTGAGCTTGGTCCGTAAAAAAAAAGTCGGGCATGTCTATGCAATGACGTAGAAACCACGTAAGCTATAGCGTAAAATGTGCCGGAGCGTTGCATGTTCAGTCTGTCGGTATTGGCGGACTTGCTGATCATGCAAAACATGCCATACACTGGCGTGGGGTACGTCCGTGGCATGGGCAATGTTTCAAGTAATCGTCGTCGGTTCGTCTTCTACGTGACGAAGGACGTCCTCTTCAAAGGCGAGAGCGCGGCGCGTACGAGTATCAGCAGTCAACCCTTTTAGCTGCCAACGTACCAGTTTGTGGCAGCCGTTGTAGTCGGAGGTATTTTGTATGTGATGCGATATGAAAAACGTTCTCGATACCGGGGTTGTGCTGCTCTCCCATTACGTCCAGTTTCGCCGTAAATTATTAACGTATATGTGTAATGTTGAAACACGTATTTCGCCATTCTTTAGTGCCTCGATCGTCCTTACTGCTCAGTGACGGGCTGACAGATGAACAGAACGCTGAAGCAGTATCGTAAACACAGACACGTTATGTCAGAGGGCAGTACGCACACCGTAAAGCAGGAGATTTGAAATTGATGTGATCTTCAAACTTGCTTTATATTCAAACGGTGTGTTTTCGGACAGGTGTTCATTTCACTTGACTTGTATCTGCTAGGTATCCTGCACAACCCTAAAAGCCTGTAACAGAAATTGTAAAATACGCAGTATATTTTAAAAACACAGTAGCTTAATAAGCCAAAGAAAGATCTTATAAATCCATGTTTTCAAAGTGTAAATTTAAATTTGCATGTTAACACGTATGTGCAAGACAATAGTTATCTTTAACGAGTATCGGCTTAGTTTTTGTCATCGTCAGTGAGTTTTTATTTTTGAAAATGTCGAAAAAGAAATGTCTATTGCCAGGCTACATTGATTTGTGATCAAAAACTTCGCAAAGCTTCGTCACATATGTTGACATTTCATACAAAACACAGGGCTACATTCGCAGTTGAAACCAGGAGTAAGTTTTATACTGCTTGAAATCAATTACCGCAACAGTCTGTGGTAACTTTCAAGTGTCTGTCGTCTCTTACTCCTCCATTCAGCCTTGGAGGTCGTCACAGGGTAACGTCAGTTTTTCCAACGGCCACCTGCAAAAGCGTTTCTTCTAAGTTCCGCCATACAACTGGACGGGAAGTTTTCCCCGCTGATTCATAGGCTCCTCCCACTAGCCGCTTCAACACCCTCCTCCTCTGTCCTTTTTCTCTTCCATCCGAGTTAGGTGGGAGGCTACTGAAGGAAAGGGCTTCCACGATTTTAGTGGTAGTCTTACACTCTCTAGTTAAGTGTAAGGGAGACTGTCAGTGGATCCGCAGCCATACGTACAGGACTTCCGATTACTTGCTGCCGACGGCAACGTAGTATCTCTGCTCTAGGAATTCAGGGCATTGTTAGTAATATAGCAGATTATTAATCCTCACTGCTATACGTCCTAACTGTTAGACATCAGAAACGATTGTATAAACATAGAACCACTGACATGATTTTGTGCTGCAAAGTAGTAGCAAAAAGGAAAATTACAGTTTATTGCGCTGTCGACGGCGAATTCATTAGAGAGAGGGACACTGGCTCGGATTCAAGGATGAGAAAGGAAATTGGACCTTTCCTGTTTAGAGATATCAACCGTAGAAATCACCGTTAGCAATTGAGGAAGTCCACGGAGAGCGTTATTTAAGTGTTCTGGCGAGTATTTGAAGAAGCCTCCTCTATGAATGAATGCTTTACGGCGAGTATTTTAAGCGAAGTGACCTAATCACCATAGAGTACATCTTATAAAAATTCCAGAGAGAATAAAAAGTGAATTGTTATCCACAGGACAATTATCCAGCTTGTAAGGTTTTATACGGTCGCGAAATTATGTGAGCTAGATAACAATTGAATTTTATTCCGATTTTGCTTCCCTCTCCAGTAATTATAGCTCGGTACCTAAGTGTCCTCCACCCTAGTGCTTCTAGGGTGGAGGTTTTAATGTGTTGCAGGGTGGCTGAATTCTTTTTTATTCTCATGGTCAGCCAGCCATGGTAATCTGCTTTGTTGTTTTAATCTCTTCATCCCGTTTCTTGCGTTTCTGTGGTTCTCTTGTTCCCTTTTGTCCATTTACATGTTTGTTGCCCTTCATCGTTCTTGTGATTTTTCCTTTCATTCCCTTTTGAGTTGTCAGTCTCGTTTGTTTTATTCTCATACTTGTGGTATTGTTTTATTCGGAACAAGGGACTGATGACCTCGTAGTTTGATCCCTTTCCCCTTCTTTTAATCCAAACAACCAACCAACCTAAGTGGATGTCAGACTACAAATCCGAAGGTCCAGATTCAATCCTCGGTCGCTCCTGGGATTTTATTCAGTCATTTATCACTTTTTTCACATCTGAGAATGATATGTTAATGTGAAAAACTATCAGCGTGTACCATGGTTCGGAGCCCACGTCAAACATCATGTCGCGTTATAACTGGCTGGATACGTCAGTTGTGTAAGGTCGGAGAAAGAAAGGGGCATATCTCTTCCAATAGGACCATGCATAGTAAGGAATACGATGTCGAAACTGGTTGATACTAATTAATTCCAAATCATGGTTCAGTGTGTTTTCAGGGCGTTGGCCACGATTGTTTGATATTGGTCCTACACCTTAAAATACGCTATATTTTTAACCAAAAGCAAATAAGTGCTACATTTTCAATACTGGTGTACAACTGATCCTTTTAAAGTGCCATACTTAGAACTTGCGACATTATATGACTAGTTCCAAAACAAGTAACATCGCTATCTTCCGTTTATGCGCATGATTCGGTAGAATTCACGTAAATCATACTATTTTGATCAGCGCCACAGTTGCAGCAACTAACAGCACACTGCACAAAACATAAATTTCCTGTAAATAACCGCGGTCTACCGAGGGTGAGCCTGCGTGTAGTGGCTCGAAACCAGCAGATGGCAGAAGGAAAAGTTTTAAAAACATCACAAAGCGACTGGTCTTAGCTTCTACACAAATAATGTCCGGTGTTTCCAGAGCACGCTATGCGGTACGGACAAATGTAAATGGTGGCTCGGTGACCATCTCACTCGTTTTCAGTAGCGGGAATTCGTATTTGTCGCTGCTTGCACCACTGTACTCTCTTGTTAGTGCTTGCCTGGCTTATAAAAGATTTAACAACAGCACCTCTGTCACGAATGTGTGTATATTCCTGTCTCATCGCGATCATTTGTTTGGCAGTGCGTTCTTTATGTACATGTTAAACTCAGCAGTTATGTTTATGGCAATTAATTTCTTACGGCGACATTCTTCTTTAACACCTCTCACCCGCAACTATCAGTGTATTTAGCTTTTCTTCCACTATTTTGTTTAAAAGATCAGCCGAAAGAAAAGATATGAAAGAGCTACAAAGAAGCGGAAAACAAGCTCCAGAACTTAGATAACTGAAGATGGCCTTTCCTTGTGTTTTCTTAGTTCTCAGTTGCATTAGGGTACATCAAGGTTCGGTCTGTCTGCACGTTTAGAACTGCAGGGTCTGTGAATAATACGTGGCGTCCGTGGTGAACTTTTGAAGTTATTTTTGTTCAAGAAATTAAGTGTTGTTTCTTCCTCCCTTCTTGGTCACGAGTGCCCTTTTTTTGTTTTCTGTGTTACTCTATCAAATATGCTAACTTATATTGTGTTTGTCTTTTGCCTCTACATGAGACACACGGGTAGTACTCCCAAAATCTCCATCACGGTATCCATGTTAATTGCTTCGTGGCTTTACCGAATCGGTGCTAGTATCCGTCACCAGCGTTCGTTGTATCCAAGAACTCTTGCAAATGGCTGTTGAGGACATGACACCTAGCTATTAATCACTGCCTGTCAAACTGTAAACAGCAAGCCAGATATAAGTATTATCTCGCGTTAATAACTTTGTTCGTTTTCTGTTGGATAAACTGCATTTTCGGACGTTCCGGAGTCGTTAGAGCTGTGGAAAGCAAAAATATTTTTATCGAGCTTGGGCAATAAGGGAACAAGACAAATGTTTTATTCGCGTGCAAAGCATGACGCACTGCATTAGCGCTCAGTTTTGCAAGAATTTGAACGTCGCTACAGTGTTGCAAGAAGCCGTGGCCCGTTGTGTTGCCTGTTAACCTGCTCACACTCGCATCGCTCCACTGCTCGTGTTTTTGGCATTTCTCTCCATGATTGACGAGGACAGGCGTCCGCCACTGGGTTCTGTACGGCATGCGCCACGTCGGAATTTGAGCTGTGATGTTAGTTTAAAGGGCTCTTGTTGCATTCGCCGGACCACGCGTCAGTCGCATATGATCCAGCGTCCTAGCCGTGCTTAAGAAGAACGCAGATGTACCCCATCTCTTCCTCTACTTCGACAAAACAACTCTGGCATTGTACAGTCTAAAATATCATCTCATTCAGGAACCAAGAGTTATTCATAGCACTCCTCTCGGTATCTCTTGTGAGAAATCCTCTTCCTCTCCGACAGCATACCAGTATCACTACCCCATCTTCATAGTTTTCCCTCCTGCCCTTTTTCAGGCCGTCCTAGCTCTATATGGATTTTTTGTTTCTCATTCTGTCACAGTTAAACTTTTGCATATCTGCCGTTCAACTGACTTCTCTTTTCCCACTTTTTCTGCCTCTCCTACTTCGTCTTTGCAGTATTTACACGTTTAGCGGTGTCTGCGTCATCATATCTTCCTGGTACCTTCCTTTCCTGAAATGAAGCCGACAATATTCGAGTGCTTGTTAGCGACGTAGTGCCATCAGTTTCCAGTCTGTAGGCATGACCTAAGGCCTCGATATGTGATTCTCTTACTTACCACTGTCACTATTAGTCTTCTATAATTATTAATTAATGGGAGAAAATACAGTTTCGGAAGATATACGTCGCCCCCGTCGCCTTTTGCGTCTTTGAATATTACTTAAAAATTAGTACAACACACTCTAACAAAAACTTTCAGTAGGGTTTCATAAAAAAATGACGCTTTTTGTAGTAAAGTACAGATTTGCAATCCCATACTGAAACCTGTTGCTATTCGGGCCATAAATACGTCTAAGTCCGTGTGTTCGGTAATTTTATCTCATTGATATCAATCAAAAAGTAGAATAAAACTCTGACCAAGATTCGTGTTTGTTTACTGGAGCCATCCTGATTTGGATTTACCATCGTTTTCGAAGTAATTCCAGGCAATTGTTATGGGTCCTTTCAGTAGGTCATGGTCATTACCTTCCCCATTATTGATCTTTGGTGTTTCGCAAAATGAATAGATTGCAATTATTACTAATATTGTCACTGTTATTGTCATTTTGTCATTTTATATTGTAAGGTTTAGATATTTTTTGATTTTTTCTTTAAAAAATCATCTGGTTACATTATGTTCATTTCTGCAATTATATACACGATGTATCAAAAAGAATCATCCGATTTGGCACTCTGTATTTCTGAAACCATTAAATTTTATTTTTTGATGAACGGTAAATTCAATAAGTTTTTTAATTCCTTTTCATAGGTGTCCAATACGCCTCCCGTGAGATGCACGGTATATGTCAATGCGGTATTCAAATTGTTCCCGCACTGCAGCGAGCATGTCTTGAGTTACAGCTTCCACAGCTGCTGTTCAGCGATGTCTCAGTTCATTCATTGTTGTTGGTAACGGAGGCACAAAAACAGGGTCTTTGATAAACCTCCACAAGAAATGGCTCGGAGCACTATGGGACTCAACTGCTGAGGTCATTAGTCCCCTAGAACTCAGAACTAGTTAAACCTAACTAATCTAAGGACATCACACACATCCATGCCCGAGGCAGGATTCGAACCTGCGACCGTAGCGGTCTCGCGGTTCCAGACTGCAGCGCCAGAACCGCGCGGCCACTTCGGCCGGCTCCACAAGAAATAATCGCATATAGTCAGGCCCGGTGGCCTTTTATGCCAGTAATGTAAGGCTGAATAATTTGGTCCAGAGCGACCGGTCCGTCGTTCAGTCATCTTCGATTTAAAAATTCCCGCACTTCCAGATGCCAGTGTGGCGGTGCGCCATTTTGTTGGTAAATGAAATCGTTCGAATTAGTCTCCAGCTGTGGAAAAAGAAAATTCTCAAGCATATCGAGATATTGCTTCCAGTAAAGTGCTCGGCATAGAGAAATGGACCATATACCTTTTCACGTGAAACTGCACAAAACACATTAAATTTTGAAGAGGCCCTCTCATGTTGTACAACTTCATGTGGTTGTTTCGTACCCCTATATTATCACATTATAAGGGTTCACCTTTCCATTTAAATGGAATGTTGCCTCGTCACTAAACACTAAGCTTGGAAGAAAACTGTCATCTTCCGTCTTGCCAAGAACGAAATTACAGAACTCCACACGTTGTTGTTTGTCACCATCACGAACGGCTTGCAGCAGCTGAATTTTGTCTGGTTTCATGTGTAAACGTCGAAGCAACACGCGCCAGACGAACATCGGGGGCATATTGAGATGTCGAGCTGCACGGCGAACTGATTTCTGCCGACTCCTTGTGAAATTGTGGCGGATGCGTTCGCCCGGCGATTTGCCTTTACACGAACAACCTGTTTCTCGTAACTGTTCATGCCATCGTCTAATGCTCTGCTGTAGGAGGATCCACACCATACCTAGTACGAAAGTCACGCTGAACAGTTTTTACTGACCCCCATTGCGCAAAACGTAGGACACAAAACGCTTTGTGTTGTCCCGACACCATTTTTATTAGAACTGAAGTGGGCGCACACTGCTGCTACCTAGCGGGAACCATGTAAAACTCGAGAGCTTGCTCTTTCCAACGGTACGTTGTTCAGACACATATCTCAAATAACATAATATGTCTGATTTTTTAAATATCGGGTGATTGTTCTTGATACACCCTATATTCCCCTACCATCTACATAGAGTTCAAGTGAAATAAAAATTTAAAAAAAGTATAATTTTACTTCTAAATGCACTGAAGCGCCAAAGAAACTGATAAAGGCATGCGTATTCAAATACAGAGATAGGTATACTGGCAGAATACGGTGCTTCGGTCGGCAGCACCTACATAAGACAAGTGTCTGGCGGAGTTGTTAGATCGGTTACAGCTGCTCCAAGGACAAGTTATCAGGATTTAAGTGGGCTTAAACGTGGTCTTATAGTTGGCGCACGAACGATGGGATACAGCATCTCCGAGATAGAGATGAATTGGGTTTTTCCCGTACGACCATTTCACGAGTGTATAGTAAATATCAGGAATCCGCTAAAACATCAAATCTCCGACATCGCTGCTGCCGGAAAAAGATCCCGTAAGGACGGAACCAACGACGACTGACGAGAATCGTTCAACGTGACAAAAGTGCAACCCTTTCGCAAATTGCTGCAGATTTCAATGCTGGGCCATAAGCAACTGTGAGCGTGCAAACTATTCAACGAAACATAATAGATATGCGCTTTCGGAGCCGAAGGGCCATTCGTTACCTTTGATGACTGTACGACATAAAGGTTTACGCCTCGCCTGGGCCCGTCAACACCGACATTGAACTGTTGATGACTGGAAATATGTTGCCTGGTCGGACGAGTGTCGTTTCAAATTGTATCGAGCGGATGGACGTGTACGGGTATGGAGATAACCTCATGAATCCATGGACCCTAAGCGTCAATAGGGTACTGTTCAAGCTGGTGAAGGCGTGTGCAGTTGGAGTGATAAGGGACCCCTGATATGTCTTGACACGACTCTGGCAGATGACGCGTACGTAAGCATCCCGTCTGATCACCCGCATCCATTCATGTCCACTGTTCATTCCCACGGACTTGGGCAATTCCAGCAGGTCAATGCGACACACCACGCGTCTAGAATTGCTACAGAGTGGCTCTAGGAACACTCTTCTGAGTTAAACACTTCCGCTTGCCCTCAAATCAACTTCCCGGACATGAACATTATTCAGTATACCTGGGATGCCTTGAAATGTGTTGTTCAGAAGAGATCTCCATCAGTCGTACTCTTACGGATTCATGGATAGCCCTGCAGGATTCATGGTACTACTTCAGACATTAGTCGAGCCCCTGCCACGTCGTGTTGCGGCACTACTGCGTGCTCTCGGGGACCCTACACGAAATTAGGCAGGTGTAGCAGTTTCTTTGGCTCTTCAGTGTATATTGTAAGCGTTGTGTTTGTTTCCCTATAATAATAATAATAATAATAATAATAACAGTGCAGTAATCTCTTTGTTGCGTAGAACGATAAAATTGAGATCACCTTGTTAGACGTAAGGACGCTTATAAAGGCTGCAGTGTCAGAATGCAAAAAGACATTGTAATATCTGCATCATTGTTTTGAAGCAGCCTCTTCCTGCGGATACACCGTCTCGCATTTCTTACAAAATCGATTATTCGTGTACAGCAGAAAACTGCTCATTTCTTGCATTACTTTCAGATATTACCAACTGAGAACTTTGTAGTGCACATTTGTACTGATTCTGCATATTATTTCTCGATTTCAGTCTTCCTGTTATGAAGTACCAATAAACATGCGTAAAACTCATCGTAAATGCTACAAAGTTGTGGTTGCCCCATATTTTTGTTTTCGAAATATGTGTTGGGGGTGTGGAAGCTCTGATGGTAGGGAAATGTGAAATTAATGGGGCATATGTACGAAGTTTTGTTTGTGACCCTTCAAGACAGTGTGTCGGCCACATCGACTGAGGTAGATGATGAAATTTGATCAGTAGACGTTTGCAGGAGACGTGTTTGTATTGTTCGTTTTAGGATTATTTGGTAAACTTTTGGTGTAATTTGAGGTAAGTAAAGTGTGAGCGTAGTATTCGACTTAAAAGGAAAAAGAAAACTTGTGCGCCCTCGATGTCTGCACATTTGTCGTTGCATAAGCCTTTATGACTACCGTATTTTTGTTTCCGCGTTCCCGCTGACGAATAAATTACGCTCACTGTTGCGATTTTTGTAAAAATAAAGCCGTAAACTCACTCCTGGCGAAGCAATAAGCTTTGATTCGTGTTTCATGTTTGTGAGAACTGTACGCGAGCTATTCTTCTACTCAACGGAAAACTAGGTTCAAGTAGCTTTCACAAACACGCGTGGATATTTCCAGGAACTGTCGTGCAGCGCAGGTGAAGCTTGCGATCAATGCTGAATTATACTGCACAGCTCTCCTCAGTTATTTCTGATACCAGTACGAAGCCTGTAATTTCGGTTTTGTATGAGCGATTGTAATCAAATTGTTAAGCAGAAACATTGTGAGTTATTATTTGGGTTTTTGGTTTCGTATGCCTTTCCTTCATAAAACTGCCTAACCGGAAATTTTCGTGTTTGTTCTAAAAGCCGTCAGTGCTTTCTGAAGTTTGCGTGTCTACTGTTACTCGTAGTCCGAGTGAGGTGGCGCAGTTATTACCGCAGTGAACTCGCATTCGAAGGGACGACGGTTCCAAACCCCGTCCGACCATCCTGATGTAAGTTTTCCATGATGTCCCTAAATCTCTCCAGGCAAATGCTGGGATGGTTTCTTTGAAAAAGACACGGCCGATTTCCTTCCCCATCCTTTCGTAATCTGAGCTTGTACTCAGCCTCTGATGACCTCTCCTTCGACGGGACGTCAAACTCTAATCTTCCTTTCTTCTTGGTCACGTGTTTACCCTGTTTTGTTTTCTACGCTACTCTTTCAAATGTGTTTGTTCATGTTGTTTTTGACAACTACTACCCGTTTATATTCGTTCTGTTTTCTAGATTACGAATCGCATTCACAGGTTGCGTAGTTTCTTTCTGTACTTCAGCAAAACAAGTTTTTTGTTTATTTCATATAGAATATTTGTAAGTGCCAGTGTTTGAAAATTTCCGTGGTTTTCATTCATTTACTTCGTAATCGCCGTTAAATCTTATAAACCACTTAGTTTCCAGGAAGACTAGTTTGTTCAAATGACTGCTCCGCATACGAAGAGTTCAGTTTATCCGACTGGTTTTACTGTCGCATGCTTTAGGTTTGTTAACCAGCATAATATAAATATGTGCACGAGGGTCTTTGCCACCGGTGTATTACTTGTTTTTTGTAATTATGTTAAAAAGACTCCTTCAGTAGGATCACATCAGATCTTATGTACCTCATCGCAGAAATAAATGTTTCACAGAGAAGCACAGATTTTGGCACCATTGTATTATACGTAGTGACGTGGTAACACGATGCGTTTTCTGCGTGCACAAATTTGGTACGCGGATACTACCTGATAAACATGGTTTGCGTCAAATGTAATTACGTATTCCATGGAATCAAATAGTTTACTTACTACTTCGTAGATTTTATTGCACGGTTTGCTGCACCAGTGCCTGTGACGAGACGACTACAACACCAAGAAAGATACTTTTGATTAAAACAAACGCCATACGACAGATTATGTGCAATTTTGAAACAGAACTGTACGTGATACCTGATGAGAATTAAGTAACGTCTTGAAGCCCTCCTCCCTTCCCCACGGACGTCAGTGTAACGTCGCAACACTGAATGAAGGAACACCTAGATCTATTCCTGAGGAATTCCCTCAACGCTATTCGCATGACAGCCCAAAGCGCATCAGCTGTGATTGCAGCAGGATTATGGAGAAATACCGTCCCACCATATACCTGATTTTGTTTTCGATGACCAGTATGTCAGATGAATCCCCAGGCCCGGAGTATAGGGTGCCCCATTTCCTTCGAAAACGGTGTGGCCACCATTCTTCACGCGTGTCTTGAGCCTGGTCTTGATGAAATTTGGAATCCATAGTCACATAAAGATTGGAAGCTACACCATGCTCTAAAACTGATTGCTCTCAGTTTGTAGGATTCGAGATAGCACACTGTTCCAGCGGCGCTTCAAACTGCCACAGTTGGCGTTTGTCCGCTACATAACCCAAGAGGGCAGGCCAGAGTGCTTGATTGCAGGCATTATAGTAGCGCGTAACATGAATACTGCCATCACGGCACAGGTTGACGCAGTAGTAATACATGTAGGTGCTGTTATGTAGGAACTTTCAGTGGTGTTCCCTGTACCTATGTATGACGCATTATGAATTGAAAGCTCTATGGGTTGGTTATAAGTTCGGTAATGCCTTACCATAACACGACGCACAGTTTATATCATTTGCTCACCTTCGATGCTTCACATGCTGGTATCACCATCCGCACTGCAGCAGGTCGAAGCTGAAAATACTAATTATATTTGCAGTTTTGTTTTTATTCATGGGTCGTAATTGCGACCTCCCTAAATGATGTAAAAACTTTATCAAGCGTGTATGTTTCATCTTATGTTTGTAGTATACAGTCAGCTACTGGCGTAAGCCGTACATGACAATCATTCCAACCACAAACAAGATACGGGGCTTGATTTAAATTTTCTGCTGACCTTACGTTCCATTATTATAGTGCGCTGTTATGAGCTATTCTTCAAGAAAAGTGAACCTTATTTTTAGACCAAAGCAGTCATTTAGAATATAAGGCAAAATTGGCGATTTGTGCTGTGTTTAGATGAACCTGTTTGATTATAAAATTATTCCCCGACCCAGCGTTCGAAGTTAGCTGCATACGAGCTCCAGCAGGACCAATCTTCGGATTGATGCCCGATTTACAACTAGGCTGGTTAAGGAGGGGTGTAGCATTTCGTCCAACCTTTTTGGTTATACGTTGATATATATTGATGAATGGAAAACAAAGTTTCATGCAGGTAGTAGAAAGACACTATTCTGAATTGTGTTAATATGCAGACGATGTCACAATTTTAACAGAGAAAGAGAATGACTTTCAAAAAAGAGTTTATCTCATAAGCAAAATAGGCAACGACTATAGCATTATACCCACAAAGAAGAATAAAACATTCGCTTTTACAGGACGGTGCCTCTTGAGAACAAAAGTCGTGGGGAACAATAAGCAGTAGATCAAGTCAGCCAGTTTGATTATCTGGGATGTGATTTCACATACGATTATGAAAAGATATAGACAAGTAAGTAGGAAAATTTTGGAAACATGAGGAAACAATAACAGGTACTTTAGAAACAAGACAAAAATAACACGATTGGAGTTTTATAAAATAATAGCCGTCCTACTGTTATTCCGCGGAAGTGGGGTAATTTACAAACGAGTAGAAAGTAAGGTCCTAGCAGCTGAAATGATATTTCGGCTGTGAAAGGCTGTACCATAGGCGACAGGCTAAAAAAGCAAGGAATTAAATATATTAACATAAGAAACAGAATTGAAGACAGCAGAAGAAAATGGAGTGAACATCTCGGCAGAATGAATAGTGGCAGACTACCTTACATAAACCGAAATTATAGTCTGGTAAGCCAAAGAAGTCGGGGAAGGACAAGTAAGGTGCTGGCACTGCAACAGGCAAAAACCTAATACTGGAATGCCAAAGAACTGCACTTGTCACTCCTGTAGACTTACAGTACATATATGCTGCATACAACTGAATTCACTTGTAGTGAAAGTTAATTTTTTTCCCAACATCATCAGATACTTCCGATACTCTTTCTTACATTTCTTAGAGTTACCATTGGTATCGAAACATAGACACTCCATGATTTGATCACGGTGAGTGATCAGTACTCCCTCTTCCGTTCATTATTGCAACAAACGCATAACTACAGTAGGAGATTGGCTTGTACGAGCCGAAACTCCACTTTGTGACAAGTCAGTTTCCGTAGGCCGATTATGCGCCCTTGTCCAAACTGACTCACAAGCAGTTCGACGTCGGTAAGATATACCACCGCTTGCTTTACATTTAGAGTTAGTTTGACGGCTCTCCGTAAACTGAGCTTTACGTGACACTGTTTTCATCCTTCGAGTTTGCCATAATTCTGGCCACTGTTTTTGGGTCTTGAAAGTTTTCGCAAACTTTAACGCATTACAACTCATCTTTCGATAAATTGTCCCATGTGATGTACGAACAAATTCAAGATTCATTGAATGTTATTGATATCATGCCTTCATCGTAACCATGGCATAAAATACTGCGTTCTAAGAGGGATACAGACGCATACACCAGTAGATGCTTCGGCTTCTACATACGAATCTGTCGTGGCGGTGAGATAGGTGCTTGCATTTAAAGAGCGTATCATGTTTAGCCGCCAGTTATCTGACTCACTACGCTTTTAGGTAATAGTACTCTGTGAGAGCCGGCCGGTGTGGCCGTGCTGTTCTAGGCGCTTCAATCTGAAACAGCGTGACCGCTACGGTCGCAGGTTCGAATCCTGCCTCGGGCATGGATGTGTGTGATGTCCTTAGGTTAGTTAGGTTTAAGTAGTTCTAAGTTCTAGGGGACTGATGACCACAGATGTTAAGTCCCATAGTGCTCAGAGCCATTTGAACCATTTTGAACTCTGTGAGAGGGGTGGTTGTGGGGTGGTTTGAATTGATTTACTTGAATGGAAATACATGCGTGCAAGCTGATGAAGTGACTAAACACATTGAACACAACTTGCTTCGTGACGGAGCTCAACCGCACTGATCTCACACTACTTCTCTTTGTTTCTTATCTTGAGCTGTCAAAAAAATCAGGGCGTATGTTTTCCTTGTAGCATGTTGCAGCTCATTGGCACTGTGATAATAAAAGTACGAGACGTGTTGTTAGAAAAAAATAATAGTGCCCTGTCATAGCCATAGTGATTATTTTCAAAAATGTGTAAATCTCTGACGTGTGAACATTTATAAACAGTTATTGGTACAATTACTACGAGTCTTAACTTTACTACTTTGGCCTCACACTCAAAAAGTTACAGGTCCAGTCCTGTCGCTCAGCGAGAACACTGGTGTTCAGTTAAAAGCTTGAGATGTGCAGCATATCCAAAATGCTTAAAAATAGGTTCTTCAGTTAACTGATTGCTGATATGGTGGAAAAAGCTATTTACTAAATAATATTACAACAAGTCTAAAGGTGATATATGTTGGGTAAAGTGATGGTCAGTCTTGCTACGTCACACAGTGCATAAATTGTTACTAAATTTGGCATACATACAGCGTATTGTTTCTGATTTTGTTGGTATCATTCGAGCGTTCGGTTTTTGTTTAATCCTCGTCAAAGCGTACGGGTTTCAAAATCTATGCCTCTTTTGGATAGTCTTGTTCTTTGAACGTGTAGCATGCAGGATTGTATTGTTGTGTGTGTGTGTGTGTGTGTGTGTGTGTGTGTGTGTGTGTGTGTTTTAGAGAGAGGGGATGGGGGAGTGAGTGAGTGAGAACGAGTGATAATGAATCCAAAATACAGGATCGTTAATTGTTTCATCAACAAAGTAACTATAGATTGGTTAACATCATCTTCATCATCATCATAATTACGCGGGGCATTCAGTAAGTAATGCAACATATTTTATTTCTGAAAGCAGTTTGGTTTTATTCGGGATTCCAGGACACCGTGTTATTCCCCACTCTTGGCTACAAAACCCTGTTTTATAAGATAATCGCCTTTCAGTGCGACAGTCTTACACCACCTTACTGGAAGGGCCTGTATACCCGCATGGTACCACTCTACTGGTCGACATCGGAGCCAAAGTCTTGTTGCACCGCCAATCACCCACGTACCACTTCCTGCGGAGTGCATCCTTCATTGGGCGAAACAGATGGAACTCGGAAGATGAGAGATCCGGCACGCAGGAGCTCGGACAGGTTTGTGCGATCTTGTTGCAATGAGACAGACGCCTCGCTGACGACTCAACATGCTTTTGCTCACTGCAAAGTTTCTTTAGACGTTCTGCAAGCGCCTGTGAATATCTGCGATGCTCTGGTTTTCCGCTGAAAGAAACTCAGTGGCAGCACTCTGCTTGGAACGCACCTCCGTTACAGACGCTAGTTTGAAGGCTGCGTATAGCGCCGCCACCTATCGGAACTTTGAAATTATAGATGATCAAGCGATAGTATTACCCAATGTCCCTCAATCAATTTCGCCTTTTTTTTTTCAGCCGAAAATGGCTGAGAAAAGAGATGTGTCGCATTACTTATTGAACGCCCACGTATATTGGAGTAAGGAATATTCGGTGATCTTTCTGGCTATAAATCCAAACTGATTAAGAAATGTAGTTCAACTAGGAGTTGATTTCTCTTTCGTTCGCAGCATTTTGCTGTGAACTGGATTGTGTGCCCTTCGTCTGACACGTACCGATAGTCTGTCGCATTAGATGTACGTATATAACTAACATGCTGATGGTCTCCTTCACATTTGGACGAAGAGGAAAGGTTAGTTTATAAAACTATTGTTGTTTTGAAAGGTGGTTTCCTTCCTGTAATAGACACGGAAAGCCTTCAACGTAGCTATTGGCCGGCCAGTTCATGTCTAACGCATACTAGAATGTTTCTTGTAGCAAGAGAGCCATTTTTTTCTCTCCAGCTCTGCAGTGCTGATATCGAATATAAGAGGTGACATACAGTACGCAGCATAAGCTCTGAACGTGAGTAAAGTGCGTACCAAGATGGTAGTTGCTTTATTCCGTGTCACATTCCAAACATAGAAAATAAATAACTGCTGAGAAATAGCTTCAGCAAAAAATTACTAAAGCTGGAAATAGCAAGCTTCCCAAGAGAACTTTTCCCCCTTGTGTATCGCTACTGAAATGATCGAGTAAATCATTTCGCCTTTCGTTAAAAACTGATATGACTTAACATACTGCCCTGTCGTATCCATGTCAAATTGTTGTTGAAAAAAGCAGTACTTCAGAAAAACCTGAAGCTAATAAGAAAAGTACTGCACACGCATGACAGAGCCTTCGTGATTAGTAATTTTACTCTTTCCGAATAAATGTATATGTGGCTAAGAATTAACACAATGCAGCAATCGTGGGTCGTGCATCAACTGGTATTAACCCTATGCAGCAATCGTAGGTCGTGCATCAGATGGTGTTTATATTATAACAACATCGTTTTTCTTACATTGTATAATAAAATACGCGACTTGCTTCGCAAACAACCTCTAGCGTGTTAACGATTGCTACTCTCGGATCGTTATTCTGTGCGGTTTCCATTCTATCTGTTGGGAGGCGCTGCGGTCGAGTTTTCCATTATCGCCAGTGATTGATGCTGCGGAATAATATAGGCATCGCTCAGTCTAATGGAGGTTGCGGAATGCTACCGATATGCATACGCACCTGTCAACAGGAGCAAACATAGCTCTGCAGAATAGCGATCGCTTTGCAGAGATATATTGCTAATAAAGCGGCGCTTTTTGCAATAGACTGATAGGACGGGGCTACAAATCCTCCTCCGTCTATCGCGATTTAGGTTTCCCATCGAATATGTAAAGCACTCCTTCAAATAGACTACACCCCATTTCCTTCTTCCAACCTTGTGCAGTGTTATTCAGGTTCGCTAGTGGTAAGTATATAATGGGGCGTGAAATTAGCCAGCCTTCTAACATTATAAACGTAGATTTCCTGTTTCGTGAAAGACACCTTTCTTTTCGCCAAGAATGTACGTCTCCCTGCAACAGTATTTATTTAAACCACTAATTTCCGGATTGGCTACGAGGCCACTATCGAGTGAATTTGTTCATAAATATGTTCTTATCTTCCAAACAACAATCATGGGATCATAGCGCGTGGCGTGTCATACAACTTTGTACACACGTCAGACCATAAAATCGTAATTACAACACAATTAGTAAACATGAAGCGTGAGGCGATATTTAAAACTTCCCTGGTGTATAGTATGTTTCAAGAAACTGCATTTTAACTCGGTGCTACGATCTTTCGGCGCATAGTTCTCGCGTGTATACTCGCATGTTCTTAAAAAAAAAAAAAAAAAAAAATTCTTCGATGAACAGTTCTGAGTTGTTAATTATGTTGCCTCACTTCCACATGTGTTTGTATACCAAGCAGGACGTGATGATGAACCTCTGTGATAAATTAAAACTATGGCGCGGAAGTATATTAGAAATCGGAACATTGGATTTTAACGCAAAATCTCTGTCACTTGAGCCATCCGTCTCGCCTCAGTCACCAACACAGAGCTTCAGTGTGCCAGTATGCACTTCAAATTTTGCAAACGAACCACAAACACATTCAAGAAAAACTTCATGAAAACAGTCAGGCAGGCGAAATATAGTCGAACAAAACTGGTTATCGATATGTAATATTGCAATACTAAAACAGTGAATGCCATGCAAACCAGCAACATGTATAGTGAGTGACAAGACTGATATCCACGAAAGTACAGGTGGCAGAAACGCCTTCTGACAGCTCAACTTTACCGTAGTGACAGACAGATAGAGTGTTAGTGTAGTGTTTAAGGCACTACACACGGATTAGGGAGGAGCAGAGTTCACATCTAAATTTAGGTTTACTGTAACTTCCCTACGTTGATGAGGTCTTATATCAACACTTTGTGATCAAAAGTATCCGGACATTCCCAAACATGTACGTTTTTCGTATTAGGTGCATTATGCTGCCACCTACTGCCAGGTATTCCATATCAGCGACCTCAGTAGTCATTAGACATCGTGAGAAAGCAGTATGGGGTGCTTCGCGGAACTAACGGACTTCGAACGTGGTCAGGTGACGGGTGTCACTTGGGTCATACGTCTGTACGCGAGATTTCCACACTCCTAAACATCCCTAGGTCCATTGTTTCCGATGTGATAATGAAGTGGAGACGTGAAGGGACACGTACAGCACAAAAGCGGACCGGCCGACCTCGTCTGTTGACTGACAGAGACCGCTGACAATTGAAGAGGGTCGTAATGTATAATAGGCAGACATCTATCCAGATCATCACACAGGAATTCCAAATTGCATCGGATCCACTGCAAGTACTATGACAGTTAGGCGGGAGGTGACAAAACTTGGCTTCTCATAAGCCACTCGTCACGCCGATAAATGACAAACGACGCCACGCTTTGTGAAGGAGCGTAAACATTGGGTGACTGAACTGTGGAAAAACGTTGTGTGGAGTGACGAATCACGGTAAACAATGTGGCGATCCGATGGCAGGGTGTAGGTACGGCGAATGCCCGGTGAACGTCATCGCCAGCGTAATTAGTGCCAACAGTAAAATTTGGAGGCGGTAGTGTTATGGTGTGGTCGTGTTTTTCATTGAGGGGACTTGCACCCCTTGTTGTTTTGCGTGGCACTATCACAGCACAGGCCGACGTTGATATTTTAAACACCTTCTTGCTTCCCACTGTTGAAGAGCAATTCGGGGATGGCGATTGCATCTTTCAGCACGATAGAGCACCTGTCCATGATGCACGGCCTGTGGCGGAGTGGTTACACGACAGTAACATCCCTCTAATGGACTGGCCTGCACAGAGTCCTGATCTGAATCTTGTAGAACGCCTTTGGGATGTTTTGGAACGCCGACTTCGTGCTAGGTCTCACCGACCGACATCGATACCTCTCCTCAGTGCAGCATTCCGTGAAGAATGGGCTGCTATTCCCCAAGAAACCTTCCAGCACCTGATTGATCGTATGCCTGCGAGAGTGGAAGTTGTCATCAAGGCTAAGGGTGGGCCAACAACATACTGAATTCCTGCATTACCGATGGAGGGCGCCACGAACTTGTAAGTAATTTTCAGTCAGGCGTCCGGATACTTTTGATCACATAATGTATATAGTTCCTTTCAGAAGCACAGCGTTGATTTCGTTATTCATTCGTATTCAAACTGAACGTGTACTCCGACTCTAATGACCTGGATGTCGAAGAGACGTTCAACCATAGTCTTCCTCCCAAAGTGACTCATTATTCAGTCTATGCCGTTTCAGCTAAAATTTTGAGGTGCAATTATGGTACAGCTATGTTCTTTAATACGTATCCAATAATCTATTGAGTTTCACTGACGCCAAGTAAAATAGCACCAGACTGCCTAAATGAGAGAACTTCAGTGTTCGCGTGTGAAACAATGAACCGAAACATTGACGTAACGACCGTCTGTCAGTCAAAATTTTTCATAAATTACTCTTTTCCAGAAAATATGTTGTCCATTTAGTTTTTGCTTCTCGTCATCCATAAACAGTGTTGGCGCAGGCAGTGGTTCTTCGGAGCAAACTTTTCTGGCCACATTGTGGAATGGGGCTCGTTAGTACGAGGCTCCTATGTGTTCCCAAATCGACCCGACGTCATCCTTAGTTTCGATCGCAGTGAGCACGCTCGTCATCGAGATTGAACCGTTGATCAATGAAAACGTGACGCGTGGTTGGATGACTGACGTTTCTTGTTACACCAGATCGATCGTCGCGTCTGGACAGGGCACGCACCAGGCCACTGACGCAGTGAGGGCAGCATTTTATGCAATGGGCTCACCTATACTTCCGTGGAACCTGTAATATTAATCGAAGTCACCATGAAAGCTGTGAACTTAGTGAACATTATTGGAAACCTCGTGCATCCTTTCATTCTGTGTGTCTTCCCTGACGGCGATGGTGTTTTCCAACAGGATCTGTCGCTGTCACAAGGCCAGAATCGTGCTCTACCTGAGATGTTCTCGGGTGCCAGCTCCGCGCCCGTAAACCACTGGCGAAAATTTAGATGCGTAACCTGTGCGAAGACGTCTGGTGCAATATACCAGGTGATCAAAAAGTCAGTATAAATTTGAAAACTCAATAAACCACGGAATAATGTAGATAGAGAGGTAAAAATTGACACACATGCTTGGAATGACATGGGGTTTTATTAGAACAAAAAAAAAAGTTCACAAAATGTCCGACAGATGGCGCTGGACAGCAAAACGTCAGTGACTGCGCATGACAACCGTGTATAAAAGGAGTTGTAATGAGAGAGAGAATCAGATGCGCCAGCAGTCGCAGCATGTTGACGTTACCTGAAAAGGCGCTTTTAGTGAAGCTGTATTATCAGAATGGGGAATGTGCTAGTTCAGCGTTACGATCCTATCGCCATAGGAAGGGGATTCGAACGGGTAAAGGTCCGTTGACAAATGCAGCTGTGGCGAGAATGATATCGAAGTTCGAAGCCACGGGTTGTTTAGACGATGGACCCCGTAGTGGCCGACCGAGCACAAGGCGTAATGCTGCTGAGACAGTTCAGGAAGAATGGAGACTGTAGCGGGTTCGTCTATGCACGGGGTAGTCAGCGCTCGTGCAGTCGCACGTCGCACCGGCATTCCATACACTACTGTTTGGTTGGCACTTAGGCGTACCCTCAGATGCTATCCGTACAAAATCCATCAGCATCATGAACTGTTACCTGGCGATTTAGTGAAGCGGAGGGCATTTGCGGTGTGGGCGTTTCAAAAGATGGCGGAAGATGACGATTGGTTGAGCAACGTGTTGTGGACCGAAGAAGCTCATTTCACGCTCCGAGGGTCTGTCAACGCTCTCAGCTGCAGAATTTGGGCTACCGAAAATCCTAGAACTGTCGTGGAAACTCCATTGCACGAGAAAGTCACGGTATGGGTTGGATTTACCACATCTACCGTTATCGGGCCTTTTTTCTTCGAGGAAATGCGTGATTCTGGTTTTGTGACTGCTACCGTGACGGGTGAGAGGTGCGCCGATATGTTACAGAATCCCATCATCCCCAGCCTGGCTGATAAACACCTGCTGGAACGTACGATGTTTATGCAGGATGGCGCTCCACCCCATATTGCTAGACTCGTGAAAGACCTCTTGGCGCGCATCGTTTGGTGGTGATCGTGTGCTCAGCCGCCACTTTCGTCATGCTT
Organism: Schistocerca serialis cubense; assembly: GCF_023864345.2. NCBI lineage: Eukaryota > Metazoa > Arthropoda > Insecta > Orthoptera > Acrididae > Schistocerca > Schistocerca serialis. Next base: position 245,749,290 of record NC_064639.1, on the reverse strand, counting down.
GGCCTCCCAGGTCCCCAGACCTCAGTCCGTGCGATTATTGACTTTGGGGTTACCTGAAGTCGCAAGTGTATCGTGATCGACCGACATCTCTAGGGATGCTGAAAGACAACATCCGACGCCAATGGCTCACCATAACTCCGGACATGCTTTGCAGTGCTGTTCACAACATTATTCCTCGACTACAGCTATTGTTGAGGAATGATGGTGGACATATTGAGCATTTCCTGTAAAGAACATCATCTTTACTTTGTCTTACTTTGTTATGCTAATTATTGCTATTCTGATCAGATGAAGCGCCATCTGTCGGACATTTTCTGAACTTTTGTATTTTTGGGTTCTAATAAAACTCCATGCCATTCCAAGCATGTGTGTCAATTTGTACCTCTCTATCTACATTATTCCGTGATTTATTCAGGTTTCAAATTTATACTCACTTTTTGATCACCCGGTACTTCCCGAAACCTACGAAGACTTGACAAACCCATGCAACACAGAACCGCTACTGTATCGCGTTGCCGAAGTGGACCGCCACTCAGTTAAGCATACAGGCATAATATTTGACTCATCAGTGTATTTAATGCGTTAATTTCTGTAATATCTGCATTTATCCTTCACATGCTTCAGTGTTGAACAAGCGAAGTAGCAACAGTATTTCCCAGTAGCAGAGCTCGTACAGTCTGGATTGTTGTCCGTTTGAGTTGTGAAGTTTACATGTAGGGATATACTCGCTGCTTCCACCAGAAACACGGCTACAATCAGCTTATATTGTGCTCTAGAGAAGAGTGCTATATTTACATGAAGCACCGCTGCTTAAGGTATCAGTTACTACGTTTATTAGGGGCTCCTAAATCCAGTTTTCCTAAACCTATTTCCCAACACGGCTTTTGGATGGGCCTCTGAATACTTCAGTGTCTGTTCTTCCACTGTTGACATTCAGTCCCCGCTTAACCGGTTCCTTAATCTGGTCAATGTTTTCAGGTTCTCTCTCTCTCTCTCTCTCTCTCTCTCTCTCTCTCTCTCTCTCTCTCTCTCTAGGTGTTGCCTAATACAAACGAAGCAGTTTTATGTGGAGTGAAGAAAAAGGAGTTCGTGACCGAGCAGGAAGTTATTCATTTCTTGTATTTAATTGAGGAAAAACACATTTTATCTGTGTTAGATGGAAAGAGGGCCATAAGTGAAGACATACTTGCTATATTAGAAACATCGAACTGATTACCAACAACCCTGTATTCTTATAGCTAACTAATCTGTAAACTGTTGAGCTGCTGGCAGGCACAGAAATAAAGACTGTTATATATTATAACTTTCGGCCAAAACCTTTTTCAGCAAAGAAAACATACAGACACGTTCACACAAGCGAGCACATGTCACGCACACATGACCACTACCACCGGCAGCTCCGATCGGATTCTTTACGGTCAGCAGCAATCTATCCGTTCCCTAATGTTGTTGATATTCCAATCTTGACTTCCGGTTGTTTAAGTTGTCACACACTCTTGGCGATAAAGGCTCTCGTGCTTGGTCTGATACTAAAAAACTAAGGAAGATTGAGCACAAGCTCGGATTAGCGAAGGAAGGGAAAAGAAATCGGCCTTTCCCTTTTCAAAGAAACCATCCCGCATTTGCGTGGAGCGATTAAGGGAACATCTAAATCTGGATGGCCGGGCGGCGATTTGAACCGCCACTGTCTTGAATGCGAATACAGTGTCATAACCACTGCGCCACATCGCTCATTTAAGTAATCAGTGACTAGTAACGCGGAGAAGTATGAATGATTCTTTCCTCATTACAAGCCTACAGTACATGGATTGCCACAACCTTCTACAGATGATCACTTAGCATCCTTTTTTCCACTGCGTGCTTAGTTTAGATAAGTTGATAATACAGTCTGTAGTACATTAATTTGCATGGATAAGATTTTTGAATCATCTCTTCTTGTATCATATCATCCTCCTCCTCCTACTGTTATTAACACCACCACCAACTCCCCCACCAGCACCGTCACCACCACCTACGAGGACACTGACATCCTCAAGGAAATCGTACTTACTATTTATTAAAAACATTACGAATGTACTAATTACCTCACAGTGTAAAACAGCTAACGATCAGAAACCCGATATTTTATCGGGCTAGGAGAATAGATTCAAGCCCAACATATAGGATGTTAGTAAATTAGCTGTACAAAAGTAACTTTTAGTTTTGGAAGTGGTAAATAACTCACAGAAATGTTTGATTGGGCAATGAATGTAGTATATTTTCAAGTTTTATTCCCGCCCAACTGTTCCCACCAACGTTCCCGCTAGGTGGCATGCGCTAATGAGTTAGTTCTACAGTCGTCATGAAGTAGTATAACGGTGCACAGCGTTTGCAAATCCGCTACTGCAGTTCAGAGATAATTCAGGACTAAATATTGCAAGCCATTACCTCAAAGACAAACTGTTATTAACTGGTACAATCGTTTCACGGAAACTTGCTGTGATAACATAGGACGCCAGGTTAGAGTCGGCCAGCAGTCTGACGCACAGTTGAACAAGTTCTGCAGTCTTACATTCGTTGTCCGGATAAATCAACGAAACTTGCCAGTTGGGAATGGAATATGCGTTGTGTTACATTGTGGAAAGTATTACGGAAACTCCTGTTGTTCAAACTCTGCAGATTGGAACTGTCGCAAGTTTTAAGAGCAAGTGACAAAGAAAAACAGCTCAGTTTTGTGAATCAATGTTTAACACAATGCAGAGTGAAGATGATTTTTTAAAATAAAATTGTGTTCAGAGGCGAAGTCACCATCCACATCTGCGGTAATATAATGCCTCAATTATAACAGGATACGAAAATTTGGAAATTTGTGGTAAGGTCTTGTGGGACCAAACTGCTGAGGTCATCGGTCCCTAAGCCTACACACTACTTAATCTTACTTAAACTAACTTACGCTATGGGCAACACACACACACCCATGCCCGAGGGAAGACTCGAACCTTCAACAGGGTGGGGGGGGGGGGGGGGGGCACGGACCGTGACAAGGCGCCTGAGACCGCGCGGCTACCACGCGCGGCAGACAAGAATACGGGCACAGAATTTATTTTCCAGCAAATGATATACCACCGCATTATCATCTCCGTAGGAACGTACCGTCTTGCATTGGACGTGTTGGAACAATATCTTGACGACTGATCACTTGATTGCGTCCATACTGACTTCTGTGTGTGGGGTTGCATTAAAGATAGTGTGTTTGTTCCTCCGCTTCTGGAAAACATCGACGAACTGCGACAACGGATAAGCGAACAGTTACCACTGTACATGAAGACTTGCTTCACTGGGGATTACAGATTGGGCTTTTGTATTGTTACAAAAGGAAGGCACAGCGGACATTTGTAAATAAAACTTGCAGATTCGCTGCACTCAGTGCTGCATGATACATTTGTGTAAGTTATTTAGCATTTTCACTATTAAATGTTACGTTTGTGTAACTAATTTGTAAGCAGCTTGTACAAACATGACAACGGAAACCTATTCCCAAAATTCGATTTTCGTCTTCTGCAAGTTGGGCCGCGTGTATACGTGGTGCAAGCGACGCCTGTGGCCTCGGTAGACGTTACGTAGACACACCGTTCTCGCCTTTCCCTTCCCCCTTCTCTCACCTACAACTGTCACAAGCGGCTGCAGACACGTATCGCTACCACTGCTGTCCGTGCTAGTGTATCGCAGCCTACCAGAATAAAGACACGAATAGCCACGCTGTTGTCGCCATTCGCGTCGACTGCTGCTGTTTGTCCTTTGTGGGAAAGCATACAAACAACTCGCAGACTGACTGCCGGATGTGGGCTGGCAGAAGCTAAATAATAAAACTCGTGATTGCCTATCATCGACTTCGTTCTTAACCAAAGAAACACCTTACTACCTATCACATATAGCTTACTCAGTGCAGGTTAATACCGTCGTGACTTGTGCTACAATCGTTACTTCATCGATGCTTTTGTGTTCGTGAGACTTACTGTACGCGAAGTTATGTCCGCAGTTCTGGCCTACTGTGGTTAACGTTAATGTTCATAGTAGTGTTCTTGCACGGCAGCTCTAGGGAAACACATCTTTCTGCATTAGTGGGTTGGAGGGAGCTACTGTCTGTTCGTATGAAACGTTTGTATTGGTTTTCATGAATTACGGAAAGTATGAGTAATCAAGTTAAAAGTAGCAATAAATAAAAACTTTCTGATTTGTTGAAGACATTCAATTTTTGTGAGGACGGAAGAGGACTTGGAAGAGCAGTTGTGACGGATTGGAAATTATCCTGAAAAGGGGTTATAAGAATGTAAGTATTAGGGATTATTTTCTGAAGGTATTTGTGTGCAAACAGTTTACGCAACAAAATAATAAGAGGAGCTTTTCAAAAGTGGGCCTACAGATGAATGATCGAAGATTAGAAGGTAGATCGAATAACTAATGAGAAGGTACTCAGTCGAATGGGGGAGAAAAGAAACTAAAAGAAGAGATCGATTAATAGGGCACATTCTAAGCCATCAAGGAATCGTTCATTTGTTCTTGGAGGGATGTAGTTGTAGAGGCCATTGCTTGAATACAGTAAGCAGCTTCAAATGGATGTAGGGTGAAGTAGTTATGCAGAGATGAAGAGACTTGCATAGGATAGTCCGTTATGGAGAGCTACATACAACCAATCTTCGGCTTGAAGACCAAACATAAGAGAAATAACTTACTAGAAAAATGATATCGAATGTCCACATCACTGCATTCACGTATCCTGTAGAAATGATTGTAAAGCTCCTGGTAAAGGCTACATTTAATTTCGCCGAATACATTTAGGGTGCTAGGGTTTCACCTGTGCATGAAGGACGGCAGAATGGTCAGTTATATGCCCTGATGCAATTATAATTTATCTTCTCGTATGAAGTATACATATCACAAGTTATTGACGATCAGTTTAGGATGACAACCCCAACTTTGACACGGAAATTCTACATGAAGTTTACGAAGGTTTCTCGATGAATGTGTACTAGTTTATAGCGTAATTCTGTATCTAAAATGTTAGTAGTCGTAGTACAAAAATAGGGTACAAAATAGCACGTAAGAGAATAGAAAATAATTATAATCGGCTTATCAGTGCTAAAGGCCTCGTTTGGTGTATGCATCAGCCTTCAGAGATAATCATTGCTGTGCGTGAATATAAGAAGAATTTGTAGGTGACTTGGATGTAATTGTTTATTCAACGGTAGCATCCACAATTGCTGAGAGATATTTTGGGCACCTAAAGGTACCTTCACACTGAAAAACAACTCCAACAAATTCGATTGACAACTGTTTTCAACTTGAAATTTGACTTAGTTTTCTACAGTTGTCAACAGTTGTTGAAGTCGCGAATCTGATCAACTAGTTGAGGTAAGTTTTGTCTTGAGGTTGTAGTTATGGTCAGTGAGCAGAAAGACGAGAGTTGTGTGACTTGCGCATGCGCATTTGCCGTGTCGTCTGCTGTATTTCTTTCGACAATGGCAACACACGAGTCGTGCAGATACAAAAGGATAGATTTGTTAAAAGAAGTTTCGAATAAATTTCGTGTACCGCTTGTGGTATGTGAAAGGAAATGGACAAATATGAAAACACAGTACAATCATGATAATTGTAAAATGGTCAAAACTAAGTGGGTCTGGGACAACTAAGATCTACGTTCCGAAATGGATAGTTTACGAGCATATGAAGTATTTGGAAGGCGTGAACAAGCCAGGAAGAAAATTATTTACAGTCGTAAGTAAAATTTCATTCACTAGCATAACTGAAGGTGTAAGTCTTTTGGTCGGAAATTTTGTAATTACTACTATATTTTCACCGGAAATTTATATATTTCTCTTGTCATATCATTTTGTCAACATCTGATACAAAGTAGTACAAATGGCAAATCTTCACAGTCTGAATCCATTTCCATTGCTTTGCTGTAACAAAAAAATAAAAACGCCGAACGTGTGTTTACAAGAGTTTGAAACTGTCGTCAACATTTTTCAACAGTTGTTAAGTTTGCCAAACTTAACAACAGATGTATGTTTTTTGAAATTTCGGTGTGAAGGTGCCTAAGTTTTGCGAGTTGTTAATTTTACATTGTTTTTGTGCTTTTGTTAGCGTACTGAACATGAAGGCCCACCTTCAGATTTCTACTACAGTAGGCACTGAAAGGCGGAACAAGACTTTGCACTCGTCCTATTCATTTTCTACCAAAAGGAGAAACCTGAAACGCTACTCAGTGCACAGCATGAAATATCTTTCTATACTGAAGCATATAAGAAATATTATGACTCCTATATTTTTATATTCAGGTTTAGGCTACAAGATAGTGCAAATTCTTCGTAAAATCTCTGTGAAGAAGTGGTAACTTAAATTACCGTTTGCTAGCATTTTACCAAACTGATTATGTAACTAAATTTCTTGTGAAGTTTGAACATTAATGTTGGTAACGCGAGATTTTGGCTCGCCATTCTAAACTTGTTGTCAGAAAATGGCGGTGTGTAAGTTAAAATGTATACTACATATTAAATTCTGATAACTAGCAGTTGCTCTGTGCCATCACAAACGTTATCATAAAGGAAATTAAATGACCGTATGACATAATTAGCCGGGAGACACCAACTGAGGTTGTTCGGCCGCTTAGTTAAGGCTTTTTATTTGACATCGGATACTGCTGTGTAGGTGGCATTGGGCTACTCCTAGTGTTGAAATTGGAAACGAACCTTTCAGTAAGCGATTTTTTCGAAATAATACACATATTTCTTCGATCTTCATCGAATACATTCTGTTAATAGGGCTACACAACTTAAATGTATTTAAAGAACAGCAACATGGAAGCACCAAAAGCTGCTGTTATGCACCGAGTACTCGTAAGGAAAACAGGCATCAGCTGATTCAGTCGTCAGTTTTCTGGTATGGTTTTTGCTAGGCAATATGCTGAACACTGCATTACAATGAAGAACTGTCGACAGCGGTGTATGTTGTGATAGCTTTCAAACGGTTTGAAAAAAGTGAACAATGATTTAGGAATGCTGCGCACAGTATGTAAAACTTACGGGTTGTTCTGTAACTAAAGTGTATCAGAATACGAGCGACACCGGTTGTTGTTGTACAGCCAAATGCAACAATATCTGCAATAAAAATAATGCAGTTGTCGCTGATTTATTTACACATGACATCATGTGAGTCTTTCAAAAATAAACAAAAGCGACGGTGTTCTGACGGCAGGAGAGGTGAATGCTAGAATGGAAAATAATAACATCCCCATGGCTGTAGGATCGTTGAGAGGATCATTCATAAATTCGAATGGGTGCAAATTAAGGAAATTTTGCCCCTTTAGCAAACCGAAGACAATAACTGGACTGCTCGAGGATCAAGATCTGCTATTGATTACGTATCTATAAATGTTAAAGAGAAAATAGTTACACTAGTGAAGGATACCAATGTTTTAAGAGGCAGTGATGGATCTTAAGATCACTATCTGGCGAGATCGGAGTTTGAATTACTGACCCACTGGAGGAAAACAGGAGATAACGAGAGAAAAATAGGAAAACCTGAGATTAACATAACAGGAGCGTATACGGCTATTGTATCAGAACTGGCTTACACAATAAACAGAGAGACAGAGATTGAAACAGAGTGGAATAACATTAAGCAGCGTACACGTAAAAAAGCAGCTTCAGAACTTCTTGGAACAACAAAAGGAAGACAGTTTTAAGACTAGAAAACATAGCATTGATTACACAAAAAGAAATCGGCTTGCCGGCCGTGGTGGCCGAGCGGTTCTAGGCGCTTCAGTCCGGAACCGCGCGATTGCTACGGTCGCAGGTTCGAATCCTGCCTTGGGCACGGATGTGTGTGATGTCCTTAGGTTAGTTAGGTGTAAGTAGTTCTAAGTCTAGGGGACTGATGACCTCTGATGTTAAGTCCCATAGTGCTCAGAGCCATTTGAACCATTTGAAATCAGCTTACAGTATTTCTTTTCTTTAAAAGCCCAAACAGAAAGATCTGAGATGTGATATGAAGAAAAGCAAGAATATAGCGTAACACTGTCGTTTGAAGAGAGAGAGCTGAGACAGATTCATTAAAAATAAGGGTAACGGTGTGTTTCGGCGGCGTATAAAATTATGAAGTGCGCAGTGGTTAGCACACTGGACTCGCATTCGGGAGGACGGCGGTTCAGTCCCGCGTCCGGCCATCCTGATTTAGACTTTCCGTGATTTCTCTAAATCGCTCCAGGCAAATGCTGGGATGGTTCCTCTGAAGGGGCACGGCCGACGTTCTTCCCCGTCCTTCCCTAATCCGATGAGACCGATGACCTCGCTGTCTGGTCTCCTCCCTCAAAACAACCCAACCCAAAATTATGAAGTACTTGGTAAAAACAGGTCTCAATAAGTGTTACTGAAGAGAGAACTTTGAAAGACATTACGTAAAGCTAGGTTATAATGAATAAATAGAAGTGGAGTAAGAATTTTTTATAGAACATGTGGGGGTAGGCCCACAGACTATGTCACAATTGAATGATATGACGGATTATAGCACTAAAAAGACTTACCGATTTCTGTAATATTTGTAGCTATCAAGGAAGACTACTAGAAACATGACAAGTAGAAGAAGTAATACTATCTTTACAAAGATGCCATATAACCAATTACAGAGGTTTAGATGTACTAAACAATAGGTGCACATTATACTAACAAATATAAAGTATTATAGAGATATAGAACAAAACGGAACTTGATGAAGAACAGAATTGTTGTAGGAGGAACGAGAGTATCCGAAACACATTGTAAACAATATTAGGAAATTATACAATACCAGGATAGTGATTTACGTCCCAAAATCAAGTGGTGAACAATTAATTACGCCTGAAGGTGTCCAGTAGGCATGTAGCCTTTCACCTACCCTTTTTAAAATACCTATATGTACGTATACACTCAACAAGCTACTTTCAGTGCATTGTGAAATGCAGCTCGTACTAGTATTAGTGATTTCCTGCACGACTCCATTGAGCGTTGAGCGATAGAAAAATGCCTGCCTATATGGCTCTGTTCTCCCCCGAATGTGTGTATTTTATTCTCATGAGTCCTGAGCGAGGCAATACGAGCGTGGAAGCATTTGGTCGTACTGTCTTTCTCGAATACAATTTCACATATTGTACCCAACAGAGTTTGCACTAGCATTTTGTATGCGATTTCCATTTCAGATGTATTCCATTTTACGGAGAACCAGTTCAGCAAATCGAAGTCTTCCATTCACCTTCAGTAATATCGATCTGACGTGGTCGTCTCATAGACGAAGCCTTACGAAGGAGGAAAAGTGATTTAAACAGAAGGGTGTAAGCATAGACGAAGCAGGGTATTATAGGTGCTTATTTTTGTAAACGATCTTTTAATTGTAGACTACGCTGGATACAGGCAGCAGTTTGCTACTCATAAAGTGAATCACATCTACTCTGACAAAATATATTAATCTCGAAAAAACAAAGCTAAAGGAACTACGAGGGTCACTCCAAAAGAAATGCGCACAATTTTTGTAAAAATACAATTTTCATTCTGTATGTGTGAAAGTTTTACAGTGTGTAGATACATCCTTCCCGCTTGTTTTCAAACTTAGTTCAACCTGTTCCCGTGAGTGGCACCGTCACAGCATGTCTTTAAGATGGCTGCTACACTTGACGTTCGTCAGAAGCAACGTGCTGTCATAGAATTCCTGTGCTATAAAAACGAGACAGTGAGAAACATCCACAAGAGATTGAAAAAGGTGTATGGAGATGCTGCTGTCGATCGCAGTACAGTTAGTCGGTGGGCAAGCAGGTTACGTGATGAAGGCGGGCACGGCAATATTGAGGACTGTCCTCGCAGCGGCAGGCCTCGTACTGCACACACTCTAGACAACGTGCAGAGAGTTAACGAATTGGTGACTGCTGACAGACGCATCACAGTAAAGGAAATGTCACGCTACGTTGGGATAGGGGAAGGAAGTGTTTGCAGAATCCTGAAAGTGTTGGCGTTAAAAAAGGTTTGTGTCAGGTGGGTTCCCAGGATGTTGACAGTGGCTCACAAAGAAACAAGAAAAACGGTATGCAGCGAACTTTTGGAACAGTACGAGAATGGTGGAGATGAATTTCTTGGAAGAATTGTGACAGGTGATGAAACATGGCTCCATCATTTTTCACCAGAGACGAAGAGGCAATCAGTGGAGTGGCATCATGCAAATTACCCAAGAAAAAAAATTTCAAAACCACACCTTATGCTGGAAAAGTTATGGCTACGGTGTTTTTCGATTCTGGACTCTTTGTTGTGGATATCATGCCGAGTGGAAGCACCATAAATTCTGATGCATGTGTGACGACACTGAGTAAACTTCAAGCTCGATGTTTTGCTGTTGCACGACAATGCACGGCCACATGTCAGTCAAAAAACCATGGAAGCGATCGCAAAACTCGGATGACACGACACTGAAACACCCGCCTTTCAGTCGTGTCCTGGCTCCATGTGACTATCATCTCTTTGGGAAACTGAAAGACTCTCTTCGTGGAACAAAGTTTGAAGGTGATGACTCCCTTGTGCACGCTGCCAAACAGTGGCTCCAACAGGTTGGTTCAGAATTTTACCGTGCGGGTATACAGGCGCTGGTTCCAAGATTGCGTAAGGCAGTTGAGAGGGATGGAAATTATGTGGAGAAATGAAAATATTGTTCCTTAAGGATGTATCTACACACTGTAAAACTTTAAAACATGTAGAATAAAAGATGGATTTAAAAATAAATAGCGTGCATTTCTTTTGGAGTGACCCTCGTATTATGCATTCTATCACAAATATCTATTGACATTAATCCCGCGTATTAAGTTCCTCATTTTAGCCTAAATAGACAACGATGTCGGTTGTTGCTATGACCATGATAAACATAAAAAAGTGAATATTTTTGTTATGTATTTCAGCCTCAGGCCACTCAAGTGGCATCGTTACCGATTTAGACTTATTACCAAGTCGTCATCGGATGATTTGAATACGTAACATAGCAACTCCTCAGCTGACGAAGCTCAAAGAGACACTGTGTGCAGAGCAATTACACGGAGTTAACAAGGAAAACAAGAATGGAAGCACAACTAAAATTCTGCAAGGTTTTGACTGTTCACGAATTTCTTTATGGATACGAAATACGGATAATAACCAAAGAGGAAGAATGCCATATGGGGGAAATAGGGATGAAACTCCTTGGATCAATCAAACGATACACGTTTCTGTATGAGGTACGAAACAATGTAGTCAGAGAAGAGTTTAAATTTTTAATGTCTGCAATAAAATAAAATATGGCCAGACAAACAGGAAAGAGCATTCATGTGGGATGATAAATGGCAGGACATCAAACTTAGTAATACAACCCAGTGACTCGAAGTGGTATCGGAAGATGTAGAAAGAGATGGGAATAAGGGCATCTGAAACGAGACATACGATCCAAAATTCCTTGAAAGTAAGGAAGAAGAAGAAGAAGTAGAAGAAAGCATCGATCCAATACTCACTCGAAAACAGGAAGAACATGTAGATAGAATCCGCCTGCTTACCTTCAGCGATGGATGAATAAAGCTACTACTACTACTACTACTACTACTTATTCCTACAGTGGTGGAGAGTCTAAGGCGGGTTTCTCATGATCGCTGTTTCCGTAATCTATTACGGTTATACAGGAGAAGGCCCTGTTTGTCCTAGCTAAGTTATTATTAGGGTCTGTTGAACTTCTAAATTGTTCTGCAGTTTTCTAACCAGTTGCTGATAGCTCCGTGAATTATGCCTGAGATCTTTCTTCTAGATATTTGTCACCTCTGCTCCGTCTTTCAGTTTTCAAGGACAAACTTCTGTTGTAAGGTATTACAGGAATTATATACACGCCATTTCTCTTCTAATTATTGGTGACGAAACTGTCATGTAATGAAACTGTAGGTGGTTTCAGTGATTGCACTGTGCCACTTGAAACTGATCCATCATTCTATCACAAAATTGGTCACATTTTTGTCTTTTGGACAAGTACGTCATTCGGCATTATGAAGTAGCCCAGCTAGAGACTTCTGTGGATCAGAGGCTGGACGGTGTAGAGGCTGGCGATGTAGCAGTGAGGTGTGCTAGCGCTCAGGTTGCATTTGCGGGACGTGGGGACGTGCTCGGAGCCCATCAGCGCTGTCCGGCCGGCTGGTGTCGACAGCGTTACATTCCACTCGGAATGTGTTTCCGTCCAGGCCGGCCTGGGCTGTCAGCCGGCTTTCTCGTGTCGGGCAACTGTTACGAAACGGTACACCTACCGCTTTCGGCGCCCACAGTTTACGCTCTTGGCAGTGCCCGCTCATCAAACTCTGAACACAGTAGCCCCTAAAATAGCCGCCTTGGATTTTATAGCCGTTTATCTATATAGGTAGGCGTCCTCTTAGGTAGCACAGATTTGATATTTCTTCTGTACGTGTCGCAAAGTTTAAGTTGACAGGAGAACTACTGAGCAATAGGTAAAGAGAGTTAACGCGTCAGGATGCGCAGAAACTGAGCTCCATTGTACCCTTGCCAGTTATTATTTTTTTCTTATTATCAAATAGTGTTTTCCCCGTACACATGGCCGGCCGCTGTGGCCGATCCGTTCTAGGCGCTTCAGTCCGGAACCGCGCTGCTGCTACGGTCGCAGGTTCGAATCCTGCCTCGGGCATGGATGTGTGTGATGTCCGTAGGTTAGTTAGGTTTAAGTAGTTGTAAGTTCTAGGGGACTGATGACCTCATGTGTTAAGTCCCATAGTGCTTAGAGCCATTTGAATCGTACACATGACAACAAACAACAGCGGACAGTCGCATTTTCACCTCAGGTAAGACATTCTGCAGTTTTCAACAGTAAAGCAAGTATGTGTACTAAAACTTGGAATGATTTTCATAGCTTCAGAAGAAATTATCTGATACGTGTCAACACTTAACAAACTGAGTCTGCCGTAACCACGGAGACATACCCTCTAGTATCTTATAATGCATTTAACTGCGGGCCAAGCTATGTCGCATTTTAGGTAATAGGCAGATTCGTAGTCAACTGAAGAGTCACATTTGAATAACTTTAAGGGAAAGAGAACCACGCGACACCTCTGCAAAACTATATCGAAGATTTAATTTTTATTCTTGTGTTACCTACTGATAACTCAGTAGGTTAACTTTTTACTGACTGAAAATGTTAAGCAAACAATAATTTTTGATGCGTCGGCAAAAGTGTGCCAAAGATATTTCTCGTAGAATCGGAGGTGTTGCTTTATACTGTATATTACAAAACAGCTGTGTGGAGTAACATCTTCGGTTGTTAATGTTAGAAGCAAGCATTGAAATATTTCTTCTTGACATTACTAATATCACGTGGGGCTAGACAGTTAATTTTCATTTAAAAGAGCCACATAAATTTCCATTTAAATGAGCCGCATAATTGGGCTACATGAATGCCGATTTCTACAAAGGTGGCTGTTCTGTCTCTTTCGATTTTCTAGTACATGTTGCTTTCTGTTTTGGTCTTATTGCATATTTAAAGTATATCTTCAGATGCTTTAGGTTGTAATGTGCGTTTACTGATTTCCAATACTTAATACAGTACTCTCTTTCACTACATTTTATGTAACATATTGTTGCATTAAAATTTTTGCGAAAATATGTACTATTCCTTCACTACATTTTATGAAACATACTGTTGCATTAAAATTTTTTGCGAAAATATTCATTATTTTTGTGCAGTTTAGCAGTTATATCCCTCCATGCTTCACCCTTCTTCAAAATGTTAAAATCTCCACTGCCTGTATCGTACTTCGTCACCTCTCCGATAATTTTTTCTGTTTGCGCAATTTCCACAATGTGGGCTCAGCGCTCACCGATACCACAGATCTGCTTCCCGCCGATGCTGAATCAGCCGTCAGTGTGAAAACACAACAAAAAATGCGCCTTTGGGAGCTCAGCCGCCGACCGCGGCGGAAAATCTGTATTTTAAGACGGCCTGGCGCCAGCCATCGCGGAGGGCTGGTGGACACCGACTTAAAGCTGCTCGTTATATAAACGACACGATTTACTAATGAGTGTTTCATCGACGCAGCCTGGCCGCCGCGGCTCAGGGTCGCAGGCCGTGACCGCAGACCGCGTTCTTTCTGGCCAGGTCTTCAGTGACCCGCGCGGATGCCAGTGTCCGTGCATACCGGCGCACCACAACTCGACAGTTGCCCTACAGCTATCGGTGAGCTTTGGAAGTGCAATGATTGAGACTCATGGGTATTCAAAAGTATGCGTAAGATGGGTTCTACGAATGTTCACAAGAGACCACTAAATTCAGAGCAGTCATTTCATGTGAACTGTTGGAACAGTTTGAGGCCAATGGATATGCCTTTCAGTCACGGATCGTAACAGCTGACGAAACTTCGGTGTTTCACTTGAGCCGGAAAAAAAGTACTCACTAGAGTGGCACCATCAGCAATCACATCGCATTCGGGAGGACGACGGTTCAATCCCGCGTCCGGCCATCCTGATTTAGGTTTTCCGTGATTTCCCTAAATCACTCCAGGTACATGCCGGGATGGTTCCTCTGAAAGGGCACGGCCGACTTCCTTCCCCATCCTTCCCTAATTCGATGAGACCGATGACCACGCTGTCTGGTCTCTTTCCCCAAACAACCAACCAATCAGCAATCACAAAAATGAAGAAATTCGAGGGAGCTGCCTCTTCTGCCAAAAGTCGTGATGAGAATCTTTCGAGAATCTGATAGTCTCATTTTCGTGGATGTGTTGCCAAAAGGATCAGCCATTAATTCAGAGCCATATGTAAAGACTATGAACAAACTCAAGAACCGTATCGGACGTGTGTCGATCTGACATGAATGGAAAAGAACTATTGCTCCAAAACGACAGTGCACGTCCACACACAAGTCTCAGAATCCGGTAACACATCGCCAAATTGTGCTGATCATCATTGCCCCATCCATCCGATAGCCCAAGTCTTGCACCCTTCGTCTTTCATCTGTTTGAGCATATTTAGTATTCTGTATGTAGGACACTTTGAAGAGAGAGAGAGAGAGAGAGAGAGAGAGAGAGAGAGAGAGAGTAGTTCATGCATTGAAAACAAGGCTACGAGTGCAGGACAAGGGTTTTTCGCAACAGGGAATATATGTCGTACAAGACGCTAGCTTGACGCCACTTAATTAAATAAACGATTCATAAATAACTAATATTTCCGCTAACCAGATACAACTTCTGCAGGTAATGTAACAAGAGTCGATGGCCACTTTTAAACAATGATTCCAGGGCTTTGCGTACTCGAGTTGGGTGTATGTAGATTGAAATCAGACCATAATACGGGACGGGTTCGCCACCCCGGGTGTACATTTCGCTTGGAGTATGGTCATTTGAGCCCTTAAGGTAAGCTAGAGGCTAGTGGACAACAGGAGTTCCGGTTAACAGTTTAGAATGGATGGAGTAGTTTGACATGGAACAGATTGTTCCAGTGTGTGTGCGTCAGAGGTTTTAATGTGTACGTATGTTGTCAACATCGTGCAATTACGGGAGTCCAGTTGGAACACAGTCTGTGTAGTTGATCGTACAACGAAATAAATAATTAATAACGAGAGACCAGATCCTGCGAGCTGAATTCTAGTTGGGGTAACTTGAAAGTAACTTCTGTAGAAGGATTTAAGGACACTACATTTGCATTTTCAGAAAAAAAGGTGCTCTAATTTCATGCCGCAGGAAACGTTTCGGCTCAGGCTGAATTCATTACAGCAGTGAAAAATTTTACATGCATATTATACCCACAAGCTCGTTATTACCGAGAAATGGAAGAATAATTACTGATTTTGATCCGTTGCGCCTACACTTGAGGAAATAAGCCCTTGTTATCCGGCGCATTCGCGAAGTGGTATAAAGCATATTATCAGATTGTAGTCAGCTTCCGTGCATTTCAAATCGCACTTCTGTCAATAGTTTTTACTCTTTGGCAAGAGAATGAAAGCTCTTGCGAAATTTATACATTGTTATTTTCAGCAAAACGTAGGAAAAATGGTCAGCTTGCGTGACTTGTATCGATGTTTCTTTCGATAACTTTAAAACATAAGTATGAAGTTTTAGGATAGTCACACAGTTTCTGAAACTCCTCAACATGTGTTTCATCGCTGTAGTGCCATAAAAATTCGTGGACTTCTGCATAAGCAGTTGCCACCCCCCAATATTTCACACAGTGTTATCATACGCAACTTCCAAGAAAAGTGTGTTCATCCTCGTACCTGAATATCTAACATAAAATGCGTGCAGTCAGCTGACATTCATTCAGTGAGCTAGATACAAAGCATCTGACTACCGTACCTGCTTTCTATCATGAAAGTAGCCAATGCACTGTCTAGGCTTACCACAACAAAAAGGAAATGAGTCAGTCTTCGAGAAACCGTCTGCGAAGTTCATATAAAATTTATTTTATTTAAAATAGCAATGTATAATTTTCGTAACTGCATTCGTTCTCTTGCCAAAGAGTAAAAATATTGCAAAAAAAAGCATTTCAAACCTACACGCACACGGAAGTTAACTGTTACCTAATGCAGGCCATATACCACTTCACCACTGTGCTAGCTAGCGAGGTCTTTCCTCGTAGTAGTTAGTATACTGGACTCGCATTGGGGCGGATAACGGTTCAAACCCGCATCCGGCTGTCCTGATTTAGGTTTTCCGTGATTTCCCTAAATTGCATAAGGCAAATGCCGGGATGGTCCTTTGAAAGGGCACGGCTGTTTTCCTTCTCCATCCTTCCATAATACGAGCTTGTGCTCCGTCCCTAATGACCTCCATGTCGACGAGACGTTAAACACTAATCTCCTTTTCCACCTCCTCTGGGCCTTTCCTCTTTAAGTCGAACTGTCAAAATCACTAATTATTCAATTGCTCGGAAACTAATAGGTTGCTAGGCTGATATGCGTAAACGGAACATCCTTTTTCGAATGTTCTAACGATTGCAGTTGGTGCGAAACTGATCTTGCGATATGACGTTTCACTTCGATATTAAAACCGTGTGTGTTGACCTGAACGTTTCTTCATGATTTAATTGCAAACGGCTGCCCTAATAATATGCGGAAGCTCGTCTACCTCGATGTCCGCAGAGCCAGGGCCTAGCCTCGTAAAGCGGTGCAGGCACCGTTATAATGCGATGTACGGGAATTCCTTCTTTTGAGGCATGCCCAGTGTGTCTGAGTGGAGGGCCCGTCCGTTAATGATGTTTTTATATGTGCTGGTCGGGAGCGGCAGTGACAAATATAACCCTTTGTGAGCGGTGGGCGAACGGCGTCGCAGGTGATGGCGCGAGGCCGGAGGTCCGGGTTGCGGTGACGCGAAACCGACAGGCCGCATTCCCTGCCTGACCGTGTCTTGCCTGGCGTCTGAGCTTGCAGCTTCTCAGAAGAGCTCCTGGTGGGCGAGTACTCTTTCACGAGTCGCTATGCACGACAGTTGTAGCATTTGCAATCTCTTTCAGTGTCGAGAATAAAACAGAGGCGCTAATGAGTAACGATCGTCAATATTTTTAGGTATTCACTAACTGTTTGTACCTTTGACTTGTAAGCCGCATGTGCCTAGGCTGGCGATAGTTTTGTAATGCACAGTCGAGAACATCAATAAAAAAAAGGGGGAAAAAGGTATGAGGGTAGATGATGTTATTTCGTTGATTACAAAATGGAGTTAAATTTACAAAGAACTTGGCAACACGAGCCGGCTTAATAGTATTATATTGCTCTCCCGTGACCCGGATTAATGCACCGATTCGGTTGGGAAGGGTGACACAAAGTCGTTGCATCATCTCCTATGGCAAATTGGACCGCAACTGACCACAACTGCTGTAACTGGTCATTGATACAGGCACTGGTTCAGAATTGACGTTGGAGTTGGTTCCATGTCTGGATAACTTGATGGCAACTGGAGTACCTCAATATCAGGCAGACAGTTCGTAGAGATATGTGCTGTTGAAAATGGAACCACAATTCTGTCCTATGAGAGGTAACAAACGAGGACGCAGGATGTCGTGACGTGCCATTGTGCCGTTCAGTCACTACGAGCCATGATCTGATGTCACAACAGATGGCTCCCCACACCATGACGCCAGAAATAACACCATTGTGCCTCTCCAGAACCATGAAGAACATGACGTCTCCCCAGGTCGCCGTCATACTCGCCGACTATCTTCATCGGGGGTAGTGTTGAACCGCGATTCATAGCTGAATACAGTGCGATGCCGTCCATCGGCAGTCCATGCTTCCCAGTCATGGTACCACTCCAATCGTAGCCGTTTGTGTTGTTATGTTTAGAGACGGCTGCAAGTCTCCGACGAGTGGTGCGAGATGTCTTAGGATGTTGCAGGTTTTATTAGTTACTCTCGGATGGTAAATGCAGATATGAAGGAATTGCGATGTACTTGGCGCCCAGTACGGGAATCCTCTCTTGTGGCGATAGGATGTGGTCCACCGAAACCTTGACGAGAAATATGCCTGCGCCCACGTTCCCATGCAGTCCAACAAAGGGCCACTGTTACAACCGAATGCAAAGCCCCAAAAATCTGGATATTACACGATTCGACGTACCAGTGAAAACGGAGACCAACAATGAGCCTCTTGCAAACTTTGTCAGGTGCTGATAACGCTCTCCTGCTCGAGTACGCAGCATCTCCGTGTCGTTCACTGTGGTCAGTGAACATCTGGCGCTATTCACGCCCATTATATACAGGATGGCTATAATTAAACTTTCGCTACTTGAGCTAGTGAAGACGGGATACTTTTTACCGTAGGGGTGCCCAATATCATAGAGGGAGGTGGCGCAGTGGTTAGCACGATCATAGAGCGAGGTGGCGCAGTGGTTAACACGCTGGACTCTCATTTGGGGAGGACAACGGTTCAAACCCGCGTCCGGTCATCCTGATTTAGGTTTTCCGTGATTACCCTAAATCGCTTCAGGCCAGTGCCGGGATGAAAGGGCACGGCCGACCTCCTTCCCCATCCTTCCCTAATCCGATGAGACCGATAACCTCACTGTTTGGTCCCCTCACTCAAATCAACCAATGAGACTGTGTGCTGCAGGATTTCCGTTTTTGTAGTATTCGTTTGATGACTACCGTTAGGCGTCAGTAATGCTTCGGCTACGTAGGGCTGAAACACAAGCATCAGTGTGCATTACAGTTGCAGATAGTCAACATGGGTCTGGATAAGGTGAGGAGATATGTTTTCACTTTGCGTTTTTTTAATTATAACGTTTTTTGATGAAATGGCGCTTTTTAGCGCTATATGGTACATTTGTATTGTTTTTATTTTACTACAACGTCCCTTTTTTTGTCGTTACAAATCAACAGTTTCGAATAAAAACTAAATTAAACACTAACGGTTTCAATTTTGTTACAAATGCTGTTTATTTTTAAGTAACGTGCAGGAGGACAACTATGTAAATCAAAAATGTTCAGTTGGTTACGCAATTTCTTATATATCCTTACTCAGTTTCTAGACCGTTCAGCGCTTCCATTTCCTAAGGGGCCTAGTAAGACACAGCATGCGCAAAAAGCGATCGAAATGAGGTAACACCCAATAAGTATGCAACACACCTAACGCACACGTAACGCGGCTAAGATCTTAACTGACAACTACCGTCACCTACACTTAACTTAATGATAGTCGGCAGTAGCCTATGGTAGTTAGACAGCTCTACTCGTTTTTCATGGCGGTCCTCTCGAGTAGCGAAAGTTTCATTATAACCACCTTGTACTTTACCAGGTCTGGTGTCTGTTCTACCTGTTACAGAGATTAGAAAATCTCATTATTTACATACCCGCCATTGTTGTGTACGCGTACAAAGCTACATTGACATCTAACCAAGTCTAATGGATGCTCCACTTTTTTTTTTTTTTTTTTTTTTTTTTTTTTTTTTTTTTTTTTTTCAGGCAGTGTTTGAAAATAATCCGGATGTCCTTAAACTGTAAGGCTAATATTATGCATACAAAGTACTGTAGAGGATCTCAATTTGAGTATTTTGAGATAAGGAGTGAAAGGTCAGAAATGATTATTTCAGGTGTCACGAGGCAGATATAGTACAAGATACACAGTTGTGGGAGACTGTGTCTTTCCTTGAGGATGCGGAATCAACACGAATATGACTGTTTCCTGTGGCGTTACGTGACGACATTGGCGTGTGAAATCCCAGTAGAAAATGGAAAGAAACTGGTTGGTAGGGCCCTAGCTGCCTGTACCATTGTATACAGGCATCAGGAGTATTTGAAAAATTGCGTCAAAATTTTACGCACCCTCGTAATTTTGACATTCAGACTCACGGCCTTCATTTTTAATAGTTGCTGTTAAGTTGAAATTGTGGCTCTAAGATGTCTGTTGTTTAAACCAATAGAAAACTAAAGATTCATTTCTGAGCATTACTTATTCATCTCAGAGTGCTCATTTAGGATCTCCTAGTATTTGTACACTTAGACGCATCCTGTAGATCCCCGCGTACATCGAAATCGTAGACATCGGACACGAACGTATAATAGCTCCTTGCACTCTGTGTTAGGTTTCAGACCATTTGAGTTTAGACGTGGTGTTAAGACCGCTGACATAGTGCTAGAATTATCATCTTGGACTGCTTTACTGTCAATTGAGAAATAAATCGAAATTTTCCTTCTGTGCGCATTTTGTCCACAATTCACAGTAAAGTGCTTGGCCTTGTTTTAACAATTGCCACTCCAACTCGCTTATCGTATTCATGGCACCGCCCTTCCCCTTTTCGTGATACTACAATACGAGCTGCCCTTCTTTGAAATTTTTCGATGTCCTCTGTCAGTCATATATAGTTAGGATCCCAAAATGCATAGCAATACTCGAGAAGAGAAGGACATGGGTAATACAGGCTGTCTCTTTAGTAGACTAATTGCATCTTCTAAGCATTGTGCCAGTAACACACGACTGGTTCGCCTTCCCCACAACATTTTTAATGTGATCGCACCGATTTAAGTAATTCGTAATTTTAATCCCAAGGTATTTAGTTGGATCAAAATCCTTTAAATATGTGTGATTTATCGTGTAACCGAAATCGGTGAATTCCTTTTAGTACTCGTGAATTCCTTTTAGTACTCGTGTGGATGATAGCACTTTTTTTAATTTTAGAGTCAAATGCCGGAACAGATATCTTGTGTAAAACTTTTGCAGATGGTTTTGTTTTTCTGGTGATTTTATTAGACGGTACACGATATCATCTGCAAACAATCTAAGAGCTTTGTTCGCGTTGTCTCATAAATCATTTATATAAATTAGGAACAGAAGGGGATATTGCACCTTCTTGGGGAAGCCCAGACATCACTTCCGTTGTACTCGATGACTTTCCGTTAACTGCTACAAACGGGCAAGTACGAATCCAATCTCACAACTGCTACCACACTCTGTAGGCACGCTGTTTGATTAGAATCCTCTAGTGAGTATCAATGTCAAAAGCCTTCTGGAAATATGGAGTCAAATAGGGGGTCCACGTCGATACCACTCATTACTTCTTGTGAAAAACGAGCGAGCTGTGTGTCACAATAATTACACTACTGGCCATTAAAATTGCTACACCAAGAAGAAATGCAAATGATAAACGAGTATTCATTGAAAAAATATATTATTCTAGAAATGACATGTGATTACATTTTCAAGCAATTTGGGTGCACAGATCCTGAGGAATCAGTACCCAGAACAACCACCTCTGGCCGTAATAACGGCCTTGTTACGCCAGGGCATTGAGTCAAACAGAGGTTGGATGGCGCGTACAGGTACAGCTGCCCATGCAGCTTCAACACGATACCACAGTTCATCAAGAGTAGTGACTGGCGTATTGTGACGAGCCAGATGCTCGGCCACCATTGACCAGACGTTTTCAATTGGTGAGAGATCTGGAGAATGTGCTGGCCAGGGCAGCAGTCGAACATTTTCTGTATCCAGAAAGGCCTGTACAGGACCTGCAACATGCGGTCGTGCATTATCCTGCTGAAATGTAGGGGTTCGCAGGGATCGAATGAAGTGTAGAGCCACAGGTCGTAACACATCTGAAATGTAACGTCCACTGTTCAAAGTGCCGTCAGTGCGAACAAGAGGTGACCGAGATGTCTAACCAATAGCACCCCTACCATCACGCCGGGTGATACGCCAGTATGGCGATGACTAATACACGCTTCCAATGTGCGTTCACCGCGATGTCGCCAAACACGGATACGGCCATTATGATGCTGTAAACAGAACCTGGATTCATAAAAAAATGACATTTTGCCATTCGTGCACCCAGGTTCGTCGTTGAGTACACCATCGCAGGCGCTCCTGTCTGTGATGCAGCGTCAGGGGTAACCGCAGCCATGGTCTCCGAGCTGATAGTCGATGCTGCTGCAAACGTCGTCGAACTGTTCGTGCAGATGGTTGTTGTCTTCTGTTGACTCAGTGATTGAGACGTGGCTACACGATCCGTTACAGCCATGCGGGTAAGATGCCTGTCATCTCGACTGCTAGTAATACGAGGCCTTTGGGATCCAGCACGGCGTTCCGTATTACCCTCCTGAACCCACCGATTCCATATTCTGCTAACAGTCATTGGATCTCGACCAACGCGAGCAGCAATGTCGCGATACGATAAACCCCAGTCGTGATAGCCTACAATCCGACCTTTATCAAAGTCGGAAACGTGATGGTGCGCATTTCTCCTCCTTACACGAGGCATCACAACAACGTTTCACCAGGCAACGCCGGTGAACTGCTGTTTGTGTATAAGAAATCGGTTGGAAACTTTCCTCATGTCGGCACGTTGTAGGTGTCGCCACCGGCGCCAGCCTTGTGTGAATGCTCTGAAAAGCTAATCATTTGCATATCACAGCATCTTATTCCTGTCGGTTAAATTTCGCTTCTGTAGCACGTCATCTTCGTGGTGTAGCAATTTTAATGGCCAGTAGTGTATATTTTTTGAGTCCGCTTGCTTAGCTGAGTGGTAACGTGCTTGCTTGCCTACCATGCAGCTGGCCAGGGGTTCGATTCGCAGTCGGGCAAGCAAGTCGCCAAATGTGGCGTCGAGTGAAATAAGACTTCCACTCGACGGCCGAAGTATCCCGGACAGGGCCTCCCGGCCCAAAATGCCACATGATCATCTCATTTTCTGAATCAGCGTTGACCATGTGTCAATTGTCTTTTCTAGGAGGTAATTCATAATGTTTGAACACAGTGAATGCTCCAGACTCCTATTGCAAATCGATTGGGATTTATTGCTCGGGACACACAGTTGTCTGCTTGCCATGTAGCATACGATTACTGACTTTTCCCGGGAATGGGTTTGAAGGTAAAGAGCGCTAAGCCAGTTCATTCAAACATTTTACATTTATTAATCTTTATTGATCCCACAACTAGCTACGTATATGGACCGCTATATAACACTCAAACCGTGAATCAATTCTATTTCACCCCGTTGTGAACTGACCTGTATCTTACCCGGAATTTTTGATGGTTCTATAATGCCATGCACACAAATGCACCGTGCTGTGTTAGGCAGCTAAATCCGTTCCACCTCCTTAGTAAAGAGACACATTGATGATGATGATAATGATAATGATGGTAAGTACTCGAGCAGTATTCAACAAAAACCGCAAAATATTGTAAAATGCAGTTTCCTTTGCAAAGACACACCATTTTCCCACAATTGCTCCAACAAATGGAAATCTGTTCGTTATCCCTGCAACTGATTTTATGCCTTATTCTGCTTTGTGGCCCTTTGTGGCATTATATTTAGCCATGAAGAACTTAAAGTCTGTCGCCATCATTCTAATAATTTTCTGCCGCCTTTTTCCGTATTCTTATGTCTTTATCCCCTTCAAGACTTACTGGCATTTAGAAAAATAAATAAGAAATTTTGTCAAAGGAATTCTGAATTTTCTATGCAGTACGCATTTCTTGCTTGTAGCAAAGAGCCACATCCATGAAAGATTCTGAGGAAGCTGAAACATCCTTTGTGTAGGTTAATTTACGTTTGCTTTGTGTCACGTCCTGATTATGTTTAGCATTCGATAACGAATCTTCATTACACTTCTGTTTCAGGAAAGCTTTTTTCTCGGTGACTAATTCAGTTTAACATTCGGTGCTTTTTCATTGGAACTATATTGAAACCTAGCCCCATAATCGGTGTACTTCAAGTCCAGCTATCCGTCGTTACAAGAAACAATGGATAGTTGGCACTTGGATCGCTGTTATTACACTGGAAATAAGAGAATAAGAAGTGGACAGCTGGTTTACCTGCTGTCGGATTATAGCACGAGAATTTCTCGAAACGAGAATAAATCTGTCAGACATCCTTGGTTTCAGTTCCAGTATGTGCATGTTGGGTTGGAGTTTCTAAACATAAGGCCATCCATCTCAGGTAAGGGCTGTTCAGTTTTAACGTGGTATCATTTACATTGTTGTGTTGAATGTGGTCCCGTTTGTAGATATTATTTTAATACCGTATGTCTTGAAACGGGCGGTGTAGAGTGAGCGTTAAACAAGAATGAAATTTTTGACGAACTTATTTAATCATCAGTTGTGCCATCGAGTGGTATTTATATAAAATTAAATAATGAAATACTAACAGAGGATGTAGTACTTAATTTTTTTAAGAATTATTGCTGTTTAACTGTATTACTGTAAGTCTCTGTGGCAGACTGGTCGTAATATTTAATATAGAGATGAATATGTTAAGAAGATGAAACGAATTTCAAATAACACCTTGGTATAGACTGAAAAAGCACAAATGAATGAAATAAATAGTATTTAGCTCAATACACTGGAAAGTTATACATAAACGACAATTTCCACCGACGGTCCTTTATTGCGGAACCCCTCAATTAAATAAATATTACGTACATTTCGAAAATATGGAGCGATCGTTGTTGTTATTCTGTTGTGTGCTGTATAATCGTATTATTTCAAGACACGGAAGCGCTAAAAAAAAGACAAACAGGATTGTTAGCGTATAACGCCTCACGGATATAACTCAATCAATGTTTCAGCACGGGTGAACATTTCGTGTTATTTTTCGGGCACTGCGATCGCCGTGATGCAAGTCCTGAGAATTTTATGCGTTTGTTGATAATATCGTAGAAATGTAAAAGTGGGGCTCAAGTTAATGCCGCAAAAATAAAGCCGTCCAGGTGTTGACTGGAAACATAACTGAGTCATGTCTTCTGAAGGCACAGCATATGATTTTTACTTTCTCAAATAGAGATATGTTCGTAACGTGAAGAAAAGTCGCATTTTTTTCCTGTGACATGGCAGAAGACCGTATACTGCTTCGTTCAAAAAAAGTCCATAAGACCAAAAGTGCTAGTAGTTGTCGGCAGCAGGTACGAGAAGCTGGATTTTTGGAGGCGAGCGAAGGACACTTGTAGTTTCCCGTTCCTCGCAATATGTGTAATCGGAAATAGCATTTGGGTGCAGTTTTTGAATTTTTGTTTTCTGTTACAGGTAAGAGACTGCAGCAACACTAAATCACAGTTGGCCCGAGGGAAAGGACAAAATTGACATTTGCTCGTTTGCGGGAGCTGTTAGGCCATTCTGCAGCGGAAAGGGTAAGTGTAAAGTTGAATCTCTGTCGACAGATTAATTGAAACTCTGGTCACACAGCACGGAAATCTTATCTTACCGTAAATAATATCGGCCCACCTTTGTCGCCACTAAACTGAGGAAAACTGAAGCGGACACATGTTCTTCACGCTCATAAAAAGAATCTCCGGTACGCTGCTCACAAAATGAACTCTTAGCAGCTGCAGCGCCCAGAGTTTGTTGAACACAGAGAAACCTAGACGTGTTTGGCTCCTCATTAATTTTTCATGTCTTCATACAGCTCCATCGTAAAACCGTGCACCGTCTCGAATCTACTGCAGCTACAGGAAAAACTTCGGCAGGAAAATCACGTATCAGTTTTGCACCCTGATATTCTCACACTAGACATGAGCGACAAATGATGATATATGAAACTACAAAAAATGTAATCTGTGTATAATTAATACTAGTATTTTTCTTCAAAGATTTCTTTCTAATCACGAAACGTTTAGATCACTTTTCCTGTCTTACTTATGTTGTAGTAAATCTAGCCCACTTCTCCACACTGGGTTCGTATTTGAAACTATGCATAATACGTAACTATTTATAGACACCTCTTTGCCTATGAAGCTTACGCGTCCCAGGAAACAAATTTCCTGAAAGAGGCTGCGATCATTGTGATATAAATATGAATAAAGCCGTCTATATCGTGTAATACCTTCCTTTTTGCCTGCGCCATATTCTGAACATGATATCATTTGGTACGCTATTGGCCATACAAGTTAATAATATAGTGTATTTGGTAATATTTGTCCCTCCAAGCCGCCTAAGTGCGCCTGCTGGTGAATAAAGAGTTCACATGTTTGCTTATTAAGAAATTTGACAAGTGACTGTGTGGGCTTGGTGGCTTGTGGGGCGCTTCTGTAACTTTATTAAAAATAAAATATGTTTCTCTAACTTTTTAACGGTCGTTTATGTCGTTATTTCTTTAACGTTCACACCCAAAGGATTAACTTTTTTAGTAAATTTCAGCGCCAGTTGTCAGAGATCAGTAGCACTATGTCCCAACCGCAGACACTATCGCAGACAAGCATCCTTTTGAATACGTCTGATTTTTTACTGTCATATCAACAAGGTGGCTCGGGAGGTGATAATCGATCAGTATATTTTCGTATTTGCAACGTTCATGATAGGGAAACAAACTTGAGGACGGTATTATAGAAAAAGAAAGTAGGTAAACATGAAATGGGAGAGATGATACAGCGAGAAGAATTTGACAGAGCACTGAAAGACCAGGTGGAAACAAGGCCCATGAAGTAGATGATATTCTCTCAGAATTATTGAGATTCTTGGAACAGCGAGCCGTGAGAAAGCTGTCACACTAGTATATAAGATTTATGAGACAGTAGTAGTACCGTCAGGCAGCAAGGAAAAATGTAACAAATCCAATTACAAAGCAGACAGTTGTTTACAGATGTAAGTATTACCACACTATCAGTACGGGCACCAATTATATACTGATGAATGGAAGTTCACCTCGGGGAAAATCAGTTTGGGTTCTCGAGAAATGTAGGAACACGCGAGGCAGTACTGACCCCACCACTTATCGTGAAAAACAGGCCGAAGAAAGGCAAACCACTTTTATAGCTTTTGTAGATCTATAAAATGCTTTTGACAGTGTTGACTGGGAGACAGTCTGAAATTTTGGAGGCAGCAGCGATAAAATACAGAGATCGAGAGGATGTGTACAACTTGTACTTAAACCAAAGTGCTGTTATGAAGAGTCGAAGGACATGAAAGGGAAGCCGTTGTTGAGAAGGGACTGAGACAGGACTGTAGTCTATAACCAGTGATATTTAATTTCTACCTTGAGCAACCTGTGAAGGAATCCAGATATTTGGCAAGGGAATTAACATACGAGGAAAATAAATAAAAAATTGAAGGTTTTCTAAAGACATTGTAATTCTGTCAGACAGCAAAGTTCTAGAAAGAGGAGTTGAATGGTGTGGAAAGTGTCTTAAGAAGAGGTAAAAGATGAACAGCAAAAAAAAAAAAAAAAAAAAGTAGTTTAGTCGCATTAAATCACGCAGTGCTGATAAAATTAGGATGTGAGACTCTAAACGTAACAGAGGAGTTTTGCGATTTGGGCAACAAAATAACTGGTGATGGCCGCAGCAGAGAGGATATAAAATGCAGACTGCAACTGCAAGAAAAGCCTTTCTGAATAAGAGAAATTTCATAATATCGAGTGTAGATTTAAATGTTAGAAAGTATTTCCTGAAGGTATTTTTCTGGAGTGTAGCTACGGATAGAAGTGAAACATGACGATAAACAGTTTAGACAAGAAGAGAATAGAAGCTTTTGAAATGTGGTGTTACAGAAGAATGCTGAAGATTGGATGGGTAGATCACGTAACTAATGAAGTGGTACTGAATCGAATAGGGGAGAAACAAATTTATGGTACAACTTGACCAAAAGAAAGGATCGGTTGTCAGGACATACGCTGAGCTATCAAGGGTTGGTCAGCTTGTTGGTGGAAGGAACTGTGTTGGGGGGGGGGGGGGGGGTGTAAACATTGCAGCGGGATACCAAGGATTGAACACAGTAAGCATGTTCAGATTGATATCGGTTGCAGAAGGTATAAAGAGATGAAGACGCTTCCACAACATAGAGAAGCGTGGAGATCTGCATCAAACCAGTCTTCGGACTGAACACCAGAACAACACACTTCATCAGCTGATCAGAACTAAGCAGTTGTTAAACAGCTTTCCGTGTCAGTAGTAATAAAAACTCTGTCTATGGGTGAGGCACAAGTTTTATAGACAGTAACATTGAACGCTGTTTTACAGTTTCTGAGTTTTGATCTGATGGTGATAGTAGCCCAACTACGTAATAAATGAAGAAATATTCTAAACGATTTAGACGACTTTATTAATAAAACATCAAAACGGTTATCATAAAAAGTGTCCTTCCAAATACCGAATGGCGTATTGATTAAACTACTGGACTCGCATTCTAAGGACTCTGGTTCAAATCCCATGCCAGCTTTGGGCTTGACTGAATTTCCGTAAATCGTTTCAGGGGGACACAAGAGTGGTGCTTTCGAAAAGTCCACGGCCGACTTCCTTCCCAAGTCTGATCAATTTGAAACTTGTACGTGGTATATCGTTCCCGAGTCGTCGACGGGACGTTAAACTTTAACGTTTTTCTTCTTGTACAGGAAAAGGAACGTGGGCAATAAGCGCTTTGAGTGAACTTCTTGTGAGTGAAGTTGCGCAGTTATCAGGTGATTGTCATGTACTAAAAGCGCCCTTCGACGACCAAATGGTAAGCTATTCAAGACACGTTGTTTCTCGCAGAAACGGTCCGTGATTGTTTGTGGTCATTTTAGTAGCGTTATGTTCCTAAACAGTCTGACGATCGGGGGGTGAGAGCTTACTTGTGCCCATCACGTTGCAGTGGCAGTCACGCCGAGTGGACCAGGAACGGCGTGCGAGCGAAAACCATCGGATAGCAGGTTTACTGCGCGCGTATCGGCTCGTAAATCAGGCGCTTATTGCGGTTCTCCGGGTATGGGTTTTGGCGTTGACGGCTTAAACCGAGACAGCGGCGCATCCGCGATATTGGGTTTTGGGATGGGGGAGTGGGGGAAGGGATGACCCTAATTTTATTTGTGCCGCCGTGGACCGGTGCGAGCCTTAGGCGCAGAATGCGCATATTGCAGTGGCCGGCTGCCAGGGCCGGGGTTGCGGTAAGAATGGCTTCGAATTACAGCGGCACCTAGCCAGCGAGCCGCGTTTATATCTCGCACGCGAGAGCTGGGTGGATATCTGTTTCTGGCTGCTCAAAGGATTTCTGAACAAGTATTCGCTCATCGCTATCTTGTAATACTGATTTCGGCTAGGTATGAGAACTACAACAGTGAGCAACGAAATATGCGTCCGACAGATGACGGTAACTATAAAGATTGTTCAAATATCGTGTAAAGATAAAATGACGAGTAAGCTGCAAACCCCACAGCCGGCCGCGGTGGTCTAGCGGTTCTAGGCGCTCAGTCAGGAACCGCGCGACTGCTACGGTCGCAGGTTCGAATACTGCCTCGGGCATGGATGTTTGTGATGTCCTTAGGTTAGTTAGGTTTAAGTAGTTCTAAGTTCTAGGGGACTGATGACCTTAGAAGTTAAGTCCCATAGTGCTCAGAGCCATTTGAATCATTTGCATACCCCACAGATTGTAAACACCGGTTTCGCTGAGAGAGTCACGTGACACGCCGAACTTTTTCCATTAGCCATTGTGGCAGGAACTTTCTCTCTGCAGCACGATAACTACCTCTAATTCGGTTGCTTATAACTTGCATTACGTCGTTCAAGTGCGAGTAAGTGGCGTACGCCAGAATTAATTTCATGTACAGATGAGACGCGTGCGACTGAACGGCCGGCATGTAGACGTGTTATGTGTGGGGCCTGGATGTAGATCCCGGGACTACAGGGGACGTTTTTCTTTGGGGGGGGGGGGGGGGGAGAACTTGAACTGATTGCACTCTGACTCGATATGTTAACTGAGATGTTACTTGCAAGAGGAGTAGCTTCTGCTAAGGATCAGGGAGCTGGCGAGGGCAGGGAGAGCGGTGTGCTGACCTTGGACGTCTCCATATCACATCGAAATGACTCCGTTTTCAGAGGATGGGACGGCTGCCTGCCTTCAGTGTCTGGTCACGAAGTTACAGAAATTAGACTTGGAATGTGTGGATGTTTGGCAGAGCGGTGTCTGTGGCGGGACGCGCGAGGCGTTCCGCCGGATGCGCGGAGCGCGGTGTCGTCTTCCGCAGTGCTCTGCTCTTCACGCCTCTTCTCTTCTTCTTTGTGTGATTCTGGCCTTTGCAGAGTCCCGCCCGTGACCGCTGCTCCGGCCAACGGAGCGCCCGCATTTGGTTTCCCTCCCCCCGGGAGGCGCACTTTATCTTATTGCAGGCCTCACCTTGATACTACGGCCGCTCAACTTTTGTGTTGTGCTCATTTCGAGTGCGCTTTTGTAAAATAGCTATGTTTGATGCAACTGTTCACACTAAACTATCCTGTGCAAGCATCTTCATCTCTGCATAACTACTGCAATCTACATCCCTTTGAACGTGGTTACTCTTTTCGAGCCATTGTCCCCTTCATAGGCGTCCGTCCCATGGGATCAGTGGTAGACCTTTCATTAATTTCAGAACTCTCACGTATGTCTAGAAATGATTGTTTCTGATCATACTAAATCGCATATTTAGTATTGCCTAACGGAAGGGTAAACACTGTGGCTTTAGTAAACAGTGCAGTGTTCGGTTGTCAGGTTTTTCATGGGAAATAATACAGTTCTTCCTGTCGTGGCGGCAGTTCGTCGTTGTTCTGCAATATTCGAGCATGTGAACCTGCACATAACATTTCCGAAAAAGAGTACTCGGTCTTTCTGTATTGCTTCCTTAATGAACTATAGAAAGGGGCAGCTTCGACACCCAGAACAGTAGAAACATTGTTGAAGCATACACCCGTCCACAGTTATAACAGCAACAGCCCTTTCGCCTCCTACAGATCTTAATCCCGACAGTACGCTTGCGTTTGCCCATCCAAGCAAGCCTTGTCTAGACCAGAATCAGATTTACACCGTAGCGTAGATTGATTGCAGTAGAGTGAAAAGAAATACACTCAAGCTATACTGTAGAAGGGGGCCCAAGTGTAGAAGAAATACAAATTTCTACACTGGAAGAGAGGAAAAATGGTGAAAAAGGTGTGTGAACTTTTTGAAACAACATATATTGTCTTACACCTGATGGACTGCAAGCCAGTGCAACATCGAGTCATAAGCTTGTGAGTTCTGCAGTCTAGGTCCCACGGGTAAACAATAACGTACCGTATCAGGGAGACGAGATATTTCGATTCAATCCTAGGTTGTCAAAAGTTCGTTCTACCGAGCAGTTTGATGGTTGTTTTCGAATCGTTCCTACATCCATATGTAAATAATATAAAAAAGTGTACTTCGGGTTTGGTAAAGAAATGTGCTTACTTTTAAGGTGTAACAACAATGTATCTTCAAAAACATATTGACTAGGTAGCTGTTCAAAAAAAATGTTCAAATGTGTGTGAATTTCTAAGGGACCAAACTGCTTAGGTCATCAGTCCCTAGACGTATACACTACTTAAACTAACTTATGCTAAGAGCAAGAGACACTCCCATGGCCGAGGGAGGACTCGAACCTCCGGCGGGAGGCTGGATAACTGTCAAACGTTTAAGATAACCTAAGCTTTGTGTACTTCCTGTCGAATTTGTTTCCTGTGGCACAACACGTTCGCAAACCCAACAAATCAGTTAAAATGGCTTTATAGGAATCTTGCGCCTTCTTGGATAAATTTCTGCGGATGCCCTTGGTCCCCCTTTACAATTTTTACCGCCCCCACACTTCCTTCCATTACCAGATTGACGAGTCCTTGCTGACTCAGCATGTGTCCTTATCAACCGATCTCTTCCTTTAGTCGGGTTATCATCAGTTTTTTTTCTCTACTTAGATTTAGTACCTCCTTATTAGTAATTAGATCTGCCTATCTAATCTTCGTCTTTTCACTGAAGCTCCCATTTCGAAAGATTATTTACTGATCTCTAAACTGCTTGTCGTCCACGTTTCACTCCCGTACAAGGCTGCATTCCAGAAAAAAGTCCTAACGTATTGCCTGAGTTATACTTGGCAGACTTTTGTAAATGGACTAAGTCAGCTGTGAAATGAATATTTTACTGCATTTAAACTGCAAGTCGTAAGGTCAAAGATTCCAGGATGGCCACAATTACTTCCATGAGCCAATTGTCTTTATTCACAGGCGGCAAGGGGAAGCGTGTATCCTGTATATTGCACCGTGTACCAGATGTTTGTCGTTTTTGAGTAAAGATAAAGAGTACATCAGCCTGAAGGCTAAGTTTTGTTTCAGCATCTCAGTCCGTTAGGATGTATGGTTCCTATTGGAGGTAACATGCCCTTGTCTTCCTCTGATCTTTGAACTTTGTAAGCTTTCGGGTTATTGGTAGACGTACAGATTAAAGTGAACGCCGAACCGCGGTGCAGCTTGACGTCTTGCAGACCTGTGAGCCACACTGAATTATTTTTATTACATCACCAAATTATAACCGCTGACGAAAAAAGCGGTAAGTGACAGAAAAAAATCCTTAAACTAATCCCTGATCAAGGATTTAACTTGCGACCTATAGTATAGTAGGCTGACAAATCCCACGAAAATTTTAGAACTGATATCATAACGTTATATTCACGATTATTGACAGGAAGTGAATGCTCCTTATTTTGTAAAATTAAATTTTTTGTTATTCGTTCATCCAAACCTGTTTTTGTTGTTCTGTGCCATGTTCAGTGAGTATTATTTCATATCCGAAAGTTTAAAAATATATTTGACAAATAACAGTAATTACTTCTCCGAAAATTAAACAGTGCTCATTTTTTGTTTTACTGTTCGAATGTTGAACATTGCTTTTGACGTAAATTACCATTTCATTCTTCGCTGTAGAACATTGGTGCGTTTTACCCGTGAAGCCGGCCATTGTGTCTAACACGATTAGGTAGCTTGAGGAAACTAATAATCGATTTTTACGGCGTGGTGTGCGAGAATTTCTTCAGAATGCTCAGAATTTTGCGATGTTATTGTGTTCATGTACATGATCGTCTCTTGGAGATATACTCAAAATACTTCAGTGTGGAACGCCATGAGATTAGGAATGGGCCCCATGCTAAGGTTTGCTCCTAAAATTCCTGTTATAGTTCTAAGACGAGTCAAGGACCATATTTCTTTCCTCAATTTACATCTCGCGTGACGACCGTGCAGTAAGATATTGTAGGAATTAGGGTGTATGCTACGGTCTGCCGAACAGTCGCTTCAGCGACGAGTGGAATAGGGAGTGGAAAATAGTACTGGTACACTATATACGTTACACAGTGTGCTGTACCGTGACTTAATGCGAATAGATGTAGTTGTAGGAAAATAAAATATAAAAAAAAACACGAGCACACTTAGCATTATCATGTTCTGAACTCAGAAGAATTAGTGGGTCTGAATTAATCCCAAAGGCAGAAGATAAAAAGATACCGACTTTATAACATCGTCTTGAGACTTGGACCTCCCCGTCCAAATTCGTGTCGGATCGCTTAATATGCGTCGGACGGGCTAACACATAGGAAATAGAAGTTGATGAAAAGAAGCAGAATAGAAAGATTCAAGACTAAATTCTTATGCGTGTTTCCATCCAAAATGCTGCACTGTTGGCTAAAACTCAACAGGAGCCTGTTTGTAGATATAATGATTTCACTGCAGTAAAATTTCATCATTCGGGTCGACTTGCCGCATATTCCCGTGTGGAAAGTTGCAGGCATTGCGAGTTAATATTCATGAGCAACAGCTATTGGTTGATCATTAGTGTTTCTGTTCCATTATCAAATAGACCGCGTGCTGTGTAATGGCAGAATTAAAATTACTACTCCTCTGGGGCCACCAGTGCCAACTGCATTAGCTGAAACCGTCGAGTTCGTCAAATTCATTTAATGTACGTTTCTCAGATCAGCTGTAGCCGCTAGTCATGGATATTCTGGTAGTGTTACCGTGGGTTTTTGAAGTTTTTCAACGCTTGCCCGTTTCAACGCTTATCCGTGTGAAACTTTGACTCATTCTATTTCGTGCCTTATATGCAACTGGGAAGTGCATGTCGACTGAACTACTTCATACTAGTCAAAATATCTGGCGTTGTTCCTGGGCGATTGCATCCCGTCTATGTAGCCGCAGAGGTTACCAGCGCACCTGTCGTTTGGAACCAGATCCGTATGTTGTGAGTTCGAATCCTGATGGCGCTAGTTGTATAAGACATTGTCCGTCAAGGGGAGGAGAGTTTTTGGCGTATGCTTCGTGAACACCGGATCTCGCCACAGTGCGCTGGATTTAAACGTCTGCTCAATGTCTCGTAGAGCCTTCTCTATCTGTTGAGTAGAAATCAGTCATTTTTATATTGTTATCAGAAACAATAATAATGAACATATGAATCGCAAGACAAAGAAATTGCTAAAAATGTCCAACTGAAAGTTTTGCAGCAAACAAGCAACTTCACGGAATGTAAGTGCAGAAATGTGTAAACGCTAAGGGTGACTGCCTACAGAGAGATCAGTCGGTGTTGATTTCATTTACGTAGACAGTGAACATTGCATCGAACATTGAAATCGCGCCAACCCAACATTTTTAGGAATATGTTCTTGAGTAAGTTTCGAACGTTGATTCAGATTGTTTGCTATTTGTCTTGGAATTATCAGCCCTTCACTCCACCGGCTTTTTATGAAGTAATTCATCCGACTTGTTACTCCAGTTACCGTAGTTACTGGTGTGTAAATCTTGTCACCACCGGACCGCTTTGAATGTACAGATCGTTATTGATACCGATTTTGTGATTGTATAGCAAGTACTTTGTAATATCACTGTGGTGCGTGTAGTGATAATCTTTCTTTTTTTGTATTACCCTACATTTTCTATAGATGGGAGAAACATGCACACACCAGTATCTTTGTTGCTCACACCACGTTCAGCTGATACAGTGAGGAAGGAAGTTGTTGACAAATTCTGAAAGGAGGATATCGTCGTTCCTCATGTTGAATGGCTTAGAATTAAACGGTGTTTAGTATGGGTAACATACGTATGCTGTTTTGTGACCAAAACAAAATGTATCAGCAATTGTTTGACTAAACGTAATAAACTGAGGTAAGTTCTTTATAAAACTAGTGAGATGGGCTACAAAGAATTTCATATATTTTTAAATAGGTTCTGAAATAGCCGAGGAAATTAATATCTGTCTGAAGTAATAAATACGTTACCTTCCTGAAGGCTGTGCAGAGTCATATACAAACGTTCTGCCCTTGTGATTGGGGGAGGGGAAGAGAGGAGAGGAGAGGAGAGGAGAGGAGAGGAGAGGAGAGAGCGACTCGTCGGTCCATAGAGTGCCGTTTACGAGACTCCTCACTTGCAAGTGAGCCTCGTTGCTAAGACAGTGGCAGCCGTCGAAGTTGTCCGCCAATCTCATGGTACTCGAGTTTTTAAGAGAGCCCATTGTGCGTCGTTGTATGTACTGTTCATTAATGGCACTTTCATCTAAATCAACCTGTACGTCATACGCCATACGGCGCATGGCAGAAGCACACAGTATACCATCAATTTTATGCCACCTTCACGAATGGTACGCGGACTGAAAGGTTGGTCGATATCCCTCTGTATAAGCGCCAGTTTCTCTATTTTAGCGTTGTAGTCATTATGCGAGATGTATGTTATTGGAAGCAGTATCTCTCTAGACTTAACCCTTACTTATATTGCGTGTTTCAGGCTCTCGGCGATTTACAAATTCTTTGTCGCGACATCTTCAACTTTTATAGTCCTGTCTTCCTCAGTTGCGTGTAATATTACGGTATATTAATAATTTTTACTTATGGACCGTCTGACAGCAACTGAATATTCAGTTGCTGTCAGACGGTCCGTAAATAAAAATTATTAATCTTTGTCGCGAGTCTACAACTGCAATGTGTTGGTTGTCTGTGCGATACTCTCACGAATCGTGCAGCTTTTCTATCTCTCGCGTTAGTCTTAACTTGATGAGGATTCCTAAGCAATGAACAGTGCTCAAGAAATGATCGAACAAAGTTTTTTTGTACACAGCATCTTTCCTGCCTGATTTTACACTTAAGATTCTCCCACTAAATCTGAGTCTGTTATCTGCTGCCCCAAGCCTCGTTTACATGATCTTTTCATCTAGCAGACTCAGACTCCTGGGTACTATAAGACTGTGACAGATTCTTGTAACTGATCGCCGGTCATTTAGGCAAACGATGGGGGATCTTTTCGCCTACCTACATGCATTGCACTATATTCATTTGTGTATAGACACAGCTTGCAATCTTTGCATCTGACATTGATCTTATACAAGTCTGTCTGCGTTTCATTAGAAAGTTTCTAATTATGTCACTCCATCGTTCATAGTAGTGTCGTCTACGAGCATCAAAAAGTGAAGGACCCAGAAGACATGGTCAGATATCAGCGTAACTTCGTCTTCATACACCGTATCGGCGGGTATATAAATGGTTACGGAGTTACAATTCTTTGTGACATATTTATCGGCCACAAGAGGGCATTAATGTTGTTAAAAGGCCTGCTAGGGCCGTCGACAATGTCAGATGTTGAGTGATCCTGTGAAAGACAGTGGCGCCAGACACACGTATGATACAGCGTTATCAGCCCATGTCGGAGTTTGGAAGGACTCCTTATGGCGAGTTGGTCAAATCGTGGAATATCCAGATTTATAGGGCATTCCGATGTAACAGTGACACGCTGTTGGACTGCATAGGAACGTGAGGTCAGGAACTCGTCCTCATGGTTCCGGTCGAAGACGTCTGACCACCACAAGGCAGGATCACGTATTGTGCACCAAGCACATCGTAACCCCTTCACATCAGCGCTTGCCATATGAGAACAAATACAACATTCTGTGTCATCCTGCATCATTGATCGGAGCTAGCAGCAGCCGGATTGGGGAATTGCCGTCCCATGCGTAGGCTGCTGTTGGCACCAAAACACAAACGGCTGAATTCAGAGTAATGTCATGATGAATGGCGTCGCATTATGTTCACCGATGAATCCCGTGTTCAGCGATGAATCCCGGTTTTGCAGTACCTCAGATGACCATTGGCGATTATGCCTGCGGCCAGGAAAGAGCTCTCATTCTTCCAATGTTTTGAAGAGGCACTACGGTGTTTCTCCAGGTGTCATTGTGTAGGGAGACATCGGGTATAGCTTCAGCTTACAGCTGTCAGTGATTGAGAGAAGGCTGACGGCATAAAGTTACGTCACGGGCATCCTCCGTCCTCA
Source organism: Schistocerca serialis cubense (assembly GCF_023864345.2). Lineage (NCBI taxonomy): Eukaryota > Metazoa > Arthropoda > Insecta > Orthoptera > Acrididae > Schistocerca > Schistocerca serialis. The sequence continues at coordinate 245,711,794 of NC_064639.1, read as the reverse complement.
AGTGCTACTCTCATGCGACAGTATCGCGGCGCCGTTTTTCGATAGGGTAATCCTCATCCTCCCATGGAACATGCCTCTATGAACTATCTGCCTGATGTAGCTAGCAAGATCCCTAACAGAACAAGTGTGGGACCAGCTCGGATGGTGGCTCTGGCCTGTCCTTGATATCAAGGACCGTTTACAGCAGTAGTGGGCCAACTTGCCTCATGAGGGAATACAGCGGCTTTATGACGCCCGTCGCAACCGGATCGGTGCGTGCATCCAGGCCAGAGGGGATGTAACTTCTCGCTGACAAGTGTGTTCATACTGCCAAGTTCCTTTTAATTTGCACTCGATATTGTAGTCACAGAAATGGCATCACATACCTTCCATCGCATGAATTTTCATTTCGTTTCTTTCTCACTTTATGAGTGCCTCTCCCGTCACGCAGTGAGGATGTACACTTGTGGTAAAAACTTGCGGACGAAGGTACCTTTCGCAGGCCAAGTAACATAGCTCGATGAAACTTGGAGCGTACATAGGAGGAACTGCTTCAGCATAATACAGATAGAAGTGAAAGGAATGCGTCATGAGGCGAAGAGAAATGACACTTTTATTCAAAGACAAAAATTACACTGAAGTCACCATGATTCATGATGGTCCCCATAACATTACAAAAAGCGGGAAATAGTTCGTAATAGGGTGTATGATCACCGCGGACAGCAGTGCTTGCTCTGCAACGTGCACGCATGCTGGCCACAAGGTTTGTAAGGACTTCCAGCGGTAGGGCACTCCATTCTTCCACTAGCTCGGTTTTTAAATAGTGACAGTGAAAGTTACATAGTGCTGTTTTATCGTCTTAGGAAGTCGGAAAATAGATCTTATACGTCGTCTTCCCAGGACTATTCCTATTTCGTTGGTTGTAGCGCCGCAGAAAAAATGGAATGCAGTCGTTGGTTGATCACATATTTTCACGTTTTCTTTTCTAAGAGAACTCTGATTTCATATCACCACAGTATATATATATATATATATATATATATATATATATATATATATATATATATATATATATATATATACACTCCTGGAAATTGAAATAAGAACACCGTGAATTCATTGTCCCAGGAAGGGGAAACTTTATTGACACATTCCTGGGGTCAGATACATCACATGATCACACTGACAGAACCACAGGCACATAGACACAGGCAACAGAGCATGCACAATGTCGGCACTAGTACAGTGTATATCCACCTTTCGCAGCAATGCAGACTGCTATTCTCCCATGGAGACGATCGTAGAGATGCTGGATGTAGTCCTGTGGAACGGCTTGCCATGCCATTTCCACCTGGCACCTCAGTTGGACCAGCGTTCGTGCTGGACGTGCAGCCCGCTTGAGACGACGCTTCATCCAGTCCCAAACATGCTCAATGGGGGACAGATCCGGAGATCTTGCTGGCCAGGGTAGTTGACTTACACCTTCTAGAGCACGTTGGGTGGCACGGGATACATGCGGACGTGCATTGTCCTGTTGGAACAGCAAGTTCCCTTGCCGGTCTAGGAATGGTAGAACGATGGGTTCGATGACGGTTTGGATGTACCGTGCACTATTCAGTGTCCCCTCGACGATCACCAGTGGTGTACGGCCAGTGTAGGAGATCGCTCCCCACACCATGATGCCGGGTGTTGGCCCTGTGTGCCTCGGTCGTATTCAGTCCTGATTGTGGCGCTCACCTGCACGGCGCCAAACACGCATACGACCATCATTGGCACCAAGGCAGAAGCGACTCTCATCGCTGAAGACGACACGTCTCCATTCGTCCCTCCATTCACGCCTGTCGCGACACCACTGGAGGCGGGCTGCACGATGTTGGGGCGTGAGCGGAAGACGGCCTAACGGTGTGCGGGACCGTAGCCCAGCTTCATGGAGACGGTTGCGAATGGTCCTCGCCGATACCCCAGGAGCAACAGTGTCCCTAATTTGCTGGGAAGTGGCGGTGCGGTCCCCTACGGCACTGCGTAGGATCCTACGGTCTTGGCGTGCATCCGTGCGTCGCTGCGGTCCGGTCCCAGGTCGACGGGCACGTGCACCTTCCGCCGACCACTGGCGACAACATCGATGTACTGTGGAGACCTCACGCCCCACGTGTTGAGCAATTCGGCGGTACGTCCACCCGGCCTCCCGCATGCCCACTATACGCCCTCGCTCAAAGTCCGTCAACTGCACATGCGGTTCACGTCCACGCTGTCGCGGCATGCTACCAGTGTTAAAGACTGCGATGGAGCTCCGTATGCCACGGCAAACTGGCTGACACTGACGGCGGCGGTGCACAAATGCTGCGCAGCTAGCGCCATTCGACGGCCAACACCGCGGTTCCTGGTGTGTCCGCTGTGCCGTGCGTGTGATCATTGCTTGTACAGCCCTCTCGCAGTGTCCGGAGCAAGTATGGTGGGTCTGGCACACCGGTGTCAATGTGTTCTTTTTTCCATTTCCAGGAGTATATATATATATATAATTTATCTGTTTTACAGATTTGTAAATACTTTTTAAAAAAATCGAAATTATATATCTACAAGTAGTAAAGGGCATTTCACCCGTTTAATAGAAAGGAAATAAAAGCGCACTGATAAGGCTGAAACTTCAGCAACATATCTCTGGCTAATAGAAGAAAAGGAAAAAAAGTTGTGTTTTGCTCAAGGCGGATCTCCTCCAAAAACAAATTTAGTTGTATTATTCTTTGTGTAGTAATTTCGAGCCCAGGGCCGAAGAGGACATGAAACTGTATTGTCAGCAGCGAGTACTATGGATTAACACGAACGTATAAAATACGAAACAAACAATCTTGATCAACCTCTGCGAGTTTTTGGATAGGGCTCCGACTCACCCTACGTCTCCGAGTCGTCATTCCGGACAGATATGAGCAAGGTTTCGTACTGCGACGGAAGGTTTGTTTTTCATTGCTTACCACAACAGCTATGTTATCGAAGACCACGGCTCTCGTGCCTTTTCGTGTCTGTTTACGTTTGCATTCAGTTTCAGTGTAAACGTTCTCCTTGAACAGGGGGCGCAGATAAAAGTTACCCGTATAAGTATAAAGGAAATACAGTGAAATTACAGAAACGAAGTGGTAATATAGACTTACATGTATTTACAATGAAAAATACAGTAAACAGTACATTTATAGAAGATGTTGAAAGTGACCACCTGAAACATCGATACACAGCTGTGCACGTCTTAGCATATTCAGATACACTCGGCGTAAAGTTCGGATATGGATGGCGGCAATTCGCGGCTGATGTTGTCTTTCAGTGACTGTCGTGTGTGGATCTATTTCGCAGACGTTGCTCATCAAGAGTCCCTACAGGAAAACAATCACATGCTAGATCCGGCGAACATAGTGGCCATATATGTTTGCTGACAGTTCGTTCCTCAGTGAAGACGTAATGGAATCGTTCCAATGATACCTTAGGCGTGTGGCATGTTGCCCCATCTTGCTGGAAGAAGCAGTATCGTCTTTCACATTCAGTAAGTTGAACACAAAGTGCATCAAAAATTTCCTTATATGCAACCGTGTTGAGGGTCGTGTCAAAAAATATTGGTCCAATGAAGCGAGTTCCTGTTACACCACATCAAACACCGACGTTTTCATCATGGAGTTGTTGCTGACACACAGTGTTAGGGTTCTCTGTTGTCCAGTACCTCGTGTCCTGAGAATTCACATGATCGGAAAGATGAAACCATGCTTCATCACTCATTAAGTAATATAAAGGCTCTAACAAACGATCGTTGTGTTCTTCAGAAGCCACGTGCAGTAATCTACACATTTTTGACTGTCGTCCTCCAGTAATTGCTGCACAGCCGTCTCACGATATGGCTTCAAATTAACACTATCCAATATCCGCTGGTAACTACTACTACTTATAGGTGCCTGTTGGGCCGATTTGCGTGTTAAACTTCTTTGAGCTCTGAATAATTCTTCGGCGATTGTCTGCAATAACTTCTGGTGTACGAACTGAAGAAACTCTTCGTCGTTTTTCATTTTGAATACATCCATAGGTGCATCAGTTTTTGTACATACTCTGTGTTGCTCTCTTTGCTGGTAGTTCTCTGTTCAGATACTTGACCCCGAAACTTTCGCGAGTTTCCTCAATCGAACCTGTTTTCACGTATGCTGCCACAATTACAATTCTTTCTCCTATCGAGAAAGTCTTTCTGCAGACCGCAAAAAGAAACGTCTAACTTCACTGATGAAATGAACTAAAATGATGACAGAAGAATGCTAATATTTCAGAAGTCGAAATATTGCATTCACTTTAAAAAGGGAGGCGGGCAAGTTAACTGCGCCACCTTGTACATAAAAAGCCCCGCCGACAGTAAGAGCGTAGCACCTGTTGCATTGCACTGAGATCACGTCCTCACGTACGACGTACGATGGAAGGAAAGGTGTCCGATGCAGCGCAAGTGAATGGAACCGTGCAGTGACGATATTGACAGAAGTTGCCTGCGGTGAGAATGGCGGATGAGACGGAATTGCAGAGGCGCTCGCGATGCTGTGGCCGCCGCCATCGATTCGTCCTCAGGCGGCAGGGCAGCCCACCCACACGGTCTCCTCTCTCAAGGATGTCTTGTAGTTCGTTCTCAGGTCAAGCATGTAATTGATGTTACGTCATCCGGTTCAGCTGTCAGTTGCAGTAGTTCTCTCGAGAAGTTCTCTCTGTCTACAGCTGCACCGTCTGTTTGTATCGTGTCTCGCAGATTACACTGCTGGAACTTGATCTGCAAGTAATCTTGGATGAATGTGTGTGATATATGGAAAACGGTCATTTGCTGTTCCAAACGCGATATTTTTTGTGGGCAATCTGCTTTCTGCTGTTACGTGACCGAATTGGCGCTATAATTTTACATTTACATCCACATCCATACTCTGAAAACCATTTTAAAATGCATGGCGCCTGTTAGAATTTATTTTTACCGTTTCATTCGCGTATGGTACTTGGGAAGAATGACTGCTTCAGTGTGTACTATAGTCAGTCTAATCTTGTTTTTGTAGTCTGTAAGGGAACGGCACGTAAGGGAGCGGTATATTCCTAGCTTCCTCAGTTTATTGTTGTTCCTGGGAATTTGAAAGCAAGCTTCCGCAGAATAGTAGGCGTATATCGTCAAGCGTCTGTCAATTCGAGTTTTTCAGCATTTCCATGATGCTTCACCGTGAGTCAAATAAACGTATGACCATTCAGCTACCCTTCTCTGTATACATTGAATATCCTCTCTTAGTTGTAGTTGATGCTGGTCCCACACACTCCAGTAGAATCATAGGATCGGTCTCACGACTGTTTTTGAAACAATCTGCGTTGTGGACGCATTACATTTTCCCAATACCCTGTCCATGAACTGAAGTTTGCCACCTGCTAACCTACGATTGAGCTTATGTGATAATTCCATTTTATATCCCTACGAATTGTGCTGGTCTGATTCCATTAGCGACTCGTTATTGTTCTCACAGTATACTGGGTTTTTGCGTTTTGTGACTTGCACAATTTCTGAAAATTTACAACGAGCTGCCAAGCTCTTCACCACTGTGAAATCTTATTAAAAATCCTACTAAATATCTGTTCAATGTTTTTCAGACAGTACTTCATTATAAGTAACTACAGCATCTGCAAATATCGTTCGCTAGGTCATTAATATACAACATAAACAGCAAGGCTCCCAACACACTCCCCTGGGGCACACCCGAAGTTACGGCTACATCTGTCGATGACTCTCCATGCAAGATAACGTGCTGCGTACTCCCTACCAAAAAATTCTCAGTCCATTCACAAATTTAGCTTGATACCCTGTACGACTGTACTTTTGGTAATAAGGATAGATGTGATATTGAGTCAGATGCGTTTCGGAAATCGAGAAATACTGCATACTGCGCAGTTTCAAATGAGAAAGTGAGAGTTGGGCTTCACATGCTAAACGTTATTGGAATCAGTGCGGTTGGCATGTTGGAGGCCATTCTGTTTGAGGTTCTTATTATATTTGAGCTCAAAATATGTTCTAAAAGTCTAAAACAGTTTTTTGTCAAGGATATTGGAGGTAGCTTTATGGTTCACTTGTGCTACGCTTCTCGTTAGCGCAAAGTTTGTTGTTAGTGAGATCTTCGGTTTTTTATGGTTAAGCGAGAGATGAGTCAGCCGCAGATTTTGGAATCTGATAGGGATTCCATCTGACCCCGATGACGTGTTCGATTACGGCAATTTTAACTGTTTCTCAACGCCGCTGGCACTAATATCTATCATTCCACTCTCTGTTTCGCATGTACCTGTAAAACAATCACGTATCGACAGGGTGCAGATACTGCAAGAGTATAATAGACGGCAATAAGTGGAGACAGGACACACGTGGATGAACTTAGTACTACGCTGGTATCCAAAATTAAAGCAACAAACCGCTATTTCCCCGTCCTGTGTCTAATTCACGATATAATCACACATATTGTCAACAGATGTCGATACGATCGTGTTCTGCTCGGAAGCTGACATTCCAGTCAACGGACAACAACGCCAACGATGATGTCAGGGCACCTATCAAACAGGGTTGTGAAACTTCCTGGCAGATTAAAACTGTGTGCCGGACCGAGACTCGAACTGGGACTCGGGTCCCGAGTTCGAGTCTCGGTCCGGCACACAGCTTTAACCTGCCAGGAAGTTTCAAATCAGCGCACACTCCGCTGTAGAGTGAAATTTCATTCTAGAAACAGGGTTGTGTTTGCCGGATAGTCACACATGCACAGTCAATGTGTACACAATCTCACACGGTGCAGTATGGCACAGAGGAGGCCCCTACCAGACTGTCGTCGGTGGAGGCCATAGGAAGAATGGAAGCAGGAGAGTAGCGAAATGATGTGTCCAGATAGCTTAATGTGAATCGTTCTGTTGTTTCTCGGATGTGGCGACGTTTTATATAAGCGAAACTGTATCCCGAAGACCAGGGCGGGGCCGACCACGTGTGACATCAGAAAGAGGGGACCGTTCTGTGGCTGTAAGGGCACGACGGTCATGCCTTAGTACTGCACGGCAACTGGCATCTGACCTCTCAGCTTCCACTGGACGTGTTGTGTCGAGGCAAACGGTATACAGAAGGCTGCAGCAGAGTGGCCTTTGTTGTCAGAGACGTACTGTATGTTGTACTTCGTACGAGACTTCACAGGAGGGAACGTCTAGAGTGAATTCGTCAACATGCCACTGAACGGTCGAACAGTGGGCCAATGTTCTTTTCACAGATGAGTCTCGATTTCGTATGGAGAGTGATTCTCGACGGATTCACACCTGGAGGGAACATGGAACACGATTCCGGGACCCAAACGTTGTGGAAAGAGACCGATATCAAGGAGGGTCCCTAACGGTGTAGGCTCTTCGTGAAATCGTTCGGGTGACTCCTAAAGGTTTAACTTCTGGCAGGAAACGTGACGAGATCTTGGGACCTCATGTGCGGCTGTTGCGAGGTGCTTTGGGCCCAGACTTAATACGAAGTCTGGAAGATAATGCTCGACATCACAGAGCACAGGTGATTGATGTTCTCTCGAAAACTAAAGATGTTGCACGCATGGCGTGGCCTGCTCGCTCTCCCGATTTCAGTCCCATAGAGCATGTCTGGGATTCACTAGAGAGACGGATTGCATCACGTCGGCTCCACCAACCATTCTCTAAGAGTTGCGGGGAAGAATGGGCGACATTGTCTCTGCCTGGGACTGATGACATCATTCACAGAATGCACTGCCGTTGTCATGCCTGTATTGCTCCCAGGGATGGTCACACTCCATGCTGAGCACATTAAGCAGTTGTCGGAATGTGTGTACAAATCTGTTAAGTTAAGGTGGCAAAAGTAAGAACATTTTTGTCTACCATTTTGCATGTTGCAGTTGTTTACAGTTTGTTTTCTTTATATTGTTTTTGTTTTACTGTCACCTGTTTTGTGTCAAAATAAGCGCAATCTTGCAAAATTTCCGCATGTTGCTTTAATTTTGGACAGTAGTGTATTTTGCATGTGCCACAACTTGATTTTCCATCGTCGTTTGGATCTTAGAGTATTAAAACTAACTGCAATGCGTTTGCTTGATTCTTGCACTACTTTCTGTGTATTCGTTGCATTTTAGAAAGCGAGAGTGGCGCTCGTCTCGTAAAGGTTGTTCGTAATTTACATACAGTAACTTCTCCTCGGAAAGTAACATGTACAACTAACGAAAAATTTAGTTACGTCTTTACAATTCTGAGATCTGTAGGGTTTTTAGTGTGGTCGTCACCAGTTCCAAGTAAAATGGAATTGCTTGTCTACTTACGGCATTTGTATGTAGTAAGTAATGCCTTCTGTTCTTTGTAGGTTGCAGTCTTTCATTTTTAATTGACATTTAGTGCGAAATAAGGACACTGGCTTTGACAGGCTACCTTTGTGGACAGATCAACAGCAGTGTTCACCTACTTGCGCATGAAGCAGCGCTCTTTGTCTTATGCTCTCTCTCTCTCTCTCTCTCTCTCTCTCTCTCTCTCTCTCTCTCTTTGTGTGTGTGGTGTGTGGTGTGTGGGCGCGCGCGCGCGTGTGTTTCCACATTGCTAGAGCCGCGAATAGCGTTTTGTTCGTCCCCTGACCTTTCCGTGGTCACTGGTGCTTTATCTCCCCCCTACCTCATTAGGACTGGCACGATGTGCTCGAGTGAATTTATGAGGTGAGGGATGTTTTCCGTCCTAGACCCGCCACCTCTTTCAACTGCCCTGTCACAGACCGAAATGACTACGGGGATCGAGTAAGTAATTGGGACGACGAATCGAACTGAACGTGCTTGTAAACTTCGCTATTACTTGAAACTCTGAATCTAATACTAAGTAACTAAGCTCAGTGTAAGCCAATAAGGGAACTATTCCTGTAAGTTTTGCATCGTTGGCTTCCACAGTATTTAGCAACGGATCGTATTATCCATACATCACTGTTCAGAAATAACGGCAACGGTTCTGTTGTAATCATGGAGTAAAAGAACTTGAAGACTTGTTTCCATCTAGACATTTACTTGGTTCCATTGGAGGTGGCAAGCTCTTGTCTTTCTTAAGGTCAGAGTCTGTTTATCCCGCCACCAGTTATGGCGGTTCTAAGGTTAAACATGAATCCCGAACCACGGTCCGGCTTGTTATTTTCCAGGCACATAAAGAAATCCAAATCATGTTCGTTCAGTAAAATAGCGCTCCTTATTTTTAGAAAGTGACCTCTAGTTGAATTTTTATGGATACTTTCTCTTTAGACCGACATGGTACACTAAGTAAATGGTATTTTTACACTATGTAAATAATATTTTTCCACTGTGTGACTCATTACATGCACTCCTTTACACAGCTGGCATGGAAAAATCATGTTGTGTCTATCTGTTACTCAGTTATACGTGAACGATACTCTTCACACGTATTTCTTAGTTGTCGCGTGTGATTATTGCGTTTTATAAAATCCTCTGTGCAATTTCCAAGAGGTTTTCTTGTAAGATTGTGGATAAGGTTGTATCAGAATTTCGATATCATACGGTGCAGACTTTCGCTCCCGACATTTGTGCTTTTGGTGATTTTTAGTGTTCCGGACCTCAGTCGGTTAAAACGGAATCCTAATACGTCACTTTGTTGTTTTCTCAGAAATGGGTAGACGTATCAAGTTGAAAATTATGTCCCTCGGTGGTGTAGAAAAGGGAACTTCTAAGTCAGTGCAATCAAAAGTTACAGCTATTTATGTCGTGTTTTGACATTCCCGAACTCGCTCGTTAAAGCCTGTTGCATACTTACCGTTGACGTAGAATTCAGGAATTTGGCAAGAATCAAGGTTTCACGGTACAATTAAAGAAAATTTGTAATTACACCTCACGAAAAAAATATTTCTTTTATTGTTTGTTATCCGACGTCAAACGTGAAATTAAACATTCTCGAACGTCTTGGAATCCCTGGGACCGATAACAGACAGAAATCTTAAGAGATTCTCGATTCCCGTAATGGATGAACTGTTTGTACACTTAATTATTTTGTACAAATCCTTTAGTGCGCGAGCCCTACTCGCACCTATCCAGTTATTTTTTTAGTGGGTATTGCGCCATGGTCGATGTAAGAAGAAAACGCCGTTATCAGTTATTTATACTAAATAATTACCGCAGTTGGAAACCCTTGTCCTTTGTGTGCGCTGCTACTGGCGAGACCAACCATTGCAAGATCGCCTGTAAGTTTTTAGTCTTTTTCACCTTAATTTGATCCAAATAATAAAGAGTAACAGCTGCTTATTCGCATTCAGATAATACGATAGCGTTCCATTATATCTGACAAATGATGTATCACTTATCGCTGTTTACAGGGCGTTGAATCGAAATTCGCGCGAATCATGTGATGTGGTGTGACGCATAGCCTCAAATGCCTTAAGCAGCCGAGAGATAAGTTCCGCATTTAATAGACCAAACTGTGGCGAACGTCATACGGTTTATAGAGCGCACCAGGCGCCTCGTGACCGAGGTTGCTAAAGGAAAACATCCATAAGAACGATGATGATGATGATACGGTTTTGTGGGGGCACGATAGCAAGGTCTTTAGCGCCTATGTAATGTGGCTAGTGTTGAGGAAGGTAGTACAGTCTCTAAAATGAGAACTGCAAGTAAAAACGTAAACGAAGTTGTGAAAACTACACACACACACACACACACAAAATGGTTCAAATGGCTCTGAGCACTATGCGACTTAACTTCAGAGGTCATCAATCGCCTAGAACTTAGAACTAATTAAACCTAACTAACCTAAGGACATCACACACATCCATGCCCGAGGCAGGATTCGAACCTGCGACCGGAGCGGTCGACACACACACACACACACACACACACACACACACACACACACACACACACAAAAGGAACCAATGCGGCATTCGGCTTAAGTGATGTAAGGAACCGTATATCTTGTTGGCCGGACAGGAATTTGAAACGTCATACTGCCGAATGACAGTCCAGTGGCTAAGCCACAGCGATAGCTCAGTTGGCATCGAACTGCGCACAGAACTCGGACCTGCCAATCGTTATTCCCACGACGTTGCCAGATGCGTTTGCCTATTGTTGCAAGAATTGAGCTTGGTCACATGACAAGGTAAAGTCACGACGACAGTAGCAGAAGAGAGAGTAATAAGAGGGAAGGGTGAGAGAACGTCTTTTTCAGCTATTTAATTATTATAGGTCGACGGGAGGAAAGGATACAAGGCGGTGGCGAGACGAAATAAAATTAGTGTATTTACTCCAGATTGGAACAAGAAAGTAGTTATGCTTTCTGTCGATGAGACAGTTCTTTCCTTGATACTGTGAACTGCAGTAATCCTGTGGAAACTAGATTTGTTATGATGGCTACAGTCTTATTTCTGATAGATCAGGAACTTAAATGAAATGTAAATATTAGTTAAGGGCGTACTGTATACCTGTTTTGACGGTTTTCAACAAAATCATTTTGGCGATTAAGACATTTGTCCTAAACGTGCACCAATTTTTCCATTTCTCTCTGCAAACAACGTTCGAGCCATGTCATCATTGTGCCCTGCAATTGTTTTAAGGGACGTGAAACGTAGTCAGCCTAAGCTGGACAGTAGAGTAGGCGACGCATCACTTCCTCTTCGAAACCAAGGTTATTCTATATAAGTTCCTAACATCGAAGAGTTGGCTTGCTGATGCGTTGGCTTGCCGTCGGCCATTGTTGTGCCACAACAATAAAGGACAGCACGCCTCCTCTTTTGTTCTGAGTGGATCAGCGTAGCCTTCGCAATGTTATTTATGCAGTATGCAGCCAAGGTTATCGTCGTCATCAGTTGCGTGAAGTCGTGGCTACTTTAAATGTAGTTTATTTACAAGTGGAGTGTCAGTACTTAAGTGAACGATCAACCGAAGTAACTGTCAAGTTACTCCAAGAATTCAAACAAGACTCTCCCTTTTTTCTCTCTGCTGATGTCGACATTTTGATGGCAGCATATGTACAAATAATTTCTATGGTTACATAACGATCTTCGTCGTTTGTGAGTTGGGAACTGTTTCCAACCGATTCAGTCGAAGGTGACAAATATAACTCAACACTCGCGCTGTGCCGGCGGCCGCTAACCAAATGAATAAATCTACTTCTTATCCACGTAAGACCGTTGGGGCAAAGATTCTTTTCTTTTACAGAAAAACTAATGTTCGCAAGCACCTCCTGAGGTTCCCTTTTGACCACTCTCCCGTTGTAACAGCTTTTAAAGAGGAAGTTCAAAGATTAACTAATTTATCGATTTATTATTATTATTATTATTATTATTATTATTATTATTATTAGTACTGTTGTTGTAGCTTCTTCATGTCTGCTGATCTTATACCTTGAGAATGAGATTCAGAAATTGTAATTCAGTATACGTATTTTCGGTGATAGTCGTGGAATGTTTTTAGAGTACTAAAGTAAGCGACACTCCTTTAAACCTCAACAGTATGGTAAACAGGAGTTGTAAGTACTTTTTATTCTGGTTATGGGAGATACAGAGTTGAAAGGTAGCTGCTTCTTCATGTCTGCTGATCTTATACCTTGAGAATGAGATTCAGAAATTGTAATTCAGTATACGTATTTTCGGTGATAGTCGTGGAATGTTTTTAGAGTACTAAAGTAAGCGACACTCCTTTAAACCTCAATAATATGGTAAACAGGAGTTGTAAGTACTTTTTATGCTGGTCATGGGAGATACAGAGTTGAAAGGTAGCTGCGACGTAAAGTGATCGAATTATAAAAATGTCTGTTTTGTAGTGTGCTTGTTCTTGTAAGAAAATGCGTCTCGTGATTTAATCTCTCTCTCTCTCTCTCTCTGTATCTATTTTTTTCTGCACTGTCTCCAGTTCTTAACACTCCATATGTCTTCAATACACATCGACTGCAGCATTGCTTTATTTTTGTAGTCAAATTATTTTCATTTCTTCGTATCGCCCCTTTAGGAAAGTTATCTGTGGACCTCGTGTTTTAGTATTTTAACTATTCGTATGTTGTGTTCCTGTGGCGCCTGCCGTTGTCTGGTGTACTAAACTGCCTAAAAACAACAATAATTGCTGCAGAAACACTATGGTGGTTGACGAAATAAATCTCGGGTGAACAGCTTGGTATGAGTTTGCATAGGATACATACACACTCATACCAGGCTGTTCACCCGAGCTTTATTTCGCCATAAAATACGCCTGCAGAAATTGAAGAATCACTATGGTGGTTAATCAGGCGTTGAGATTTTTTAAAATATTTATGTTTAATTCTGCATATTTGAGGTATACAGAGACAGAACGTGTATGGTAAATATGACACTACCTCGTCGACTCCACCATGCGCGATCACTCAGTCATTAGTTGGTTCTCCCACGCCCGGGTTCCCGGGTTCGATTCCCGGCGGGGTCAGGGATTTTCTCTGCCTCGTGATGACTGGGTGTTGTATGCTGTCCTTAGGTTAGTTAGGTTTAAGTAGTTCTAAGTTCTAGGGGACTGATGACCATAGATGTTAAGTCCCATAGTGCTCAGAGCCATTTGAACCATTTGAACCATTAGTTGGTTCTCTGGATCACTTTACTCCACATAATTCGACATTGGCTCGCCGCACTGTCTCGTATCCTAGCGCTCTCTACTTTAACCTTTTACGAGCAGATCGAAATACAGTGATAAACAAAAGCATTATGAATACTGTCCTCTGCCACATCGAATACAGCCTCCAGATCGAATGCAGCCTGGTGGCACTGAGGGCACATCAGGCGGTAAGGGAAGTATGTAAGCCAATGTTCTGATCTTATCCCAGTTACCTTCTTTCTCCTCTCCTTTCTTTGTGAGACAGCCGCTTTCTTCTCCCTTATCATCATTATTCGTGTCCTACTGTGCTGCTATTTCTCTTCGACTTGCAAACCTTTCCTCAGCGTGGAGGTCGGAGGCTTGCCCCCTTTGTGGAAAAAGATAGGCGGCGAGGTGTCGCAGATCTAATGACAGATTACAATGCTGTTGCAGCCATTAGTGTTTCAGAGGACAGTATTCAGCTCAACATTGTTGAACATATAACCCCTATGTGTTTCCACGTTGACGCAATGACACCGTCAACTATGACTGCAAGTGGGCACGGAATCATAGGATTATCAATAATTCTGTATTATTTCACTCCGTAAAACCGTGCGGGAAAAACGAACACCTATATCTTATCATGCGAGCTCTGGTTTCCCTTATTTTATCATGATGATTGTTTCTCCCGATGTAGGTCGACATCAACAAAATATTTTCGCTTTCCGAGGGAAAAAATTGGTGATTGACATTTCGTGATAAGATCCCGCCACAACGAGAAATGCCTTTGTTTTAATGGCGTCCACCCCAAAACCTGTATCATGTTCGTGACACTCTCTCCCATATTTTTCGATCATACAAAACGTGGTGCTCTTCTTTGAACTTTCTCGATGTACTCTGTTAATCCGATCTAGTAAGGATCCCACACCACGCATCACTACTCCAAAAGAGGACGGACAAGCGTAGTGTAAGCAGTCTCTTTAGTAGATGTGTTGTACTGGCTCTGCCAGTAAATCGCAGTCTTTTATCCACCTTCCCCTCAACATTTTCTCTGAATTCTTTCCAGTTTAAGTTGTTCGTAATTGTAATTCCTAGGTATTTAGTGGAATTGACGACCTTTAGATTTGACCGATTTGTCGTGCAACCGAAGTTCAACGGATTCCTTTTAGCACTCGTGTGGATGTCCTCACTCTTTTCATTATTTAGGGTCAATTGCCAAGCCTGATGTGCCCAGCGGCGATGGCGTCTTCCAGAAGGAAAGCTATCTAGACAAGAATCGTGCTGTAGTGTTTCGAGGGTCATTTGTGGTAAACGCACGTTGATGTTTTGGCCAACAAATTCACTCGTTGCAAAACAACTGAGACCTGGTTGGGCGCCAAATCCGCGCCTACAAACGTCCTGTCCGTAATTTAAGGCAGTTGTCTGACGTGTACAAGGCAATTGGTGCTACATACTTCTGGAAATCTAGCAAGGATTTTCGAATCCATTCCACGCAGAATAGCTGCTGTATTGCGTTCTAAAGATACTTCAAGGAAGTCATTTCTTGGCTCATTAGTATATATCTCTCTATGCAGCTAATCCGCGATCTGTACTGGCGACCCAAGGTGGCTATGTTAATAACAATATTACCTATTTCTTTGGGTTCACGACTGACGTATAACTTGCAGATAGAGCGCAGTATGACATGCACCTATTATAAGGGATATTCGTAAAAATACCTCCTGTTTTTCGCGTTTTAACATCAGTCTCTACGTGTTTCTGTTCCAGAGGGTATGTTTTTTTCTACAGAGCGGGTCAACTTGATCTGAGGTGTTTTCTCACAGAGAACATCGAATAGTGTAATCTACCGGCATTGGATTCAACTGTTCGCTCATTCTTTCCGGAAGGGCGAGCGAGGTGATGTAGTGCTTAGCAGACTGGATTGCGGTTCAAATATCCGCTCGGTCATCCCGAATTTGTTAACGTCATCTGGGTGACAGAATGTGTTTCGGATGGCTTGCTAGTGTTGCGTCGTCCGTGTTGCGCACAAGCGTAGTGAACGTTTCCCTCAGTAGTGGAGCGGCAGGTGGAAGCGCCGCTCGCGTGCCTGCGCGGTGACGCGGGAGCCCTTCCGGTGTCATTACGGGAGCATTGTCTCGCCACGGGCCACACCTGCCGATCGGCCCAACTGGGTCGCCCTTCCGCTGCCATTTAAGCGCCCTGCCGCCGGCGCGGCACAGCTGCCTGCTCTTTGTGCTGGCCGCTACGTTACTGGCAGCACGGCATTTTTCCCTCTTCTAAAGATACCTCTGACCTACCGAGGTTTCACCCGCCTGTAATAATAGGCAACCCTATCCAGAAAGCCTCCGTCAGAGAAGTAATGGCGGTGCCACGAGATGCCCCTCATCCTACCCTCCATTCGCTTGTTCGCCAGGGGAAGTTTCCCTGCCGCCGTCGTCGTGGTCCAGGAGATGGGCTGCGCCCGTGATTTCACTACGCTGTGCAGTTACTCCATCGTTGGCGCAGGTAACATCAGATTGGCGAACGCAGATCAGTCCCCAATACGCAACTCTTATTTCTAAAAATCGATGTCTACAACAGTACTCCGCAAGCCACCTTATTATGTCTGACGAAGGATTCTGCGGATGCGCTATTTCTTAGCATTCATGACTTACCAGTCTCATTCGCCAGTTGCGCGCGGGGAGAGCGCCTCATCGAGAGTCCAGACGAGCTCGAACGTCACTGTTTTTTTCCTTTCCGCGAGATGTAAGTGAAAGGAAGTAAGTGTTGCACGACGTTCCGTGTACACCTTTCCATAATACAAATTATCTCGATTGTAATTTATGCCGTTTGAATTTGACAACCATTTTGGTCATATGATATTCTCCAAAAAAAAAAGGAAAAAAAAAGCCGTGACGAAACGGACCTTTCTTCAATGCACCATTCTGACAAGCAGTACTCTATACCGAGACGCATACTCCTCGAACCTAGATCTTTTACCGTAAGCACCGTTTGCAGTCCCATTACCAAAATTAAACGAACAGCAATATTCTTTTGGACGTTTACAATCATTGCATTACGTTCCTACAAGTTGAGAGTCAACGGTGAGTCCGTACATCAATCTTCAAGTCTGTATAAGTCATCCTGCGTTTCGCTGTAGTCTTCTGGGTTTGCAGTCTTCCGGTAGACAACAGCATCTTCTGCTAACAACCCACCGAGCGAGGTGGCGCAGTGGTTAGACACTGGACTCGCATTCGGGAGGACGACGGTTCAATCCCGCGTCCGGCCATCCTGATTTAGGTTTTCCGTGATTGCCCTAAGTCACTCCAGGCAAATGCCGGGATGGTTCCTCTGAAAGGGCACGGCCGCCTTCCTTCCACATCCTTCCCTAAACCGATGAGACCGATGACCACGCTGTCTGGTCTCCTTCCCCAAACAACCAACCAATCTTCTGCTAACAGCCTCAACGAGCTTCGAACGCTGTCTACCAGACCGTTTTCAAATGTGGGAAATAATAGGCGCTCCTCGTTTAAAATCAGGCATTGAATTCTAGGCAAAAGAAAGTCCTGAATCCAGTCGCGTAGCTGGTCTTTCATTACACAAGGTTGTATCATGTTCACTTGGTGACTGTGCGGAAC
Source organism: Schistocerca serialis cubense (assembly GCF_023864345.2). Lineage (NCBI taxonomy): Eukaryota > Metazoa > Arthropoda > Insecta > Orthoptera > Acrididae > Schistocerca > Schistocerca serialis. The sequence continues at coordinate 245,694,621 of NC_064639.1, read as the reverse complement.
GTGTACATCCGTCCCGTACATTCAGCCTGAAAACAAACCTTTCAAATTAGACTTTACTGATTGCGAGCACATACTTTCACCGTGATTCTATTCATATTTAACATTTCAAAGATAGAAATTTTGATGCATATAGGACGTTACATGTTGCAAACTGGAGACAGAGTGATCTTTGTGGACATCATGGGAGGTTATAGATACATGTATGGTAAGCTAACGCTTTGTGGCCTGTTGCCGATCGCTAGATGGTACCTAATAGCACAGTACACAGAGTGATTTTGCAGCTGTTAGTATGTTTTCCAACATTACTTTCTTAAAAGCTTTATAGGCATCAAAAGTGCGTTGTAGCCAATAAATATTACCATGAAAACAAATAAAGGTATTTTGTTATTTGAAACTCCTGTTGTCTTTATTTATTTGTTCGATGATAGTTTTCGCAATAGGTTTTAGGCGACCCATGTGTTTTCCAATACTTATTTACCAGACGTCATGCGGACTATGTACGTTTAATCGGAAAATGCAGGAAGGCACTAGAAGTGTTTTTACGTGATTCTCAATGTGCTATCTTTTAACTGGTTTGTGTCCTAAATAAACTCGACAGCGCATTTTGTAGCGGCGTATCCTTCGCCATGTCTCTCTCTACAAACTAGGCACTTCATTATACATACTTATTTTTGCACGATAACCAACAAGCAACTTGACATTTGGATCTGTTTATCTAACAGCATCATTAAGGACTGAGTGTCAGTTTCACTTATAGAATAGTTCCAGGTTCTCCAACTATATTTATTGTTGCGTGAGGGGGGAGACTTTATACATATGAAGGCCGAGGCGTTAAGCCGCCTATAGGCACCAGTACGGAAAGGTCATCGAGCTTCTGTGAACTTGTAGCGCAGTACTACAGCTTTATATAATGAACCCTCTCGCAGTATTCGCTCTACTCGTCTTTAATTCTTTCAGCAGTCTTTCTCGATGTTTCGAAAATGTATGCCTGGCGGTAGTGTAATGGAAACCTTATATGATTTGACAAGTATTGGACTTGACTCGTTTTACAAGTTATTGAGATGCAGTTATTTCAATCGGTAGATCGAGCATGGAACTTACTTATGTATCCTGCGGGTCATGTACAGAGATACATCCGCTTTTGAATTTACTGTATCCAAAATGTCGCCACAACTTACGCGTATTAGCTTTCAGCAAATTTTATGTAATCGAAGACTTGTAAATGTCTAATATTTGTGTCTTATTTCGTGCTTAATTTCGGAATGCGTAAATATAAACAGAAGAGAGAAATACCAGTTTCCCTTGCAGCCTGTTTAGGACACTTGAGTCTTGCGATTAGATACTGCCAGTCCATCATAACATGGGCTCCTTGGCTCACAGTTCAAGCACAGCCTGTCGTTTTATCTATGATTTTCATCTAATCAGTGGATATTGTTGCGCATATCAGGTACCTGGAAATTAGCGAAATGTGTGTTTTACTTTGTTTAGCAGTTGTAGGTGATAAAAAGGAGGAGTTTATTTATTTACTGAACATTCTTCGACGTTGGACACAATACAAGGGGTGGTTATAAACTAACAGGACTGATGCTGCCACAAGTAAGTACGCATGCGCCAAAGATGAATGACCAAGACTTGTGAAGCGTGAAGCCTTCTCAGTCGAATGCGGCATCTCTGGTATCTATAGACAAACCATTGTGGCCGTAATCTTCGTTTGTGTAAGAGCTGTTATTTTGTTTTGTCAGAAAAATGAAATTAATAGGCCTAATGAGGAACGAATTGTCATGAAGTTTCTCATGAAACTTGGAAAAACTGCATCTGAAAGATATCTTTTACTAAATGAAGTGTATGACGAAACTTTATATCACGTACGCGCATTTTTGAGTGGTTAACCCATTTCCAAGATGGCTGAGAAGACTTTGAAGGTGACTCACGCCCGGGACGCCCTTCAACATCAAAAAAGATGAAAATGTTGGAAAAAGTAGCTAATGTTATTCGATCTGACCGTCGCTTGAGTTTTTGATCAATTGCTGAAACTGTGGGAACTGACAGAGAATGCGAAAGGTAAATTTCACATAACCAGTTGAACACGCGAAAATTGTGCACGAAACCGGTGCCGAAAATTCTCACGATCTAACAAAAAGAAGCTCGTGAAAATGTTTATACTGACACTTTGAATACCACTAAAATGATCATAATTTTTTGGAAAGAGTGATAACATGTGACGAATCTTGGTTTTGCGCTTAGGATACAGAAACTAAGCACCAGTCCATGCATTTGAAGGGCCCAACTTCATCGAGAGCGAAAAGATCTCGAATGAGCAAATCAAGATTCAAAGCGATGATGACTATTTTTCCGACATTCATGAATTAGACACTATCATGTATGAGGGACAACCACAGCCATATGTAAACATCTTGAATAGTAACCTCTTGGCTTCTCTGTCAACATCAGCCGATCGGTTATTATTCAAGATGATCTAACCTGATGATATGCCTTATAGGCTAAGAAACTGGTCGTTACATAAATAAATTACTTACAAGCAGTTATCATTCGATTAATGGAATTGTGTATCTTCGCTGGGCTCCTGCAGTTGAAACTATTGATCAGCATTACTACCTTGAGGTCCTTACTCGACCCTATGAGAAAACGAGAAAAAAAAACCTATACGAATTGTGAGAGAACAAGTCTTGTGTTAACCATCAAGACAACGTACAGGCTCATACCTCATTATTTGTAAAGAGGTTTGTAGTTAAGTACAGTATCGCAGTGTTAGACCATTCACCCTTATTCGCCTGATCTAACACCATGTGACTTTTATCTATTCCCCAAGGTCAAATCTGTATTAAAAGGGCCAAGATTTCAGTCCATTGAAGCAGTCGAAGGGAAAGCGGACGATGCGCTTACTGACATTTAACTTGATTCGGAACATTGATCAGTCTTGGTCCTGATTAACCAACCTTCAGGCACTCGCCTTTATAGAAAGCATTGTGATTATGGGAACTACCACCTCACGGTGGTTCACCTATCATCTTGGGGATGGCCCTTACTGTGTCAAATTTACCTCTTTGTCGCTGTTCGGAATTGCTGTTGGTTTGCCAGGTCCTCAGTAGACGCAATGACCGTCACGTACATAGTCTGCCCATACGCGACGATGTCGTTAAACAAACAGGTCGTAATGGAATTTGAATGTATATTAAGAGCCGGCTCCTTATCTTCCTCTGCGCTAAACAGCTTCCGCTGAAGAACATGGATTTAAGCTTAAAGGCTGTAATGGTGTAATTTTTATATTTATGGTAAGGAGTAAGTATATTAAATTTCCGACGTAATATGCTATTGAGTTTCAGCATACTATTAGAGCGCTGCAACTTGTGTAGTTTAGAAGTGTGGAAGAAAAAGTTTTGGATGATAATTTTTGCCGCTGTTCACGACAAAGCACTGCCTGTGAGAGTGGAAACCATTAACAGTTTGTTTCTGTTCGAGGAGGTGACAGGGCCATAGGCTACAAGCACAATAGTCGCGAGAACCAAACTGGGGGATAAGGTTGAGTGATGGTGGGCCTGCCGGTCACTGGGATCACCGTTGGCACAAGAGAGCTGTGCGCGGCCTCCGCTCCTAATGATCTTTGCGACGGAACGCGGAACCCCTCCCCGCCACCCTTCTCTCTCTCTCTCTCTCTCTCTCTCTCTCTCTCTCTCCCCGCTCCCTCCCTCCCCCTTCCCCATCTCCCTCCTTCCCGCCCCTTCATCCCTCCAGCCCACCCTCCTGAGGATGTATACACAACGATGCTGCCACTCCTGTCAGATATTCTGTTCGCCTTGTCGGTTGTTTACCGTCATATCGTCCTAGTTTATTGGAAGTTCTGTACAGTTAAATTCGCTGAAGAAACTGAGTGTGCGAAGATGATGAAGACTGAATGGTCGAAAAGATATCGCTGAAAAGCGATTAGAAATTCTGAACTTGCGATTGAATGAGCATTTCGTGATTTGTCCCCCACCTAATCAATCCAGTGAATTTAATTTACTTTATTGTGGCAGGGTCAGCTACTGTTCTCCACCAAATCCTAAACTCTGTCCACATTCTTACGTACCCCGAGCGAGAACCTCTACTCTGGTTGTAGCTTCCGGAAACGATAGGTGTAGACATAAGTGAAAATGAAATTTGGTTAGGCCAGAAGGCGTGATGATATAAAAACAATATCCCATTTGTGTGAGAGTGAGGAATAAGCTGGCCATGGCCATACTGAATGAACCATTCCAGTTTTCACGTGAAGCTGGTTTAGGGAACCAATGGAAACCCTAAACTAGAGTGACAGGATGGGGGTTTTATGATGTTCATCCCGGATTAGTCCATGTCAGAGTAGGCGCGCTTCTTCATTCGTTACGACTAACGTCATTGCACCTGAGGAGAGTCTCGGGACACAGAAGCTAGCGCGCTCGATGAAAGCTTGCAGCAGTTCAATCTTGAGCTTGATGGCATTCCTGGGCCTCCGCACTGCCTTGCCGAGATCTGTGGAAAGTATGCGGCGCGCAAGAACGACTCGGCCTGCCAGGGACAGGAAGAAAGATATTTTTGCGCCGCAGGAAATGGAAAGTTTCATTCATCGTGGACGGCGCGGTACCACTTCTCCGCTTCCCTTCCGGCGCAGTTAGAAAGCGACAGGACCAGCCAGACAGACAGCAGCCGCCGGAGCCGAGGAATCTGCCTGCAGCCGCCGCTTCCCGGGGCTCCCTCTGGCGCCTGCTTCCTCATGCACTGCACTGTAGATGCCACGGTGTGGTCAATGTCGTAAAATGCGAATCTAGAATATTAAGTAGTTCGTAGAATTAGAGAGAGCGTTTTACGTCCGTGCATTATGACATGTAAGAGATCGAAAATCTCGTCTGCAGAGATAAAAATGTTTTTTTGTCCAATATAGATGAAGTGGTCCTCGGCGGCTCGCTTGGTGCGTTCGTGAGATCCAGGAGGCAGCAGACAGTGGTAAACAGGTTGATACCCTATTTATTCTTCATGAATTCACTCTTGTATTGAACAAGCTTCATGAAGGAATCGAAGAGATCCTAGCCAAAAAAGCTCGTTACGTCTTTCTCAATGGGGAGAAATCATCAAATAGGGAAGTACCTCCGAGTGCGGCTCAGCAGAGTACTGGAGGACGAGTTACTCACTACATATGTAAATGACCTGGTGGGTAACGTCGAAACGAGGTTTTACAATTGTCTGAGCGGTAAGTTACGTATGTCGTCCCACAGTAAGACCACTGCACAACAAGAGTGGCGCATGTTGTCGGTTTCTGCTGCGGCAGCATAACAGGTGCCTTACAGTCTCGAGTGAAGTAGCGTCGCAGCTGGAAACGTACTCCAAAGTTGAAGTGTATGAGACACTGCGATTCTTATAGACAAAACGCCTAAATCGGACACAGATTCACCGTGAAATTCTGGCGGTGTATGGACCAAATGCAATGTTGCGTCCAGCCGTAGTGAAATGGTGCCGAAAATTTCACCAAGGCCGCACAGATGTGGGTGACGCTGGTCGGGGACGAAGGCCGTCTACATCGACCACAGACCACAGACGACAAAGTCCAGGCAATCGAGGAACTGATTCGCAGCCATCTCAGATTATTCGACGATGAGGTCGTTCGCACAGCGGTTCGCGAATGGCTCCGTGACAACCATAACAATGTGTAACTTACATTTTGAAATACCCTCGTATACAAGGTGAGAAAAATTGTGTCACGAAATTTTGACCCTGGATAGCTGATGTCAGTAGGAACCAAAATAACTAATGTTGTGTAGGTCGACAACGCACCATTTTTAAACTCCGATTGGCCGTGAGATTGCCCTGTTGGCGTTCGTCGGTTGATGGGTACATACGAACGTCCCTCACCCCGTCACCGCCCCAACGTGATACGCACACGTGTCGAATTGGTGTTGCTGTTTGTCTCCACCTCACGTCAGAGGCATTCACACGGAAGATTCGCTGCGGAGCGCACACGCGTCACGTGCGATTTAGTCACACAGTAAGCATGGCGGCACATTATTTGTTTGAAGAACAACGAGATATGGTTTTTGTTTATGGACTAACCAGCGGTAATGCGAATGAAGCTCGTCGGCTGTATGAGGAACGGTCCCAGCAAGACGTCACCCACACCCGCAAACGTTTACAGAAATTTACAGGCGATTTGGCGAAACAGGCCCGTTAGCCATTTTCAGGGCCGAGACAATTTGTAAAAGATATTCTGTACGCGAACTAACAACTGTTGACGGGTTAGTTATCATGAAACTACAGTGGATGTGTCGGGACCCCGGCGGATTCGCTCCCAGAGTGGAAGGCTGGCGCGCTACCACCGACCGTGCGAGCCGCCTTGGATACATCGCGGTCTCCGGCAGGCAAAGCATTCGCGGTCATGCATTGTCCAGAGCATCCGACAATAGGGCAATCCCGCAGTCAATCGGAGCACGTTGCCCCAAGTTTCCGTAGTTTAAAAATTGTGCGTTGTCGCCCTACAAAACATTAGTAATTTTTGTTCCTACTGGCATCAGCTATCCAGGGCTAAAATTTCGTGACACACTTTTTCTCCATCGTGTATACTGTATAGGCAAGTCGCAACACGAGAAAGTGTTAGACAATTGCAGGTGGACCTGCGGAGAATCAACACTTCATGTAGAAATTGGCAATTGAGCTTAAACGTAACGAATCTAACGTATTGCGTGAAATCAATTGCAATGGTACATTTTTATTAGATTGAACCCTTGACGACGAATCACTGCAAACAGTTACAACTGTAAAAAATCAAGGAATATGCGTATGGGGCAGTTCAAGGGTAACGTCTACATGAAAATAATTACAGGAAACAAAGAGTCACTCTGAGATTCCTGGGAACACCCTAAGGAAGTGTGTTACAGAACGTTCATTCGACTAATTCCTGAGTATTGCTTGTCTGGAAGTGACCCTTACGACGTATGATCAATAAAGAAGACAGAGGAGATCCAAAGAACAGCTGCGCATTTCATCATGGGTTCATTAGACGATGCAAGTGAAGGCGCCGCAAGGCTTATTGTTAAAATTCTGAAAGAAAATCCACAAAGAAGGGTCAGGCAAGAGTGTAACGTTACTGTCTCGTTCATGTACCATACGAAATAACCTTCAGGGTGAAACGAGAAGTGGAGCTTACGAGAAGGCTAATCAAGTAAGGTTCTTTCCGCACGTCATTTGGTAATGGTTTGGAGGAAATGGCGGAGAATGGTGTGTGATGTAGGCCTAACTCTCCGTCGCATAGATAATGTACACACTATAATGTAGTTTGCGGAATATAAACACGTAGAAGAATATTTGAAGAAAGAGCACAAAGTAAATGCCCCACTGTGAGCCACTGTAGTCAATTTCTTTCCCTTATGTTGTGAGAACGTTGCGTCTTTACCGCCATTGAACGTTGACATAGTATCTTTATTTGGAGCGCACATGGAATTTTCATACTAATTTTTCACGCACCTCTGTTTGTTATTTACTTTATTTGCAGCAGTTTTCAAAGCTTTTCATGACTTTACAGTCAAGCACTTAGGGTCAGCTATCGAAATGAAATACGCCCGCAAGTTTATGTTGTTGAATGTACAACAGCATCCTGCTACGTAGTATATATAAGATTTTCAAGTTCGCCTATAGTGCACTGATTTACGAAGTTGATGTCGAACAGAACGACTAGCAGTGTGTTGTAGTGGTGGTATAGTATGCGATACGCCATAGTTACCGGCGGAAGATGGTAACAAAGTCTCGTATGGTGTGAATTTTGAAGTAGTAGCTGCGGAGCTGTTTAAACGGCGTCAGGATTAATGTGTGGTGCGGAACAGTTAGGAAACACGCAGCCAATCCCGTAACGCGAACGGCACGATGCGTCAGTCAGTAATAATCCTCTGAAGGCGTTCCTTCCTGCTCGTCTGCAGCAACGGCCTCGTGAGTCATGACTTGACGAGCGCCAGGCATTGCCGTTGCTAAGTGTTCTTTGTCTCGTCCTTGGAGATTATTGCTGCCTGTTCCGTGTTGTCCATTTAATGTATCTTTATATTCGCTTGCTCCGTTCATTTTACCGGTTTAGTTGTTCACACTTCATCCAATAATCAGCACTTGCTTTTTCTCTTGGTTGCATTTGTCGGTATGAAACTGTTAATAATCGCCGATAACCGAATCTTATACTTTTCGTGCAGTTTGTGCGCCACAGTTTCTAAGTACACTACTGGCCATTAAAATTGCTACACCACGAAGATGACGTGCTACAGACGCCAAATTTAACCGACAGGAAGAAGATGCTGTGATATGCAAATGATTAGCTTTTCAGAGCATTCACGCAAGGTTGGCGCCGGTGGCGACACCTACAACGTGCTGACATGAGGAAAGTTTCCAACCGATTTCTCATACACAAGCAGCAGTTCACCGGAGTTGCCTGGTGAAACGTCGCTGTGATGCCTCGTGTAAGGAGGAGGAATGCGTACCATCACGTTTCCGACTTTGGTAAAAGTCGGATTGCAGCCTATCGCGATTGCGGTTTATCGTATCGCCACTTTGCTGCTCGCGTTGGTCGAGATCCAATGACTGTTAGCAGAATATGGAATCGGTGGGTTCAGGAGGGTAATACGGAACGCCGTGCTGGATCGCAACGGCCTCGTATCACTAGCAGTCGAAATGACAGGCGTCTTATCCACATGGCTGTAACGGATCGTGTAGCCACGTCTCGATCCCTGAAACAACAGATGGGGACATTCGCAAGACAACAACCATCTGCCCGAGCAGTTAGACGACGTTTGTAGCAGCATGGACTATCAGCTCGGAGACCATGGTTGCAGTTACCCGTGACGCTGCATCACAGACAGGACGCCTGCGATGGTGTACTCAACGACGAACCTGGGTGCACGAATGGCAAAACGTCTTTTTTTTAAGGATGAATCCAGGTTCTGTTTACAGCAAAATGATGGTCGCATCCGTGTTTGGCGACATCGAGGTGAACGCACATTGGAAGCGTGAATTCGTCATCGACATACCGGCGTATCACGCGGCGTGATGGTATGGGGTGCCACTGGTTACACGTCCCAGTCACCTCTAGTTCGCATTGACGGCACTTTGAACAGTGGACGCTACACTTCAGATGTGTTAGGACCCGTGGCTCTACCCTTCATTCGATCCCTGCGAAACCCTACATTCCGCGGGATAATGCACGACCGCATGTTGCAGGTCCTGTACGGGCCTTTCTGGATACAGAAAATGTTCGACTGCTGCCCTGGCCAGCACATTCTCCAGATCCCTCACCAATTGAAAACGTCTGGTCAATGGTGGGCGAGCAACTGGCTCGTCAACAGTACGCCAGTGACTACTCTTGATGAACTGTGGTATCGTGTTGAAGTTGCATGGGCAGCTGTGCCTGTACACGCCATCCGAGCTCTGTTTGACTCAATGCCCAGGAGTATCAAGGCCGTTATTACGGCCAGAGGTGGTTGTTCTGGGCACTGATTTCTCAGGATCTATGCATCCAAATCGCGTGAAAATGTAATCACATGTCAGTTCTAGTATAATATATTTGTCCAATGAATACCCGTTTGTCATCTGCATTTCTTCTTGGTGTAGCAGTTTTAATGGCCAGTAGTGTACTTTTCGTGCAGTTTGTGCGTCACAGTTTCTAAGTATTTTAGAAGTGAAAGCAGGACCGGCTGCAGTATGACTTTGTTTTGTAACATCAAACACTATGCTCACTTCATGTGCCCTTCCAGTTTACCAGTGTTCGAGGGCCTGCTGGAAAGCAATGCCTCCGAAGTTTGTATCTCAAAACTCTTAAATCTTTAATCTTCATGTCTACATATTTGCAATTCTCTGTCGCTAGAGGGTTCCGAATTGGAGCATGTAACAAGGCGCTGCGTAACGTAAATACGTCGGTGTGCGTTAAACATCGTGCCGCAATCGAGTTTCGAATTCGATGAGTTCGTCCACACATGCAGCACCCTCTGTTTCATCATGATAATGCCAAACGACACACGAGCGCTGCGACATCTGCAACAATCCGACGTCCTGGGGTCACTCTCATGGGTTGTTCTTCAAAGAGTACCGACTTGGCCCCCATCCGATTTTCATGAGTTTCAAAAATGTAAAGAAGACCTTCGAGGACTTGTCTTGATAGTGATGAAGCAGTGCAGGCAGAGGTGAGGTTGCTTCAACAAGATCAAACAGTCTCCACTGACGGTATCAATAAACTGGTCTTTCGTTGGCAGAAATGTGTTCGTTGCCAGGGTGAAGTGTTGAGAAATGAATATGACATGAAAGAAAGGAGACGTTGACTGTCAATGAAGATAGTTTTATTTAGCAATATTTAAGGGTGTTCACACAAAAATCGGAGGCGTTGCTTTCCAGCACGCCCTCGTAATTTGTGTGTCTGTTCGTGTGTTTGTTTGTGTTGTGATGAAACTATTTTCGTGGTAGCCATTAGTTAATTATTCTTGGAAAAGCTAAGACACTGAAATGAATAAAAGACTTTATTGTAATCTTCGCCTACAGTCTTTTCAATAATGTATTTAGTCCTCCAATGTACAAATGGAAGCAAATCATCGTCCGGGCATCAGTTGGTTAGCGAAGGATCTTCATTGTGATATCAGCACTCCAGAAACGCGTATCTGCCAAGTTTTGACGTAATAAGTTTTTGTTGTAAAATTTAAAAATCCCTTAGACAATGCCAATTATACAGGTACATCTACAAATGCTCATCGATGTTTAATGATAGGGGCCTGATTATAAACCCCTTAAAAACAGCGAAATGTGTAACCATTTATGATCCAAAACTTATATAAATATAACTTTAAAAGTAAAATTAGACTTATTTAAAAATATACGTGTTGATTTTTTATGTACCGTATATAATACATAATTCAGTTCTGAAAAAAATTTAGTATAGTATTTACTTTTTGAAGCATTTGAAACTGGCTAGCACTTATGTTTGAAAAGTGTCCTGTGTCTGAAAAAAACATGCAGTACATTGTAAACAACAACACCTATCCAAACAATAAAACCATGTTTTTACTACTACACACCATATGTTAAGTATTTCAAATTAGTTAACACGTCCTAACAATCTTCAGTTTCTGTAAAGTTGCACTGGATCAGAAGGTGCATTTTCAGTCTTTCTTTTTAAGAGATGAACTGTTATCCGTGAGAATAGTTCTGTTCCTGTGGAAGCTCCTGTCCTCATAACAGGACGTTACAGGAGCACATTTGAAGGCGGCAAGATCACTGCAGGCAAGCTTCGGTCATTGGTTTTGCACATTGTGGAATATGAAGGCTCCCGCTGGAGAACACTTTGCAATTTGTTGTTCACTTTGTCAGCCAAATGACCACCAGTTCGACCCAACTCGTTATACACATATTGCACAATATCAAGGGCTTCACACAGTTAAATACCTGCAGCTTTCAGTCGTCTGATGGCTTTTGATACCACTGAAAAGTTGACTTTCATGTACATCAAGTTTCCAGACAAGGTACTTAGAAAGACCCCTATCACAGTTTTGACAGCACTTGATTTATCGCTATCAGGCTCACAATTTTTTGTCTTTATGTTTGTGACGTTGGTGCAGTAATACTCATCATCATTAAGCCAAGAAACCCATTGTGTCAGAACAGGCTGAGGGGGGCGGGGCAGTGGAAGTGTTTGTTCCCAGAATTTCTGCACCCGTAGTGGAGTTTCACATAGATTTTCTTGCGACAGAAAATTAATTTGTCCACATCAGGATAATTTAATAGCACTTCTTCTGCAACTCTTCTCACTTATGTGGAAGGTAAGTCACACACCATACTGGGGAACAGAATCTGAAGCCTCGTGGCAGTTTTAGCCACATTTGAAGCACTATCTGTTACAAGCAGGAAAATGTTGTCTGTGTTCACACCATCCTGCCACAGTAGCTTCATAGAATTTTCAAACAAAATAGCAGTTGTCGATTTGTTTACTCTCTCTACAGTTTCGCATGTTAGGAAGAACATTTTTTAGAACACCGACAAATACATTTGCAGCATAACGCCCGCTCAGAACGGTGGTTTCATCTATGGGCACCTGGACCTTTTGATCAGCAAAATTAATTCGTATTTTTTTGAGCATCTTCTCGTAGTTCTTTCTCAACATAGATTTATTTGGAACTGTCTGAAGCGTGAATCTACATTTTCTCGGATGGGACACTGCAAGACACCAACATAACGCAAAAGTCCTTGGAGAGTGATTGCATGGTTGAAGATGGACCTGTCTGCTCCAGTAACGCGTTTGTCTGCAATCATTTTCACTATTTATCTTCAGGCAACGGCTGTGTTTGACAGTATGACAGTGTTGTTGCAAGTTAAAGCGCTTTTCTGCACGTACTGTAACGTCAAATAGTTAATACCAGGGTTGAATGAAAAGTAATGCCTCCACCTTCGGTAATTGGTTTTGGATGGGGATATTTTAATAAGTCAAACGCAGAAATAATCATAAGAATGTGATCTGGAATTACCAGTATTCACTTTCCCACATAATCACCAGCCAATTGGATACATTTCTGCCAACGACGAACAAGTTTTCTGAAGCCGTCACGGAAGAAGTCGACACTCTGTTTCCGCAATCACAGTCTCACAGTTCTCCCAACGTCTTCATCAGAAGCACCACGTTTCGTCTCCTGTCACAATTGAGTGGAGAAAGGCGTCACCTTCATTCTCGTAACGCGAGAGGAGTTCCTGGCAAATTTCAAGTCTGTGCGCTTTAATTTCAGAAGTCAGCGTCTGGGTACCCATCGTACATCTTCCGATAGCCAAACAAAGCAATTATGTGAACCGCACGTTCTTGTGAAATGCCGATTGTGGTTGCAATTTTTCTCTGAGTGATCGTCCTGAATCAATATGTCAACATTTTGCTTGTGAAACTCGGTGGTTGCTGTCACAGGACGTCCAACTCTTTGTTTTCACGCAGGTCAGATGTTCCCGCCTTTAACTTACTCGCCCAACGACGCACAGTACTCACATCAACACAATCACCATTAACTGCTTTCAATCTCTGATGAATCTCCTTTGGGGTGACACCTTCTGCAGCCAAGAATTCAATGACTGCACGTTGTTTAAATCGCATTGACCGATCGTCTGCGCAGGTTTCCATACTTTACACTGTAACAATACAACCGTTCAATGCTATGGCTTCCCGCCAACTGGAGCTGTAGAGAAGAGGCTACGTAACAAGCCAGTACCTGCCGCAATCCAATGCTGCCAACTGTTGAAGAGTTACGAAGGTGGAGGCATTAGTTTTCAATCAACCCTCGTAAAATAATGTTTCTGTCAGTACTGAAAACTTTCTCTCCAAGCTCACGAACGATACTTTGCAACTTCATTCCTGTTTTATTTTCGGCATTTTGAACCAGATTGAGTTTGTATTCAAAATGAATAATGTGACCCGTTTGCGATATTTATTACGCCGAAAGCCACCTTTGTTGCCTTCGAGAGCATTTTCTCGACACCACGCAACTGTAACGTCGCATAGTTTATAAAATTATGTTTCTCTGCCAGTGCTGAAAACTCTCTCTCAAAGATCACGAACTAAACTTTGCAACTTCATTCCTGTCGGAGCATTTTATTTTCGGCATGTTGAACCAGACTGAGTTTGTATTCAAACTGAATAATGTGACCCCGTCTGCGATGTTTATTACATTGGAAGCTGCCTTTGTTGACTTCGAGGGCGTTTTCTCGACCCCACGCAAAAAGAAGCATAGTAGTTGTGTTTATTTGTAACAATACCTCCTGAAACATTTTTGGTATAAGTTGGCCGAAGTTTGACCAGTTATGGCAAAAATTGGGCGAAATATGATCTAATACTAAAAAAGATGTGAAAATGACTATATGTAAACAATAACAAACATTTTTCTACGCGTCACTGACTGGATCGTGCATGAATTATTGTAAAATTCACCATTAAAGTTCATTACAAATATGACTTGTCATTAAAATCCAGGCCATATTAATGATTCACGGCATAGGATCACAATTGCTCATTATAATTTGTACCACTTATTTAAGCCGACTAGATGATGATGCTAGTCGTTAAACATAGTAGTATTTCAGCTTCTTCCCTTTTTTTTCAAATTGTATCCAGTAATTTCCACACTAATACTGCTGAAGCTCATTACATTGAGTAGGGTTACTGAGTGTTTATACTACTTCCACGAGGCAGGCGCTTTGTCATCCTCAGGAACGCTATAAAGAATTTCTGCAATATTTGGTACGTGGAGGAGCTTCAAACTTAGCGGCTGTACAGTTCTAAAATTCAGTGGTGAAGAAACTCGTCGAATGTTCTACATGATGTGACGATGTGTAATCGTTCGGGAACAAACTGAGTATTCATTCATTTGTTCAACGTCAACGAAAAAAATAATACGAATTAAAATAGCAGTGGAACTAGAGTACCATCATTCTGACGCAGAGATACTTGTCATATTGGAAACGGATGCGCGCGCGCGGGTGTGTGTGTGTGTGTGTGTGTGTGTGTGTGTGCGCCTGCGTGCGTGCCTAGAAGGTATGTTCTTTATTCATGCACAGTATTTCGGCCACAGATGTGGTCGTCTGTCTCAATTTTTAGTCTAGAGAGAGAACATCTTACAATAAAATTTTTCGTTGTTCACACTGCTTCTGATCGGAGTTATTTTCGTGCTTTCTAAGATTACCATCAACTTATTCGTCAGAAGATGACTGACTTCGTGTAGCGAAGTTTGCCTCCTTTACAGCGACATTTAAGATTGTCATTGGTCGAGTGATGTCGCATAGAATTTTAGCTGCTGTTGACGGTATGACGTCACCGGATACACATGCGCAAATGCAGGAATCGTGTAGTGTGGCTGGCATGATGCCTCCCCTCTCCCAGTGAGCCTCGATTGGAGAACGGAGACCAGCCCCCAGAATCACCAGTCTCCTTAGGAGTTATGAAAACGCTCGAACTTAGTTCTTCGCACTACTCTGATTATAATCGCCGTATCTGCTCTCCTGGACTTTTACTTACTGCCCCTGATGACACATGTTGGTCAGTCCTCGAAGTAATGTGCACGAAGTGGAGTGGTCAAATCGGCTGAGCACCTGAAAGCATAGCTTTTATCTTATCGTCGGAAAACCTTGGAAATCACAACTTCTGACGTTGCTTGGTGCTTAAATTTAAACGAATTGTATTTGCTCCTCTAGTGTTGAGGCCAGTGGACCGCGTCGAATGATAGTGCGTCCGACGTTGGGGTCGATATTTTGTTTGCTTTCCAACTTGAAAGGACGTTGTCTTGCGGAGAGCATTCAGCTAAGGGAATAACATAATATAATAGCTTACAGAGTCTATGTCATTGAAGAAGTGCCCGATATAAGATTACACATTGACAAAGCAGAGAGTAGTTTTGAACCCTGTAGTTTACGTATTTAAGTTGGGTGTGTCATACATATCAGTTTACAATTTTGATAAGAGCTGAAACATTATCAGTCTGTTTGTACACAGAATGACCCAAACTTTGGGGTCAGAATTGTGCAGCCGATAGAAGACACTTAGCTGAGTATTTTGAGATAAGGATTCAGTGGTTGGAAAAATGAATATTTCAGGCGGTATGAGGTCTTGAGTGAGCCGTGCATATGAGGCACATGTTTGTAAACAGCCAGAAAAAAGTAGGTGGCTCTTCCTTGCAATGTGATGTGATGTGCGCACGTTGGAGCTAACCACTGTTTATAGTTAATGACTGGTGGTCGAAAATGGAAAATTATCTACTTATTGTAGGAACTTACAGTCATGCCTCCAGTGTATGGTGCAGCAGATAGTGGTGCCCGTAAAACCGAACAAATGAAAAGAAAAATGTTTCGCAACAGGCGTCATCTTAATCGAAAGGAATTCTTTCGCTGTTTTAGAAACTGGATCGATAAGCCACAGATAGCTGGTCAAGGATCTCGACAGTGAATTGTTCTTACAGAAGAATGCACGGAAGACGGTGTTCGATCACGCCTATGTGGATAATCAACGGGCACCCGTCGATTTGTGCGTGAAGTTCACACTTTGATTATAGTTGTTGTATGGAGGGCACTGTTGGAACAAAAACTGCACCGCTGTCATAAACAAGTGTGCAAGCAAATGATTTTTAATCCGAGGTCAGTTCTGTCAATGGATAATCCAGAACAGTATTGCAGTGCCGAACTAGTCACTGTATTGTTCCCAAATGAGGCCTATTTCAGCAGTGACGGTGTCTTCAGCTGCTACAAAGCACGCGATCGACTAACAGAACATAGTTGGTTTGTCTACACCAGTTGCAAGTAATATTATATTAACCGTTTGTAGGTTAAGTCTATGTGCAAGTGAATAAATGCAAATTTCATTTCGCCAGACTGTTTCGCGTTAATTTATTGATATGTTTTCGGTGCCAGAAATACATACACATTCTCACTTAAGTGCAGCTGAGAAGTACATAGCTCACTATTTGATTTAGAAGTGCTGCATTTAAGTGAGGATGTGTATGTATTTCTGGTCACTGAGGTTGCCTCAGTAAATTAAAGCGAAATGCATCTGACAAGACGAAATGTTCATTTACTCAGTTGCACTTACACAGACTTGAAGTAAAAAATCTTTAATATGATAAGAAGTCCTTGTTTGCTGGCGCCCCGACTGAATGCTAAAGATTACCTGGCGTTTGTTATAGGTGTGCTGTTGTTGGAGAATCGAGATCTGGTTTGCAACAGAGGATGTAGTTCTAACATGACGTGATTTAATATCCGTTTATCCGTAGATTTTATATGTACTTGAATCAACGAACTCAGTTACTTAGATGGCCTTGTTTGCATATATCGTAGTAAGTTTAATTTTGATATCATAATCTCGTTCAGCGCCGAGTACTTCACAGGTTGTTCTCAGACTGAAATGTTCTCTCTTATTAAACTAAAAACTGCGAAGAAAAGAACGCGGTTTAAATGTTGTTAGAAGCTTTTCTACATAAGGCATTCAGTAAAATGAATGTCGTCTTTTGCTCGTAATTTCCTCAACGGCCGTGCCAATGTTGACACACTAGTTCCTGTCAAATCATCGAAGTTAACGCATTGGCGGACGTGTCCAGTACTTGGGTGAGTGACCATCTAGGGTATGCTGTGTGCTGTTAACAATTTTCCCTTTTCCTTTGTCTTTACGGCAGAGGGAAGAGGAGGTTCAAATGGCTCTGAGCACTATGGGACTCAACTGCTGTGGTCATAAGTCCCCTAGAACTTAGAACTACTTAAACCTAACTAACCTAAGGACAGCACACAACACCCAGCCATCACGAGGCAGAGAAAATCCCTGACCCCGCCGGGAATCGAACCCGGGAAGAGGAGGGATGATAGTGTAAAGTCCCTGACCACCAGTCTTTGCGCCAATGCCCTGTATTAGATTCCAAACCTCTCCGCAATTCTCGTGAAGTTAGGACATGCCACACTGTTCATGGGGTGATCCGTCCGTCGGATGAGGACGTAAAGTTTGGCGCCCCCCTTGGTGCTCTTCGAGAGGAGGAGGCTATGTGCCTGCACCGGGTTTCACCCTCTCCCTTCTCTCATTATCTCCAACACACACACACACACACACACACACACACACACACACACACACTACAGGCTACTATACTTAACAGATATTGGCCTACTTCGGTACACAGCTCGTACTTCGCGTTGGAAGGATCTCTGCAGGCACAAAGGATAGGAAAAACCTTTCCATTAAGACAGCTGAACATCTACTTCGCAGTCTCCCAGCCATTCATGCTGCAAAACTTTAATTTTTACTCACTTCTTGACAATAGGACACTGGTAATGAACTAGGTGCTTGAATTGAAACAATGTGCTAAAGTCGAGTTTGCTGCTTACGACGCAAACATTTCGGATCGGATATTTTCTGTCGAAAAAACAGAATAGGTGAGATTTGCAGTTCCATGCAATTGTATGGAATGTCTCTGCGCAAAACAACTCGATGAGAAAATCGTAAGCGTTTTTGATTGCGAATAGCTGATATTAGTTCCACGACATTCGAGGTAAAACATTTGTTTTGGTTCCGACACGACAGCATTTTCAGTATCTAGCGCTCGTCGCCATCGGTGTACATAATGATTAGCGTAATATCAATTATTATTTATAGGATTGGGACCCAAGGGTCCTTATACCCATCTACATGAACATTTCATGTGACTAGCCAAGCGCCGGCTGCGGTGGCCGAGCGGTTCTAGGCGCTTCAGTCTGAAACTGCGCGACCGCTACTGTCGCAGGTTCGAATCCTGCCTCGGTCATGGATGTGTGTGATATCCTCAGGTTAGTTAGGTTTAAGTAGTTCTAAGTTCTAGGGGACTGATGAATTTTGGTGTTACAGCTTTCAGTATGGAACGGGTCTCGTCTGAAACATTTTACAACCTGAAGGATGTTGAGATATGTAGACGCTGCATGATGCCATATGGGGTATGAACACAACGTGACTGCTTGCGTTATAGACTTGTAAAGGAGAAGATTGTTTTTCATATTTAGGGACGACATTCTGTCTAGTAAAGGACGTAAGGCAGCTAATACACTGCTTGAATTGTTTGCTACGTCGGTTATGTGTTTCTTATGGGTAAGACGTTCATCCAGAGAACTCCAAGATGTTTGGCAAAGTGAGTCCAAGGAGTGCTTTCATTGAATAACAGCAGTGGCGTATGTAAATCATGTCTTTTTCTTGCATAGAACTTAGCTTGTCTTTTTCCTACATTCATTTTGAGCCGCTGTTCTGTAAACTACTTTTAAAGCAGTAGCAGAGCCCATTAGGGTTTATCCTGAATGTTCGGTATATTGTTGTCGGTGCAAATACATCACTGTATCACCAGCGAAGGAAGCGATGTTTACTGAATGTAGTCTGTAATGTTAGATAAGTACATGTTAAACAGTGTAGGTCCCAAAATGGGAGCCGGCCGGGGTGGCCGAGTTGTTCTAAGCACTACAGTCTGGAACCGCGCGACCGCTACGGTCGCAGGTTCGAATCCTGCCTCGAGCATGGATGTGTGTACTGTCCTTAGGTTAGTTGGGTTTAAGTAATTCTAAGTTCTAGGGGACTGATGACCTCAGAAGTTAAGTCCCATAGTGCTCAGAGCCATTTGAACCCAAAATGGGACATTGTGGCTCGCCAGCGCTTATAGGGCAGACATCAGAAGCAGTGTCGCCAGTGAATACAGTAAAACTAGAATCTTTAAGACACGAACTAATTAATCTGCCAACATACCGTGGAAATTTTATTTTTATCAACGTACATCATTGTGCAATACCTGTGAAAGTTTGAGCAAGGCCCAAGTATACGACTGTCGTGGAAGCAGAATCATTATTTTAGCCTAGTATTTTAAATTTGCACACAAATATTCGCGACGCTCGAATGAGAACTACCTCGTAGCAGCTGTCTGTCTGCCGTGCGGCATCGGATTGATGTGGCGGAAGGTTGCGTGCGCGGTATCGAGCGAAGCCAGAAAACATGTTGCCGTGCCGCGGCGCGCTGCGTATATAATAAAAACCGCAGGCGGTGTCGCAGCC
The DNA here is from genome assembly GCF_023864345.2 of Schistocerca serialis cubense. Classification (NCBI taxonomy): domain Eukaryota; kingdom Metazoa; phylum Arthropoda; class Insecta; order Orthoptera; family Acrididae; genus Schistocerca; species Schistocerca serialis. The sequence continues at coordinate 245,675,079 of NC_064639.1, read as the reverse complement.
GCGAGGCCTCTGCGAGGGGGCCAGTGCCGCGGGGAAATTAATAAACGTAATTTGTTCCGTCGGATCCTGTAAGAGACCAATATCATTCACAATTTAATTAAACCGACTGCTGGAGATTAAGGACAGCCCGCAGCCACAGAAAAAGGCCAATGCCGACGGACTACGATCCCGCGTCACAAGACAAAGCGATAATCCTCCAGTTTAACATACAAGCGCGCGCATTGTCTCTCTTTGCTTCCCGGCCAGATGCGTCTGCCTCTCTCCCCTCCCTGTCCCTCCCCCTGTCCCCCACCTCCACAGAAAATTAAAAGCTGTCAAGATTTATTAAGAGAGTGTGACACGGGGGGATGCGGTATTTAAAAGAAACAGTTGTGAACTATAACTTTCCTTTTATTATCTATTCACCGTTGGATAAATACTAGTAGACTCTTAGGTGTTCAAAAAATGGTTCAAATGACTCTGAGCACTATGGGACTCAACTGCTGAGGTCATAAGTCCCCTAGAACTTAGAACTACTTAAACCTAACTAACCTAAGGACAACACACACATCCATGCCCGAGGCAGGATTCGAACCTGCGACCGTAGCGGTCGCGCGGTTCCAGACTGTAGCGCCAGAACCGCTCGGCCACCAGCGGCCGGCTCTTAGGTGTTCGTTTAACCGTTGTGAATGATTGGATGACGTATTCTGGGAACAGCTGTGCAAGTATTTGGTGCTTTCGTAGTGCACATCGATTCAGGGAGGCAAAGAAAAAAAATTTACTTTAGTAGTCTCAGATTGTATTAAATTTAACATATATTAAAACTGAGAAGAAATCAAGAAATCCGAATTTTGTTTTGTTTTGGCCAAAAGCTAAGATAAGGGCTCGGGCTACATTTGTCACTTGCGATTTTCGCTAAAATATCAAAATTCTGTGGAACGGTTCTGGACAATCTGCTTTTCAGGAAATGTGATACAATACGCAAAAAAAAAAAGATTGGCACTTTTAAAACAAAATGTTTGAATTTAATACAAAAACATTAAGATGGTTACAGTAATAGAACAGAGAAACATTTTTCGAAGGTATAATTTTAATGAGAAAATTATCCGCCTAAATAAAAAAAGCAAAGAAGTGTCTTGAACCGATCTATAGATAGTTTGACGAAAATCGCACGTGAAAAATGACTTGAGTTGCTGTCTTTGTCGTCATTTACCTCCACGTTAATTTTTTAAATAATACGAAAGATAACAACAAGAGAACAAATTAAAACTGCCTTCTCTGTTTTTGTAAAATTAATGGTGACATAGCGCTCAATGGGCATTTTATTTTCGTAAATAGATCACTCTGAAGAAACGCATACTCTCAAAAAACAAGTCGCTCACTCTTATTGCGGAACAGTTTTTTTGAAAACGTGTAATCTGGCGAATTGATACAAGTATACCGTTAACGCACTACTGGAAAGAACTCGTTGCGTCGCATAGAACTAGGCTGCTCTCGGCCCTCTCCAATTTTCGCTTGTAACACTCGTGGGGAGTATCTTAGAGTACGAACGGCGGATCCTTGTGTGTCAGCGTTTCAGTCCTTTAGCTGGTCGACAGCGCCTTTCATTCGACGGATCGCTTTCGTTGGCTATCGCCGACAGGCACTTCGTGCATTTTATCTCGGAATGAAGGACGTATTGGACAGCACTTTCCCCTGGTGCGTTCTTATCTTTCTCATTATCGTCTGAAATCACAGATTTTGTTACATGTGATATTTATGACTGTGATATCGCACGGCAATCTTGCTCAACCGAGCCAACGACCGTGCCACGTCTTGTTGCGCAGTAATGTTAAACTATGCCGTGGACGTGAATGTGAACACGATGTTTTCCATAAATGTAGGGAAAAATCTCAGAAATAATTAGTAGGTGTATCAAGAGCGTAATGTAACGGAACCGAGGAGGAGGACACACGTGAATAAAAGGCGAAAAAACGTCTAACGTGGACCAGTACCTTGCGCTGTGTTGAGTAAGGTTCTCAGGTACCAAAGAAGCCGGTAGAGTATGCCCAAATTGGTGAAATTAGCGCTTCCTAATAACGTAATAAAAGTGTTTATTTAAAGGAAAAATTACTCATATTGAGAAAGACAATCTTTTTAGAGTATTTCGGTTAATTCCAAAGATGAGATTTTACGATCTTTCTCTTTTAAAGAAAGCTTAGCGGAACAGTTCAGCGAATAAGTTAATATCGACAGCTGAGAATCAGTCACAACAATTGGGTGGTTGCAGATGTGGCGTACGTAAATAAAAGAAAAACTTGAGAACTTGGAAGAGCCCAAGTAAGGGTTTCTGTCTATTAACTGAATGTGATAAAGAAAATATTTATGCTGTAAAAAACGATTTCTGTAGGAAAACTGCTTTATTTTGAACTAAACTTCGTCTATTTAGAGTTTTCGTTGGCACAATGGTTCCACACATGTCTTGCTTGGGAGTGTTTCTCCGCTTCCTTCCTTCCTTCCTTCCTTCTTTCCTCTCCCCCTCCTCCTCCTCCACACTTGCTATTCGGCCACCGCTGTTCTCATGTAGATGACTGAAACATAGTTGAACCTTTCGCTCCGGCTAAGAATGCGTTGTTCGTCAGCATTAAGTCTGCTCTTCTGAACCGACTCGAAGACATTTCACGACTTTGCTTCCTTCGCTTTTTAATTATGTTACAAATTACCACAATAACTGTTTATCGCTGTAATACGCAATTTTCTTATTGCCTGTTGTTTTAGACATAATGTATTGAGCGTTTCATCTTCTTCATAGCGAAGACAGAATCAAAGAAGTTAGGGTTTAACACAAAGTCGACGACGATTTCGGGACTTCCGTGGCGATACTATTACAACTTATAAGAGGGATCGAACTTCAACCTAGTAAGCGTGTCACCAACGCTACCATTGTTCAGGGAGGCGCCGCGCCGTCTGTCCACAATCCTTTCTCATAACTGAGCGTTCCCTTTTGCATGTGTCTGATGATGTATCGGCACGAAGTGTCACTCCCTTAGTCGATTCGTCTCCAGATTCCCTCTTAACATTTCTTTCTTGGCAGTCAGAAGACGCGTCGCCTGTGCGTATCGGCCTCCCGTTAGCAGCCAACTGCTTGCCGCGTAGGCTATGTGGTAGGCGCCATACGCGCTTCCGCGAGCGCTTTTACGGAAGACAGCTTCATACTCGTAATTTGGTTGCGCCACAGTCGCTGCAGGCTCCAAATTTTATTCGGGTAATAATTTCAGCATTTGTTATCATCAGAGGCATCCCGATTTTTCCCATATTTTAGTAGGCAATGGATGTATGTGGCAAGTGTATCATTACATGAGCAGGCGCATTTTTCCAATATACCTGTCACCATAATAGCGTGTCATTTTTCGTGGAAAAAGAGAAAACCCGTTTTGTGATGCACTTTTTAGAATACTGGCAAGCTTTGAACATAAACGGAAGTTAGTCAGTAAACAAAGATATCACTTGTTTTTATGCTGCTAACCGAAGCAATTAACGAATTGTGTACGAGCTTAGGAAACTGAGTTGTGTAGTCGTCATACTTAATGCTGCAATGACTGAGCACGTCTGGTAGTTGAGACAGTTTAGTGTTGGATCTCTAAGATAAGATGTGTCACGTGTTTTTTATCTAACATTCCGCTCTTTACTGATTCCAAAAATCACATTGCCCAGCGCGGAGTTTGCGAATGGTATTCGTACAAGGAAACACCTTTATCAACGATTTCAAGCTGATTTCTGCTACTGCGTGCCACGCTGTGTGTGATTGTGCAGAATTCTGAGAAATATTGATGTTCGTTTCATGTGTCACCATTTAGTGTTTGAGCATTATGCAATCGTACCACAAAAACTGTTTATCGGCGTAATAGGCATTTTTTTTATTGCCTGATGTTTGAGACACAATATATTGAACGTTTCATCTTCACAGTAGCGAAGACAGAATCAAAGAATCGGAGTGTAAGTGTCCCGGTGTCTGGTTCAAAATGGTCTCTGATCCTTGTGCAACTAGCGTGAATCATTCAACGTTTCATTTCATCTTTAGAAAGCCAAATCTTAAACACCACATTATTGTATCTGTAGAACATTCTCGGTATGTCTGCTACGTCAAATTAGAAGAGAAGTTCCATCGTTTTCGTCACGAACAACTGGCGGTCGCCATGCTGCAAGAGATCGTGTCGATGTCTGCGGAGCCAGATGCTTTTGTCGCCCGTTGGAACGTAAGCAGACAGGTGAATTTCTCCGTAATCTTCCAACATCGAGACCGCGCATCCATGCTGAACGGAGATTGTATCTGATGTCCGAGTTGAAGTTACTATTTTACATTCCGATGTATACGGGCACTTTGATGCCGTAGTGCCAGTAGATCGAGCAATGGTGCAAGGTTTTTGTTTTATCAAACTTAATATTGTTGGACGGAAGCAAATTTCAGTTTTGTTTAACTTTTATACATCACGCAACATGCATGCAACCTCAGCACATAGCACCAATCGTGCTGTCGAAGTTATTCAAACACTGAACTCCACCGGTACTATCCTGTCCCTGTTTGTTGGATACCATATTTAAGTGTTCTAGTACCTATTAAGATTACACACTTGTTCTACCGTTCCTTAATATTCTGACCGTCAGTGTCGGTGTTTTACCTATTGTCCGCCGACATAACTCGGGGAACAGTAAGTCAGCTCGTGTTATTTCGCGTACTTGTCGACATTTTTCACTGAAGCTGCAGCATTGTTCTGTTTCTGATCACCTACCGTGCGGCGTCTGTCTCATTGTTCCTTAACCTCTTGCGACTTTTAAACTTCTACTCTATAAGATGATGTGCTGCCATACATAATATACGACACTTTTTTACATACCACACTTTTATGCAGTCTTGTTTTTAGTGCTGAAGGCAGTTCAGTGTCGGTGAACAACCACAAAATATATGAAATCGGCATCATCATATCAGCAAACTAACCTAAGTATTTCTTCGCTTAACTTTACGCATATGTATACTACAGACTGAACTGTCTAAAACTGAACATGTTCAAAAGGTTCAAAAGGCTCTGAGCACTATTGGACTTAACGTCTGAAGTCATCAGTCTCCTAGAACTTAGAACTACTTAAACCTAGCTAAGGACAGCACACACTTCCATGCCCGAGGCAGGATTCGAACCTGCGACCGTAGCGATCGCGCGGTTCCAAACTGTAGCGCCTAGAACCGCTCGGCCACTCCGGCCGGCACTGAACATGTAATTAAAACTTTAGTTACTTGTGTCGGCCACGATACGACTACTTTGTATCCTACGTTCGATAGCTCTCCACTGCAGTAAGACGGAAGTCGTTTTAACTTCGAACTTAGTGCATCTTCGTAAACAGTTGTGGGTGATCGTCACAATACAGTGTCTACCTATTACTAAATTGCATATATATAACACTATGGCGAGTTTTTATGATAACAGAGATTTGCAGTGAGTTTTGGGTTTCTAAATTGGTAACGTTTCTTAAATGCTGCGTCATTTGCGATCAGCACATGCGTCTTTCAACGTACATTCACACACGGGTAGCTCGTGTTGTGCGCGACTTTTAAATGACCCGCTTGCTTGCGCAGAAGGCGAGCTGAGTCAGTGCAATAGCTATTAATAAAATCCTCGGAAAGAGACGTCGTTTCTGATGGAAAAGTCACAGCTGAACTCGCATTAAGAAGAACCGCGGGATATGTTCACCGTCCGGCCATTCAGATGCAGAATTTTCATGGTTGCCGCAAATCCTTTAACCCTTCAGACCCGAAATTTTTCTGTAGGAAACATACTTTGTTTACTTGGCTTCAATTTAAGGACTAAAATAACTAATTATGAAATATTCTCTATTGTAATAAATAGTAAAATGATCATTCAATAATTTCCATGTAAAATAACAATATTCAATTATATACTGGAATATAGCGAACCGTGTATTCTGGTGGTCACGAGTTGCTGCGCACTGCTACATTGACTTGCTGATATTTTTATAGTGATGCCCAACGGTTGGCAGCATTTGCGCTTCATGAAAAGGTTGAACATTTACAAGTGTGTAGCTCAGGTTCGCTTAGGGAAGAAACACTTTTGTTGCAGCTAACTGATTAAAAGTTAATGTACACAGTTGTAGCCAGAGGGTCTGAAAGGGTTAAGGAAAACGCTACGACGGTTCCTTCGCAAGACATGTCTGCATCTTTCCCTACAACACAAGGTTGTGCTCCGTTTCTAATGACAATATCGTCGACTGGAAACACTAACATCGCTTCCTTCTTTCCCTCTTTACATGGCGATCCCAATCAATCATACTTACAATGTTGGGGGCGGGCGCAGCGACAAATACACTGAGGTAACAAAAGTCATTGGATAGCGAATAGCACATGCAAAGGTAATGGTAGTATCGCGTTCACTGGATATAAAAGGGCAGTGCATTGGCTGAGCTGTCATTTGTACTCAGGTGATACAGGTGAAAAGATTTCCGACGTGATTATGGCTGCACGTCGGGTTCAACAAACTTTGAACGGGGATGATAGTTGGAGCAAGACGCATGGGACATTCCATTTCCGAAATGGTTAGGAAATTCAGTAGTCCACGATCCACAGTGTCAAAAGTGTGCCGAGTGTCAAGACGGACACCGCAGTGGTTTACGGCCTTCACTTATTGACCGAGAGCAGCGGCGTTAGCGTAGAGTTGTCAGTGGTAGCAGACAAGCAGCGCTGCATTAAATAAACAGTAGAAATAAATCAATGTGGGATGTACGACTAACGTATCAGTTAGGACAGTGCGGCGAAGTTTGGCGTTAATGGGCAATGGCAGCAGGCAATCGACGCCAGTGGCTTTGCTAGCAGCACTTCATCGCCTGCGGCGCCTCTCCTGGGCTCGTGACCATATCTGATGGATCCTAGGCGACTGGAAAACCATGGCCTGGTCAGATGAGTCGCGATGTTAGTTGTTAATAGCTGATGATAGGGTTAGTGTGTGGCACAGATCCCACGAAGCAGTGTACCCAAGTTATTGAGAAGGCACTGTGGTAGCTGGTGGTGGCTCCATACTTGTGTTTGTGAGCTGTGCTTACATGAATGGACTGGGTTGTCTGGTCCAACTGAACCGGCCACTATCTTGAAACGGTTATGTTCGACTACTTGGAGAACATTTGCAGCCATTAATGGGCTGTATGTTCCCATACAGCGACAGAATTTTTATGGATGACAATGCGCCATGTCACAGGGCCACGGTTGTTCGCGATTAGTTTGAAGAACATTCTGGACGATTCGAGCGGATGATTTGACCACACAGATCGCGCTGTATGAGTTGCATCGAACATTTATGGAACATAATCGAGAGGTCAGTTCGTGCACAAAATCCTGTTTTGGCGACACTTTCGCAATTCTGGACGGCTATAGAGGCAGCATGGCGCAATATTTCTGCGGACGACGTCAAAAGACTTGTCGAGTCCGTGCCACGTCGAATTGCTGCCCTACGCCGAGCAAAATGTCCGACATGATAAGGGGAGGCACCCCATGACTTCTGTCACCCCAGTGTACTAATTATTTCGGTTTCACGTTCAGTTCACATTTTTGCTTGTGAGAAGCACAACAGTGCTAGTTTTCTTTCCACCGATGTTGACGTGTTAGTCATGCTCTGCATGTATTTAGTGCAGTTTTTCCGATTCATAGTGAAAGGTACAGCACTGAACGCACAGTTTCGCTTTTATATATAGTAGAATGTGTTTCAGTTGCTTGTAATTGTATTATAGAATAACAACGCAGGTACTTTCCTGTTTTAAAACAGCTATGAACTGTACATCAGGATGCCACAATCCGAAAGTATACGAACCGCGGAAAGTTACCATTGCACTAGTAGCCGTTCAGTGTTAATCGTCCTCAAGTTTCTCCTTATGTTATCACGAAAAAAAGGGCAAGAGTAGTTTGTCACTCCGCTGTAACATCAGTTGAATTTTATAATGGCTTTTGTTTTACGGTCGGGACGTTATTGACTTAGAACAACGACATAAGGGTTCACATCCACCCGGAATCATCATAAAATTCTACTTAAAAGGAACATATTAATTTAACGTCCCATAGACAATGAGGTCATTAGGTAGCGCCATAAATTTGGATTAGACAAGAGTAGGTAAGGACTCGACTTTGTACTTTTCGGAGGAAGCGGGAAAGTACCTTAAAGAAACGGTTTATTTTGAGTGTTCACTTTTAGCCTTTCTTTTTCCTGGTCCTATCTCGGGTCTTCAAAGTATCGGCATGTTAATCTGGTAATCTGGATTTGGCAGTGTTAGTGGTAAAGGGTGGTGGTATGTACTCCCTGTCGCCGCCGCCGCTGCTGCCGCTCTCCTCCCGACGGTATTCCTCTATCCCAACAATCTGCGTGTAGTATCATCCCTTGTGAACGTTTTCTAAGTGTCTTTGAATCGTGTAACTGAGGCGAGACGTGACTACCAGCCCGGTACTCACCTAATCGGATTTGAGAAATCAACTAAAAACCATATGCATGTTTGTTAATCCACTGGACGGATTCGATCAAGGACCCGTCTGCCTGCCCGAATCCCGGAAGCGGCCTGCTAACGTACATAGCCATCCGTACGGGTCGGAGTACTTGCTTTCATTGTAGTACCAAATTGTACTTCGATATTTTCGTTCAGCAAATACTAAATATTTACAGAAGCTTCTTTACGCTGCCTGTTGCCTAACTGACGATGTCACATGTTACATAAATGATGGATATGTTATTCCTATGATGTTGCTGCTGTTTCTGTACTTCTTTTGTCCTGCGCGAGACACGTCAAACTATTTGTGACGTAGACGATATTGGGAGCAATATTAAGAGCGCACAATAACTTCTTACTTCTTGATGAGGTTGGTAGACGTGCAGGGATCGCTGGAGGTGAGATAAGGACTTGTTTTCGATCAGTTCTAGCCATAGTTAACTGGCAGTAACCTTATGGTAACTTTACACGGTATTAATTTATAATTAAAAGCAACAAGGATTCAGTTTCCATTACGAAATGAACTGAAATGGTAGTATGGCATTGATGGGCGGGAGTCCCGACCTTGGGAATTTCGGCCACCGAGTTGCCGCATTGGCATCTTGTGTGTCGATGATGATGATGATGATTATTATTATTATTTTGATGATGATAACACAATACCCCGTCACCGAGCAGAGAAAACCTCCGACCCCACCAGGAATTGAACCGCGGCCCCCCGCATGGAAGTCAGACGCTCTGATCACTCAGCTAAGGGGCCGGGCAGTTCGGGCAGTTTCCCTTTTACAGTCACTTAAGCGGTCGTTACCCCCGTGTCCCGCTTCTGATTTCATACAGGTACACAACACAGGCACTTGTATGTTTCTTTCATTTTCTGCCTGCCCTGCGAGCCTAGTCTACGTGTGTAAGGGGGGATGGGGGCAGCACACACCGTTCAAAGTGGGAAGCTATTGCGCGCGGTTAATATTCGCTTTCGGCTAGCTTCAGTGAGTGGTGCAGTGGTGAATACTGATAATCTGTTTTACGGGAACAAATAATTACCACGTTAACTTCTTGTGTAAAGCGGCAATACTTGGCGCTGGCAGACGCAACAAGTTAAACACAGCGACGGCTCACGTCTCCGACGTGAGAGAAATATACGTTATATCGCTTTCCCACCAAAAGCTGTTGAGCTGACGGCTTACGTTGTACGTGCTAGCAGTTCGTTCTCAACAAGGAAGTTAGCGGAGCTGTCGCGTTAATATACACAAATACTGGAATACTGGCAAGCGGAAGGTCCATACAACAGTTCGTTAACGCTCATCCCTCAGCTATAGCGACATGCTACAGCGCGTCCAGGAAACTTGAACTTGGACTGTTAACGAGCTGGTGTGCGACTGCTGGAGCCCCAGCTGACAAAAGTGTGCCTTATTCGTATCCTGAAACAACTTAGAAAATAATGTTCGGAACCTTACGTTGTGCTTCTTAATCTCCATCGACGTACGAGAATGACAAATAGCACGCACCTCGTTCTTTTTTTTTAAAGTAAGGCTGCGACGTAACTTTGTAATGCGAAAGAATTGCTCTCCCACTAAATACCAGTAGCTACTTATAAGCGCCATTAGGCTTCGTTAGTAGACATGGCGAGAGCTACAGGGAGATATTCTACCAAGAACCAACAGATACAGATACTCGTACATCCTTACTGGTGCGGAAGGTGATAAGGACTCTCCTCATTATTCGTCATCGCAAGCAAGTGAAGGAACCGAGAGTGAGAATCCACAGGCATTTTAAATATTGACATTGAGTTCAATATGTATGAAATTGTGAATATTAGAATGTGTTATTTAGCACGATTAGAGAAATTTTCTCCCACGTAGTTTGCCTGATTTTGCAGGTGTATCTTGTTAAAGCGAACCAGGGTATAACTCAGCGAAATCTTCGCGTCATTACATTCGTTCAATCTGATAAATGTGTAGGAAAATTACAGAACTATGTACCTGGGGGTTCATACGCGATTCTTACATCGTAAGTTTTAAGTGGGCGCAGACAGTAGTTGTACCCAAAGTAACTTTATCCGCAGACACAACACATTCTTAAAAACAAACTGAACACGTACAAGCGCTGTCGTGTCATGAGTGAAAGTTTCGCTTCGAATTTACAGATTTGTGTTGCAGATAGAGTACCTACCAAATTGCAGTAGCAAACTATAGCTGAAGATTGTTAAATAAATAAATTGGTCATCTTCGCTTAGGAGACTCATTTTACAGATCTGTAAAAGGAAAAAGTGTGTGAACCTGAAAATAAAGTGTGCAAATGCTATCCGAAATTATTGCATGCGCAGAGAAAACGGCATGTAACATTTTATGGGCAAGTCAGTAAAGAACCTATGTGATATCCACTTATATGTAAGAAAATTTAACTAATCGATTATTCGTTTTTGTTTTCTTCTGAAATAATTTTTACGTTATACAGGGTGCCCCAAAAGAAAGTTTATATTTGAAGAGCTCTCTGCACATGCGCAACAAACCAGAGAGTGGGAGTTAACGTCCATCGCTTGCTTGGCCTGTAGCGATTCAGTCGATGTCGAAGCTTCTCGGAAGCGGACTGCGTGTTCTGTGTGCAAGAATTCTACAAAAACGGTGATTAGGGGACTGTAGCACGGAGGAAATTTTGCAGTGATTGTGGATTGGATAGTGTAAATGATGTTCGAAGTATTCCCCTTATCTGGAAATGGGTCAGAATGTTTGAGGAGACCCTTTCAGCACTGGCCAAACCGAAATCCGTACGACTGAGGCCATCAAGAACGGGCGACTCCGTGGAGAGTGTAAATCGATCTGTTCGTTCCGACCATAACCTCTCCATTCGTGAGCGTGCAAGCTGTTTAAATGTGAATAGATCGTCAATGCACCGAATTCTGAAAAAAGACCATAAACTGAATCCTTACAAAATCCAATTAGTGCAAGAATTAAAGCCACAGGATGCCAGTCATAGGCTGCAATTCGTCAGTGATGTGACTGAATGCCCTTCACTTAACAGCATCTTGTTTTGTGACGAGGCTAATTCTCACCTGAACGGTCACGTCAATAAGCAAAATTGCCGCTACTGGATTGCAGCGAATACTAAACGGAAGCGTGAGAAACTCCTTCACTCGCCTAAAGCTACTGTATGGGCTGCGATGTTGGCTCGACGAATAATTGGCCCGTACTTTTCCGAGGACGGGAGCAGTTGTGCAGTTACGATGAATTCGGAACATTGTGTGACGGTGTTAAATAAATTATATTTTGGTAGTTGAATTACAAAACTATCCCGGTTACAACGAAAGAACACGGTTTCAGCAAGACGGAGCCACAACACACACGTCCAATGTGTCTATAATTCGAGTTCGTGAAGTTTTCCCTGGCGAGTTGATCTCCAAGTGGGGTGACATAAATTGGCCGCCACGCAGTCCAGATTTTTTTCTTATAATGATATGTCAAATCTAAAGCGTATGTCAATAATTCGCCTTGAAAGAAAATATCCATAGGGAAGTGGCAGCCATCCCTGTGTCTACATGGCGAGGCGTCATGCAGAATTTTGTTCATCATTTAAATGAATGCCGTAGGCGTGCTGAATTGCATTTAAATGACGTTGTTTTTAAGAAATAAATTCCTAAACTGTGTATTTCAATAATAAATAAAGATTTTATCGATGGACTTCAACCTCTGTTTTACTTTGGCACATCAAATATAAACTTTGTTTTGAGGCACCCTGTATTGGCTCATCGTTAAACCGACGTGCAAATGAAAGAGGGCAGAGTTCCAGGGTACAAATAAACATAGTAGAGGAAAGAAAATACCATACTGACCTGACTATAGCGGATGTTGAAAGTGACCGCCAGTCAGCTCTTGGCACTTTTGGGCTCTGGTCAGAAAGTTGCTGAAGGCGGATCGAAGCTGGATTGCTGAAATTGCTGCAATCTCATCCGAAATGTTCTGCTTCAGTTCTTGAAGACTATGAGGACTTAGACACCATTAAACTTCTCAGCAAACAACGACCACACCTTTCACATGATTTCCTTGACGCAACTTTTCACAACGAACACTCGCTGCTCCATTGTGAGTACCATCGTCCCCTTTGCACTGCTCCACTCGGACTGACACAGCCCGCAGTACGCTCCGAACCGGTGTGCATCATGTGGCGAGCGTACACGTGGTGTGCACGTTACGGAGTGTGATTATACGTATACAATCACGTTCAATCGTACCCACTCATCCGGGCCACTTTTATTTGCCCCATCGTGTATGCGCCGACGCCACCCGATGGCTGAGTGCTGTCGTGATTGAAATCGGATGCGAACCTGAGAGGAATCGCGAATCATTTGTCGTGTGTCAGGAGTGAGGGTGCACCTCCGGGCTGTAGAGGGGTTGGTCGCGGGGGCGCTCGTATCATTCTCCATTAGCAGCGTCCCGGACGTTGACGTATGATCGCTCTAAGGGGCGCGCCGCGTCACCGCTGTTATCTGTTAAGCCAGGTGCGCGTGGGGGCGCACGTGGATATGTGACATCGTCTAAAGGGTTTTCGCCGTTCGCAGCCTGCCGTTGGAGCCCCTACACCGTACTCAAACTTTTACAGAAAGCCGCTATTGCATCGCAGGAGGTAACAGTGACTTTATTTTATAATTCTATGAACAAAACCCCTTCTAGATCAATTTTTTATTTTATTGACTGCTTTCGTTAGATCGTTGCCTCCGGGACGGAGAAATATACCGGTCTCGGATCTAACCCGCTCGGCGCATCAACGACGAGGACCGGTGTACTGGCGGTTTTCCACATCCCATTAGGTGAATACACGGCTGGAACGACGCTCCGCCTCAGTGCTTGGTTCGAAAACATTCTCACACTTTCACGTGGAGTAACACTAGACGCACACAGATTGGGTACACAAATTTTGTCCCGGGTGAGAGGGCGAGCATTCGACAATATAATACATGAGAGAAATATATAAGTAAACTAACCAGACTACCTAAAATGTCGGACGGGCAACCCTTCTCCCCTCCCACGCCGTTAGCTGAGAAATCATTAAAAGCTCCGCGATGACACTATGTGATCAAAAGTATCCGAACACCCCGAAAAACATACGTTTTTCATATTAGGTGCATTGTGCTGCCAGGTACACCATATCAGCGACCTCAGTAGACATTAGACATCGTGAGAGAGCGAACGTGGTTAGGTGATTGTGTGTCACTTGTGTCATACGTCTGTACGCTACGTTTTCGCACTCCTAAACATCCCTAAGTCCATTGTTTCCGATGTGATAGTGAAGTGGAAACATGAATGGACACGTACAGCACAAAAGCGTATAGGCCGACCTCGTCTCTTGACTGACAGACCGCCGACAGTTCAAGAGGGTCGTAATGTATAATAGGCAGACATCTATCCAGATCATTACACAGGAATTCCAAACTGCATCACGATCCACTGCAAGTACTATGACAGTTAGGCGGGAGGTGAGAAAACTTGGATTTCATGGTCGAGCGGCTGCTCATAGCCACACATCACGCCGGCAAATGTCAAACGACGCCTCGCTTGGTGTAAGGTGCGTAAACATTGGACGACTGAACAGTGGAAAAACGTCGTGTGGAGTGATGAATCACGGTGCACGATGTGGTGATCCGATGGCAGGGTGCAGGTATGGCAAATGCCCGGTGAACGTCATCTGCCAGCGCTTGTAATGCCAACAGTAAATATCGGAGGCGGTGGTGTTAAGGTGTAGTCGTGTTTTTCATGGAGGGGGCTTGCACCCCTTGTTGTTTTGCGTGACACTATCACGGCACAGGCCTACACTGATGTTTTAAGCACCTTCTTGCTTCCCACTGTTAAAGAGCAATTAGGGGATGGCAATTGCATCTTTCAACACGATCTCATAATGCACGGCCTGTGACCAAGTTGTTACACGACAATAATAGACTGGCCTGCACAGTGTCCTGACCTGAATCCTATAGAACACCTTTGGGATGTTTTGAGACGCGGACTTCTTGCCAGGCCTCCCCGACCGACATCGATACCTCTCCTTAGTGTAGCACTCCGTGAAGAATTGGCTGCCATTCCCCAAGAAACTTTCCAGCACCTGATTAAACGTATTCCTGCGACAATGGAAACTGTCATCAAGGCTTAGGGTGGGCCAACACCATATTAATTTCCAGCATTACCGTTGGAGGTCGACACGAACTTGTAAGTCATTGTCAGGCAGGTGTCCGGATACTTTTGATCACATAGTCTATGTGAAGGTCTGACACGTATTTGTAGTTATCATCTTGGTAATTCATGTGCGTATGTGGTTCTGGTGCATCTGTTACAAACACAAAAATAAGAATGAAATGTGCGTAGCAATATAAAGGATGAAGCTGCACCATTTTATAGTATCGTAGTTATGTAACAAAGGCTACATAAGATACCTACATTCACTACAATCATAACCAAACTTCTTAATTTGGTTTTAATAACGATTGTAATATAATACAGTGGAAGACAAAAACTTAAACCAATATAAAATATAGCAGCTAGTCAAATAATTGTCATTGTGCCATGTGCATGGAGGTACACCGTCTGATCAAAAGTATCCGGACACGTAGTAGTGTACAATAATATGGATTATGCCCTCCCTCAATTTTATGACGGCTTGAACTCCACTGGGGTCACTTTTAATGAGGTGTCTACATTTCTATCAGCCCACTCTTTATCAAAAGCCGAAAGCAGAGAAGTTAGTTGTTGAAACCTGGGATCTGGAGCGAAGTCACGTTCAAACTCATCTCAGAGATGTTCCATTGAGTTCAGGTCAAGCAAGACACTAGGTGGGCCGATCTATTTTAAGAAGGTTGTTGTCCACCGTCCACTGTCTCGAAGAGGATGGTTTATGACGGAGTGCACTGTCTTGCTGATACAATCGGTCATCGTCTCCGAACTGTTCCTCTGCTGTACGCAGTATACAGTTCTGTAAAGTGTGTTCATATTACTCCGTATTTTGCGTTTTCTTAAGCGCAGCAAGGGGACCACACCCTAACTACGAAAAATAGCCCCATACCTTAAAACCACCTCCTCTGTACTTCACTATTGGCACTACATGTGACGACAGGACCGTTCTCCGGCCATTCGTCAAACCCAGTCCCTTCCATCGGATTGCCACAGGGTACAGCTTGATTCATAACCAAAGGTATCATACACTGCAGCCATCCACCCTGGTGTGCCCTCATTTGTGAGTAATTGACGAAAGATTTTGTGTGACACTCAATAGCGTTAACAAAGTTATATGACGTAATCTGGTTACATGGTGTAGTCGATGGGATAGTAGTATCACATATGGTGATGGGTCTGAATTTCGTCATGTACAATAACTTTTTTAAAGTTTTAAATCCTTATCGAACATTTTTATTCGATTAATCGATTTGAATGTAATTTTTTATTTCTATTCCTTTGTTATATCAATTTAATCCTTATATCAACTTCATTTGCTCTCGTTCTTCTTCCTCTAATTTTATTTCCACATGAAATCTTTGTCCCTGTGTTTTTAACTAATTTTGTGTGTTAATTTCGACTTAATTTATTTTGTTTTGTTATCGTGTTTTTTTGTCCATGTTACTGCTTTCATTATATCTATTTCTCATTCTGCTCGAATTTCGTTTTACTTTTAAACACGTCTTTCATTTAAATTTTCATCTACGTTATTTTGTCCATAGTGCAATAGGAATTTAGGATATTTTTTAAATGTTTGTATGACGACTACATACGAAAAAATAAATTGCACATTTGTCAACGAAAAATACATCTCTCACACCATTGCACAGTCAATGTAAATAGATTATTTCGTGTTTTGTTTTTTAACTCGTAGATCAAAATGTTAAAAAACTTGAATGTTATAATAGATAAATATAATTAAATTCACATTCAGAAAAATTCCGATTCGAAAAAGAATGATATAAAGAAAAAATGAAACAAATGGTGATTAAAATGATATGACAGAGGAATAGAAATAAAAAATTATATTTGAAACGATTAATTGAATTAAACAAATGATCATTGTCAACTGGACAAAAATTTAAAAATAACAAAAATATTTCACTTGACGAGATTTGAAACTGCAACCTCCTGCATATGAAGCTATTATCCTATCCGCTGCGCCACACAACCATAGTATGTAATATAATTTTTCAACGCTGTTGAGTACCACGCAAAATTCCGAAATTTTTTGTCAGTTACACGCAACCGAGGGCCCACCAGGGTGAATGGCTGCAGGGTGTGATACCTGGGGCCTTACCCTACATCACCGTATATTTGGTTTCAAAAGTCGATCCCACTGCGAGGGACCTCTTCTTGTGAGTGGAGCTCAGTCGTTCGTGGTATTATAGCGAAATATCTGCCCACTACCTCCTGCATAACGTCATCAATAGCCAGTGTAGAGAGCTGTTATTATAATCTGCGATAACTGTTCGTAAATGTATATTCCAGTTGAACTCACGAGGGCTTAAGTCAGGGGAGTGCAGTAGGTGGTATAGCACTTAGCAGCCCCATCAGTCAAACAAATCAATAACAGCTTGCATTGTACGTGCTTGAGCATTGTGCTGAAAAATGATGGTCAGGTCCTGCAGAAAATGTCATCACTCCTTTCTCTAAGCTGGTCGTAGGTTGTGTTCCAAAAATGAACAGCGTAGAGACAGAAGTGATGACACTTTCTGCAGGACCTGACCATCATTTTGCAGGACAATGCTCAAACACGTACAGTGCAAGCTGTTACTGATTTGTTTGACTGATGGGGCTGCTAAGTGCTATACTACCTACTGCACTCCCCTGACTTAAGCCCTCGTGAGTTCAACTCGATTTCTAAACTGAAGGAAACACTCCACGGCATTCGCTACAAATTCGTCGGGCAATAGACCGCGCCGCTCGAACTGTCAACACAACTGGTACTGCTAAAGTATCCTACGACTTCCACATCGCTGGCAACGGGTTATATACAATGCTGGTGACTACTTTGAAGCTCCGTAAAACTGTGAAGCTCGTATCTATTTTGTACGAGCTGTAAATAAATATTTGCCACTGTTAAAGTTCCAACCCTCGTATAAATACAGTAAATCTAAAGCAGCGATAGTCAACCTGGTCCTGCTGCCCACTTGTGGGCGTTCATTTCATTGTGGGCGGTAGGCGATATGTGTTTTGAAAACATTTTCATTATGTTTTCATAAAATTTTGACAAATTAAATGTTTTGTTATTATTATTATTTTATACACGTAGTCGACCCTTTGTGGATCACGTGAAGCTTCTACAGCTCTTCTGCGGTTTTTCTATGAGACCTTCATTTCCTCGCTCATGGCTTTCTTCCTTTCATCCGTCCACTTTGTACCGGTCTTTTTGGCTCTTGTCTCTGGCGGAACCTCCCACTTGTCTATTTTGCTTCTGTAGATGTTACGGTCTGCAGTGTCCTGAATGGTGAGTTGAGCATCAGTAAGGTCTCTCTGTACTTGTTCGGCCCATGTCATACCTGTAAGGTTTTCAGTGGTTGTGGGTTTCTGGCGTGTGAGGGAGCCTGTGTATGTGTCCATAGAATTTAAGGCACCTTTTTCTAATGTCAGCGGCAATATTTGAAATTTCCTCTGTAGTTTTGTTGGTTTGCAGTCTATACCCAGCTTCAGTTTTTTGTGGTCCAAGGATTTTCCTAATGATCTTTCGTTCTTCTTTTTGTAGATTTTGTAGTAGCATCTTGTTATGGAGTGACAAGGTTTCTGCTGCGTATTGCACCTCTGGTTTAATTACAGTGCTGTAGTGCCTGATTTTTGCATGCATGGACATGCACTTTTCGTTGTAAAGTTGGTGTGTTCGACCGTAGGTTCTCTTTAGTTTCTGTGCTCGAGTTTCTTGAGATTTTTTTTCTAGTCCAATGGATTCCAAAACTTTCCCCAGGTATTTAAAATGTTTTAACTTGCTGTAACTCTGCTTTGTTATGAAGTAAAGTTTCTTCCCTATCTTTTTACTGCTGCTGTGGAACTGGTGGGTGGTTAGAAAATTTCTCTTGGTGTATGGGTACGTTGAGACAGTGTTCGCGCAGCAATCGCCGACGTAGTGTAACTGAGGCGGAATAAGGGGAACCAGCCCGCATTCGCCGAGGTAAATGGAAAACCGCTTTAAAAACCATCCACTGGGTGGCCGGCACACCGGACCTCGACGTTAATCCGTCGGGCGGATTCGTGCTGGGGACCGGCACGCCTTTACGCTCGGGAAGCAGCGTGTTAGACCGTGCGGCCAGACGGACGGGCTTACTAAGAGTAAATTAGCCTGCGCTAAAACGGCGCATAACAAGCTCCATTGTCGCTGTTGGTGTCTGGGTTCAGTTGTGGCGTTCTCAGAAACACTGTCATTAGTTTTTCACATTGTAGAGTATCCAGGATACCGCTGGTAAACACTTTCGCAATTTGTTGTTTACTTTGTCAGCCACATGAGTAAAAGCTCTACACAACTCATTATACTCATGTTGTACAGTATCAAGAGCGTCACATAGCTAGATACCAGCAGCTTCCAGTCGTGTGATGGCTTTTGATACCGCTGAAAAGTTGGCTTTCATGTACGCCGATTTCCAAACAAGGTATCTGTAAAGATCTCTTTCACAGTTTTGACACCACTTGATTCATCGCTATCAAGCTCACAATATACCGTCTTTATTTTGGTGTAGTTGGTGCAGTAATACTCTCCAGCATTAAGGGTGCAGTAATACTCACCAGCATTAAGCCAAGAACCCCATTTATAATTGCGTAGGCTTCCGCGGCCAGAGTCAGTCGACATAAAAGTTTTCTGGGTATAGTACCGCGTCATAATGTAAAAACTACTGCTGCTGGAAAAAACCAACGTTTCGGCCACGATTGCAGCGGCCTTCTTCTGGGTCTAATGGTCAAAGACCAGAAGAAGGGCGCTGCAATCGTGGCCGAAACGTTGGTTTTTCTCCAGCAGCAGTAGTTTTTACATTATGACGCGGTACTATACCCAGAAAACTTTTATGTCGAAGAACCCCATTGTCTCAGAACAGGCTGAGGGGGAAGGGGGCAGTGGAAGTGCTTGTTGTTTGAATTTCTGCACCCGTAGTGGAGCTTTCACATCGATTTTCTTGCGACAGGAAATTAATTTGTCCACATCAAGGGTAATTTAATCGCACCTCTCTGCAATTCTGTACAAGGCAAGTGACGTACGCTATACTGTGTAGAGAATCTGAAGCCCTGTGGATGCTTTAGCCATGTATATAGCACGAGGTGTTACTAACAGCAAAGCATTGTCTCTGTTCGCACCATCCTGCCACATAGGTTCGTAGAGTTGTCAAACAAAATGGCAGTTGTCAGAGTTGTTTCCTCTCTCGGGAGCTTCACATGTCAACAGGAACATTTCTCCCGACTCGTCAACTGTTAGAACTCCAACAACAACATTTGCAACGTAACGCCCACCCCCATCGATCGTTTCGTGTATGTACACCCAGACCTTTTTTCACCAATACTATTTCGTACTTTATTCTTAAAAAAATCGAGTTAGCCAACATTGCTAACAATTCTTTTTATTACTATGACCAGTTTCGACAGATCTTCGCTGTCATTATCCGATCTTGTAACATTATTAATTGTACATGCTTGTTACAATAGAAGTTGCATCAAATATAACGTGGGTGGGAACATCTCCATGTCACAAATAAAATAACACACAATTAAAACATACAACATGTTGTGCTGATGTCCCAGCATACACCAACCGTCTGACACCAGAATGTCGAAACCTGTCATAGTAATAAAAAGAAATACTATCTATCTTATCTAACATGATTCTTCAACTTTCAGATTCCCCCACCCCCCAACTGACGCAGTATCAAATGTATATAATTCGTATTTTGTTAAGCTCCTCCTCGTACCACGGTGCTAAATAGTTCTTTCTCAGTGTAGATTCATCTGAAACTAGATGTGCTGTATACTTCTCAAAGAACTGTCTGCAGCATGGATTCTTCAGCTCTCCAATTGGATGTTGCAAGACACTATCATCTATACACGCCTATGAAGAATGAATGCACTATTGAAGATGGACCTGACTGCTCAATTAACACCGTTTCTCTGCTGTCATTTTCAGCACTTCTTTTCACACAACTACTATGTTGGTGGTGTTACACCGTTGTTACACATTAAAGCGCTTTTCTGTACTAACTTTCACTTCACATAGTTTACAAAATAATATTTCCCCGTCAGTGCTGAAGAACTTCTCTTCAAAATTACGAACAAAACTTCGCAACTTCATTGCTGTTGGAGCACGTTACTTTCGGCATGACGAACCAGTTTGAGTTTGTATTCTAACTGAATAGTGTGATTACGTGTTCCATGTTCATTACGTCGGAAACCGCCCTTTTTGGATTTTGTCGGCCCCGGGCAACAGTGTCTTAAACCAGGGAATCGATTTGTGTGTTATGTTGCTTATCTATTGAACTATAGTCCTGATAAAGCTTAGCATTAATTGTAATGTTTATTTGTAACAGTACCACCTGAAACATTGTCATATGAGCAACATTTTCATGTTTTTATCCTCGTATCCTTAAACAAACCACAAGTATATGTATTTTTGACACATGTTGGCCGAAGTGTGGTCTGTTATGGCAAAAGTTGGCCGAAATGTGACCTATTGTGATGAAAGACTGGTAGGGCCAATGAGAATGGCTACTACTGACGTAAAGGCCAATTATTATGTGATCACATGAAGTTCTTAATATGTTATTTGGACTCCCAAAATTGATGGGTCTTCTTGGACGCTCCTGTAATGTAGAAACCAAGCTATGGCGTTTCATAAGGTTGATAGCTTCCGACAGTTTTTATTTTGCGAAGATGAAAGCAGAGCTCCGTAGGGACAGGCAGTTTTACTTTTGGGGTGTGAAGCAGCGTCAGACTGCTGAAAAAGATAACTGAAGACTGAATTTTAATCTATGCGTAAATGCCTTTTTGGTGCAGCCTTGTATAATGATAACTGTTGTCGCAGTTGTGATGGCGCTAGCTAGTCTTGCGATACAGCTAATACTGGGATTAACTCTTCGCCGTCAGCCACCAGTTAGATGACATGGCTAATAGAGATTTGGCCGACGTAATGTATCTGACCAGGTTTGATAAAGTGGAAATAAATTATATTATCGCCATGGAAATTGAAATGTTTGATTTTGTCTTTCTGTTCTGATTTGAATGCCAAGTTAAACTGTAGGTCCCCTTCAAAAAGTTGTGTAAGTCCTTTTTGCTGAAGGAAAGGAAAGGCGAACCACTTTGAATAGGACGATGCACTGTATTTTTTCTTTCAAACCAACCTTCATTCAGTAAATAGTTTTACTTTTTTTGTGAGTCCCTGAACTATTATGCCGAGACTTTTCCATTCTGAGACTACAGAAATATTGCAAGGAAGTAGTTTTGAATCCGTGAGGAGAGTGATCTCAGTGAATGATATCTGCCTTAGAGTTCGGATATTTTAGTTTATCTGGGTACAGCGAGCACAGGACATAAGTCGTTGATGCAGTACTTTTGGGAAACTAATCTTGTCTCGCTGATGAGAACGGAGCTAGCGACCCTAAACAATTTGACTGGTGTAGGAGTGTAGGAAGTTGTTGAGGTGCTCGTAGTAAATCTTTACTTCACTGATCGGGGCGTAATTACTATCTGCAGCTAAATCTCTTCACCCCGAATTATTGTGGTAGATGAGGAGATTGTGGTGGTGGTGGTGGTGGTGGTGGTGGTGGTGGTGGTGGGGGGGGGGCGGGGTGGAAGAATTAACAGAATCGGATGCGGGGTGAAATCGATTGAAACAACAGGACATAAAACCAAACGGGAACAACAAACGCCGAAGTGGCCGTGCGGTTAAAGGCGCTGCAGTCTGGAACCGCAAGACCGCTACGGTCGCAGGTTCGAATCCTGCCTCGGGCATGGATGTTTGTGATGTCCTTAGGTTAGTTAGGTTTAACTAGTTCTAAGTTCTAGGGGACTAATGACCTCAGCAGTTGAGTCCCATAGTGCTCAGAGCCATTTGAACCATTTTAACAACAAACGATCACAATAAACACTTGCCTAAGGAATGTTATAGAAATGGCACTGAACACAGAAAAAAACAACACACTATATCTGCTGATAAAATCCGTATCGAATTGCAGGATAAAACATTTAAGAAGATTACTATGGTTACGTGATCAGTTAATAATAATAATAATAATAATAATAATAATAATAATGGATTACTCAACCACTCTGCAACATGCTGAAGTCTCCCTCCCAATGTTTTGTGATGGAAGGCATACATCACAAATAGCTTAATATCCCTGACACACCCATTGAAGATTAAAGTAATGGCCAGACACAGAGCAGCCATCGGATGTAGTTAGGCAACAGCGGCTCGTGCAGCTGTGGTCTGAAGAACTCTTTGTGGCTACTCTGAATATAACTTGAACCTCTATATAACGTGAGCGAACGCTCGCAGGATTTTTATCATATCGCATCATAAAGAAATGCTGATGGATGTGTAAAATGTGTACTTTTTGTATAATGAATGGAAACTTTAAATGATAAAAGTACTGATAGTATCTGATTGTAGTATTAGTGGTGAACTTAAGGGACATGTCATGAACATGTGGGACACGTCACAGGATGTAAGTTAAAGTATATACCATAGGAATGTTACTAAGAAGCGATATATTGTGAAAGGTTCGCGTAAAATCAGTATTAGGGATGGCTAATGCACGGCTTAGATTTGTTGGTATGGTTCTGGGGAAATACTGTATGGGTCATCTGCAATAGAAATCGCACGAAAGACTTTATTGTGACCAATTCTAAAGCACAGTTCCAGAGCTTGGAGTCGTTGTTAAGTAGATGCGACAAAAGAAATGGAACATATTCGAAGACGCGCTGTTAGTATTGTAACAGGGTGGTGTAGCCCATACGAAAGGCAATAAAAATTCTGGAGGAACTTGAATGGAGATCCCTGGAAAAGTGACGACGTAGTTCTCGTGAAATGATGTTGGGTAAATTTAGAGAACACCTTTTTCAGGAAGACAGATGAGTTCTCTCATTCACTTTTACCAGTTGTAGTGACTTCAAGCGCAGGCTTTGCAGTTGTGTGAGTCAATGTCTTCAGTACAATCTTCCACCTGTTTGGAAATTTCCAAATGTATCTGTGTGCGCCTATCTGTCCTTTTTTCAGGGCAGACAGTTCCAAGGTACCGCAGTCAGAGGGCATATGTCTCTGCCTGGGAAGCTCCGGATAAGCAAATACGTTGTACATCTTGCATGTTTTTTAAATGAAGATGATTTTAAGTGTCAAATACCTTGTTTTCTGTATTATCCTTTGAGTGGAAACAAGGGAAGGGCAGTGAGTCCTGAGAGCTTCATTGTACAAACCTTTACAGGCCAAGATACTTAGCAACAGCTTGCTGCAGAATTCTAGAACATATTCCCAGTTCGACTATAATAAATTTCCTACATACCAAAAAGCTTATGTCTACAAATCCGCACGGTTTTAGAAAGCATCGTTCGTGTGAAACTCAGCTTGCCCTTTTCCCACTATGGATGAAAGGCAACAGGCAGACCCCATATTTTTAGATTTCCGAAATGAATTTGACACGGTACGTCACTACGGACTGTCACGTAGGTACGAGCACACGGAATAGGTTCACAGATATGTGAGTGGCTCGAAGACTTCTTAAGTTATTGAACCCAGTATGTTATCCTCGACGGCGAGTATTCATTAGAGACGAGGGTATCGTCAGGAGTGCCCCAGGGGGGTGTGATAGGCCGCTATTATTTTCTATATACATAAACGATCTGGCGGAGAGGGTGAGTCGCAATGTGCGGTTATTTGCTGCTGATGCTGTGGTGCGTGGGAAGGTGTTGAACATGCTTGGCTCTACGTTGATAGGGGATGACTAGAGAAAATTTTTAGTTATTTATTATGAAAGGTAGTTGGCTCTAATTGTAGAAAAATGTAAGTTAACGCGGATGAGTGGGACAAACAGACTCGTTATGTTCGGACAGAGCATTGGTAGTATCGTGCTTGACACTGTCACGTCTATAAATGTACTGTCACGTATATCAGTGTTTGGGCATAACGCTGGAAAGATATATGAAATGGAACGAGCGTGTGAGGATTATGGCAGGGAAGGCCAATGGTCGACTTCGGTTTATGGGGAAAATTTTAGAAAAATGTCGTTGAACTGTAAAGGAAACAGCATGTAGGACGCTAGTGCGACCCGTTGTTAAGCACCGTTCGAATGTTTCCGATGTGCACCAGGTCGGGTTGAAGGAATACATCGAAGCAGTTCGGAAGGGGCTACTGGTAGGTTCGAACAACACGCAAGAGTTACAGGGATCGTTCGGGAACTCGAATGGGAGTCCTTGGAGGAAAAGGCGACATTCTTTTCGAGGAACGCTATTGAGAAAATTTAGAGAACTTGCATTTGAAGCTGAACGATCCTACTGCCGCCAAAGTAGATTTCGCGTAGGGATGACGAAGCTAAGATAGGAAAATAAGATAGGAAAAATTAGGGCTCATACGGAGCTCTATAGATAGCGCTTTTTTCCCTCCTTCTATTTGCAAGTGGGACAGGAAAGGAAATGGAATAGTAGTGGTACAGGGTACCCACCGCCACGCACCATTCGACAGTTTCGAACAAAGGCTGTGCGACTGCTATGCTGCCGTGTTCGAATTTCTCGCATAGTGTTCGTGATAATGAAATCAGACACACTGAGGCAACTACAGAGGCGTATCGATAGTCATTCTCTCTCACTTAATACGGGCGTGGAATAGGACAGGGAGTCGCTAATATTAGCACGATGTATCCTCTGCCACGCACTCTTCAGTGACTTGCGAAGTATGGATGGAGAGCTCGCAGATTTTTTTTTTTTTTTTTTTTTAGTGTCTTATTAATAGAGGCTTTGTGTTCATCTTTCGCGACAGACAGCGGCCGTCGCCCGAGGGGCGAGGCATTGACCTCCGTCGGCATTGTGCGCGTGTGTATGTACGTGTGGGTGGGTGTTTGCGTAAGGGCGAGCGGCGCGGCGCCGTCGCGTCCAGCCAGCATCACGGCGGCGCCGGCGTCCAGTTTTCAGGGTCGTGGGCGTGTCGGGGGAGGACGTGTCTGCCACGTGCTGGTCCAGCGCGCAGGCGCCGGCGCCGGCGCCCGCCACCCCAATCAATACGGGGGCGCGAGAGGCGTCCGCCGCGCCGCTCCGTCGTCTCGCTTGTTGCTAGCCGGTCGGGGGCGCGCCTAGTCGACGTCCGCCAGCGACAGAGCCGGCAAGTAGCGCGGGCGGTCGCGAGAGCCGCACGGGCACGTGTCCGCCAACAGAGCGCCTCTTGGGGCAGGTCCGCCGCGCTGCCAGCGGGCCCAGGTACCGCCGCCTAGCCTCGCTCACTTCTCGCCTCGCCTCCTGATGACACTCGCATGCGCTTCTGCTGACCTTCGCCAGAATAGATCGGCGCCACCCCCTTTGGCTGGCGGCGCGACCAGCGCCCTTTTACTTTCCTCGTCAATAAGCAGGCTCTCTGCTGGTCGCTCTGCTCGCCATTCACTTCTCTCGATCGTATATCGCTGTTTTTCCCCATCTGACGAGAGCAGCAGCGTCGTTTATTCCGTTGCTTTACTGCGAGAGGATGGGGTCGCTTCAGATTTTCCATATGTTAAACACGATGGTTCAGTTGGTGTTTGATAACACTCGACTGCGATGCGAATCTTGGCGGCTTAATTTAAATGTCATCTGCTGAGTCGATTCCAGTGTCATTGTTTGACCAGAAAATGAGAATGCAGCCAACTGCAACGTGGCGGGTATTTCGATTCTCGTGACTCATCCTCTCCGATATTTCACCCAGTGTCGTCGATGAAGCAAACTAGCACCTGCTTCTTCGTTTCTACCCAATTTGACAACTTCGACCTTACGAGTACACCATCTCTGCAATTTTATTATTTATTTACTTATTTTTTTATGATGTGGTGCTATGTACATCTTCCGATATCGGATTAATTCGCATATTTTTTGGCTGGGTTTGTCTGTTTTACAAACGTTTGCGTGTATGACGCCATATGGTTTAATTTCGCTTTAAATATTAGAGTGTAGTCTCCTACTACGTCTACATCAATTCTGTGTAGCGAAGTGTACTCAGTGTACCAGTACTTCAGTACTCTTTTGTATTATTCCGAAACTCTCTCAAATTAGGGTCGCGTTCATATATGATGGAGGAAGTAGTGTTTTCCGGGACCAGGCTTGGAAGATGGACTCTGGGAATTTTGAACTAATGCTGTACACGTTTCTTTTTGTCTCTCACACTGAAATTTTTTGAGCGTCTCTGTCGTGGCACTCTCAAGCTGGCTATAAGCAAATCCGGGGCGTATCGTGCAACTCTTCATTAATATCGCTCTCTCTCGTGAATACATCTTGCTAGGAGTCTCACACTGGAGAACAGTACTGAAAAGTTGATCGAATAAGGCTTTGTAAGCGACTTCTTTCGCTTGTGAATTATATTTTCTTAGTATTCTTCCAATAAATCTGGGATTGATACTGCTTCAATTCAGAAAATGATTTGTGATTCACTGATTGCTGAGTCGATTCCAGTGTAATTGTTTGGCCAGAAATTGAGAATGCAGCCAACTGCAACATTGCGGGTATTTCGTTTCGCGTGACTCATCCTCTTCGTGCTGCCCAACGAAAATCTCTTCGATCAAAAGTTGTCATATCACATCTCTCAGATATTACTCAGTTCAGAACTGTCTAAATATAATTATGGTTAACTCCCATATTTTTTGTTAGCGTTATCTGTAAATATGCTTTTACAAGTCGTTGTCACGAATACGGTGTTTGAAAACAGCCGCGACTTTTATTTTGTTTAATCCGTAATAATGACTTAAGCTCGCTGGTCATCGTTGAAGTATACGCCTCGTCTCGTTCTGAAAGAGACGGAATCTGTTACACAAGAAATTGAGCTGCGCTGAAGTCTAACATTGTCTCGCATCCAGGAATCTAATAGAAACCCCGGTTTGTTTCTTCGCTTTCGGCAAACTAAGCAATAACGTGTCGCGAATTGACCTTATTTCTAATTTTAATCTCTATTTTTTTATCAACGTTCGTTATATATCTGTAACAGTTTCTCACAGTTCGCCATGGTGTCCATCATACACGGCGGGCCATTCATTTTGCAGGGTTATCTTGTTTCAGTAACCTATTCAGCTGACTGCATTTTGTTGCAACATATTATTCAAAACTTGTCGATATCCCCCTTCAATCGTCTACTAGGTGGCGTGTGGATCTTTCTTACGATGGTGCAGTTCTATGCAATGTGAAGTCTCGGTGATACACAATGAAACGCAAAGTAAGTGCTGCTTCGATCGAACCGCCCTCAAGTTCAAGGATTCCGCCGTCAACGTCGGAGGTCGGGACAACTGTTATCGACCAAGCAGCCGGTACTATAAACTGCGCGATCTTTTCGCGCCGGGGCTCCGCAATGTAGGCCTGAGTATAATAAGGCGTCCGTCCATGACGAGTGCCTCCATCGTTTTAATCCCAATCAAATCCATTAACGTGTGGCACTACTGTTCGAAAAAGGAAGCGTGAAAATTTCCACAGTGCATACTGAGAACGATGTAACTGCCTTCTACCTATTTCTGTAGTCCTTCCATAGGATGATAACAGTGTTGCGTAGATTGAGGCGTACCGAGGAAAGCGTATTCATTACTGTTACTTATCAAATAGTTTTCTGTCGAAGTTAATGAAGGTAGTGATGTCCTCACCATTGATAAATTTGGTCTCGCGCGAAAGCTTTGGATTTTAATTTATTTTTGAAAATGAAACGTATACGACATTAAAAAAACACCAAAATGTTTAAAAAACTGCTTTACGTTTTATCGACGACAAAAACGTCGATAACATCCATATTCATTGAACACGTCGTATAAATTTTGACAGAACTATAAGAAGTTAAAAAAGTCTACGGTTTGAAAAATTTCTGTCTTGTCGACAAACTGAAATTATCACTGAAACCTTTCAGTCGACTAACTTACAGCCAAATTTAGTTTTTGGACGTGGACAAATTCGCTGGACTAGCAAGTTTCTTGTCTCTTGCCTCTTTACTTTGCAGTGATATTTGAAAATCATGTATGTTCGATACACGATGCTTCGTATGCCATATGACGTTGCAAAATTGAGATACTCTGGCTGTAATCGTATGTCTGTTCGTTAATGAGGGCGGGGCGACTGGCTTTGCTTGTGTACAGTGCGTTGATCCAAAATGCACTGTGCTTGCTATTCGGAGATTGGAAATGCCTTGGGTAGTCCTTTTTGTCGGCGTTACCTTCCTTTTCATTCTCTCCATTTTATCGACAAAACTTTCACCGGGGACTGTAACTTCAAGTGTAAAACCTTTTCAGGAAACTAGGAATTAATTAAGTTGTCTAAAAAGAAATGAATGGATCGATGCAATGAAATCAGTGAAGATGTTATGACATGTAATGGTATCAGTGCAAACCGTTCAGATAATTAATATACTTGGTGTTGTAGGAGTAGTAGTAAATATTTAGGGATATAAAAAGGACCATCATTCGAAGCAAAAAAGTTTAGTAAACGTGGGCTCTAAAATGCAGTGTTAACAGCTGTGAACACTTCTTCCTCTTCGATACTGTAAATAAATCGCTTCTACTGCAAGGTAGAAGAAAAAAGGCCAGTAAACATTTGCTTTAACGAGCATACTAAGGTATGAAAACTTGTTCATCTTCGCTACTGTGATCCACATCTTTTCTGATGAACAAGATCTCATAGCTCTTAAGGTATGCAATTTAGAGCCCACGTTTACTTGTCTTTTTTGCTTCTGATGCTCGTTCTTGTTATATTCCTGAATATTACCATTCTTTCTGGGACATCCTATATAATGGCAACTGAAAAATTGTGCCATACCGAGACTAGAACCGGATTTCCTTGTCATCGAGACCAGCCTCCAGGCGTGGATCAAACTTTGTGTGTCACTGATGGCTAAAAATGGCTCTGAGCACTATGGGACTCAACTTCTCAGGTCATTAGTCCCCTAGAACTTAGAACTAGTTAAACCTAACTAACCTAAGGACATCACACACATCCATGCCCGAGGCAGGATTCGAACGAGCGACCGTAGCGGTCTCGCGGTTCCAGACTGCAGCGCCTAGAACCGCACGGCCACTTCGGCGTGTGTCACTGATGTTCCGGCTTCGGTTTCGGAACATCGACCCCGTTCCCCCCAGTGATGCTGTTCCCATGTACTACGCGGGAGATCACTTGTATTCAGAAATTGTAGATGAAAATAGGGATACTGGAAGTTCGAGATGTTAGTAAAAATGAGGTAAAGTGATATCTGTCGTCCCTATTGAAAATTTTTCTTTACCCTGGCAAGATCATTCTTTCTGGATAGTGCAATTCATGCAGTTTCTGTTCAGTAACTTTAACATGAACAGGATGGGTTCCGGTAATAAAAAACTTCAGAATAAAGTATCTTTTCTAACCTATGTGGTTACATTTCTCTTTCACACAGGCAGATTTCAGGAATTTGAAAAAGAACTTGTGGAGTGTACTTCTGGCTACCATTACGTCACCATATTACTTATAATACGTTTGCAAAACGTAGGCGTTTACACTGTTGATAGCTTTGCGAAGACGCTAGGACAGTGGGCGATTTTGCCCGCAGATATTGTTTCCGTAGTGTTAGTACTTTCTGATTTTGAAGAGCAAGTGATCTCTTGTCTTACAAATATGTTCTGCCCTTGCCACCATTCGCTCATCACTAGTAATATTTCGATACTGTTTTACAGTAATAACATTCAGTAACAAGCCGTCCTTAAATTAGCCGATATAGTACCCAAGGTAGTTATATATTTTATCTGTAATTATTCTCTGGGACGAAACACTCAACGGCGTTGCAGGCGATGGAATAGTAAACTTCAGAGCCACGGGTTTATGCAGATTCTGAGGGACCAGCAAGATAAATAGCGTAGCGTAAATGAATATTTCCCAGAAGCTGTGCGACGTTCCTCCGCCAAAGCTGCTAAACTTCCACAGTAACTCAGCGTAAACGACATTAACGACCGGCCCTTTAATGTCACGGTCGCTTTGCTGATCGTTAACTGCTTCATTATGCCACTTAATTGTTTGACCTAATTAGTTAATTAATAAGTTCTTGATTAACGTTGGTGCCGTACCGCAACGAATAAACAGTGTGCAAGATGTTTAGGGACGAGGCGTGCGTCACGACTCGAGAGAAGGTGTTTCGTATGGGGTCTCTTTAGATACTGATGGATCTTACGAAAGAATCTTGCGTTATTCAGCAACAAGGCGGTCGCTTTCGTGTGGATTACACTGCACTGTACAATTTGAAGACAGTGAGAAGGAAGGCAAGTTAGGGTTTAACGCGCTGTCGCGTCGGCGATGAGAGGTTATTAGATACTTCTGAAGTACGGACCACTGTATCGGCTGTGCCTTTTTCAAAGCAACCGTCCTGGCTGCATCGGCTGTGTCTTTTTCAGAACACCGTCCCCGCATTTGCTGGAGTGATTTAGCGGAACTTCGGAAATCGTAAGTCAGGTTCTCCGGACGGGGATTTCAACCGGCACGCTTCCGAATGCGAGTGCAGTATCTTACCATTGTGGTGCATCGCTCGGAGAAGTCATTGTGTGGAGAAAGTGTGTTGGAGGGAGGGAGAGCGAGTGGGAGAAGGAAGTGTGAAGTGGATCAATAGAGACGAATCAGTTGCTCAGTTTCAGAAGGATGTAGGAAGGCAGGCCATTTGACTTGTTCGCTTATTAACGCTATACACCAATTTGCAGGTTTATAAACCTATAAAGTGAGCATAAATCGTTACGAGAAGATGAAGATCGAAACTTCTGAATTTTCATGCTATAGCTGAATATTGAAAATGTGAGGAGAGGAGACATAAAAGTGTTTCCGAAGTACTTTGTCGTTATTTGACATAATGTATTGCCACAAGTATTGAATTCTTCTGTTCAACAGTACCCTTTGCTATCGATTTGAAATGTCAGCTCTGTCGCACTTTCCTCTGTTTTCCTACATAAAATGCAGTTATAAATTTGATCACCGAGGATTGTAACTATTATTCTACTCTGCTACCATTTATACTGGGAGAGATTTACAGCTTTAGATTTAACTTGATATTGCTAAATTCACTTGATTTGTTGCGTCTTTTCACATCTCCAGTGCCTCTTGTTGCAGCAAAATTATCTGATCAACTAGTTTATTGCCGTCAATACAGCTTATTAAATAAAATACATTCGGGTTTTGTTACAAAATTTTAACAGTACAGATATCTAGTGAAACCTAAACGTTTTAGATCTTATATTTCTGTTTCTTCTACAGCATTTCCTCACCACAATTATCTCACTTTATGCTTATGTTAAGGACACTTCTGTATGGTCATTTGTAAGTATTGACATCTCTTCGCCAACATGACTTCATTTAGTTGACGAACCACAGTCTTTCTGAAATATGAAACTGATTGCGTCATGCTCTTTGCTAACTTCATATTAGAAACCGTGCACGTTACTCTTGTATCGTGACGTCCGGGTGTAGGCGAACAGTGAATTGTACACATTTGGTTCGTGAGGGAAAGTTTCTTATTGACCGATACGGCCTGCCACTTCGGCCACGCCCACTCCATAGGTCGCGCTCTGGATCACACATGCGAGCACTTCACTGGCCACCTCTGCCTCAGTCCACAGCTCGTTTCTGTTTGTTTCCTTTAGCAAACTACAGGCTATCTATTGTCCGCAAACCAGTGAAAACCAAGTCGAAGTCATGCACAAGTATAATTTTCCTCGTTTGTTTCCCCCCAAATCATTGTTTTAAAATCGCTGAAGAACGCATTTTATCACTTTTTCTGATAGCACCACATATGTTAGGCCTTTATTTATGCCAGTTCTCCAGTTTAACTACGTCAGTGTAATATTGTGAAATTGCTATCTACATAACTATTGTAACAGACGCAAGACAGTCGACCCACCACATTTTAGGACCTGCATGTCACTACAAATATGTTCAACGAAGTCGTAAGATACTGGCACGAATTATTTACAGAAGAGTGGAACAACTGATAGAAGCTCTCCTTGGAGAAGATCAGTTTCTGTTCCGGAGAAATATTGTAACACGCGAGGCAATACAGACCCTAGAACTCATCTTGAAAGTGGTCGAAGAAAAGCAAACTTACATTTATTGCATTTGTAGATTTGGAGAAAACTTTTGACAGTGTTGACTGGAATCCACTCTTTGAAATTTTGAAGGCAGTAGAAGTAAAATATTGGGAACGAAAAGTTACTTAAAACTTATACAGAAACCAGAGTTCAATTACAATGAGTCCAAGGGCTTTAAAGGGAAGTAATAGTTGAGAAGGCAGTGAGACAGGGCTGTAATCTATACAAAGCGCTATACAGTATGTACCTTGATAAAACTGTGGAGGAGACCAAGGAACATTTGGATAGGGAATGGTGCGTAAACAGCTATAATATCCTTATTGTATCAGCTGAAGTGGCACTACGTCAGCCATAACGGACTCGCAGGACAGAAATTTGGAAATTTGTGGCAAGTTCGTATGGGGCCAAACAGCTGAGGTCATCAGTCCCTGGGCTTACACACGGCTTAATCTAACTTAAACTTACTTACGCTAAGGACAACACACACACACACACACACACACACACACACACACACTCAACCATGCCCGAGGGAGGACTCGAACCACCGATGACGGGAGCCGCGCGAACCGTGGCAAGGCGCAGACCGCGCGGTTACACCGCACAGCTAGCAGGACAGAAAAGGAGTAAAAGATTATGTGGATGTCCTATGAGTTTCGTGTAGGACGGAGAGCTCTGAATACGTGAAGAGACTCGAAAGCTTGCCGTATTTCTGCACAGTCTGTTCTACTTTTCTCTGGCTGTGGGTTTCCAGCAAGTATCCATTAAATTTTGTCTGTAGTTATGTGATCCGTCAACATTTAATGTGACGATGTGCGTATAGTTGGTGTTTGTTGTTTGCTGTCATGAGCGATCGGCGACTGCATATTACGGTTTGTGGCCTGCATTTTTTAATTCATTGGCAGTTCTGATCGCAGCCTCGACCTTCTCATTCGCCGCGCGCTTCGGGGATGTTGTTGTGAACCTGTTGCAGATTCGTAATATCCATTAACAGTTACAGCGGGTGAGCTCCCAACTAGTGTGTGTAGATAATAGTATTCGATAGCACCTTAATGGCAAGCTATAGTTGTAGTGATTCGTTTTTATGATGGCGTTAGTTTTAGTGACTTGTGTTTTTACAGCAAAAGCGTTTTGGTAATCGCGTAGTGTTATTTCTGTAATTCCGAGTCATTAATTTCGGACCAGTGTGCGTTTCGAGACCGACTTTTCGCCATTGAGTCGTTGTTGTGTGCCACATTAACTAGCATTGGTTTTACCTTCACCTCTCGCGCGTACAAGATATCACGGTCGTTACGTTTTGCCGCTCAGCGCGAATTGTGCTTTGTTCTTTTGTGGATGATCACCTTAGTAAACAGAAAAGGTGCGATGAAAACTGCATCATACATGCGACGTATATTGTTAGATAAAAGAAAATGATAATCCTTCGGTTGTTCGCTTTTGTGATAGTTTTTCGGTTGTTCGCTTTTGTGCCATCAGTAGAAATTCTAAATTTGTTCGCAGCGCCCTCTGCTTATAGTTAACAAAGGCCATTGTCAGTGTAGTGTGATTTACACATTATGAGGTAAATTTCTGTTAATCTTACACAGAACGAGATGGTGCAGTGGTCAAATAACTGGACTCGCCTTCGGGAGGACGACGATTCGAATCCCCGACATTCCATCCAGATTTAGGTCTTCCGTGGCCACTCTAAACTGATTAAGACAAATTTCGGAATGATTCCTTTGGGAAGAACACGTCGTATTTCCCTCCCTGACCTTCCCCTGATTCGTCCTTCTTCTTTCTCTAGCGGCAGCGTCGTCGAAGGATTATTAAATAGTAACTTTTCCCTTTCTTATGTTTAAATCAGTAAGTAAGTGACTAAGTACCAAGTGAAGTGTTCGATGACTTAGCCACTGGATTCGCATACGGGAGAACGAAACTCCAACCCTTTTGTGGATGGTAGATTCAGGTTTTCTGCGGATTCTCTCCAAAAGGTTATAAGGCGTGCTCCAGTAAAGCAGTTCTTCCTTTTTTTTCCAACAGACGGATACTCCTGATCATCCCACCGATCTAGGCTTCCTTCCGTGTATCTGTGCTAACCGACAGTTTTAAACGTTTCCTGTATTTCGATGTAGTCGATTTTTCTGAAAGCAAAATAATTCGTTCTTAAGGCAATAGTGCTCTTTCGCTCTTTCATCTGTTTACTCAGTGGAATAGCAACTCGCAAGAATGAAAGAAAAACGTTGATGGATATCGTCACTTGGAGTTGCCCGATGATGTCCCATACGTGCTCGATTGGGAACAGATTCGATGATCGAGAAGGCCGAGGCAACATGTCGACACTCTGTAGAGCATGTTGGGTTACAACATCAGTATGCGGACGAGAGTTATCCTGTTGGAAAACACCCCCGGGAATGCTGTTCTCGAATGGCAGCACAACAGGTCGAATCACGAGACTGACGTACAAATTTGCAGTCAAGGTGCATAGGATAATCACTAGACTGCGTCTCTCATGCGAAATCGCACCCCTGACCATAACTGCAGGTGTAGCTCAGTGTGTGTAGCACGCAGACAGATTGATTACAGGCTCAACTGGCGTCCTTCTAACCAACACAGTCATCACTGGCACAGAGGCAGAACTAGCTTCCATCAGAAAACACAACCGAACTCCACAGTGCCCTCAATGAGCTCTCGCTTGACATCTCTGAAGTTGCAAACGGCGGTGGTTTGGTGCCAAGGCAAAGCACGCTACCGGGCGTCTGGCTCAGAGTTGTCCTTGAAGTAACCGATTTGTAACAGTTGATTGTGTCATTTTGGTATCAACTGATGTTAGAATTGTTGCTGCAGACGCAGTAGGATGCGCCATAGCCATACGTCGAACACGAAGCG
Organism: Schistocerca serialis cubense; assembly: GCF_023864345.2. Taxonomy (NCBI): domain Eukaryota; kingdom Metazoa; phylum Arthropoda; class Insecta; order Orthoptera; family Acrididae; genus Schistocerca; species Schistocerca serialis. The sequence continues at coordinate 245,639,522 of NC_064639.1, read as the reverse complement.
CTTCCCTCTCGGTACTGCCACGTGTCCGTCCGGAGCCCGGTTCTCTTGCGACTGTACTTTCCTGTGATCACCACTAGCAATCATGAACAATGGCGATTTTCCTGCCAAGTCTGTAATATCGCGGAAGGAACATCCAGCATCTTGTAATCTATTACATGACTTCGATCAAACTGAGCAAGGTGTCGATAATGACGTCTTTGTCGCCTTAAAGGCATTCTTGACTCATTACGTGCAGTTGAAAGCTAAATAACGCTCACAACGGTTAGAGCGCGTATTTGAAACAAACCTGATTTGTATCCTAATAGTGGCACTATTAGCGACATTGTTGTGCGACTGGTGTTTGAGTAGACGGCATCTTTCAGATGTAGAAACACGGCTACCTACTGTAGTTCATCTCGCACAAATCCTTCTTGGTGTTGGGATTTTTTTTCCAGTCAGTGAATTCTTCTGTTTACTGACCTGTATTAAATTACTGTATTGTTCCTCAGATCTATCGTACTTTTTGTTTTTATTTCCGTGTATGGATTTGCTTCTCAATAGTTTGTTTCATTAACGTTTTTAGTCTTTGTGCTCTGTGCGCAGTGAAAACTAATATATTCCTTCTTTAAGTAGACTTTCCATCAAAATAACACCTACATCCAACATTTCCTAGTGATGAACAACGAGCACATAAAAAACGACGACTTCTTTTAGAAAAAGAGGTAGGATAGCGTAATCCTCGTATTCGATTTAGGGAAACTTTGAGCAGCTTACATCTGGATCAGGATGGTCAAACAGGCTTTTGTGTTCCCCGCAAATTCCGAACATGAGACCAGCGCCTTGACCTCTATACCACCTTGCTCCATCGATTTGGCGGTAAATTCGTGGCAAACGGAAACAGTGTGCTTTGCCTAACGTTTTTAAGCACTTTTCTCTATTTGCCTATGTGTATAAAGTGTGATCAGCATGGAAATTATTTTATAACGGTGCTTTTATTTATTGTACTACAGTTTTAGACAGATGCACTCAAGTGGTTTTTGGTTTTGTCTTGATCCAGTGTTAAAGCCCGTTTGCGACATTTTGAATTGACAGGCTATTTATGATAGTAACCAGTCATCGAAAGCGTGGAGATGCGTTGCATGTGGAACACTGACATTTAATATGACATAAGTTGAATATGCTCGTCGGACCAGTGGTTCTGAAAGTGACTTACATGCTAGGTCTCAATAGTTTTAGTGCATTATCTTGTATATGTTTCTCGAAAATGATATTGATGAAATTTACGCAGAAAAATTTATCCGTTGTATGTAGATATCAGCACAGCAGTATCGGTGTGGCTTATAAACAGAGCATATGAGCGAGTCGTAACGTACTTGTTAAACAGTCGACGTTTCCTTCGAAAGGGATTAGGGTGAGCAAACACGAACATCGACCGACAGCGACAAACTGTGAGCTCGGGTTGGGTTAAAGCCCTGTTGGATTGTAAAGAACATAACAGTACCTGTACGTACGTTAGTTTCTAGTTTCCTGTCACCTTCATTGACTTGGAAGTATGTGGAAAATTGTCGAGTGGGTTCCCCATGGCAACGCACTGCCGTTGAATGTGCGTTAGGCTGCTCTCCCAGAGTGTAATAGTTCATTCTCTTTTGTACAATATAGAAGCGTGTGTTCTGTGGCACTATGTACATGGGGAAGGTCCTTATGAAACACATAGCGACGCGACATTCCATACATACTAATTTGAACGAAGCAACGAGTACCGCGAAGACTGTTCTTGCTGAGTGAAATGCGTCACAGATTGCGAGTTACGCCTCGTTAGTCAGCAGATACGGAGCTTCGTTGGGTTCTGACCATAGGAATAGGTGCGAAAAGTCCGCTTGGATAGTCTACGATTCTCTGCTGGCATTTTATACTTGTCGCATCTTCCTCCACCAGACTTCCGCAGCATTAAGCATTTGCATTTTTGTTTTTGGGGCTGATGGCTACGAATGAATCTTTTGATAATCACGCGTTGTAGTAGGTTTTTCGGCACTCAGTTAATTCGACTTTATAGTTCGAAATTATCAAATTATCTCGTATAGACGAGGTGAATATTATCTGCAGCTCTCTCTTTCTCTCTCTCTCCCTCCCTCGCCTCTCTTATCCTCATCCTCCTCCTTATTTTTTTTCCCGTTGTACTTGGAATTTCCACTTCAAGTATGGCGTCGTTTTGATTTCAAACCACTGTCTACTACCAAGAGCCCCTGTAGCGGATGTGACTTCGGACATAAAAGGGAAAATGTCAGTGTTGGCACATACACACTGCTGTTGTATTACTGTAAGGTGCACAGAGCAATTTTTAATGCACGGTAAAATAAACCTCAACCCTTGGTGAATAGCACAGGTATAACTGTTCCGATAAGCGCGCGTCAGTCTGTCTTTTCTACTACTGCGGCTGTGACGCACACCGGCCAAGGACGACAGGCATTCTTCCCGCCGTGGCTTTGTTCGCCTGCTGCCGGCCTTTAGCAAGCCGCGACATTTTGGCGTGTCTCATATTCTCTGGAGGCCCGCCAGGACACCAGGGGTCATCCAAACGCGCGCCAATGGACCAGCCTCGTGGCCCATCAATAACTTACGGCGTCTCGACGTCGCCATGCAGGGTGCTGCTATTGTCAGGAAGCTAGTCGGTTTTGCGCTTTGTGGGCTGCAGTGTAATTGCGACAGCACCAATGAAGCGTATGACTGAAATGAACTTTGTGCCAAAGATGTTGTTCAAATTCCGGCTTCGAGAATTGTGTGCTTCGTGTCGTGACGTGATGTAAATTAGGGCCTCCATGTGCTCTTGGGGGGTCTTCGTGCACGTAGTTTGGATCAGAGTCCAAAAAAGGTGTGTGGCTAACAAATTACTGATCAGCAGGCGTTTTTGATGTTTATATTTCCAGGGATATTCGTCGTCCTTCAAAGAACACTCGCATTTCCCTCATCACTTGTGGCTTGGCATTGTCCTGTTGAGATACGGCATGCGGTGCTCCCTGAAAGAGGGGCAATAAGTAGGTCGCTAATACATCGATGATTAGCGGCTGCTGTGCAGATTGTCCTCAATACATCTGATCAGAAAGCACATGTTGTATCAAATAGCACCCGATACAAGCAAATTTATCTTTTTGTCCGGTTTACTTCAACATTCTAGTAGACTGGACCGTTCTCACTGAGGCATCACTGTAGGAAACATTGACACATTATTCGGATTCCCTAGCTAGCTAGTGTCCTGCGTTGGTGCAAGGTGTGCGTGCTTGATTTCTTTCCGACACAACTATCTGTTGAGTGATTCCGTATGTTTGAGGCCTGTCACTTGCGTCCCCTCCTTGATGTTCTTTAACGAACGCTTCATAAGACGGCCACGCGGTCTGACTCCGTGTGGTTCGTAATGGAGGACCCTTTCTGACATGGAGATGTCGACGCTTCGGGCGACGTGTCCACCTAAGACATGATTATCTTCATTTGTTGATGAGTGATATCACTCGCGCCCCTTTCCTTAAATGCTCGTTTTTCTTAAGCTCCAGACAGTGGTACACATGGACCAGTGCAACATTTCCACTTCCATTCTGTGTAGCATATATTTGTGTTCATCTGCTACTGCCTAGCATTCTGAGTTGTATGAAAGTATCGGGCGGTTGATATGTTTGTAAACTGTTTCCTTAAATGATTGGATATTTTGTTTTTCGAGGACTGGGCGCCATTCAGTCACCCATCATTAACTCATGCTGAAGCAAGTGGGGACGTCCCGCCATGCTGTGCAACATAAGAGCACATACATTTTAAAATTGTGCAGATATTCATGTTTCTTGATACGGATCTTCGAGTTGCTGTTGCTTAAATGATTCTTCCAGCTCAGTGTCCCATTTTTGACATTCAAGCGGGTTCAGTCGGTGAGAAATACATCGTCAGCAAGTGACATAGTCCAAGGATGAAGTTTCTGGGTACCTGCTGACACCGACAGGAACAAGAGGGGTGAGAGCGCAGATCCATGGCGCATAGGCGGCAGCCTCGTAAGTTTGTGGTTCTCACATAATGGAAGCTTCCAGTATGCCATACAGCAGACGGTTTCAAACAGTCAGTGAGTACAGGTCTACGCTCTTTCAATACGTCAGGGTCAAGCAAACAGCGTGGACAAAGCGCCTAATGTGCGTTGTAGTCACACGTACTATATAGCGGTCGTCCGTACTGTGGTTACATCGCGTGATCGTGTCCACTCGTCGCTGAATTCAGTCCTCCTCTGTTCACTGTCCTCCTCTGTCACTATCGTAGCAACATGTCCTACGCTAACCGTAATGTTACGATGGGGTAAACAATTTCCTGGAGACCGATCATTTTGTCCCCTTCCAACAAAGATTCCGATATTGCACCCAGTGTTGTCGATGAAGCAAATTAGCACTTGCTTCTTCCTAATTTGACAACTTCGAACCTACGAGTACACCATCTCTGCAATTTTATTTTTTATTTACTTATTTTTTATGGTGCGGTGCTATGTACATCTTCCGGTATGGGATTAATTCGCGTATTTTTTGCTGGCTTTGTCTGTTTTCACAAACGTTTGCGTGTATGAAAGTGGATGACGCCACGTGGTTTAATTTTGCCTTAAATATTAGAGTGTACTCTCCTAGTACGTCTACATCCATTCTATGTAGCGAAGTGTACTCAGTGTACCAGTATCATACACAATCTCGCCCCCCCCCCCCCTGCCTCCCCTCCTCGCACCATTCATTTATACTATACGGGAACAAAGACTTCAGTACTCTTTTGTATTAGTCCGAAACTCTCTCATTTTAGGGTCCTCTTCATATATGATGGAGGAAGTAGTGTTTTCCGTGACCAGGCTTGGAAGATGGACTCTGGGAATTTTGAACTAATGCCGTACACGTTTCTTTTTGCCGCTCACACTGAAATTTATTGAGCGTCTCTGTTGTGGGACTCTCAAGCTGGCTATAAGCAAATCCGGGGCGAACTCTTAATTAATATCTCTCTGTCTCTCTCTCTCTCTCTCTCTCTCTCTCTCTCTCTCTCTCTCTCTTGAATACATATTGCTAAGAGTCTCACACTGGGGAACAGTACTGTAAGCGACTTCTTTCGCTTGTGAATTATACTTTCTTAGTATTCTTCCAATAAATCTGAGACTGAGACATGCCTTCGCCAGGCAAAATAGCGTGTGACTTCAAGAAAAATATAAAAAATTATTTTCCGTAGACAGGTGTGTGTATTAGTGATCCATCAGTTTAATTACTCATGGTTGGATAATACTAGCTCGAATTGTTTACAGAAGAACGGAAAAACCTTACACAATCCGACCTGAGGGTAGATCAGGTTGGGTTCCCAAGATACGCAGGAACACGCTCGGCAATGCTGACCCCGCCACTTATCTTAAAAGGTAAGTTGAAGAATGGCAAAAAGCATCGTAGCCTGTCCCAGTGTTAATCAATCTGTAGATTGAGGACGCCTTAAAGCAAACCAATGAAGAAATTTGGAAAGGTAGTTAAACTTCAGGGAGAAGAAATAAAAACTTAGCGCTTTGTCGATGTGACTTAGAGGAGCAATTGAACAGAATGGATAGCTTGAAAAGAGATTTTAAGGTGAATATCAACGAAAGAAAAACAAGGGTAATTGAGTAGAACTCTTACAGAATTAGAATAGGAACTGAGAACTGAAAGTACTCGATGAGTTCTGCTATGTGTGCAGTAAAATAACGTAGGATGGCAGAAGTACAGGGGATTTCAAGTGCAGACTGGAAATAGCAGGAAAAGCATTTCTGAGGAAGATAGATTTGAAATTACCTGACGTCGTTAGAAGGAGAGCATCCTCTATATCCAAGTAAAAAAGCGTCCAAAATAAAAGTTTCATTGTCCGTATCGCAGTTGATACCTACCCTGATTATTAGTTTTAGCAAAGTTATGTTACCAAATTCAGATCATCAGATGCGTGAATTATAAAGCCTCTACGTTTTCAGTGGCCAGATGGCAATGTGCCAGACGTAGATGCTTTGTAATTCACTTTTCTGATGATCTGAAGAGGCAACATAAGATTACTGAAACTGGTAATCGGGATGTGTATCAAATGTGGCCTGAGCAATAGAACTTCTATTCCGGAAGCTTTTTTACAAAGACGAATTTGTTAACATGTAATATAAATTTAAGTATTAGGGAACTCTTTTCTGGAGATATTTGTATAGAACGTAATCTTGTACGGAAATGAAACATGGACGATAACCAGCTAGCTCAGAAAAGGAGAGAATAGAAGGGTTTGAAATGTGGTGCTACAAGATGAATGCTGACGATTAGATGGGTAACTAATGAGGAGGATCTGCGTAGAATTGGGAGAAGGAAACTTACGGTACCATTTGACTAAAGGAAGAGATCGGTTGATAGGATACATTCTGAGACGTCAAGGTCGTCGGTTTTGTAGACCCGTGGTCTAGGGGTAGCGTCTTTGATTAATAATCAAAACGTCTTCGGTCGCGGGTTCGATCCCCGCCACTGCCTAAATTTTGATAAATAATTAGCATTGGCGGCCGAAGACTTCCGGCATAAGAAGCCAGCTTCACTCTGCCAACGGCCTTGTCAAAGAGGGCGGAGGAGCGAATAGAGGTTCAGGGCACTCCCTTCTCCTAGGGGTGGGAAATTACCCCTAAAGGCGGAAGAATCAGCAATAATCAACGACATGAGGATGCAGAAGGCAATGGAAACCACTGCATTAAAGACACGTAACGTGTATCCACAGGACATGTGGCCTGTATTTGAAGAAGTGTCATGATGATCTCTCCATTGGCAAAAGATTCCGGAATAGTCCCCCATTCGGATCTCCGGGAGGGGACTGCCAAGGGGGAGGTTACCATGAGATAAAGATTGAATAATCAACGAAAGGATAACGTTCTACGAGTCGGGGCGTGAAATGTCAGAAGCTTGAACGTGGTAGGGAAACTAGAAAATCTGAAAAGGGAAATGCAAAGGCTCAATCTAGATATAGTAGGGGTCAGTGAAGTGAAGTGGAAGGAAGACAAGGATTTCTGGTCAGATGAGTATCGGGTAATATCAACAGCAGCAGAAAATGGTATAACAGGTGTAGGATTCGTTATGAATAGGGCAGAGGGTGTGTTACTGTGAACAGTTCAGTGACCGGGTTGTTCTAATCAGAATTGACAGCAGACCAACACCGACAACGATAGTTTAGGTATACATGCCGACGTCGCAAGCTGAAGATGAACAGATAGAGAAAGTGTATGAGGATATTGAAAGGGTAATGCAGTATGTAAAGGGGGACGAAAATCTAATAGTCATGGGCGACTGGAATGCAGTTGTAGGGGAAGGAGTAGAAGAAAAGGTTACAGGAGAATATGGGCTTGGGACAAGGAATGAAAGAGGAGAAAGACTAATTGAGTTCTGTAACAAGTTTCAGCTAGTAATAGCGAATACCCTGTTCAAGAATCACAAGAGGAGGAGGTATACTTGGAAAAGGCCGGGAGATACGGGAAGATTTCAATTAGATTACATCATGGTCAGACAGAGATTCCGAAATCAGATACTGGATTGTAAGGCGTACCCAGGAGCAGATATAGACTCAGATCACAATATAGTAGTGATGATGAGTAGGCTGAAGTTCAAGACATTAGTCGGGAAGAATCAATACGCAATGAAGTGGGATACGGAAGTACTAAGGAATGACGAGATACGTTTGAAGTTCTCTAACGCTATAGATACAGCAATAAGGAATAGCGCAGTAGGCAGTACAGTTGAAGAGGAATGGACATCTCTAAAAAGGGCCATCACAGAAGTTGGGAAGGAAAACATAGGTACAAAGAAGGTAGCTGCGAAGAAACCATGGGTAACAGAAGAAATACGTCAGTTGATTGATGAAAGGAGAAAGTACAAACATGTTCCGGGAAAATCAGGGATACAGAAATACAAGTCGCTGAGGAATGAAATAAATAGGAAATGCAGGGAAGCTAAGACGAAATGGCTGCAGGAAAAATGTGAAGACATCGAAAAAGATATGATTGTCGGAAGGACCGACTCAGCATACAGGAAAGTCAAAACAACCTTTGGTGACATTAAAAGCAACGGTGGTAACATTAAGAGTGCAACGGGAATTCCACTGTTAAATGCAGAGGAGAGAGCAGATAGGTGGAAAGAATACATTGAAAGCCTCTATGAGGGTGAAGATTTGTCTGATGTGATAGAACAAGAAACAGGAGTCGATTTAGAAGAGATAGGAGATCCATTATTAGAATCGGAATTTAAAAGAGCTTTGGATGACTTACGGTCAAATAAGGCAGAAGGGGTAGATAACATTCCATCAGAATTTCTAAAATCATTGGGGGAAGTGGCAACAAAACGACTATTCACGTTGGTGTGTAGAATATATGAGTCTGGCGACATACCATCTGACTTTCGGAAAAGCATCATCCACACAATTCCGAAGACGGCAAGAGCTGACAAGTGCGAGAATTATCGCACAATCAGCTTAACAGCTCATGCATCGAAGCTGCTTACAAGAATAATATACAGAAGAATGGAAAAGAAAATTGAGAATGCGCTAGGTGACGATCAGTTTGGCTTTAGGAAAAGTAAAGGGACGAGAGAGGCAATTCTGACGTTACGGCTAATAATGGAAGCAAGGCTAAAGAAAAATCAAGACACGTTCATAGGATTTGTCGACCTGGAAAAAGCGTTCGATAATATAAAATGGTGCAAGCTGTTCGAGATTCTGACAAAAGTAGGGGTAAGCTATAGGGAGAGACGGGTCATATACAATATGTACAACAACCAAGAGGGAATAATAAGAGTGGACGATCAAGAACGAAGTGCTCGTATTAAGAAGGCTGTAAGACAAGGCTGTAGCCTTTCGCCCCTACTCTTCAATCTGTACATCGAGGAAGCAATGATGGAAATAAAAGAAAGGTTCAGGAGTGGAATTAAAATACAAGGTGAAAGGATATCAATGATACGATTCGCTGATGACATTGCTATCCTGAGTGAAAGTGAAGAAGAATTAAATGATCTGCTAAACGGAATGAACATTCTAATGAGTACACAGTATGGTTTGAGAGTAAATCGGAGAAAGACGAAGGTAATGAGAAGTAGTAGAAATGAGAACAGCGAGAAACTTAACATCAGGATTGATGGTCACGAATCAATGAAGTTAAGGAATTCTGCTACCTAGGCAGTAAAATAACCAATGACGGACGGAGCAAGGAGGACATCAAAAGCAGACTCGCTATGGCAAAAAAGGGATTTCTGGCCAAGAGAAGTCTATTAATATCAAATACTGGCCTTAATTTGAGGAAGAAATTTCTGAGGATGTACGTCTGGAGTACGGCATTGTATAGTAGTGAAACATGGACTGTGGGAAAACCGGAACACAAGAGAATCGAAGCATTTGAGATGTGGTGCTATAGACGAATGTTGAAAATTGGGTGGACTGATAAGGTAAGGAATGAGGTGGTTCTTCGCAGAATCGGAGAGGAACTGCATATGTGGAAAACACTGAGAAGGAGAAGGGACAGGACTATAGGACATCTGCTAAGACATGAGGGAATGACTTCCATGGTACTAGAGGGAGCTGTAGAGGGCAAAAACTGTAGAGGAAGACAGAGATTGGAATACGTCAAGCAAATAATTGAGGACGTAGGTTGCAAGTGCTACTCTGAGATGAAGAGGTTAGCACAGGAAAGGAATTCGTGGCGGGCCGCATCAAACCAGTCAGTAGACCGATGAAAAAAAAAATTGAAGGGGAAGATAAAGGGTTGAATACAGAAAGAAAGTGCAAATGGATTTAGGTTGCACTGTAGCCGTTGCAGTAGTCATGCAGAGAGGAAAAATCTCGCACAGGATAGCAGGATAGACTGGCGTGGAGATCAGCATCAAATCTGTCCTCGGAGTGAATACGACCTCATCAGCTTTTTCAATTTGTGTAAGTGTAGGCTGAAGCGTCAATATTTGTATCAGACACTGATGGTACGTAAGCGTAACAAGATTCTAGAGCTGCCTCCTCTATAGACAGAATTTAGTCGTCTGAGAGTATCCTCAGAGGGCTAGATTTGTTCAGTATTGAATGTCCAGTGCAATCGATAGTCCTCCGCCAGCCGTTTTGGCCGAGCGGTTCTAGGCGCTTCAGTCCTGAACCGGGGTGCTGCTACGATCGCAGGTTCGAATCCTGCCTCGGGGATGGACGTGTGTGATGTCCTTAGGTTGGTTGGGTGTAAGTAATTGTAGGTCTAGGGCACTGATGACCCCAGATTTGAAGTCCCATAGTGCTTAGAGACGTTTGAACCGTTTGATAATCCTCTCGGATCTTCCGTGTGATTGTGTGTTATTTTGTAGGCAACGATGTGGGAATGTATCGCAGGCTTTCTTCAGTCGAGAAACGCGGCATCAACCTGACCACGCAATGTAATCCCTTCTGGATTTCATGAATGAACAGAACAGACTGGGTTTTACAGGGATGATACCTGAAAAAATCGTGTTGATCTCTGCAGGCGATAAGGTCCGTCTCCGGAAAAGTTGCCATACATGGTCACAATATATCTGCCATAGTTCATCAGGAAACTGACAGCGCCGGCCTGAGTGGCCGAGCGGTTGTAGGCGCTACAGTCTGGAACCGCGCGAACGCTACGGCCGCAGGTTCGAATCCTGCCTAGGGCATGGATGTGTGTGATGTCCTTAGGTTGGTTAGGTTTAAGTAGTTCTGAGTTCTAGGGGAGTTCTAGGGGACTGATGACCTCAGAAGTTAAGTCCCATAGTGCTCAGAGCCATTTGAACAATTTTGAAACTGACAGTGGTCAGTCATTTAAGGCTATATTACTGCACGCCTGTCTTGCAGTCTTTGTTATTGATTTGAACAACCTACTCCTTTTTCCAGGCACATGACACGCTCCCTTGATGCAGCGCCTTAGGGGAAAGATGCTAGAATAGTGTAGAATAGTGACCAGTTCTGTCGCAGTGCAGTACAGGATGTATTTGGCATCCCACCAGTCATTTCTTTATGTGTCATATTCTGGTCTTTTGCTGTTTCCTTGTTCTAATGAGACGGTGTGTGTGATCTTTCACAGCAGAGTATAGTGTTTGCCCCGGCCTCGCCTAGTCGTTCGTTCCCCTGCAGTCGTCCGTCTCATCGCGTCGCGTGCAGGCAGGCGCTTGTAATTGCTGCTCGGGCTGATTGCGGCAAGCCGTGCCTGCCACGGGCAGCCGCAACCGCCACTGCAGCACAGGGCAGGGCAGGGCTGGCCAGTGTGACACGGACTCTCAGCCCGCTCTCGCGACGGCTCTAGTTTCGTTCACGGCCCCTCACGGAAGGCGACTGCAAACGGGTACCATAACTAAGGGAGGAACATCTGTTTTTCGAAACCTCTGTCGGGCACCCACAGCTCAGGTGATTGTGTTAGCTTACTACACCAGTGTTACGAGCTCTTACCTGGAAAGTAACATCCGTTACGCTAGATGTCAAATACTGGAATAGTAATAAAAAAAAACGGTGCATTTTAAAAAATCGCTGAACTACACCTTTAAACTTCCTTCAACGTAATCACCATTGCGATTTAAGCATTTACCAGATTTGTTCACGAGTTGAGAAACTACCGCTGCATAACTTTATGCCGCCTTAGAGTGCAACTACTCCTTCACAGCGTCTTGAAGTTCTTCCTCGCATCTGAATCATTGGAAGCCAAGCCACTTTCTATGTGCATCCCCGAAGATTAACATGAACATTCTTACAAAGTAAGACGTAGTTTTGACATGCAAATGCCAAAATATCACGATAGACCATTAGAGTTGATGATATGCAACTCGGTCGAACAAATACCTTTCACCTCAGATGGCAAATGCCTGGCCGACACATAGACAAGAGCTGCACAAACGAAGCCACCCTATTACAGGGAAAAAATGCTGCTTACGTCAAGGAACCTAAATGTAGAGACAAAAAAAATATTGAGAGTTGTGCCGGGAGCGTGGACGAATGCTCCATGCGACTTTTCAGATGTGGTGCAGGAGGAGCATCGAAATGATCTCATAGACAGAAAAGCTCAAAGTTCACAAATGAAGGAATTCTTAGTAGAAAAGGTGAAAAAGGGTCTCTGCTGCCAACAGTACAGAAAAAAAGACATCAGTTAATTGGCCACCTCTTACCTACACGATAGTTCTCTGGTTAATGCAGTGGAATGGGTGATTCAAGACAAGAGAGGAAGAGGAAGGCATAGAGTGCAATATTCCAGTCAGATCAGAGACGCTGTAGGCTTAAGCTAATATGAGGAAGTGAAGAAACTAAGAGGGAACTGAGAGGTGTGGAGAAGAATAATTGCTACATAACTTGGTGAACAGAATGGATATACCTACAATTCGTACACTAACTCCCTCATTCTTTCCATAAGTAAAGCGATTTTGTGAACATTGATATTCTTTCTCTCTTTTGAAATGGTGGGCTCTTACCCTTATTTTTCCATCCGGTTCATCAGGAAGACTTGCCTAATATACACGAACTATTCAGTGCAATGTAATCAAAAAGAAGAATCTTATTGCTGCTGCTCAGCAAACGGTAGGCGTATAATGCGTCTCAATTTTTTCCTCCTCTGATTTCACCCACTGTTTTTGCAGAATGATAGCATTTTGTTGGACTGACTGCTATTGAATGGATTAAAATACCCCTTATTTCATTACTGCGTAGTTTGGCGATGAAGCCGTTTTCAAATGATTTTATAATGTAACCCATCAGATTGGACATATTAGTGGTTATAGTCCTAGGATTCATAATGTCACACAGTGCTGAAGACATGGGCGTTGGACGGACTTTAAAGTTAAAGACATGACTCAAAGTGTTTCTTGAACAGCAACGATGTAGAATATCACTCGGGAGCGTGTTGGACTATATTTAGCTACTCCTCGCGGCTAGGTGGGTTGCTTTCTGCAGATATCTTCACTCTCCAATTCTGTTGAGAACTTTCTCATTTTTTATCTTATCGTCCATGTCTCAAACGCTTCATTCTCTGTCTTTGATTTTATCACATCTGTGCTCCAGATGAACCTCACAGACATTTCTTCCTCTTGTCAACAGCTATGTTTAATACCAATATAGCAACTCTGGCGATGAATGCCTTCTTCTTTTGTGCTATTCGGCTTCTTATGTCCTCTTTACTTCACCTATAATGAGTTATTTTGCCTCCAAGGAAACCCTTCACTTGGTCCACTACGAGGTTCCAGTTGGGAAGTTCGTTTGACATAAATCTCATTTCTGATGTTAGTGCTTTCGTCCTTCTTTAGTTTATTCTCACTCCATATTCTGTGCCCAGTAGACTGTTCGTTCTATTCAATAGATGCTGTAATTCTTCTTCACTTTCACAGAAAATAGGAATGTTATCGTTGAGATCTTTCCATCTTAATTTTAACTATACTTTTGAAAGTTACTGTTTTTTATTTAGCACTTCTCTGTCGGTCTTCCGTTCTCATTTTTCGCTCTTGCATCTCGTACATACTGTATATTGTCGATCTTTCCATTTAGAGTACTCATATTTTTCTGTACAGTCGTACGCTTTTCATAGGTCAACATGCAATTATCTTGATTTTTCGAAACATTTGCTTCCATTATCATGCTCGACGTCAATACCTTCACTCAGGTGCCTTTACCTTCCCAAGCTAAAACTCTCAATTTTCGAAAGAAGTACACAAAATCTCTATTAATTACGTATTCGTGCGCTTGCACACAAATGTTGTGCAAGGTTTTGTTGTGAAAGGTTTTTAACGGACAAGTTTCATGTGTCGTGGGCAAAGTCTTTGACACTCTCCGAATTAGTCCTCCGAGTAGCGGTAAATGCGACGGCAGCAAGATCTGGTTTGCTGGGGGGTAACGGCTCCGTCAAAGGGCGCAACACAAAGGGCCGCAGGGCTCTCGTGCCGGCGCCTTATTTACGCGGCCCTCTGCTCCCTCGCGCGGCGCAGCTTGGCGTGGGGAGCGGCCGTGCATGCAAATGACCCGTCCTAAGGAGCGAGGCCCTTCAGGGGGACCCAACTACCGCTGTAGGGCCGGCGTAAAGGCAGGAAGGCAGGCCGGCCGGCCGCGGCGCGATTGCCTCGTAGCGTGCAGCGTGGCTGCTGGGAGACGAAACAACTGCAGTGCTGAAAGATGAAAGGACGGGGCTTAAGAGCACAAGCAATATGCCACAGGTTGGGTCGCCAAAAAGTCTAGCGGGAGCGCGTTTTCTCACATCAGATGTAGCGGAAGTGTCGTGCTGCAGTGTTCTAAAGTACCGCCTTCTTAAAAGCTGCAAGTTGAACTTCAGAAATGGCGACTAATAGAATTCCTCTGGGGCAGCAAATGCTGTACGCACACCTGTACTCAGAAATCGGAAGCTTACGACCAATTCATCTCCGTGTCCGTCTCGAACATGCGTAGCAAATATTTGAGTCGGTGGTAAAATGTAGTCTCGCAGTAAACGCCGATTTCACACCCCATAAGCTACTCAGTGGGTTAAAGTAAAGGAAACTTCCAATCTTAAATATGTGCCGGAATTAACAAAAACGATGGATGTTAGCAAGAAATGTCTGCGATCGCTTTCCCTAGCACAACTGGAGGCAACTTGCTTACCTCGTGTCTTCTAAAGATGTCCCGTGGCTGTTGTCCCGCTTGGTTTCTTCTCCGTAGGTTCAAATGGCTCTGAGCACTATGGGACTAAACTTCTGAAGTCATCAGTCCCCTAGAACTTAGAACTACTTAAACCTAACTAACCTAAGGACATCACACACATCCATACCCGAGGCAGGATTCGAACCTGCGACCGTAGCGGTCGCGCGGTTCCAGACTGTAGCGCCTAGAACCCTCGGTCACTCTTGCCGGCCTTCTCCGTAGGTCGCGAGCTCTAACGCTTGTGCCATAAATAGTGCGTAACAATGTGACAAGTGGGTAGGTTTAGACGCTAAGCATAATTAGAATCGTGCCAAGTAATTTTATTTTATTTCACTAATCGCAAAATTAGTAAAACGATTTCTAGAGCCAGTCTATCGTTAATACTTAAAACAAGTTTCCTGGCCATTAATCGTTAGTTCCCGAACACCGCAAAAGTCACAAAAATGCTTCACATGATGTTAGCGTCAAGATGAGAGCGCATAAATATCTTTTTCAAGGTATTATAACAATTACTTCCGTCTTTATGTGGAGTTGCACTTAACACACTAGTTCACGTATTTCCACCTCGAAAACAACCGTAGACTGACTTGAATTGACACAACATCGCACAAGTACGTCATCCGAGGCAATTCCTCAACAAACTGTTCCGTCTTTATATGAGATCACGTTTTACCTCCTCAGAAATACCCAGTTGTAAACTATCTAAGCTGTTTGGTGCTTCTCAGGGCGACTTGTGATTGGTCCATCCTTTCCATCAGTAAGCGCTGACAGTAACTAAGATTTGTAATTATCATTTCCTGATGAACAGAGTAATATTGAAATTATTATTAACAAGTTTTCCATGCAAGTAACGTCATCAGCACGGTTGAAGCTGTATATTAAAATTTAAACAGTAAACATAAATAATAAAAGATTCTCTACTTGGCGCCAGCATTGTGGGTGAATCCCCATTGTCTCTCTGCTCCAGTAAGATACGGGTCTTGTTCGCCCGCCCGTTCTCAGCCTATGTGACCATCTGGCGTGTCGTTCGATGAGTCTGCCTTTTGATCCTACCTACTCGCTAGCCTCCCATAGCAAAATCTTTCTATACATTGCATTAAAACACAGCAACAAAGTTTAATAATGTGAGCAGCGGGGTGGCGTAAACGCCACATATGAACAAAAGCGGAAGACAGTTGCTCTTTTAAGGGAACATTTCAATGGGAGTGGCGCCGTACTGGATATGCCGGGTTCAGGGAGACCAAACACAACTTCATTCATAGTAATAGATGGTTTCAGGAAGCCAGCAACTGTGTCATTCTCCAATGAACAATGAGTGGGAGGTGCTGGTATTAAAACGGCCTCTCTGTAGTGGTAGGTGTCCCCAATGAGCTTCGGGCAGTTTTCACCATTGACGCTATCGTCAAAGAAGACATCTCTAATGACTCCTTGGTACGTAAACATCTCGGACTATGAGGCAGAATCTTTTCATCATCATATTCAGCTGCCGCCTTTGGATTCAAATCACGCCAGTGATCTCAATTGTGTTTGTGTACGCGACGATCAGGTTGTGGTCTCATAAGTCCACCCAACGCACAGTACCAACTAAGGGTCGTCTTCCAACTTGGCAGACCCCTCTCTATAAATCTGTGGACGGTGATAACCATCATCGTCTTTCAACGAGCTCAGTTTCGGAAGAATTGATTTCAATTTCCTATCTTCCAGGGGTCGGTGTTATGAAGTTCTGGATACTGTCACTGCTACGGACAGACAGCGTCTTGACTTGGATCTGCGGCGTGAAGATTGTAACGGCTGCTGCAACAGACTGATTTTCGACCGTTCTGACGGATTTTAGTCGCTTTCGACGCGGCATATGCACTACGGTACCATTGCATCAAAGTGCGTTGGTCTTCGGTTCTGATGCACCTGATCCGTATTCAAAACACATACACCGATGGACTTCTGCATGTCGTCGGTTGCTGAATACAGGCGTACGCAACGCATTCGTTGCTCCAGAGTAATCTTACTGTAGTGGCTGCGACAGAAATTCAACCTGTGACGTTCAGTAAAACAGTATTTTTGAACACTGCAGTGTGACATTTCTGCTATGTGCTACGAGCAAAACCTGTCAAAAAATGCACTTTGTAGCGACTCGGTCAGTAGAAGGCATAGACCGTGTAATAGTTGCTTTCATATCTGATGTGATTAGTAGCACAGTTTCAGGTGTCAGTGCTCACATATAAAGGAGGCAGCGTATAGAACTTTAGCGCGTGCCATTGTCGAATACTTCTCGGGTGTTTGCGATCTCCATCAGGTCGTATTGGAGAAAGTCTTCGAAGCAGTTGAGAGGCGTGTTCCTAGATTGGTTACCGATCAACACGCAACTATTACGCAGAAGCTTCATGAACTGAAATGGGGTTTCCTTAAGGGAAGACGACTTTTTTTTCACGACATACAACTGAGAAAATATAGAGTACTGGCATTTGAAGCTGACTGCGGAACGATTCTATTGCTGTCCCGGTACCGATCCTAGATACTGATTCACAGTTAGAGTAACTGTGTGTATTTTTTTCTTCCGTGGCAGAGTACTTTGAGATACCGAAACAGTAAGTATTTTCTCTGAATTTAAAATTGTTGTCATTGTTTATATTAGGTTAGTCGTTCATGTTCACAGTTTTCATGGCAAATGTCAGCTGAAATAGGAGGGTGGTCGCGAGCACAGTAAATCTCGTTCTCACCGAAGAACCTAAGCCAAGAAACAGCTGTTAAGACACGGGAAAGACGAAACAAGTCTTAGGCACCGCCGAGTGACACCTTTTCCCGTGTGTGGCAGTAGTATTCGAAATGTACATGCAGGAATTACAAAAAAGCTTTAATACTTAGAGAATAAAAGAAAAATGTCAGTCAGTCATTTACGCCCAAATTGTTTTTTAAAGTATATCTGTAAAGCTAACTGCTCCCGAGTGCCCCTTCTTCATATAGACGAACCCATTTTGGTTTAGTAATGAATTTTTCAGACAGATTGTTCAGCAGATGAACTGTCAGCTCTTGGCGTCTTCAGAGTCATCGCCGTTATTCTAGAAAGCGCCGCTATCGGCGGGAGTCTTTGACTGACGATTACAGAGAAAAAGCCGACTGGAGGACTCTGGAAGAACTCATCTCGAACGGATACAGCGACATAGGTGGCGCATTGGTAATACATTGGGGCTTGCATTCGTGAGTACGGCGTCTGAAATCCCTTCCATACTTCCAGATTTAGGTTTTCCTTTGCTTTCCCAAGATCACGTTAGACAAATGGATTCTTCGAAAGGGCACGACGGATTTTCTTTCCCATTCTTCTACAGTCTGAAATTGTGCTTCGTCAGTGATGTCTTCGTCGTCGACGGAACATTAAAATTTTCGTTCCTTCCTTTTCTAGAACTGAAACCCAGATCGTAAATTGGAAAGTACCAAATCGTATCCAGAAGCTGATACTCCAGCTTCTCTCATAGAATGAAACGTATTATTTTTCTGGGATGTAGACTTTCGTCTGATAGTTCTTTTTATTTCTGAAAACTGGAGTGATACGTAATGCTTCTTGTTTCACATTCATCTCCTACGACTGATTGCATGCGATGGTTATAAGGACATACGAAGAAAAGTTCCAGTTGGACTAGACCTAGTAAAGCACTGTGGTTTTCAGCCAAGTTGTGGATTCGTAACAGCTGTGTTTTTACCGTGTCCTGAGGCCTTGCCTTTGATCCTGGTTGAACTTTATTTTTCTTCTTAACGGATGAAGTGCAGTCTTGCCGATTTTACTGCTCTATCGGGAAAAAGATGATACCTGTATGTCTTAGAGTTGCGCGTTCGTACTTTCCCCTCCCTTTTGTTTTCTTGTTTTGAGAAAATTGATGATGCTATAAATCGTAGAGATGTGTAAGTGAAATCCGATAACAGCCATCTTACTCGCCTGGTTTGCTTCAGCTTCCGCTGTAGAGAATTTTATGGCTTCTTTGATCGGTAAGTAGTCCAACAAATCATAATGCACTGATATGCCTCGCTATACGTCGCGGCTTTTGTGTGAACGTGGACTTCCTCATACACATTTATAAATTTGAAGTCATTTAAACGCTGCTACAAGATTTACCTCATGATCGTTCTTTCTGGCGCTGACTTGTACCTGTGATAAATATCTGTTGGCATACTGGTTCCGAGCCCTCATTAATTTGTAGAGCTCCGTCCTCTACAAGTGTTAGGGTTAGTCAATTCATAGTCAGGAGGAAGGGAGAGAGCACATAAAGTACGACTATGCTTAAAAAAAGGCTGTGGTGTTCAGACCTACCTTCGAGAATATTTTTTGCTACATTATAATGTCACACGCCCCCTCATTAATGGTCAGAAAAGGGGGACGAACAAGTCATTGCGATCCACGAGAGTAGAAGGGTGTCGCTTTCCTATACGTTGACTTAGTAAAACAAAGATAAACATATCAGTTAGGTTCATCTGAAGTTGAATTACTATCCACGTCTTCTATCAGCTCTTAGGTAGCTGTCTTCATGTAAAAATCATTTTTTGTAAATGGAGATATTAGCTTCATGGAAGCTTTTGAAACCGCAGCAGTGCTGTGCCTTGTCATCAGACACTAATAAAAGTGTTAACCATTCGATTATTTGTCGGCCGTGCTCATCTTCTCACACATGGGTTAATGTAAGCTCGGCGTCGCCTGTGGAGTGCTGTATTTACTATTTAAATGGCAGCCGATGCTTTCCTTTAGCACCCCATTTAATTCTCCTCTCGCCCGTTTGGTGTGTTGAAAGGAGTTCGTCTTATGTAAACATCAGGTCCGCGGTGTGTGTAATTTCTCTGTGGCCGTTTTCTTCTTTTCCCCGAAGAGTGGTACAAAAATACATTCGTGTATCATCTCATCTTTTCGCACTTTCAGGCTTGTTGTACGACAGTACGAGACGTCAGTTCTTTCAGCGCGTTAACAGGTGGCGGGAAGCTGAAACTGCAGTAAATAAAGCCCGGAGACTCGTGATGACAGAGACAACGGAGGGGAGCGGGGGCTCGTTAAACTGCCCTGGGAAGGGCGGCGCTGAACTTGGGAAAACATTTTAATGGCCGCCCTCCCGCACGGATAAGCTCCGCGAAAGAATGTGTCGTCTCCGGGGGCCGCTGTAATGGCCCGGACAGCAGAATTAACGACCGGCATTTTGCCTGCGCGGTAAAAGCTCCCGACACCTGCAGCGTGGAGAAGCATGCGTGCGTTTTTGTCTCATTGTGCGATTTTCGTTTCCATAGAAACAGTCCTTCGGTAAGAAATTGTGGCGTAAAGTGGTGGTTATCGATAAGCAGCTCTTTCAAGGCTTAGCGAGAGAGATTTGGAGGCAACACCAAGGAAGAATAACCTAGAATCGCGTACCCTCCATACGCTGGCGCCATTTCCGGGAAGATCGAGAGACTGCCACTTAAATATGGTTTGCAATGTACTTCGTTTGCTCCAACGAAAAAATGGCTATGAGCACTATGGGACTTAACATCTGAGGTCATCAGTCCCCTAGAACTTAGAACTACTTAAACCTAACTAACCTAAGGACATCACACACATCCATGCCCGAGGCAGGATTCGAACCTACGACCGTAGCGGTCGCGCGGTTCCGGACTGAAGCGCCTAGAACAGCTCCAACGAAGTAAAGAAGTCTGGTATGCAGTGTGGAAGATAATGTAGGACTTCCAAAACCATGTATACAGGGTGAAGATTAAAAAAATGATAAATTGCAGGGACGGATTCCTAACTGGAAATGGAGGAAAAAATATCCTATGGACATGTGTCCGGAAGTACATCGTTGCCACGGTAGATGGCGCTAACGAATTAAAGTTCCTCTGACCATGTGTTTCTTGCGTGTTGTAGGCTGGTTGATTGACGCACCGTACTCTAAGCAGCATAATAGTCCGGTATTCGTGTCGTGAACAAGGCCGAGATGGTGCTTGTGGACGGTCAAGCAAATAAAAACGGTCGCGAGGCAGCACGGGTATTCCATAACAAGAACGCACGCATCACCCAACATTTCAATCCGTTTTTGGGCGTTTGCATGATCATGGACCTTTCAGGCAGACGATCGTGCAGGGATGTGGCGGACTGGTTGTACACGAGATTTGGAGGACCGTGTTCTACAGTATATTGAGACGAACCCGAGTGCAAGCTCCAGGAAAGTGGCCCGCGAACATGGTGCAAGCGAAAGTACGGTTATGTGTATCGTGCATGACAAACACTGTTATCCCCATCACGTGCAACGAGTGCAAGGGTTATCAGCAGCGGATTTCCCTCCACGGGAAGGATTTTGCCGAAGGCTTTTGCACCAGACTATCGTAATTATGGGATATCTGTCATCAGTCCTATTTACCGACGAAGCAAGTTTTACCAGGACATCATCGTAATCGTCATCTGTGGGCTACAGACACGGCACGTCGTCAGAGGAACTTTCATTCGTCAGCGCTATCTACAGTGGCAGCGATCCATTTCCGGACACGTATTCCCATGACCTTTTTTCCTCCCTTTCCAATCAGGAATCAGTCCCTGCAGTTTTTCGGTTTCGTTAATGTTCACCCTGTATACCTCATATCATGGGAACATGGCACTTCCTATGTTGGATAGTCTGTTAATAGCTGTAGAATGAATGTGAATGGCACTCAAGCATTACGCAAGATCTTTTTTAAGACCTGCTGTGGTTTAATAGGCGTGTTAGGAAACTTACGTAAACAAAGGCAGCTTCATCTCAGATTCAAGATAAATACCTGTTAAACAGAAACGGAACAAAGCGAAAATGAGCATAAAGAGAGCAATAAGACAAGCGTTAAATGAATTTGAAAGTAAAATTTCGAATTTGAAAGTAAAATTTCGTCAATGAATCTGACTAAAAACCCTACGACTGGCTCTAGTTGTGACTCATTAATCCTGTCGTCCAAGTCATCTACGCTTCTACTTTTCGCGCGACATTCGACGGCAGGTGCCAGTCTACGCCAGACTGAAATTTTGCTTGGACAGGACTACAGGCGATGTATTTCCATTGGGCACTAACGAAAGATGAAGGCAATGATTCAACGCACCTTTTCCATTTATAATTTCCAAGCGACATTATCATTACTTGCAGGTTCACGTTCTCTGAACGGTTTGCTCTGATATCTTTTCATGTCATTGCATTTTCATCGAACCCATCGATCCATCCATTTCATTAATCAGTGCATTTAATTCCTTTCCAATGTAAGCGTTGTAGTAGGTTAATTCGAGATGTTCTGTGGACTCCGTTCTCGCAGCAGTGTTATACCCACATACCCCGTGGGAAAACCTCTAGGAATAGTGATCGGAAAAGATAGGTGGAAACATAGTTAAAACTTTTCAAAACGTAACAGCTGCGAGGCATTGCTGCCTGATGAAAAAAAAAAAAAAAAAGCACGCGTAATATCAGACCAGGTGTGTGTTTGGGTTGAAATGCTTCTATCAAACAAAACCAACATGTCATTCTCAACGGAGAAAAATCTCCAGACGTAAAAGTAATTTTGGGCGTACCGCAAGCGACTGTTATAGGACCATTATTTTTCACAAGATATGCTAAATGATGTAATGAATAACGTCGGAAATTCCATAAAACCTTTTGGGGATGATGCTGTGTATCCACAGAAGTCGCTACGCAAGGAAATTATTGTAGCGAATTGCAGGAAGACCTACAGGGAATCGACGCTTGGTTCAGGGATTGGCAATTGGCTCTCAACATAAGAAAAATATAACGTATTGCGCGTAAATCGCCAGAAAGATCCATTATTGTATGATTACACGATCTCAGTACATTCACTAGGAACAGTCACTCCCACAAAATAACTAGGAGTATGCGTACGGAACGATTTATAGTGGAAAGTCCCAGACTGAATTTCATTGAAAGAATCCTCAGAAAATCTCCACCCAAAAAGGAGGTAGCTTACAAATCTCTCCTTGGACCAATACCTGAATACTGCTCGTCAGTATGGGATCCATACGAAGTAGTATTGATAGAGGAAATTATCCAAAGGAAAGCATCGAAAGCGGTACTGAGACGCTGAGCCAAATCCAGTGATAGGCGCTGCAAGAGAGGCGCTTTGCATCGTGGTGTGGTTTACTGTTAAAGTTCGGAGAGCTTACATTCGTAGAAGAATAAATCCATGTACTGCCTCCTGCTATGTATATCTAACGGGAAGACCGTGAAGGTAAAATTAGAGAGATTGAAGCTCAAACGGAGGCATACCATCAATAGTCTTTCCTGCGAACCATTCGCGAGTGGAAGAATAAGAGTAGTAGTGTAGTGGTACGCAGAATACCCACCGCTGTATGTCGTAAGGTCGCTTGCGGAGTATAAATGCAGATGTACAAAGTTGTTCTATAGGAAGAATGAGTCACAAGTGTTACTTTACTTGATGATAAAGGAGAAGGAGAAATTTTAAATTCGGCACAATGTGTTTCGGGTCCTTAGCTCCATACACAAGTTGCATAAAAGTTGTGTGTATCTTGTTTTTTTGAGTTCGTTCATTAATGCGTCGCTCGAGGACTGACAAGGCACTCCGAAACGCATTACCGTAAATAACGATAGTGGGAATCAGTGAGCTCTATCGGTTTTTTATTCTCTCGCATTGTGAGTTAAAATAAATAAACACGCATATGACTTACGGCTAACAAAGTGTTTACATTCGAAGTAAGTATCGTGTGGCGTTTGCTCATATCCAACACATTAGAAACAGCACTCTATGTAATACATCTCAGTATAACAGCATATTGCATCATCATCATCATCTTGAACGGTTTTCAGCGCCAGGCTGAGTCTGTTGGGAACATAAGTCTCGCCATCTAGTCCTCTTTTCCGGCCATCTTTTCTATGTTCATCCTGGTCCACTACTCCCCTCTTCTTTTTTTCTCTTTATTTTCTCAGCGCACTCTTCCACACCATTCAGCCATCTATCCGTTGGTCTTCCTCTTTGTCGTTTCCTTCGCATCTCCATTAAGTGTACTTCTTGGGCACTCACACGAGTATCTACAGATAAGGAGGAGATTAGTGTCTAACGTCCCGTCGACAACGAGGTCATTCGAGACGGAGCACAAGGTCGGATTAGGGAAGGATGGGGAAGGAAATCGGCCGTGTCCTTTCAAAGTAACCATCCCGGCATTTGCCTGAACTGATCTAGGGAAATCGCGGAAAACCTAAATCAGCATGGCCGGACGCGGGTTTCAACCGTCATCCTCCCAAATGCGAGTCCAGTGTGCTAACCACTGTGCCACCTCGCTCGGTAGTGTCTACAGAACTAAAGCGTTAAATCTAAGTTTTCACCGATACTGTTAGGCCACCTACCTCTGTTTCAAGCTTTCGCCGCCTCCTTGGAATACCAATAATAGACTGCATGCATCTTGTTATCAGAGTTACTTGTGTGTGAAATAAAGAAAAATATGATACGCCGTGTACTGGTAGGAATTTTCAGCCATCGAAACAAGTAAATACAGTTAACTTCCTCATAACCGCCTGTGAGTTACGCCAGTGCAGCACACAAAGTTACACGAAGTGTATTGCGCTGTAACAAAGCATATCGTAGCTACAAATTTAATTTTGATTGATCGAGTTGAAAAAGCTCCGTTTTTAATGTGTTTTTCATTCGGTTCTCGTAAATGTCACAATAAAAGTGATCGCGCTATAAAACTTTCCGTATTTAAAATCCTTTTTCCTTCTGTTCTGAAACTTTTTTCGCTTGTGAACTGCAAGCTCGTTATAAATTCCACTCGACGCGTGAGTAGAGCTTTAAATTATGCACAGATGTACACCACTAACTTTCCTCCATTAGCCCAACTTCGTGCCCGAGTGACCCAGCTGCCGCAGAACAAATCGCGTGCGGAACTTCGGCAGTTCCGTTTTTCTGTAATGCCGTCGCTTTAATTTGGACTAGTCGTGTATTACTCATCTGAGATTAATAACGAGAGCAACACTATTGGTACCAGTGCTCCAATTCTTGAATCCATGTTGCTTGACGTGTAAGCAACACAGAACATAATTCACTGTTGCAGGTGTCTAGAATTGCCTGTCTACGTCATTACTGCTTTAGGAAATAAGGAAAAGAGTCTGTTCGTTGTGTCGACGACTTTCAAACTATTTCTCGACTGTTTTACTCTCCAGTAGCACCAGGGAAAAATGAACTTCGAAATCTTTATTTGCGAGCTGTGATTTCTCTTGATTTATTACAAAGGTTATTTCTCTCTGTGTAATTGAGAGTCAACAAAATATTCTGGTATATGGAGGGGAGAGTTGATCGAAATTTCGTGGAAATATTTCGATATTTCGCCAGAACCAAAACCCCTTTGTTTTAGTGATTGCCTCCCGAACTCGCATATCGTATCCGTGACAGTCTCTCCGCTATTTCGGGGTAATACTTGAAGTTTTTGTATGTTCTCAGTTAATCCTATCAGGTAAGGATCCCGTGCCGCGCACCAATACGCGGGAAGGGGAGGAACAAGTATAGTGTAGGGGGTCTCTTTAGAAGTTTTGTTGCATCTGCTAAGTTTCAGTATATCCCTTGTGGATGTTGAATTAAGACTGTGAATTAAATTGGCAATTTATTACCAGATAAGTCGCCGATCGTCTAAGCATTCGCCAGTAAAACGCAGTATTTGGTTCAAATTAGTGTGATTTAACGCAGTTATTTTAGTTGACATGTGGGTGACATCACGATTTTTATTGCTGAGGTTCAGTTACTACTTTTCCAGCCATACAGATATAATCCCTAATTGTTTTGTAATTCGTTTCAATCGTCAGATGACTATAGTAGGTGGTAAGCGACGGTATCATATGCAAACATTCTAACATGGGTACTCAAACTGACTCCTAAATCGTTTACACTGATGAGTGCTGCAGAAGACCTCTTCCGCTACCTTGGGGAACCGCAGATATAACACCAGTTACATTTGATGACTTCCCGTGAATTACTACGAACTGTGATCTTTCTGAGACGAAATCCCCAATCCAGTCGCACTGTTGAGACGACACACTATCTGATTAGAAGCCGCTTATGAGGCACGGTATCAAAACCCTTCTGAAAATGTAGAAGTACGGACACGGCTTGAGAGCCCCTGTCGATAGCACACATTACTTATTGTGAATAAAGAGGCAGTTGTGTATCGCAAGAACGGTGTTTCCCAAATCTGTGCTGGTTGTGTCAATACACAGTTTCTCAGAGACCCGCCCGGATAGCCGCGCTTCCGGTATTCGGGGAGCGCACCGTTTCCGGATCGAATCCGTCCGGCGGATTAAGGCATGGGATTGTCAGGCTGATACCCACGTACCGCCTCAGTTACACTTTTCTCAAACATTTCGAAAACATTCGTACACTTCCGCACACAGGATGATACTAAACGCGGACAGATAGGGTACACGTATTCCGTCCGGGAGTAATGGCAGCTTTAGTTTCTTACTAAGGCGCAGCTGGAAACAACAGACCAAAAGTGGTTTTTTATGTGCTGTGTTAAAATATAATGAAGTTTTGCAACAAATTTTACAGCTAGGTTCGGTTGAGTAAATCACTCGACAGCTGTCATTGTTCTTACGTTTTAGCTAGAGAAGCTAAAAGCAATTAAAGATCAAAAATTGTAGTAGAACATGCACTGTAGTAGAATGTGCACTGATATGAAACTTCTAGGAGATTAAAACTGTGTGCCGGATCAAGACTTGAATTCAGGACCTTCGTCTTTCGTGGGCAAATGTTCTGCCGACAGAGCTACTCAAAGACAACTCACGACCCGTCCTCACAGCTTTATTTCCATCAGTATCTCGTCTCCTACCTTTCCGACTTCAGAGAAGTTGTCCTGCGAATCTTGAAAGACTAGTACTCCTGGAAGAAAGGATATTGCAGAGACTTGGCTTAGCCCGAGCGTGGGCTATGTTATCAGAACAAAATTTACACTCTGCGACGGAGTGTGCGCTGATATGAAACTTCCTGGCGGATTAAAACCATGTGCCGATCCGACACACACTTTTAATCTGCCAGGAAGTTTCAAAAATTACAGTAAATTGTATCGTCATAAAAGAAACTATGCGAACAGGAGCGGATTAACCTGTTTCAAGAGGCCTGAGCGATCTGTAATTCCGTTAATCGGCTAAAGAAACATTATCTGATAAATGGAGCATGCTGTAGGTGATTCATATTTATTTCACAACCATTATGTCGCGCCACTATGACGCAAACTGAACGTTTGTGAAATTTCCTGACTTTTTCAGTGGTATGGCGGATCGGGACTCGAACTCAGAACTGTGCCTTTGGAAGGCAATTCTCTCACCACTGAACTATCCAAACAAGACTCAAAACCTGGCCTTAAAGCTCCCAGTCTGCCGGTACCTCACTCCTGTTTTCGCAACTCCACCAGGTGTGTCGTATGCGGTTAGGTGGACATTCCATAAAGTAAAGATATGACAGCGTAGGAGAGAGGTAATGGCATAATCAGTTTTTTTGCTAAGCCGATGATAGTTTTAATGAAGTCAGAGGTCCGTGAGAGCTGACAGAAGGAACTTCCTTTCGCTAATCAGATTAGGATATTGCACTAGCAGTTGACAGAGCGACTTCCAAGTTTCAGCGATTAGCCGGCGTATTGATTGTTGTTTGCGTCTTGAAGTTGTGTAAGGTTGTCTTCGGTGTCTGGAAAAAACAAACAAAAAGAAGAAGAAACACGGAAGAGGGCGAGAGGGGCGTTGGAAAATGAAACATACAGTGTTCTTACGTTCCATAATAGAGTGCATTTAACTGTCATCTGAATTGGCAACTGTTTTTGTAAAATATCTCGAAATAAAGTTTGTATATTTTCGTACGTCCCAATAGCACGTAGCGGACATTTTCAGAACGTTGTGTTATGAGTTATATGTATCTTACGGGAACTTTTTATAGCATTCTCAGCAGACGAAGTAGTAAGCATATTTACGACAAAGAAAAGATTCTACTTTCACGTATGGCATTTAAGATGAAGAAAGAGGTGGGACCAGTGAGACTGGTACAATAACATCCCGATTATGCACCAAAGATGAACTCCAAAACACAGAACTAACCGCTTTATTCAGTTTCTCATACTTTGTCGCATATACTGCCACTAGCGCATCTGTTCCGAATGCCAGTATCCGCTATGACCTCTGTTCTCACAATATTGTCGTTACGTCTGCTTGACCCCGTCGCTGCATTAGTTCGAAGCGAAGGCCTCAATACTGACGCAGGTTCTGTGGGTCGAAACTACCTTCACGGTGAAGGACACTAGACTTATGAAAATTTTATTCGCTCTGTGCTCGGGCAAAGCATTGTTTTCAGAGTATTTGTCCCTTCGACTGTGGGCAAGTGTGGAAACTTTGAAACGAATACTTATTTATGTGTACCTACGGTCCCAATATTATCTTATCACCCGCCTCCGTGGCCGAGGTTGCTGTGCGGGTGTGTTCGACTCTGAGGTAAGCCGTTTCGATTCCTGGTGGTTATTGACATGTTCACTAGCAGTATTCGGCCGACAAGAGGAGGGGGGAGTAGGCAGCGTAAATTTCCTGATCGCCAATCTTTGCGCCAATGTCCTGGATTAAATTCCAATTAAAGTGAGAAGGTAATCCGTTCGTCGGATCTCTGCCTCCGCTTTGGTGCTATTTGAGAGGAATGGCACGGCACCGGGTTTCACCCTCACCCTTCTACCACCCTCATCGTACAACACAAAGCTAACACTACACTATACACGCGTCCATTACACTCACCTACACTCTACAAATAAACATACGGCTTAACTGTCACGTGTCCGCAGGGAAAATGCAGTGTGCGCGGAGGAAGAACACCCTTTCCGAGAGGCGGCTGAACCCACACTGTGGAATATCACAGTTAACAATGCCTTACGGCATTTACATTATCGTGTCTATTTCTTTGTACATTTAACTGCGATGATTCAAGATTTACATACGTATTTTAGTTCCCAGAGTGAAGGAAACGCGCCGTTCCATCCGTGGAGCGAAATAACGTGGAGAGTGATGAAAAGTTCCGTATGTTGCACCAATGAAACGACATCAACAACATCAAACAAGTCCAGCGCGCCCAATGTATTTTTGCTCCGTAATTTTTTTCTCACATCTCCAAAATGGTTGTATCACTGAATGTCTCGTATAGATTATACTACTATGTCGCAAAAAGTACCATAGTACCAAATTTAAAAGAAAGCTGACTTGTATTTTTTTCAGAATATATCATTAAGGGACGTTCAGTAGACTAAGCAGGTAGGGCTTTTGGAACAAAGTGGCATATATTTGAACTATTTTTTTCACATTAAAGTTAACATAGTTCTTGCCGATTCCAAAGTTAGGTGGAAGACTCGTGTGTATGTATGTGTGCGTGTGTTGGGACAGGGAGGGAGTGTGGGGACGAGAGAGAGAGAGTGTGAGTTTGTTTTCTGGAAATCTTGGTACGCACATCTACTGTATGAAAACTTATAGTGCAGGTGTAAAACCCCGACAGAATCCAGAACAGTGGAAATAATTGGGAAAGTGTAACATATAAAAGAATTGGGAACAGCGATATTATGTCGAATCCATATGTTTCGTAGTCGATACGTTCTTTCAGACGATTCCTGGAAATATATAAACCCAATTTCAGTTAAATAGCGTTCCATAGTTCTGCAAATTTTTAAAAGCACTAAACGTGCAATAAGTCAATTTTCTGCGTCCTGTTGTGGGAAACTACGAGCAATAAGTAAGCAGGAAACCATAAAGAGAGAGGGAAGGGTAATCTGCTATTAATACACTATGACGTACATACATCACACAGATTTTTCAGTGTAGTCTCCAAAAATTCTGTAAGCTGACATGTGAATGTTCCACTAATTTACGATTTACTTATTCACAATACTTGTGGTTGACTATTAAATTTTGCAATGAACCCTACTTAGTTTTGGGGTTCGTCAGTGGTACTAAATCTTTGAGGTGCAGCGATTCAGCGTAGTTTACATTGACGAACCGAAGAAGGAGGAAAAAATTCTTTCAACTATGAAACGTATTATGCTTGGTGCACCATTCTGTGCGGTACAATACAGTAATTCGAAAAATAAGTTTGTTCAGAAGGTAACATCAGAGGTATATTATTTCTTATCATCGAAACTTTGGAAGGTTTGTTGTAAGTTGTCTAGGAATGCTAGAAAATCTCTTTCTGTCGTGTAACTGAGTTTAGTAATAGTTCAAAAGTGTCTGCGTCGCATTTGAGACTTAAAAATTTTTCAGAAAAATAAAAAAAACGCGAAGATTGTAGAACCCGTGGAATGCAATGCGTCTCTGTTTGCTGAACAGTTGTCCCGCTAATCCTGCGAACAGGATATTTCCGTTGTAATAAGATTCTAAGCGCAAGCTATTGGTGGTGGTGGTGGTGGTGGTGGTGGTGGTAAGTTCCTGTGGGACCAAACTGCTGAGGTCATCTTTCTCTAGGCTTACGCACTACTTAATGTAACTTAAACTAACTTACGCTAAGGAGAACACAAACCCACCCATGCCCGAGGGGGAGGACTCGAACTTCCGATGGCGGGAGCCGCGCGAACCGTGGCAGGCGCCCCAAACTGCGAGGCTACCCCCGCGCGGCTGAGCGCAAGTGAATGCGGTTGTATCGTCGTCACGAATTAACAATAGTAATATTATTAATTTAATGATAATTTGAGAAAACTGAATTCTTATGTTCACAGACAGAAATCGAGAACCTGAATGCAACATACGGTAAAATCAACAGGGTCCCTACGCTAAATACTTCGGAGAATTCATCGAACCGACAGGCCGTGACAAAAGATCTCACAGCTAAATCGTCTCTAAAAAGTCAAAAAAGAATTAGTATTAGTCCAAAACCTCTACAACAAAAAAAATCAATGTCAAGACAGACCTAAATTCGTCACTAAACGCAGTCATAAAGTCAAAAGTCGTCTATGCAAGAGAAACACTGAGAGTTGAAGAAATCAAAAAAAGAAGAGCTAAAGTTCGTTAGGAAAATTGTTCGAACAGGTCATAGCCGTGAGGGTTACAGGCTAGAATCAAGCAAAACAATAGAAATGTTTTGAAACGTCGAAACTGACATATAGAAAAGGCGAATGTAATTCTTTGGTCATCTCAACAGAATCTCACAAAAACAGCTGAAAAGCAGCGCGGTGTGGCCGAGCGGTTTGAGGCGTCCTGTCACAGACTGCGCGGCCCCTCCCGCCGGAGGTTCGAGTCCTCCGTCGGGCTTGGGTGTGTGTGTGTGTTGTTCTTAGCATTGGTTAGTTTAAGTAGTGTGTAAGTCTAGGGACCGATGACCTAAGCAGTTTGATCCCTTACGAATTCACACACATTTGAAGCCGAAAAAAAGGGATGTGGATGATGTAACATCACATAAGAACTCACCATCTTAGTTGAACGAAATCCGGAAGGGAACTCAAAAAAGCAAACTGAAGACCAACCGACATTTTACAAAGAGACATCTTCAGACACAAGTAGATAAATGGGCAGCTGTTAAGTCTACCACAACACTATTGCACCTGGTCGTGAGAGCGCTTCGGGCGGCTTTCCCTCCGTTTTTATCGTGATATCGCTGAAGCGCTTGACAGTATATGCACAGCTGACCTGAAAGCATTGGCAGTACGATGCGTTTTCTATTTCACCAACGTAACTGCTTCCGATAACGGCCGCGGGAGACCAAGTGCAACAATATCGTGCTTGTGTAGTACATCAGACCAACCAAAACAGAAACTATACAGACCAAAGTGGTCAGAACAACGTAAACAAGCCTTCTCGGAAAAAATGAAAGCCTATTGTAACGCCGGCCGGTGTGGCCGTGCGGTTCTAGGCGCTTCAGTCTGGAACCGCGTGACCGCTACGGTCGCAGGTTCGAATCCTGCCTCGGGCATGGATGTGTGTCATGTCCTTAGATTAGTTAGGTTTAAGTAGTTCTAAGTTCTAGGGGACTGATGACCACAGACGTTAAGTCCCATAGTGCTCAGAGCCAAAGCCTATTGGAACAACAAGAGGAACCTAAAAAGGGTTGTTTGAGTTATTTGCTTAACGTTTTCCATTTATCGGGAGAATTCGCTAGTAATAATAATAATAATAATAATAATAAAGAAGATAGGTGGATGCGTTTCATTGTGGCTATATCACTCAATATATACACTCCTGGAAATGGAAAAAAGAACACATTGACACCGGTGTGTCAGACCCACCATACTTGCTCCGGACACTGCGAGAGGGCTGTACAAGCAATGATCACACGCACGGCACAGCGGACACACCAGGAACCGCGGTGTTGGCCGTCGAATGGCGCTAGCTGCGCAGCATTTGTGCACCGCCGCCGTCAGTGTCAGCCAGTTTGCCGTGGCATACGGAGCTCCATCGCAGTCTTTAACACTGGTAGCATGCCGCGACAGCGTGGACGTGAACCGTATGTGCAGTTGACGGACTTTGAGCGAGGGCGTATAGTGGGCATGCGGGAGGCCGGGTGGACGTACCGCCGAATTGCTCAACACGTGGGGCGTGAAGTCTCCACAGTACATCGATGTTGTCGCCAGTGGTCGGCGGAAGGTGCACGTGCCCGTCGACCTGGGACCGGACCGCAGCGACGCACGGATGCACGCCAAGACCGTAGGATCCTACGCAGTGCCGTAGGGGACTGCACCGCTACTTCCCAGCAAATTAGGGACACTGTTGCTCCTGGGGTATCGGCGAGGACCATTCGCAACCGTCTCCATGAAGCTGGGCTACGGTCCCGCACACCGTTAGGCCGTCTTCCGCTCACGCCCCAACATCGTGCAGCCCGCCTCCAGTGGTGTCGCGACAGCCGTGAATGGAGGGACGAATGGAGACGTGTCGTCTTCAGCGATGAGAGTCGCTTCTGCCTTGGTGCCAATGATGGTCGTATGCGTGTTTGGCGCCGTGCAGGTGAGCGCCACAATCAGGACTGCATACGACCGAGGCACACAGGGCCAACACCCGGCATCATGGTGTGGGGAGCGATCTCCTACACTGACCGTACACCACTGGTGATCGTCGAGGGGACACTGAATAGTGCACGGTACATCCAAACCGTCATCGAACCCATCGTTCTATCATTCCTAGACCGGCAAGGGAACTTGCTGGTCCAACAGGACAATGCACGTCCGCATGTATCCCGTGCCACCCAACGTGCTCTAGAAGGTGTAAGTCAACTACCCTGGCCAGCAAGATCTCCGGATCTGTCCCCCATTGAGCATGTTTGGGACTGGATGAAGCGTCGTCTCACGCGGTCTGCACGTCCAGCACGAACGCTGGTCCAACTGAGGCGCCAGGTGGAAATGGCATGGCAAGCCGTTCCACAGGACTGCATCCAGCATCTCTACGATCGTCTCCATGGGAGAATAGCAGCCTGCATTGCTGCGAAAGGTGGATATACACTGTACTAGTGCCGACATTGTGCATGCTCTGTTGCCTGTGTCTATGTGCCTGTGGTTCTGTCAGTGTGATCATGTGATGTATCTGACCCCAGGAATGTGTCAATAAAGTTTCCCCTTCCTGGGACAATGAATTCACGGTGTTCTTATTTCAATTTCCAGGAGTGTAGTAGTCCCGGTTCTTTGAAAGGGAAGTTGCTAGAAGTCGCACTGATGAACACGTCCATAATTACCTAAATTCAGTCGTTTTTTCCGATACTTGTGAACTGTAAATGCTCTTCGACAGTGAAGGCTCATTGGTTATCTGCTTCGGTTGTTCTTCAAGTATCTTGTATTCCATAGCAAACATGTAGGTGAAGTGGCCTTTGCTCGATAGGGACTGTCAGAACACGTGTGTTCTCTGGCTTCGTTGCTGTTCGATCGTATTCAGGTGTCACGCTTCAGATGTACGACACGTATTTTATATACCAATGCCATAATCACACGAATCGATGTGTTGCCGTTATGGTTTGTTCGCTGAAGTTTACTTTGGGTAGAGGTCATATTGTTATCCTTGTACATACGCAGAGACCGAATTCTCATACTGCTCTAAATGGCACAGCTGGCGCCTCATCGTTGACAGTGCTCCGTTTCGTCACCAGCATTACTTGTGCTTCACAGCTGACGTTCGCTTCCAGTTGACTCGTCATTTCATGTTAGTTGCCGCTGCTACGGAGACGTTTGTGTTGTTCGCATGCGATCCTCCCTGTCTTACTTGAAAGCATGTCACCTTCCTGACTTTTGATAATACGGTCTGAGTGTAGGAAGTGGATCGTAGCGCTAAAGCTGTAGCGGAGCAGGTGGAGATTTGCAGTGAGCGCGGGCTGTTGGGTAGGGCGACGGCAGTCGGGAAGGCAGCAGGTGGTCGGTCCGCGGTGGGCAGCCGGCGAGGCCGCGGGGGCAGGGGGCGCGCGCGGTCGTGCAGGCGGCGTCTGGCGGCGCTGCTGCTCGCCCTCAGGAACATGGTCCTGCACACGGACAAGCCGCAGCAGCGCGGGCTCGGCGCCACCGCCACTGCCGGCGCCAACGCCAACAACAACAACCCGGCCGCGGCCGTCACCGCCTCCGCTCTGGTGAGTATCGCTTCAGCACTGCCAGACCGCGAACGCGACTCGAACTGTTTGAACAGTTGACGATGCAGTCCGGACAATCAGCGCACACTTCGCTGCAGAGTGAAAATCTCATTCTGGAAACATTCCCCAGGCTGTGGCTAAGTCATGTCTCTGCAATATCCTTTCTTCCAGGAGTGCTAGTTCTGCAAGGTTCGCAGGAGAGCTTCTGTGAAGTTTGGAAGGTAGGAGACGAGATACTGGCAGAAGTAAAGCTGTGAGTACGGGACGTGAGTCGTGCTTGGGTAGCTCGGATGGGAGCCGACACGGTAGCTCAGCGTGTTCGGTCAGAGGGCTCATTGGCCTCTGTAATTAAAAAAAAAAAAAAAAAAAAAAAAAAAAAACTGAATAAAGGATCAACAATCAACTTGAACGGATGTCTTGTAACGTCCGCCTAGATCAAACGCAACGAACTATATCGAACAAAATGAAAAAAAAAAGATGGTAGAGCACTTGCCCGTGAAAGGCAAAGGTCCCGAGTTCGTGTCTCGGTCCGGCACACAGTTTTAATCTATCAGGAAGTTTCATACAGCGCACACTCCGCTGCAGAGTGAAAATCTCATTCTGGAATCTCTGGTTCTGTTCGATCTTTTGATCGGCCTGCTATCTAGTGACACTGTTTTCTACTACCACCGCGACATTTCTTAGCGTTGTTAATGCACTATGGATTTTAATAATAAAAGTAACGGAAACATGGATTGAAATATCGTCTATGGGCCACGTAATACTTATTAACAGCGACAATTAATAGGTAAGTAAAAAAATATTTCAATCACGATACTCATAAATTCTCGAACTTTCGCACGTCCTTGTGACGTAATGACATCTGCTGGTGCCATATCTAAGATGGGTCGTGCCACGGTAATTCATTCACGCGATAAAAATTAGCAATTTTATTACGATATACCGGGTGATCAAAAAGTCAGTATAAATTTGAAAACAGAATAAATCACGGAATAATGTAGATAAGAGTTACAAATTGACACACATGCTTGGAATGACATGGGGTTTTATGAGAACCAAAAACTACAAAAGTTCAAAAAATGTCCGACAGGCGGCGCTTCATCTAATCAGAATAGCAATAATTAGAATAACAAAGTAAAATAAAGCAAACATGATGTTCTTTACAGGAAATGCTCAATATGTCCACCATCATTCCTCAACAATAGCTGTAGTCGAGGAATAATGTGAACAGCACTGTAAAGCATGTCCGGAGTTATGGTGAGCCATTGGCGTCGGATGTTGTCTTTCAGCATCCCTAGAGATGTCGGTCGATCACGATACACTTGTGACTTCAGGTAATCTCAAGGCCAATAATCGCACGGACTGAGGTCTGGGGACCTGGGAGGCCAAGCATGACGAAAGTGGCGGCTGAGCACACGATCATCACCAAACGACGCGCGCAAGAGATCTTTCACGCAATATGGGGTGGAGCGCCATCCTGCATAAACGTCGTACGTTCCAGCAGGTGTTTATCAGCTAGGCTGGGGATGATGCCATTCTGTAACATATCGGCGTACCTCTCACCCGTCACGGTAGCAGTTTTGCTGTCCAGCGCCATCTGTCGGACATTTTGTGAACTTTGGTTTTTTTTTGTTTTTTGTTTTTTTTTTTTTTTTTTTTGTTCTGATAAAACCCAATGTCATTCCAAGCATGTGTGTCAATTTTTACCTCTCTATCTACATTATTCCGTGGTTTATTAAGTTTTCAAATTTATACTGACTTTTTGATCACCCGGTACTTCGTTCGTTCGGCACTTGATTATTGATTAATTTTCTGGATTTTTTTTCATCTGAATGTTGCCGTCTTGTGTCAAAATTAACATTTTGTTAACTGTTGTACGTGCTATTTTAATACGTGAACAGGGACAGAGTTGTCATTTGTGACCTACTTGGTACATCATTACGGCCTCTCATAAACGAAACAAATATTGTCTTGGGTTCAGTCAAGTTATATTTTTTGAAGACAACATTTTCGCTCTTTTTTTTTACCTTTACTTAAAAATCACATTTTTTTTTCGTATCCACACATACCGATAACATACAAGTCCTCGTAAATTTGTTCAGTCACTGTAAGAGTTTGTGCAGTAGTAGGGTGTAACGCTATTTCGCGCAGTGTTTCACTAGCGTGTCAGATTTTAAACAGAGCCATAACGTAGTGTAGGCCTAGTTCGTAGTTTCTTGCGTAAGGGAGGATATTAGTGTTTAACGTCACGTCGACAACGAGGTCGTTAGAGACGGAGCACAAGCGCCATTTAGGAAAGGATGGAGAAGGAAATCGGCCGTGCCCCTTAAAAGGAGACATCCTGGCATTCGCCTTAAGCGGTTTTGGGAAACGACGGAAAACCTAAATCTGGATGGCCAGACGCGATGCCAAGCGATGTCTTCGGATGTTTTGGACATGAAACCTGTAGCAGCAAGGTTTGTTCAAACATTGATGAATTTCAACCAAAAAGAACATGACGTGGACATCGCTCAGGAAATGCTGAATGAAGTCGACAACGATCCAGAACTTCTGAAGAAAGTTATAATAAGTGACAAAACGTGGGTGTACGCGTATGATGTCGAAATAAAGGCCCATTATTCCCAGTGGAAACTGCTTGAAGAGCCAAGACCGAAAAAAACTCGACAAGTTCGATCACATGTGAAGACTCTTCTCACTGTTTTCTTCGATTACAGTGGGATAGTGCATCTTATGGTCGTATAGTCATAAGGAATACTACCTGGAAGTTATGCGCCGTTTGCGTGAAGCAGACCGAAGAAAACGACCTCGATTGTGGTAAAACCACTCTTGGTAACTGCAACATGATGATGCTCCCGCTCAAATCTCAATGCCTCTTTGTGATTTTTTGCTAAAAACAAAATCGTTATTATCAGCCGCAAAAATCGCCGAACATGGGCTCCTGCTACTTCACCCTATTCCCGAGGCTGAAGAGAATCATGAAATGGTGTCGTTTTGTCACCATTGATGAGATTAAAACAATAGCTGAAGGAGCTGACCCCCGTAGCGAAAAGTGAGGTCCAGAAATGCTTCCAAGATTGGAAAAATTGCTCGCAAAAGTGTGTTATATCTGAGGGGGATTACTTTGAAGGGGACGAAGTTGATGATGAATAAATAAAGATTCTTTCAGAAAACAAAAATTCTCATTACTTTTGGATCACTTCTGATACATGTGTAACAATGAAGCCTCGCACACTGCGGGA
Source organism: Schistocerca serialis cubense (assembly GCF_023864345.2). Taxonomy (NCBI): domain Eukaryota; kingdom Metazoa; phylum Arthropoda; class Insecta; order Orthoptera; family Acrididae; genus Schistocerca; species Schistocerca serialis. Next base: position 245,602,152 of record NC_064639.1, on the reverse strand, counting down.
GTGAAGCTGTAACCGCGGCGTGAGATATGTGTTGGCCTACCATTTGTGCTTGGGAACGATCTCGCCGGTCTCCGCGAAACAGCAGCAGTTGTTGTGAGGGAATGGGGCACTGCGTATGTGTTCACAGCAGTTAACGTCAGTCACGGATGCAGACAGTTTAGATGTAGAATTGTGTTTCGAACAGGAGTATACTCTGAAATATGGAACACATCTCGCAAGCAGTACGTTGATAAGTGTGAAAAAGAGAACCGCTTGGTTTCATGTGTTTGAAAAGTTATGTGAGGGTACTACAGCGAAGCCGGATCAGGAGGTAAATGATGTGGGTATCACTGTTAAACTGTTTTGTGGCGTTTTTTCTCGAACATGACCATTAAAAGTTTTAAACAGCCCTATCCATCAAATGCTTTGCGTTGCGGAGAGGACCCTTTCATTTGAATGGAGAAACCTCCTGTCTGTAACATCAACAAATTTCCGTTTTTCACAAATGTTTATACTGCTGTTGTCAATCAGCATTTTACATCTTTCCTGCTCCTGTCATGAGTTATTTTACTGCCCAAATAGCAGACCTCATTTACTACTTTTAGTGTCTTCTTTCATAATCTAATTTCGTCAGTATGACCTGATTTATTAGTCAGTTCATTTTTAGTTGTACTTAGGAAATGCTGTGCATTTCAAAATTAAAGTGAAGACTTCAAACAGTAGGAGACTAAACAACAGGGAAGATGGTTTCAAGAATTCTCACTAATTAAAACTGAGACAGGGTTAGGATTGTAACTACTCCAACACTAACGATAAACGACCTGTGACAGTGTAATTGCATTTAGAAAGATTCCGAGATATTTCCACCGGCAACAGTAAATAAGTCGTGCAAAACTGATCCTTGCAACGCCCACAGAAACCTACACTGAGGAACACAGGGAAAAAAATTAGAAGCTACGTAGATCAAAAGTTAGATCATAATCAAAACACTTCAAGTTTTCGAAGAAATAAATGTTTATTTGTGATAGTTAAAATTTGTCACGCCCTTCTTGTGCTAGCGAAGTCTCAGCGAGCTCACAATTAGCCAGAAAATTACCTCACGAAAATTGGCATAAGACTGAGACTGATCATAATTCCACGCGCGGTCATCGAAAACACACTTGGCAGTTGTTTAAATATTTCCGCACGTATCGATCATCTTTGCAACAACAGAAACCGGAAACACGCCTTTTCTTGTCTCGCCGGAAGCAAAAATCGTGTTACCAGAACTCGGCTATCTATGTGGCCAGACCAAAAAAGGGAAGAGAAGCCTGTCCTAATCAAAGTTTGAAACAGATGACTGCTGCTCCGAAACCTCGTCTTAACAAGCTCTGACATATGTTCAGGTTACATTATTTCATCGTTTCAGAACGAAAACAGGAACTAGTTTATCTGGACGAGATGCCAAGGATATGGGACCGCCGTTGTGCAGTTTGGTTCAAATGGCTCTGAGCACTATGGGACTTCTGAGGTCATCCGTGCCCCTAGAACTTTGAACTACTAACTAACCTAAGGACAACACAAACATCCATGCCCGAAGCAGGATTCGAACCTGCGACCGTAGCGGTCGCGCGGTTCCAGACTGTAGCTCCTAGAACCCCTCGGCCACCCCGGCCAGCTGTGCAGTTTGGCAAATTCATCTCTGGGTCTTATGTGAAAGAGAAGAAGAGGCTTGTGCGCTCATTTGCCGGAGGAGGATGCTGGCAGTGAATGGTTGCTGCAGCACTCTCGTGATCTCGTGAGCCGCCTCAGCTTGCAAAGATTCGATCACTGGAGAAAAGAGAGTGGAAACGGGAGGGCCACCTCGTTCGATATCTCGTCTCGCACACGCGCCGCGGCGCGCCGGCAGCCACTATAGCCAGCGACTCCAGCGCTTTGCCCGCTGTCGGCGCCTTTGTCCGCGCTCCCCGCAGGTGGTATCGGACAGCCGTCACCGCGGCTACCTGATGGCAGGGGCGCGCCTCATACAGTGCGGCCGCAGCGCCTGGCGCCCAGCCGGCGTCTGTCGCGCCCTTTGTGCCGCTCTCTCCTGCTCCGAGAACAAAGACCAAGGCATCTTCTTCCCCACTCGGAATCTGGCGCCCCGTAATTCACTTTGATTTCTGCGTCGTCACGCGGTGAATGACCTCCAGATTTTTCATCTTCTCTCCCATCTTTGACGGCCCTCGAGGAACGGGTGGACTCTTTTTGCTTCAAAGTGTTCTTGTTTCGTTCATTGTAGCTACCAGTGTCCTTTACGTTTGATATAAAAACAGAATATACATTATGTGTACCAACAAAATACCTTGCTTTTCTTAGTCCTGATATCTTTAGAAAATATTGATTTACATGTAAATACATAAAACTGAAACCAGTCACTTTTTTGAATAGTTATGTATTATTCCATGAAGCGGTTTTCGAACCTTTTCAGGTTCTTCAGATGGTTTTCTGGAAATTACATCACTATTTCTAGCATAATGCTGGCTTGCGACAGTACGGGCGGCTTCTTGTTAGTGTCCATTTGTCTGCTTTCATTTTGATGGCCAGTTGGTACATCACTTGACACACTGTTACACAATCTGTATACATTTGCACTGTAATAGCGGAACTTTGCCAGCATCCAGCATGTGCTACACATTAGTTAAAATTTGTCACGTCAACCCTAGGTTTACTTTCTTCCACACGCGTATTCACTTAGTGTATACTTTTCAAATGGCTCTGAGAACTATGGGACTTAACATCTGAGGTCATCAGTCCCCTAGAACTTAGAACTATTTAAACCTAACTAACCTAAGGACATCACACACGTCCATGCCCGAGGCAGGATTCGAACCTGCAACCGTAGCGTTCGCGCGGTTCCGGACTGAAGCGCCTAGAACCGCTCGGCCACCGCGGCCGGCGTCTACTGTTACTGCGCTGTTCTGTACGTACAAATGATGTGGTACATCTACATTTTCTCCCTTCCCCCAATTGTTAGCAATGGAGGCCTACTACTTGACAAGTGAAATCGCAAATATGTTATTACTCGACAAGTGAAATGGCGAATATCATATGCTACCATGGTTTAGCAAATGGACGTAGCCTGCGAGCCTGTACCTCGTACGCTGAAAAATATCCACAGTGCAGAGTGTCCTCTGATAAGCTGTTCGGCAGACTTTTCCAGCGTCTGAGGGACACAGGTACCCTTGGACCTCGGAGGACTGACCAGTGGAAGGCCCCACACAATCCGCATGCCTGACTTGGAGGAGCATGTGCCACGTTCAATGGAAGAAAACTCTGGGACCAGCGTGCGACGATTAGCAGCAGCAGGAGGCGTGTCTATCACTCTCTTATCTGGGGCGGGTTCTTCATGAACAATTGCTGTACCCGTATCATCTACAACGCGTTCAGGCCCGAAGACCACAGGATCATGATGACAGACGGTGGTTCTGTCAATGGCTGTTGCAGAACTGTGGCGCAGATCCACTGTTCACATCTAAGATTTTATTTACCGATGAGGCAGGGTTCACAAGAGATGATGATGATGTGAATTTCCATAACCAACATGTATGATGGGCAGATGTGAATCCCAAAGCAATTCAGGAAAGGGGGCATCAACAACGATTCTCACTCAACATATGGGCAGGCGTACTTGGCAATAGACTAATAGGGCCATACAAAGGTTAACTGGGGCGCATTATCTGGACTTCCTCATTGATGTATTGCCTGCCTCGCTCGAGGCTGTGGCATTGCATTAACGAATACAAATGTGGTTCGTGCATGATGGTGCACGAGCACACTTTCATCACGATGTACATGAACACCTGACACAGAGTTTAGGACCACTGGATTGGTCCCGAGACCTCAATCCCATAGAGTTTTGGTTATGAGGCCACTTGACGGAATTGATCTACGTCATGCCAGTCAACGATGTGCGGACACTACAGGTCTTCAGTTCGTGCCAGCAGTACACCATCAGCCGGGTATACTTCAAAGAGTGCGTTATTCCTTACGCCGTAGGGCAGAGGGGTGCATCGTCATGAATGGACGCAACGTTGAACACTTTCTGTAAACGCATGTTTACTATAGAAAGTATGCGTTTCCGGACCCGTGTTTATGGGACTTACTTTTCTTGTTTCAACGAGTACTACGCCTCTCAAAGTATTCGATACTTTTTTTCAACAACCTATATGTTTCATTGAGGCTCGTCTTGTGATACTCGGGTATTTTCATCAGTATCTGAAACTTAATCGTAACACTACAATGAAAGCGTATAGGATAAAATGCTACATAGCGTAGCACAGAAAAAGACGGGAAGGCAAGCAAGACTTGTGTAGCCTACTTGGGTTAGGCATAGCTTGCTTGGAGGGGAGTAAAGCAGCCTGCCTGTCTGAGAACAGGGAAGCATGGGCAAGTTAAAAGGGGAATGCTTACACCTCCGCTCTAGACTGCGCTGTGACTTTGAAACGGCACCTGTGCCGGCGCAGGCCGTCACGTGCCCGCCCAGCAGTTGTGCTCCGATCTAACAACGGGCCGGTCCCCGGAGACATTGTGGTGGTGGCGGCGTCGTCGGTGGCAGGGCTGATTACAATTAGCAGCCTCAGCCTGAGCCCCTGGCTCTGGCTCTGCCGCTGCTCTCATTATTGGGAGTGTCTTGCTGCGGCCAGCGTCTGCCCGAGTCGGCGGGAGGCCTGGCTTCATTAGCCGCCGGTTCTCATTAGGCGGCGAGTAATTGCACGTTATGGGGCGGCCGCGCCACACACATGTGGCGCGCGCTTCCATTCGTCGCGGACCGGTACCCCGAATTGGCCGTTCTCCATCGACGGTATTTACGATACTGTTCAGAGTTCTTGTGGTTCGCTATCCTAGCATTCCTGGTCTTCCCGATATCCTTTTGTGTGGAGGAAGGCGTCGACCAAGCACGCGGGGGAGGGAGGGGGGGGTACCGTCGAATGCAGTAGCGGACTCATACACTGAGGTGACAAGTCATGGTATAGCGGTATGCACATATACAGATGGCGGTAGTGTCACGCACGGAAGGTATAAAAGGACAGTGCACTGGCGGAGCTGATGATACATGTGACGGAAATTAACAGTCTTTGAACGCGGATGGTAGTTGGAGCTAGACGCATGGGACATTCCGTTTCCGACCTGGTTAGGGTATTCAGTATTGGGGTTGGGTTGGGTTGTTTGGGGGAACAGACCAAACTGCGATGTCATTGGTCTCATCGGATCAGGGAAGGATGTCGGCCGTGCCCTTTCAAAGGAACCATCCCGGCATTTGCCTGGAGCGATTTAGGGAAAGTACGGAAAACCTAAATCAGGATGGCCGGACGCGGGATTGAACCGTCGTCCTCCCGAATGCGTGTCCAGTGTGCTAACCACTGCGCCACCTCGCTCGGTGAATTCCACGGCCTTCACTCAATGACCGAGAGCAGCGGCGTTTGCGCAGAGTGACCCCAGATGACCGGAAAACCGTGGCCTGGTAGGCGAGCCCCGCTTTCACTTCGTAAGGACTGCTGATGATTGGGTTCAAATGTGACGCGAACTTTTACAAAGCCATGGACTCAAGTTGTCAGTAAGGAACTGTGAAAGCTGGTGATGGTTCCATAACGTAAGGATGGATTGAGCCCTCTGGTCGAACTGAACCGATCATTGATATGGCTATGTTTGGCTACTTGGAGACCATTGCACCCTTTCATGGATTTCATGTTCCCTAACCTGGATTGAATTTTTATGGATGAGAATTCGCCGTGTCACTGGGTCACCCAGACCGCCTGAACGTTTATGGGATACAGTCGTGTGATCAATATGTGTACACAATCGTGCACCGACAGTTATGGACAGCTATAGAGGCAGCATGGCACAATATTTCTGCAGATTCTTCCAACGAATTGTTGAGTCCGTGCCACGTCCAGTTGTCCAGTTGCTGCATTACACCGGGAAGAAGGCTGTCATCTTATTAGTAAGTGTCCCATCACTTTTATAACTTCATTGTAGATTTTGAAGAAGCGACTAACATTAGTAAAGCTTGCAATCTTTTTAATCTAATATATTTGTTTGCAAGTCCAACCCGCAGAAACTGTTTTAATGAATTACTATTGATCTTTCTGTACCAAGCTTGCTGAAATTAGAGAATGTTCTGACGCGTTTCACTTTTATTTATAAAGGATCTTCTGTGGCCAATCTAGGAAATATGGGTGCATTTATGGTACTTATACATCACTGTATTTCCTTATAAAACTAGCATACAATTTGCTCCGTGTTTTACCGCTTCTGGACATATTCTACAAACCACGGACGTTGAGGTCGAAACAAACTTGATTGCACATTCATTTTTGACAATTTGTCGCTTTGTGTATGTGCAGCCAAGTTTCTTTTTACATAACCTCCGCTAACAACGAAGAAAATATTAGTGGTTCGTTGAATATCTAAACAGGACGTAAAAATAGCTTGAGCAAATGATACACCTGTATGTCGTGACCCAGCACAGGTCCTTTCCCCGGGTTGCACGAAGACGTGGCCTGCGTAGTGCAGTCAGGACGTTGACGACAATATTCTTGTCGTCGGGTGAGGTCTGCAAAGTTACCTGTAACAGAGTGATAAGGAGAAAGTCTCCTAGGGCACTTAGAACAGGAGCTTTTGAAACTTACAGGATAAGTTATGAATCGTAAGAATTGAATAAACGTGCACAGACTTCAGGATTCAGTTTTAAATCATTTATTTGCCCAATTGTTTAACATTATTACGATAGATATCTTTCAGTGGCTGTGTATCTTTGAAAATCAATGAGCGCATCCTACCACTTTGAGTTATGCCTTTCCAGTAACTTGTGGTTCCTTAGCTCTATCGTGCTCTGTCAGAGACGAGCGCTTTGATAATAGCTCATTCGACTACACACAAGCAAATACCTTAACCACAATAGGAGAAAAATGCAAATTTGCTCCTCTTTATATGCTAATAGACTGAAAATACTACTCGTTGCTACTACAGACAAGCTCGGTAGTGCTTGTTCTTCTCTAAGATACAGAAAACTCAAGAATGTTAACATTGCTGGATACGTATTGGAAATTCAGTTTTCCTCCCTCGAATGTGTAAGACTTCTTGTCGTCTTACTGCAGCAACATCAAAGTGTCACTCTGTAACAACGTAAGAGGCCCGTCTTACTGTCGGGCTTCCGTTATGCGTCGTGAGAACTGAGACAGAACTACGTTTGTGAGTCGTCTCCTGGTTTCAAGAAATGGCGGACTCTCCCTTCCACAGTAGGCAAGGGAATGCTTCCTTTATCTCTTGTGCGCTGTTTGATGTGTGGTTTACCGTATGATTTATGAAGAAGAGATCGCCCGGAAGTAGCTGTTTCATCAGACGCCATCTGGTGTTCTGGATAACATCAAGAAAAGAGAGCCGCCAACAGAAGCGATCGGAAGTACGTTACCTTCGTATACGCCGTCTGTGTTCGTTTTATAGCGCTTCCTTTCTGGGTCAGGGCACTTCCTGTTCTTCCCATTCCTCGAGGAATAATAATAGCTTCCCGTTTTACTGGCCTGACCTTTGATAGTCCATAAAAACCAGTAAGGCTGGTGAAAGAGATTGTGGTGGCTTCGCCAAGCCGCCGCCCAGCCGTTTATTCATCACCAGTGCAGTCCGCCTCAACTTCCGTGTTTTAGTTCTCACTGTGCACCCTCGCCTGTCACACCTCATCATCCCACTTTAACATCTTGTTCCGCTTCAGTATACGTCCTGAAAATTGCAAGCGCAAACGATTATGTTGGACGTCTGCTGCTAATCATGCTGCACATTTAAAGTCTCCGGGGTTTGTATTTTCTTGTAGGACATCTGCATATTTGTGGACCCGTTTATCGAAGTTGTACAGCAGCTACAGCGGGAATGTAGAAGTAACTCCAGAAAGAACCGAACAAGGTGACAGTGACAAATAGTGACCGACGGCGTGCATCTACGCTCATGTAGGTCTTACGTAATTTGCCCTGCACGACAATTTAGTGGAGAATTGGAATCAGCGGGGTTGCAGAAATATAAATACGGTACAGTTTCGTTTCGAATTTGTGTTATAGGATGCTTTCCCCAAGTTGTTGAGCAGTGTACATCATCAGGCGAAATGTTTGTTTGGCAGTGAGAAGAGCACTCTGTCGTGATTGGTTCAAAATGTGACATAGGGAGCCATTTTCATTCCCAGCGCACGCAGCAAATGAAGCACTAACTACAAGCTTCCATAGTGACTACTATTCTCCCTTGTGTAAGAGTAATCGTAAAGTCTTGGAAATGCCATGTAGAAAACATTTTATCAGCAAGGAAGCAAAACAAAAGACGCAGCGTCTCGCGTAGTGTGTACATCTCCTCGTACTTCAATGGTTCGAGATGTCTTAACAACGCTTTTGCATGCAAATGTGCAAATGCTTTGTTGAAAGGTCAATAGTTCTAATTTTTGTGTGGGGGAAACATAATAGGTCCTGCTAATGAGGGTTCAAAATACATAAAAAGATTGAATCAACAGCACTATCAGACGGTTCGCTGACGGTGCTATTGTCTATAGAAAAGTACCGTCATCGGCCGGCCATAAGGAAATACAGAAAGAAAAGGCAAAATTTCCATTTGTTGCAATGGTTAACAACTTCCTTTAAATGTTGGTAAATGCGAGACAATGCCTGCAGCAGAGAGAAGGAACTCAATTGCATTCGATTAAAGCCGAGCGTTTGGAGCACGTATATTGTCTAATTAAATACCTAGGTGTCTCACCAACAAGCGTTAGTATCAGTATTATGGAAGGCGAATGGTGGACATTGATTTTTTGTTGGGAGGTTTCTGGGAAAACGCAATCCATCTGTAAAGGACATTGCATACGAGGCGCTAGTACGACCAGTTCAGAGTACAGTTCCAGTGTTTGGACTCTTCATGAAGCGGGCATGACAGGAGACGTCTAAAGAATCCTGACTCCCAGATACGATCATTAAAAAATCGATATAGTCCATACGAAAGTGTAACGTAAGGGCGTGGAGAAAGTTGTGAAATCGTAATCCTTTGGAAGAAAGACGGCGTAGTTGACCCTGCTGCATATATTTAGAGCACCTGTATTCGAACAAGACTATGTCAACACCGTACACGTCTCGTGTCGGGATCTTGATACTACGAATGGAGAGATTAGTGTGCATACAGAGGCGTGTAGACAACAATTCTTCCTCACTCCATACACGGAAAGAAATAGGTCAGACTGACAATCGCTAATATTAGTACGCTGTACTCTATTCTATGCAGTTAGGGCTTACACAGTATATTATATGTACAGTGTAGAATGGATAACGGAGGAATGCCAGAATTGTGTTATAGTAGAACAACTGGAAGAAAACAGACAGGGAATAACAAAAAGATGATTAAGACGAGAATATTTTTACAAAAATGTGAACTAGAGGTTGAAGAATAATTCTACGCTGCAGGGCAAAATGGAGACACGCTATTAATAGAGATGGAACTATGTGGCCGTAACGCCATAAAAAGAGAGGAAAAAAGAGTATAAAATGAACTCTGTGTTTGAAGAAGATCAGTAAGATGGTACACAAGCTGGGGCGGATTGTGCTTCAACAAAGCTGATGAAATTACCTAAACCATAACTTAGTCACATTTGCATTTAAACTCGTTGTGTTGCTCTCTAACGATGGTTGAATATCGCTTTCGTAAATAACACTGTCACTGCGCTAACATTTTTTTGCCGATGATACATGTACATTATTTATTATCCGTGTTGTTACACTCACACTGCCCTAGCATTATTTTCCCCATTATATTGCACGTGGTGGTACATGTAAGCTATTTATTGTTAGTGTTGTTACACTCACACTGCACTAGCATTATTTTCCCCATTATATTGCACGTGGTGATACATGTACACTATTTGTTGTTAGTGTTGTTACACTCAAACTGCACTAGCATTATTTTCCCCATTATATTGCACGTGGTGATTCATGTATACTATTTAGTGTTAGTGTTGTTAACTTTCAATATGTAAACGAAAATGGTCTTCATGACACATTGTCGTCAAGTTCATTCTAAAGACATTTCTGTTTCCTGTACTCTGCAAACTGCAAAGCAATGCGTTTTTCGAAGACTTCGTTTTGTAAATGTCGATTTCATTTGTGATGTTTAGTGAGGATGTTTCTCTTCCAGTTTCATAATGCTTCATGAAGATACATCTAATACTGCATGTCAGCCAGAATTCCCATGCGTACAAGAAAACTCATTTCGCGATCATGACAGAAAATAAGGAAATCAGGAAAAAGCAAAGATAGATTGCGCTGAAGATATCAAGAAACAATTGTAAAAATATTTAAGTTAATAGGTAAACAGAGTTAGAAAAATTTGGTGAAATGGAAAAATAAGACCTTTAGCTTGTGTACTTGATGGACGGATTTTAAAAGAAATGAGGTTTTCTTCTCCACTATTACCTTCCAACCGTTTCCACTGGGTAACATACCTGTAGTAAAAAAAAATATTTGAACGGATGTTGGCGTCATTATGTTGTAATATGAGACTTTACAGCTTGTCAGACAGGTTGAACTGGAAAGTAATGACAGAGGAAGTGAACAGGACACAGATGCTGTCCCATCTAGCTGATAGGGAGTAAGTTCTACCAACATGGCAACAAAACATACACGTACCGTGGACGAAACCACAATTTAAGGACTTAAGAAACACTACAGAATAAGAGATTGCCTTCAGTGCTCGGTAAGAAGCAGTATTGATAAGTAATATGTTTATTATTCCGACTTACGTTCGTGCGATATTTCGAAATTGGCGTGATAACCGTGTTTAACAAACACCAGGGCCCTCCCTAACTACCGGCAAAGTAATGCCAGACGAGTTATAGGCAGCGGTGAGTGTGTTTTAGTAAACATCGGAGCAGAAAGAATGCAGAGACCGAAATCAGACGCCGTAATCATACAACGAATTTGTACTCTGTGTTACTTGGTGCAGTTGGCTCGTACAGCAGGTTACGCTGGGTGTGACACTTTCAGAAATCATGCAAGGATTTAACGTATACCAATGAGGAGACGTGCTGATTACAGGATATCTTTTTGTTGTTTGTATTTCTTCAGTGCGGCCACTATTCTCACGTTGAATAAAAAACATAATTATGGATATTATAGATTTATGAAGCGTAAAGTAGACTTCGTATATTGTGGTAGATCAACCGCTGTCATTTGTTTTCTTGTGAAATATAAAACGTTCCTACAAAGGAGTAAGTTTAATAGTGGTTTAAAATAAATTTTGGGCAATTTCGATTTTTCCACCGTGTTCTTTCCTTCTCCTCCTCCTGCTCCTCCTCCTTTTATGCATGTCCTAGGGATTTCCTTTTACGCTCTTTTAGTTGAAATTATTAGTCTCTCCACCTTTTCTTAGGCCTTCCTAAAGATCTTCTGCTGACTGGGTAATAAAACATCATTAATTTTATTTTGGTATTCTGTCGTCTTCCATTCTAGTGACATGGTCGTTCCAGTTGTTCCTATATTCTTTAATCTGTTCATTTAAGCTTGTCACTCCCAGTTTTTCTCTGACGTCAGCATTCCTCCATAAGTAAATTTACACCGTTTTGTATTACATGCCAAGCGTACTGACGAGATTTTCCAGCACGGAAACACCACCAGTAGAGGCCTATTAAAGGCACCTGTTCATCTAGGGCCTGGCAACCTTTTGTTGTCGCGGCGCGAGCACCAGGTTAGTGGATGAATGGGGTGGAGGGTCGAGAACAATGCTTCTTCCCCTCCCCGCACATCCACACCCACCGCTTGCAGCGGGCCGAATGGCAGGACAGTGGCTCGTTATATACATACAGGGCCGCCGCATTAATGGACGCGCCGATGATATACGGCGGCGCAGGGGTAGGGGCCCGGCTTGTGCAGACGCCACCGCGCAGTCGCTATATTCTTTAGAGCTCACACCAGCGTGTGCATGAAGCACACAAGGCGCCGCATAACTTTATTGTCTTAATAAAAGGACAACAAGCAATGTGTACAATGCTGATTTTGATTGATTTCGTCAAAAACTACCAACAAATGTTGCACCCAGTGTTGTAAAGTATGTCTGCTTTTAAGACTCCCTCATCGTGAACACCCAGTCAATGAGTGGAATCGCCCACTAGTGTTAAGTATTTCGGACCGTGCTGTCCAGAGTGCTTTAAAGTGGAGCCCTGGAAATCTCAAGGCCATTTGCGTAAGTAGGGTATGGCGGCTGGGGCACGTGGCCTAGGCGCCTATTTCCGTATTGATGCAGAACTGGCGACAAAAATGAGGAATGGGGTGTAAAAAAGGGGAAGATCTATGAAGAGACGCGTTCGTCTTTTGCGTTGGAGGCGCTCTAGTTACATATACCTGTATATTTCATCTACCTCTATACTCCGAAACGCACCTCATGGCTTGTGGTGGAACATACTTTTATTCTAGTGTCACATCTTCTCCTTTCCTGTTCCAGTTGCGAATGGCGCGCACGAAGATCGGTGCTTGCTAAGCCTTAGTGTAACGTAGATTCTCTTACTATGGTGTTTTCGCGAGATAACACTTGGAGTGTAAGCACTGTATGTGTTGACTCTTCAAGGAAAGTTCGCTCACGGAATGTTAACAGTTAACCACTGCATTGATGCACGTCGCCTCTCTGGTAATGTCTGCAACTGGAGTTGGACGAGCATTTTGGTGCAACTTCCTCGCTTGCTAAAGGAATCTGTGACGAAACGCGTTGCTGTTCTTTGGATAACTAAATTTGTAACCTTTCCCCCTTCCATTCTGATTTTCCTTGTCGTATTTAACCCTCGCGCGTCGCTGAGAGGACTTTCTCCGCATGGTTGCGTGATGATTTACTATCGTCGAATTGCGATTAGTAGTTAAAAATAGAAAAGTGTTAATTTTATGGAAATATGATTCACATTTGCTAACTTATATTTCCGTTTGTTAATTAATATGTATTTTACATAAAGGTAAGAAGAAAGTTGCTTCCATCAAGATTCGAACAAATGACTTTACAGTTAACTATTCTTATACGTTTAAACTTAGCTACCGGCAACTGTCTTACTAAGCTTAAAATGTTTTATAATTAACTGTTGTCGGAAATCATGTAATTTTCAAAGGCGTTCATTTTTCACAATTGCGTCATACGGCTGTAAGAAATTTATGCCCGAGTACTGACCTTCGAATCCCAAGAGTATGAAAAAAGTCAGAGAGAGCCACCCTTGTTGGCTTAGACACGACGGTTTCCCTCTGCGGTCATTGATTGGAAATACATCACTTACACTCCTAGCCAGTGGGAGGGTAGTTTTAGATGACCAGAGAACAGGCGATGTATTTCGCGCGCCAAAATCGATTTATTAAATTTTTGTAGATAAAAGTGTATTTTAATACTTCTTGGAATGAATGTTGTGATGATTGGATGCTTTAAAGCGTAGATCCAGTCCTGGATTGGGTAGGAAGGTGATAATTTGATTGTGAGTTGTCGAAACCATTACGAGAAGAAACTCCACAACATTACAATAAGTTGGGAATGTGGATCTCACGGGAGGCGTGCCAGAGATAAGTCCCTGCAGTCGCACTATCCTCTGCGTCCTCGGTGGCTCAAATGGTTAGAGCGTCTGCCATGTGAGCAGGAGATCCCGGATTCGAGTCCCGGTCGGGGCACACATTTTCAACGGTCCCGTTAACGTATATCAACGCCTGTATGCAGCTAATGGTATTCGTTTCATTGTACTGATTTAATTGCAATTTCATTCTAACGAACTGCAGGGTCTCTCGGACATGTTCGAGAGAACAGTCATATAAACCAGAAATAATTGTTAAGGAAAAAAACATTCGGTACGTTACGCCGTATCCGATTTATTCAGCACTGCAGTTAGCCAGTCAAGTCGTTGCGCGCACAAATTCAAGCGGTCCGCTAAAGACGGCGTCACTATAGGTATTCTTCGTTTTGTTTCCAAAAACGAACAAAAAAGACAGATAAAAATTTTATGTGGGACGGTGGTGAGGATCGAACCTGAGCCAGAGGCTGAGCACTCTCGTGCGCTGTCATCTACGCTATGAAAACAGCTGACATTGATTGTATTTCGCAGTCTTCTTGATTTTGCTCGGAAAAGGCACAACGTATCGAATTTTTTTCTTAACGGTTTTTTCTCACCCCAGCCTGCACTTCATCACCCTTGCAAATTTTTCAGACTGTTTCTGACCACCCTGTATGTATAATATGATCGATTCACTAAATGCTAATGCTGAAATAGTGTCTGAGCAGTACCTGCCGCAGAAGTCACAATCATAAATGGCAGCTTCTATATTTTCTAATAGTCAGCGTGTAGAACGAAAATGACAACAGTAATGTTTGAATTACTCGCGCAAACATCTCAGGACTCTTAACTCGATCGGCTGTCAGAAATACTGAAATCTAGTAAAAATGACTAAAAATAAAATACCCTTCGACGAGCGGGTCGCCGGACCAATCGTCCTGCGTACACCGCTAACCTCAGATAAGACTCTCACCATCTTTTTCAAGGAATGGGATTTTTGCACATTACAGCAGTGGGGGAGGGGAGGGGGGGAGAGAAGTTGGGACGATCAACGTTGACAGAGAAGATCTACCAAGACTATCAAAATTTAAGTATTTGGGTTCTACAATATCTAGCGATGACCAGGTTACAGACGAGGTCAACGCAAGGACGAAGGCAGCCTGGACGAAGGCGTCATCTGCGATTGTCCGATTAAGGACCATCTGATGTCAAATATCTATCGGACTGTCATCCGTTGCACCAGTTCAGAAGAAAATGTGGGGAAGCCACCTGCAATGGTTTGGACGTTGGCTGCGCGCGAAAAGCGATGCCATTTCAAAGGTAGTATACACAGTGGAGGTCATGGGAAAGAGATCCAAGGGACGACCAAGACAGCGCTGGGCTGACAATCTGCACAACGACCTGAAGGCTGCAAATCTTCGTCCAGACACGGCCCACGATCGAACAAAATGGAGACAGCGAATCCAATCAGCATACCCTGCCACCAGGCGGGCCAAGACAGCAGGGGGGACCTCCGCGATGTCTTTCCAATATACGTCATCAAGAAGCGCGGTATTCTGCGGAATACTTGCGTAAAGTGCAAGGCTACTACAGAATAGGACACCACAGAAGCGTCAGTATACTTTGGATGCCGCGCCTGCAGAAAAATGGCAGGGTGCTGAAGCGGGGAAGCGTTTCCGGCGAGTAATCGCTGTTTCGCGACGGACGAACGAGCTGTAGGCAGCGTGGTTGGCGGCACTGCCGTGGCTGCATTGGCGGCGCCGGAAACGCTTAGGCCGTTATCGCTGCGTAGCGCTGATAAACGGCGTTATGGCGGCGCACGGAGCCGGCCGATACGCGGGCCCCGGGCACACAACACACCTGCAGGCTGCGCCCACAATGCACCTCTCACCGCCCGCACACAGGAAAACAGTGTCTGTGAACCTCTGGGAGACTGCCACCTTCTATACCGCGAATTGCTTTAACAAGTACAAGTCACTTTTTATACTTACGACAAAATGCGTTTCCGGTTTTCAGCCATCTTCAGTTGGCGTAATACGGTTATTACTCGACGCAGCGAACCGTAGACCACGTTGTAGTTGAAACTAACTTAGTGGTCCCTCTGGGTAGGGTGTGGTGTGGGTTTGAGAGGCAGGTGTCATATCCTGGAGCCATTGACCATGGTGGACCTTCGTTTGCGCGTAATCGACAAAACAGAATTACAGAAATCCCATAAGGGTCTCATTTGAGCCTAAAATAGCGCTCATTCGGAACTGGCACTGTAGCCTAGTGGTTAAGCTAGTTAACTGATACGCCCCAGGTTCAGTGTTCGAAACCTATCAGTTGCAATCAGCTTTTCTTCACATATTTATTTAAACCTCTGAGATTGTTATATTTATTTAATTAATTGGTTGACATATATTTTTTTCTTTTCTTATCCTTTGCTGTATCATTTTGATCACTGTATTAACGTTTTATTTGCTCTCTTTCATATTTCCTTTTATTTTGTTCTCATTTGCAGTTTTTGCCCATGTATATTTTGTTATGTATTTATTTCGATTTAATTTCTTCCTTTTCGTAATTTTATATTTTCGTCCATATTATTACACAGACGATGCGAAAGAAGGCCTGAATACGTGTAACGTTGCTTATCTACAAATTGATGATTTGCGTGGTAGGCCTCGGCGGCCAATGTTATCTTAAGTACAATTTCATTCAGATATTTCAGCCCGTGATCATGTGTTCTGAAGACCAACGTCCCGGACATTTTTATACGCGGCCTTCATAGGATAGTTTATTTACTCTGTAAATGTTAGTTAGATATAATTTACGTTTATTGGAAATTTGTGGTAAGTTCCTGTGGGACCAAACTGCTGAGTTCATCGGTCCCTAGGCTTACACACTACTTAATCTAACTTTAACTTACGATAAGGACAACACATACACACACATGCCCGAGGGAAGACTCGAACCTTCAACGGGGGGAGCCGCGCGAACCGTGGCATGGCGCCCAGACCACGCTCCTACGTTATTAACACAGCTCACACCATTATGGATCCACTACCAGCTTGCACTGTGCCTTGTTTACGGATTGGGTCCATTGCTTCGTGGTGTCTGTGCTACACTCGAACGCTACTACTAGCTCTTACCAACTGAACTCGGGACTCATCCGACCAGGCCACGGTTTTCCAGTCGTCTAGTGTCCAACCGATAGGGTCAAGAGCCCAAGAGAGAAGCTGCAGGCGATCGAATGCTATCATCAAAGGCACTCGCGTCGGTCGTCTGCTGCCATAGCCCATTAACGTCAAATTTCGCCACATTGTCCTAACGGATACGTTAGTCGTACGTCCCATATTGAATTCTTCGGTTGTTCCGCGCAGTGTTGGTTGTCTGTTATACAATGTCGCTGTTCTCGTTTTTTAATGAACGCCGTCGGCCACTGCGTTGTCCGTGGTGAGAGGTACTGCCGGAAATTTGTGGCCCTCTGCACGCTTTTGACACAGTGGATCTCGGAATACGAGTTCCCTACGATTGCTTAAATGGAATGTTCCATGCGCCTAGTTCCAACTACCATTCGGTTTTAAAAATTTATTAATTCCCATGTGCGGCCCTAATCATATTGGAAACTTTTTCACATGAATCACTTCTGTGCAAATGGTAGCTGCGCCATTGCACTGCCCGTTTACACCTTTTGTGCGTGATGCTACCGCCATCTGTATATATGAATATCGCTGTACCATGACTTTTGTCATCCCAGTGTGCAGTACGTTTATAGGGTGGTCAGAAACAGTCATAAATCTTAGAAAGGTTTTGCAGGGTAGGTTGTGCTGAGAAATAATTGTGAACAACAAAATTTGATGGTTGCGCTGTTTCCGAGTTAGTTAGCATTGAAGCTAGCCAATCAGCCCATTTCGCGCGCAGATTTAAGTTGCCCCTCAGATACACTGTGTCAGTTGTTCGTATAGTGTAGGTCAGGGGTTACCAACAAAATTTTCTCGAGGCCCCCCTCATCGAGCATGATTTGTACCTTGTCATATCACAGTTTCAAGTACCTAAAAAAGCCAGATTAAGAGTCTTTTTATAAGTTTTCTATGTTTGGTACTTAGAAAAAACATTGACAAATTGATTATTGAAAAAAATATTGAACAGCCAAAACAAAAAATATGTTATCATACGAAATATATTTAATCTGTTTTTAATTCTAATAGCATCTTGCGGACCCCTCTGGCATAGCTCGCGGACCCCTGGGGGTCCGCGGACCACCTGTTGGGAACCACTGGTGTAGATGATAGTGCACGAGACTGCTCAGCCTTTGGCTCGGTTTTGATCGTTACTACCGTCCCATATCCAGCTTTTGTATCGCTCTCTTGTTTGGTTTTAGGAAACCAAACGAAGAACGTGTTTGGTGACACCGTATGTGGCGCGAAAAACACATAAGGCACTGATTTGCAGAAAAATGGTAAACTGTGCGCTGGAAGGATGCCTCTTTCGTTCGTCACACGTTATGGGTAAAGGAAAATTAGGAAATTTGTGGTAAGTTCTTATGGGACCAAACTGCTGAGTCATCGGTCCCTAAGCTTAGACACCACTTAATGTAACTTACACTAAGAACAATACACACCCATGCACGAGGGAGGACTCGAACATCCGACGCGGGGAGCCTTAGACCGCGCGGCTATACGTAAAGGAACTCGGCCGCTGTTTTTCTTGGAATACTTTCCGCTGCCTAGCATGAATACTCTGTGCTGTTAAAGCGTCCGCGCTGACATGCCCAGCCGGCGGTGACGCAGGCGTATTCAGAGTTGCAGGCCGCGCTAGTCAGCACCCGCGACTGCTCGCCCGTGTTTGTTGGCCGGCTCGTCTTTCGCGGCTGTCGCACGCTTTAGCCTGCGCCGGCACGCTTTCCCTGTCTGTGGGCGCGGCCGGCGCGCTGCCATTGTCTTTACCCTACTGTCCTGTGCCATCCTCATTCCCGCCCCGCCCCGCCCCGCTGCCGCACGTCTATTATTAGCGACTGCTGCCATCTGTTGCGCTTTGACAACAGAGCCCGCAGACGCGTCTGCGCCAGTTTTCTCTCTCCGCTATCGTTTCTGCATGGACGTGAAACGGCAATAATGGTACCGATTCCACTGGCGTGCCCGCTTTTGGCTTGTATGTTAGCACTGAATCTTCTTTTCTCGACAGTAAAATTCCTTTATATCCGAGACTACTTGCAATTTAATTTCGATATGATTATAAATCATTATCGAACGACTTCTGATGCGGGGATTTCTCCGTGGAGAATGTCTTTTAGTTGTCGGGCTAAATTTACTAAGGTGTTCCGTGGTTTTCCGTAATTTATTCCTGATAAATATCGAAGGTCACATGATGAAGAATGTTCAAAGCTTCCGGTATTCGGTGCAGAAAGAAGAGAAGCTACAGACGGACAAGGGCATAAAAGACGGGTTGCAAAAGTCGGGGCGGCTGTAGTGGCCGAGCGGTTCTAGGCGCTACAGTCTGGAATCGCGTGACCGCTATGGTCGCAGGTTCGAATCCTGCCTTGGGCATTGATGTGTGTGCTGTCCTTAGGTTAGTTAGGTTTAAGTAGTTGTAAGTTCTAGGGGGCTGAGGTGGACTGATTACCTCAGCAGTTGAGTCATATAGTGCTCAGAGCCATTTGAACAATTTTTTTGCAAAAGCCGCAGAACCTTCGATATGTTACAAGGACTATCTATGGAAAGCTATAAATATTTTTGAGGAACGTAAGATTCCTACGTTATATTGCGACAATCAAAAATACCGCATTATATACAGCCTAAAGAACTACCGTGGACAAGACAGCCTGTGACCGACTGAAGGATGAGGAGGGAGGAACAAAAAATTTTGACACACATGTATCACACGAAAAAAAGAGCTGAAGTGGAAATATTTTCTTATTTTTTGCACAGTCATGTAATAATGTTTAAATGGCATTTTCGACATTCGACTGTACAACTTCTTTACTCTGTGTTAATATCATGATTTCAGCCTTAAGCCATTATCAAGTACAATAATGTTGGGTATAGTTAGTCTTCGTTAAGCGAAGTCATCTTCAAGATCCGTTGAACTGGGCGTCTCGCGCGTAGACAAGTACAAAATCAGTAAAAAAAACCATAAAACAATTGAGCCACAGAATGAACATCGATACATTAGTGAACATGTAAATTAAGCCTTAAGGCTGAAAACATGGTAGTAATATAAAATAAAGAAGTTGTACAGTCAAATGGTGGAAATATCATTCAAATAAGAAGTGTCGATACATGGAATGTTTCCGTTGCTGTATTTTTAATATTTATTTATGTATTTATTATGTCTTGATGGTGAAATATTACACTTCGTACAGTTTTTAGTGCCAAGTTGACTGCGTCTGGCTCAGAGATGACGAAATGTAGATGTAGAATTCTTGTAATGGTCAATGCAGTCCGGCGCATATACAACCAGTTGTGGAACTGAGAAATTAAAGAACCCATTAAAACAATGGTATTCTCGAGATGATTTCATACATACAGCTTGTTACTCTGAAAGAGAGAGTATCTACCCTGAAACAATTCCAGACCCATGTCCAGCGTCGAATCGCTTGGATTTTCACGCGGCTTCGGAAGACAACGAACAAAGGATCTTAGTTCGCTGCAGACTTACCTGGAGTTCAAACTTTTGAATCCCGCCTGAAAGGCGGCGCGTGGGTCTGCTCCTGAAAACTGAAGGGTAGGCCGAATGTAGGAAGTGAGTCGGAGCAGGAAAAGGTGAAATGCTTCGATACTGCGTTTGAATTTTAAATCACCTTTACTATAGGAAGAATTAGGATTACATTAGGCTTACGTAACTTTGGCTGAGATGAGCACGTAGGTGCGAAGCCGTACATCAATCAAACATCGGCTAGAAGGTACAAAGGCAAAATCTGTAGTGGCTCGCCCACTATGAAATAGAAACAATGTTGTTTGGTCGTCTACTCGAAATCAAAATGGGCTGAATATGTGGTCGTCTACTCGGAATCAAAATGGGCTGAATCTGGAGCGGCGCTCGTAGAGCTGCACAGCACCGGCTAGAGGGCGCTGTCGTCGGTGTCTGTGTCGTAGTGCCAATCTAAGAACTTGTACCTACGCCGTGGCATCGTAGCTATCGATACGACACAAACCTCCGTCTGGACAATCTGATTCACGTTCTCCGTGTATCTCAGAATTGTTTAAGGCGAATACTGTTATGAAATTGGACGTCTAATGGTTACTTTTATCCTTAGTTTTTTCCAGAAGCGTTTCGGATAACTATCTTCATAGTTGCCAGTGGAAATGAAGACGTCATTCTTGGGTTGACATCGAGGTCATTAGTGATTGAGTACAAGCTCGGATGATGTCAAGGAATCTAAGAAGTACCTTGTCAGTGTGGTGTGGCTTACATAGGACAGACCACACGCACTGTGCGAGAGTGCTGCACTGAACATTGACGTAGCTCTCGCCTTTTGCGACCAAGCAAATCCGCTATTGCAGCACACTGTGTTTCCACTGGACTTTCAGTGGAGTGTGATAGAACTGTTATTCTGACAACAGCAACATCTTTTTGGGACTCTATTATTAAAGAATCCGTGGAAATACGCCTGACGGAAAATCTGATGAACAGCGATAATGGCGACCGGTTGGACAGTACGTGGAATCCATCATCATCATTATCATATTCTTCTTCTTCTTCTTCTTCTTGATTTCTTCTATTCGAAGGCGATAAGAGTGCGCCAAGTTCCCCGGTGCCACAAGCGAGGGCGCTGCCGCCGGGAAGTGTGGCCCGTCTGTCAACTTGATTTTGTCGTATGCGCGGAATACTCGCAGCGCGCTATAAACTGAGAAACGGAGAAAGTCTTCGTCAGTCTTCGATGGCTTACCGGAAGATGACTGGCAGATGCCCAGTCGAAATATCGTGGGATGAATTAAACAACGACCACCCGCAAGCCCGAAATTTGTTTAAACATAGTAAGTAACGTTCCGAGAAGCAGTAAAGAAATCTGCATGAAATTATGACGTGTAGAGTTTCACAATTAACATTTCTGATGAAAACTTTCTCTTCAAAAAGAACTCCACTCGCCTGAAGTAACTATCGGGCGACTGCATAATTTAAATCGTTCATTAAAAAAAAAAATTGTTCAAATGGCTCTGAGCACTATGGGACTTAACATCTATGGTCATCAGTCCCCTAGAACTTAGAACTACTTAAACCTAACTAACCTAAGGACAGCACACAACACCCAGTCATCACGAGGCAGAGAAAATCCCTGACCCCGCCGGGAATCGAACCCGGGAAAATCGTTCATAATAAAAAATGGTTGGAGGTCAACTTCCGTATGTATATAAAGGGAGCACTTATCAGTGGTCGATCGTAGTTGGCCTGTTCGACCGATGCTGTTCTTACATTTTTTTTGTGTGTGGTTTTAGGGCGCACAACTACAGTGGTCATTAGCGCCCAGGCTAAATTATGAATGCACCGCGAGGCACAGTGTTAAAACAGCAACTAAAAAGGACAACACTATAAAAGGCACATTAACAGGCAAGGGATTAAAAGACAACAGCATAATCAAATGTCCTTAGACAGGTTTGTCAAGTGGATAAAACGAAGTACGCGAGCAGCTGCTCCTGGGTCATCCGCTAAAATTTCATCCAGAGTACATGGCAGGCCAAGATCGATGCGCAGTGTATTAAAATTCGGACAGGACGTTAAAATGTGGCGTATCGTCAGCAATTGCCCGCATGGGCAGAACGGCGCCGGCGCAGCCGTCAGCAGATTGCGGTGGCTGAACCGGCAGTGTCCAATCCGTACCCGGGCCAAAACGACCTCCTCCCGCCGAAAGGGGCGTGAAGAAGTCGTCCAAACCATGGGGATAGGTTTCAAGGCCTGAAATTGTTTTCATTAAGTGTAGACCAATCGGCATGCCACAGCGATAAAATGCGCTGACAAATGACCCTGCTAAAATCAGATGAAGGCACACAAGAAGCTGCCCGAGGGTGGAGGACCGCAGCCTTGGCCACGGCATCTGCAGCTTCTTTCCCAGGGATACCGACATGGCCAGGAACCCACATAAAATGTATTCGTGAGGGAGAACAGTAAACTGCTTATCACTTACATTCGCTTGATCGTGTCCCCCTAATCTGGCATAGTCGTTAAGCGGTTTTTTGCTTTTTTTCGTATTCCTTACGGTATTGATGCTTTTTATTTATTATTTATCTCAATATCGATGTCGAAAATGCCCTATCGGATTACATACTGTTAAGCTTGTGAATATACTACCGTCTTGTAGCTTGCCGCGCCTAATTGCAGCAATGTTGAGAATTAGACGGTCTTCTCGGTACTGTAGCCCATTTAGATTTCCAGACTTGGAAAGAAATTTTGAAAAAATGTGTAAGAAATTCCACCTCATGCAGGGCGCTATATTTATTGTGCTTAAAAGAAACTGGCGTGAAAAAAATTTATAGGTTGCTTGGACTTATCTAGCATTGGTGTTAGCCACTCAGGTTGTCGCGTGCACAAATTCAAGCAGCCTACCAGGACGAGTGTCGTCTAGCTTGTTCTTCGTTTGGTTTCCTCAAACCAAACAGATGTAGCCTTTGCTCACCTAGCTTAAAATTATCACTTCCGAAACAGGCAAATTTTAGCTTGTAATGAACAAGTCGTAACTCACGCAACCACAGATGTCTGAGCGTCACCACATTTTAGCACGTGCAACTGCTTGAATTTGCGCGCGGAACGACCTGAGTGGCTAGTGCTAAATAGCTCGGAAACGGTCCAAAGTATCGATTTTTTTTTCTTAACAGTTATTTCTCATCACAAACTCCCCTGCAACACCCTGACAAGATTTTCAGACTGTTTCTGAGGGCCCTATATATACGAGTGCCATGTAGTGCGAGTGCTGTGGTTGGCAGGATTTAGCGTCGACCACCGCTGCAGCGGTGCATTTCTGCCGAGCGGCGCTCGCCGGCCGTATGTCAGGGGTCGCGAACGTTCGCGTGTGGGCGCTGTTTTATCGGGCGTCCATCCGCCAGCAGAGGGCCAAATATAGCCGGCGGGCAAGGAGAGGTGAGGTGGCCCACCGCGGCGGGTCTCGCCAGAGGCAGAGGCACAGCCCAGAGCCCGGTGATCGATCGCGCCCCTAGCGATGGCACTGCCACTGCGAGCCGTCAGCTCCCACCAGCGGCCGTGTACGCGTGTCTCTACTTCCAAATAGATAAATACATAGTTTTTATGCCACGATAGGTACTTAAAAGTCGCGAACCTTGACCGCAGTTCAGCCGTCACCTCACTTTTCGAATATATTTCCTCTTAAGCAAATTCTCTCTTTTGGTGTTCACTTACGTTAAGACAAGAAACCCTTGTTTATTTATAATGACCTGTACTGAAATAGTTACATGATTATATGAATCCATTTGTTAGTTTATGTCATATTAACTTAACATTGTATTTCATGCAGTGGGATGAAAAATTCTCTAGTACGTAAATAGGACAGTGGGAAAAGTACAAGTTGCTGCGTTAAGCACACAGTATTGTAGGCACAAACGGAAGAGGCGAGTAGAGGACAATGAAACAAGCAAATAATGCTAATAACATAGATCCAGATACGACGTACGCACAAGTGCAGTCATGCCAATGTTACGACGTTGTTAATGTACGTAACTTGTATCCACAGGACATGTGGCCTGTAATTGAAGAAGTGTCATTATGATCTCTCCATTGGCAAAAGATTCCGGAATAGTCCCCCATTCGGATCTCCGGGAGGGGACTGCCAAGGGGGAGGTTACCATGAGAAAAAGATTGAATAATCAACGAAAGGGTAACGTTCTACGAGTCGGGGCGTGGAATGTCAGAAGCTTGAACGTGGTAGGGAAACTAGAAAATCTGAAAAGGGAAATGCTAAGGCTCAATCTAGATATAGTAGGGGTCAGTGAAGTGAAGTGGAAGGAAGACAAGGATTTCTGGTCAGATGAGTATCGGGTAATATCAACAGCAGCAGAAAATGGTATAACAGGTGTAGGATTCGTTATGAATAGGAAGGTAGGACAGAGGGTGTGTTACTGTGAACAGTTCAGTGACCGGGTTGTTCTAATCAGAATCGACAGCAGACCAACACCGGCAACGATAGTTCAGGTATACATGCCGACGTCGCAAGCTGAAGATGAACAGATAGAGAAAGTGTGTGAGGATATTGAAAGGGTAATGCAGTATGTAAAGGGGGACGAAAATCTAATAGTCATGGGCGACTGGAATGCAGTTGTAGGGGAAGGAGTAGAAGAAAAGGTTACAGGAGAATACGGGCTTGGGACGAGGAATGAAAGAGGAGAAAGACTAATTGAGTTCTGCAACAAGTTTCAGCTAGTAATAGCGAATATCCTGTTCAAGAATCACAAGAGGAGGAGGTATACTTGGAAAAGGCCGGGAGATACTGGAAGATTTCAATTAGATTACATCATGGTCAGACAGATATTCCGAAATCAGATACTGGATTGTAAGGCGTACCCAGGAGCAGATACAGACTCAGATCACATTATAGTAGTTATGAAGAGTAGGCTGAAGTTCAAGACATTAGTCGGGAAGAATCAATACGCAAAGAAGTGGGATACGGAAGTACTAAGGAATGACGAGATACGTTTGAAGTTCTCTAACGCTATAGATACAGCAATAAGGAATAGCGCAGTAGGCAGTACAGTTGAAGAGGAATGGACATCTCTAAAAAGGGCCATCACAGAAGTTGGGAAGGAAAACATAGGTACAAAGAAGGTAGCTGCGAAGAAACCGTGGGTAACAGAAGAAATACTTCAGTTGATTGATGAAAGGAGGAAGTACAAACATGTTCCGGGAAAATCAGGAATACAGAAATACAAGTCGCTGAGGAATGAAATAAATAGGAAATGCAGGGAAGCTAAGACGAAATGGCTGCAGGAAAAATGTGAAGACATCGAAAAAGATATGATTGTCGGAAGGACCGACTCAGCATACAGGAAAGTCAAAACAACCTTTGGTGACATTAAAAGCAACGGTGGTAACATTAAGAGTGCAACGGGAATTCCACTGTTAAATGCAGAGGAGAGAGCAGATAGGTGGAAAGAATACATTGAAAGCCTCTATGACGTTGAAGATTTGTCTGATGTGATAAAAGGAGAAACAGGAGTCGATTTAGAAGAGATAGGGGATCCAGTATTAGAATCGGAATTTAAAAGAGCTTTGGAGGACTTACGGTCAAATAAGGCAGAAGGGATAGATAATATTCCATCAGAATTTCTAAAATCATTGGGGGAAGTGGCAACAAAAAGACTATTCACGTTGATGTGTAGAATATATGAGTCTGGCGACATACCATCTGACTTTCGGAAAAGTATCATCCAAACAATTCCGAAGACGGCAAGAGCTGACAAGTGCGAGAATTATCGCACAATCAGCTTAACAGCCCATGCATCGAAGCTGCGTACAAGAATAATATACAGAAGAATGGAAAAGAAAACTGAGAATGCGCTAGGTGACGATCAGTTTGGCTTTAGGAAAAGTAAAGGGACGAGAGAGGCAATTCTGACGTTACGGCTAATAATGGAAGCAAGGCTAAAGAAAAATCAAGACACGTTCATAGGATTTGTCGACCTGGAAAAAGCGTTCGATAATATAAAATGGTGCAAGCTGTTCGAGATTCTGACAAAAGTAGGGGTAAGCTATAGGGAGAGACGGGTCATATACAATATGTACAACAACCAAGAGGGAATAATAAGAGTGGACGATCAAGAACGAAGTGCTCGTATTAAGAAGGGTGTAAGACAAGGCTGTAGCCTTTCGCCCCTACTCTTCAATCTGTACATCGAGGAAGCAATGATGGAAATAAAAGAAAGGTTCAGGAGTGGAATTAAAATACAAGGTGAAAGGATATCAATGATACGATTCGCTGATGACATTGCTATCCTGAGTGAAAGTGAAGAAGAATTAAATGATCTGCTAAACGGAATGAACATTCTAATGAGTACACAGTATGGTTTGAGAGTAAATCGGAGAAAGACGAAGGTAATGAGAAGTAGTAGAAATGAGAACAGCGAGAAACTTAACATCAGGATTGATGGTCACGAATCAATGAAGTTAAGGAATTCTGCTACCTAGGCAGTAAAATAACCAATGACGGACGGAGCAAGGAGGACATCAAAAGCAGACTCGCTATGGCAAAAAAGGGATTTCTGGCCAAGAGAAGTCTATTAATATCAAATACTGGCCTTAATTTGAGGAAGAAATTTCTGAGGATGTACGTCTGGAGTACGGCATTGTATGGTAGTGAAACATGGACTGTGGGAAAACCGGAACAGAAGAGAATCGAAGCATTTGAGATGTGGTGCTATAGACGAATGTTGAAAATTGGGTGGACTGATAAGGTAAGGAATGAGGAGGTTGTACGCAGAATCGGAGAGGAAAGGAATATGTGGAAAACACTGATAAGGAGAAGGGACAGGACTATAGGACATCTGCTAAGACATGGGGGAATGACTTCCATGGTACTGGAGGGAGCTGTAGAGGGCAAAAACTGTAAAGGAAGACAGAGATTGGAATACGTCAAGCAAATAATTGAGGACGTAGGTTGCAAGTGCTACTCTGAGATGAAGAGGTTAGCACAGGAAAGGAATTCGTGGCGGGCCGCATCAAACCGGTCAGTAGACTGATGACCAAAAAAAAAAAAAAAAAAAAAAAAAAAAAAAAAAAAAAAAAAAAAAAAATGTACGTTCGGAGGATGTTACCTGTGGTGAAAGGATGCGTATGTGGTACGTGCATGATAGTGCACCGGCACACTTTCATGTTGGGGAATACGCAGCACTCATCTTCGACAACAAGCGTCTCGGTCGTAGGTCCGTTGAACGTTTTGCATTTTTATCTTTGGGGATACTTAAAAGAATTGGTGTACTTCATATAGCATCGGTGAACAGTGGGGACGGCCTCTAGATCGTTGTCATTGCATTCTGAACACGCGTTGGTATTTTGAAAATGTACAGGCATTGAAGACAAGACATGCTGAAGCACTCCGTCACGTGAATAGTGGACATGTGGAACACTTGTTGTAATGTGTTTGCCCTCAGTGAATATCTACAGTTTGGATCCTCAAGGCTCTGTTATAAGGTGTTTATGTACTCGGTCGTAATTTTCGTATCGGAGGAACCATTAAATTCCGGAATTAAATTTAGTGGTATTACTCGCTTGTTTCATTGCCCCCTTTCGTTTGTACCTATAATAAATTAACTGCAACCACTTGCAATAACAAAATGGCTGTATCTCAAGAAACAGTATATCCGAGTTTCAAGTGCAATTACTGTGTATTTCAATACTCGTGTCTCTCTTAATATTTACGACCTCATCAGTTAAATCATGTGCCTCAATTTTCGAACCTAGAAAGTCTAAACAAACTAAGATGAAAAACAGAAAACAGAAAAGATATTATGGAAAAACAGAAAAAATGAACTGTAAGAATACGGAATTAATTTATTGATGTAACAAAATCAAGAAATAATGCAATCAGTTTACATCTGCAATATGTTACCATATTTTCGTAAACAAAGTATTGAAAATGTAAAAAAAACGTCGCGTTATCTGCATCTCTATTACATAGAGGTGCCAACATCATGGTAGATACGTACACAAGATATAAAAGGGCAGTGCATTGGCAGAGCTGTCATTTGTACTCAGGTGATTCATGTGCAAAGATTTCCGACATGGTTATGGTCGCACGATGGGAATTAACAGACTCCGAATGCGGAATGGTAGTTGGAGCTAAAGGCGTAGCACATTCCACTTCGGAAATCGTAATCAAATTCAGCATTCCGAGATCCACAGTGTCAAGAGTACACCGAGAAAACCAAATTTCGGGCATTACCACTCATCACGGACAACGGAGTGACGGGTGGCCTTCTCTTAACGACCGAGAGGAGCCGCGTTCCCGTAGAGTTGTCAGTGCTAACAGACAAGCAACAATGCGTGAAATAACCGCAGAAATTAATGTGGGGCGTACAACGAACGCATCCGGTTGGACAGTGCGGCGGAACTTGGTGTTAATGGGCTCTTCCAGCAGACGACTGAAGCGAGAGCCTTTTCTATCAGCACGACATCGCTTGCAGCGTCTCTTGGGAGCTCGTGACCATATCGGTTGAACCCTAAGCGACTGGAAAACCGTGGCCTGGCCAGAAGAGTCCTGATTTCTGTTGGTACGAACTGAAGTTAGGGTTCGAGTGTGGAGCAGACCCCACGAAGCCATGAGCCGAAGTTGTCAACAAGGCACTGTGCAAGCTTGTGGTGGCTCCGTAATGGTGTTTATGTACATGGAATGGACTGCATCCTTCTGTCCAGCTAAACCGATTATTGACTGTAAATGGTTATGTTCGGCTACTTAGAGACCATTTGCAGCCATTCCAGGACTTCATGTTCCCAAACAACATGTCACCGGGCCACAATTTTTCGCAGTTGGTTTGAAGGACGTTCTGGACAATTCGAGGGAATGATTGGCCACCCAGATTGCATGACATGAATTCCATCGACCATTTATGGGACCTAATCGAGGGCTCAGTTCGTGCACAAAATCTTGCACCGGCAACGCTTCCGCAATTATGGACGGCTTTATAGGCAGCATGGCTCAGTATTTCTGCAGGGAATTCCAGTGGCTTGTTGGCTCCATGCTACGTGGAACTGCTGCACTACGCAGGCCAAAAGGAGGTCCGACATGTTATTAGAATGTATCCCATGACTTTTGTCACCTCAGTGTAAGTAACGTTTCGTAAAAACACGTGTCGTTATTACTCCGCGGCACGCCAGGCTTTGAAGTACGCCATTATTTCGCATTTCCATCGTAGTAGAATGAATACATAAGCGTCCGTACCATGTTTGCAACGTTCTCGATGTCCACGCTTATCTGAACGATTAGTGTGTAACGCCTGCGTGGTTCCCACGCCTTAGTTACGTGCATGGACCGCACCATTACATACGAGGTGCATTCAAGTTCTAAGGCCTCCGATTTTTTTTCCTAATTAACTACTCATCCGAAATCGATGAAACTGGCGTTACTTCTCGACGTAATCGCCCTGCAGACGTACACATTTTTCACAACGCTGACGCCATGATTCCATGGCAGCGGCGAAGGCTTCTTTAGGAGTCTGGTTTGACCACTGGAAAATCGCTGAGGCAATAGCAGCACGGCTGGTGAATGTGCGGCCACGGAGAGTGTCTTTTATTGTTGGAAAAAGCCAAAAGTCACTAGGAGCCAGGTCAGGTGAGTAGGGAGCGTGAGGAATCACTTCAAAGTTGTTACCACGAAGAAACTGTTGCGTAACGTTAGCTCGATGTGCGGGTGCGTTGTCTTGGTGAAACAGCACACGCGCAGCCCTTCCCGGACGTTTTTGTTGCAGTGCAGGAAGGAATTTGTTCTTCAAAACATTTTCGTAGGATGCACCTGTTACCGTAGTGCCCTTTGGACCGCAATGGGTAAGGATTACGCCCTCGCTGTCCCAGAACATGGACACCATCATTTTTTCAGCACTGGCAGTTACCCGAAATTTTTTGGTGGCGGTGAATCTGTGTGCTTCCATTGAGCTGACTGGCGCTTTGTTTCTGGATTGAAAAATGGCATCCACGTCTCATCCATTGTCACAACCGACGAAAAGAAAGTCCCATTCATGCTGTCGTTGTGCGTCAACATTGCTCGGCAACATGCCGCCCGGGCAGCCATATGGTCGTCCGTCAGCATTCGTGGCACCCACGTGGATGACACTTTTCACATTTTCAGGTCGTCATGCAGGATTGTGTGCACAGAACCCACAGAAATGCCAACTCTGGAGGCGATCTGTTCAACAGTCATTCGGCGATCCCCCAAAACAATTCTCTCCACTTTCTCGATCATGTCGTCAGACCGGCTTGTGCGAGCACGAGGTTGTTTCGGCTTGTTGTCACACGATGTTCTGCCTTCATTAAACTGTCGCACCCACGAATGCACTTTCGACACATCCATAACTCCATTACCACATGTCTCCTTCAACTGTCGATGAATTTCAATTGGTTTCACACCACGCAAATTCAGAAAACGAATGATTGCACGCTGTTCAAGTAAGGAAAACGTCGCCATTTTAAGTATTGAAAACAGTTCTCATTCTCGCCGCTGGCGGTAAAATTCCATCTGCCGTACGGTGCTGCCATCCCCGGGACGTATTGACAGTGAACGCGGCCTCATTTTAAAACAATGCGGATGTTTGTATCTCTTTCCAGTCCGGAGAAAAAAAAATCGAAGGCCTTAGAATTTGAATGCACCTCGTAGTTAACAGAATATGAGCATCCAGAATAGCTGAATAGATACTGGACTTTATGGAAAGCTTCCTAGCAGACAGAACTAGATACATAGTTCTGAATGGGGATATATGTTTACAGTAGTTGACGTTTGGCGTGCCTCGCAATGCTGATAGTACCACGCATGAAATAGGTCGCTTACAAAATCCTCGCCCAGTCAAAACTTGAGTACAGTTCGTCAGTTTGGAAACTTATGAATTTAGGTTAATGGAAGAGAGAGAGAGCTGCACGATTCGTCACGGATTTGTTTAGTCGGCTTGTGTCACGGAAGTAACAAGGTACTGGACGCAAGGGACCTCCATCACAGAGGTAGTGCGTGAACTGGGCTTTCCTCGTCCCTCCCTGTGCTCGCAACTTTACAAGAGAGACGGTGTGCATCACAGAGAGCCCAGCTAGCGCGAACCCCGGTTCCGGAATGAGTCACAAAAATTACTTCCTCCACCATACATCTCGCGCAGTGATAAAAGAATCTGAAGCGTACCGACCACCTACCTTTCCCCGTATCACCTATGAAGAGAATAGCACGCGGTGGGGGGGGGGGGGGGGGGGTGATACTGCTAGCGTACATACAGTCCGCTCGTGGAGCTAAGATATTGACGTAGATCTTTCAGCAGCTGGTACTGTTGAGGCGATATGACTTTCTAGTTGACGTCGCTCTGAACACTCAACGGCCATTGTTCTTTGGCAATGTTTAAACGAAATTATTATTTAAAAAGTCTCTCGCTCTACGCCTATGTTAGTAGTTCAGTTCAGTAAATACTAATAAAAATGTGTATGGTTTTAAAATTATTTTCAAGTGATTAATTTCAAGTTTCTCAGGTGCTCTGTTCTAACGTTTATCAGATTGACATTCGCTTGCTGTTTAACATATCCAAATTGTATCTGGCCGGCCGGTGTGGCCGAGCGGTTCAAGGCGCTTCAGTGTGGAACCGAGCGACCGCTACGGTCCCATAGTGCTCATAGCCATTTGAACCAAATTGTATCTTTCGATAACCATTATTGCCGATGTCGCTATCTTTTTTATAATTTCCAATAAATTTCATGTATTTCATGACTATAAACTCCAGATATTTCATACCAAATAAGAAACACTATGGGAGAGGAGAACAACAGACCTCTAGGCCTTAAGAATAAGGATGATGATTTATTTCATGCATCCGACGTTCCGTGTGGCGCTAGTGTTTATGTGCTGTATAAGTGTTTTTATATTTTCTTTTTATTCACGAGCAATGTCACTAATACTTGCTGATGTAACTGAATTATATATGAGAGAGAGGATGGTTCGGCGGCACAGTGGAGCACACAAGGTGGAGAAGAGGCGTGTTAACTCGCGGCTAAGTGGTGGGTGCTCGACGCACGCCACGCTCTTATCACCGGGCTCTCCTCGTGCCACAATGTAATGGCTTCTTGTTCAGTACTTAAAAAAAAAAAACGACTAAATTAAATTCCGTCCGAACAGGCCATGAAGGTCCAACGTAAACTAAATTCCGTCCGAACAGACCATAAAGGTCCAACGGTACTGCCTGGCCGCCGTATTATCCTCAGCCCACAGGCGTCACTGGATGCAGATATGGAGGGGCATGTGGTCAGCGCACAGTTCTCCCGGCTGTATGTCAGTTTACGAGACCAGAGCCGCTACTCAAGTAGCTCCTCGTACGTGGATTCGGGGAAAATTGTCACAACGTGAATCGCCTGCCGTGTACAGCAGTGTATTGACGACAGGAGTCTGTCAATCTTGCGCAGTCCAATGATGAAATTTTTAAAAATATAGTAGTGTTTTATTTTTCTTGTTTTTAGTGTGCTGTATCCTAATGTAACAGAAACACGTCATCACCCAGCTTGTTTTACGCATATGACGTTGAAAGATTTGTTATTTAGTTATACGATTTACTTTTTGTTACGTTTATGCTGAGTTTTTGATGAAAAAGTCAGAGAAACTTTATAGATTTCACAAAGAAAGTAATCTTCCCATACAGTGAAAATGAAGTTCGTGATAAGCCTTGAGTACAGAATAAGGGGCATATTGTGTGTGTCTGTTGAACATATCAGAAAACGGTCAAAAAGAAAAGCGCAGCTATAAATTTAGTGTTTTGGTGTTGTAGAGAATGTTTCATTTATCTCTGCTACATGTTTTCTTACCCATCCGAAGCGAAATTGAAAGAAAACGTGTTTGTTGGACCTGACATTTGGAAAATGACCGTCGGTGACCGGAAGCCTTCTGTATGATTCGAAGAGGTTCTTATTGACTTTTTAGGCAACAAAAAGAGTCCATATTATATTTATGTTGTCGCCAATAAGCTGGATAATGTTCAGAAAATGTTTGATTAGAATGAAGATTCACTTTTTGAATTGACTTTTTAGGCAACAAAAAGAGTCCATATTATATTTATGTTGTCGCCAATAAGCTGGATAATGTTCAGAAAATGTTTGATGAGAATGAAGATTCACTTTTTGAACAGTCTCCTTGAGTTTTTCCCTCCAAATTTGGGTGATATGTGTGAGGAAGAAGAAGAGCGCTTTCGTAATGGAGAAACGCTATCGGGGCCGCTGAGACACCAGTATAACGGAGAGTACTTTTGATCACTTCGTAATATGTCTCTTCTAAATTTACAACGAGGTCACATTGTGACAGAACTGTACGTGATAGGCAAAAAAAACCTAAGATCAGATATGCATTCATTGGCCAAAAATGAGTCTAGGGATCAGGAAGACCGGAAGAGCATCGCTACTGGATGTTCGAATCATCTGAAAATGTAGTCCTGTCACATGACCCTACTGCTATTAAGCACACAGGGAACGCCACTGAATAAGATGTGCTGTACTCCAGTTGGATATAAAGATGTGCAGTGGCTCTTTATACTGTTGCCTGTGGAAGCATTCTACTTTGCATGTTGATGTTGCCGAAAAATTATTTTCGTTGAACGAAAGTGTTATAATTTCTTGATAACTTTTTTTTATTCCAGCCTTGCATCCGTAATAGTGTAAGTAGGTGGTGTCTGGTTTCAGTAGGTGTTAAGCATCTTCACGTCTTTGCTCTCCAATATGCCAACGTAATTTAACTGCATATTAAAAATTTGTCAGCGCTGCCACTGTTGGGCACAGATGTATGAAGATAGTAGTCATTAATTGAAACGGACTACGTTATTGTATTCCGCGTCAAAGATAGGAACAGAGGACCTCTCAAGACGAACAAAGGACATCTCAACGATTCTTTGATCGCTCCTTTGCTCCACAGTGAGGATGTCACGCTTCATGTGTTAAAAACAGACCCAGAAATTTCGCGAGGAGATAGGAAGGTTATTGCTATCAGGTTTCAGAGAACTGAACAAGACACGAAAGGAGTCCTCACTCAGCGAGAATTGGTGCAGCGGGGAGCGTGTGTACGCAGCAATTTCTGGAAGGCAGAAACCGGCTTTGCTCTTCCGTTCTCTCTTCGTCTAGCGCTGGGCCCTTGTTATCAGCAGGAAGTCCACCGTTACGTCAGGGGAGGCGACGCCAAACTCTTTCCTTCTCCGTCCCCTCCTCTCGCGCGTGGCCTTTCGCAGCTCGGCAACTTTTAGTCACTTGGTAGTGTATTTTCCTCCCTTAAAGGGTTCGTTACAGATTATCTTCTCTGGGCCCTCGGACAACTTTTAGAAATCTGTTCTGCAAGGAAACGAGTCTTGACGCCACCTCTTTACATGCAGATTCCCTGTTTATCTGAGCTCCCACAGCCGGAACAGACCTTGAGGTCTACCATCGTCGTTTCCATCAATTCAGCGTGCGGAACTCTCCCTCCCTCCCTCTTCTCTCTCTTTCTGTGTGTGTGTGTGTGTGTGTGTGTGTGTGTGTGGTTGGGGGCGGGGGGAGAGATAGCAGGGCGCGGCACCTGCAGCTGCTTCTGTGGGAATTCAATTTCCACGACTCCCGCAGCGGATAATAGCGGCCACTCTAATGAAATTCCTGCTGTGGGGCGAGGCCGCTGCCGCGGCGGCAGACGGCAAACTTGCTGTGCCGAGCGGCCAGCTTGCCTGCGCGCCCTCGCCTTGATCTTCGAGGCGGCTCCTGACCACTACACGGCCAACTCTTGCCATGCCAGCGTTCCGCTGCCCCTATCATTTGCTCCTCGTGCTTCTGTTGGGCTTGCTCCCCGTGCTTTGCGGATCTCCTGTTGGTTTTGCTCCTTGTGCCCCCCCCCCCCCCCCCCCCAACCTTCACGTTGAACCAGTGAAAAAGAGGCCATTACCTGATCAAGATCTAATAGTGCGGTACCTGTCACATTTTCCGAATGCGGTAAGTGTAGGTGAATGCGAATCACTAAGCGCCCGTGTGTGTGTGTGTGTGTGTGTGTGTGTGTGTGTGTGTGTGTGTGTGTCAGATGTCATTGCTTACACAAGTTGGCGTTACAATCGTTTGGCGCCATCAGTTAGCCGATAATAAAAGTAACAGGACACTGATTCATTTGTCGCTTCCGAGTTGACAGCCGATTTAGTTAGTTGCACTTCTTAGTTTTCGCGGAGATAAAGCAAACTGGAGTATCGTTCAGTGATTGGCCGTTTGCTTTTGGCTGGGTAAACATGCAGCGAGATTAAAGAGAAAATATGACGCTGTTTATGGTAATCTTTCAGCGGCAGTGACAACAGTGAGATTTTGTTTCAACGAATTTAAACATGGTGGTGTATCCAGTTTAGATGGGGGAAGCAGAGGACATCCGGTAATAGGCAAATCCAGTAATTAGGACAGCAGGCGTTACAGTTCTGACTTGTTAAAGCCTGTGGCTGGCCCTGCCTTTGAGGTCTCCTTGACGTTATTTTCCAACAACATAAAGGCAAAATCATACGTTACCCGTGTAGTCCTGACCTCTCTCTCTTTACAAGGAGAGTATTTGCAAAAAGAATTACTGTAGAGAATGGCTTAAAGTTGTGTATCATCGTCGGAGGAACTCCAGTGCTCTACAAATGCAAACTGTTAACAATGAGGAACTTCTTTACGCTTCGGGGAAGGACCCCAGAAATTTAAAACTCGATCGTGGAATGCGGGAATTTAATTTCATATGTCAAGGTCTTGCTCTCTTTCAGAATGGGGCGCGATTCCTCGTAGGTATATTGTGCTCGGTAACTGACTTAAGTAACTCGAAGCTCCTGTAACAATCTAATATCGTAAATAAAATTTTGAATATCAATAACGTTAATATCTCCATCGTAATAATATCGGCGAAGGCTGTCGGCCATTCTGTACTATTCCTTTGATGTGACGTCACTTTCCATTTTTGTAGTTCTCACTCATTCGGGTTTTACAGATTGTAGGTAGATAGTGGCTAATGATTGGTAAATATATCGAGTATGGGATTTTAAAAAAATGTAACAAGGAAACCTACTGAACGCTACGCGGTGTCCGAAAACTAAAGGCTGAGATACAAAAAGAAACAAATTAGAAATTAGACGTCCAAGTTCAGTCGGCTCGTATAGGCGGCCACATACAGCAGGCATCTTCGAAGCATCTACAGAAGGTATCTTTACATAAATTCTCAAATTCCTCTATTTGCAAAGGTTTCCCTTCACTTTCTCTTCCTCTCTAATAACCTCCCCTCTTTGTGGATCTGCAACGGAGAAAAGTAGTTTTCTGTGTGAACGTGTTCATCTCACGTCAGGCGTAGCCAATTTTGTTTCGTTGCACCCAAGTGGCCCGGTTGGCGACGTGTCGCTTCTCCGAAATTTCTGGCAGATCTCCGAACCTTCCCCTGAGGAAGATATCCAACTACCTGATAGAGTTCCACCCACGGGAAATCTTGTAAGGGAGTGAACGGCGTATTTGAGAGCTTTAGTTTGTACCCAGACTAGATGTTCGATATACTGTCGGCTGCGTTACCCCGGACTGCTATCGCATACGCCATAACTGGGTGCAGTAGCGTCTTACCAGGCACCTCAAAGGCCTGTGGTATTATTGGTGTCGGGTTAACAGGTGCCTACCTGGCGTAGCCCACCAGTAGTCTTTGCCGTGTTCCTTGTAGGTGCAAGGCGATAGTGACAGGCAGGTACTGTGCCATGCTGGCACTTAGCACGCGTTAACTCCCACCTCCCCCGCGCCCCAACATCTGGTGGTTACCAAAATATGATTTTGTTCGCTCTCTATGTATGCCTAAATCATAATTTTCGCGCTTGATGGGTTTTTAGCTCTTTCACCCGAGCTATGGGCTCAATTATTCTTCCTATATAAATATGTCTGGATGACATTAATGTCTAATAATAATAATAATAATAATGTCGTAATAATAATAACAGTAATTTCTAACAAATATTCTGCAGTATGGTAATACAGTCTTCCGACTGAAGATGACAAGAACAACAACAATCCGTCAATTTTTATTCATCGTATTTATTAGAATGCTCTTTTCTAAACTAAGTAACGCGTTTTTATGGTACTGTTACCATGTCACAGTAATATACTGCACTTGATAACAACGGTACGTTGATTGTATGGTGCGGCCCTCCAACGCACGACATTGGTGTATACGCGGACCAAAATGTATAGAAATTAGTACGCGGACGCACTCTCACACAGACTACTGGCGTGCAGTCAGCAACAAGTTAACAATGCCAACTAGGCTTAGCTACATCGGAACGACAGTGTGGTTACACGCAGAGCAGACCGTTGCGGCCATATCTGTGATTTTATAGCTCTAGCATGCGCTGGTGGAAAGTCGGTAACTGTATCTCGTTGTTAATTTTAGAAGATTGTGTAGTTTAAATACCTGGTGATTTACAACGTTTATAACTAGTGCGAGATTAAACAATGGGTAGTGGTAGCCAATAGAGCTTATTTTACGCTAACAGAACTTTCTTCTAGATTCATATCTGACAATCCTAAATTAATGATCTATAAAACCTTTAAAAGACTAGTGCTCACATATGCCCTAGAAACTTGGTCATTAATAGTAAGCAATACCAGCGTCCTGGATGAGTTTTGAGAGGCAAGTACTCCGTATAATAATTGACTGCTGCTGCCAATGAGGATGGTGGAGATGGTATGACAATGACTTTATATCATATATAAAGTGCGACCTATCGGAAAAATAGTGAAGTGAGCAAGACTGAGGTGGTCTGAAAATATGACACGGTTGGTTAATAGAGAGGTGCCAAAAGATACTGTCCAGAAAGGTAAAGACGCTGCGGCCAACCGAGAACCGGGTGGTCAGACAGTGTCGACGGAGACCTGCGAAGGATAGGATAAGGGAATTGGAAAGCAGTACCACGTAATCGGGGACACCCTGCGGAGAATCGTTGACGAGGCAAAGGTCAACAGTGGACTGTAGATCCACACGAGAAGAAGATGCGTGCTTGACGGAGTGGCATTTCCCAGTTAGAGAAGAACACTTACGCCCAAATGGCAAATAGTCTCGTGTATTGCCCCGCGGACAGCACCGCAAGGACAATACGCCGCCCGTGTGGAGTAATAAATCCAGACACACCATTAAGGTCATCGACGTTTGTACGAAACTGGAACATTTACAGCAAACAGGTATGACATCGACGACCAACGCAACGTCAGAACAGCAACATATGAGAAGGAATTACTGAAAATCACCATCGATGCGCCGCGAAATGGCACACGTGGAACTCAGATGGGGTGTTTCTCGCCACGTATACATAATGTAGAGAGATGGTGCAGAGTTGAGAAACGGTAATAGTCCTCTTATTCTTGTCCTATGTAACGACCTCGTTGTCGAAAGTATTCGACAATGGAATTTACGACCTCCTTTCAAGTGAGTGCTAACTAGGCTCCTGCTTGGATTGTGTTTCAATTCCTGATACACTAGCGTCTTGTGGAGGTGTTTTGGATATAGGCAAGTTACAGCTACGTGCTTTATGGTAATAGCGGCAGAATGGGTTGTGTTGATGCAGAGAATGGCGGGGCGTGAGCACCGAGAGGCGGGGACCGCAAATCAGGAGCGCGCAGTGACCGAGTGGCCGCTTTGTTCCGCCAGGCCCTGGCGGCCGCCTGTGGAAGGAAGGAAGCGGCGGATCGTCGTCTGGTGCACACGGCTCCTCTTGCCAGCCAGCCGCCACCAATCAGGTTTACACAGTTTTTTTAAATGAAATTATTGTCTTTTAGGTTTACCATGTGTTCACCACATAAACTAAAATCCGTCCGAAAAGACCTCGGAAGGTCCAACGGTATCGACCGTCCACCGTGTCTCCTCAGCTGATAGGTGTCGGTGGATGCACACCCCTCTCCCGGCCGTTGTCAGTTTTTGCACTCGGAGCCGCTACTTCTCAATCGGATACCTCCTCAATTGGTCTCACAAGGGCTGACTGCACCCCACTTGCCAGCAGCTCTCGACAGACCGGACGGTATCTCATCAAACTGCTAGACAAGCCCGACGTCGCTTAACTTCGGTGATCTGACGGGAAACTATGTGACCACTGCGGAAAGGCCTTTGGCTATATCCACCTAATACTTGCATAAAATATACAGGTACTGACAGAAAATTTGTCTTATAATATTTGTTGGTAGACAAAATTTACATAGTTTCAGATACACCAATGTTGCATGATCGTGGTAAATCATACGTTTCAGAACACTTCCGTGCAGTCCATTGTCAGTGGTGTTTTAGTCTTCGGTGTGAATACCTGCGTCAACAGTGAATCTGTATATCGCGTGGAAAAGTGTGTGATCCGGTCTTGCTAACAAAGCCGCCACACAGGTTGGCAACGGATGACCAAGCTTCACAAGTTCTTGTAAAATGACTATCGTACTTTCATCGAGACTGGGACAGCCAAAGAAAAAGTGCTCTGCGTCCTCTTCTCCACAAGAGCAGAAAGACGTCTCTACGATGTGCAGCCTGTGAACGGAAACAACTGTGTCTGTTGCACAGGCGCGGTGCATAAGCATCAGAATTGCATGAGATTTCGTGAAATAGGAGACCGACAGGTGAACTGTTGTGTACTCTGTGCCTTTTGTGTCGTGTTGTTTCCTCCCATTCCCGTTGTCAGTCTTCTTCAACGATGCCTCCAAATAGGACGTATCGGTACTTCTTACTTGGGACTGCAGTTCAGGTGGTATGACGCTGCTAATTCCCTTGTCTTCATGCGCCAAATAAAATAGTATAACAACATGAAGAACTCTTGGCCGGCCGAAGTGGTCGTGCGGTTAAAGGCGCTGCAGTCTGGAACCGCAAGACCGCTACGGTCGCAGTTTCGAATCCTGCCTCGGGCATGGATGTTTGTGATGTCCTTAGGTTAGTTAGGTTTACCTAGTTCTAAGTTCTAGGGGACTAATGACCTCAGCAGTTGAGTCCCATAGTGCTCAGAGCCATTTGAACCATTTTTGAAGAACTCTTCGGCATAATTTCATCCAGTAGACGAATGTTTAATACTTTCTGTGAAACTGCAGTGGTTGCTACGTCTTTACTATAAAAACAGCCTCATTCGCGTTTTATATTGATGTTATTAGCGCTTTCGACCAGTAGAAAAGGACTGAATTGTTCAACACCATCGATTCAAGCTGCTTCCCGTACTTCGATGTCAACAGTTTATTCGGGTTCGCCATGCAACAGTTTCTGCTTATTAGAGAATTTCGGTGGCTGACTCGCGCTGGTATCGACGGAATGGATGTTTCAACTGCAGCAGATGATTCTGGTGTCGGATATGTCTTAGAGTTATGCTTGGCGTATCAAAATAATTTGCTCCACGAACGTAGCTATTTGTTATTGTATCCAGACCAACAAGTTCCGCGACATGGTTCCCATCCCTAGCTGATGACAAACATGCTATCCTGAGGCGTGCAGTGTGCGGGCGAAAGGGCTCTCATTGTTGATGATTATCTGACGTGTCTTTATGGCATTGCAGATATGTTTTACGTGTGGTGCGCCAAGTTAATTTTCAGTCAGGAGGACTGTAGCCCAGCTGAAAATTGGTGTTTCTCATCATGATAGTAAACAGTTCATTTGTTGTGGCGAAATTGAAATCCTGCCGTGCTCTTACTTTTCAGTGGTTTCAAAATTTTCGGAGTGGCCATATGGGCACAAGTGATGCTGAACGTTCTGGGCGCCCTGTGGAGGTTACGACTCCAGAAATCATTGATAAAATCCTTGATATGGTGGTGGATGACAAAAGAGTTAAGGCGCGTGAGATTGCCAGTGCTGTGTGCATCTCGAATGAACGGGTACATAATATTTTGCATAAAAATTTGGACATGAGAAAGCTATCCGCAAGATGGGTTCCGCGATTGCTCACGCTTGACCAAAAACGGAATCGTGTGAAGTGTTGCAAGGAGGCAAGTGTTGCAGCTGTTCAGGAAGAATCCGTAGGACTTTAAGCGTCGTTTCGTCACTGTGGATGAAACATGGATACATTGCTATACTCCTGAGGCCAAACAACAATCTAAACAATGGGCTACCAAGGGAGAATCTGCACCAAAAAAGGCGAAGACCATTCCTTCGGCCGTAAAGGTTGTGGCGACTGTCTTTTGGGATTCGCAAGCGATAATCCTCATCAACTATCTGGAAAAGCGTAAAACTATTACAGGTAAATATTATTCATCGTTATTGGACCTTTTGAAAACCGAGCTGCAAGAAAAACGCCGGTGATTGGACCGCAAAAAAGTCCTTTTCCATCACGACAATGCAGCAGCACACACCTCAGCTGCTGTGGTCACAAAATTAATGGAAATAGGATTCCAACTCGTTTCACATCCCCCCTATTCTCCAGACTTGGGCTCCCTCGGACTACTATTTGTTCCCCAGTTTGAAGAAATGGCTGGCAGGACAAAGATTTTATTCCCAGTTTGAAGAAATGGCTGGCAGGACAAAGATTTTATTCAAACGAGGAGGTGATTGCAGCAACTAATAGTTATTTTGCACATTTGGACAATTCCTATTATTCGGGAGGACTCAACAGATTAGAACAGCTTTGGACGAAGTGTATAAGTGTAAAAGGAGACTATGTCGAAAAATAAAAAAGGGTTACCCCAAACACGAAAGTAGTTTTTATTTTTGCACAGACTTTTCAAACTCCCTTCGTAGTTCTGTATACGGGCACATAGCCCACCAGCAACACAGTTTTTATGGACTGGCGAATTGCGGGCGTATCGCCGCTGTGTCATCTAGAAACGAACACAACTGTCCTCATGGCAACTGCAACAACGTGAGGCTTCCGGGCGTCGCTTCATTTGAGAATCAAACACAACAGTCCAGGACAACAGCAGCAGTGAGTTGTCGTCATAAGAAACTATGGCAGCCGCCGCTGCGGCGAGCGGAGCCCGCGGTGCCTATAGGTGTGTTTTCGTTGCCAGTAGGAGGCGGTACAATCACACCACGACATGCTTTCACCTGGTCAAGCGCCCAAGAGTAGGCCATGCCATATTCCATCGCCGCTGCAGTATGTCGACGCACAGCCACAGTCAATCAGTTCGGTCTTTGCCATAGAACCAGCACCAGCAACAGTGGTTCGGTCCCTGCCACAGAGTTAGATTCTGTAGCTGAACCGAGATGCAGTCCAGCCGCCGATCCAGAACCACGTCGCCTGCGCCGTCCTCCAGAGCAGCCAGCCGATTTATTACGACCCTTCACTTCGCTGACCATTGACCTCTCTCCCACAGTTTACAACTGTCTATATGGAAAAAGATGAAAAAAAGCACCGCACACAACTCGTTACTCTGTGGATATCAAACCACATGTCTACCCTTATAGACCCTTGGACTCACGACAGCAAAAAAATCACGTCTGCACTTGTGCGACATTTACACAACCTGCTCACACTTGTCTATAGCTTCCCAGCTCGCCTTAGTTCCCAACATATTCTAGACAGAAAGGGATAGAGTGCGGTCACAAAACCAGGAAAAACGGAAACAAGGACCTCACGAGCAGTTTCAGTAAGCAGGTGCTGCTACTTATTCCATTGCCAATAATCGTAGCAACTGTGCCAGTCCCACTGCTGTCACCAAAATGAAGCGGTGCAGCAAGATGTACGGTCGCATATCGTGCCAAAATGTACAGGCCGAAGATGCAAAGACCGCTACAGATGGGCGAAAGTGTCGTTCTTCGAGTGTCAGGATCGTTGCATGTATGCCAGTGTGTGGTGCGTCGAGGGGCAGTGACCGCTACGTTAGGATGGAAGAGTTGTTCTTGTTGTCAGGACCGTCTGCCCGTCGTGGGACCGATGGGTTGGGAAGGGCTACGGGAGTCCGTCGGAATTGAAGGTGCCTACAGCAAGATGGATGGGTTGCATATAAACTCTTTGTTACCCCAACTAGCTACGGCATTTACATGTGCGCGCTCTCATCCGGTGGCGCGGTCCGACGTCGACCCTAGGCGTCGAAATATCTCGAAAATGACAGTTATTGCCCCAGCATCCAGGTCTTTACGATAACTTTTCTTCACGTTGACCTATGTGTGACACTTCAGCAAGTCGTCTCTGCAGGATGCTTTTAGTCAGAAGAAATGCAGAAAAGCTCATAACCATATGTAGAAAGCGATGCAGAAGAAGACGTAATACGAGTGTTTAAAAAACTGTATCCTGGCGCCAATGTATGCAGCTAAAAGCGCTCTTAAGTATAAATGAGTGGTTAGAGCTCCAAGGGTTCTGCAGTACCCAAGACGTCAGGTATAGTTATACCCTTCCTCATTCCAGCCTTCGCAGGTCTCTTAGCAGTGGGTTCTCTGGCTGATGGTGCTGCAGCCATTGCCAGGACAGTCATATAGGTTTGAAAACTTTTCCAGGTCACCCAACTATCCATTGTCTACTGATTTGCAAGACAACTATGCAAAAGACGTATGTGGATTATCATAAATGAGATCTTATTTATAGATTTTTGTCAGGTAAGGTGTTCTTGCAAAGCATTGGGTACTTGGGTGATTTGGAAAAGGAGCCAAAACTAGGCAGATGAAAGTATAGTAACCCTCATTTCGTACCTATTTGATGTAGGAAATAACACACGATTTGCGATAATCTGTATATATTTTATCCACACTTCAGCAATGGTACGTAGCACGCAATACATCAACAAAAAAAGAACCATTGGTTCATTTTACACAGTATTTCCTGAATAACTGTTTCTGTTATGCACTAAATTTTGCATGTATTTCCCTCAAACTGAAGGGAGCGTCACAAAACTTGGGTAGTTCATCTATAAATTTAGCGTGTATGGACTCCATAACTGTAGGAGTCGACTTTGGCACTGCATTGATACATCAGCTAAAGCACTGTTCTAAATCATCTACCTGTACTCTACACACACAGAGATAGTGCATAACGTCATTGTATACAGCTCGAACACACGTTAGCCATCGCCACTCTCTCTGACATAAGAGATATCACCATCCTTAATTCAAATAAGTTCGCTACAGTAGGGTGTTGGAAATAAATGGATAAGTCTCGAGATTTCACCCTGAGCACTGCGGCATTGTACATTGATGTTGTAGATAGCACCTGACCAGCACAGCAAGGGAGACAGAGATGGGTTATACTAACTCGTCATCTGAGCATTGATGTAGGGTAATCCTCGCATTCAAGCTCGGTAAACCACACTTTACCACTCTTCGTTGCATTTTCGACCTCTGTCACAACACGCCAGCCGCTATCTGCTGCGTCTATACCTATATTCAGACACTTTGATCCACTAACTTTAAATTATGCATGTGATAGTGCACAGGGAGCAGTCGGTATCTTGCTATCCACCACATCTACACTCTGTCCTTGCAGTTCTACACTCACCTCACATTCCTGGGATGACGGGTATGTCAGAGGCCAATACTGATCTGCGCCATGCTGCATGAGACCCCCAGTACACTTCTGCGAGTCATGGACAGGCTGGGTGTCTTCATCGATGAGCGGAACAGGCAATAGCAGATCATTGCCCCGCTCCAAGACGCTGACAAGGTACACTGCAGGATTACACATGTTGGCAGTTGCTGCAGATCCGGGCACGCTGGATGCCGCTTACAGTCCTGACAAACTGGAGGTCACCTCTGCAGGTCCAGATATGCTGGAGACCACTGAACAAAGAAGAAGAAGAACCGTTACATGTGGGACAAAGAATGGAG
Source organism: Schistocerca serialis cubense (assembly GCF_023864345.2). Lineage (NCBI taxonomy): Eukaryota > Metazoa > Arthropoda > Insecta > Orthoptera > Acrididae > Schistocerca > Schistocerca serialis. The sequence goes on along the minus strand of NC_064639.1, from coordinate 245,557,300 downwards.
CTAGATATAGAAGAAGAAATAGCAATAGCAAAGAGTTGTAATTAGTACTTACCTCTTCTGCTTCCTTCTTTTTTGCTTGGGTGGGGGGGGGGGGGGGGGGCGGCGCTAGATGATCTCGGCTGCTGCTGCCGACGCCTCATGATCCTTCCACTGACTGGTTCCGGGGAGCTGCTACACTCACCTCACATTCCTGACGTCACGATCACCTGATCGGATGCAGCGTTACCGTCAGTTTCTATGTTCGTGGTTGACGCCAGTTGAGTTTCCTGTGAATATTTCTACCTGTGATAATGTTTTTAACTACCCATTTTTTCGCGTATGGGAGACGTACCATCAGTTTCACTGTGTGGTTAAAGCAGGACATCTTCCAAAAAATTTTGTAGCGTTTTCCGTCGGGATAGCACCAGTTGTGTTGCTGTGTATTGAGTTATTTGGTTGATGATCTGCAATTAGGATACAGACGACTATTTCCGCCAAAAATTTGAATTTCGAGCGGTATTGCGAACTATATCACACACCTAGGCTGTAGGATAATTGTCAGTTCTGTTCCCAGCCAAAATTTTGAATTTACCACCAATTTTAACCCCAAAAATGATGAAATAAATAAAACTTCCCAACAGTATAATGCCCAAAATGAAGAAAATAAACTACTCTCAGTCCTTTGCACCAACAGCTCAGATCACTCTGAGCGATTTTGCCTGCCAAATTCCAATTGAGGGAGGAGGAGGGAAGTGTGTGTGGGGGGGGGGGGGGGATGAGGGGGCAGGAAGGGGAAAACCCATGATGATGTCACCTGGTGATGTCATCAGTACGATGTTGCCGCATCTACACCAGGGGTATAATTGGGGGAGGGTCCACCATCTTGAATAAATTGAAACTGTCCTAGAACTCCCTTTACCTCACTAATTACGAAAAATGTAAATCATTAATTTAATGCCAGATCTACTGCTTTACTGTGAAGAGTTCTAAATAATGTAGCAATAATTTGTTTCTAACCATCTGTAAAGTTATTTTGTGGACAAACATAGGTCACCATCTGCAGTTAATTATGAAATGAATTTGATTCTTCCTAGCGACTGTATATATGGCTGAATGCGAATTTCTTAACACAAACTTAATTTGTAATCTATAAACACGACCCAGGCATGAACTATGGAAAATTTTTAAGTTTTACTACGTTATACGTTTTTCCGTCGTTAATCGGCGCTTTTGCTTTAAATCCTTTGAAAGATGAAACACAAAGACCTCGCGTTTTAAGAAGCAATGAATGAGCGTGCCGTTCTGGTAATTTCCGCAAATAAATATCTGTCTTTTCCTCATAATACATTCATTCGATTTAATAACATTAAGCTGTCTACATGAATGAACATAGAATCTTGAGATGAAATTTAAGATACCCATAGGATCAAAGGTTTGTATTTTCTTAAGAACCATCGCATTTTACATGCTTATATCTTTTTTATAGACGCATATACGATGTTGAAGTATTTTTAAAATTTACTTTTAGCTTCAACCCTTTTTTCACATATTTCAATGTGACCTTCACGAGACACACGATAAACATCTAGCGAGTAGTAACATTCGTCTCATGCGGTTCCGACATGTCTGCGTTCATAAATTTTGACAACATAGTCCACGGAAAGCAGCGACCTGATTCTATATTTAGAAATGAACAGTCGGTTTCGGCTTATCTACAAGCCATCTTCAGAGATTTTTGCCCTGCAAGGGTAGGAACAGCAAAGTTACAAACTTTACTATTACATATGGCCTTAAATAAGATACAGAAAAGATGTAGTAAAAATTACAGACAGTATTATTGTACATTGCATTAAAAACAGGCCAAGTAAACTTCTAGTTTGAATGCGGAAATTAATGTACGGCAAGCGTCTTATCTTCATTCAAGTAGAATAAATAGTCTTTTGGAATCGCATGTTATCTTACTGAAACATGCTGTGCATTAATCTTCAGCATTCTGATTGAAATATACTGTACTCTACTATTTCGTTATAACACTGCCTGTACCGGAGATAGTTAAAATTGTTGTTGCTGTGTCAACGGTCGGGATGGCGCAATAATTTCTATTCCGTAAGACTCTGGTAACGGAATGGACTTATGTTTATACGTTTTGGGTGTGCTGACGTTGATCTGCTTGCTACTGAATTTTTTGGTTGTGAGTAATTAATTTTCAGTATTTGGCCTGAATACATGCTTTAATAATTTTGTTCTGAATCATTAATTATTGTTTGCACGTTTGATATTGATGTAGACACTGCTAGGTACGGAGTCGTGGGACGAGGACGTTTGGGTTGCGGAAGCGCAAGTATTGCGCGACAGCGCCGCGCCGCGCCTGTACCGGCTGCCAGCTAACGAGCTTTCTGTGTCCTGTTGCAGGTGAGTACCGCCGCCGATACGAGCTTGGCCCCGCCCCGCAGCGCCGCCGGACACAGCACAGGTAGGTGGGTGGGTGGAGGTGAGGTGGCGAGCTGGGCGCCGGCTATCTGCTGAGGTGAAAGCTCGCCGCCGCCTTCCGTTTTTCCGCCGTCCGCCGCCTCCCTCGGGGCGAATGACCGCCGCTCAAAAACACCTGCCGCCGCCGCGGCCTGCCGTTTTTCGCAGCGGCTGCCTACCTGTTGGTCGCTTTATCACTGGCGCTCCAGTTTTCCTAGAGACAGTGAGCTAGCTGTCCGCTTCCGGGAAGGGTCAACAATTTTCCTCAAAGGAACAGTCTTCGTGATCGACACCAACTTACCGGATCGTCACCAACTTACCGGAAGATTTCTAGCGATCGGTATTATTGCCGGGCTTCCATTGTTTCCACCTCAGCTAGAGAGAAAGAGAGGTTTCACAATTCCTTTACGAAGTTCTCGGGGTATTAAGTCTGCCTCTTTAGTTGAGTTATCACAACTCCCTGTACTACTCAAGCGCGGATTTATGATTTTTTGCTGGAGGGGGGGGGGGGGGGGGGAGCTACACGGTGTCATGACCCCTTTTCCGAAAATAAAGCAAAACACTGCATTAAGCATTGATGTAAGCAAATTATCATGACAGTATTAAAACATTTTATTACTGTTATGAAAGCCATATGCGTCTGTGGCATATTACATGCAGGCTGAAGGCAATAAAGTTTTGATAAAATAGAGAAAAGGTACAGAAAACTCCGTGGCGCAAGGCCGTGACCTGACTGTAGGTAGGGTACGGACTTTCTTCGCTGTGGCACGAGGAATGGGGAAAGATGGCTCCAGGCCGCCTTTTACCGCCGGGAAAGATCATCGGTAATAATTTGATACCAGGCTAAATGGGTCTGGGACCGGCCTGGAGGGACTGGAACGATAAAAATTCCCTACCCCTATTCAGGGTTGAACCGGGCACCTGGATGGCCGGCATCCAGCTCTCTACCCGCTGGACCAGCACGGCCACTTTGTTAAAATTCATGAAACAGATCTTTTTATATAACGAAGCAGGATCGGCACATAGCCGCTCCTAAACCTCAAGGTTGTAAAGAAAGTGAAATAATATCGCTATAGCGGTCGTTACGAAAATAGGCACCTCAAGATCATCTCACCGTCTTGCAGCATTTAGTGATAATTTCAGATGTTAGTAAAAATTCCGAAAGAAATATTATACATCTTTATTTGTTGTCTGGAGTATGCGTACTTTCCAAACGAAAATTCTTGCCAGATTCTACGAAATAAATAAATAAATAAAAACTACCGTTACAAAAAATTTGAAAAATATTTTTCTACTTCAGTCTGTAGAAGAAAACAGAACCACTGACATATTTGACCTGAAAATAATATATGAACATCCTGAAAGTTTATAGACGTACGTGATACATATGTTATCGTGAAGGCATAAAAGCATTTCGACATAAAAAATGAAATACCATAAGAGTTGTGCATCTGGCCCGCCTAGGTAACGAGAAATGTCGTCGCTGATGAATTTACATTCTGTTAAAAACTTGCAAGAAAGTTGTTAGGAATACAATGACATTAATTTTGATAACATCTGAGACAGCATTATGGTGTCGTGCCACGTGTAGACTCTATTTTATTTACAAGAGACACCGCGCGGGACAGCACGCGAGTATTTATGTGCCAACGCCAGGAAATTTTGAAAATTTTTGGTAAGTTCCTATGAGACCGAACTGCTGAGGTTATCGGTCCGTCGGCGCACACTCTACTTAATCTAACTTAAACTAACTTAGCCTAAGGACAACACACACACACACACACACACACACACACACACACATATGCCCTAGGGAGGACTCGAACCTCCGACGGAGAGAGCCGCGCGAACCGTGACAAGGCGGCTAGACCGCACGGCTACTCCGCGACACCGCCTGCATTTTAGTTCCTGGATAGGACCGAGAATATTCTCTTCCTCTTACTGATCCTTCACCACTGCAACCATCACCCACATCGTCGTCATACGCTATACAAAGGCAACTGTAGCTACTTTCAGGCCAATATTTCCGTTGAAATGGATCAGAATTTGTTTTGGAGTGTGTGGTTTTGTGAAACCCAAGTTTTGTCGAAGTATACAAGACTGTTGTCTTCAGCACGCAGTAAGTGCTTTTTTATACAAAACTTCGTACTTGCTGTTGCAATGCCACCACATGCCATTAAAAAATTTTGCCCATAATTATACTTTCTGACTCAAAAACAGAGTGATCGGAGTAGGCAAAGAACGGATGTCTCTGAGTCAGAATAATAATTTTTTTTTTTTTTTTACGTAGGTCAATCTGATATGGAATACAGTCGATTAGGGAATCCTGTAAGGTTTTGTTGTCGTTTATAAAATTGAGCAAAATTTATCATTATCCTTGGCTTCTTCAGTGTTGGTCAGATCAGTAAAAAGATCTTCAGTACGTTCGAAAAGACCATTTGAGATTGCTTTCATGTGTCTTTTCGCCCTTTACGCACACCTACTAGCACTACATATGGGCTCTTGTTCCTGCATTTTGCTCACTACAAAACACATGTCAGTGTACCGTCCCATGGAAGACTGAAACCACACGTGAACACACAACATTGCACGGAAGCACAGAACATTCACCTGACGCTAACCTAATACACTGTTAACAGTGAGGCGGGCGAATCACTGCGCTTAGCACCAGCGGACTGCAAGAGAGCGGATGTGACCTTGAGGTGTCTAATTTCGTGACGGCCACTCTAGCCGTTATTCGGTGAGTGTCTCGTATTGCATATACCTTGTCAATATCGTGACGACTGGACATCTGTAACTTAATTTTTTAAAAGGAAACTGTCAACCTTCAAAGAAGACCGTCAGTGTTGTTCAAAAATTTCGACAATTCTGAACAATTTCGAAACTCGATTAAAATGCAAGTCGCGGGGTCTTCCACTGTCGTCACAATTTTGCAATATACCAAATTCTTCACATAGCAGCGCAGGCAGTAATCTGCAGGTGTCTGTGTACATCCAACAGGTCGTCGTCCTTTTGATGTTGCGTTCACCACCAATTGTTGCATCCAGTAAGCTAAGGGAGAAATGCGTGTGAATTTAGACTTCCTCTGCGTTTACTGCTGATGAAAAGTTCAAGGGATTTCAGCCGAGAGACCGTGTTATACTCGATAAGTGTGACATTCGCCGAAAGGTCGTACTTTGAAAAACTCTAAGGCTTTTGATCAATGCTCGCTTGATGTAACCTCGATCGATGCTTTCCACTACATGTGGCCATTCTCAGTGCTTAGCTCCTGCTCTGACGCACGTGAAGTTTAAGTCAGATCCATTGTAGCTGAGTCGATCACTAATTTTGTGATGAAAAACACACACACACACACACACTTGCCAGTGTCTCTGTAGCCCCCACCTCCCAGATTCTTACTTTGTGTCTGTTCATTTTTCCACTTAAATGGAGTGTATCTCTACACTGGACAGTAAACGTGAAAGAAACATTTTTAGCCTTTGTTTTCTTGCCTAGTTTCCAGTACGCTTATCATTTAAGATGTATTGGCCTGCAATATAATGAATATGTCGAGACTACTGAAAATTTGTGCTACACGAATTTCGAACCCAGTTTTCCGGATAATCGGGAGCTGTGACAACGAAAGTTCAAGTCGCGACTGGTCGCATTCTCAGATAGCCAAATCGTAAGGTCGTCTGTTTGCGAAAAGCAGAAAATCCAGGTTGGAGTGGCAGTTGAGCACAAATTTTTCGGTTGTGGCTAGTCGTTATCTTCAGATTCTGTTTAGTTATATGTTTGACTGTATGCGCATAGGTCGACTAAAAATGATCTTTTGATCGTAAACCGTCTCGACACTAAAAATAATTTCCTTGCAGCAGCTTTTTGATGGTTAATAACGTTCGTGAGATACATTTATAAAAGGTACAATCTCTTGTCAGTTTCTATCTCAATTGACTTCTTTCGCTTCGGGTTTTTGAGTAAAACACACGTGCACCGCTTTGATCACCCTCCTCCTCCTCTCTCTCTCTCTCTCTGTGTGTGTGTGTGTGTGAGAGAGAGAGAGAGAGAGAGAGAGAGAGAGAGAGACTATGCGCACGCGCGCTCTTCGATTGTATTTTCGATTCGATTCCGGAGAATCGTGCCAAGCTATTACGCCGTGCCTTCAGAAGCCGGCGCCGACATGCGTGCGCCCGCTTAACATTATCGTAATTACAAGGCGCGGCGCGCTTTGCCTCCAGGTAGACGGAACTCAGTTCCAAGGTCGGGCTTGTTAGGAGCGCCGTGTGTTGATCTGGTCTGGTCTTCCGCCGGAACGAAACGGCGTGGCGCGGCAGAGGCGGATAAAATCTGGAGCGCCGTAACGACGGGCGCGCCGCAGTGTAGTGCCACAGCCGTCACGGACCATCGCGCCCGCTGCCGCTGCTTCCAGCGACACTGCCACGCCACCAAGCATGTCAGCACGCGCCGCGTCCTCCGCGTTTGGCGAGCGCCACAAATTGGAAATTTGTAGCCGGCCTCTGTGGCCGAGCGGTTCTAGGCGCTTCAGTCCGGAACCGCGCTGCTGCTACAGTCGCAGGTTCGAATCCTGCCTGGGGCATGGATGTGTGTGGTGTCCTTAGGTTCGTTAGGTTTAAGTAGTTCTAAGTTATAGGGGACTGATGACCTCAGATGTTAAGTCCCATAGTGCTTAGAGCCATTTGAACCATTTGCAAATTTTTCGTAAGTTCCTATAGGACCAAACTGCTGAGATCATCGGTCCCTAGGCTTACACATAGTAAACTTACTCAAGGGACAACACACACACCCATGCCCGAGGAAGGGTTCGAATCTCCGATGGGGGAAGCCACGCGAACCGTGGCAGGGCGCTCAAGACCGCGCTGCTGTCTACATCTACATCTACATCCATACTCCGCAAGCCACCCGACGGTGTTTGGAGGAGGGTACTTTGAGTACCTCTTTCGGATCTCCCTTCTATTCCAATCTCGTATTGTTCGTGGAAAGAAAGATTGTCGGCATGCCTCTGTGTGGACTCTGATCTCTCTGATTTTATCCTCATGGTCTCTTCGCGAGATATACGTAGGAGGGAGCGATATACTGCTTGACTCCTCGGTGAAGGTATGTTCTCGAAACTTCAACAAAAGCCCGTACCGAGCTACTGAGCGTCTCTCCTGCAGAGTCTTCCACTGGAGTTAATCTGTCATCTCCGTAACGCTTTCGCGATTGCTAAATGATCCTGTAACGAAGCACTCTGCTCTCCGTTGAATCTTCTCTATCTCTTCTATCAACCCTATCTGGTACGGATCCCACACTGGTGAGCAGTATTCAAGCAGTGGGCGAAAAAGTGTACTGTAACCTACTTCCTTTGTTTTCGGATTGCATTTCCTTAGGATTCTTCCAATGAATGTCAGTCTGGCATCTAATTTACCGACGATCAACTTTATATGATCATTCCATTTTAAATGACTCCTAATGCCTACTCCCAGATAATTTATGGAATTAACTGCTTCCAGTTGCTGACCTGCTGTATTGTAGCTAAATGATAAAGCATCTTTCTTCCTATGTATTCGCAGCACGTTACACTTGTCTTCATTGAGATTCAATTGCCATTCCCTGCACCATGTGTCAATTCGTTGTAGATCCTCCTCAGTACAATTTTCCATTGTTACTCGGTATACCACAGCATCATCCGCAAAAAGCCGTAGTGAACTTCCGATGTTATCCACAAGGTCATTTATGTATATTGTGAATAGCAACGGTCCTACGACACTCCCCTGCGGCACACCTGAAATCACTCTTACTTCGGAAGACTTCTCTCCATTGAGAATGACATCCTGCGTCCCGCGCGATACCACAAATATTTTGGCAGCTTCTGCCTGCGCGCGAGCAAAGGGCCGCCTCAATGCCGACCCGCTTACCAATTCTGCTCGCCGGACAACCCATTCTGGACTTTCCGCATTCTGCCACCCTATCGAATAACAGTTGCGTTTATAAACACTCGCGATGTTAAACGCAGTTGACTATATTCAGATATGTCGAAGTACCAGTCCGAAACGAAATTCCTGTTAGGTTTTACTTTACAGATTTAACCTATTTCCTGACCCAGGTTCATTGAGAATCATATGATATTGCAGTGCCGGTGTTGTTAAGAAGAATGATGCAAGGTTCTTTCGGACCCGCATACATATCTGAAGGAACAGTCACTGCGCCGACTATAGTAATTATGAAATACACGAAATCTATCCGTTCACGACTCACGGCCAGCCCCAAACAGCTATGTGTCGTCGTTCCTGCGTTACAACTTGTACAGACATTATGTAATTCCCGTACAGGGAAGGACATATTAACTGAAAATTTTAATTGAAAGACGCTACTTGGTATCCGCGGGTCACACATGCATGCCGAAGGAACAGACATTGCAGAGACCACAGACGTTCTGAAATACGGGCAATGACAGTTCCACGTTCAAGGTCACTGAGGTCTCCTGACCGACCCATTCTGCTTCTCTATAACCACAGCACTCTCAGCCTCATTTTATATGGCTCGTACGCCTCTCGTGACATCTAGTGGTCAATTAAGCATTACATAAGGGTTGCAGGTACTTCTGATACGACATTGTAAGTAAAAATTCTACTATCTTTCTATCGACCCTATGAACTCCCCCGAATCCGTATATCACAATGACCTACCACTGCTCTACATCGATAGGTGGCTGAGCGAAAGATTTTCGATGAAATAAATGAAAGATATTGGCATCTGCGAGTACGAACAACCGTCAGCTGTATAAGGGAATTAAGACAAATGAAAATTTGTGCCGGACCGGGACTCGAAGCCAGATTTCCCCCTTTACGCGCGCATCACATTAACCAGTTTGGCTATCCATATGCAACTCAAGGCCACATCCAAACTTCCATATATCTTCGTTCCTGCGTCACAACCTGTACTCGCACACACATTATATAATTCACGTAGAGGGGAGGACGTTTTAATTGAAAGTCGCTGCCTGGTTTCAGCGAATAACTACGATATTGCAGTGTCTGCGTTGTTAAGAAGAATGCTGCAGTCTGTAACAGATCCATCGAGGACATTTGAATCTCTCTAAAGCGGCCTAGGTCGACTGTTGATGAAGTCTCTGTGAAGTCGAAACGTGAATGAACAACCACAGCTAAACCGGGACCGTGTAAACCTCAAATACTGATGGTTGCGGTCCGTCGAGCGTTGCCGAGGGTGGTTGTAAAATTACAGGAGCACAGTGGAAGGAAATATTTCCGAATTCAAACAGCTACCAGCAGTCCAGCTGGCACAGTGACTGTGCATAGGGAGTTAAAAAGAAATGGGTACAGTGCTCGAGCAGCTCCTCATAAGCCAAACACCAGTGCTACGCGACGCTCGAGGTGGTGCATAGAGCGTCTCCATTGGACGGTGGAGGACTGAAAACGAGTGATTCGTAGCGATGAATCATGCTGTACCCTGTGGTAACCCGATAGACGGTTTTATATTTGGCGAATGCGTGGAGAACTTAACCTGCATTCATATGTTGTGCCAACAGTGCAGTACGGAGGATGCGGTGTTACCGTATCGGTGGGTCTTTCGTGGTTAGAGTGCTGTCCCCTCATTGTGCTTAAGAAAACTTTACACGCGGTCGGATGTAAACACATTTTACACTGTAAAATTTACAGCACTGTGTACTGCTTACGGTAGAGGAACAATTCGGAAACGATGATTGTATCACGCAACCTGTCATAAAGCTGCATTAATGAGGCAATGGTCTGTGGACAATGTGTCGTTCTCGTCGTCGTCTTCATCTTCAGTCCGTAGACTGGTTCGATGCATATCTCCACGCTACTCTATCCTGTGCCAGCCTTTTCATCTCCAAATAACTAATGCAAGCTACATCCTTTTGAACCTGCTTACTGTATCCATCTCTTGGTGGTCTTCGTCTACATCTTTTACTTCCCTTCCCACCACATTTCAATCCACTGCTAATGCACTGAACCCTGTATGTTTCAGAATGTGTCCTATCAACAGATCCACCGAGCGAGGTGGTACAGTGGTTACCACTCTGGACTCGCATTCGGGAGGACGACGGTTCAAATCCGCGTCCGGCCATCCTGATTTAGCTCTTCCGTAAGTTCGCTAAAGCGCTTTAGGCAAATGCCAGGATGGTTCCTTTGAAAGGGCACGGCCGACTTCCTTTCCCATCCTTCCCTAATCCGATGTGACCGATGACCTAGCTGTTTGCCTCCCTCCCACAAATCAACGAATCAACCGATCCCTTCTTTTAGCCAACTTACGCTACAGACGGTCGCAGGTTCGAATCCTGCTTCGGGCATGGATGTTTGTGATGTCCTTAGGTTAGTCAGGTTTAACTAGTTCTAAGTTCTAGGGGACTAATGACCTCAGCAGTTGAGTCCCATAATTCTCAGAGCCATTTTACGCTACAGACTCCTTGTCTCCCCGATTGTACTCAGTGTCATTATTTATATGATCTACCCATGTAATCTACAGCGTTCTTCTGTAGCGCTGTATTTGAAAGGCTTCTGTTCTGTTTGTTACTGAACTGTTAATCGTCCACTTTACACTTCTATGCAGCGCTGTTCTCCAGACAAATAATTCCAGAAAAGACTATTCTTCGGAAACGCTTATCCAGCCATTTCCCAGTCTACGTTTTATGTGCAGTCAGTTTCGGCCATCATGTTGTTTTACTGCCAAAATATCTGCCCATCATAGCTGAGAAGTCGGCGGGCCCGAGTTCGATTACCGGACGGGCGGAGATTTTCTCCGCTCGGGGAGGGACTGGATGTTGTTTTGTTCTATTACTTTTAGTGTGTCGTTTCCTAACCTAATTGTCTCAGCATCGCCTGATTTAATTCGACTACATTCCATTACCCTTATTTTCGTTTTGGTAATGTTCATCTTATACCCACCTTTCAAGAAACTGTCCATTCCGTTTAACTGCTCTTCCAAGTCATCGGCAAACAGCAAACCTTTTATGAACTTCAATTCGTTCTCCAAAGCTTTCTTTAATTTCGTTTACTGCTTGCTGAATGTACCGTATGGCTTCTGTACAAGTGGTAAATAACCTTTCGCTCCATATATTTTGCCCCTTCTACCTTCAGAATTTTAAAGTGTGTGTCCAGTCAGTATTGTCAAAATATCTTTCTAAATTTATAAATGGTTCAAACGTAAATTTGCCTTTTATCGATGTCTTCCAGTGTAAGTCGTAGGGTGAGTATCGCCTCACGTGTCCCCATATTTCTCCGGAATCCGAAATGATATTCCCCAAGATCGGCCTCTACAAGTTTTTCCAAGGACAGTAACATTCCTGAATCGAGCTGGCATGCCCCGAGTTCCGAAATGGAATGAGGTAGAACGGCGACTTCACCCCAGACTCCAGCGGCCTGCATCATTACCTTCTCTGGTTTCGCCTCTTACGGAGGAATGGGCTGCCATTGCTCCACAAACATTCAGTTATTTCATTGGAAAGTTGTCCAGAAGAGTTCGAGTCGTCATGAAGGCAGAGGGTGGGCAGTAAGTGGCCGTATACTTTTGATCAGATAGTGTCTATTTTAAATGTTTACAGCTGAATTTAGGAGAATAGTCACATGGAAACTAAGTGGTTCGAAAATTGCAACAAATTGTAGAAATTACAAGCTGTGTGTACCAGAGAGTACTTTTCAACTGCTTGCGTGAGAGCGTGATGACGTGGACGGGCCTGTGATCAGGCCGGCAACACTGCAGCCAGGTAAAGTTGCATGTACACAGCCTGACCTATTTGCTCTCAACAGTTCCAACATGATTCGTAAAACCACAGATAGAACTGGCAAACCATGGAAGATGACTAAGACAAGACAGAAGTGAGAAGACTCTTCATCATTTAAAAAAATAAAAACTGATTTACCGGCCGTAAAAAAAAACAGCATTTCCCACTTCTACACGCTCGTGTAGCCATGGTTTGCAGGCCAGTGTTGGCAGTAGTAGTTTATAGTAAAATACTGATAACTGTGACTGCACACTTCGGTTTGATGTTGTGTAAATTATGATGTTATTAAAGTTTGGTGAATTCTTTGGAATTGTAGCTCGTAAGTGAATTGTCCGTAAACGTATTTCTTAAATGTCTTGGTAGGAACGTCGTAGTTTGATTATGAGTTTGTGAAGCTAACGAATGTGTTATTAGAATCCTCACACACACACACACACACACACACACACACACACACACACACACAAAACAGTTCCATAGTTACATCATCTACGTTCTTATGCTAATCTCTGCTTTCCCACTTTTGTCTTTATTTTTCAGCTTTGTAATATGATTGAAGGCGTTAATAACATGAATATCCGCGACCAGAACCCGCTGTTCCCGTGGAGGAGATGATAGTACTCTACTGATTTTTCTTTATAATAATTGTTTCATGCTGGTAATGATCTCAACCATTGTTCGGTTTTGAGGCTCATATCTTCGCCATGTTGAGGACATCATTTGTCTATCGGCGCGGTATCGCGTTATTAATCCCTATTGACCGATTGATGGGCGGTAGGAACTTTAGCAAATGCCATCAAACGTAAGATTCTAGGAACTTCGGGACTACGGTTAAAGAAACTTCATCGACATGATGGTCAATTAAACACGTTCCACCAGTGTCCCCCGTCACGCCGGTGGCAGCGCAGTGCTAGCCAGCTGCATCCCATCCTTCTATCGGCGGATCGTTTCGTTAGTGTCGTGATGCAGCCGATTGGACAGAACACAGCTACGTTCCGCACAGTTGGTCCCTCATCAAATTTTCGCTCTAGCGGCACAGTTACCTGTTCTGCGCAGTGGCTGTCGATGAGAAGTCGCCTGCACAGGATCGTATTTCAAGTTCGCTGAGCTGTAACAAGATCACCGTCTTGTTCAGCATTCGCATTGTTCTGTTGCAGTGCTCGCCAATTCTGTGAGATCGGGTGGTAAACATGTGCTCGATCTCAGCTGGAAAAATTCAGGTGTTACCGATGTTTGTTGCTTATCGTCATACAGAATGGTTCAAATGGTTCAAATGGTTCTGAGCACTATGGACTCAACTGCTGAGGTCATTAGTCCCCTAGAACTTAGAACTAGTTAAACCTAACTAACCTAAGGACATCACAAATATCCATGCCCGAGGCAGGATTCGAACCTGCGACCGTAGCGGTCTTGCGGTTCCAGACTGCAGCGCCTTTAACCGCACGGCCACTTCGGCCGGCCATACAGAATGGATTTTAGACTTTCTTTCAGACATGAGACGGGAATGTGAGAATCATAGTAGTTCATCTGGAGCAGAAATTTATGTATAATCTTTATTGTGAATATAAATTGACAATTCATAAATTCAAGTTCAGCACGACGTGATGCATCGCGCTACTGAATATGCATCGTTACAACCTCGGATTAGCTTTTGTAGCTTCGACTTTTGACCGCTGAGCAGAAATTTAAGACGCTCGCAGATGAAAACGTAAGTGACACAGAATCGCCAATAATGGCTATGAGCCTGTCGTGGTACTGTTAGAGAAATATGCAAATGATGAAAGCGATATCGAAGCATGATTGTGTACCGTTTATGACACTGTTCCTGTTCATTTGTCTCTTATGTTCTTAACTATTTTCATTTGTTACCACTGCATTCTGTCGTGTGGTTCAAATGGTTCTGAGGTCATCAGTCCCCTAGAACTTAGAACTACTTAAACCCAACTAACCTAAGGACATCACACACATCCATGCCCGAGGCAGGATTCGAACCTGCGATCGTAGCGGTCTCGCGGTTCCAGACTGACGCGCCTAGAATCGCTCGGCCACACTGGCCGGCCTCTGTCGTGTGTACACGACGCTTACTTCACGTGAAACGACAGTACACTGTCACAAATTCACTTAGGAGTGTTGAGTAGTGGTAACGAAAACATAATCGCGCAATGTGAAAAGTATTATCTTCCTCACCTTTCATTAATTTGCATCTCTAGACGCTCTCCCTAATCACCTGATTTTCTCAAGGTTTATGCCATCCTCAAGTGAGCTGGGCTAGAATTGTAGGACTTCTTATCTCTGTAAGCAAATTTCAGTGATGGAGTGAGGCAAAGTAATACCTCTGGCCATTAAAATTGCTACACCACGAAGATGACGGGCGTACAGACGCGAAATTTAACCGACAGGAAGAAGATGTTGTGATATGCAAATGATTAACTTTTCAGAGTATTCACACAAGGTTGGCGCCGGTGGCGACACCTACAACGTGCTGACATGAGGAAAGTTTCCAACCGATTTCTCATACACAAACAGCAGTTGACCGGCGTTGCCTGGTGAAACGTTGTTGTGATGCCTCGTGTAAGGAGGAGAAATGCGTACCATCACGTTTCCGACTTTGACAAAGGTCGGATTGTAGCCTATCGCGATTGCGGTTTATCGTATCGCGACATTGCTGCTCGCGTTGGTCGAGATCCAATGACTGTTAGCAGAATATGGAATCGGTGGGTTCAGGAGGGTAATACGGAACGCCGTGCTGGATCGCAACGGCCTCGTATCACTAGCAGTCGAGATGACAGGCATCTTATCCGCATGGCTGTAACGGATCGTGCAGCCACGTCTCGATCCCTGAGTCAACAGATGGGGACGTTTGCAAGACAACAACCATCTTCACGAACAGTTCGACAACGTTTGCAGCCGCATGGACTATCAGCTCGGAGACCATGGCTGCGGTTACCCTTGACGCTGCATCATACGAGGTGCATTCAAGTTCTAAGGCCTCCGATTTTTTTCTAATTAACTACTCACCCGAAATCGATGAAACTGGCGTTACTTCTCGACGTAATCGTCCTGCAGACGTACACATTTTTCACAACGCTGACGCCATGATTCCATGGCAGCGGCGAAGGCTTCTTTAGGAGTCTGTTTTGACCACTGGAAAATCGCTGAGGCAATAGCAGCACGGCTGGTGAATGTGCGGCCACGGAGAGTGTCTTTTATTGTTGGAAAAAGCCAAAAGTCACTAGGAGCCACGTCAGGTGAGTAGGGAGCATGAGGAGTCACTTCAAAGTTGTTATCACGAAGAAACTGTTGCGTAACGTTAGCTCGATGTGCGGGTGCGTTGTCTTGGTGAAACAGCACACGCGCAGCCCTTCCCAGACGTTTTTGTTGCAGTGCAGGAAGGAATTTGTTCTTCAAAACATTTTCGTAGGATGCACCTGTTACCGTAGTGCCCTTTGGAACGCAATGGGTAAGGATTACGCCCTCGCTGTCCCAGAACATGGACACCATCATTTTTTCAGCACTGGCAGTTACCCGAAATTTTTTTGGTGGTGGTGAATCTGTGTGCTTCCATTGAGCTGACTGGCGCTTTGTTTCTGGATTGAAAAATGGCATCCACGTCTCATCCATTGTCACAACTGACGAAAAGAGAGTTCCATTCATGCTGTCGTTGCGCGTCAACATTGCTTGGCAACATACCACACGGGCAGCCATGTGGTCGTCAGTCAGCATTCATGGCACCCATTGGATGACACTTTTCGCATTTTCAGGTCGTCATGCAGGATTGTGTGCACAGAACCCACAGAAATGCCAACTCTGGAGGCGATCTGTTCAACAGTCATTCGGCGATACCCCAAAACAATTCTCTCCACTTTCTCGATCATGTCGTCAGACCGGCTTGTGCGAGCCCGAGGTTGTTTCGGTTTGTTGTCACACGATGTTCTGCCTTCGTTAAACTGTCGCACTCATGAACGCACTTTTGACAGATCCATAACTCCATCACCAAATGTCTCCTTCAACTGTCGATGAATTTCAATTGGTTTCACACCGCGCAAATTCAGAAAACGAATGATTGCACGCTGTTCAAGTAAGGAAAACGTCGCCATTTTAAGTATTGAAAACAGTTCTCATTCTCGCCGCTGGCGGTAAAATTCCATCTGCCGTACGGTGCTGCCATCTCTGGGACGTATTGACAATGAACGCGGCCTCATTTTAAAACAATGCGGATGTTTCTATCTGTTTCCAGCCCGGAGAAAAAAAAATCGAAGGCCTTAGAACTTGAATGCACCTTGTAGACAGGAGCGCCTGCGATGGTGTACTCAACGACGAACCTGGGTGCACGAATGGCAAAACGTCATTTTCTTTTTTTGGATGAATCCAGGTTCTGTTTACAGCATCATGATGGCTGCGTCCGTGTTTGGCGACATCGCGGTGAACGCACATCGGAAGTGTGTATTCGTCATCGCCATACTGGCGTATCACCCAGCGTGATTGTGTGGGGTGCCATTGGTTACAAGTCTCGTTCACCTCTTGTTCGCATTGACGGCATTTTGAACAGTGGACGTTACATTTCCGATGTGTTACGACCTGTGGCTCTACCCTTCATTCGATCCCTGCGAAACCCTACATTTCAGCAGGGTAATGCCCGACCGCATGTTGCAGGTCCTGTACGGGCCTTTCTGGACACAGAAAATGTTCGACTGTTGCCCTGGGCAGCACATTCTCCAGATCTCTCACCAACTGAAAACGTCTGGTCAATGGTGGCCGAGCAACTGGCTCGTCACAATACGCCAGTCACTACTCTTGATGAAGTGTGGTATCGTGTTGAAGCTGCATGGGCAGCTGTACCTGTACACGCCATCCAAGCTCTGTTTGACTCAATGCCCAGGTGTATCAAGGCCGTTACTACGGCCAGAGGTGGTTGTTCTGGGTACTGATTTCTCAGGATCTATGCACCCAAATTACGTGAAAATGTAATCACATGTCATTTCTGGTATAATATATGTGTCCAATGAATACCCGTTTGTCATCTGCATTTCTTCTTGGTGTAGCAATTTTAATGGCCGGTATTGTACTTTATGTGGCCAGAAAATGTGCTGTGGTGGCAGATCTCAGCGTCACACTTCGAGCATTTTTTTTATTTTTTCGCGAAATAATTGGTTACTTTGCGGCATTTGTGTGAATGAACTCGCGTACAGCAGCTGCAGCCCCAGCACTATCCTACCCAGTAGCTATGAGGACGGTGACAACCGTCTGTAGATACTTCTTTTTGTTGGTGCACACGTAGCTATCCATCGCATGAGCATGTGACATGTTGTGTACGAGCCAGTAATTCCGCACCCGGCCAGTGACATGGGGATCCCTCAATCCCAGACTTATTTTAATGGAAGTGTGGTTATAGGCTGTACTTCTGTGGGAAGTCAAGTGGCATGTAACCTCGTTCAGAGGGTAATGGTGTCAGAAAGGATGAGAACCACCGGATAAAAGGCTATTGAATGCGTATTTTTGCGTGGTTCAGCACTTATCCGTCAGACACATGTGTGCCATTTGTAAATGCTCGAGTCAAGTGCAGAACGCCAGTAGGTCGAATGTCAGCGCAGCCTCCTGTCCTCAGCAGCGGAGGCACCCAGAGCGAAGTGCGGTGCAGTGCGCTGGGCTGGCGACCTGTTGCGGGCGATAGCAGCCGCATTGTTTGTTCCCGTCCCCTCGTGCAGCGCCGACCGCGCCGGCCGGGGCCACCGTCAAGGTTATCGCGGGTTCCCACTCTGCCGGCGCTATTCATTTAGCCGCTCTACAAGTGGCAAAGAGAAAAGAGTATTCAATTGTGAAGCACATTTACTATTTATTATACATATAGAAAAAAGACCACGGTAGTACAAAAAATATGGAGATACGAGCTAAGCACAAGAGGCGCGATGGGAGGGTAGAGTGGACGATGTGTTATGTATACCCTAAAGGGCTCCGTGTGGCACTCCAAAATTACTAATCACTGCACAATCCTTTAGAGACAATTGTATTGGTGGAATGAAGACTATGTAGATCACGTTGCAACCTT
Source organism: Schistocerca serialis cubense (assembly GCF_023864345.2). Lineage (NCBI taxonomy): Eukaryota > Metazoa > Arthropoda > Insecta > Orthoptera > Acrididae > Schistocerca > Schistocerca serialis. The sequence continues at coordinate 245,539,067 of NC_064639.1, read as the reverse complement.
CGTTAGATCTCGTCAGTGTAATAAGAAGTACAGGACTGTAAAAATAGATCGGGCTGGGTCTGAACGAAGCTGATTGTGAGAGTAATAGGCACTTGTATCTCTTTTTGCGTCTGTCAAGTGGGTTTTAAAACGTTGAAAAGATTTCTCGTGCCCGATAACGCCAGACTATCGGCATAAAGGAAACTACTTATTTATGAATTTCCAACATAACGCAGGACCGAAGACCATCAGCGTGACTTACATTTTTTTTTCTCAGTTTGACACAGATACGTTCAAAAGATTTTGTTTGTGCTGATGATAATGGACAGTATAGTCCGAAACTAGTTACCGCAAATAAACATTTTTGAATGCAGCTATGACTCAAACTGGACTGTTAAAAAGACATAAAAAAAATTAGCAGCCTACTTGTATTCGCCAGAAATGGTTGATCATTGGTATGGACGTTGAATATAGGTGGTGGAAGGACATTTCCTTCTTATTAATGAAGGAGATAAATTTCCTGAGTGAGTGAGTCGCTTGCCAAATGTCTTTATTGAAAACGTCGTTTCGGCTATTAACATCATCAGATCAAAGCTTAGAATTTGTCAAACGAAGTTCGGTGTCCGTATCAATAGGCTTAGGTTTTATTTATTCAATAGGCTGAACTTTGTTTTACAAGTTCTGATCTGATGATGCCAGTAATCGAAACGACGTAACAAATAAAGAGATATATTGAGCGATCTAGACCGCTTTATTCACAAAATTCACTTGATTCTTAGAGACAAAAATAGACGTGTTGGGAGGAAGTAGGTGACGTTACAGAGCAGCGCCGAGATGGCTTGTAGTGGTGTATACATTTTTACCGAAATGCTCAAAGATGATTTGCACCAATTGCAAACGAGTGTGGGCCTAGATCCAGGCGGTGGTGAGAATAAGATATTAAAGCTTACGAAGCTGTACGAAATCTCTTTTGAAATGAAAAAAAAAAACAATAACCAAAATAAAGGCAGTCGGTTCAAAAGTTCATATCTCTGCTCACTTGTGCAATCACTACCTGCTGCTGAGTAACATATCAGTGTCTTATTGCTGCAGTCCGTTCACTGTCACGTTCTTGGATCTTCCCTGGCACGATGCCCACTACGTGGTCGAGGCGTCACTTCTCTAACCTCTGCTGCTCTTCGACGGCGAAACTCCAGAAGTCATCCAATCCATGGAAAGCGTTCCTGCTGGAGGAGAGGGCGCGGAGTCGTCACTGTTAGTCTTCTTGAAAGATGAAACCATGGTGGAAATGTGTAGTAACGATCGAACGATAGATTGGAAAATCTTCCTTTCACTTGACTCCGCCACTTCCCTGTTGAACCCGTGGATGTGCGTGCACGCTCTTCATGTGCATTGGTATCTGGCCGCCGCCACGCTCCCTTGCGACTGTCATCGGGCGTCAGGGAAAACTTAGCTCTCGCCGCTTAGTAGAACCCGACGCCAGTGACGTTGGTTCCATTCCAGGTAAGAGGGGTTTGAACTGTTGTTCGTAATACATGCTTGGAGGCCAGATTAGTCACCTGGAGACCGGTGTATACTCTCGGGGTCAGCACTGCTCTCCCAGTTGCTTGCTTGTAAGCGCGAGATTCATCAGTGTTCTTCTCGGAGTACCCTGATATCCATTTCGATGTGCATAATTTTGTACAGCATAGTGAGATTTTATTACTAAATTTTTTTGTTATGAAATTATATCTATTTACTTAACAGTGCGAATCATGACGGCAAAAATCTGTGCCAGACTATGTCCAGGCACTTGTTTGCAATTTATTATTCGGTTGAGAGAGAGAGAGAGAGAGAGAGAGAGAGAGAGAGAGAGAGAGAGGGGGGGGGGGGGGTTACGAATTCTGCAAGTTTGTTTCATAGAATAACATCAGTAACTTGATCGTTGGCTCAATACTTGAGCCTTGAAACATATTTAAACTGCAACGTCAATTTGTGATAATAAATGAAAATTAAAAGCCTGTTCTCATTTGGCAGCTTGATCAAACCCATTGTTCTGTATTTAAAAGTTTATGATGTCTCTCTTTCGAGTGAACACTGCTGCTGAGAGAGAGGAATTTTGTGTTTTAAGGAAGTTACTTATATGTTCATCCCCGCATGCAAGCAGACATAGACTGCAGACTTGCGTACATAGCAAAAGAAATGAAGTCGTAAGAAAAATTCAGACCTCAAGCTTGTGTTTCAAATATTTATTCAATTTTTATTGGTCGTGCAGCGACATTAAAAACACCACAGTATCAGTTCATAAGAGGGTGATGTTGACCGCGGACGCTCCCAGCGACACAGACCACCTGTGTTTTCTGTGTTTCACGATAGCATGTGGAATGATCGAATGACGTCGCTTTGATTCACGGCAGTTCGACGTCAACTTCCCATGCTGACAACTCATCTTTTAGTAGAGTGACTCTGCGCGCGTGGTCTAATCTTGATACTACCCTTAGCGGCAGATAGAACATTTTTGTTGTAAGTCAGATGTTCAGAAGAAGAATAAGAGTTATTAAATGCAAATTATTTATGGAAAATTTCGTTTGTGAGTATGTCTAGTGCGTAAATGGTATACCTTTCGTATGTCATGTATTTGTAGTATTTGTCTTAAATTAAATGAAAAAAGTGCGATTGTGTACTGACCGCTCTAGTGTTGTTTATCATAGTAGCAGGACGCTGCATTTGATGTTCACAGGATTCTGTTTCTCGCATATTTACGATTCCCTCCAGAATACAGAGAGCAATTGAAGAAGTCCGTGTTAAAAAATAAAAATGTTGTCATACCTGTTACGCAGTTGCAGAGAAGCGTGACACGGCCTTGTCTCGAGGAATGCTGTTGTTTTGGATTACAAGCGACAGTCACCACAGTTACGTAATACAGTGTTTGAGACTTGTGACTAGCGTGAGTGTGGAGCTCAGGCAAATAGTAAACAGACTCAATAGCTTCCAGTGAATGAGATCTGTTTGTTCGCGGCGTACACGCTGTTGTGTTGGGTACAGTCTGGAAATATGTGGTGTGGTCGGATGCAGGTAAATACAGCGATGGCGCCTTTTTTTTATCGTCATTCGTGAAATGAGCGCTTGCCAAAAGAAAAGTTGGCGGAATCAGAACGATGCGTAATGACTAGGTGCAAAGATCGACGTACCAGTTTGGCCATCAACGTTGTGCATAACCGCTTATGGATTCATTTCTTTGCAGACGTGCGTATTTTTATATCGAACATTATCGCATACCTGGAACGAAAGAAACTGCCCTTGGAAATCAGCACGGATTCCGAAAACATCGACCATGTGAGACTCGACTAACACTCTTGACAAGAATTTCAAAAAGCTTTTGATTCAGTGTTCTGTTGACGCGTATTAAAGCAAATATGTTTCTGTGCGATATGTAACCAGGTTTGCGATTGGATCGAAAATTTCCGGTCAGGCAACACACACAACCTTACTGTGAATGGAGCGTAATCTACAGGTACTGATTAATATATGATGTGCTGTAGGAGAGTGCAATAAGGCCGTTGTTGTTCATGTCACAAAGAAATGGCTTAACAGATTTTACAATCTGAAGCTTTTCACAAACGACTGAAATATCTACGAAGAAATTATTTTCTATTAAAATTGTAGCAATATACAGTTAGATCTCGACAAAATATCGGGCTGGTCCAAACACCGGCAACTAACAAGTGCAAAGTTGTGCACTTCACGAAACGTAAAAGCGTGACGCCGTCGAGTACCAGATCAATGACATATCCAGAGCTATTCACGTCATACAAATATTTGCAAGTAACAGTGTTTAGAGATACGAAGAGGAGCAACCTCATAGAATCACAGCCACTTACAGATGAAGCCAACAGCAGGCTACGATTCACTGATCAGATACTAGGAGATTGCAAGTTACGTACCAAAGAGAGTTTTTATAAACTACTGGTGCGGAACTACATGAATATTCCTCAAGTGTATGGGACACACAGCAGACTGGACTAATATGGAATATCGGTTGTTACCGTAGTAGGGCGGTGCGGATTATAATCCGGTAACAAATGAACATTTACTGCATAGAATTGCGAGAAAAGAAATTTGTGGCGTAACTTGAGTACAAGAAGAGAGATGTTGACAGGTCACTTCCAGAGACGTTAAGAAATAGTTAAGTGGTGATAGAGAAAGTGTGCGGATTGAAAATGGTAGTTACAACAAGAATGGACTACAGTAAGATGTTTCAAATGTAGGTCGCAGTGGTTATTTAGACATTGCACAGGAGGGATGTTTCATACCAATCTTCTTAAGTATGCTTATTTCTTCCTTCACGATGTAGGTTTCATAGTGTCAGAGTTATGAAACTAATAGGTCGTACCAACTCATCGTCTTTCTAATATCACTGGACAGAGGATATTATTGTAGCCCTCGGTTGTACTACTTTCTTTTCGCCGGTGGACCCCGGTTCTCAATCTGTAGAGTAATCTCGAAGTAATCTGGAAATAACGCCTCAGTTGGCAGACGATTTTTTACTTCCGCGGAAACCAATAACGCATTTTTTGGTATATTTCTTAGTTATGTATAAATACTTCTGAAGTCGTTTATGACATCGTATGTGTTTGGGTAAATTAGTGACTGTTCGAACATGAAAATAAAGCTTGTAATTTTCGCTCATTTGATTTAGCGACTTCCGCGTGTATCCTATAATATTTAACTACCAATACGTTGTGCTACCGTCATATGAAGGATTATAGCTTTGTGGTCAGTTGTAGAGGTTTCTTCCATCCTATAATCTTTCACGATGCTCTTACGTTTCCTAAATGTCTTGGTTTCTTTGTAACACGGATAAGTTGTTTCGTTAGAAACACGTGTTAGTTATAGTTCATTGTTCTCAGTAACATGGAGTTACATATTCCTTCTTGTAATCAGTCGTATGTGCTGTTATGAATTCAGGTTTCCTTTGTTTTTTTTTCCACTGTTGCTGTTCTACACTTTAAAAAACTTGTTTTCGGTTATCTGATGATGGATATGAAGGTTTTACGTTCTTCATACAACTCAAATCAGTAACATAGGTGTACATTAGCTTGTAACTTTGTGTCATTCAAGAAAGTATGATAACCAGTGAGTGCCGCAGATTTAGCAGTATTGGCGTGTGAAAGACTGCGGCCAGCAAGTGTGTTCTCATACGTACGTCATTGACTACTTGAATTACGTTGTGATCTATGGTTGGATATTATTTTTCTGAAGATTGAATTACGGGGAGACCTTGCCGAGGGACTGCGCTAATTTCCTCTGTCCAGTGACATTAAAATAACGATGTAGAGGTAGAGCTGTCAGATTTCCGCACTCATGCGGCGGACTCGCCATCTTACGTTTGTTGTTCTTTGGTCTTCTGTCTGGGGATTGTCTTGATACAACAGTACACGTTTATCTGCCATGTTCAAGTCTCTTCACTTCCCCATAACGACGGCAACCTACATCAATTTGTAGCTACTTACTGTAGTCCATTCTGGGTCTCACTCTACCAATTTTTGCCCCGCACACCTATTTCTAGTATTACTAAAGTAACTATTTGTTGAGCACTCAGAATGCGTGTTGTCAACATGTATCTTCCTGTACTTAAATTATGCCATAAATCTCTCTTCTGCTCAATTCGATTCCGTACCTCTCCATTTCTGTTTACAGTTTTATAAAAGGCTACATTCCAGATAAATATCTTGCGATGAGACTCATGAACACTTAAATTTATATTCGACGTTAACAAACTTCTCTCATTTAGAAACACTTCGGCAAACTTAAAGAGTTTATTTCTTCTCCAAGAACTCCAATTCCTTTTCGAAATTTCTCCTTCATATTTGCCAATTTACGTTTTGGAAATCCCCCTGTACGTTGTGACACCCTCTCGTCGCTGAATTCACTTCCCCAGACAAGGATTGATAGAGGTAACTTGCTCTGATTTCACAAGAAGATCCAGGCGCCAACCTCCATTACTGGGGAGGTTGCCTAAACGAGATCTCAACAACTCACATTAGGCCATCTGCCAAACAAGTCGGGCACTCTTCCTCTCCTGTCAAGAGAATGGAAGGGCTCCGCTTAATTATTTTACGAGCTTCCGAGGGTTAGTCAACAGTTGGGGGCGTCGATCGCTCCTGCCGCCCATTTTTTTTCTTCCTCCCTGTGCAGTGGGTGGGCCGCAAGAAAAGTGAAAGAGGCGACTGGCAGAACTTTATTCTGCCGTCGGAGACCGCAGGGAGTTGGGAAGACTCCGGGAAGACTCTATTTATTCGCTCCCGTCCATCCGTCCGTCCGTCCATTGACGTTTACATTTTTCCTCCACTGTGCCGCGGCGACGACGAAGACGACAGAGAAGGAAGATAATGAAGAATAGCAGAGAGTGTGGGGCGAAAATTCCGCGGCCGAGCTAAAAGCGGAGGGTGGGGTTGGCGCTCCGTGATTATCTCCGCGCATAACGCTGGCAGGCCAGCCGACAGGACGAATTCTGTCGACGCGAAAAGTAATTCCGCCGAAATATCGACCCCCCATCCCTTGCTGCCACCGTTCCCATCAGCCCCCTACCACTAACCGTAGCGCCGCTCCCCACCAACCCTTCATACTGTCGGCGCAAATGAGGAATGAAATGACGGTCGCTGGTAGGAGGAAGGGGGCGCTCGCCCTGCCGCGACTCCTACACCCGCTTCTCCTTCCCGCAGTAGGCGCGCAGCTTCGCCGATATCGCTCCTCGAACGTCGTTTCGCGATTCTTCTGCGTACATTATTGTCTCCTCCGGAATCGGTATTATTCCGCTGAATACAATACGACTCACCAGCTGCCTCCTCTCACACTTCCTGTTGAGGTAGCACAGAACGCGTACAGCGAGTCCACTTACGAGTTGGCACACCTGCCGCTTATGAAAGCTACGCCGTTCGACCAAAATTTTTTTTTTCTTTTGTTCCGCGTTCTGCAATGCGCGCTCAACCTTCATTACTCCGGATGCAGCAATGAGCAGACATGTGCTACAATGAGCGGTGATGTCTCTAGCATAACGTCTGCGTTGATCCAGTATGCGCCGTAGCGAGCAATTAATGTGGATACGTGAACAGCGAGGTCTGAGGGGACATCTCGTAGCGAATATTTCATACGGATACGTGAAGGGCTAGGTCTGACGTGCCTTCTCGCGCTCATCCAACCTCGTCGATTTGTCGCTTGCACAAAATTGTAGTTCAGTAATTTACATAGATTCACTGGACTATGATTTTATCAAGAACCAGTCGTTACTTTGCTAGGATGTACAGAGACACAAGAAAAATACAAAAACACAAGAACCACTTTTACAGAAAAGAATAACGATTCCAATTAGACAAGTTGTGGGCCTTAGTGCTAAATAAAGCAAGCAGCGCCTCTTCTCCTCTACTACAACCTCTATAGCACACGCCAGCGCGACTCCGCTATGTCAAGAGAGATCTGATGACGTCACTGCCAGATCGCTGCGTCGATACGTATAAACAGTTCGGCTTTCCGTTTTTAAGTGCGAAACTGCTATCTGAGTCCGTAAAGACTCTGTGAATGTATCCTACATTAGGAGACGAAACGTCAATCACATAAATTTGCCGTGGGTCACGCCCTGTTGCCCAGGAACTAAAATTGACAAGATTGCCGTTCAGTAAATTTAGGAAGAAGTATTTCAAATAAAATGTGTAGAAATTTTATTATTCCCATTGTATATTTCACGTTAGCACTTTAAAGGTTAGGATATAATCGATTTTGACGGAAGGAAGCCATTTTCGTGCTTCGATTTCATTTGCGAATGGGACGACGTGGGGATCGACTGCTTAACGTCGAGACGGATGACAGTTTTGCATTGAACCAGGGGGGGGGGGGGGGGAGGGAAAAACAGTCGTCTGCTTATCCAATAAACCAATGATTCCTACCCTTTCCGCCCGCATCTCGTGGTCGTACGGTAGCGTTCTCGCTTCCCACGCCCGGGTTCCCGGGTTCGATTCCCGGCGGGGTCAGGGATTTTCTCTGCCTCGTGATGGCTGGGTGTTGTGTGCTGTCCTTAGGTTAGTTAGGTTTAAGTAGTTCTAAGTTCTAGGGGACTTATGACCACAGCAGTTGAGTCCCATAGTGCTCAGAGCCATTTGAACCATTTGAACCTACCCTTTCCGAATGGAAGTACAGCGTCTGATGCAATGCATCACTTTACGACAGCCCTATCAGCTTTGCTAGCCCTGTTACGTTTTGAATGCGGTGATTACTTATTTTTTTCTGCTAATCACCGCTTGGCAGTATCCTAAAGTGTGTTTGAATAAGAGTGATGTTTAGTTGTTTCCCAGTAGAAATGCTCCGATAAAAAATGGTTCAAATGGCTCTGAGCACTATGGGACTTAATATCTATGGTCATCAGTCCCCTAGAACTTAGAACTACTTAAACCTAACTAACCTAAGGACAGCACACAACACCCAGCCATCACGAGGCAGAGAAAATCCCTGACCCCGCCGGGAATCGAACCCGGGAACCCGGGCGTGGGGAGCGAGAACGCTACCGCACGACCACGAGATGCGGGCCCTCCGATAAAGCATCGTTGTATGAATTGGTATACTTTCTGGGATGAACAGTTACAGTTTCCACGTTTACACATGACACAAATTGCGGAAGACGAAGTCGTGTTTACATGTTAGACATGAATCAGTTTTCTAACCCGTTCAGTTGCCGTTTTTTTCCCGCGAGTGGCGACTGCCGTCAGCTGTCCCGATTTCGTCAGCACGATGTTGTGAGATTATAAATATTGAGATTTTAATTAAAAAGAGTGTGCGTTTTAAATGTCGATGTTAGTGATCTCCAAAAGAGGAAGTGGAGATTGTTTAAGAACAGTTATCTTAAAAGGTTACCTAGCCCAATTGATGCGTGCGAAACAGTTTTATTTCACACATTAGTCAACCAGCGTAGTGGCAAGTAGTGCGAAGTGATTCCTGGTGGAATATTGTGGTGCTCCAACATTTCAGGAGACTTGGAATGGCTAGACAACTTCCAAATGAGAAAAGACACATTTCTATTCCAGTGTTATTGGTATTAGCGATATTTTGTACCCAATCATTGACTGAAAGCGTTTGCCGCCAAAAGCGAGAGTGGGCAGGTTTAATTATAAGTTAGCCAGCTGCGAAGGATATAGAGTAGTTGCGAAGCAGTTTGATTTTACTAACTCAGCAAATAGATCAACTATTTATCCTCTCCTACCTTGTAAAACTAAACTTTTCGTCTCCAAAATAAAGGAAATATCCCGGACAATACTTCTTCTTTATCTTCACTCTACACGAAATTGCTTCATCTGCACTAACTAAACTCATGTTCAGAAATAACAGAACACTTTGAACAACTAGATATAGGAGGTTCATATTCGCAGGATATGTTCTGCGGAAATGATTAGCTTTTCAGTCACCTCGGTACAGCATGTGTCCTGTTGCCTAGTAAGCACGGGGACCGCCGTGGGCCCTAATGACTTGTTCCACGCATGGTGGCGTCGACGCCTGTAAGGCGCGAATGACGTCTTATGGTATAGCCATCCGTGCTGCATTCGCCTGGTTCTGAATTTCACTTGTGGTTGGCACCGGGTCACGGCGCTGCACCCGTCGTTGCGCCATATCTCACACATTCTCTATTGGCGACAAGTCTGGTAATCTGACGGGCTAAGGTATAAGGCTGACAACCTGTTAAACCATGAAGGCACGTGTTGGAGCAACATGTGGTCGCGCATTGTCTTGCTGAAAAATGGCATCTAGGGTGTTGTGGAGGAAAGGGTATGGCTGCGGGTCGCAGGATGACATTCACTTAGGTCACACTGGTCACAGTGCCCTGAACACGCACCAGCTATGATTTTTGGTTGTACCCAATAGCAGTCCACACCATAAGGCTTTGAGTTGGCACTGTATGTCTAGTGCGAATGAAGACACTGTGATGCCGCTCGCCCTGTCTGTGGTGAACCAAAATGCGGCCATCATTTTCAAACAAAAGCAACCTGGATTCGTCCGAAAACACCTTCTGATGCCAGTCCCAAGTGACGTCGTTCCATACGCTATTGCGGTCTATCATGTTTCTGCAGCTTCGTCAAAGGTAGATGGAAAAGTGGACGACGCGCACGTAACCCGTGCCGTAATAAACGGCGACGGGCTGTCACCCTTGATAGTGTACGATGTGTTCCACTGTGCCGGCCGCTGGTGGCCGAGCGGTTCTGGCGCTACAGTCTGGAACCGCGCGACCGCTACGGTCGCAGGTTCGAATCCTGCCTCGGGCATGGATGTGTGTGTTGTCCTTAGGTTAGTTAGGTTTAAGTAGTTCTAAGTTCTAGGGGACTTATGACCTCAGCAGTTGAGTCCCATAGTGCTCAGAGCCATTTGAACCATTTTTTTGTTCCACTGTTGCGTCGGAGCCGAGATGGACGCAGATCTATCCTGCAGTGGCATTCGGATGCGGTGTCAGTCTTCTCATGGGGGGAGGGGGGGATTAGTGCTGCGACCTGGCCCATCTCATCGTGTTTGCACACACCCGTTGCACTGCCGGAACACTTAGTCCCACACGAGCAGCAATTTCCCGGATGGATGCATCACATTGCCTCATGCCAATAATGCGCCCTCTTTCAAACTCACTGATTTGACGGTACGTTTCGCGCATACGTTTGTGATGCATTCAGCGCTTCTGCTCAAGTCACAGTGATCCATTACCTTCGGTTTATAGCGACACCGAGAGCCGCTGGCACATTTTACCGGTAGATGGTGCTGCGCCGCGTTATCGATGTTGACCTTGAACCCGAGGGCCGTCATGTTTCAAATGCTAATCATTTCCGCCGGACTTACTAATGTACATGTCGTGTGAATATGAACGTGCTATCTCTAGTCAAGGTCCCTCCCCCCCCCCCCCCCCCCGAACATTAGTGCACATTTTAAAAAGCGAGTGGTGACGTGACAACCCAGTGACGAATACAAGGCCGTAGAATGTTTGGATACATATATGTTCTAGAGGCTAATGCCTTACGATGCAGCCAGTTTCTTTGTCACATCCTATCCTCTCCTCGATGTCTTCCAAGTACTTCTTTCTAGGTCGTCTTTTTCATTTCTTTGCGAGCTGTTTCCTTCAAGAGTGTATTGTCTGATTATGTTAAATAAATTTTATTGTTTTCTTTCCCATTCTCCTTAAAGACTTACAGGTTGTTTTTTTTCCGTCCAGCTGCTTCTTGTCCTTTCCGTTATATCCACATTTTGTTTACATAGAGTGAAAACCGATTGTGGATGCTGAAATCCGAGAGTAACACCCGTTTTTCCAAAATCGGTATTGTTTACGTGACGATTGTAACACACGCTTTCAAAATTATATTTTCATTGATGTATCAATTATACAGGTATTCGTCATTTTCCGTAAAAATTGTAGTTCTGTCCTCTTTGATAACTTACCGATCTGGTACTTATCTGGTTGTATGTTGGGTTCTTTGTCTTCTTCGGACTGTAACTGTTTTTTCGAGCTGTTCCTGTACAAATCTGGGACCTTGCAGAAGCATAATAGCTCAATGGGTGAATTTACTTTTGCTATTAAATAATTAAAGGTAATTAATTTTACTTCCTACATTTCTTTAACACTCAAACAGCTGGTTCACAGTAATCATAACTTTCACAGTAATATAATTTCCATCTAGTCACAGGAGCTATAAAATTCCATCTTGGTGCTACGACTGCACAAACATGTCTTGACTCTTTTCGTCTCTTCCTTCTAAGCGAGAGGGGTCACAGAGGTTACAATAGTAGGCACTGAATCTAACCATTTACAATGCTGGCAACGAAACTATTTGTATTGAAGTTACACATTCTGTTCGTAAATATAACAAATTTAAGGACATTTTATGTTGTAAATAACTTTATAAAATTTAAGTATTTAGATTTCTTGTTAATTAACTTCAAAATTTTTATTTTCTCATCGAATGCAGTAGTTCCAAATGTATATCGTTTGCATATATTCGATTTACGCAAGTTTCGAAGGGTTCTTAATATCCATTAGGCCACAAGAACCAGAAGCGGTATTGGGATTTTAGTTCACGTGAAACCTTGTGTGGGATCCCACTTAAATGTAGTGTGTGTGTGTGTGTGTGTGTGAGAGAGAGAGAGAGAGAGAGAGAGAGAGAGAGAGAGAGAGAGAGAGCAGGGCTTAAGTTGGAAAATCCTAGAGCAGGGCTTAAGTTGGAAGATCCTTTGGGGCGGTTGGGTGGCTCTGGCGAGCAGCTGCCGGCTCTGCTTCTGCTTAGGCAGTCGGCGCGCGCTGCGTAACGGTGGGCAGCGCGTGATGGCCCGCCTAGCTGTAGCGCTCTGTAAGGGCGCTCGCTGCTTGGTGTTCGCCTCGCCCACTACCCAGTCGGCAGTCGTCGCTCTGCTGCTTCAGTCGAGGCCCATCTGGGCTCCAGAATACGCGGGTCTCTGGTTGATCTCCTTCCTCTCGTTACAGTTTAACGTTGCATGTAACTCTGTGCGCTCCTTCTCCGTATATTGTATTCGGTGCAGAAGTCTTTGCTAGACACGTTCCAGTCGGGATGGGAATGCCCTTACCTTCCTTTCAGAGCTTTTGACCAATTACACAGGCTTTGGTGGTAGTATTGTACGACGTGCATAGTGTTTTCCGGCTTTGGGGGATAGCAGAGAACGACGTGTAAGGTGCCTTTACGAATCATATCCTAGCATATACGAAACCGTGGATCTCAGGATACGGCTCGTCACTTTGGTGGTGGCTAAACAGTTCAGCCACCATCAACCCAGGGAGCACTTCGTAATAAAGTGTGGGTGTGACCGTCTCAGAATCTATCCTTTTTGCCTGTTTATTCATTACGTGATGAACCGTTCCACCTTATAAAATATGATAAAAATTAAATCATTTTACAGATGATCAGTTTCCTCACTCAGAAACATCAAGATCTTTTTGTTTTAAAAAAACTGAATTTTACTTCTTATGATAGTATTCTGTCAGCGTTTCTGCATTGTCCGTTGCTAGCAGTAGATCCGTCTTGTCGCGTGACACACTATTTCTAACCCAGTTTAAAATATGGTACATAGCATTTTTTTCGCACACACAGAGCATCTGCATCTTCTAGTATACCACATTTAACATAATTGTCTTTGGATCTACCCACTTCAGTCCACAGTCTGTTAAAGATTCTCCAACCATACTCATGTCCTGGAGCGATTTCTTTAGTAGGTTTAAAGCACTTGCTCGTGTTACACAAAGCTGCTTTCCATTCGTCATTAAGAGCCTTCCTATGATGACTGTGCAATCTCTTGCTCACTGTGCATAAAGCTCTTTCTTAATCGAGCACTTTATAAATTCAGTATTAGTATAGACTTTTTTCTCTTCTGATGTTCGGTGGAGCAATTCCCATCACGAGATAAAGTTTTTCAAGTTTGGTAGGTTTCAGGCAGCCCTTGATGATCCCACAAGTGTTGTTGGGTAAGATGACAGCATTCTTGGAATGGATGAAGAGAGCTCAGCCTAGGCAAATTACGGAGTATAACAGTGCAAGAGCTTGAGTTCGCATGGTTGTGAGGCTTGCTCGCCAAGAGGAACTGACGGGTTTACGAAGTGGGTAGTTTCTCGTGTAGACGTTCTGTTTCAAGTTTTTAAGTCTCTAAGATGAGGGATCTATGAAGGGTGATACCTGCCTATGTTGGTAACCTGTTTTTTATGGCGTGTATGCGTTTAAGGCGGTGTCTGATTTCCTTCTTATTACCTATAGACTCAGCACATTAGCGGGATACTAGATTACAGCTTCCCCAGGAAAGATGTCGCCAGTTTCAGCTTTAGCGTCTTCTAGGCCAAGATGCATGTTCTGTTATGAGAGGACAACAGGCATTCCGCATTGAGGCCCAGTTTCTGTAACCGCCACGTAGTTTCCGTTAATGATACATTAGTACCTCCCACCTCTGCTTGACTACAGATTCGAAGATACATTTCCCAAGAAAACAAAATGGTGCTAGTCCAACACATACACGTGGTACTTTCCAGTAGATAACTCCATTCGGTCGATGTCTCATTTTTAGTGTCTGCAGAAGCGTCATACGAACTTCCTCCTGATTATTGGTATTCTCATCTTTCGAATTCTGCTCCATAATAACGTGACAACGTTCGTCCCGTTACTGCGTAATGTTTTCGCAATTCATCTTTCAGTTATGAATTACGGGAATTCATGTAGTTAAGAAACCCAACGAGCTGACTAGGCGTCCTAAATCTCAGAAAACGGCTCTGAGGCTATTATTACAGCTGGTTACGGACCGACATTAGGACTCGATACCCCACAGTGTATACAGCAAGCGCATTTATCGGGATCAGGGATTTTCAATTCTCAAGAGTATTTCTTGTTATGTTGATACCGGATGATCAGTGAAGACTTAATTACGAAAATGAAACTTCAATCTGCTTCTGGTTACATAAACAGTAGTTCTTTGAAAAATTTCGAGACCGGTGTCAAGAACACAGCCATGATGGTTCAAGCGGAGGTGGTCTTCATCAGTCGTGAGTCGAATGAAATGAGTTATCAGTGTATTGTACATTTGCACATTTTCCATGACGTTTAAGAAACCATATACTCTTATTTGATGGCGTTGCATCAAGTCGCTTTGCTTCTACAGTCTCAGAAATATGTTCGAAACTATTTTGCTCAAAATTCTAAGATGCTGTGTACTTCGTTTCATGGAAATCGTGAATGAACCCTTCCGCTGTCCTGTATCTTGTGTCCAATTCTTCACGAACTTATGCAGTTGAGATAAAGATTTTTCAGGTGGCCTAGTGTGAATTTTTTGCCAGAATGTTAGCTATGTTGTATCTGAAAGGACAGGTGCATTTTATAATGATATAGGCAATAGCAAAAACAGCTGTTTTAGGCACGAGTGTATTTTACTGTAACTGCTTAAAAACGATAACTGTTTCATTCCTGCAAAAATGATGACTGTTTTCGCGTTAGTCATTTAAAATATTGCTTTTAGACTTTTGAAAGTATTTCATGATCTACAAGATCGTTTGCTTGTCAGTTGTGTTGCTTGGTTCAGTGCCCCCTTGTCATTCTATACAGAATCTCTATCCTAAGAGACGTCTCACGTATTTTCATCTGCTGTTTTGGCATACCCTTGCAATTTAGTTTTTGCAATGTGTATGATGTCTCAGCTCAAACAAATGTATCCACTTGTTCCGTGCGACACCCTTCGTCAACAGAAAACGTCGGTTCGTTTCTCGTTACTAACAAGATTTTTTAAAGCGAAATTCCATATGCGCATACGATAGATCTGTGCCAAATTAGTCTAGTGCGATACTTGATTTAACGACCCGTTTTAACGTAAAAAAAAGAAAAAAAGGCG
Organism: Schistocerca serialis cubense; assembly: GCF_023864345.2. Taxonomy (NCBI): domain Eukaryota; kingdom Metazoa; phylum Arthropoda; class Insecta; order Orthoptera; family Acrididae; genus Schistocerca; species Schistocerca serialis. The sequence goes on along the minus strand of NC_064639.1, from coordinate 245,523,719 downwards.
ACTGGAAATGGCATTGCAGAACAGATAACACCAATCTTCATTTTGATACAGCGACAGTGTGTGGCGTGAGAGCCTCTCTCGGCAGTTTTTTTTTTACCGCAGTTGCTGATTCTGGTCGCCTTTCCCCTCAATTTCGGCTTGTGACTTGGATTTTTTTCAGCGCCATCGTAAACTGGCGCTACATCACTGTAACTCATTTTCCAAGATATTTCTGATCATTTAAGAAAAGTATTCTGTTCAGTTTTAAAAATCATACTCTATTTATATGGCAGTGTAGCGTATTAACCATTAAGAAAAATTACTGCTCCCAATGCATACTGTCATTGCCGGTAACCTCGTTTCAGTATCGTGAAACTATCGCGTAATGGAACTAGCATACGTCATCTGCGACTGACACTCTAGTGGTATCGGTGAACACTGCAGTTTGTGGATGTCTAGAGGAGACTTTTATTCGGTAGTGACTGTCAAATAGTTGACGGTTTAAAATTCCTATAGACTATTTGGCTTTCCACTAAACTGGTTATCGTGGCATTCAGGCAAGGTCGCAGCGACGCTGTTTCGGTGTCGTCGAACTTTCCGTCTGTGCTCGTCATTTCGAAACCTTTGCCGTTCCAATCCACTTCTCCCATTGCCTCTCAGTTACAGTTGTGTGTTTCTATATACATGAGTTCAGCTGATGGTACGTAGCTCAGGACAGCAGGTTGGTAAGTTCGTGTCGCCCGTCCCCTAGTGTTCAAATTCTTTCGACGTAAATGTTGAAAGACGAGGGGGGTTAAACGCTTCAAGTTGGCAGCGCCGAGTGCGGTAGGAGCGCCCATAATTTATCTCGGGCCGCCCCACTTCCAGCCTGGAACCTGGGGCTAATGTACGCTAGGCCGCGTCGTAAGTTGTGCCGATATGGGCTCCTGTCCGCTCCCTCCGTTCTTGGAACCAGGCCACCGGGCCGCCGCCCAAACTCTTCTGTCCGTCTTCGCGCCTCTTGTGAGCATTTAGTGGCATCGCAAATACATCATGCTCCATGTCAGCTCGGCGTGTCGCTGCCGACAAGGCAATTTTTATTGCTCTACCGTTTCTCTGGCTTTAATTTCAGTTTCCATTTTTTAAACGAAAAAATATGGCACTTCCTGAAAAATATCTACCCAGGGAGATGTCGTGAGGTGGGAGCCCTACGGTGTTAAAGGCGCTAACGTAATTTTGGTGTATTCATTTATACACTCACCAGCGAGTACATTATGACCGCCTACCTAATAGCCGATACGTTCACATTTGGCACGGATAACAACGGCGACGCGTCGTGGCATGGAAGCAATGAGGCCTCGGTAGGTGGCTTGAGGGACTTGGCACCACATCTGCACTCACAAGTCACCTAATTCCCATGAATTCCGGAGAAGTGGGCGATGAGTTCTGACGCCACATTCAGTTCATCCTAGATGTGTTCGATCGGGTTCAGATCTGGAGAGTTGGGAAGCCAGCACATCAAGTGGAACTCGCCACTATGTTCCTCGAACCTTTCCATCACACTCCTGGCCTTTTGAAATTGCGCGTTATCGTGTTGAAAAATGCCACTGTCGTAGGGAAACATGATCTTCATGAAGGAGTGTACGTGGTCTGCAACCATTGTGCGATACTCCTTGGCCGTCATGGTGCCTTACACGAACTCCACTGGACCCATGGATGCCCACGTTAAAGTTCTCCCGAGGATAATGGAGCCGCCACCGCCTTTTCTCCGTCCCACAGCACAGGTGTCAAGGAGCTGTTTACCTATAAGACAACGGATTCGCGCCCTTCCATCGGCATGATGAAAAGGGTACCGGATTTCATCAGACCATGCAACGTTCTGCCACTGAGCCAGCGTCCAGTGCCGAGCGTCACGTGTCCATTTCAGTCGCAGTTGCCGATGTCGTGGTGTTAACATTGGCACATGCATGGTCGTCGGCTGCGGAGGCCTATCGTCAGTGGAGTGTTCGGTGCATGTGTGTTCAGACACACTTGTATTCTGCCCGACATATGATATTAGTGCCGCAACTGTCCTCCGCGTGTTCTGTTTTTACCAGTGTCCCCAGCCTACGACATCCGACATCTGTAATGAGGGGTGGCCGGCCAACGCCACGTCGTCTTGACGTGGTTTTACCTTGGTTTCGCTGCGTGTTGGAGACACCACAGCACTCCTCGAACATCCGACAAGTCGTGCAGTGCCCGAAATGCCCTGCCGAGCTTCTGGGCGATCACAATCTGTCATCGGTGGAACTCACATAGACCGCGCGTCTTCCCCATTCTACACACGGAAAGCACGCTCACTGATACTACATGCACCGTGCTTATGTCTGACTAGCAGTCATTCCGCGGCAGGTGACGCTGCTGTCGCCTGGACGGTTTTATATCGATAGTAGGCCGGAGATCATAATGTTATGGCCGATGTATGTACAGTGTGCGTGACTTGGTGGCTTCGCGGTGTGAGACGCAGACCATAAACTCAGAGGTTCAGGCTTCAGTAGCCACTCGGACCAGCGATTTGACCTGTCACTAACCATGTCATTTACCTCTGGCAGTGATTTGTATAGCGTATGTAAGAAGTGTCATGTTGGATCAAGGTTAAGAGTCCACGTTAAGTACCGAGCGAGGTGGCGCAGTGGTTAGCACACTGGACTCGCATTCGGGAGGACGACGGTTCAATCCCGTCTCCGGCCATCCTGATTTAGGTTTTCCGTGATTTCCCTAAATCGCTTCAGGCAAATGCCGGGATGGTTCCTTTGAAAGGGCACGGCCGACTTCCTTCCCCATCCTTCCCTCATCCGAGCTTGCGCTCCGTCTCTAATGACCTCGTTGTCGACGGGACGTTAAACACTAATCTCCTCCTCCTCCAGTCCACGTTAAGTATAAGATTCCCGTATAATTCACCGCATAAGTTTAGCTCATTGGTCGGAGGAAGGATAGGTGTACTGTGCCACCTACAGTCAAACAATGCCTATTGGAGCCCTGTGGTGCTTCGGATTGAGTGAATGGGAAACTTAATGATAAAACTGATCTGTTGTCCTTTAACAGCTGTTGTCCTTTAACAGAGTATTTTATTTGATAATTTACAGCCGATGCGTACCATCTTCAGAACTCCAACTGGTAAGGCCTTCATTGTGAAATCAACAAACCAGAAAGGGATATCACATACCTGTGAACCTTGCTGATCTATATCACATGCGACATGGCAGTGATAAATCTGTTGTGCATGCACTTCAACGTGGCAGTTTTAGGCGGGTCATGTTTTGGATAATCGTGGCGTAGGATACCGCTGAGAGTCGGGCAAGAACAACAACCGCTTTTACGGCAATGCCAACTTCAGCAACAACGCTTTAGCAGTTACCGAATGCTGTTTGTACTTCGCTTGTCTTTGTATTGTGCGTAGTTCATTGTATTCTTGTCTTATTTTCAAAGGATTGGAGAGACTAATCATGCTGCACAACATGGTTCGAGTACAACCCTAACAACACCAGAAGGGATCGGAGATCCATATGACCATTATATGAGTTCTGAGTTTCCAGGAGCACAGAGCACGGACATAGGCTGTTTGACTGCGAGGAGGTGGGGCTTTTCCCAATCTGCGCCTCGCCTCTCGGAAAATGGAAATTCTTGTTAGTTTACGATCGCCGCTGATTACCTTGTTATATGTCCGCACTCTACCACATGTTGTTTACCCTTATATATTTCTTTGAAGTTGTTTACCGGAACTATATGTTTATTTGTGATTGTCCGACTGACTTAAATGCTTGATAAATAAAGTGCCGTGAGTGACTGCAGGATAAAAGTATTGAGAGCTCCAGTTCGTCTTGTTTGTTACGCGTCTTATAAAGTATTTCTTTGCCGCAAATGTGTCTCTAGACGTTAAGAAGTCAGCAATGTGTTTGCAGTTAATTCTAGGTTGACTATTTTGTCCGATTATGTTACGTGAGAACTTGAAACTGTGAACGGCGCCGGCATTCGAGCAAGGTTTTTTTTTAGTTTTTCCGTGAAGCGTGTTTCGATGGCGTAACTGGTAGCGCACTGCCCGTGAAAGTCGCGTACCGGGGTTGAATCCGTGTACTACTCACACATCTTTGTTCCTTTGTTCACTCGAACAAATCGGAGCGTTTGCAATCGTCATGTAACGTTTCCAAAGCGCACCGCATTCACGCTCTGCAGTTCCGCACAAACTCACATTAAGGTCGAAATCTGACACGCAACAGAAGCTCGGAAACCTGACACTCAGTCGAAGCCCGGAACGTCTTCACCCACTGTACAGTGAGTGGTATAGGTTTCTTCGTACCAATGTTAGCGAGTTTGTGTCTTATTCGATCCGCGTCGAAAATCGTTCGTATATTGTTACCTAATTTCAAACGCTCAAGCGTAGTTACTTAGCGTCGCTACAGTGTACGATCTCTTGAGTCTTCACAGCTCTCCCACAGTTACCAAAGGCTTGAAAATCGTTCAGCGAGGAGAAAAAAACAAAGAATAGATAAAAAGGACTATCTTCGTTGAGACCACGAAATCTACAGGAATACATGTGAAAACTGTGTCTTTCTCACCAGACCAGGGAAGGATTCACGACGTAGCTGAGAAATATACTTTTGTGCTGTTCGTTAGCAATAAGACGCATTGCTGTTCTAGAATGAACTAATCATGTCCAGTAATGTTCTTTTTGCTCAACAATTAATGGATCCCTGATCGGAGCGGAAGTTTACTTACGTGACGGGCCTCCGAAATCTCATTTGGAAAACATTTGTGGAAATTTCCACTGATTTGACCTTCTCACTGCGGTAATAAACACTAATACGTTTCCACACTGTGTGCGTTGCACAGAATGTTTGAAGTCGTTCTCCCATTAACCAGAGATGACACTATTAAGGCGACAGGCGCACGAGACACTAGACTCGCATTCGGGACAGCGGGTCAAATCCCCATCCAGCCAGCCACACTTTGGTTTTATATGATTTCATAAAATCGATTAAGGCAAATGTCGGGATGGTTTCTTTCAAAACGCTCATCCGATTTTCTTCCTAATCCTTTCCCAATCCAAGTTTATGGTCCGTCTGTTATGACCTCGTACGAGAGTCAATCAAATGCAAAATGAAAATGCTGTAATAGCACATCATGCGTCTGAAAACTTTTCACCTGATCTCTGTCTGTATCTCTTCGTGTCAAAGTACCTCTTGCACCCAACGTCCCTAATTATTGAGTGTGCTTATTCCAGTCTCTGTCTATTCCTACATTTTTTCATCTTTCCGGCTCACTCTGTTACCGTGTAAATTATTCCCTGATCTCTTTACATATGTGCTGTTACCATCGCCTTTCAGCTAGTTAGTTTTTCAACGTATTTCTTTTCTCGTCGATTTTGCAGAAAAACTTCACTTTTCTTACCTTGGTAAGAAAGTTTACAAGATCCTTCTGTAATACTGCATCTCAAACACGTAGATGCTCTTATTTCCGGTTTTCCCACAGTTCACGACTAAATTCCATGCTGTGCTTCATATGTATGTGATACTAGTAAACTTATTATTCTCAATGCTCAGTAGATCGTTCATTCCATTCAACGGGTCTCGTAATTTTTTACTTTCGCAGAAGATAGCTATGTTACAACATAATTCTTTCACCTTAAATCAGAATCCCCCTTCTGATAAGGATCGTTTGTGCGCTATTCGCTATTCACTGTTCACCGTTCACTCAACCGACACATCATTGTACGCCTTATCCCCCCACTCTGTGTTGTCGCCCTGCTAACGGCTGCTCTTCTGACTCGGCTTCACACGGACCGTGGATTCTAACGCTGAGCTTCGAGAGTGTCAAGTTTCTGACCTCATAGCGTGTGGAAAAAGCACGTTGGTGAGTCTTTCCGATAGTGCAGAGCAATATCTGGCATGTTACATATTCTGAACGTGCGGTTAAACATAGACCAGTGAGATGGAAGAACGCTACGTACATCACATGACTCCAGCTGTCTTCAGTACCTTGCCACGAGACGCCCTTTTGGCTTTCAGTTGAAGGCTATATATGTATAAGCCATTTCTAAACACCAGCAAATTCTATTTTATATATTGTAAAGATTCTGCTACTGAATATGGAAAGTGATGAAGTAAGAATGACCTTAGGGGTGTACAGAAAAGAGAATAATGAATTAATTTTTATCTTATATGTTGAACTATTGTAAAAGTGTGTCGCACTATGGAACTTTTGTAAGCCGTTTTCCTTATTGACTAGACATAGTACTTTCCTTTTTGCCTTACAACATGTTCATGGATATTGAAGTTTTTATTTATGCACACTAAAGACAGGACAACATGACTAGCCACCGGAGGATATGTGCATTTTCAAAAAAGTAACGTAGGAATTCGTAAACATTATGATATGCGACCCAGATACAGCCGACAACTGCCGCTGGAGCGCGCTGTGATCGCGTATACTACGTTTAAGTACACGTCGCATCGTTCACGTTCAACTGTTCGCAATCCGTCTACGCTTGAGCCTTTCACTGCAGCATGAAAGGCAGTCTTTCACTACGATAGGGTGTTAGACGGGAGGCATTACGAACGGTACCTCACTCATAAGCCCGCTTCCAGCCAGCGACTGATGATGGCGCTGTAAGCTGACACGTAGGATGCAACGTTATTCCTAGTTTGTGATGCTGCTCTGCAGAAAGCTGCTATTCGGAATCGGGACAAAGAGCACCGCCGTGAATCACCTGTAAACAACTGACACATTAGGTCATGTGTCGATGAGCCTAGACCACAACAGACCTTTGCTGAAATCTAGATAATTATACAAATTGTGCTCGTAGGCATCTTGTTGGCGTAGATTTATTTTTTATTGTCACAAATCTCAGCTTTTCCGGATTTTAAAGACAATATTATAATTCGAGGTATAGTTGCTCGTGTGACACGTAAAGGATATTACAACACAAAGGTCTTTCTGTATTTTATCAAATGACGGTTTCTCTTTTTTTCTTTTTTTTTTCAGTGCTGGGCATGCCCGTTTTCAAAAATGGTTCAAATGGCTCTGAGCACTATGGGACTCGACTGCTGTGGTCATCAGTCCCCTAGAACTTAGAACTACTTAAACCTAACTAACCTAAGGACAGCACACAACACCCAGCCATCACGAGGCAGAGAAAATCCCTGACCCCGCCGGGAATCGAACCCGGGAACCCGGGCGTGGGAAGCGAGAACGCTACCGCACGACCACGAGATGCGGGCCCCGTTTTCAAGAAAGGCCATCAAACAGATGTGCACGATTAGAGGCCTGTATTGCTGATGTCGTTCTGTTGTAAATTTATGTAACGTGTTTTACGTTCACGCATTGTGACGTTCTTGGAGGACGAAAATCCCATTTTTAAAATACAACATTCGAGACTCAACTCGCTCTCTTCATCCGTGATACACGGAGCACCGTAGACAGAAGCGCTCAGGTTGATTCCGTGTTCCTTGATTTCCGGAAGGGATTCAATACTATTGCGCACTGTCACTTAATGAACAAAATACGAGCTTAACGAGTATCGGACCATGGATACATGACTTTCTTGCAGACAGTACCCGCCATATCCTTAACGGAACATAATCGACAGGTTATTCGGTCGCAACTTTTTACGGTTTACATTAATTATCTATGGTTAACATTTGAGGCTGCGTGATTATATTCGCGGGCAATACTCTTGTCTGTAGGAAGCTGGCAACACCAGAAGACTGTTGTAGCGACATGCAGGAGGACTTGTAGGGGATCGACGATCAGTGCAGGGACTGGCAGTTGGCCTGAACGTAAACAAATGTAACGTATTTCGTATGAAAAAGTAAACAGAGCCACTACACTTTGCTACACTGTTCGTGAAATATCACTGGAAACAGTAAATACCGTAATCAGTCAAATACATATTGACAGCATGTTACACTCGAGACAGACCTTTCATTGCGGTAGACAGTTGACAGCTCGAGCTGTCGGATCTTGTAAATAATAGCTTATTTAACAACTGCAAATAAATACTGACATGATAAAATGAAAGTAACGCCACTACATAAACATGAGCTTATTGAAGTTACTTTGTCTACTCACATGAGAAATGGACAAGATGTACTGGGAAGTATAGTCTTGTCTGTAAACTGAAAAGCAAGCAGCACTAAAAATAAATAGTGACATGATAAAATGAAAATAACGCCACTACGTAAACACTAGCTAGAACGCTACAGCTTCTGTACAGGATGACAATCAGTTTCCCTCTAGTGTTGTAGAACACTGTGCAAACATTTTTGTAGATTCTGGCAGTAGTGTATCGAAAGCAGCTGCCGCCAGAGCAGAGCGCCGCCCACTCGCTGGAGGGAGTTCACGGCCGCCCCCGCAGAGTTGTCAACTGCGCTGCCATCGCAGTCGCAGCCGGAGACATCGCTGACAGTTGGCATTCGAGTGACGACACGTTCGGTCCTGCTCTTCGCGCTGTCAGCAATGCCGGACGTCTATTGTCTCGCATGAGAGGCAACTGGACGCCTCCACCAAACTGTTCCTGATGTACTACGGCCGTGGGCCATAACAAAGAAGTTAATAAACAAAACTATTGTCGTGCTGATGTCTCATTTCACTGTCCACGGGTGACAGTCAAAGGGTCATCTAACATGCCCATATGCGTTTCTTGCCTTGTATTACGAGTATTAGTAATTCATATCTGTATTCCATGTAGTGTTAACGCATTTTGTGAAAGAAAAAACGCCTCTGGGCCTGTCTGCACACTTTGTCGCCAGTGATTGATAAAGGCAAACTGCGGAAGGGTCAATATAACTTTGTGAGACACTCTGTAGTTGTTATGTTAACTTTCAGCCTGCAGTTGCATAAGCAAAGAAACTTTACCAAGGTTTCGGCTATAATAATGAAATGTCACAATATAAAATTAAAATTAACACATGCCAGATATTGGCCTTTTCAAACTTGAAATGTTAGTACTACAATACATAGTCATAATACTGCGTCACTGCCGGCCGGAGTGGCCGTGCGGTTCTAGGCGCTACAGTCTGGAGCCGAGCGACCGCTACGGTCGCAAGTTCGAATCCTGCCTCGGGCATGGATGTGTGTGATGTCCCTATGTTAGTTAGGTTTAATTAGTTCTAAATTCTAGGGGACTGATGACCTCAGAAGTTAAGTCGCATAGTGCTCTGAGCCATTTGAACCATTTGAACTGCGTCACTTGTACTAATGTTTTGCCGATAGGCCACACAAACAGCCCTGACAGGTGGGCCGCAGGCGCTGAGTCGTAACTGAGCGCCGCGGGCAGTGACGCAGCGAGCTCAGCTGGTGGTCGCGCTCATGCGCGTGCAGAGTAATACTGACTTAAAACCAGAATACGTTAACTGAGATTATTATGGAAAATAGTTTATTACAATAATTCGGACTATTAATGGCATTAAAACCCTAAGTTACTGAAATTACCGTTCCTTAAAATGTAAAAGACATATAAAAAGTGTACTGTACAAAAGTATGAATAAACATTATTTGATAACATTATTTGTTACAGCAGCTAACAATGTTACTGGCAAATAAACCATAATAACTGAAGTTACAGTTCTACGAGAGGCAAATGACATTACATAGCGTAAAGGAACCTTTCAATAACAAAAGATGCTAAGTTAAGGTCAACAGTGCCTGAAATTGTGGAACTTAGCTAAGAATTAACGCCTGTGAATGATAATAAGGACAACTGTCACATACGGTTTAGCGGTTAGATATACAGTATGTGATCAGCAATTAATACATAAGAAAACCAGTAGGCTGTATGTCATAGCCAGCTACTAACGTAGGTAGAAGATCATACAAAGTAGTGGATTTATCGGACAATAGGTGCGTGCAACGGCACAAAATATTATGAAGACATTATAGGCAACGGAGTATATTTGCAAATTTTATGAAGCTCTTAAATATGAATACGTCATTTGGTGTATAACAAATTTTGAAACAGCATTGAACATAGGTTAGTGTATTAAATGTGCGGTGTATAATCGGGAAATTCCCGAAGCTACTAATAAGAACAAAAAGGCTGTATGTCGTAGCCAGAGCTCTTAAACCAAGAAGCTAAAGTTTGACAAGGCCAATATCTAGCATGTTTTAATTTTAATTTTATATTGTGACATTTCTGTAGAAGGCTACATTATTATAGCCGAAACCTAGGTAAAGTTCCTTTGCTTTTGCAACTGTAGCCTGAAAGTTAACATAATTACATTTTACAGTTGCTGACTCTGCTACACGATGCTAAAAATACTCTGTAGTTGCTTTTTGCGACCTAGTGCGGTAGGTAAAATAGGGAATTACGTGCTCTCCTCATTTTGCAGGCCTATGAAGGAGGTTAGTGCATGGCCACAATACGACCATCTACCTTTCCGCACACTTCTAACCTCCACTCTGCCTTTCCACTGTGTTACACCCACACAATACAGTTTATCATTTAATACGGTTCTATTGAAGTTTGATGTTGTACAAACATTTAATATTTGTTATTAACCCAATACATTTCACTATTACTATTAACATGATTTTTAATAATTTTCTGTTCTTCCGTGTACTGCAACGTGGAAACTATCAGTCTCAGAAAATAAGGTGCAGGACTTTTTTGTAGGAAATTCAGTGCAGTTTCATTTTGTGCTAGGAAATATTTTCGATAGAAGCCGCGGCTTTAGAGTTACTCAAGAAAAATATTTAAAAAAAAACCTTTAAACTACCACTAACCCCCATGTTCACACCTCACTGGTCAGGATTTTTAGTAAGTTATTCATTCACTCTACCCTACCACGGCACAAAAATTTGCGACTATACGAATTTTCCCCTGGTTTTTCTTCATTGACTGAATTAAAGTAGGGTTAACAGATTCAACGAACAGCGTTGCAGTTCGTTACAGGATCATTTTGTCTGCGGGAGAACGTTTTGTGGATGCCCAACAAAGAGCGTTGTGCATCACGAGTAGGTTTCTATTGAAATTACGAGAGCTCACGAGGAAATCATGAGAATTCCTCCCACTTACGCCTCACGAAGTGATCGCGAAGAGAAAATTATTGCCATACCGACAATTATTTTTCCCACAAGTTATTCAGGAATTAGACAGGAAATGAGTGAGAATGGGGGAGGGAGGGGGGGGGGCGGAGCCAAAAGTACCCTACGATACACCTGTGATGTGGCTTGCGGAGTGTAGATGCGGATTTATCGCGTTACCAGCTGCATTAGTCCGGGAACCGTGCATCCGCTCACCAGTTCTGCTTAGGCCAGCTGCCCATCCCTTTCGTACATTCCGGCTGGCATGCGGCGTGCTCGTTGCCTGCTGCAGTAGCACCTGTAAAACCGGAAGGAGCGCGTCAGGCATACTGTAAGTTAACAGCATTCACTTACCATCTGTAGTATGTGGTTTATAGTTTGTTCAGATTACTTTAGGACTGACATTTCGGCAGTAGCACATGATGGCGAGGAGCAGAGCTGCCCTTACATTTCATCGAACTCGCTCAAACAGGCAAGCTATTCTCTTCATAAATATGGAACTTGGATCAATGTGGCCAAGAAGACCTCCAATATGTTTCACCTAAGCTTCATTTACGGAAACACATTATTAGGACATTATACGGACAGTTTGCTAAAACGCATTTTCTGACGACGTTACCGAGGTTTCGATACGCCGGGAACGTTTTTGTTATTGAAGATAGGTGAACACATCAAGCGAATGAAGTCTTAGGAGTACATAAAATTTTCGTCTACTCCAAACCGAAACTTTGTCAGCGTATTTTAACACGAGATGATTTCAGTTAAATATGACGCGTTGTTGTCCGTTCGTGCGTCAAGTTCAAAGCGAACATCCATATGGTTTTGTTACAAGAAACGGATTGATAGTTTATAATTAACCTGTTATTAATTTTTGTGATCTGTCTACTTAAACGGAAAACATTACTTCATTATTGCAGCAGTTATGTTGCAAACAGTTATACTTATTTTGTGTGATATGGACTGAATTCCTGAGGCAAACTTCATTCGGAGTTGGTTGCTGGTAACGTCTTCTTATTAAAAGCTCAGCACTTAGGAAAATATACTTTTGTTAGGTATGTACTTACCGTTGTAAATTGCACACTTCAAACACGCGGATGAATTCAACTATTCTTCATTTCTGTGGTGGCCATGAGAAAGCTCCATTGACATCGCTTTCGTCGCTCTGACGTGCTTGAAGCGTCACTTTACCTGTCACTGTTGTTACGTAACGAAGTGAAAAAAAGAAAAAAAACTGTGTTTGGCTGCCTTGAAAGAGATCTAAGTCCTTGAGGGCGACCAATAACTGTGTTGGATTTTCCTTTCTGTGATAATGATCATAAATATGACGAGAACCGCATCCTTAGCAAGTGATTCTGTAGTGATAATTCGCTTATCCATAGAAAGTTTTTTTCCTAAAGAATTTCAAGCATCGACGTTTTTGAAATTTCCTTTGATTTCTCGAACATTTCCATGCCAATTTTCACAATCGTTTCAGAGTTGAAGTATTTCTAACTATTACATTGTTAAAAGAGAATCGGGCGACCATTAAATTTTTCATTCTCTAAGTAGGCCCTTAACACACAAACTATTTCTCTCGACTGATCTCTTACGGCATTCCCCCGACGAGGAGAACGACGCAGATCATTTTCACTCATAACTTTCGACGAACTTTCTATTTACATTTTTCAATTCCACACTACAAATAACTTTAACGACAAATAAAATTAAAACTCCTGCAGGAGTGAAAACAACAAACAAAATCACAACGTGAGACGACCACGAAGGACAGCAAGCTGCTTTAGAATTCAGCTCAATGTGGGGCGGGAAGTGTTGTGCCCCCTCCCCCCCTCTTCCCAATTACTTCCATCATAGGTGTCAGTGCTAAAGTAGTTTTGACTAGACTGTAGTCATTGCTTGGTGTGCTCGTGGCGCCACGTGTGAGGCACGTGGAGAGCGCAGCGTGGGCTAGCGGGAGCACGGAGCTGCTGGCCAGCGGTATCTGCCGGAACAGATTGCATTCTTCCAGAAAGCGAACGGAGCGCGCAGGCGCACTCCGCCATCCGAGACGATGTGTGCCGGCCTGCCGTTTCCCGATCACGCCCTGTAGACGCGGTGCTAGCCAGTTGGAAACGCCACATTCCGCGTTGCGCTTGCGAGACTTCCTTTCCGCAGTTTTGGATGGCGGAAAGACTGCCGTTTTTGCGCATTGTGGATTCAGTCTCGCCTCGTTCCTAGTGCCAGACGCCAACACAGCAGCGTTGCACGAATCATGCCACTGACTTTATCGAGATACAAGAGACTCGTCACAGCTTAAGGACACAGTTCGAAGTCAGAAAAGTTCGCACACTGCAATCTGATTTGAATAGTTGATATGTGACCTTCAAGATCGAAAGTTTCGACGTTGTCACGAAAAGTGCTGTCGCCTGTCAGCTGCCAGAGTGTTTCACACTCTGCAGTGATAGAAAAACAGCTTTCATGTCTCCGTGCTACAGAATCTGAAATTCACGTATGGCGTAGGTGTCTGTAGTGTCTCCAAACACATCGAAAATTTGTTCTCAATTTTTATTACGGCCGAATCTTTATATGTTTATTTTATTTTACATGCGGAATTTTCCGGTCGACGTACAACTTCAACCTCACAAAGTCATAATGAAGTAACAAGGTAAATTCTAGCAAATTTAACTTGATTTCCCCTAGATTCTTGCGTGTATGAAAGTTAATGCTAGACTCAATAGTAGGCTGCCGTAACTGTTCACCCCTATCCGCGCAGGGGGCTTTCGTGATTCGTCAGTCAAGCCCGCCAATCAATCGTAACATTAAACCAATTCTTTTATTTATCTTTGCAGGTCAATTTTGACTAAATTAAGTTGTACTTATATAGATATCATTGTGGACAAAATGCTCAACATTGTCATAATAGCTTCTTAATCATTTAAACATTAAATATCAATACTAGATGTTTTTAATCTTGGCGTCAAATGCAGTAACTGATATCCTGCTGTCTGTCGACGCTTCAGGACAAGGAAGCATACCCGCACGGTTTTTTCCACGCTTCCTGTTCATATGCCACGGCACTTATGGAGTGCGTAACCTCTCGTACGTACCGGTTCGCATAGCTACAGCAGCGTAAGCATTTGTTACGAGATAATAAATCATGGTCCGTAATGTAGCATAAACGCCATACTTGGGAAAATAGTGTTTTTTCCTACTTTGTTATTATTTAACATGTAACAAGTATGAAATTCCCCTTCAAAAATTATGCTAAAATTCTCGTATGATATAGATCTATACAACGTTTTCACTTGTGTCAAATCAGTATTATTAATTTTAATGAGGATTGGAGTTAAGTTTTTTTAATAAACAATTTTTTTCTCCCGGGAAAGTTTTCTGTTTGAGAAGAGTGCTTGCGCACCGTAGTGGCAACACGATGGTAGCCGACCATAGCAGACTTCCATTGGTGAATTGCTGGCGGGAGCAGTCCAGCACGCTATCTGTCGAATGCCTACTGACTTAGATCAGAGTATAATACACCATCATAAAGAGTTCCTTACCAACGCCTACAACTCTCGTTTATTTATGAAGTCTCGTACATAATCTCTCAGGAGTATTATAGTGTCATTTATTTTAGTCAAAGAGGCTTAACATAAGTTAAATGTGAAAAACAATGTAAAACAATAATTTCCTAGTTTTGCACCGAACCGAAGATAACTGCGCAACGGAATTAAATTAGATCATTTGTAGTGACTGCCTAAAAATATCTTAAAGCACGTGGTACAAGCTAACAGGAAGAAGGAGAAATATGAAAGTTCCTGTAATCCGTTCAACTCCTGTGGAAGGAAGTTTCAAAAACAAGGTTTAACAGACATTACAGGGGTATTGGGTGTTTTACTGTTTTATTATAGTGTCTCCGTTGATTGAAATGGCGTTAAGTATGTATATTTCGTTTTTATCGGCTGATACACAGTGCTGTACCGATGGGAGGCAGGAGAGTTGTAGGCGACATAACCTGTTCCCGGAATGCAATGCTTTCAGATGCGGAACAGTGTGTCAGCAGCACAGTGGCTGCGGCTTTGTGTGTGCGCGCGCGTGCTTCCGGGAAGGGGCAGGGGGGACGCCGCAGAGCCGGTTCCAGGCGAGCGCGGGTTGACCTCGGGCGGGTGACCGCGGGGTCACGCTGCGCCATCTGGCCCGTGACGTGACGTGACGTGACGTGACGTGACGCGATGGGGTGGGACGGGAGCCGCCCTGATTTATAGACACCTTGTTTGCTGCTGCCGGGCCGGGCGGGGCGCCTCGCCAGCCGTGAAGCTCAGCACGTCGCTACACATGGCTGCACGCCGTCTGCAAGCTCTGTCTCTTCAGGTGATGCACAAGGGTCTGCTCTCAGGGGTCTACACGAGACAGACACGTGCAGTGGGGCGTAGCTTGGTACTTCAGGTCGCGGATCATTTCAGAGCATGATCACCTGCATAAATAATACCGGATATTCTCAACGTGTTCCCAAACGTGGACCAGTTCTGTCCGAGAGGAGCAGGACAAGTAGATGTAGTCGAACACAGTTTTGCTGGTTTTTGTATTCAAGCTTTCAAGAGCACATGCAATGGGGCGTAGCTTGGAACTACCGGTTGCGGATCACTTCAGAGCGTGATCACCCGAATAAAGAATATCGGATATTCTCAACGTATACCCAAACGTGGACCAATCCGGTGCAAGAGGAGCACGTGAGGAGATGTGGTACTGGAATACAACTATGCTGCTTTTTGTATGTGAGCTGCCAGGAGCTATTAGAAACGTAGCGTTTTAGGAACGCTACTGAAAGTTCCTTTCGTCCATGCATCGGAACTTCTGTGGCGTCGCGTGATATCATACTCGCGGTCGCGGTCAGAATACACGCACGTTAGGCGATGTACGGCATGCGAGACAAATGGCACAACGTGCTGCCACCACAGATTTAATCGTAAACGTTTATTGCAGGACGCGGATGAATCCTCGCCGCTGTTTTTATACAAAATAAGTATAAATAAGCATATCCAGCCGCACTTTGACAAGCGGGACAAGGTTAGCCTTCTCACTGCTCGAAAGTCAAAAATACTATGATAATAAAACCACAAGCAGAAAGAGTCCGGGATCGGACCAATGAACTGTAATATATTTGCTGCTGATACACGATCGTCTTACATTAATGTGACCACGGCCTATATTCGACGTCAGTATGCAATAACCCCTCAAAAGGGGAGGTGGCAGCCCTATCTGCGGAGGGTATAAAAAGCATTTCCGGGGCTCGTCGAAAACTAAGCAGTCGTCTTCGTAATACGTAAATCTGAGCGATTTATCTGATGTCCATAAGGGCAAGATGGTTGGCTTTGTCGCCAAGGGTGTAAGCATTTCCGAAACGACCAAATCAGTAAACTGTTCGTATGCCGTTAAAGTATACGTCTATGACAAAATGACGGTAACCAAAACCGGCGCCGAGGCAACTGTTGCGAGAGAGCGCTGCAATAGCATATCCCGTTAAAGAGCACATTACATGCAATCGTTTCTGAGAGCTCTCCAATCTTGTTGCAAATAATTAGAGTTGCAGTTGTCTGTGGTAAGTAAAACAGTCACCAGGGTGCATTAGTTCTGGTCGTGTTTAGTGTTGTTACCAGGCCTGGTAGGATATAATGGGCGTGAACAGCATAAGATGTTGAGTGATCACTGCGAAGGACAGAGAGATGCCTCCTACACGTGTGAGACAACATTATCAGCACCTGGCAGAGTTTGAAAAGGACTTAATTGTAGGTCTCCACTTGGCCTGCTGATCGAATCGTGCCATATCCGAGTTTGTGGGGCATTCAGATGTAGCAGTGGCCCGATTTTGGACTGCATGGGAACGTGAAGGTTGGCATACTCGTTGTCAAGACTCCAGTTGATCCCCATATTGTGCACATCTGCGGTATCAGAGCACAAGTAATGGACTCCTTGAAACATACTGTGTTATGCCGCACCGTTCGTCGGAACTAGCAGCAGCCGCACTTTGGAATTGCGTCGCATTGTGTTCAGTGATGAATCAGGATTTTGCAGTACCCCAGATGACCGTCGTCGGGGAATATAGCGACAGCCTGAAGAGAGGTCACATTCTTCCAATATTATAGAGAGATACAGCGGTGTTACTGCTGGCGTCATGGTTTGAGGATCCATCGGGTATGACTTCACATCACTACAGGTAGTGATTGAAGGAACTCGCCACAGCACAACAGTACGTCATGGACATCTTTCGTTCTCGTGCGTAACCCCTCTTGCGACAGTATCTTCGTGCCATTTTTCAACAGGACAATGCTCGTCCGCACATGGCCCGTGTCTGTATGAACTGACTGCTTGGTATTGAAGAACTCGCGTGGCCAGAAAGCTCTCCAGATCTCTGTGCCCGATAGAACAGCTGTGTGACCAGCTCGCAGCTCAGACGTCAACCCTGCCCCAGTGCCAGTCTCCAGGATGTGAGGGAACATGACAGCTGTTGAGAACCAGGTTGCCTCAGGAGAGGATACATTGGCCTTGTGACACTCATCCCAACCCAACCAGTGCATTCATCCAGGCCAGAGAAGGTACAACTTTCCTCTAATAACTGGGCTCATGCTGGTGATTTGTTTAAAATTTGAATCGATTTTATAGTCACGGAAATAAGATCACAAAACCTCTCAACCTGAGAAGTTCTGTTTCGTTTCCTCCCCCCCCCCCCCCCCTCTAGCTGCTTAACTTTTTTTGTCAGACAGTGTATTTCAGGCGACACATGTTGCTTTGCATTCTTGAGCCGTTGCAGCCCTTCGAATGTGTCGACGAACCAAGGGCGTGTTAGCACTTGCTAACAGCTCAAGTTATTCATAAAACCTTTTACCTGTTTCCAAAACGAATCTTCCACGACTGCAGCGGAGTGTGTTGCTTTGAAACAGCTGTGGGGGCGGGCAGTGAGGCGTGACCGGATAGCTTAGTCGTTAAGGGCATAATCAACAATTGACAAGGTTCTGGTTTCGAATGCCGCTTCGGCAAACAGTTTTAATTTGTCTTGAAGACAGATTTAACTGTTTGTATGGCGTCCCCTCACTCACTGTAACTGTTCGCCTGGTTTTGGAACTGCGTTTTTCTCCAAAGTGCTGTTCCGGTACGAAACGTTTGTGCCCTTGTTCTTTGCGTTTTTGTGGAGTCGGCGCAGTGTCGCGAGTCCAAAGGCTGAAAGCCAGGCTCTCCTAGTGAGCTAAATAATGCTGTATGTTGCACCGTTGACGATTTAAGAGAACATTTACGAGGAATCCAGCTCAATTATTTCCACTACTAATTAATACTTTTAAAACACTTGGCAATGGTCCCAGCCTAGCTTTGACTCTAGAGGCAACGTTAAAATAATGTTATATAACCCCTGCCGTATACAAATACAGGTCCGCAGCTCGTGGTCGTGCGGTAGTGTTCTCGCTTCCCACGCCCGGGTTCCCGGGTTCGATTTCCGGCGGGGTCAGGGATTTTCTCTGCCTCGTGATGACTGGGTGTTGTGTGATGTCCTTAGGTTAGTTAGGTTTAAGTAGTTCTAAGTTCTAGGGGACTGATGACCATAGATGTTAAGTCCCATAGTGCTCAGAGCCATTTGAACCATTTTGAACAAATACAGGGTAATTATGAAATCCATGAAACATCTTAAAAATCATCATAAGTAAATGGCGAAAGATAACATAACAAATGATACGGTACGTGAAAGACAAACTCTCAAAAAAATTGAAGTGTTGCTCCAGCGAGCTAGTCTTGGCAGGGGAGCCACCGACCGTAGTTGCTGAAAATGACGGCGAATCAAACAGCGAAAGCATTTTATGTGCTAGAATTTGCCCGTTGCCAGTCAGTAGTGTGTGTGGAAAGAGTTTTATACGGCAAGTTTTACTATACACCACCTGTTTACCAGATGGTAGTTGAGTAATACAAGAAATTTGAGGCGGACGGTTGTTTGGGCGATGCAAAACGTTCCGGAAGATCGGGCATGTCAGAACAGATAGTGGACCGTGTAAGTAATGTGATTTTGCCGAAGTCTCACAAAGTCTACCTGTAGAGCTACGACACCATCTTTGTGGGAAATCTTTCGTAAGCGAGTGAGAGTGAAGCAGTAAAAATTGCATCTTCTACGAGTCATAAGTTATAAGTCATGACGAACCCACTTCTCAACTTTCGTGAAAGGTCAACTGATAGAAATGGGTGACCTATTAGATATGTCCCATTTGACGATGATTGGACACAGAGCATTTATAAACGTTGTAAGAAAAACGAAAAAAAAAAACTAAACTAAACTTTGAGAGTATCTTTTTAACACACTGTATCATTTGTTACATTTTGAAATGTTTCATGGTCTTTATAATTACTCTGTGTATTCGATTCCATAATTTGACCTATGAACTGGAAAACTCGCATCTCCGATTGATTCCTTGCAACTTCGGAAGCAATTTCCATAAAGAGAAAACAGAGTAACGCTTCAGAGCTAAGTAGGGCAAGAGTCATACCAATATCCAAACACGTTTTGTTTCCACTGAACGAAATGCGAATTATTCGCTTTGTTTAAAACTAGTCAAGCCCCTATATTCCGTGAACACCGTTACGACCTAAACGGTAATCTTATGATCAAATGTAAGACCTCAGGTCAACAGTCATACGTGTGCGCGTGCACTGGACCGCAATACTCCTCTACAATAATCAGAAAAAATAGAAAACAGGTCAGAACACGACTCTTGCGCACAGGAATGGACTTAACAATTCTTATAAGCTTTCCGTAATTGGAGAATAACTTTGTGGATCTCGAACTTTCCATTTCACAAAGAATCAGCATCCAGAAGGTCCAAGACTCTTCTCTTTAACCAGGAAGTACTACCAGCCCAACTCCCAGACTTTGCGAGCTCCAAGCAACTCCCAAACATTTAAACGTTGGGGCTTCAGCATTAGCCATGAGTACAGTGCAATTGACTGTCGACTGCAGCGCGGTCATTCTCATTGTCGATCCCATTTCTACCGACAACAACAATTCTCCGTTAAGTGTTGTCGCTTGGGAGGGCTTCCCACATTATTATTTCCCACTAACAAGGGAACATTCCCAGGTGCAAATAAACGATGTTGATGAAACTTGGCGGTTACGTGGAGTCAAAATAATGCAGTATGTACTTTTCCTTTTTTGTCCAATTTCACATTTAAGGGGTGAAACACACCTCGAAAGATAATTTGGCATATTAGCTTTAGAGGGAAAACCTTCGAAACCATCTTATTAAACAGATATATTTTTATAGTTCTAAAAAAAACTTAGAGATTTTCGACCGAGAATTCGAGAAGCTCTTTTTGAAGCCCCAAATGTTCTTGCGACGGCATCAAACTCTGGTAAACTAAAGTCTCACCAGGTCAGAATAAATTCGACAAAACTTTTCTTTCTCAGTGCTTAAGGAAAATCTAAATTGTTGTTGGATTCGTAGGGTGGCCAATGCGAAATAACCGTACTGAGCGTCGTACCTGAAGTCAAAGAACTTGTTCATTGGTGATCCCAAAAGCCTCAACAGGACAGATACGGCCGTTCGACGCATATGGCTTTCGATGTCGGAAGAACTTTGTGTGATGTTCAGATGCGTTTCTGCTGAACGGTTATGACTTCGATTTACACTTTAGAAACAATATTATCAAGCTGCAGTCAGTAGTGCAGTATCAGTTCTCTTCGTTGTGGTTTTCCAGTTTACTGAAATATGCCTGATACAAATCAGCATGTAGAGGATCTCCTACCACAAGATGTGATTCCTGCTGAATTTTATTTTAAATTGTGTTGCCCGTTATGTATATTATGTGAAGGAATTTCGTTCATTTTATGTGCTCAGTGTAAAAACAGTTTTAAGCACTTCTTTACAGATGATCATTATTGTAATTATTTTGTGTCATAATAATGAGTTATTTGTTATTTTCGATTAACAAAATACACGTATGTGAAATGGCAAACTTAAAAACAAAAAATAAACAAAAATGTAAACTGTAAAATAACAGTTTTAACATATAACAAAAATAATAAAGCAAATAATTAGAATAATAATGAACGTTTAGATATTGCAATTTGGAATGTTGAAAATAATCAGATAGCACGTTGCGTACAGCGTATTTTCCCAAAATGGTGTTTCTGAAACCACTACACATGGATGGATGTGGCGACAAAGCTTCTTTAATTTATGTTATAACAAAAGTTTTCATTTTTCAATATTAATCGATAGTGTTGGAGTATTTTTTAAGATTTCAATTTATTACAAAAGTTGATTACACAGTGTTCCAGAACGTTAATTACATTTCAGCTTTTATATGAAACACATTTTTTAAATATCGTGATTTCGAAGAAATTCTATCTAATCCTAATATGTCAAATTGCCTTTCGTGTTGTTTTACCTCGTAAAAGTGAAATTGGTCAAAGAAGAAAAAATGTATATTGGGTTATTTTGACCTGTTTACATACCCGCCAAGTTTCATCAAGATCGTTTATTTACACCTGGGAATGTTCCCTTCTAAGTGTTATTGAAAGAATATCCTGTATATGGAGTGCTCCAGTGTTTCTATGTACACATTTGATAAGGCACATCTTATTGTACACCTTGAGCTGTACTTGAAATGCATTTATGTGCCGGATTAGTATTCAAACATATAGCCCATCATCTGTGACATCTTATACAGAGGATAAACAAACAAGTGTTTGCATATAGATATCGACAGCACATTATCAATTTGTATGCACTTATGTAAAAACAAAATATTGCATGCATACTGTTCGCATCTACAGCAAACGAAATGCCTGTCGAACGTAAAATGATTATGATGGTTTAAAATTATATCCATCTCGAAACATAGAATCCCGCGAATATTTAAAATCTAATAAGAATGCTGTACTTAATGCTTAAAAATTATATCCATCTCGAAACATAGAATCCCGCGAATATTTAAAATCTAATAAGAATGCTGTACTTAAAAATGCCTACATGATCACGATAAGGTCCATCGCCTGTTTCACCTCTACGTCACACAGCTCGTCGTATGTACATATTAGAACTGTGAGAAGATGGACACCACACTTCCTGGCCGTATCGTTAATTATGAAAAGGGTAAGTAAACTAACAGATATGTTCGATACAGCGCTGAATGCAGTATATTTAAAGTTTTACTCCCGCCTAACACAGTTCCCGACGTTTCTGCTAGGTGGCATGCGCGAATGAGTTATTCCAACAGTCATCATGGAGACGCATAAGGGTGCAGAGCGCGCGCAATGTTGTTTATGGTTTCATGAATCCAAATCCGCTACTACGGTTCAGAGATAACTCGTAACTAAATATCGCAAGCCACCACTTCAGAGTCAAACTATTATTAATTGGCCCAATCGTTTCACCAAAACTGGCTGTGTATCAAATGGGGTGCTGTGTCATGGTAGCCAGTTGTGTTTGTTATGTAATGAACCAACGGTTCAGTCTCTCCAGTGCAAGACGTAGCGCAGTATCCAGATCGCATAACTTCATAACCGAAGCATGCCTTAGATGAACACAGTTGTCACCCGATTTCACATATAATGCACAGTCATCATACACTGTTGTTATAGAAAGTGTCATAATATGGGTTACTTACTTTTCTGTTTCCTCATGTTATGCATGGCCATGTTGGATTGCGACTGCTGTTGATGCTTCATGGTTCTTCTTTTTCTGCTGCTGCTGACTGACTGAGAAAGACTAAGGTCCCAGAGCTGCCCAGCTGGCTCTATATCCCCGCCAATGACGTCACCAGATACTGCCATCCTACTGACTGAAATCTAACATGTGACTGGATTAAGGGTTCCTATTGGTTCCCGCCATTTTCCCCGCAACATCTTGGATTACGTCACAGAACAGATGACACTGCTCTCCGGTGGTGGTACTGTGTACTAGGGCCAGACCCCCTGGTGAACACACAGTTTCCCGCCATCTTGGTTAACGGTACTTGCGTCATCGGCTGACGTCATGGCCGCCATCTTGGATTACGTTGTGTATGAGAGTGCCCTCTGGTGGTGGTACTGTGGACTAGGTCAGTTGGAGTCTGGACCTCATGGTCAACACACTGGATGCCTGTACTGCATCAAATTGTTTGAATAAATAGTGCATGCAAAATAATAAAGACTTATGTCTAGCACAGGTTGAGTCCTCTCCCCGCGATTTCCTAGGATGAGGTGGCAGTCGGGTGACTTAGGTTAGTGGAGGTGGTCTAAGTGCCCTTTCTTTCCTGCCATTTTCTTAGGTTGGTAGAGGTAGCCCAAGTGACCTTTCTTTAGCATCAAAAAACAAACTTCCCAGCAGTTCCTGGGATGAGGTGGTGGTTGGGTGACTTAGGTTAGTGGAGGTAGTCCAAGTGACCTATCTTCCTGTGATTTTCTTAGGTTAGTAGAGATAACCATGGTGTGATGCATTATCCTTATGGAATTCGAACTTCCCATCATTCCTGTGGAAGGGGAGGGGGTTAAGGTAGTGGAGGTCGCACAATTGACCTATCTTCCCACCTGAATCCGCCATCTTGGATGGCGTCATGCGCTGTTGCCAAGTCTACACGCCGCCATCTTGGATGACGTCATCGCCGCCATCTTGGATACATCTTTAAATGCGAACATTTTTAGGTTAGGCTTTACCGTTACTGTTACTGATATTAAATGAAACAACAAGTTCACTGTTACCAGTCACCTTTTTATTTATTTCCACGACGCATTTCGAAGGTTTAAACCTCCATCATCGGGTGGACTTACATTAGTAAGTATTACATTTGTGTGTGTGTTGTGTTACGATTTTTGGAGGAACTTGTAAATCCACCCGATGATGGAGATTTAATTCTTCGAAACGCGTCGTGGAAATAAATAAAAAGGTGACTGGTAACAGTGAACTTGTTATTTCATTTAATTGGATACATCTGCCAAAAATGCAGTGTGTTCCAGAACCATCGTTGTCCCAATACTAACAGCAGGCGCGTCAACCTATCGGCTGAGGGTAAAATGAAAGTAAAATCGCCGGCCCTATTAAATTGCAAAACGACGAACTAGTGCTACGAACACACATGTGACCCCATGGTGTGTTAAGGCAGCAGTCGGGAGCGTTTAGAGCGAGCGTTTGCGGACAGTCAGGCGGCTCGCACACCCCAGCTCCCCAGCAACGAGGAAGTGCGGAGGAGTGGAGCGGGGCGTGACGGGGCGGCTGTTGCCGTGGCGTGGCCCAAATGAAATTTCCCGTGCGACGCGTGACACAGCCGCAATGCAGGGGACCCCACGACTGCGGCCGCGCCAGCCAGCTCCACTCTGCGCCGCATCCCACAGTATCGTTGCTGTCGTAAACCCAAAAATTCACTGCCTTTCTGTGTGATGACTATAAAAGTACCCAGGGGTCGTGGGAGACGGCAAATGTACCAATTTAAGATGGGGGACACGGGTCCAGAAACGACCGAATCTCAAGTAACGAAGCCGAACGTGTTGTGGCCTAATTGGGAAAATTCGAACACGAGGAACTGTGAATTAATATTTGTGCTATCTAATAACTAATTCATCACGTACACCAACTCATACCAGAGTCGCCCAGAAAGTAATACCCCAATGCCCCCCCCCCCACCCCCACCCCAAACCTCCGTCAGCCGACAACAGTGTTGGGAATACGGAACGTTGTTCAGGCTGTAAATTTTAAGTTGACAAACCACAATAACTCGGAAAATAAGCTTCACACGAAAAAATGTGTAGAATTCAAAGTTGATTATATTCGAGGGCTACATCTGCTGGTGCTAAAATTAGCCCGCCACTCCCTGGGGGTGGGGCAGGAGGCAACTTTAAAATTTCAGATGGGAACCCCCCTTTTTTATTGCGGAATCAGATTGTACATAAAAAACTACGCACATTTTGTCTTAAACATTTGTTTTGATTCTTGGTTGTTGGCGCTGTAATTGAAGAAAATCCATGTTCTCATTTTTGCGTGGAAAATGGTTACGGATAAATAAAAAATACTCATTTACTTCGTAAATTTTGATTCGGTAAAACAAAAACACTCCCTCTCTCCCCATAGGGTGGTGTTTGAGAGAGAGGAATTACAGTTTTACATACGTTGATCCAAATACTGTATTAATTTTTTCCGCAGATTCGGATAAGTTTTGTTTGTTTCGTGGTCATGAGGCCACACAACTTTTAATTGTCAAACAAATCATCTGACTAGCAAACTAACTAACCAAACATCCTACTTACTGACGAGTGAATTCAGTTTATATTTATCTGTAACCATTTTCCACGCAAAAATGAGAACATGGATTTTCTTGAATTGCAGAGCCAACTACCAAGAATCAAAACAAATGTTTAAGACAAAATGTACTTAATTTTTTTATGTAGAATCTGATTCTGCAATAAAAAATGCGGGTTCCCATTTGAAATTTTAAGGCTGCCTCGCGCCCCACCCTCAGGGGGTGGCGGGCTAAGTTTAGCACCAGCAGATGTCCCCCTCGAATATAATCAACTTTGGATTCTACACATTTTTTCGTGTGAAGCTTGTTTTTCGAGTTATTCTGGTTTGTGAAATTAAAATTTACACCTTGTATATCGTGCGTCTCCCCTCAGAGTCGTGAGGCGCATTTTCTCTCGTGTTTCGGCAGATATTTGCAGTTTCGTTTTGTACTGTGTAGCTGAAGTCAGTCCAAACTG
Source organism: Schistocerca serialis cubense (assembly GCF_023864345.2). NCBI lineage: Eukaryota > Metazoa > Arthropoda > Insecta > Orthoptera > Acrididae > Schistocerca > Schistocerca serialis. The sequence goes on along the minus strand of NC_064639.1, from coordinate 245,498,029 downwards.
TTACTGCTTATCACGTCTTTCATGCTGTGCCCAGTTTCACCAGAAAGCGCCGGTTTGTTTCCCATTGCACACAAAATTATTTTTAAATCGGACTTTTAACTTTCAGTTTTTTTTTTTTTTTTTTTAATGTTGTGCCAGCATGTTACTTCGAGAAATCCCGCCCGGCAGGGGTGCCACCGACCGTAGCCGCTGAAAACGGTGATGCACCGGGCAGCGAAGGATTTTCTGTACTAGAATATCCCCGACGTGACTCTGCAGTGTGGGCGCAAAGAGGCTTCTGTGGCAAGTTCCACAACACACTTCCAGATTACCATTCGATAGACAGCTCCGAGTGAACCCTAGTCCGATACTTGTTTTATCGATATATATTAACAGGAATTGTAAAGCACGAAGAATAAACAGTAATCCAGCAGCGACTGGGTAGCGCTGCTTGCTTGACGGTAGCAGTCAGTCGTGGCCAGGGTGGTGCTGTCGCTGCTTGAGTACAGGTTGTTCTTCGCGTTTTACTGTCCCTATTACATATCGATAAAACAAATAACGCACAAGACTAATCTGGGACCGCTCTATCGAATGGGCACGTAAAATTCCACTTTAAAAATCATTTTGTTCGTAAACGGAAACAAACCGACGCTTTCCGCCGATACTGGGCGTCGCATGAAAGACGTGATGAGCACTATTTTTTTGGGCTGGCTCCAGCTACATAACGCAAAACCGAAAGTGCAAATGTCTGCTAAACACAGGAGAAAATGTGCCTGACGATTCTTAGGAGAGAGACCCTCTATGTATTATTCGAAGTTTCATGAATGCGCGTGCAGTATTTCCGTTTCCTCCGAAATATAGCGTAGCTGCAGCAATGTTTCAAAATGACGTCTGTAAGTGATATGCGCTACAAGCTGCATGTCGTCACTGAATTTCTCACTGCGGAGATGGGAGCAGTGGGGAATATTCGCAAAAAGTTTGTGTGAAGTCTATGTAGCCTCTCCTGTCGACAGATGTACAGTTGGTTGCTGGGCACAGAGGGTGAGGCCATCAGAAGACGGTGCAGTGGAGCTCCGTGGTCTACAGGGAGCTGGGAGACCGTCCGCGGCTGTCACCCCTGACGTGTTGCGTCGTGCTGGTGTACACATTCGCGAGGATCGCCTCTTTACAGTTCGTCAGTTGGCGATGCTGCTGTCAATGGGCAAAGGAAGTGTGGATGCAGTTATTCAAAGGAAGTATGAATGCAGTTATTCGCGCTCTTGGATTGTCAAAAACGTGTATAAGATGCACTCCGCACCGTCCTACGGTGGAACATAAATCTCACCATTTTGACGCCGAAAGAAAAAGACACTCGATAGAGTGGCGTCATTCTCACTCCACACCACAGAAGAAAATAATTCAGAGCAACTGCTTTCTCCGGTAAGATCGTAATGCTTGTGTTTTGGAACTGTGAGTGTGCGATTCTGTCGATGTGATCCAAGAGGCAGTAATTCCAGTTAGGAGGCACACGTGAACACATTAACCACGGACAGTGCTACCATATCCATCCTGCAGCCCTGACTTAGCTTCCTAGGACTTTGGAACACTGAAGGGTAGCATAAAAACGTCTGGTACTGTTAAATCAGGCGAGCGAGGCAGCTATTTGACACAAGCGTATTTGAATGAGAACATACTGAATTATGCGAGGCACGGACGTTGTTCAGCGTTTGGGCACGTTGTCGTAACGAACGACGAAGAGTTGCCTTGAACTTCTGCGCACACATTCTATGTTCTACGGAGTTCGGTCGGTTTTCCCGGGGCATGGTCACATACGATTCGATCCACTGGCAGTTGCACGAACGTTTCTTACCCAATTAAATATTTTTCCACGAGCAGGAATTGGACATGGCACCTGAATCTTGAAATGTTTGCGAAAGGCACGTTGCACGTGCGGGACAGATTCGCCGTAACGAAAATAGCACTCAACCACAAACGCACGATGTTGCTGTATATCGGATGAAACTTGCCACTGCGCTCTACTAATAGAGGGCGTCCCGTCGCTGTGTCTTGTTTTTTAGCGCGCGTTATTCAAATCTGAACTCGCCAAAACACTGTGTAACACATACCGGAACTTTGTGCTTTCTCTTATGGGTGGTTTTAAACGTCTGTAATGCGAATAGCGTTACTTGCGTAGCATCGAACGCTATGAAAATGAAGGTCTGGGATGGATTGTTTCATATAGTGACGAACTCCACAGCGCATTCAGAAGCTGCAAACGAGATCTCCTTGAGACTGTACAGGTCGTAGGCAGTATACTTTGTTATAGACAAGTGATTAATACAAATCGTTCCTTTGAAAGCTCACCGCTTTGGAGCGATATAGATGGTGTAGAAATGCTACTAGCCGGTCGTGGGACAGTCCAATACTGACGTAAGTTATGGGTGTGAAGTAGTGTAAGTGCCAGCTGGATGTGTGGAATCAGTTCAGAGAGTTGGTTCGACATGGAGACATTGCGTGACGTGACGCACCCTCGACCGCACCGTTAGTGAAGTTGTCCCCTTCGTTGGCGTTGCAACGCGATCCGTCGAACTTGTTTGAAAGGAATGTTACGCCATTCACACCCGTGTAATACGGTACGAGTATAGTGGTCGTCAAAAGATGCTAACCGATAGGGAGTGGAGACGAGGGTGCGCCTTGCCAGCGACATTAGATTTTGGACCCAGTGAATGTAGTTACGGACGTACAACATTAAAGTCTATCACAATGCACAGCGCTCGAAGAAGACATGTTTTGGCACTGAACGACATGGAAAAGAAATCTAAAATTTTAATTAGAGCTGCATACCTGGAAATATACTTCATTATGAGTACGTTGTCCGCCCCCGGTAGCTGAGTGGTCAGCGCGACAGAATGTCAATCCTAAGGGCCCGGGTTCGATTCCCGACTGGGTCGGAGATTTTCTCCACTCAGGGACTGGGTGTTGTGTTGTCCTAATCATCATCATTTCATCCCCATCGACGCGCAAGTCGACGAAGTGGCGTCAAATCGAAAGACTTGCACCCGGCGAACGGTCTAGACGACGGGAGGCCCTAGTCACACGACATTTTTTTCTTCTTTATGAGTACGTTTTAGTTGGTGTGGAGCAGATCTTCCAACGGAAAAAATTATTGGCTGTCTCCTGTTTTAGTGGTATATTTTATTAACAGTTATACATTTCGAAGCACAACTTCTGCCCGTATTCAGCTACCAAAGAATCTTCTTTATGATATCAACGCGACAGAAACGTGTACCTTTGGGAGATTGTAGTGCGTTTTTCATTGAAGTTCGCGAAGTAGTGTTAGAACATATTCAAAATTATGATAGCTATTTGCAGATTTTGTTGAAATTCTAATGTGCTATGAATGTTCCTGGATGTAAGAAAACTGTTTTATAATATTAAAATGCTAATAATTTTGTGGAGAAAAGTGCTCACATGGGAAGAATGTGCTATGTGACACCAAGGGAGATGGCGAAGTGGTGAGACACTGGACTCGCATGTGGGTAATCCGAACACTCGGATTTAGGTTCAAGGTAAATGTCGCGATGGTTCCTTTGCAAAGGACAAGACCGATTTCCTCATGTATACTTTCACAATTCTAGCTTATGCTCCGCTAGTAATGATATCGTCCTCGACGGGACATTAAAGCCTAATCTCCCTTCCTTCTTCGCCTGCTAGAACAACTTAACAACTGGTCGTCAACGGGATATCAAAAACTACGGAATGTTGAAGCAAAATCATTAATGGGTGTCAGTTTTGTTCTCAATGAAAAAAATCTGTGCGAAAATTCCTCTAAATCCGTGACCCACAATTGCCATCCACATCTTCGGAAATATTGCTTGTAACGGAAATAGGTTTAATAATAATAGTACCACGGAGTTCTTATGGTGTACGATATAGGTGGCTGTTTCGTTGCGTACTTTGCGATGATTCGCCATCCGTCTTCATTTGGGAACGTCAGTGTTCGCCACGGAACTAGTTTTAAAATTGACTTTCCTGTGGACGTAAAGCTTACAGCCAGGCGACACGCATTTTAATCGACGTATTGAGGTATCTGGAACGTATCACTAGAATACAGAGCTACTTAACACGACAAAATCAAATGTAAAAAAAGTATTGCGCAATCATCGATTTTTATTATAATTATTTTGGCACTTGTTCATCTTAGTTTAACTCTGTACGGAGGAGTTGTGTAGGTCCCGTTGTCGTATATCACCAACACGTGATTTCATGGTCTTAAGCTGCATGCGGGGGCAACCGAAAAAAAAACATGGCTGAGGTCTTCTTCGGAGTCGCAGGTATCGTGGGGAAATGGGACTGTACTGAGTCGATATGCTGACAGAACCTACAATTATTAAATCACATTGTGACACTTCTCTGTTTCTGCTACAGTTGATTTTTTTTCCACTCCAGGGATGTTTTGCTGGATTAGGGACCACAGATGCATAATCTCATCCCTTACTTTCAGGACAGACGCGCCCTTATTAATAATTTAGGAAGTCGCCCGATTCTGGCTTGAAGTTACTATATTGCTTCTAAGAAGCGGTACGCAAGATAATTGCTTCTGTTGTTACTGTAATAATTAATAGTTTCGGCATCGACCGCCAGTCTGATAGTATTATAATCGAGCTCTCCGAGTTTCCTTTTTCATAAGTGAATCCCTCCAGTAGCGCTGAGACTTCAGTTGTGGGGATGAATGCTATTGCTGGAAGTTTAAATCTGCCTCGTCATTGTGTCACACTATCGACATAATGCGCTACTTATCCCAGCAGACTTCTCCGAACCGTAACTATAAATCGATCTTGTGGGAAATTATTCAGATATATTTTCTGCAAGGTTTTTCTCATTTATTTATTTATTTATAGGCGGTAGGGGTATGTGTACGAAGTTTAGCTCTGCTGTGGTACTTAAGTACGGGATTTCGAATCAGCGCGGACTGTGGAAAAGCTGCAGAGCTTCTCTGCAGCTGCAGGAGGTCGTACTGTACAACCGATATAGAGGGAAATTTCCTGTTAATGCAAAACCTGTTAAGGTAACACTTCTTCTTGAGTTGTTGGATCTTTGCTGATACGATGCCTTGTGTAAAAATGGAGCCGTTTTAGCAGTAACCAGTAACCCCCTTAATTCCTTATTCTTTAAATACTCTAGGTCCCATGTTTAAACCAGATTCAAAAGTCTGATTAGTTTACAAATAAGCTGCTGTGTTAAATATTTGACGTTGGCATGTAAAATCCTCATGGTTAAAGACGCAAAACTATTTATATCGATTTAATTACTTTGGAATATTCACCCGTAGCCTAATGAGACAAAATCAGAACAGGAAAAAATTTGGAAAACGTTTGTGAAATTACGTTTAAAGTTTGTTGGAAATCGCGTAGTGCTCTCATTCTCAGTACTGTACTAATATAGACTGGGTAATTCGCGGGCTGTAATTTACGCTGCCTCAAGACACATACACAGTTTTAATACTTGACTTATTCAGTTGACCGTTTCACGTAAGCTTATACGTCTGAATTAGTAGGTTACAACAACATTTTAAATTATTAAATTCGGTTAATATTACATGAAATACTGAAAAACAAACTTTTCTTGCCCTTGGAAGCCGTTAGATAGGCAAGTTGCGGCTGGGACGGGTAACCGGTTTACCTGTTTAATAGCATAGATTTGTCGCCGACTCAGTAGTAATTTTCGCCATTATTGTTTGAGCTTCTGCTATATGTTGACAGAGAGGTTGGATGTGTGTATTGCGGGAGGGTGTAGCGGCAGGCGCTTCGTTGCAGCGGCCACATGCAGCCGCAGGCCTCGTCTGGCGGCCACCTGTTGCCGCGGGCGAAACAGCGTTGCGTAACCGCGACCGGCTGGCTCACTCACTCACCACCTCACCTCGCCTGCTCACTCCCTCACACCTCCTGCGCTCCCCTCCTTCCTCACTAGCCCCTGTGTTTCCGCTACTGTTCCGCACGAACAATTGACATTATTCATGGATTCGGTGGAGAACGCCTCATAGTGCCGCCAAGTATTCCGTGTAACATGATTGTATACCTCGCAGCATTGTTAACAGCAGTCCCGGATTTAGGGGGGAGGGGCAGACCGGGGTATCTGCTCCGAGCGGCAATTTCAGGGGGCGCCAAATTTATGTTCTTGAAGAAAAAAACCTTGTTTCACAAAGCGGCTAGCATCCATCTCATGTTGGTCAATCGATTATTCGTGTGATTTTGAAACGCAATCCAGTATATTTTCGAACATTTTTGAACACATTCTAAGTTGATTTTTGAACGAATCATAAGTTAATTTTTGAATGCGTTCATAGTGTACGTGATATCTCTGCCAGGGGAATCTCCGTCGCATCTAGAAATAAAATTCTTTCCTGCAGACAAAAGGGGACGGGGCTATACGAGCTGAGCCGAATAAACCCGAACGGATGAATACCAATCGCTGTTTGTTTATGTGGTTGATTGGGTGTGCGAACGATAAGCGTTGTTATAATTACTAGCGAAATCCAAAGATTCACACTACCAGAGTGAAAATAAACGACTAACAGGAATAAAAGGTAAGCAGCCGCTTAATTCTTTCTCGGAATGACGCGAAAAACGCGGTGTACTAATAACGTAATGACGCCTAACAGGAGAATAAACGCGGGATAACTGAACCAGTGATTCTGGCTGGGTTAGTGATGTTAACCGGAGAATAAGTTTTGACAATGGATGGATGGATTGTTTGGGGGGAAGAGACTAAACAGCGAGGTCATCGGTCTCATCGGATTATTGAAGGACGGGGAAGGAAGTCGGCCGTGCCCTTTTTAAAGAAACCATCGTGGCATTTGCGTGGAGCTATTTAGGGAAATCACGGAAAACCTAAATCAGGATGGCCGGACGCGGGATTGAATCGTCGTCCTCCAGAATGCGAGTCCAGTGCGCCAACCACTGTGACACCTCGCTCGGGTTTTGACAATGGCAGGAATAGTTACAGAATTAGTGATGACAAGATTGATTGGTAGAACGAGGATGGAGAAGAAACGGGGACATCACTCAGATTATATTGAAGCATATTACGACTCCAAATTTATATAAAAATTTCTTGGTACTACTTTTATATCTCATGCTTGAGGAACCGGAACGTATGAAATGTGAAACTATTTCCCAACATAAAACTTTTTGCTTACAGTAGGTCTAGTAGGCATTTGATATTGGTACTTTGTGAATTATATACTATCGTGTTATTTATGTAAATGAGGTACATTAAAATGGCCATTTGTCCCGAAACAATCTCGCTTATTTGGCGCGTGTTACAATTGGTGCAACATTAGGAAGACCTATTTCGTTTTATCTAAAAGACAGTGACAAAATCGACGCAATCAAATCGAGAAACCACGCCAGTTTTTGATACTATTCGTACTAACAGCTTCTTCGATATTAGGCAAGGACATTTTGATTTTTCATGTAGCAAAACGTTTGACGAACTTGGATGAGGTAATAGATTCTTTCGCAGAAAGGAAAGCACGACGTGTAAAGCTGTAGCAAGATTAGAGAGAAAAAAAATGCTGGGACCTAAGATTGAAGAAATGTGTACTGTCTTGCTTGTCTCTTGTCTTTACTGGTTTTATGTTTCCTATATTTAATTTAATGTCACAAAAAAGAGAAAGTTGTTAGCCAATAGACGTTAAAGAGTGCAAATTTCTGAAGAGTTCCTATTCTTCCTGTCAGAAATAATCCCTTCCAGCATTAAGTGTGAGATTTTTTTAAGGGGTGTAGGATGTCAAACCGACCGACTGGGAGGAGGAGAGGCACCGCAGGGCATTCTAATTTCCACTGTCGTGAATATAGGTTTGATGGCTTCCATTACAAAATATACACGTTAGAATTTCACAGAGGGAAATACAGCGACGTGCGGTAGAAGAATGCTGTGTGAGAGGCGTGGCACTGCACTTTGACACACCTAAGACCAAATAACATGTCTTACATTTCTGCGGACATATATGTTTTATATATCAAACTATACAGAAAGATGTGCGCTACAAAATAAACACGTTTTCGAAAAATCGATTCTTGCTTTTAATTTTTGACGTCCTATCTCAAACGCTCGAGGAGCTGGGGAGGGGGGGGGGGGGGGGGCTATCAGGCTTTTGTCCCGGTTCGGAAATATCGTAGATCCAGGGATGGTTAACAGTGAAACAGTCGCTGCACTCCTCTGTATGCACCATACCGTTGATCGCCACAGCAATTTAGCAACTTTTCATCAGTCGACTGCGAGAAACGAGGCCATATGGAATCCATGCGAGGGACTGCCTTATATGTGGGTTTCCCTTATTTCATAATTCTAAGCCAAAGTTGAAAGTTGTTTATCTCTGCTTTGGCTTCCTGTGAGACCCAGAATAATTTTATATTTAACATATTTTCAGGAGGAATATACTCCAGATTTAGTTTTTTGTGATTGTTTTTTTAGCATTTAATGTTGTCACCACAATTTTAATTTTGTGTGGCAGGTTCGAGTTGATGCACGTATGTTGCCGTAGTTATTTGAAGAGCAGGAGGCTTGCACAAATAGACTGGTGGGGAGAGCTGCATCAAGCCAGTCTTCGAAATGAAGGCTACAACAATAACAACTACTTATTGTTTTGTAAATTGAAGGTGGACAGGGAGAAATGAAAGGAAAGAGAAGGAATTAATGATATCAGCTGCATCGGGACCTAGACGGAATCAGCGGCGACGAGTAAAAATGTGTGCCGGATCGGAGCTCGAACCCAGGGTCTCCTGTTGCCACCGGGACACAGTGTTTATCGAACTGCGTGGACCATCTCGGCACGCTCCCCGGCTGACCCACACTCCTACCTAGCGCCACGTATCCGCAGTCCCCGTCCGTATAGTCCGTCTACATCTGCATCGATATGGATACTCTGCAAATCGCACTTAAGTACCTGGCAGAGGGTTCAGTGATCGTTTCTCCCTTTGTTCGCCGGCGTCAACAAAATATTTTCTCACTTTGAGGAGAAAGTTGGTGATTGAAAGTTCGTGACAAGATTCTGCCGCAACGAAAATCGCCTTTGTTTTAATGATGTCCACCCCAAACCCTGTATCACGTCAGTGACTTTCTCTCCCCTGTTTCGCGATAGTACAAAGTGTGCTGCTCTTTTCTGAACTTTCTCTCTGTACCCCGTTAATCATATCTGGTAAGGATCCCAGACCGCGCAGCAGTATTCTAAAAGAGGATGGACAAGCATAGTGTAGGCAGTCTCTTTAGTAGAATTGTTGCATTTTCTAAGTGTTCTGCCACTAAAATGCAGTTTCTGGTTTGCATTCCCCACAACATTTTTTGTGTCTTCTTTCCAATTTCAGTTGTTCGTAATTGTAATTCCTAGGTATTTATAGCTTTACTGCCTCTGGATCACGGGGTCGCTGGTTCGATTACCGGCCGGCTTGGGGATTTTTTCTGCCCGGGGACTGGATGTTTGTGTCATCATCATCATCATCATCATCATCATCATCATTCGTGACAATAGGTAGACGGGATTGTGTAAAAAATTAGACTGTGTCAAAAGTGGGACTTCGTTCGGGCGCTGATGACCGCGCAGTTAAGCGCCCCCACAAATCAAACATCATCATCATCCTAAGTATTTAGTTAAATTTACGGCCTTTTAGCATTCATGTGGATCACCTCACAATTTTCATTATTTATGATCAATTGCAAATTTTCGCACCATTTGTATACTTTTACTAAATCGTTTTGCAATGTGTTTTCATCTTCTGACCAGTTTACTAGACGATAAACGACAGAATCATTTGCAAACAACCTAAAACGGCTGCTCAGATTGTCTCCTAAATCATTTATACAGATAAGGAACAGCAGAGGGCTTATAGCATTACCTTGGGGAACGCCAGAAATCCCTTCTGTTTTACTCGGTGACTTTCCGTCAGTTACTACGAACTGTGACCTCCCTGACAGGTTATCACAAATATCAAATAAGCACGCAATTTCACTACAAGCCGCTTGTTTGGCACAGTGTCAAAAGGCTTCCAGAAATCCAGAAATACGGAATCTATTTGAAATACCTTGTCACTCAACATTTCCTGTGAGTAAAGAGCTAGTTGTGTTTCATCAGAACGATGTTTTCTAAATCAGTATTGACTGTGTGTCAATAGACCTTTCGCTAATAAGAAAAAAACCAACAACGTTGACGGATAGTAACAAGCGGACGCCCATGGTTCTTCACCCACGACTTCACATTTGGCCGCTCTAGCTCGTTTACTGTATTTAGCGCAGAACTGCGTACGATTTTGAAACCACTGGAGCAGATGTGTCACCAGGCAAAATGTTTTTCATCTGCTCTAATTCTCATTTTGCTTTATACCGGGGCATGTGGGAATCTGGAGAAATCAGTAAACAGACCAAGCAGCCATGAAGGCCTATATAGGACACGTAAGAAAACGTGCCATTGCCCATCTCGTTATTGACACACAAAAGTGTGGTGTCACCGCCAGACACCACACTTGCTAGGTGGTAGCTTTTAAATCGGCCGCGGTCCGTTAGTATACGTCGGACCCGCGTGTCGCCACTATCAGTAATTGCAGACCGAGCGCCGCCACACGGCAGGTCTAGAGAGACTTCCTAGCACTTGCCCCAGTGGTGCAACCGACTTTGCTAGCGATGGTTCACTGACAAAATACGCTCTCATTTGCCGAGACGATAGTTAGCATAGCCTTCAGCTACGTCATTTGCTACGACCTAGCAAGACGCCATTACCAGTTACTATTGATACTGAATCATGTACCGTCAAGAGCGACGTTCACCATTAATGGATTAAAGTTATGTATTCCACCAGCTACGTCCATTTTTTCTAAATTCTAATTTCCTTGTCCTATTCCAGACCTCACGACAGCCTGCGTGAGCTAAAACGCGTGCCTTTCGGCTTCCTCTAGTAACACGGTGTTGGCTCTCTTGTCAACCAAAACAAGACGTATGCTACTGTGAGAGGAGGAGTGGCTGGGAATGGGTAACAGCGAGCTGCAATTGATGAAGGCAACTATCCGACCGTGGCGCACGTGGATGAAATCATCCTGACCCGACTCCAAACACTCCATTGTCCATTAGCACAAGAAGTGACACTCTAGCGAGGTAACTCCCCCAGCCCGTTTTTCCTGTGACATACAAATCATTGCATGCCACGTTTGTTCGTAGTGCATTTTATATTTTGATGAGAGGGCTGAAGCAAATGTAAGAGGGGGCCTACCCTCCGTTTTACCTGACAACGAGATGAGTGTGGTAAAACTTATGAAACTCTGTTTGTCTGGAAACCAGCCTAAGATTTTAGGCTGCAGGCTGTAATACGTTACAGAGTATCTGACAAGTCATTTTCTTCGTCCAGCGATCAAATACTCAGTTATCATCGTAATCATTATCATTATCATCATCAATCTGCACGAATAGTTTCTTTTGCTATCTACTTGTGCTTCAGAGTATTTCATCGGAAAAGAGAAAGCTTGAAGGACTCTAGCAAATTTAATGCCAAAAGTCGTCCTCTTTCTGGCTGGCGAGAAAAATGTTGAATGCCACAAAAGTTTATTCCGTCTCCTACATGGATTTGCGATACAATCAGTGTTTCGTATTTTGTGATTGTGAAACTAAGCCTTGTTCGTTTACTTTGTCGGGTGTTTACCCTGCCTAATAAGATCGTCGGGCCCTTAGTCTCATCAGAACACATACTGATACTTTATTAGATGCAAATGCATGTTTCTACATAGCAGGTAATGGCTACACACGTTTGAAATAGTATTATGTAATTCTAACTAATTTGCTTAAGCAGATGGCAGAAGATAAAGGAATCTTACGACAAAAACGAAGCGACTGAGGGAGAAAAGAATCTTCTTCTTCCTCTACATCTACATCTACATTTATACTCCGCAAGTCACCCAACGGTGTGTGGCGGAGGGCACTTTACGTTTACCGTTTCTGCTACGGGGTCGGCATTGTTATATGGATTTTGGCAGTGTTCGTCGGAATTGGTGGCCCGATGCCCTTCCTTCGTAATGCCACCACTCCTCAGGGGACGATATTCTTGTACCACATTCGTCTGCATTGAGAATAAATTTGAGTTAAACAGTGAGAGCGCTTTCTAAACGTTTGTGTAGCGTCTCTCTGAAGCGGGACGTGGGTAGTAGCGTGATATTCACCTAGTTGGATGGGGGATGTGTTGTGGTCTTCAGTCCTGAGACTGGTTTGATGCAGCTCTCCATGCTACTCTATCCTGCGCAAGCTTCTTCATCTCCCAGTACCTACTGCAACCTACATCCTTCTGAATCTGCTTAGTGTATTCATCTCTTGGTCTCCCTCTACGATTTTTACCCTCCACGCTGCCCTCCAGTACCAAATTGGTGATCCCTTGATGCCTCAGAACATGTCCTACCAACCGATCCCTTCTTCTAGTCAAGTTGTGCCACAAACTCCTCTTCTCCCCAATTCTGTTCAATACCTCCTCATTAGTTATGTGATCTACCCATCTAATCTTCAGCATTCTTCTGTAGCACCACATTTCGAAAGCTTCTATTCTCTTCTTGTCTAAACTATTTATCGTCCATGCTTCACTTCCATACATGGCTACACTCCATACAAATACTTTCAGAAACGACTTCCTGACACTTAAATCTATACTCGATGTCAACAAATGTCTCTTCTTCAGAAACACTTTCCTTGCCATTGCTAGTCTACATTTTATATCCTCTCTACTTCGACCATCATCAGTTATTTTGCTCCCCAAATAGCAAAACTCCTTTACTACATTAAGTGTCTCATTTCCTAATCTAATTCCCTCAGCATCACCCGATTTAATTTGACTACATTCCATTATCCTCGTTTTGCTTTTGTTGATGTTCATCTTATACCCTCCTTTCAAGCTACTGTCCATTCCGTTCAACTGCTCTTCCAAGTCCTTTGCTGTCTCTGACAGAATTACAGTGTCATCGGCAAACCTCAAAGTTTTTATTTCTTCTCCATGGATTTTAATACCTACTCCGAACTTTTCTTTTGTTTCCTTTACTGCTTGCTCAATATACAGATTGAATATCATCGGGGAGAGGCTACAACCCTGTCTCACTCCCTTCCCAACCATTGCTTCCCTTTCATGCCCCTCGACTTTTTTATAACTGCCATCTGGTTTCTGTACAAATTGTAAATAGCCTCTCGCTACCTGTATTTTACCCCTGCCACCTTCAGAATTTGAAAGAGAGTATTCCAGTCAACATTATCAAACGTTTTCTCTAAGTCTACAAATGCTAGAAATGTAGGTTTGCCTTTCCTTAATCTAGCTTCTAAGATAAGTCGTAGGGTCAGTATTGCCTCACGTGTTCCAACATTTCTACGGAATCCAAACTGATCTTCCCCGAGGTCCGCTTGTACCAGTTTTTCCATTCGTCTGTAAAGAATTCGTGTTAGTATTTTGCAGCTGTGACTTCGGTAATTTTCATATCTGTCAACACCTGCTTTCTTTAGGATTGGAATTACTACATTCTTCTTGGGGGATAAACAGCCCAAAAACCACATCCAGGCAGGCTGGTTCACCAGCCCTCGTCGTTAATGGGCGAGACGGATTCGATCCGGGGAAGGTACACTTCCCAAAATTAACGCACTTAGCTATCCGACCGGCTCTATCGTAAAAAAGTATAGGCTTCATAAATCGATGCTTCAAGGTATCGATACTTATCTTTGATAGAAAGATTAAGTACATACAGACATTTTTCCACCACTGGCCCGTTATTTGGAAAGCAGTATAAAATGTGCCCGTTTACAATAGAAGGGCGTAACACGAACTGAAAAAAACCATGACTTTGCAATCTGTAAAAGTATTTAAAGTGAAATCTCACCCAAATCCAGCTTATCATAGTAGACCACCTTGCTAAGATATGATTTCCGACGAGAGCTTTTTAATTGCCGTAATTTTTAAAACTCGATTATCTAAAAAATGTTTTTTTATCTATCAGGAGCAGCTGGGACAATACACTGGATTGGTCAAATTATTATGTTGATAGTGAGAATTTTTTCATATTGTGAGGAAAGCTGAAGGCGTTATTGCTGTTGACATCGAGGAAGACAAGGCACTTGTCACAACTTAAGTAGGCACTTCGGATCATAGGCGATCCTGCAGCCGCGCATAGACGTTTTTGCCAGGAAATCCCAAGTACAGAATTCGGCAGGTGGAGTACCCCACGCGTCCCGCCTAGTGTCTACTACCCAAGTCTTGAGGCTGTGTGAAAGCTTTCTGCCGGCCGCTGTGGCCGAGCGGTTCTAGGCGCTTCAGTCCGGAACCGAGCTGCTGCTACGGTCGCATATTCGAATCCTGCCTCGGGCATAGATGTGTGTGATGTCCTTAGGTTAGTTAGGTTTAAGTAGTTCTAAGTCTAGGGGACTGATGACCTCAGATGTTAAGTCCCATAGTGTTTAGAGCCATTTGAATCATTTTTTTAAAGCTTTCTGCCGACACTGGACAGTAAACTAAAATAATGCCGGTGAGTCACTCCCATATATAAGAACTTTCACCCTCCTTGCAAAAGTGCCCACTTTTATTTATGAAATAAATATCTGAACTGATACATAACCGTGAAGCTATATGCATCGGTCATGTCACACATGTTTGAAGTATTCCCCGAAGACTTCAAATCTTTTAAACAGCTTTTACACTGATTTCATTACTATCTAGTTTATCGAAATAAGGGAAGTTTCAGTTTTAGTAGTGTCATTCTGTCTGTTCATATAGTAATTCTTGCATTTGAACCGCTTTAAACAACATTACGAAGAGAAACAAGTAATTCGAATTACGGAAACAATGGGGTTCCAAGTGAAAGAACTGGGAACGAAACACTGCCAAGATTAGTGTAGCGTCGCATGTGTCCTCGTACAGTCTCTCGGTCCGCTGTTGACCTGTTGGTGCTCGCGCGTTCGCTTGTTGAAAATGCTGGATCTGAGTCATACAGCCAAACCTTTGGGTAAATAATGAAAATTAAATTAATAGTTTCGAAGAAATTCGATACGATACCTGCTGTATGAGTAAAAGAATCTGTTGAGAGGTATCAAGTAAAGAAATATCGGTATCGGGATCGAAATACTGGTTACCCAGAAGTAAAGATACTTTTCCGTTTCCTACCTGTGAGGAATAACACGCAGTCGCTGTTGAAATTGCGTGTTATCGTTAAGCGTGTTCTCGGGGTGCTAATATCGCAGTACGACGTGTACTTATGCCCACTGCCGTGGTGATTTCGTCACTGGTGACTGGCGAGGCACCGGGAAACGCCGGCCCACAGCCATTTTACGTTTATGGTGGGGCGCTATATCTTTAGAATGGAAATGAGACCTGCCCGCATATGTTCAAAGGTCTCCGACCCCCAGTGCTTACAGTACAATAGGCTGTGTGCCACACACACACACACACACACACACACAGGGCCAGCGCGGCGGTCGGTAAGACCCATTGGTGACGACTTGGAAGTGTCAGCAGTCGGCGGCGCCGCACGGCGTGGGCTACATTGATAAGCTGGGCAGGCAGGCGGCTATCGCCAGCAGCCGCTGTCTCGGCCGTTTTGCTGTCACCTTTCCTTCCCTGAACTCAGCTCAACTGCCCATTATCAGGTAGGCGTTTCCTGGAACGGCTTTCACCCGTTTCCTGTGGCCATATTGCTGCAGAACTCCAACGGGGGCTGATAGCAGCACGTAGCCGTAAAAAGTTCTCGAATGTTTCTGTCGCGAATAGTAAAACAGTCTCAGCTGTCGTTCTTCTACAGAGAAAAGATTTTTTTTTTCAGCTGCCTCTTGACGACCAGCGGCGTGAGAACACATCTCCCCTTTTAGATAGACAGAATTTCTGTGCAACTTCCTCAAAAATAGTGCATTGCCACTCTGTGAACAAAATTTTTATTTCGTAAGTTTATTGCAAAAACAAGAGTAGAAATCGTTGTTTTTTGAAGGTAGCGATATCATACAGCTCTCCGTCACTGCAAGGAAGATGATATCAAAGTCGTGTTACTGCTACTGAAACGAATACGCGGAAGGTGGCAGTGTGATGCAGTGGGACGAAAAGATTTTTGGCCTCCCGAAACCCATCGTTTGTCGTGCTGTTCATACGGGGTGTAAAAAAACTACCTACACAAGGTGTTGGACTGTTTAGAGGAGGAAAAAAGAAACAATTTTTTCAGATATAAATATCACATGTGCACCGTTTCTCCACTCGGGTTACTTAAGGCTTTGGACGCTATTGATCTCCGGAGACGGTGTTCAAACTGTCGTGTGAAGAATATTGTTTTACAAATGTTGTTGAAAGTGCCGTACATTTACAATAATGCGCAACTCGCATCTGCGTGCTAATAATTATGTAACACGCTCAGAACAACCATGTGTTTTACGAATAATGGCTGCAGCTTCAGTCAAACGGCAACCGCTACTTCGGCGGAGTGGCTATCGGTGTCGCACACCCCTAACGCTTCTCGCCCCCATCCCCGCTGCAAAAAGAACTCAGCAGGAGTCAGATCGGGAAAACGTGGTGGGCCCGGTAAGCGACCCATCCTTCCCAATCCAACAACTGGGGAAAACATTGTCTAAATGTTGTCTGTCATCAACGGAAAAATGTGGTAGGACGCCGTCATGCATGAACCATAACGGTTTCTTGACTGCTAGCGGGACTTTCTCCAATATTTCGGGCCTACTTCACATAGAAAGATACGGTAATTTCCTCCACCGAACGTGTTAGGCAGGGAATACTGCCCAGTCGGATGGTCGTGAACAACACTTGCGCACATATTTATGGTAAATCCCTGTTGATAGTAAAACACACGAGTTCCCTAAAGATTTTCGAACTCACAGACATGGCTTCCGTGGCTGTTGAATATGCCTTCCCTTGTAAAGGCAACGTAAACAAAATATATATTTGGAAGTCAGGTTTGTTTACAATTTGGTATAGATACCATTGGCAGAATTCCACACGTTGGGAAAAATCATCAGCTGATAGGTCTTGTAACATCTGATATTTTAATATGCGCATGCCCGTGTGATGCAGGACGTTCCACACATTGGTATTGGATGTACTTAGTTCTTTGGCTATGGTTCGTGTGTTCGTGCTGTAACACAGCTTCCTCAAACTGGACTGCTCGCACACTGCTAGGTGTATCAGTCTCCCGTCAGATCCTGTTTCACGAGGAGGCCATTAAACGTTTGAAAGGTGACATCATTTGGTAACCTTTCACCTCGAAACAATTTTGGATACAGTCTTCTCAAATAACTACAAATTCGTATACGTAGTTTTTTTACATCCTGTGTAAGAGTTTAGATCTAAGCTGTAAAGGATATGGGAAAGACCGTACACATCGATCAGATTGTAATACAGTGTTGCGAGGCATGTGACCACGAAATAGAAAACCTACTAAAATCGGTCAGCATTGAAAAGATACATAGACCGAATGACGTAACCATGAGACTCTACAGAGATAATGGGAAAGGACTTGCTCCCTTTCTAGCAATTTATCTAGGTTGCTGGAGTAACGCAGAGTACTAAACGATTGGAAAAAGGGTCTGGTCATTTCCGTTTTCAAGATGGGTCGTTAGACATAACTGTAGGCCTGTATCGCTGAGGGCAATCTGTGGTAGAAGTATGCTCCATGTTTTATACCGACACATTACGACGTTTTTGGAGAACGAGAATTTCTTCTGTAAAAATCAGCACGGACTCTGTAAAAAGATATATTGTGAAAAAGAGCTCGCTCTGTTCAGTGAAATGCAGAGCGCGATAGACAGCGACGCCCACTTTGATGCCGTGTTCTTCGACTTCCGAAAGCCTTTAGACATACTTCCTCATTGTCTTGTAATGAACGAAACGCGAACTTCCCGATTATCGGACTAGATTTCCCGACTGGATTTACGAATTACTGCCAGGTGAAACTCAACGCGTCATTCTTAACGGGGACGAAATTGGTGAATGTAAAGGTGATTCCAGGATTACTCCAAGATGCGCTATAATAACGCTACTGTTTACCGCATATAAATATTTATTAAAAAGTACAGGGTGTACATAAATATTACTTATTGCACAAGAACTAAACATTGTACACATGTCATACATATCGCATTTTGAAGAGAAGCTCTGAAAGTTTTCTTTTACAAACATTCGATACGCGAACCATGAGTTCCCGGCAGACGTCAATACGGTAATCGAATTCTTGCCATACCAGTCTCAGCATGGCATCGTCGACTGTAGCAATCGCTTCCCGTATTCTCTCCCGGAGCTCTGCTGCATCACGTGGTAGAGGCGGTACATACACCAGATCTTTAACGTGTCCCCACAGAAAAAAGTCACACTGAAAGAGATATGGTGATCGGGGAGGCCATTTTATGGCCAGCTGTCCCCTTCTGTGGGGCGGCCGATCCATCGATGCGCCAGCTCCGTGTTCAGGTACCCACGAACTTCACGATGAAAATGGGGTGGAGTCCCATCCTGCTGAAAGATGAACGGAGAGTCCGATTGTATTTGAGGCATCAGCCATTGCTGCAACACGTCCAAGTAGGAGTATCCTAATGAATGTCTCTCGTACGCGTTCCACATTCTCTTCACCCACATTGGGACGTCCGCTTCTCTTTGCCGGCCACAAGTACCCCGCCGTTACGAATTTTTTGTGCCAGTGGTACATGGCCTTCCTTGTTCGTGGCTTCTTACCGCACTTCGTTCTAGACATCCGTTGAACAGCTGTAGCACACTTGTTTTGGTCGAAATCCAACACAGAGAAAGCTCCGCGCCATGTGTGCGACTAGCTCTGACTATCGGCAAATTCACAAACTACGCTGTGGTGGTATACATGAAAGAAAAAAAAAACTTTCAGGGTTTCTCTTCAAAATGACATGTATGACATCTGTACAGTGTTTGGTTCTTGTGCAATAAACAATTGAATGTGTTCCCGGACTTTATGTACGCCCTGTATGAGTTATCTAGTGGGTAAGTCGGAAACTCCAAGAGACGGATCACAGACAAAGCTATTGTCTATAAAAAGATTGCATCGCTAGAAGACGATAATGAAGTGCAAGAAAGACTGCGGAGGATCGTTGACTGACGCAGGGACTCGCAGTTGATCTTGAACGTAAATAAATGTGACGTATTGAGCATAAACAGGCGATAAGATCAATTACTGTTAGATTACGAACGCAATGAACATTTAAAACTAATTTTAGAAAAAGCAGATCCAATCTGAGATTAATTGGAAGAATCGTAAGCAAATGTAATTCATCCACGAGAGGTGTGCATTGCAAAATACTTATTCGACCGATTCTTGAGTGTATTCATCAGTCTGAGGCCTTTAGCAGGTTGGATTAACAGGGGGAGGGGGGGGGGGCGGGAAGGGCCAGGAAGAGAGAGAGGGGGGAGAGAAAGATCCAATTAAGAACTATACGACTGGCCATGGGATCGTTTAGTAAGCGTGAGAAGTGTTATGCAGATGTTCAACAAACTTCATTGGCAGATGCTACAAGACAGGCGTTGTGCAACATCGATAGAATTATTGCTGAAATTACGATACCATCCCATGAAGAGTAGGGAAACATATTATTTCTCACGAAATAGCCACGACGAGAAAAGAACACGAATTACAACTCTTGTTTGTCGATGGTCTTTCTTTCCATGCTCTATTCGCAAGTAGAACAGGGAAACCGGGAGGGGATAATGGGACCAGAAGTACCCTTGATGTCCTTGGCGTATAGGACTTCTGTAGTCAACAGTTGGAAATGCAGGCGTTAGTGCAAGTTTCTTTTTCATTCCAAGTGGTGAACATTTTATATTTTTGTAGTGCTGAATCTTCTTCCAAGTTGTAGCTTTGTGTGCGGCCCAATTTACAAAATGCAAATGGCTCTGAGCACTATGGGACTTAACATATGAGGTCATCAGTCCCCTAGAACTTAGAACTACTAAAACCTTACTAACCTAAAGACATCACACACATCCATGTCCGAGGCAGGATTCGAACCTGCGACCGGAGGGGTCGCGCGGTTCCAAACTGAAGCGCCTAGAACCGCTCGGCCACACCGGCCGGCCTAATTTACACTCCGCCTAATATTATTCCTCGAGTGTCCTCAGGGAAATAGAATTGTTTGTCCATTAAGGAGAGATAACGCATGCTTACTAGAAACACGGACTTCAACTTTTCTACATCGTCATATGCATCGTATTACAAGGAAAAACCAGCTTCAGTTTTTTTCCTTCAGTGAGTTATCTGGAAGGGAGGAGGTGGGGGTGGGGGGAGGGGGGTGGAGGGACGGGTGTGTCGTGGTGGCGCATAATTGGGGCGGATAAGGGGACCGTTGCTGCCCAAGGTCCGTAATAAATTGTAAATGGAATTGTGATCCAGTTAATAGAGTAATCTATTACGAGGATTAGATGCTCATTAATTTCGGACCCAAAGCTAACATCCTCCGAATCTGACAAAATATTTCGGCACTATGTCGACGGGATTTGGGGGCCATAACCAATTCACAAGAATTCAGCAGTTAAATGCACCAAGTTCTTTAAGGTCCTTAAAATAGACCAAGAAGTAACAGAAATGCAGACAGTTTTCAGCAGAGAGGTAACTGGGAATCATTTCGTAATATCATCTCCCAACTCAGGTAGACCTGCACTCCTTCTGCTCTTCGCCTTTTAAGTGTCACTGTACAGATTTATCAGATATTTTTAAGGAAAAAAATACACAGTTAAAAGAATTGTTGAGAAACGCAATCGTAAGCGAGGAGATGTTATGTTTTGTCGGGTTAAGTGCGTGAACGGGGAATAGAATGTAGGAAAGAGATGTTGGGAGAGGAAAGGTGTGAGCGTGGGACGTGAACCATGCCTCGATAGCTCAGCCGCTAAGATCGTTTCACCCCAATGGACAAGGCCTTGGTTCGAATCTTGCTCAAGTATGCAATTTTAATCTGTCAGTAAACTTCAGTTCCCTGTGGGCTTTGAACTCAAGACGTGAGGTGCTTCCGTACGTCGCAAGTGTAGACATACCGGTACCGTAATGTCAGGAAGTATTGTAATACATACTATCCTTTCTAATGAGCAAAAATCTTTCTTTTGGCACGATACTTGACCAAAATTACCGATCCGTAATTTTATTATAGTAAATACTGTATTTTCTAGGCGATAATAAAATATTTGAAAGCTCAGTACTGTGTTACGAGAGAGAGGTTCGAATCGTACTTGATAAGACTTTTGCTTTGAACAGCCCCTCGGCATTTTATAGGAAGCGCGCCGGGGGAAACTACGCCGGGATTTCTCTTGCACAGCATTTCGGCGACCCAGCGTTAGGTAAGTTCAAAGTATTTCATCGTTACGTAACACGTTTCTCGCTGCAAAGCCGTAACTCGCTGCCATGGCTCGGCAAGTTCTCCGCCGTTGCGCCCGGCTGCGTAATTCGTAATTGTCAGACCAGACTGCTGTGGAAAGCGCTTTGCTGTGTCATAAGAAATCCGTGTGGCTTTTGTGCGTTCGTGTTATCATGAAAAACTTGATTCTCTGTGTCTCTACACGATTACCCAGTCAGTTAATATCGACAGAGATAATTAGTTAATCGCTTAGTCTATGTTAAAATTGTAACACATAAGACATTATTTTTTTCTTATTTAAAATGTATTAATTTCCGATTATTGTGATTAATCGAAAACATTATAACCATAGTGTTCACGTAAATGTCAGCTGATAGCTGGTAGACAAGTTTAACCGATGATCACAGGCACATACTGTGCAGTGATTAAGTACGGGGTGCTTGATGTTTGCCGGTATGTCTGTCCCGATTTTTGAAGGCGCAGTTAACGGTATTGAAAACAATTCCTTTACCATTGAAAAATACATTTAGTGTATGTTCTAATAGAGAATATGAAGGTCATGTTGATGTATCAGAAAGACCGTGGGGAAATGCGAAGGGAAACTATCCAGCAGAAATGGGAACTGTTAGAAGACGGTCTGTTGGTTGGCAAGCAGGTATTCTAAAATATATTAATAACCGACACAGAAAAAGACGGCGAGATGGTAAAAAATGTACATCAGTTATCGGAGAACTGAGCGGTAACTAATTTGTTCCTATAAAGCATGGAATGCGATTTCCATAGCTAAAAACGTGTTCAAAAATGCCCTGAAATACAGATATCTACGTTGCGTTTCCCTTCTGCTGATACCTGAGCTTTGAACGTAGTAATCCCTGTAAATTTACCAAACATAAAAAATTGGAAGCACCAAGCTAAATACAGTTACGAAGTAGCAGGGCCTGTGTTATTCAGAAGTACGATGCGCAGGAACATTGCATGTTATAGTGACTGTGACTTGACGGCCGTTTGTGGTGTCGAATATAGATTTTAAATGTCATTCAGTCACTCCTTCATGACAGTTATGTCGAAATACAAAATATTTCGTGTTAATTCCCCAATACGAGGTCCTAGATTCTCGATAAATATTGTGTTTCTGGACGGGAATATATAACGTACGTGTGCAGTTGTGACACAAGGACGACGACATGTGGAAATTGGGTCTGGTTGTGATTCGTGCACGGATAGGCGAAGCGGTTAAGGCGACCGTTCGTGTAAAGCGGGAAATCCGGGTTGGCGTTCCCGTCCAGCACAAATTTTCTCTGTCGTTATTCCAATATACAGCCAATAGTGGTTCATACTCGCAGTTGCGAATACATTTCCTAAAAATACTGGTAGTGACAGAGAAGTTCAACAAAGAAAGCTGCGACCAGTGTCTTATGGTGCGTCAAACGCGTACTGCAAGTTCAGTTTGTGGAACGAGGTGCAAGAATGAGTACAGAAGTGTTAACAAAAAAACGTTTAAAAAAAGCTACGAAGCACAGTCCAAGACGAATGACGAGGCGCTTTGTGTCCTTTTCTGTCTCTCGTAATTACAGTGAAATCAGGAAACGTCGAAGTTTTTATTTCTTGTTCCTGAACTTCAGTTCCCAATTCAAATTTGTTTGTGGTTTCGTCCACAGCTTGATCAACGTGCATGTTGAATTATTTGGGATGGCTACGTCTACATGATAACTCTGCAGTTCACGATTAAGTGCCTGGCAAAGGATTCATTCAACCACCTTCAAGCGACTTCTCTACCGCTTCACTCTGGGAACAACGCGCGGGAAAAACGAGCATTTAAACCTTTCCGTGCGAGCTCTGATTTCTCGTATTTCAGTATGATATCATCATTTCTCTCTATGTACCTAGACACCAACAAAATATTTTCACACTCTGAGGAGAAAGTTGAAATTTTTCGAGAAGGTCCTGCCACAACGAAAAACGCCTTTGTTTTAACGATTGCCACCCCCAATTCGTATATTAAATCCGTGACACTCTCTCCCCTATTTCGCGAAAATACAAAGCGAGATGACCTTCGTTGAACTTTTTCGATGTCTGCCGTCAAGCCTATCTGTTACGGATCCCACGCCGCATTGTAGTACTCCGGAAGACGACGGACAAGCGTGGTGTAGACAATCTCATTAGTGGACCTGTTCCATTTTCTACGTGTTCTCCCAATACATCTTAGTATTTGGTTTGCTTTGTCCAAAACATTATCTTTGTAGTCCCTCCAATTTAAGTTATTCATAATTGTAATCCCTTAGTATTCGGTTGAATTTACTGCCTTCAGATTTTTGTGATTTATCATGTAACCGAAGTTTAGCGAATTTCTTTTATTTCTCACGTGAATGAGTTTAGACATTTCATTATTTAGAGTCAGTTTTCCCTTTTCGCGCAATACAGATATTTTGTCTAAATCATTTTGCAGTTCATTTTTGTCACCTGATGACTTCACAAGACGATAAATGTCAGCATCATCTGCAAACAATCTTATGGGACTGCTCAAATTATCTCTTGAACCGGTTATGTAGATCAGGGACAGCAGAGGACCTATAACACTACTTTGGGGAACTTCTGATATTACTTAATTTTTACTCGTTGACTTCCCGCCAGTTATTACGCATTGTAACCTTTGACAGGAAATCACGAACTCAGTCTTACATTCAGACGATACTCCATAAGCACGAAATTTGACTAGAAGTCGTGTGTGAGGAACGGTGTAAAAAGCCGTTTGGAAAAACTTGGAATCAATTTTACAACCCCTCTCAGAAGCTCACAAATTACTTCGTGAGAATAAACAGCTAATTACATACATTTCACAACAATGATATTTTTCTGAATCGTGTTGGCTATTTGTCAATAAATCATTTTCTTCGAGATAATACATAATGTTCGAACACAGTATATGTACAAAAGCCTATCGCAAATCGATGTTTGTGATACAGGTGTGTAACTCAGCGGATTTCTCTGTTTCCTTTCTTTGGTAGTGGTGTGACTTATGCAACTTTCCAGTCTTTGGGTACGGATTTTTGTACGAGCAAGCGGTTATATATGACTGCTAACTGTAGAGCTATCGTATCAGGATACTCTGAAAGGAACCTGACTGGTATACAGTCAGCACCAGCGGCTTGGTTCTTTTAATTGCTTTAAACTGCTTCGCTATACTGAGGATATCTACGTCTAAGTTACTCATGTTGACAGTTGTTAGTGATTTGAATTCTGGAATATTTTCTTTATCTTCTTTTGTGAAGGAATTTCGGAAAACCGTGTTTAGTAACTTTGATTTAGTGGGAGTGTCATCAGTAATATCACTATTGTTATTGCGCGCTGAAGGTATTGACTACGTCGTGCCCCTGGCGTACTATACATACGACCAGAATCTCTTTGGGTTTTCTGCCAGATTTCGAGAATGTCGGAAAATATTAAAAGCCTCTCGCACTGAAGTATGGGCTAAATTGCGAACTTACGTAAAAATATGTCAGTCTTTGGGATTTTGCGTTCTTTTAAATTTGGCAATTTCGTTGCTTCTGCAGCAGTATTCTGACATGTTTTGTGTACCATCGGGGATGAGTACCACCTCTTATTAATTTATTTGACATATGTCTCTCAATTCCCGTCGAGACGGTTTCTTTGAATTATAGTCACGTTTGGTCTACGCTTGCGCAGTCAGATGGAAGGAGAGAAGACTGTCACTTAGGAAGGCGTCAAGCAAATTTTTATATCTTTTTTTAAATAGACGTATTTTTCTTTCCTTTCTTGTCCTTGGACTCTTATCAGTGCAGTCTGGTGCCTACAACTTGTAGATAACTTTTAGCTGATGGTATCTTATCCCTGATATCTCAGCAGTTTCGTAGAATGAGTTATCATTTTCCCAGTAACCGAATCGAATCGGCGTCGTATGTGCGTGGAATTTGATCAGGTGGGACATGGAGAAGTGCAGTCACGTCGACGACGTAGGCGGTCGGCGCGAGGCGACGCTTATCGCGCTGTGAGCAGCTGTTGGCAGCCCGCGGGCACGGCAGGCAGGTAGCGCGGCAGGTAGCGCCGTGGCCGCCAGAGGGCAGTGGCGGCGCCGTCACGTCATGGCTGGTGCTGACCCACAGCTGGGCCGCCAGCAGCCAGCCAGTCAGCGGCGCGCCGTGTCTGCAGGTAGCGTGGTGCGCGGTCGCGGCTGTGGGCTTGCGCGTGCCCTCAGTGTGTACGTGTTTGTTCTTCTGTGAATCTGACGCAGTGTTTCGAGAATGTAATTCTCCAGGCGGACCAGGCAGTTTCTTTCGTAGGTCTCCACACCGAAACTAACAACTGCGGTGATTCTGCTGTAGAAGTGCCCTCCATATGTACTTCACCACAAAGTATTCAGCTACAGAGGCAGTCCAACACTGTAACAGTATCGCCGGAATGTGGTCAATAGATCCAGTGTGCTAAGGTTTGCGAGGTTATTACTGGTGCCGATTACCCAGCTGTGTACAAGGAACCTATTATCCGTTCCGTCAACGTTTATACTGCAGAATTAGCAAAGGAAAATACCTGTAAACAGGAATAGGAGCTGACCACTCAGAGTGGAGACCAGGCGTGGTAGTGTGTGGTGTGGACGAGAGTGATGGTCGCGTCACAACAATGAGGGGCACGTCGGAGTCTAACGGCAGCAGCAACGGAGTGTCGAGCCGGCAGCAGCAGTGGAGCCCGTCCGGCGGCGGCGGAGGCGGCAACCTGCGCTTCTGGCAGTCGCAGCACGCGCATGCCCCGCCGCTGCCGCCCCCCAACAGGAACGGCGCCGGCGCCGGAGGCGGACCTTTGGTGAGCGACACCCACACAGCGTGCTCTGGTCAGGGCGCCTTGCGTCTACTTCTGTGCTCCGCAAGCCATTGTACGATGTCTGACGGAGGGTGTATGTTGTACGAGGGTCATAATCCCCCTGCCACCCACCCCCTGCCACCTCTCTCCCCAACTGATTCCATACAGGGATATTGCGCGGGAAGAAAGACTCGGTACATCTGCGCAAGTAAGTGAGGCTGTCATCAGCCCCAAGGTTGGTTCCAACCGCAGTGATGCACAAGACTTGGTCTACATCTACAGCTATACTCCGCATGCCACCTTTCGACCTATGGCGGAGGGTGCTTTGTGTATGTCAGTTCCCCCTTTTCCTTTTCCAGTCGCGACTGGTTCTCGGGAAGTGACTGTTGATGAGCCTAAGTATGAACTCGAAGCGCTTCAGCTTCATGGACACTCTGCAATGCACACAAAGAAGGAAGCAATATACATAGTGTTCGGAAATTTCCGTTACATACTTGTAGAGGGAGTGAGTACATAATAGGCTATTTTGAATAGGAACCCATGTCCAGAAACGTTATCCAACGACGCTGCGGAGTGTCAAACTTTTAGGCCCCGTAACCTGTAAATGTATGCATATACAAGATAATTCTCTGATGATGTTACAAACTGTCTAGGATGATGGAGAAAGCTGACTGTATCAATTTGAGATAAGGGTCCCTGTACCGGAAACGAACGCTTCAGCAGTTATCATCGAAAGCTATTCTGATATCTTTGATAGTGGAATAAATGTACCGGTAATGTTGCTAAGATTTTACGGTAGGCAGTTTTCAGAGCTGTTAGTATGGACCAAAATAAGAGAAAAATCTAGTATAGATGGGCTCTAAAATTCATACTTAAAGAGCTATGCGCATTTTTTCAATGAACGAGATGTTTCACAGTTGCGAAGAGGAATAAGTGTTCGTAGCTCCTCATGTATGCGTCTTAGAACCCATGGTTACTGCACATTTTTTCCTTGTTTCGGTCCATACTATCACCTCTGAAAATTCCTTACCCAATCTTGCCAACATCAGTATCAGTACATGTATTCCACTGTCAGAGGTATCAGAACGGTTTTTTCTTCTAAATTTCGACTCGTTAGTTTCCGGTACATGTATCCTAACTTCAGATTGATACATTTAACCTTATCCATCATCCTAGATAGTTGGTAACGTCACCAGGGAATAACCCAAATCGCCGGCGCCTATAACTTCGTTAGTTTACATTTCTCGCCATGGTACCCTGTTCAAAATATTATGTACTCAATCCCCTCCACAAGTCCTCTAGTTTGTAATCCGGAATTTACGAACACCCTGTGTATTGACTGACTCTAGGAACGAACGTTCTCAGTACGCGGTCGGTAGACCACACCCCCATCCTACAAAAAATCCGAGCTTGTGTACCACTCTAATGACGTCACTGGCGACAGAATTTTAATCTTCCATCTGTCCTTCACACCGTCATACAGAACGCCCCTCTTGCAGCGCCTGCCACTGGAGTTGACTGAGCATCTCCGCGACGCGCTTTCGCCCTTACTAAATGAACCTGTAACGAAAGGCGCTGCTCTTCTTCGGATATTCTCTATTTCCTCCATCAATCTTATCTTGTATCGATGCCAGTCGGACTAGCAGTGTTAAAGTTTTGGTCGAAAAAGGGTTTTTAAGCTAGCTCCTTTGTGGAAGGAATACATTTTCTGAAGATTCTTCCAGTGAATCTGTCTTGCATCTGCCTTGCCAGCGCTTAGTTTTATGGGATGGTTCCACTTTAAATCGTTCCCTACGCATACTCCTAAATATTTTATGAAAGTAACTGTTCCCAGTGATTGCTCTGCAGTGTTGTGTAATCATACAGTCACCAGTTTTCTATCTGTTACGCAGTACGTTACATTTGCGTATGTCGAGGGTAAGCTACCAATCCCTCCACCGACTGTCGATCCACTGCAGGTCTTCCTGCATTTCTCTGCAATTTTCTAGTGTTGTGACTTCCATACAACAGTAATATTCGCGAAAAGCCTCGTGGAACGTCTGACATTATCTAGTAGTTCATTTATATACATACTGTGAGCTTCCAACGGATTTCACCAGCCAGTTACAATGGGGGCCGGCCGCTGTGGCCGTGCGGTTCTAAGCGCGTCAGTTTGGAACCGCGTGACCGCTACGGTCGCAGGTTCGAATCCTGCCTCGGGCATGGATGTGTGTGATGTCCTTAGATTAGTTAGGTTTAAGTAGTTCTAAGTTCTAGGGGACTGATGACCTCAGAAGTTCAGTCCCATAGTACTCAGAGCCCAGTTACAATGGGCCAATAGCAGAAAGTGGACCCTGAACCGCGATGGTTCTTGTCGTCCCCAGAAGTGAAAGATATGACGACAAATATAGGACCGTCAGGTATCGAACGTCGGATCTGTAGATTTCTAGTCCGGTATTTTCACACTGAACTACGGAACCACAAATATGGGTCCAAATTTATCCAATTTTAGCGTCTTGATCTTAACGCGAGATACACGTTCGTTGAATTAATACGGCCCTTGAATCGTTTCGGAACTTCAGCCATTGTAAGTTTGCCACTACAAGCTTTCCGCAGTGCATACCATCCCTCTTATAACGTCGCCCACTGCAGTTAGTTAAACATTTCCGTCGTACGTCACGGTCACACTCACTAGACAAACATGGGACAAATCGTTCAGCGTTACTTCTTTCTCCGGACCGAGATTATTCTCACGAACTCGATTTATAAGCGACCCCTTTCGTGCCTGAATTGCACATCTTCAGAATTGTTCCAATAAATCCGATTGTGGCATTTGCCTTCCTTTCTCAGGCTTAGATTTATGAAATCATTTAGTCTTAAATCGTTCCGATCAGAATCTCGTAGATACTTGAAGATTGTGACTAGCTCCGGTGATCGCCGATCGCGTGCAACGACAACGGGCCTATTCGTCCAATTACGCTCTTCACATTGCAAGTCTTTATGTTTACAGTCAGCTGGTTATCTTAACACCAAGTGCTGATAACCTCCACCATTGCAAATTCGCTATTTGTGTCTTCGTTTTTGTATATCAAACATGTTTCATCCCAGATGTGCAGCCTTCATGATGCTCTTTTTTTTTTTTCTTTCATAACCTGGAATTTTGTTCGAGTGACGAAAAGTTACATATTTTGGCTTAAAACGAATATGCAGTTTATAAGAGAAATGCAGCTCTTCCATTGACAGGCAACGACAATGTACACTTGCCCTCTTCTTTTCGTCTGCTAGTTGTCATTCTTGACAGTCTATACCTCTACCAGTCTGAAAGCAACTTGATGTTCTATCGAAAGATGAACTACAAGTTACACGCCGATACAAGTGTTTGTGCCTCGCGTAGTGCATACCTATATTTGAATCCGTTTATCTTGTACCTGGATATGTGAAAGGTAACGACCATCCCAACCAGTTGCACAACGAGACGAAGACTGCCCGTGTAGTGAAAACACTCTTCTGAGGATTATCAGCCACCACAACCGTCCTGGAATGTCCCCCCCCCCCCCCCCCCATTTGTGTTCCTGCCACTTTGTATGGATCTTCGATACGACGTAGTTCGGAAACTAAGTCTTTCTTACTGTCTATTCATCGGACTTCATGTGTGTATGTGCCCTCGAAAGACCCCATGAATTTCCTCATTTAATTACAATGAGCTTATGTTGCGTTTAATGCTTCTCAGTGAAACTGCTTTCTTTGGTTTAGTGCGCCGGTTGTTAAAAGTGGATACTACTGCGTTAGTTGTAATGTGACACTTTTGCTAAGGCATAATCTTTTTGCTGGTTATTCAGTCACGGAAGACGTGGAGAAAAATGTCTCCCTGCCATCTGAAGAAGTGCTAGGAGTCTTGTTCTTTTAAGGCTTGTCGAATCCAGTGGAATATACCTGTATACCTCTCATTGGACTGTTCGGCTGGCAGACAATATTCTTATAGCACTTCTTTGTACATACTTCTGAAAATGGAATTTAATCTTATCACGCGAGTATTTTCCGATAGTTAAGAGAACTCGATAACGCCAAGAGTGTTTAATTGCTTTTGAGATCGTCTGGAAGTTTACTGAAAATGGCAAATGTGATTGGGTAGTTTGTATGTTTCACTCGTTAGAGGGAGCGTAGTTTCAACGCTTCTGTTGTCATCCTGAAGAAGACTCCACGTGTGGCACCTTTTACCTTCCTGGTCAGTGGAGGTATGGCATAGATAAGTATGCACGGACGTGAAGGGGCGTAAAGAGCCCATTATGTAGTACACGGTAAGGTGTGAAGGAAGGCTGTTCCAGCAGATGCCACACAGAAGCTAGCAGAGTTAGCTAAGTGCATCCATCAACACTGGAAAATATTCGTACTGCTTGTTTCTGCCATCTCCTCACCATCGTCCCAGGTGTAAGCTTCACTACTGTTCAACACCAGTTGGTCAGTGTTCAACACCAGTTGGTCTTAAATAATGAAGAAAAATGTGTGTTACCAGTTTACCGACCTATGATAAGGGATTCTTCCACATAACCGACAATACCCTATTGTTGCTCGGTACTGTGTGTCTGATGGTGTAAGCGTTAACGGATTCTTAAACAGTTGCATTCTGAAGTAAACAGTATACTCTTTTCCGTCTTCGGACCGTAAAGCCCGCTCAGCTTCTGCAGGTCTTCATATTTTTATCCAGATATATTCAGAATTTTCAGCTCACTGATTCGTCTGTATGTAATTTCGTTCACATTTCCGTAAAGAAAATAACTGGAGAGAACAGCATATATGTCTTTAGAAGGGCCGTAAGCTGTTTGACTCTGGAGGAATGCGGTTAGTCCTTCGTGCAACAAGATGGATTGACCTCGGACGTATTTGGTCAGTCAGTTGCGTGTACGTTTTGCAGTGTTCGTGTGGACTCTCTGGTAACGATTTAAACTGTACGGTCTAAAAACCATTAAACTCAAGAGGATAAGAAAGAATGTTTGAGTTAATGATATTATCTGTTAGTCGAGTTTTTGTACTCTTGTCTAATTTGGTTAAACTTTGCTTGATTGGTTCTGATCTTGCAATATTATGTTTCAGTCACCATATTAATTACAAGTGGCCCATACATTTTGGCTTTCATTGCCTTCGGTGGGATGAGCGTCAAATTTTCTTCGATATCATTAGGATATACCAGGACGGGGATAGGTGCAACTATCGTCCGTGCCCTGTTCGAAGAGTGTCTCGTAGCTGAGCCCCGGAGTAATTTTCAGAAATTACTGGAAGCGTAAATCGGTATGACAAGATGAGTATTCGAACTCTTCTCCTCCCGAAAATGAGCTAAATATCGTGGCCACCTAAACATCTCCCGCGTTTTTGTAAGCCTTACACCTGTCGCGTTTTATTGTTTTCTAGACCTTGTTTTGTAATTATTGTTGCTGAAGATCTCCCTGTACCTTATCATTTGCCCTGTAGGACATTACACTGTATTACCACCCTGCAGGGAGCCATATGAGTATCGGGAGCTGCCCATTTCTTCCAAAAAACGTCAAAATATTATGCCACTCGGCCGTGCCTTACTGTCAATTCAAGGATCTGCTGATGGCAGTTATTATTTTTCACCGACGAAACTCAAGGTCGTAGGTGGTGTTGCGGGCTGTAGCTACTGTCTGCGGCCAGGAATATTCCACAACACAGTTCGCACGCGGAAAATGAGTCAAATGGACGGTGATCTACTGTCTGGGGTAACACGCTGCGCCCTTCCGTGCTGAAGAAAGATGATGTAATAAAAGCATTTGATAGTTACTTCAGTCATTGTTGATTTATTGATGAGCTGATTTTCGTTTTCTAGCCTCTAAACCTGAACAACAGTAAACGTAAAGTTAAAGATATAATAAGAGATACTGGCTACAGAGGAGGGATCACACCCACTCAAGGCAACTTGAGCGCAAGGCACGTCACAGCAGCAGTACATCCAGGCCTGTTTGTAAGTGCAATCATCTCACTTGTTGGATGCTGCCGTGTGCGTCTGAAGAGCGTACGAGATCAACAGAAAAATAAGCCTTAACCTGCAGAATGAACGAGATAATCTCTTACCGCAACCCAGTCTCTTCCAATTTAATCTTCTGAACAAACTCCTTATTTGTTCCCGTATAGGGATTATCATATATTCCTGGAGTCATCATTTAAAGCCAGTTCTTGAAATTTCGTTAGCAGACTTTCTACGGGTAATTTGCGTTTATCTTCAAGTCTCTGCCAGTGTCAGACAAACCTGCGACCATTCGTGCAGCCCTTCTGTGCCCTGCCAGTCCTATTTCGTATGGGTCCCATACACTTGTGAACAGTCTTCCAGGATGGGTTTCCCGAAAGATTTATAAGCAATCTCCTTTATAGACTGATTGCATTTCGCTAGTATTGCACCAATAAGCTGAAGTCTGCTACCTGCTTTACCCACGGCTGAGTGTATGTGACCGTTCCACTTAATGTCGCTATTAAGTGTTACACCCAGGTATTAGCTAATTGTTAACAGAGGGGCTAACTTAGCTGCGAATTGGGCATAGAATCTAATAGGGATTGAATGTATGGAATCTATACCACAGGAAATAAAAGCACAAGAGTTTCCATAGATCACAGAATCAGCAACGATAATGAGACAAACATAAGACTGAAAATGAGTATAAGGTGAGTCAGCATTGTTGGATCCAACGACACTTTTCAGTTAGTGAAGTCACAATGTTTACGTAACAACATGAAACGGCAAGGGTCCATTAAAAATACAATATTGGTTCATACTACGCACACTCTCCATGCATCACATCACACAGCGCTGAAGAGACGCCAAATATGCACACACTTCACCTTACGTATCTGCATTTCCTGCAATCAAATTCGTTTCTTTCGCCTTATAATTACCTTGGTCTCGAGTATGTGTGCATTAAGCACGCGGGAAACGGCTGACAAATACAGAAAGGAAGGGTTCAATTTGGCACTTTCAAATAACACACTTAATGTTCCGAGGTTGCTTGACACACACACACACAAAACACACACACACACACACACACAAGGATGTGGACAAAGAAAGTGCGTGGTGCAACTGGAAAAGAACATTTTTCTTCAAAATTATATTATTTTCTGTTGTCTCTGGTTCCAGTTGAACATAATTTTTATGTATCTATATGCAAAATGTGACCCCGAATTACGCGAATTCGACTTTTATGGTTATCACTCTGTCGCACCAATTGCTTAAGTCCGGAGTATTGTTTAATTTACAAATCCAGAGATCTGGATTTCAATCCTCGATGGATCCTAAATTTCTTAAATGTCAATCTATCGCATCTTCCATTTCTGACAATAGCTTGTTAATAAGAAATAACGGCGAGTTGCATCATGGTTCGGAGTCGACGTTAAACTGTAGCTCCCCTTATAATCGTTTGAGTAAATCAGTTCAGGTCGGAAGCCGGCGAGAGCGTACCACTTGCAATAAGACCATGCTTAGTTCAGCAGTGTGGCGATGAAACCAGCGTCCGGGTCGATGACGACTTACATTTCCGTATTAGTAAGTCACAGAGCAATATTTTGAACAAGGTTTCAAAAATTATACGTGTTCAGACAACAGGTTTCGACCGAGATTTTTCGGGAAGTTTCTCTTGCTTGTCACGTTTATGCCGTAACTGGAATCACGTTTCAGATATTTCCAGTTGGGTACGCCTTTGCCCTACTCCCAGACTGATGACATTTGGCCGAAAAGAACGAAGTTAGGCAACAGCCAGCCTGACAGTCCTGTCCTCATAAAAAGAAAAAGAAAAAGAACCCATGCACATTATAAAAAAGTGTGTGTACCATATGTCCTCCTGAACTCCTGGATCGATTTCAGCCAATCTTGGTACATATATCCCTTACTGTCAGACAACTGTCTCTGTGGGGATATGATCCAGTTCAAGAGATATGACGTCATAAACATTGAGATCCGTGAAAAAATGACGCATTATGCATGAAGTTCTAATACGTTTGTTATTTACTACTAAGACACTCCTACAGTCGAGGCAACTTGAGGATATCCCTGACTCCTGGCAGCGTTTTTAACAGTTTTCAGCTGCGAAGCGGAACCAGCTGTAGCCGAAAACAGTAGTCGTCTACAGAGATCGAAGAGGCGTCACTTTAGAGACGTTGTAGACACGCGAAGCAGCTACGCCCAGCTACTTGGACATGTAACTGGAAATATTGTTTATAATCAGGTTCTGAATTAAACAGGCATTGCGTTTCTACATTTATGCATATTTTTTGTACGACTGTTTCATAATTTCAAAAGTGTTTTCTCGACTTCATAGAAATGAAGTTTTTTTTGTTGCACTATATCTACAGTTAATTATTTTCGTTTCTAATAGAAAATTAGCAGTATAAATTCCAGGGCAGTGCTGGTTTTGTCAGCTAGTATTTTTAAAAAAAGTGAACTATTAAGAAGAGAGCAGCTCTGATAACTGCCCTAAAAGTAACGTGTAATTCAAGGCGGAATTTAAAGTGAAAGGTATGATATTAGGATTTTCATTTTACTACTGTAAAAGTCATCGTAGTTAAAGTGGCGGGTTAGTGACAGAAAGAGTTGGTCTGATGCAGACGCCAGTATGCACAATGGCGTTTATAAACAGAACGGACCCGAGCGGAGACTGTGACGAGTGTGGGACAGGCGGAGTTTGTGTGTGCTCTGCGGCCGACCAGGCTTGCCGCACGGCGTCCTCGTTGGCCGTGGGCGCATGCCAGCACGATGTGGCACGCATTTCCTTAGGCGACCGTTGCGAGGCCCTGGGCTCTGGTGTCCAGGCCGGCGGCCCCGTGTGGCGTGAGACGGGCCAACGTCCCAACGTCGCTCCGACTTGCCATCTGACGACAACCTGGCTACCAGAGGCTTTATAATTCTGCGCTGCTTTCCAGATGATGCCGCGACCTCGTGATGAAACGGACGAGAGATGCCGAATAGGCTTACGCACGAAACGTGT
Organism: Schistocerca serialis cubense; assembly: GCF_023864345.2. Classification (NCBI taxonomy): domain Eukaryota; kingdom Metazoa; phylum Arthropoda; class Insecta; order Orthoptera; family Acrididae; genus Schistocerca; species Schistocerca serialis. Next base: position 245,462,945 of record NC_064639.1, on the reverse strand, counting down.
TTGCCTTGCACTGTAGTGTTCTGTGTCATATAAACGAACTAAGGAAGATACGTAACCTTCAGTGATGTTTATTTCTTTATCTCGCTTTTATTTTCAATGTCTTTGAGTTCAATGTGTGTGTATGGTGGTTGTTTTTTTTTTTTTCCAAAGGCAAAGGAAATTTTTCTGTGGCTAAACGTTTTCTATGGAAATATACTGTAGTGTTTCGCGACTGGTGTTTCTAACAAACAAAAATTCACAGCAAATCAAAAGTATAAAAAGGAAAGCTCTTGGTGTATGACTGCGAACTCCATGTGAACGCTTGCCTGTCGTGGACAGTGTTCCTCATCCGTCCCTGAAGGATCAAGCCAGTGAATACACAGGCAGACGTAGTCCCACGAGTTACAGCAAAGCACGCTGAAGTTGGCTCAATGAAAGGGTCACCTAATTTACGGTAGTATGGAATTTCATTCAGACCTTCATGCAGCCATCTCGATTTCCTTATATCATCATACCTAGGCGCCAGGATGTGACCGCCTTCATGGAAGATGGTTCAAATGGCTCTGAGCACTATGGGACTCAACTGCTGAGGTCATTAGTCCCCTAGAACTTAGAACTAGTTAAACCTAACTAACCTAAGGACATCACAAACATCCATGCCCGAGGCAGGATTCGAACCTGCGACCGTAGCGGTCCTGCGGTTCCAGACTGCAGCGCCTTTAACCGCACGGCCACTTCGGTCGGCCCTTCATGGAAGATCTCTTGCCTCATTCTGGTCTAAGATTATTCGCCGAACTGTCCCAGTGAGCGACGGTAGATCCTCACGATCGGAAACATTACAAGTACCCGTTAACAAAAAGTGTAAAATCTAATAAAGTAGAGACAGTGTGTGAATGTAGACTTCCCCGGCGCTTACGAAAAGCTGTCGGGCTTCCAGCCTGGTGCCAGCGTTGAGATATCCGCGACATTCCGAAGAGTACCATATTATCATCTTCTGACGATGTGCTGAGGTATACAGGGACATCCACAATATGTCTTCACTTCGCGACATCATGATGGTACTATGACACTCGTCGAAACATCGTGGTATCTCAACTATACCACCTACATGGGAACTCGAGAGCTTACCATCATAAGTACAGCGCGAGATGCTGATGGTGTAGGACACTCTTCTAAACATCGCGGTATCTTAATAATACCGCCTATGTGGAAACTCGAGGGCTTCTGATCATAAGTACAAAGAATATTTATAAAGAATCTGCCGGTAGATCGGAATAACGTACTGCGACTAGTATGGAAATTTCTATTAATTCTCTGGTTAGGTCACCTCACACGAAGGCATCTTTCCGTGCGACATAGCATACTTAGGACTAGAGTAGCAGAAACTACCCTAAGCTATCGTAAGTACGCGTAGACTACGGTAGTTTTCCTGGTTGCTTTTGTCTGTTCTAACCGTGTTGCCTATATGTTAGGTATGTCGCATACCTGTTGGGCGCTACCTCATTTCGATCGCTTTGTTTGCGTGTGCGATCTTTGTTCTACTAGTTTCCCCAAGAAACCGGAAGTGGTGAATCGTCTAGAAACTGAGTGCTACGTAGCATTTCCTTTCTACGTAGTTATCCTCCTGTCTCTTACCTAAAATAAACAGTTTTTATAGCAAAATTGAAATTGTTAATGTTCATTCGGTTCCTTTCGAAAATTATTGGTTTGCAACGTGGAACAGAGAGGTACTGCAGAAAAAAATAAAAAGGATACAGCTTTATCGTATAGCGGTAGAAAATGCACCTTCCAAAAAAAGTAATTGTTTTGGTTACATAAAAACGCCGAAGTTTCTTGATCAACTAATTTATAAAATGAAATTAGTATTTTGTAAGGATGTAAAATAAGCAGTGGACTAACACTGAACGATATGCGGCTTTAATTATGTCAAAAATGTAAGCAAATAAAAAAAACAAAGATAAGTAATTGGTTCCAGTTCCTCTCTTATACCTTCATGTTTTCTCCCCTACCAATGCTACCAAAACTATCGAATTGAGGGTTTGGCAGTGCGCAACTCTACGTGGCACTAACCTTAATGCGCTTCCTTGTATCCAGCAACTGAGTATTTGTACATTCCATACGAATCTCCAGAGTACGCCCATAGAACAACATCGTCGATGAAACCATAACACCGCTGATTTCTCTTCGCGTCAGATGTGAATTCCTTTCCTTTTTAGAGAATGAATTTTTGCCTTTTTAACGCACTTGGAGTTCCCAAATGAGAGGCTGCGTGTAACTGCAGGGTGCAATCAGTGCAATAATGTCAGTCATTGTGCCATCCCAGTCCCGGTTACATATACGTGTTTATTTAAATAGGCACTTTTTCTTTACCGCTGTCTATTATTAAATTGGCTGTAGCATAGTTCGATCTTCATGATCTGAGTGTCATTTCTACCCCACTGGAAATCATTATTTGTCTTTCACAAGACAGTATCCAGAATTTGGTGGCGAGTGCATTTTGCTCCGGTATCGGTTGCGATCTTTCCTGTTGCATTCGTTGGCGGTTCGTGAGAATAATTACTCGTGTGAATCACCCTCAATTCCTCTAAAATTTATAGTAGTCGTCATTGTATGATTTACATGCGTTAAGTGCTGTTACTTCAGTCCATTGAGAAATTGAGTTTTTCAGAAGTGGAGTAATCTTATCAGGGGTCTTCAACGCATTTGGTTAAGCATTTTCCGGTAGCGTTGAGGAAACCGTGGGCTGTCGCTCCGGCTGGAAAACGCCTCTCCCTTTTGAATCTTCTCCGTCTCCTGTTTAAAGCTATGTAGCGGAGCACTGAACAAGTGAGTGTAACGGATGTCAGCTCTGCCTCGTGTATATTTCGTACAAGAGCGTTACTTTCCATGTTTCCCATCGAATGTCTGCCTAGCATCTGCCTATTTCACAGCTGTAGCTCGGTGAGTGTTCATTCCACGTTGTTACGAAGGGTATCACTAAGTACTTCATTCGTTTCACTGACTCTTTTTCACTGCGTTTGATGGAGTGGATCGTCTCGCCCGAATGTTATGGGGAATCTGCTGTGCTGTGCTGTGCTGTGCTGTGCTGTACTCTATGCTCGCTGTGCCGACACACTGGTTTAATGCTGCCGGAAATAGAACGGAATAGCCGCGCCGATTGTAAATTGCTTTCGACCCAACGCGTCGGATATTTCGTTAGGGCGAGGCAGGTGGCAAGTGGAAGCAGTCTTCTGTTTGCTATCACATGCAGTTGAGACCAGAGAACGATTTAATGAAAATAAGTCGATGCTACTGAAAAGTCAATGTTAATGCAGACGCTCCGAGGTAATACTACGTGCTGTATATACCGCTCATTGCATTTATGACTTAGTAAAGATATTGAGTTGTTCCACAGAAGCAGCTTGTGAAACAAATTGTAGGATACCATTTACCGTCTTATTAACGCCTCAGTTGTGCAGCACAGTCGCGTTAGCACACACTAAAACTATTTGCCGCCAGAAGTCAGCGAAATAAAACTGAAGCTAGAATTTGTCACTAGTTACACTTAATGGTTGGTTATCGATGCTGGAACATTACTTGTTAGAGGAAGATGCAGACTAATGTATTGTGCAGTAGCAGGTAGTGACGGAGAGCCGAACGAAATACGAAATGTTGTGCAAAGGCCATGAACCGACATTTTACTACTTCGTAATGGATCTTAGGAACAAAAGCAAAAAAGGTAGATGGTGGAATATTACTCATAAGAGAGTCTTTCATACTAATGTGGTGTGCAGCAGCATGCAGAGTCCGTAGAGCCGAACGAAATTATAGAAAAAGGTTTCTCAACAGGCGTTGATCTACCGCTGTAGACAGAAAATTACGAGATACGCGGTCGCTTGAGTTAGAAAGAGATGACATTCACAGTAGTACTGAATAAATACTTGATGACGATTACTGCTGTCGTGGGAATTTCTTCTAGTGCGTGTCATGGATCCCATTGCCGCGATAGCGAAAGTTCCGTTCTTGGCTCCACGTCGCGATGCAAGTGCTGGCTATTCAGGGGAGCCAATAAGCTGTCGTATTTACTTTCCTCGCCTTAGGCTCATAGTCAGCGCGTAAAGCCTTCAAACCGACTGTTTTTTAAAATTATTTACAAAATTAACTAAAATTAAAGTACTCATGCCATCCTAGCCGCATAGTCGTATCGTTTGGAAGAATCTGCAGCCATACAAGTGTAATATTCTTCTTGTTTTCGTTGTGTATTACGCATTTTATTTAGTGTGTAGAGACGTGGGTACAACGTCGAAGACTTGAGTAAGATTGATCTAGTTAGCATCAAGAGAATGTCATACAACTTTGAATCGAACTACACGCTAGAACTTTATGAACGCCTGCTGCTGCTCCCTGGCAGCGCTTGTGGCATGGCGAAATGTATTACACACCCTGTTTTGTGGCTTGATTACCAGTCACATTTCATTTGAAATAGTAAAAATGACATCGAAAAGGCATTAGACGTATTTTTTTATTCCAGTTATTTTACTGTCTCGGTTTTGTCAAGAACAGGCACTCTCTTCCATAAAAACAAGCCGCTTCGTTTATGGGAATTCCGGTAATTTTTTGTGGCAACTCTAGGGAAAAGTAACGTTTTGTTTTGTTTTCTCGTAGGTGGCGTATCCGTGACAAGGTCGAATGTAATTGAAGTTTCCAGATCAACTTACTGTACTTAATGTGATGGTAGCAGAGTGTATTCGGGATCTGAACTGATGGGAACGCCTCATATAGAAGGGATGGGGTGGAGGAATAGAAACAGTTTCGTACAAAATAAAACTCGCAAGTATCGAAATAATTTGTTCATTAACCACCAAACATAGTGACTCTACCACTTTATAACAGGTGCCTTCTGAGAGAGTATAATTTGACATTTATTCTTACAGTTTTGTTGTCAGGCAGGTAATATTAAAAAAAAAAAAAATGGTTCAAATGGCTCTGAGCACTATGGGACTTAACATCTGTGGTCATCAGTCCCCTAGAACTTAGAACTACTTAAACCTAACTAACCTAAGGACATCACACACATCCATGCCTGAGGCAGGATTCGAACCTGCGACCGTAGCAGTCGCGCGGTTCCGGACTGAGCGCCTAGAACCGCTAGACCACCGCGGCCGGCAGGTAATATTCAGATAGATGGTATCTTCCTTATATTTACATTTTTGGTAGTCTTCGGCATTGACTGGTAATGTGAGGAAAAAAGCAGTCTGAATTGATGGTACACCGATATTGGAGTTTGTAGAACCCAGAATTACCTGGCATTTTCAGTTGCGAAATAGCCACTACTGCCAATGAACCGATTCTGCAATAAAAGTAGTGATTCTGTTGAGAACAACACCCACTGAAATCGTACAAGGGAGAGAGACTTCTACCAAATGCGAATCATGGTTTAGGCTGTGTAAGGTGTGGTTGGTTACACCACAATTTTCGATGACGCATATGTTCGCATTGAAAGCAACATGACTATTAAGTTAAATGAACTCATTTTTGGTGATTGTGAGCATTTAATGGTTCTGGCAGTGTCCGCAGAAGGTCCCATGTGACCTCCGCAATAGTGTGGTTTGAACATTCCCGAACATTTATAGTTTGCGTAGCAGACAATCTCATTTTACTTTACATTGTAGACAAAAAGCCTGTTCCCGCTCCATCTAGACAGCTACTTTAAATTTTCGTTATCTTCCGCCGTCTCATCCCCCTTCCAGGCCGCTCTTGTGTTGGTATCACGAGTTTCTCTCTATTTTTTACAAATTGTTTCTTTTCTTGCTTGGTCTATTTGCATTAGATGTGTTCGCATTTCTCTCCCTGGAAAGCTTATGAATAATATTAAAGTCCCTTGTACACAAGAGTAAGACTTAAAGTTGTGTGTGTCGCCGTGAAGCCTGTTGCCTTGCCCGATTTGTTCCAGTTTCCTTGTCTAGGCGGGTTGCTTTCAGCTGCGTAGTCTCAACTACCTACTTAAAAGAAGTCGAAGAAAGGAAGATAGGAAGACACACTCTATCCTCGAGCTCTCTAATTACGTTGGGATCGAAGAGAACTAAAGATGGTGCAGAGGGACTTACAGGATATACTAAATAAGGGAACCGCCTCAAAGTAAATGTAAACAGAGATCGAGTCAAGACAGTGGAGAAGGCCGCACTCCTACTCCCTGGATCTCTTGGTTCACGGGTTCTTCGTCATATTCTTGCCACTTCACTGTCCGGTTGGACCCTTCATCTGGCACCTAGAGGACGCACTCTGTAGATGTCAAGATCCTCCTCCAGTACGTAACACGCATCGGTATGTGGTAGAGTTGGAACTGTGCTTTTTTGCGCCAAAATTGACTGTCCACCACATGTAACCACATGTATTACTGTGTCCAGTCATTTTAGTTGTTGCGTGCTTGCCGGAAAATAGCAGTTCACTCTTGGCTAGCCGTAGAGGAGATGCTCGGGGCGGTGCCCGCTAGAGTAGAGGACGTTTTGCAGTCAGTGAGCGTCGAGAGGCGCGGCGGGCTGCGTATAGCGTATTTAAATGGGGCCGCTGGCGGCGCGGCGAGGCGCCGTTACTTGTCGCGTCGCAGCCGTGGAATGCACTCCGCCAGGAGGAAGCGGCTTTCCTCACCGCCCGCCACCGTCCTCGACCTGTTTGCGCCGCCAGCTGCTGAGCTATGCTGTGCTGGGCCTGGCCGCCTCACACACCTAGTCTCCAAACACCTTTGTTTCCATTTCCTCCCCGAAGTTGACTGCCAACTGCAGAAGGCTGTTGACACACTACGCCGTATATAAAGGAGCATGCAAGTATGTATGTGTGTCCAGATTCTCCTCCAAACTCCTGGATCGATTTCAGCCAAATTAGGTGCATAAACGCTTTACTTCACGAGTATCAGCACTGTGGGGTCCCTAGCTCTAATATGAGCGGAAATATGGTGAACGCGTGTCCTCTCAGCCCCTGACGTATAGGCTGCCCGGCACTATGGTGTGTGTTGTTGTTTAGTTGTCCTGCCTTATCGACCTGCTTTGCCAGACAGCCTGCATGTCAGGGCGCACCCCCCCCCCCCCCTCCCCCGCCCTCCACCAATGTGTAGGATGCTTCTCACAACAGGTATGTTATGCGGGAGCTATATCAGTGGAGGGAGGTGGAGGAGAAGAAGAAGATTGATACAGAAACGGTTGAGGTGAGAAGAACACGGAGAGATTGTGGAGGAGAAAATTGATTTAGAGAGGGTCATAGGAGATGAATAGGGAGTGGTGGGGAGGAGGAAGTGGATAGGGAGAGGGGGCAGCAGGAGATGGATAGGAAGATGGGGATGGGAGGAGGTGGATAGGAAGAGGGAAGGAAGGAGATGGGCTGACAGGGGGCAAGTAGGAGATGTATAGAGAAAGAGCGATGAAGAGTATGGTCAAGGAGGGCCACCTGGCGGAAAAACCGTCCCACATGTTTACCTGAGTTTAATACCAGGCGAATTTGGTTGCTAAACCACTGTAGCATGACTGTGGCTTTGTGACACGGATGGTGCTCTTGCTGGAAGATGCCACCACTGTCAGGGAAGAAATCAAGCCTGAAGAGTTGCAGATCGTCCGCAATTATGTTCAGATAGTCCGTAGCTATCATGATGCCTTCGATTACTACCACTGGTCCATGGAAGCGCAGGTGTAGTACGTCATAGCGTAATACTGCCCGCACTGGACTGGTTCTTAGGGCAGTGCATGTTTCAGGCAGCCGTTCACCTGGATGACGATGCATCAGGAAACAGCAACCGACCTGATGTAACAAGAAACGAGATTCGTCCGACCATGCAAGTCGTTTCCATTGACACACGGTCCGAACTCGATGATCCTGTCCCCACTGCAGTCGTAACTGACAATGTTCTTAGGTCAATGCCGCCAGTTCTACCTTAGAGATCGGAACATTTGGTGATTAGACGTTACGTTAAATTGTTTCAGAGTTGTGACGTATGTTACCCATGCCAATATGAATGGGCAGTTACAGGAGCAATTATTTTCTGGGAGTTGCGAGATGGCCACAGTCGATCATACAAAGTATCCATTGGGATTTTCGGAAGAGTTTAAAATTAAATGGGTTCTGAAATAGTCACTTTATTGGCTTCATTAGGGGAAAGGATTTCGTTCCCCAAATCCGAGCTTAGAGTGAGCCTTGGGGAAATTTTCACTACATCAAATATTCATAGGTTTTTCCAGTGACGCCATGGAAGCTTTCGTAGCTGCTACTTTGCGGTATTCTGATGCGAGCTGTTTCTGCCGTCAGACAGCACTGAATAGAAGATTGTTGCTAGCTGTAGAGGAGTCTGGACCATTGAAGGAGCACATGTGCGAGATACAAGCCAATCATTCGGCAACATATGCGTTTACATCTGAGCTGCTCTGTTGGGTTATGCAGTTGTACTTACACTGAAGTGCTCTCCGTGTCCATTTGACGAGTTACTATGTATCGTATTCAAATGCGTGTTTGCTGTACTAGGTAGGTTTGATTTATTTATCGTCACCTGGTTTATTTTTAAGGAGCTGACCTGATGATGGCGACTTTCTAAGAAGTCGAAACGAGTGATAACATGCGTATGATCTGAGGCTCGAAAAATAGAATAAAATTTTGTTTACTAGGCGGTCACTGTGTCTCCTTAGACAGTATCCTATCACTATGTAGGTAATGAGGCTTATGCTGAACATACGAAATATGTTCAAATACCCTCAAAGAAAGGCACATTTGAGTCATTGCCAATCAACACACATCGACATTCGTTCCTTCCAAAAATGGTGGTTCAAATGGCTCTGAGCACTATGGGACTTAACATCTATGGTCATCAGTCCCCTAGAACTTAGAACTACGTAAACCTAACTAACCTAAGGACAGCACACAACACCCAGCCATCACGAGGCAGAGAAAATCCCTGACCCCGCCGGGAATCGAACCCGGATACCCGGGCGTGGGAAGCGAGAACGCTACCGCACGACCACGAGATGCGGGCCGTTCCTTCCACTGCTCCACTGATTTTAGCATGGCATTTTTCGTGAGAGTCCGCAGGAGCTCCGCCGGTTATGCCTTCTGCGACAGGCAATAACATATAGACCCGTGGAGCAGATTAAATGGTCGATCTCGTTGAAACATGTGACAGTGAAGTACACAGTCGGAGGGTCGGCAATAATGTCACACAAATTAGGCCACTACAAGTACAGAACGGTGGAAAAAAATGTGGGAACACCAAAAAGTCATTACTACGCCTAACACGACGTAGAAAATCCTTTAGTTTTCAAAACTAGTTCCAATCGTCTCGGGAGGGATAAATACAGGTCCTGTATAGTTTTGAAGGGGTCGTATACCATTATTCCTGCAAAATAGTGGCAAGTCCAGGTAACTATGATGGAGGTGGATAGCGATAACACAATCTTCTCTCCAAATTAGACCACACAGGCTCAATAATGTTTAGATCTGGTGACTGTAGTGATTAGGGGAGGTGCGACAGTTCACCATCGTGCTCGGAAAACCACTCGTGGACGATGCGAGCTGTGTGAACAGAGGCGCTGTCGTCTTACAACACAGCATTACCATTGGAGGACAAACCATGTACCGTGGGATGGACCTGATCAGCCAAAATGGTCACGTAAACCTTGGCAGTAATGCAACGTTGCAGAAAAGCCATGAGGCCCACAGACTACCACGGTGCGGCTGCCCAAATCATCATCTAACCCCCGCCATATTCGAGTCGGGGACGTAAACTTCGGCAGAAGTTGGAAACAGTGTGCAACAGACTCATCTAAGTGACTTTCTTCCACTGCTGCATAGTCCAGGTTTCATGGTTTCGGCATCTCGTCTTCCTGTTAAGAACATTTACATCAGCGATGCGTGGTTTTGGAATTGCAGCTCACCCTGCAATTCCCTGCTTCTGATGCTCCCTTAGAGATGGTTCGTGTGTGCGACATTCACTTCTGCAGTGACTTTTGCAGCTGTCGTCCCCTGTTTTTCGTCAAAATCCTGTTCAATGACCGTCTGTCGCGATCACTCAAGACACGATTTCCTTGGCGTTGTGACTTAGCGGATATGATTTTCCGCTTTCCCTGTCATGCAGTATAAATCTTCGATATGATGCCTCTCGAAACAACAAACACTTCGGCTACTGTACTGGCCGCTTCCCGCTTCTCCTTGTTGACGGCGGCAAATAGCCGATTCTGCAAGGTTATTCCATTACATTCACGCAGCCACTGGTCGGCGTGATGATATTAGTTGCGTCGAGTTACACGTGAAAGTATTCATAGCAATCGGGAGTTAGCAACAGTCAAGAATAATAATCATTCGTTGCGGAGGCATAGAAAATATTCTGAAGTTGTTAATGTGTGCGACACTACTTGCTGTTAATCGTAGTACGTCATAACCCCTAGGCATCGCCGGCATAAACTTTCGCTCTACGGGAAAAGCCACCAGTACGCCACACCTACGTAACTAAAGAAATTTATAGGGAAATGTGCTGACCGCCGACCGCGGTGGCCGTGCGGTTCTAGGCACTTCAGTCAGGAACCGCGTGACTGCTACGGTCGCAGGTTCGAATCCTGCCTCGGGCATGGATGTGTGTGTTGCCCTTAGGTTAGTTAGGTTTAAGTAGTTCTAAGTTCTAGGCGACTGATGACCTCAGATGTTGAGTCCCATAGTGCTCAGAGCCATATGCTGACCTTCTGCTGAAAATATTACTTTATGCTTTCAAATGGGTCATTAATCCATTAATTTATCGTATAGGTTCGTTCAGATATATATATATATCTCGATCGCAACAGGCGAATCAGAATGGACATAAAAGTTAACACATAAAAGAGAAGGTTTATAATAATCTCTGACACTACTTTCGACGTTCTGTGATACTGATGTCACAGTCATACGACATTTCTTAGCACAACACTGTACACTGTATTTCATTACTGACACTTGCAGCGTGCTGAGGACATGGCGCAAGTGCTGATCGATCGCGGTCAAATACAACAGCGCAACCTGTTGGCTTGGGGGGAATCTGCATTTGTGTTCAAGGATCCATTTCTCGCGGTGTTTCCACATGTCTGTCCAATTCCTTAGTTACTTAATAATGCGAATGGTCTCTTTTCTTTTGTACCGACGTAAAACCAGGAATGTCTGTTGCGAATCCCACAAACCTTGCTTTCACTTCTTAGAAAAATGAGCGCTTTAGCGCTTTTATACTTTTTATGAATACGACTTCTTGGAACAGTGGTTGGTACACATGATTCACCTCTTACACATTAAGGTAAAAATTTTAGTGGCGTTTGTTTCTGTGAAACGCCTGCTTGCCGTCTCGTAGACTCACAACGGACCAGAATGCCGCGCTGTCGTCGAGGCTGAGGTAGTGTTAAGTGTTACAGCGGCGAGTAATATTTTCTTGGCCAGCAGGAAGTGTTGCTGGACAGAGAATGTGGGCGTTTGTATCGTGCTTGTGTCCTGGCCGGGGTATAGCGGCAGTAGCCGTCCATGGTGGTGTGCGGTACTGTGCCTTGCTGGGCTGCGCTACGCCGGCGGTTTTTATTGCCACACAGGCTGCCTGCTAGTCTTTGTGTTTCGCCACCGCCCGACGGCGAAATTGCCGGCAAGGAAAAAATTGTTTTCGCGCGCAGGCTTTCTCGACGTGACTGAGCTTTTAACTCAGCTTCAATGAAGAACACCCGACTATGGTCATCTTACATAGAAGACGACAAAAACCTGCACATTGCGTCGTAGCTAGCACACGCATCACCGAATCCGAGCTTGTGTTCCGTTTCCGTCCCTAACTACCTCGTCGGCGACTGATGTTAAACCGTAACTTCAGACTTAACAACAACTACTTATGCGCCACGACGCACGCCGAGTGTTGACCATCCCGTTTCCAATAAAGATCGTCTGACGAAATCGTGTAGCGTCAGAAGAGATCTCTATGGACTGCTACGTGTGCTGACCCTGTAATCACGTGCCAAGTACTTCAGCCAACCCGAGTTAAAACTGCTTAGTGATTACATAATCAGGGAACGAGTGTTCCGTATATCTGTGATGTATCTCCACGCGCGGCTGTCGGTTCAGTTTCCTACAAATTTGGTAGCGGAATGTAGTGTAGGAGACAGGTGTTGTAAAGTTTTCGCAGCGTTCAGCGCCATCCTTTCATCCTGTTTAAACTAGGTAAGGCTTTGATAACAGGGGCACCTGCTGCGCCGTAATTGCCTTGTCAAAAACAGCTTCTCATGTTAACTGATACGTGGGATTCAATATGTCAGTAGCGCTTAGTGCGAATCGTGTCAGTAACAGGCAAGAATGGAAGAACCGCGTGAATGGCAAGGAGAGGTGCTACAACCAGGGGAGCCGTTACTCTCCCGGAGCTTTCATTGTCTTCAGCGCCATCGAATTTGCAAGAAATTACAACCGTGATTTTATAGTATGACTATCGCCTTATATGACTTCCTCGGTTTGAAGAATTTTTTACTTAAGTTCCTACTTACCTTGGCATTATGCCGTTAAGTTCTTCATGGTTTTAGCGAATGCGTGGATGTCTAAGAACTCTAGTGTCACCGCGTCAGAGACGAATATTTCTTTAACACAGTTGGCAGTCTCGTCATGTACAGTAATTTGATTGTAAAAATAGTTTATCATCAATATCTGTAGGGCTAGAAATGCAAGTAACTCTCAATTTTAGCGGATTTCCATTAGAGGACAGTTACCAAACCTATGTTTTAGTTAATATACAGGAACAACTCGCGACCCGCGTTCACAGCTTCCCTTCTGCCAGTACCTCGCTCCTGGTTTCCAAACTTCACACAAGCTTACTTGCATGTTCTCTCTCTCTCTCATCAATGAAACATAATGGCGAAAAACCGTTAAAAAGCTGCGAGAAACAGACTGTGATTAATGAGTTCGAAAAGTTTGTTTTTCTAAAAACCCATTGCTACCTCAGAAATACAGAGCTTAATGGTAAGTAATTTCATTGTTCTTACAGATTATGCGAAATGTAATTTGAAGTTAAATCGTTTTTAGAATCACATGTACATCAACCGGTAAGGATGTGTGCGAGCTACGAGGTTGTATCACAGACGCACTGTAGCCCTAATAGGTCAGTCGTAAATCCACGACTGCAATCATCAGGGCGTGATTTACGTTGTGCGGAACGGCAACTTCGATGAGGTAACAACAAACGTGGGAGAATACATAGCGCAGTTCTTCCTTGCAAGTTAAACCTGGCATGAACAGTGTATGGCTTGCCGTTGGCGTGCTACGCGCTGTTGAAGCAGCAGCGGCTAGCGCCAGCCGCCGGCCAAGGGCAGTGCGGAATTCCATGGCCGACCGCCAGCTGTCGCCGTGTCGCGCCCTCACGTGCAGTCCGTGCCGCGCACGCTCCCTGCCTGTCACCGGCTGCGGTTGACGGGGACTCCGGAGAAAGCAGCTGTCGCCTCACACCAGCTGTCCAGAGCAGCGAAACTGCCCGCCTTATTCAGTTGACTGGGCTCCCAGCTGAACGTCAACATTAACGACACCGCGTTAGGTCGGTATTACACCATCAAATTTCTTTGTCAAAGATTTGATGAAATATTCGTCAAATTTACTTGACAAAGATCTTTGACGTGGCGCTAAAAAGGGGTATTGCACTGTCATCATATTTTTCGTCAAAGTTCAAGATGGCTGACAACAACAACTTGTTATTAACCGCAGCAGTTGTATGTGCCACAATTGCACTGTGTGCACATGCGGAAGAGAAGCTGGGGGGAAAAAGGAAACGTACCTGGGTGAAGCCGTGGGTTTTACGACGAGACGGTAAAAGCATTCAACAAAACTTTGTGAGCTTGTACTGGAGGACGTCAAGTCGTCCATAAATTACTTAAGAATGGATGAGCATACATTTAAGTATGTGCTCAGTGAAGTGTATCCTCATATCACAAAGGACAATACTCACTTAAGAACTGCTATATCTGCCGGCCCGTGTGGCCGAGCGGTTCTAGGCGCTACAGTCTGGAACCGAGCGACCGCTACGGTCGCAGCTTCGAATCTTGCCTCGGGCATGGATGTGTGTGATGTCCGTAGGTTAGTTAGGTTTAATTAGTTCTAAGTTCTAGGCGACTGATGACCTCAGAAGTTAAGTCGCATAGTGCTCAGAGCCAAGCCTCCAATCTTCTTAATCTATTTTTGTATTCAGGGTGCCTCACGTTGTAAAGCGCCTCATCAGCTTCATACATCTCTGTTAATTTTGTAGTTGTCGATGCACACCAATTGTATGTGCCGGCAATGCTTATAAAAACACTACAGATCACAGAAAGCTGCAGATGTGCTAGCGCTCCTCGTGGTAACATGTCACATTGCAGTGAACAGAACACAAACCACTTTTATGATTAAATCTACAGCGAGGTCCTAGATTTGATGAAATTTATTTGACCACAGACGAGATTTGACAAATTGCCCTATTACGCCATCAGACTTCTTTGACAAAAATATTTGACATATCAACTTTGACAAAGAAATTTGATAGCGTATTACCAACTTTGACAAAGAAATTTGATAGCGTAATACCGGCCTTAAGAAGAACCATTGGCAAAACCGCAATCCAACTCTTTGCGGTCTTTCGTCCGGTCATATTGAGGGAGCTATCGCCTGGACAAGTAGCATCAAGATGAAAGTCTTAGGACAGCAAGACACAAAGAATCAGGTCACATAAGAAAGCAGATCCCGAGATCTGGGGCCAAGTTTTAATGTCGGAGATTATCGTGATCATAATTTACAAAGTAACCTTAGTACAGCACTGCGCTGAAACTAGCCACTCAGACGTCATCAACAATGTCACAGTGTCTCTCGGTTGTTCTGGGCAAGTAAGCCAAATTACGTTCCACGATTTTGGGTGCGCATATTGATGATCGCATGAACTCGAAGAAGCATATTAATGAAATGCTCAAACAATTTAGCTTCAGTTACATTGTAGATATCTCTTCAAGAAGTTAGGCATTTTAACTACACCTTCACGATATTCACTAATAAAGTTCGTCGTAAATAATCCATCGTAATTTCAGGAGAATAGCGATATTTATACCTATAAAACTAGAAAAAAATGACCTATGTTATCCATTACGAGATCAAAGCTGTCAGTGGCTCCGAAAGAAGTCCTATTGTTGAGGGCAATATTTCTCGCTGCATATTGACTCAAACCTTCAGTAAGCTGATCTCTGAAGGCACCATCGTTCTCAAGCCTAGACGGATCAAGCAATAAAGACCGACCAGCAGTGTTTGCGCCTTTCACCGATGCAATATGAACCACAATGTTGTCAGCAATAGGACGAACTGTTCCAACTCCTTGGACGGCACACAGTGCTTATGTGGGATGCCTGAAGATTCGTCATCAGATTGGAAACTTTATAAATAGTCAGTGTCTTCTGCCTGGGTAAACATTTTCAGAGTCGGTACCACCAGCAAAAATCACTAGATTCGGGGTTTAACTGTTGCTAAAATACGTTTACTCTGCGTACAAATATTCACAGTGAAACAGTTCAAACACTGATATAGAAAGTTATTAAATGTAAAGTTGTTCGTCTCGAAGGAATGAAACTAAATGGCCGCAGACTTTCGAGCGTTCAAACGCTACTCGATTTCACTCAGCCCTGAATTTACGTTCATAGGAGCTGTACCTTCGTATCATACAGTACATATTGAATTAAAAGAGCATGGACAGGGTGTCCGTATTGTTAAACTTAGTATCCGAAAGCCACGGGAAAGGTTATGCCATTTGAAGTGCTGTATATGACGCACAGATGTGACTAAATGATTCGGCGCATGGCGCTAAATAGACACTATATTTGAATAGTCTGTTACAGATATATGTTTAATGAACATGGCAGCACCTCGCGAGTTAATCGACTGTGAACGTGGATTAATAATCAGTTTAAGACGCTTGGGTCATAGTATATCCGAAGACGCAAAAGACTTTCAGTTTTCGAGGTCAACAGTGACAAGGACGGATCTTCGGCATCGCAGACACAGGGTTTCCACACGCTTAAACCTCCACATCACAAATGTTTGACGTACAGTCGTGACGTCATCTCACAGGGCCATATGGTCTACTGCAAGTCAGATGGCCGCCAATTTGAAAGTGGGGTGGTCCGGAAGCCGTTTCTACCAGGCTGTACGGAGATCAACGCACCGCGGAGACTTCAGCAGTTGGCGACTGACTGGTGTCCCTTTGGCGTCCCATGACATTCGGACACGCCGTGTTCTGTTTCAGTGTGAGAGAGGACTAGTTAACTTAGGCTACAAAATACTGTTGAATACTGATAGAAGTTAACATATTCATCATATCATTTCCCTCGTACCTCTCATACTGCCACACTGAGCGATCCAGCCGATCTTAGAAGGGAGATGTCCCCAGCGGTGGGATTGACGATTGAAACCAAATATACGGTGATGTAGGTAAAGAGTCCAAGTATCACACCCAGCATCCGTTCACCCTGCTGATTCCTCGTTTGCAAGTAATTGACGAAAAAGAATTTCTAAATTTTGCGTGAAGCGTAATAACGTTAAAAAAGCCGTAATACGTAGACTGTTTGCGTGGTGTAGTGGATAGGATAATAGCGTCACACGCAGGCGGTTATGGGTTCGAATATCGTCAGGTGCAGTAAAGTTTTTTTTTACTTTTAAATCTTTACTGAAATGATTTTGATCATTATTTTTATTCAATTAATTGGTTTAAATTTAATTTTTGATTTCTATTTTGTTGTCACATCATTTTACTCACCCTATGTACTTTCCATTTGTTTCATTTCCTCTTTATGTCATTCTTTTTCCAATCGGAATTTTCGTGGATATGAATTTAATTATATTTATCTGTTACAATAATCAATTATTTGCAAAATCCGATCTACGATTTAAAAAACACAAGACGAAATAATATATTTGAATTGACTGTACAGTGGTGTGAAAAATGTATGTTTCGGTCCAGATGTGCAATATTTTGCACGATAATTGTCATACAAACATTATTTTAAAACACAATCCATATACCAGTTGTGCTGTGGACAAAATAACGCAGATGAAGATTTAAAAGAAACTTGTTTTATAAGTAAAACGAAATTAAAGCAAAATGAGAAATACGTATAATGAACGCAATAATGTGGACGAAAAAACAGGATGATAAAAGAAATTAAATCGAAATTAAGACACACAATTAATCAAAAATATAACGAAAAAGTGGAAAAAGAGTGATAGGAGGAAAAATACGAACAAATGAAGAAGTTGATATGTGATTGAAGTTACGTTACGAAGGAATAGAAATAAAAAATTACATTTAAATCAATTAATTGAATAAAAATGGTGAGCAGTCATTTCGATAATGATTTAAAGGTAAATGATTCGAACCCACAACTTCCTATATTGAAGCTGTTATCTTATCCATTACACCACGCAAAAACGCTATACACTGTGATCAGAAGTATCCGGACACCTGGCTGAAAATGACTTAAAAGTTCGTGGCGCCTGCCATCGGTAATGTTGGAATTCAATATGGTGTTGGCCCACCCTTAGCCTTGATGACAGGTTCCACTCTCGCAGGCATATGTTCAATAAGGTGCTGGAAGTTTTCTTGGGGAATGGCAGCCTATTCTTCACGGAGTGCTGCTTTGAGGAGAGGTATCGATGTCGATCGGGGAGGCCTGGCACGGAATCGGTTTTCCAAAACATTCCAAACGTGTTGTATAGGATTCAGGCCAGGACTCTGTGGAGGCCAGTCCATTGCAGGGATATTATTATCGTGTAATCACTCTGCCCCAGCCCTTGCATTATGAACAGGTGCTCGATCGTGTTGAAAGATGCAATCGCCATCCCCGAATTGCTCTTCAACAGTGGGAAGCAAGAAGGTGCTTAAAATATCAATGTAGGCCTGTGGTGTGATGATGCCTCGCAAAACAACAAGGGGTGCAAGCCCCCTCCATGAAAAACACGACCCACCATAACACCACCACCCCTGAATTTTGCTGTTGGCACTACACACGTTGGCAGATGACGTTCACCGGGCATTCGCCATATCCACATCCTGCCATCGGATCGCCACATTGTGTACCGTGATTCGTCACTCCACACAACGTTATTCCACTGTTCAGTCGTCCAATGTTTATGCTCCTTACACCAAGCGAGGCGTTGTTTGTCATGTACCGGCGTGATGTGTGGCTTATGAGCAGCTACTCGACCATGAAATCCAAGTTTCCTCACATGCCGCCTAACTGTCATAGTGCTTGCAGTGGATCCTGAAGCAGTTTGAAATCCCGGTGTGATGGTCTGGATAGATGTCTGCCTATTACACATTATGACCCTCTTCAACTGTCGGAGGTCTGTCAGTCAACAGACGTGGTCGACCAGTACTCTTTTGTGCTGTACGTGTCCCTTCACGTTTCCACTTCACTACCACATCGGAAACAGTGGACCTAGGGATGTTTAGGAGTGTGGAAATCTCGCGTAGAGACGTATAACACAAGTGGCACCCAATCACCTGACCACGTTCGAAGTCCGTGAGTTCGGCGGAGCGCCCCATTCTGCTCTCTCACGATGTCTAATGACTACTGAGGTCGCTGATACGGAGTACCTGGTAGTAGGTGGCAGCATAATGCACGTAATATGATAAACGTATGTTCTTGGGGGTGTCCGGACGCTCTTAATCACATAGTGCGTATCGCAAGTTTTTTTAATGCTATTGAGCATTACGCGAAATTCCAAAACTTTTTTTCGTCAATTACTCGCGAACCATGGCCCAGCAAGGTGAAAGGCTGCAGTGTGTGATAATTGGGATCTTTACCTACATAACCGTATAAATGGTTCCTGTTTTGTGATCCCCAATGGCTGTACTCTTAGCGTGCTATTCTCCTGCAGCGTATGCATGTAACTCGCTTCATCACTTCAAGCAGTGAAGTTACGACTTCGAAACCCCTCGTCCGTGGAGTGATAAGAGACAGTTTTCGAAGGTATAAGCACCAATCAACTGTGAAATTTTTGAAAGAACTTAACACCAGTTGCACCCCAATCCAGTGTTGTGCTCCGTCGTGTAATGATCTCTTCGTAGACAGGACATTAACCCTAACCGTCACACCTTCCTTCGTTTCTATCTTGTTACCATACCTATAAAGTATAAAAATAAGTGTTGAGATGGAGGCTCTACCTTTCACAATGGAAAAGTACTAAAGTATACGCGTTTGATGATCTGAATTATTGTACAAGAATCTTAGAAAAGCGGTAAAGATAAAAATGTTATGTCTCATTTGTAAGGTTCTTGTACAGTAATTCTTATGATAAAGGCTTATTCCTTCGAAATGCGTCAATTTAAGTGCTTTTGCATCTTGAAGCACGGTTGCGCCTGCTCTTTAACATATATTTTAACAACCAATACCTCCTATCCTTATGGATAAAACCAACGCATGAAGAATGCTCCCCTTGTCCGTTAATAATATTTTTTTTCGCCCAAATATTGTATTTAGGAGTGAAGGCAATGTTTTTCTGTTCAAATGACTTTTTACAGAGTTGTTTTTTGACTCAATACTAAAAATGTCTTAACGTATATTTCTATACAGCCTGTACGTGGATCACATTTCATTTTAGTATAAATATGCCAGAGATTGTTTTGTTGCTGCATCGTATAAACAAGGCAGGGAAGCCATAAACCGTCAGTGTCGTTATACAGTTGCTCAGAGCTTGTAAATGAGATATTAATGCGTGTAAACTTTTGCGAACGGTAACACTGTCTGAACTCTGTGGCGTGAAGAAAATAAATACATAATAAATAAAATGAAAATAGGTACATCGAACCATTTTCGTGTTTCGATATTATAGCACTGTGAAGCCTTGGAAGGCAGAGATCCAGGAAAATAAAAATTTTTGGTGCGTGTAGTCTGCAGGTTCCGTAGTGGCTGACTCTGATATTATTTAACCATGAATTCCTCGAGTGTAACGAATCCACAGTGATTGAGTGTTGAGTTACACGCAACGCTGTAATTGTTCGATTTCCATTTTATAACTGCAATGTCTTTTATCTCACGAAACATTAGAAAAGATAGAACGTCATTACATTTCCTATGACATAATGTATTCAAAGCATAAGGCGCCAAAGAAAAACTTAGTTCTTCTTCTAATGTACAGCAGTGAGTGGATGTGTTGCGTGATAGGAGTCTAGGAAATGAAAATAATATATTTCAAAAAACACGCGTCGCTGATATGTTACTAGAATTGTCGTCAGTATCTATGCGTTGGACATGTTTTGTTTCCTGGTAACACTAACGTATTTGCAGGAGGAACGAACAGTAGTTGTAGAGTATACCTTAAGCGTAGTTCGCAGGTTTGTCTTAAGTGATATCTCGCTCGTATTCCACTTACAGCCAAAGTCGCGTAAGAGCGACAAATCAGAAACACTTTGAAATACGTGTGCGTGCTGAAGTTCGGTGTGAAAGCCTATATTGTCCACTATACAGAGCCAAAATGGCAACGTTTCTCCGGGGGTACCGTGTGAACGGCTGGCTATTTTCTTCCTTTTTTTTATTGCGCCATTTGAGTTTTAACGCGGATATCCTCCAGGAAAGCACACAACAGCATGGCGCCGAGTGTCCTTCCGCGTTACAGGTGGAAGTCCAATGAAAACGTGATGGGGTGGGGAAGGGGAAGCGCCACACCGCAGTTCCGCTGGAGTGGTGGGGAAGTTACATTCTCCCTCCTCTTTCTGTTGCAGCGCAGCCGTTTCTGTCGTTTTGTTTCTCGCGGGGGTTAGCATACGCTTTACAGGCTTTCTGTAGCAGTAAAGTGTGGTGTTTCGCGGAAAGAACGTCTTCCTGCCAGTGATTCTCATTTGTGTTGACGAAGCATTTCCGTAATATAGCGTGTTGATTGAACTTGTTACACACTTTCCGAAGACTGCGTTCAATAAGTTGAACATTCTTGCTATATTCATCTCTTAGTTTTCCTCTCATCTAATCTTCAGCATTCTTCTGTAGCACAACGTCTCAAAGGCTTATGTTCTCTTCTTGTCTGAACTGCAGGCTACACTCCATACGAATACTTTCAGGAAAGACTTGCTAAAACTTAAATCTATATTCGATTTTAACAAATTTATCTTGCTGCGAAACGCTTTTCTTACCATTGCCAGCCTACGATTTAGATCGTCTCTCTTCGGCCATCATTAGTAATTTTGCTCCCCAATTAACAGAACTAATCTACTACTTTCAGTGCCGCATTTCCTAACCTAATTCCATCTGAATCAGCTGATTTAATTCGATTGCATTCCATTATCTTTGTTTTGCTTTTGTTGATGTTCATCTTACATCATCCTTTCAAGACACTATTCATTCTGTGCGGCTGCACTTCCAAGAACTTTGCTGTCTGTGATAGAATTACAGCGTCGTTGACACACCTCAACGTTGTTTTAGCCTCCCTGAACATTAATTATTTCTCCAGACGTTTCTTATATTTCCTTTACTGCTTGCTCAGTGTACAGAATGAATAACGTCGAAGGTAGACGTCAACCCAGTTTCACTCCCACCTCAACTGCTGCCTCCCTTTCATGCTCTTCGACTCTTACAACAGCCGTCTGGTTTCCGTGCAAGATGTAACTAACCTTTCGCTACCTGTATTTTACTCCTTCAGCCTTCAGAATTTTAAAGTGTGTGTTCCAACCATCATTGTCAAAACTTCTAAGTCTACAAATGCTATGTTCGTAGGTTTGCCTTTCTTTAACCTCTCTTCTGAGATAAGTTGTCGGATCAGTATTGCCTCAGGTTTTTCGGAACCAAAAATGACCTTTCATACCAGTTTTTATCAGTTTCTCCATTCGTCTGAAAGCAATTTGTGTCAGTATTTTTCGATTATGACTTGTTAAACTGATAATTCGGTTACATTCATATCTGTCAGCACCTGCTCTCTTTAGAATTGAAATTGTTACGTTAATCTGGAAGTCTGGGGTATTCCATGGGTCTCATGCATAGTGCACACAAGACAGGATAATTTTGTCATGGCTGGATCTCCCAAGGATATCAGTAGTTCTGAGGGAATGTCGTCCACTCCGGGAGCCTATCAGTGCTCTGTCAAATTCTTTCGCACAGTATCCTTCTCACGTCACTTCATCTACTTTCTCTTCCCTTTCTATAACATTGCCTTAAAGTTCGTTTCCCTTCTATAGCTCCTCTGTATATTCGTTCCACGTTTCAACTTCACCTTCTTCGCCTAGTACTGGTTTTGCATCTGAGCTCTTAATATTCATACAGCTGCTTCTATTTTCTCCAAAAGCCTCTTTAATTTTCGTATAGGCGGTATCCATTTTTGCCCTTGTGATACACGCTTCTATCCATCAAACCTATCGGTAAGAAATGTTGGAGCACGTTTCTGAATTACTTCGCTGTCTTCCTTTAATCCGTCCTCGTGGCAGTCTCAAACAGTCGAGCAGTACTCATGAATGGATCGGACAAGTGTTCTCTACGCGGTCTTCTTCATTGATGACCTGCGCTTTCTTGGAATGCTTCCAGTAAGCCGAAGTCGACCATTCAGCTTCCTACAACCTGCCTTATGTTCTCTTTCCATTTCATCTCGTTTTACATCACTACGCTTAGATATTTAATCTACTCGATAAGCTAGAATGTGAAATACTAGAATAATATTTACGTCTTATTTAGAGTAGATTGGCGAATTACATATTAATCAGTTAATGTCTCAAGAAATTAGCTGTAATGAAACCGCCTGTCAGACACATTTATTTTGAATTTTTGAACTTGAATTGTGGCATGTTACATTTTATAAGCCATAATCTCTATAGCTCTTGCAGCAATTGGGTATAACATAGCAATGTTCACTCTACGATAGTGTTTCGTTCGATACTACGTTGCCAAATTCCAAACACAGCATCAGAATAGGAGTAATTACTCACGAAAAGCTGACCGTGACCCGTCCATCATTCTGATATTACTAGGCTGAGTGTCGTTGTAGTTACACCACATGCAAGTAAATATGTTTGCGAAAAAGGAACTGCTCGAAACGGCACACTTTTCAAGAAACGAGTGTTCAGTTCAATTCTTGGGCAGTCCGCCTAATGATCATTGCAGATATTGGCATCATTAAGTTATTTTTGGCTTGATTGGATGCACGAAAAAATTACTAGATGAATTACTGTATTGAAATTGATGTGAATAAATTTTCATCCGGATTCCAGTTTCTATATTCATATTTTTCTACCTACATGTGTCATGTGGCAGACTATGATGTAGTGCTAAGGGCAGTTATCTTGAAGACGAGTCGTAACTCATTTTATTCAGATATCAGTCAAAAATAAACATTGCATTTAGAAACAAGACAGGAGCCTGAATTCGTTCTCGGATCAAGTGGACTGCACGAAATGGCAAATGGAATAAGGCATAGGACAAGCCTTCTTTAAGTGATGCGATGTTTGATCAATATCGTCTACTATGAAGTCCACTGTCATTTCATTTAAGCAGAACGGCCGTAGCTAAATGCGTTATTAAAAAGTTAAATATTTTGGGCTACACAGTAAGTTATTCTATAAAGCAAACAGTATGTCGAAGTGTAAACCTCGATATCAAGTCGCAAAACCATTGTTGTTACGTGCTATGTACATTTTATTTCTAAATAAAAAATGTGGCTACGCGTTTCGCGCCTCATCTCATCATCAGTTGATCAATCAGAAAACGTGTTTCATTGTCTCTCTAAGCTTAATCTAAACTGCGTGACGTCAAGGATGCACCATTTTTGTGGAATGTTGCTGATATCTTCCGGAATATTTCTCGCCTAATGAATGAAGCCTGTGAACAATGCTACTGCCTAATAAAAATTTACATTTGTAAAATTCATACCTCTTGGCTGCGATTTTAGTTTTGCGTTTTATAGCTTCACTTGCGCACTGTCGTTGCATGGT
The DNA here is from genome assembly GCF_023864345.2 of Schistocerca serialis cubense. NCBI lineage: Eukaryota > Metazoa > Arthropoda > Insecta > Orthoptera > Acrididae > Schistocerca > Schistocerca serialis. The sequence continues at coordinate 245,439,067 of NC_064639.1, read as the reverse complement.
TGTAGTCAGACCCGTTAAGTTCTTTCTGGTGAGGCATATATTGATGCAAACGCTTGTAGTTTTGATTACAGCACTTTACAGATGCGGCGTCAGCACATTCGAGGCAATGAATAGTAAGCGTGGTGCACAAAGAGGTTGGTCTTCGGATGCCGATCACTTTCACACTGACATACAATATACTTTTATATCAATAATTGGAAATGTTTTCAAATTGTGAAAGACGTATTTAATAGATGAGGAAGGATTAAAACTAAAACTATTTTATTGAGATTGACCATCAGTGTGATGGAATCGTCATGTAGTTAAACGTATGTGCAATGAAAAGATTACTTTTGCTATTTGCGAGAACATATCGCACACAAACAAGTTCTTAAAGTTTCCAATACTTAAACTATTTTATTGAGTATGAACGTGTGATGTTCAAGTGCCAAAATGTCAGCAGATTTTATTAATAAAGTCAAGAAAATATAACACACGGTTCCTACGAGAAACGGGTCTCATTTCGCACGAATTAGATACCGTGATGTAGACAAGATGCATCGTGCAATAGCTGTAGCCATCTAACGGTTGTTTTCTGCAGATGAACGTGGGGAGGGAGCCCTTTTGTGTGCGAAGGCGACCTTCTGGCAGGGCGTGTCCCGCCGGTTATTGGCTTGGCCAGCTGCCCGCCGCAGCACACGGAAAAACTAAACCTTGCCGCCGCTTGCTGAAGGCAATGCGCACCTTACGGGGGCGAGCTATCGCCAGCCGTGTTAATCGCACTCCTCTAACGTGTTTCCAATATAAGGAACGGCTGACGACGCAGCCTCATGAAGGCAGCCGTTGGTACTGCTTTGTCAGGGTGTCAGTCGACGCGTGGCGTGGTGACAACCCTTGTGTCACGTCACGTTACGATAGTCGACTGGACCCTCAAGTATTATTTCGCACACACTCCTTTGAAGACTCAACGGGTCTTGGCTCGGGTCTTTCATGGTCAACGAATGTGCAAGTGGGAGAAAGTGAATTAGCATTGATTTGCTCGCGGTACCGAACTGCGAAATTACTTCTGATGCGTAACGTCACGTTGGCCTGGTGACTTAACCTGTGCAGCGTCACTTACTTAATTTAAAGTGAACGTGTTTCATTTTGTGTGCTGGCTGATCTGCCCAATGTGTGCTCCAGCGGTGAGACGAGACTGGTTACGTGTTCTGTTGTAGGCTCTCTTTTATATCCGATCCCCTGCCCTCAATGCTCGGTAAGGTTCAAATGGCTCTGAGCACTATGGGACTTAACAGCTGTGGTCATCAGTCCCCTAGAACTTAGAACTACTTAAACCTAACTAACCTAAGGACATCACACACATCCATGCCCGGGGCAGGATTCGAACCTGCGACCGTAGCAGTCGCGCGGTTCCGGACTGCGCGCCTAGAACCGCGAGACCACCGCAGCCGGCGCTCGGTAAGGGAGTTTCATTTTTTGTGCTTATGTCCAAGAAGTGACTTCAGGTAGTCATAATAAATTTGCGAAGATCCAAGTTCAGATATAAATCTGGTCGTCGTTCATAAGTGTGTACCTAGTGTTAAATAAACTGCGCAGTCAGATAATGTTTTCAACAAAGACACTGGAGATTTCGTGTCCAGTAAATATTTAAATGTCTCATTACCTACAGCACGTTTCATTTTGACAAAAAACTGAATGTATATTTTGTAGAACACTTTTTTAGTTGCGTGTTAAAGAGCCCTCTGTGAATGATGACAGATGTCGACGCGGAGAGTGTTTCACCCGCCTACTTGTGCGTTATTTTTGGAAGTGACACTGCCTACAAAAATTGCAAGTCACTCCAACCTTATGGCTCATGCATCCAATTTATGCGGGAAACGTTACCAGCGGAGGAGTACTTACATACGAGTGCATAGTCCCCCAAGTAAAAATGTACTGAAATTTATGGGCAAATTTCGCGCGATACCAAGTTTTGTAGTTGTGCCAATTCATAGTGGCTGTTTTTCCTGAATAAACTTGAATCCTCGTTTTTCTTCTGGTGCAGTTATATTCCGATTTACTCTTCAGAATGTTGTTGTTGTTGATGATGATACCGTGTTAAAATGTCTGTGATTCTACGTGTCTCCTACGTTTAGACACTCAGAGATACTCGTAGATGGCGTAGTTCCGCTAGAACAACTCACGGTCTAGAGTTAAGCGCACCTTAGGCCCTTTAATGTGACTCACTATTGATCAGTCAGCCGCGGAGGAGAACTCAGTTAATACAACTATAACGTTTCCAGAATGAGATTTTCAGTCTGCAGCGGAGTGTGCGCTGATATAAAACTTCCTGGCAGATTAAAACTGGGTGCCGGACCGAGACTCGATCTCGGGACCTTTGCCTTTCGCGGCCAAGTGCTCTACGAGACGAGGTACTGGCAGAGGTAAAGCTGTTAGGACGGGGCGTGAGTCGTGCTTGGGTGGCTCAGTTAGTAGAGCACTTGCCCGCGAAATGCAAAGGTCCCGAGTTCGAGTCTCGGTCCGGCACACAGTTTTAATCTGCCAGGAAGTTTCATATCAGCGCACACTCCGCTGCAGAGTGAAAATCTCATTCTGGAAACGTCCCCCAGGCTGTGGCTAAGCCATGTCTCCGCAATATCCTTTCTTTCAGGGGTGCTAGTTCTGCAAGATTCGCAGGAGAGCTTCTGTAAAGTTTGGAAGGTAGGAGACGAGGTACTGGCAGAAGTAAAGCTGTGACGACGGGGCGTGAGTCGTGCTTGGGTAGCTCAGTTGGTAGAGCACTTGCCCGCGAAAGGTGAAGGTCCCGAATTCGAGTCTCGGTCCGCAACACAGTTTTAATCTGCCAGGAAGTTTCAACTATAACGTTAATTGAGGGATCGCTAATCCTGTCTCTAAGTACAACAGCTGCTTTTACGGATGAGGTTTCTGTAGACAAGTAAAGATATTATTAAGGGACACAAAAGCGCTATAAAACTGTTGATGTTTTTACCAGGACCGAAAAGGATTCATTTCTGTGATCGAATATGTGATTGTAACACAGTTTTTTTTTTTTTTTTTTTTTTTTTTGAAGAAATATTCTATTTGCATTTCTTTCACAGCTGTAGTAAAAAACTATAGATCTATCACTAATCTTGCGTTTAGTAGATATATTGATACCCAAACACACACAGGCACACAACCTAATAATTTTGATAGGTACATATATAGTACATTAAGGAAAGCTGAATGGTGGATACTATTTTCTGTGTCGTGTCTGTTCCCTTTCATGTGAAGTAGACACATCACTGCATTGTTCTCGTGTTGTTTATGTTCTTCCGCTGTCATTCTCTAAACAGTTTTCGAAGTTCGATTGGCATCTTTTTTCACCACGTGAAATCATTGCTGTTGAAACAAAATCATCGCCTGACTGCTGTCCTTTTTTCATAGTCGTATGACTTTATGCACATCATTTGGCATTACTTCTAGATTTCCGTTGTATTAAACATCTAGATATGTATTCTGCAAGCCACTATACAGCTGATGGAAGAGGGAATTACGTACTAACATTAGCGAATTCAAGTCATCTTCCGTTCACTCACTGAGTGAACGAGGAGAGTTGGCTGAAACCTTTCTCTGTACGCGCCCTTAGTTGTTTTTGCTTCCTCATATGTTCCCTACGCGTGATACACAATGATGACAGTACTTTTATCGCTCAGTCTTCATCGAATAGCTTTTTTTAAAATTTACCCTTCATAGTTTCGTTTGAATAACATCTGTCTGAAATAACCTTCATTTCAGTTACAGCGAGGTGGTGCAATGTTCCCACACTGAACTCGGATTCAAGAGCACAACTGTTCAAAACCGCGTCCCAGCATCATGATGTGGGTTTTCTGTGATTTCCCTAAATCGCTCCAGACAAATGCTAGGATGGTTCCTTCCTCATCCTTGAAACCATCCGAACGTGTGCTCTGTTTCTAACGATGTCCACGTTGGCGGGACTTTAAATCCTGATTTCTCCTTTTGCAGTTTCAGGTGTTCAGTTTGATTCCGAAACTGGCTGAATTTGTAATCTTTATTTGTATTACTTCAGTGTCGAATGACCAAGCAGCTGAAACTACACTAACACGAACAACAGGCTTTATTTCCTATTTCTTCTATTCCAGTTTAAGTTCCACAAGAGTCTCTGTCACACTTAAGTGTTGGCTATACCGACCTGTGACGATTCTAACGGCGCTCTCTGATTTCGTTCGATGCGGGTGTCGTGTTTAAATGAAAGACTCCAAACGTTGGAGGATTATTTCAGAATTGATCACAGTAAAGTGTTTTGTGCGGTATCCTTCTTAGGAGCATTGCACTTGCCACAACCGTTCCATTCGCTTCCCTACCACTCATTTTACACTTTCCTCCTATGTAATATGTTTTCTAGATATTACCCATGCGTACTTAAATGGAGTGATGTGACATACTCAAGACGTTCAGGACGAATGTTGTAATGGGTTACTGTCGGTTTCCTTGCCATTCTTATCTTAGCTAACCACATTTAAAACATCCCTTACGAGACATGGAAATTTCGTCCAACTCTTTTTGCCTTTCCTTACAGTTCTTTGCTACAGACAGCAGCATCTTCAGTTCCCATGTGGAGATAACGTAGTCGTATCCGTCATACGAAGCGATCTACGACGCACTGTTTCAGCGTAAACGCCCAACCAGTCGCTTCTATAGTTACCAATCATCGTTTTCAGGCGTGTTTCGCAGAGCGCCATCCTCAGTGGCAGTTTCAGTGTCTGTTGTTCAAGAAAATTGCCACTGAAGATCAACATGTAGCTCTGCGAAACAATCCCGGAAACAAACCGTTATAAAAGCGACTGGAAGAGCGTTTATGTCGAAACGGCATGTCGTTAAAAAGCAGACAAGGTGGTCAGTTTTCACTGTCAATTGCAAGCAGCTGTACGCGCGGTGAGTGCAGCGTCCTGGTACTGAATGTGTCAGTGGCCGCAGAGCAGTGGGGAAGAGTTCAGCTCAGAAAACGCGAGCGCGGAAGTCCGTGTGACGAGTCATTTTTTAAAGGACGCGAAGTGTTGCCCAGCTGTGGGGCTGAACTGAGCCGTGGCGGCTCGGAAAGCTCTCGCGTTGTAGTGTAGTGTGTGGCAGCGGTACAGGCGTGGGCGGCGGCGGCGGCAAGAGCCGGCATTCAGGACGCAGAAAGGTCAGCGCCACAGCACAGCACAGGCACACAGGCCGGCTGGCTTTCGCTTTCTCGCACGACCGCTCGCTGCTCGGCCGCAGTTACAGCACCGCGCAAGTAACGCCGGCCGCCGGCCAGCCTTCTCTCCTGTGGTCGCTGCCTGCCGCCAGTACTAGGGTGACCGACGCTCCCGACTTCCCGGGATCTCCCGTCTTATAACATTTTCTTAATCCTCCCTGCTCCCTTATTGACCTCTTGCTTCTCCCTTATGTTTTGTCAGTGATCACTGTTTTAAATATTAATCCCGTGAAGTACTGTCGATAGTTCAAGCTCCCTCACTGGCAGATCTCGAAAAGTTTTCGGATAATAGTCGATACTATACTCGACGTGGCCCTTTTTCAGTTCGTGCTTCTACGGAAAAGACGATTTGGCTTAAACGAATACGTGGAGAGGAGAAAGATTATCATAGCCTACAGGGGCCCTGTGTGGACAGGGGAATCTTTCCTTGTTTCTCGTACAGTACTAGCAACTCATAGAGGTGCTCGCCTCGTACCGATCAGCAACTGTGGTACAACAAAGTACAAGGAGCAGGGTAAGAGGATTATAGACACGTTCATATTTACGTACTCTCGTTGTGTTATTTATTTTTCAGTTGACTCGCACAACACGAGAACATTGGGCAGCGCTTCGAAAGAGTTCTTGCTGTTATGAACAACAAGTGGACTATTTAGAGAAACAGACTGATTAAGTCAGAGCTTATGATTGAAATCACTGTTGATCATAATTTCAAAGACTATTTTAAATTTGCATAGTAAGATAAAAGTTGGCAGAGTTATACAGCTTCTGTCAGGGCACACCTGACATTCGTGTGGAAATTTGTTAAATTTTATTGTGGTTATATTTGTGTATTATATACGATGAAAAAATAAATTTTTTTGTTTGAATTAGAGAATTAGATTAAATTCACTTTTCTTTGCCGAATTCCAAAAATGAGGGCATACTCGTAGTTGTGGAACATGTCAGAAAACGTAATACAACAAATACATTTAGGGGTATGAGAATTTGAGAACACTGGCATCAAAGCTTCTTCGTATTGTGTGTGGTATCCATGTTAGCTATGCAGCCCATTAGGTATCAGTGTAAAGGGGACGCACGGACTCCGTTTACGGATAGTTCAGTATGCTGAGCAGGACGGCAAAGTGATGGTTTTTCTGGACGGAATGCTGTCAGTAAATTCAAGATTTGTGAGCTGCGGGGCGACAAAGACCATGCATCCACCTCAAATTGATGACTAATGGTATTCGTAACTAATTGTTATGCCAACACGTAATGCCTGATGTGTAAAAAAGGAGCTTCCGGTACTGTGGCCTTCCAGGAGTTTTTTTTTATTTAGGCGTCTTAAAGCGTCTGTTTAACGCTTTTTTTCGTCAGAGGTACCGTTACGACTTACCGTCCTGTACCGTCACAAGTCAAGCGCTGCCAATACACTATCTGGCGAAACATTGATGCCATCCGTTTTCATACTTCCACGCTCCAGAGCACACAAACTGTGTAGTTTTATATGGAGGTTCCATGTGACCAGTAGATAAATGAACGGTTAAGACTACAAAAATATGGTGTACACGCCATCTCAACAGTTCCCTCTGTAGTGGGGCCGAAAAGGTCAGAGATACGTCAAGAGCTTTCTTAGATCTCACGTATTCTGACTGTATTATTCGAATAAATGCAGAGGACGCTTTTGACGAGCAGAAATGTAAGGTAAGGAGAGCGTGTTATTATTCCACTCCAAAAATGCAAAGGGATCTGCCTATCTCGAATATTTCATTACAGTGCCCTCAAGCATAAGAATAAATTGGCACTTTCCCAACTATCTATGTGCGCATGTGCATCCAAAATTTGTTTGTGGAATAAAATTCACAATGAGAAACCGTACTGAGTTGAAGGCAATACAGAAGTGACCATAACAAAAGTCTAGCATAATCGAAGGAAGGTGAAGGCCGATGAACGAATACCGGCCGAGTAGCATCCAACCTCTGTTTCATATAATTGAAGCTTCAGTATACAAGGAACTATTTCACCCCCACAGTCCGTTCTTCCTTTTGAAATTTCGCTGCGCTGGCATAATTAGTCAAAATGTGAAATATTCTCTCTCCTTTGTGAGTGACAGCCAATATCCTGTTGCTAGGTGCAATTACATTGTTTGGGTGTGTACTGTTTGTGTTTTATGTGTCTGTCAAAGGAATCTCAATCAGGTATTTGCCTTTTTTTGTGAATGAGATCGTGTCGTTTCCTTTGAAGTTACGAGCAAATAATTAGTCGCCTGTAGGTGCACCAGCAACTGTGGAAAGCGTGATAGCATCAAGTTTATACGGTCAGATTCTCTCGCAAAGGCTTATAGAAGTACAGGCGATATGCCAGCCGGTTACCGCGTAGACCGAAACTGCAAGCGAAGACTGCGGATATTTCTTCAGAAGTATAAAGTAAAAGAATTATTAATATAACTCTGCAACTAAGTGACAATCGAACAACTTGGCAAAAGAGAAACATCATTATACGCTTCTTTGTGTACATTCTGTACTTTAAAAATCCAGTGAGTCGTTTTCATTACAGAATACTTAACGTTTATAAGTTTTACAACGTCGTACTATTACAGTTCACTGCAACAGTGCGATAATGTAAGGTATTCATTTATTGCCGTATCTCTTGTTTCTTCCCCTTCTCTGAATTGAAAGTTAGAGTAATGAAAAAAGGGTTAGATCCTCGAAAGGGAGATTTGGTTTAATCTGTTCAAGTGTTTGTACCAAGTAACAGCTTTCGGCATCGTTTGCCATGACTGTTACAGAGTTGTACTATGTGGTTCGTTAAAGTCGATGATTAAATGAATAATTTCACGAAGTGATGATCTTCTAAAAGCCTGCTGTGAACCAAAGTTCATCTCGCTAATTTCTCATACACAGTCGGATTTCAACATCCATAACTGTTCATCTAAAAGTAGCAAAAGAGTTTTGCTGTTGGAGCAACAAAAGAAATGTCGACGGCAGATAAATAAACTGCACACAGCCAAGAAGAAGAAAAGCTTTACAGAAAAAGATGAATATGCCAACATCCAATACAAATTTAAATGATAGAAAAGCTTTTGTCTTTGCCTGATATGGGAGCGGCCAAGGGCCTTGCCGCAGTGGTAACACCGGTTCCCGCCATATCACCAAAGTTAAGCGCTGTCGGGCTGGGCTAGCACTTGGACGGGTGACCGTCCGGTCTGCCGAGCGCTGTTGGCAAGCGAGGTGCACTCAGCCCTTGTGAGGCAAACGAAGGAGCTACTTGATTGAGAAATAGCGGCTCCGCTCTCGTAAACTGACATACGGTCGGGAGAGCGGTGTGCTGACCACATGCTCCTTCATATCCGCATCCAGTAACGTCTGTGGGCTGAGGATGAAACGGCGGCCGGTTCGGACGGGATTTGCTTTAGTTTGATATGGAAGCGATATGTTTTCGAGCTAATCATTCCACCTAATCGATTGGAAGCTCATTTGACTCGCAATTCCTCCTGCCAAACTCATGCAATGAGAAATGTAATGACACTGACACACTTCTATTTCGATTGGAAATGCGGTCGGACGCGTTGTAAATAATTAAGCTACAAACATCATCTTTGTCAAGTCGAATGTTGTATTGGCAAGTAATTGTAAAAATATCTACGAATAATAAAAATGGTGGGTCCAAAATTTTAGTACTGGTGTGGGGTATGTCACTTACTTCACAACAACGTGATTGGAAACTAAATCTGTTTAGAAACCTGCTCAAAGAAGAACAAACAAAGTCGTAAGAAACATTGAAAGTCATGAAACGTCATTAGTACCGTAAAAAGATGAGCTGATGAGGAAAGGAATCGCAAGGGATGACCAAGTATGTCATACAGGCTGCAGATTGTGAGTGATGTGTGATGTGCTACATATGGGGAAATGTGGGCAGATGAGCGGAACGGCGTAGTGCCGCAAACTAACTTACTGGTTGAACACACAAGAGGAAGGGGCACAGATTGAAACATCACTGGCCACCCGTTGCCTAGCAGGTGACATGAGGCTCTTAGAATGTGTAACGTGGTACACCAACCTGCAGCGAGCTCAGTAGCTTTCAGGGTCAAACCTTTGCAGAAACTGAGTCTGCAATGCGCGCCACTTGTTGAAAACTAAAAGGGTTCATTTATTAATCAGTGGACAACTCAAAACGTTTTTACACATAATAAAATAGTAAGCTTCCAATTTCCTTACAGTATTAAGGGTTAGTCTCTTATCCTCTCGCATAGCCGTGAGCCCAAAGCGCCGCTTCCGGGACGGGTACACGCGCCGAACCCAGACAGAATCCGTCCGACGGATTAACGACGATGGCCGGTGTGTTGGCCAGCCTGGATGTGGTTTTTAGTCGTTTTCCTGACATGCCACTAGGTGAACAAAGGGTTGGTATCCATGTCTCGTCTCAGTTAGATGGTTTGCAAACATTTAGAAAACTTGTAATCACTTCCACGTAAATCACACTGCACGCAGACAGTTTAGGTACACATATTCGATCACGAGGGATAACAGGTGGCGACAGGAATGGTATCCGCCAGCCCTTAAACCGTAAATAACCATGCCGACCCTGCACTGATTATTGACAAAGGCACAAGAAAAAGAAGATTAAGAGAGAGTCTTTCCCAAACGACGTTTCGAAGAAAAATGGTTCAAATGGCTCTGAGCACTATGGGACTCAACTGCTGAGGTCATTAGTCCCCTAGAACTTAGAACTAGTTAAACCTAACTAACCTAAGGACATCACAAACATCCATGCCCGAGGCAGGATTCGAACCTGCGACCGTAGCGGTCTTGCGGTTCCAGACTGCAGCGCCTTTAACCGCACGGCCACTTCGGGCGGCTACGTTTCGAAGAGTATGTGCCATTTGCTGTCAACAGCTCCTGTTGTAACCTCTTCGTGTTTATGCGCCAATACTGTCAGCGTTTCTGGAGCTGAAAACCTCTTTCTCTGATCGCGTTTTCGCTGTAGTGAACTAGAGGACGACGATGTAGTTGGCTAGAACAAGAGTTCCCTTTATAGAGTTATTATGTAGCATCTGCAGTGTTAAGTCCAAATATTGTCGCTGTCGAACAGACTGCTTCTTGATACAGATCATCTTTTTGTATACATTTTTTACACTTGTGCGATAACAACGACATGTGCTGCCCGTCTTATTGGATACAGATTGCATATGATCGTTTTTGCCAAACTAATAACGCATCCTAGAATCTTTCCTGTGGTGGATTGACTTCTAGTTAGAGTGAGCAGACTTCTAAACACAAAGAAGCGTTGGGACTTGGTTGCTGTGTGCGTAATGGATAATACTGAATGGAGGCAGCAATTCCTTGCTGTGGCTGTAGGTGATAGCTTACGTCGTTTCCTCTAGCGGTAACGGTGTATTCTACAATGGCTGATGGGCTTCCATTGTTCTCTTCGCATAGAATTGTGGTTAATCACTTTAGTTTGACAAATCAAGTGGACATTGTTAGGATAGGAAGGAGGAAGCCCCAAAAGCACTTGTAAGTCTCAGTTACGGTTTCTGCGAAATGTGAACCGATCTGATAGTTGTACTTTAATTGAATTCTCAGTGCGTCCTCGGTCCATAGCAATTACGTCACAGTAAATCATTCCGCGTAGACACGATACTGCAAGGGAAAACTGCTGATATTTCTTCAAAAGAGTGAAGCGAAAGAATTGTTAACATAACTCTCCTCCTATTTCACATCTTTGTTGATGGCGTCACTGAGCGCAGAACACTCAGCAGTCGAAGCCTTTCTTTCTGGTTATAGTGTTGTGAAGGTCATTGTGGTGCATACTTCATTTTTCCATAGATTGTTGCATCTTCAAGTCTAAAACCTTGGAAAGATTTCTCGGATAGCGCTGATAGTTTCGTCAGAGATAATTGTTTTTCAGTATTATTCTATTCAACAGCGAAAGATAAAAACCAATGAAGTATGGAAGTTACGTGAAACAGTTAAAAGAGGTTTTAGGCCTGCAACATCCAGTATACTCGTTTACTCTGAGCGCTTACTAGATAGAGCTCCTCACTCAGTTCTGAAGGCCAGGACCTGCCAGTGACTGGATGGGTTGGGAATGTCAGTGATTATGCTCTGTACAGTGCTTCTGCATTGGGATCATGCACATCTTGACGCTTGTAGAGTATCACCGAGCGAGTTGGCGCAACAGAGGTTGTGACACTGGACTCTCATTTGGGAAGACTAGGGTTCACATCCTCATCCGCCTTTACAGATTTAGGTTTTCTGTGGCTTCCTTGTATCACTTAAGGTGAATACCGGGTTGTTTCTACTGCAAGAGGGCACGACTGATTCTGCCACAATCCGAGCTGATACTACATCCACTCTTCCTATCTTCATTATTTCATAAGGTGTTATAGAGAGGACAACCGCGTACATAGAGGTTTTGCCTGGTGAACGTAAACTTGCTCGTTTTGTTTAATATATTTTTGTTTTAATAATTTAAAAGGAGTGAGGGTTGATATCCTGTGTGTTATGTTGACTTTCTTTCAGGGTAAACATTGAAACATAGAACCAAGAATTAGTTTCTTGGTTCTTATGCTTGAGAGCGCTGTAATGAAATATTCGAGATAGGCAGATCCCTTTGCATTTTTAGAGTGGAGTAATAACACGCTCTCCTTATCTTACATTTCTGCTCGTCAAAAGCGTCCTCTGCATTTATTCGAATAATACAGTCAGAATACGTGAGATCTAAGAAAGCTCTTGACGTATCTGTGACCTTTTCGGCCCCACTACAGAGGGAACTGTTGAGATGGCGTGTACACCATATTTTTGTAGTCTTAACCGTTCATTTATCTACTGGTAACATGGAACCTCTACATAAAACTACACAGTTTGTGTGTTCTGGAGCGTGGAAGTATGAAAACGGATGGCATCAATGTTTCGCCAGATAGTGTATTGGCAGCGCTTGACTTGTGACGGTACAGGACGGTAAGTCGTAACGGTACATCTGACGAAAAAAAGGGTTAAACAGACGCTTTAAGACGCCTAAATAAAAAAAAACCTCCTGGAAGGCCACAGTACCGGAAGCCTGAAAAACTGTAAGTCTTTCTGTATCTCAATGACAGCAAGCCTTATGCTAAAGTGTCTTTTATTGGAACGTTACAGAAGGCTACGTAAAATAATATGTGCAAAACTTGCAAGATTAAAACTGTCTGGCGGACCGGGAGTCGAGCCTGGGACCTTAGCCTCTCGGGGCGAGTACTGTACCGACTGAGCTATCGACATGTGGCACTCGACCGGCTTCCACAGCTTTACTCGTACTTTTTACTTTAGTTTTTCATGTCCAGAGCTGGCAGTTTTTCTGTCCAATACTGGGCTAAGTCTAAAGCCTCCGGTTTGTCTCGCCAGAGGTCGTCTAGCAAGCAATGTGCAGGATAATTTCAGCATGTTAGAAGATGTTCCATGTTTTATATTTCTCCACAGTCGCACTTAACTGTCATCAGATTCTAATAGGCTCCATTATAGAACCTGATGACAGCTTTACACTGAAGTGATGAAAGTCAGAGAATAGCCATATGCATATGCACAGATGGCGGTAGTATCGCGTACACAAGATAAAAAAGAGCAATTCATGGGTGAAGCTGTCATTTGTACTCAGGTGAAAAGGTTTCCGACGTGATTAAGACAGCAAAAAGTGGTTAACAGCGCGGAATAGTAGCTGAAGATAGTCGCATAGGACATTTAATTTCGGAAATCGTAAGGGATTTCAGTATTCAGGAATCCACAGTGTCAAGAGTGTGAGAGAATACCACATTTCAGGCATTACCTCTCAATACGGACAACACCGTGGCCGACGGCCTTCACTTAACGACCGAGAGGAGCAACGTTTACATAGAATTGTCAGTGGTAATACACAAGTAACACTGCGTGAAAGAACCGCAGAAATCAATGTGGGACGTACAAGGAACGTATCCATTAGGACAGTGCGGCGAATATGGCGTTAATGGGGTACGGCAGCAGAGGACCGACACGAGTGCCTTTACTAACACCAGCTGCAGTGCCTCTCCTGAGCTCATGGCCATATTGGTTGGACCCTAGATGACTGGAAAACCGCGACCCTCTCAAATGAGACCAAATTTCCGTTGGTAAGAGCTGATGGTAGGGTTCGAGTGTGGTGCAGACCCCACGAAACCATAGACCCAAGTTGTCAGCAAGGCACTGTGGAAGCTGGTGGTGGCTCCATAATGGTGTGGGCTGTGTTTAAAAGGGATGATCTGGCTCCTCTGGTCCAACTGAACCGACCATTGACTGGAAATGGTTATGTTCGGCTACTTGGAGACCATTTATTCTCAAACATCGGTGGGATTTGTATGGATGGCAATGCGCTATGTCAGCGGGCCACAATTCTTTGAATTTGGTTTGCAGATCATTCTGGACAATTCGAGCGAATGATTTGCCCTCCCATATCGCCCGAGATGAATCGCGTCGAAAATTATTGGAAATAGTCGAGAGGTCAGTTCGTGCTCAAAATCCTGCGCCGGCAACACTTCCGCAATTATGGACGGCTATAGAGGAAGCATGGCTCAGTATTTCTCGAAGGAAACTGGAGAGACATGGCGTAGCCAGAGGCTGGGGATTGTTTCCAGAATGTAAATTCGTTCTAGGAACATTTCCAAAATATATTCTTTCATCATCATTCTTAACTCAAGCGTTCAGTAACGTCACTATGAAAAAATCCACTTTATTATCTGCTTTTAGTTCACACGTATATATTGTTACAGGATAATTCGTTCGACACAGTATCGTCACTGGTGTAAAAAACGAGACCACATCTCACTGTACGCGCACTGTACAAAGAATAATCAGTACATAGACTCTGAATTGCGTATTTTCAGTGCAGTCGTGCTGGCTTCTGATTAGTTTGCAGCTATTGTTTGAAAAGCCGAAGCCGTCGCTGGCGGCGTTATCATTGCACGTCATTGTCCCGCGACACACCACTGGCACGCGGAGGCCTGCCGCCATTATGTGTGCGCGCCACGGCTACTGTTTAGCTTCTCTCCGACCCGCAGGCAGCGGCAGCTTGCAGTGGCAGTGGCGCGAGCTCGGCCGATTAGCTCGCGCTGTGTGTCAGGAGGAGCGTTCCGTCCAATTTCACGGCCCGCTGCCGTGGGACAATGCGGGGAGTGGGATGCGACGGTCGGCTCTGACATTGTCACCGCCCGCGGCCGGTGCACTCGTCTGGCTGCGCCGGCCCGCTGTCGCATCGGCGCCGCCGCTCGTGCATCTCCCGTATCGGTGGAGGAAGGGACTAGGCCATTCCGCACTTCCACGTACCCGTGTTCTTTTGTGCACCAGTGAAGCGGCCCATACCTGCGGCTCCCCCCTTAAAACGATATTTGCTGATTTTTTTTTTTACACACATTTACAAACTTAATGATTTTTTAAGTTAGCTTATTAAAAAGTGAATCATTATTGCTTCCGTAATTTTACCAAACAACCGCAGGAAGCTTATTAACTTTTAATTTAACCAGCAAATCGTACCATCTGAAATTTTGGTGACAGCAAAATTTCGTATCCCGTCCAACTTCGGTGCTGGCTTCCACCACAAGCGCGTCTCGCTCTAGTATTCACTCGTCAGAAATCGACAAAAATCTTTGGTCAGATGGCTTTGCATCAGCGCCCTCTTGCTGACCTTTAAGATCCTAAAATAACACCATACCGAAGTATTACGTTGATGTATAACTTCGTAGCGTTTTTTATTTCTATGTTGGTATTCCGATTGCTAAGGATTTATTTATTGCTTGTCATTCTTTATTTGTGGTTCACTTTTGCTGTTTGAGTTTACATATTGTCCTTTGGAGATAGCGAGTGGAGGTGTGGATGCTTTAAAAATGGCTCAAATGGCTCTGAGCACCATGGGACTTAACATCTGAGGTCATCAGTCCCTAGAACTTAGAACTACTTAAACCTAACTAACCTAAGGACATCACACACATCCATCCCCGAGGCAGGATTGGAACCTGCGACCGTAGCGGTCGCGCGGTTCCAGACTGAAGCGTCTACAACCGCTCGGTCACTACGGCCGGCGGACGCTAGAAAAGGAAGTGCCAAGTGGAGAAATAGTAACGTTTCCGACGTATTCTTCTGTTTGAGTTCAGTACGTGAACAGCATCGGAGGGAGCTAGAAACATTTACTCCGCGAATAGGGGTAATGCCATTGGCTACAGCACGGCAAGAAAATTGATTTCTAGTTTTAAAGAGGATCGCTTTGACACCAGTGACTCTCCACATGAAGGATGACCTTCGGGGCTTGATTAAGATCATTAAAACTCATTCAGCCAAGCGGTCTGTGTCAGTGTACTCGAAAACTGGCAGATTTGATGAACTGTGATTATTTCACCATATTCGACATTTCCATGCAGTGAGGGAAGTTCAAAAATCGAGTGTATCTGTACCGCATTCTCCAACTCAAAAATAAAAAAATTAAAAAAAATATCTGCGGGTGACCATATGTGCATCTCTGCTTGCTCGTCATCAGTTGACTCGTTAACAGCACCGACCATTCCTATCCTGAATCATTACTGGTGACGAGAAATGATGTGTTTGTGCTAACATAAGGAAAAGAAAGGAATGGTTGAGCTCAAACAAACCAGCAACTCCCCTTACAAAGACCTGAGCGCATCCACAAAAGATAATGTTATGCATCTGGTGGAACAGCGACTGCGTGGCGTACTACGAATTGCTTCCCCGAGATGTGTAACAATCACTGCTGACATTTGTTGTCAGTTGTTGAAACGTCTTGCAGACGCAATTTAGGAGTGATGACCAGGAAGACTGCCTGAAATGTTGCTACTCCACGATTGTAGCATTCTGCCAGACTGTCAGGAAACACTACACAGGAGTTTGGCTGGGAGGTCATTCCGCACTCTCCTTATTCACCCTATCTTGCGCCCTCAGATTTTCACGTTTTTCCGCTCTATATCGAACAAAGGCACTTCCTTTCCAGATGAAAGTGCGCTCCGAAAAAGGCTTGACGAGTTCTTCGCCTCAAAACCACATGATTTCTACAGTCGCAGAATCTGAAGGTTACTCCAGCGTTGTAAGGCTGTTGTAAATAGTGATGGGGAATATATTATTGATGATTAAAGTCTCTGTTGTGTGTATCTGTCAAACTTAAGGAAAAACGCTACGAACTTATGGACCAACCTAACAGCTGGCAAGAACTCCGTTGTTGGAGATGTTCGAGCTGTGTAGGCGGCAGCTGTGTGACCCCACCTCACTCTGCCACGTAAGCGATAGACGTCCACTTGGTAGTAGTCGTTACTCTATGATGCTACTTGCGCGAAATGACACTGTACCAGAAGCTTGCCTTCTTGTCACAGGCAGAAAATAGGAATGGATAAGAGAACTCGTGTTCCTCTCGTCGCTAACATTAAACTTTCTTTTTACCCCTTCTGTTCCTTCGCCCGTGGTAGCGGCCTATTTCGCCAACCCCTGGTACGTCCTTACACAGGAATAAAGGCTACGATGTCATTAGAGACGGAGCACAAACCCGTATTGGGGAAGGATAGCGAAGGAAATAGCCCGTGCCCTTCCGCAACCATCCTGCATTTGATTTTATCAATAAAGGGAAATAACAGGAAACCTGTATCAGGATGTGGAGGCAGGGACTTGAACCACCGTCTTACAAAAAGTTGAGTCGAGTCTCTGACTACTGCCGTAGCGGCCTCGCTCGCTGCTATACTGTATCGTTTCTACATTCCGCCCTGTCTACTCTCAACCATTACCGCCGACGGGATTCCATGTTCATTTGACGTCCAAGTTACGATATTTTGGCTAAACTATGACAAGAGTGCAATATTTGACACCCCAATAAGTGTGTTGAAGTTAGTTGGGCTTTTCAAATTTATAAGATAGACCTGTTAATCAATGTACAGCCCTGTTAATCAAGGAAAGTGGAAAGGCAAGAAAAAATGTTGAATGCCACAAAAGTTTATCCAGTTTCCTATATGGATTTGCGATACAATCAATGTTTTGTATTTTGTGATTGTGAAACTATGCCGTGTTGGTTTACTTTGTCGCCGGTAGCTGTGGCCGAGCGGTTCTAGGCGCTTCAGTCTCTAACCGTGAGACGTCTACGGTCGCGGGTTCGAATTCTGCCCCGGGCATGGATGTGTGTGATGTCCTTAGGTTAGTTAGGTTTAAGTGGTTCTAAATTCTAGGGGACTCATGACCTCAGATGTTAAGTCCCATAGCGCTCAGAGCCATTTGAACCAGTTTTGAAAGTGGAAAGAAAACATTCATGCGTAATGACCGATTATGGACGGTCAAATCGGTTAGTGTCAAAGTAATACAGATGTTAAATGATGCTAAACTGTCTTGAAATGAAGAGCTAACGATCGGAAATTAATGAATAGTGTTTTATTGATATAAATAGACAGCCTCCGCAGACGAATGGGTAGTATTTCTGCCTGCGGTGTGAAAGGACCGGGGTTCGATTGACATTACCTACTTCGGGTTTTATTAAGGTAGGGAGGTCCGAACGGGACGAGAGCTTGTGTGAAGTTTGGAAGGTAAGAGACGAGGTACTGGCAGAAGTGAAGCCGTAAAGCCGTGGCGTGAGGCGTGCTTGGGTAGCTCAGACGGTAAAACACTTGCCCGTGAAAGGCAAGGTCACGAGTTCGAGTGTCGGTCCGGCACACAGTTTTAATCTGTCAGGAATTTTCATATCAGCGCACACTCCGCTGCAGAGCGAAAATCTTTTTTTTTTAAGCTTCCATCTGGTTGAGACGATACATGCGTTACTTTTCAAGTTATGGGTGAGTTGGAAGCGGAAATTCAACAAATTTTTCGGTCTAAAATTAATTTATGAAATTTTATGTTTGCTTACGAAATTGCAACATAGGTGTGTATTGAGTGGAGCGCTACACTTCAGTCTCATTTAAAGATACGGCGTCGATGGACTCAAGAGCTGATACTCTCCTTCGGTAACAAGTCATGTGTACCAGTAATAGTCTCTTAGGGGTGTTGATAGAAATACGAAACGAGTGGAGTAGCTGTATGTGCTACGAAACACAGCCAAGTCGGAGTACACGTAAGAAGCGATTTTATGGTGCGGTAGAAACGATATTGTCCTTCCTTGCTATCGCTGATGGGATGGGAGCGATGAGCTGATGTGCAGGCGGTGGAGGCGAGGCTCCCGGACCTATGTTAGAGGTGCGGTGGACAGGCTGCCTTTTTGCGGCGGTGAATCAGCGCCGGGAGGAAGCCCGCCGACCGCCGGCCACGGCTCGGCTCGCCTCACCTTGCCTTTTCACTGTGCGATGCGATGCGGCGCGGACACGCCCAGCGCTGCGCGGGCACCGCCAAGGACGCCGGGCAGGGGCAGCCCCGCTCTGCACGCTTTTCTCCTCTACTTCTCGCACTGGGTGCCCGTGTACATCGAAATCTTTCGTAACGTATTGTAGTGGGTACTTTTCACGGCCGCCTGTTGCATTGCGCTTTGCTGCGCTCTGCTTTGAGCGCCAATTATGTAGTGTCGCTCTACACCCACATTAAGCACGTACACTAGATACTACAGTGAATTGCGTATTAGGCCTTCTTCCCTTTCCATTTGCATGTGAAGGGCAATAAGAGCGATTGCTTAAATAGCTCTGTGCGCGTGGTAGTCTAACTTACAGAAACGTATTCACAGTTGCGAATGTGAATGACCATCGACTCTAGACGACAGTGATAATTTGTGTCGCACCGGGATTCGAATCCGGATGTTCCGTTTTACGCGAGCACTCACCTTAATCGCTTCGGCTATAAGTGCGCGAATCACGGTCAGACCAAACTTCATATCTCGTGGTCCACGGTTCACAAGCTTCACACGTCCGGGAACACTTACTGAGAGATGACAAAAGTCGTGAGATACCGATATGCATATACAAGGTGTAAAAGGACAATGAATTGGAAGAGCTGTCATTTGTACTCAGGTGGTTCATGTGAAAAGATATCCGACGTGATTGTGGCTGCACGATGGGAATTAATAGACTTTGAACGCGGAATGATAGTTGGAGCAAGACGGATGGGTCATTCCATTTCCGAAATTGTTAGGGAATATTCCGAGATTCCAGAGTGTGGAATATCAAATTTCAGGCGTTACCTCTCACCATGGACAACGCATTGGCCGACGGCATTTCAAGCATTACCTCACAACACGGACGGCCTTCTCTTAACGACCGAGAGCAGCGGCGTTTGCGTTGAGTTGTCAGAGCTGAAACAGAAGCAACGCTGCGTGAAAAAACCACAGGAATCAATGTGGGGCGTATAACGAACATATCCGTTAGGACAGTGCGGTGAAATGTGGCGTTAATGGGCTTTGGCAGCAGACGACTGACGCGAGTGCCTTTGCTAACAGCACGACATCATCTGCAGCGCTTCTCCTGGGCTCATGACCATCTCGATTGGACCCTAGACGACTGAAAAACCGTGGTCTGGTCAGATAAGTCACGATTTCAGTTGGTTTCGAGTGTGGCGCAGACCCCACGAAGCCATGAACCCAAGTTGTCAATAAGGGACTGTGCAAGCATGTGATGGCTCCACAATGAAGTGGGCTGTGTTAGCATGGAACTGTGGAACTGAACCCACCATTAACTGGAAATGATTATTTCCGGCTAATTGGAAACTATTTTCAACCATTAAAGGACATCACGTTTCTAAACAACGATGGAATTTTTATGGATAAAAATGCGCCAAGCCACTGGACCACAGTTGTTCGCGACTGATTTCGCCGCCCAGATCGCCCAACATGAATCCCATCCAATCCTGCACCGGCAACACTACCGCAGTTATGGACGGCTATAGAGGCAGCATTGCTCAGTATTTCTACGGGGGACTTCCAACGTCTTGTTGAGTCCTTGCCGTATCTACTTAATGCTCTACGCCGGGCAAAAGGAGGTCTGACGCGATGTTAGGTGGTATTTCATGACTTTTGACACCTCAGTGTATTTATTGAGAGTCGAGGGTTTGGTATTGCCGAATAAATAAGAAAAAGCAGTGCCTTTGTTATTTCTTAAACATTCGAAGTAGGGCTTTACGAAATAATTTTGCGTTTGTCTTCAGTCTTTTATCACTACTGATTTTCATCATCTCCTCGACGTTTCTTGTGGATCAGTGAAGTCTGTTACAATTTGTATTGCCGATCTCTATATACATTCAGTAACCCCCTATGGAGCTACTTGCTGTGGCCCCAACACACTACAGAAGTATTCTGCCATGGATTCCACGAGTGTTTCGTAAGTAATTTCCTTTGTAGAATGATTGTATTTTCTCTGGATCCTCCCAGTGAACCGAACTCCACCAGCAGCGTTACGTATGACTGAGCCTATATCGTAATTAGATTTCATACCCCCACAAATTTCTACACTCCGGTATTTCTGTAAATTGACACGTTCCAGTCGTGATTATTGAAATTATTCCTAAACAAAAAAAGCCTGAAGGTAAACCAATCTCCTCCTCCTCCTCCTTCCTCCTCTTCCCGTTTCTTCTATGGGGTCGACATTCTTATATAGGTTGAGGCAGTGTTAGTGACAATGTTGCTGATATTTGTATTATGGACTTTAGGCCATGGTCCAAATATCAGCAGTGTGGCAAATACCGCCCGTGAAAGCCTGCGTTCTAGGACTGGTGTTTGTGGCAGTAGGTGGTGAGATGCCCCCCCCCCCCCCCCCTGGCTACCCCACTCCACCGAGGCGGAATCTGTGTTCCTCATCCGTCTGCATTGCGAATAAATCTGTATTCAAGTGTGAGAACTGTTTCTGAATGTTTGCGTAGCGTATATCTGAGGCGGGACGTGGGTACCAGCTCCGTATTTACCTAAATGGATGTGCGAAACCACCTAAACAGGCTCATCGGCTCACAAGCTCTCGTCGTCAGTCCGCGCGACGGTGTCGATCTGGGTTAGGCCTCACCGTATTTCGAAAGCGGCTCTTCAGTGAACTCGGCTACCCGGCTGGTCACTGGTAACGATCAGATTTATATAGCGGTCGATATGTTTAGATGAAATAAAAGTTGTTAATAGGAAATAACTTGCATTAAAACAAACAAATTCGTTGGGAATCCGTATTTTCTGTGAAAAAGAGAGATTAAATATTTTCCTTCTACATCTCGGAGAGCAGCTTGCTCTCGGCAGAAGATTGTATGTTTAGTATTCCATGCGCGCCGCTGAATGAAGTCGCATGTGGTGGTATGCTGTACACGCTACAGATGTTCCTCTAGGTAGCAGCCGCTGGCCCTGGTAGAAAGCGAATGCTCTCCCCTCATTGTATCGTCAGCTACCATTGTGTGCCTCGCCGAGGTTGTAAATGCATTAGCTATTGGTACTTGGCTGCTGGCCAGTTGACGTCGCTCTGCGCCGGCGAGGACCGTCAGTAGGCGAATATCAGTTCTGACCTGGCGTCTAGCACGCGACAAAAGATTTCGAAGACCAACGATGGGTTACATCAGGACAGATGTCTGATTTCTTATTTGCGCAGTCCTTTTTTGACTGTTTAGTGTTCTCTCTAATATACCTTACGGGACACAAGCTTTTTTCATTTTTGTGCTGTTGGTCAGAATTAATACGTTATTCTGTCGGTGGCGGAAACTTACGATCGTTCAAAATTCTCTCATCTTCCCAGTTTATTATCGATTCACTTCCGTTCCCCGCAGTTTCTTAAATTTCAACAGGTTGTCGAAAAACCACTGCAGGCGGTTGCTACCCGTTTCCAGGCGTAATATCTCCTCACACCGAACACGGGCTGCCCATGACGTGGTTTCGGGCGTGACAGTATTGTAGGGGCTATGTAGCTGACGAAACAGCGGGGTGATTTATTTAATTGCGCCCCACACCATCGAAACAATGAAAAGAATTAAATGAACAGTTATATGGCCTAAGATGAAAAACCGCACCCCGTGTCGTGAAATCTCTTTACTCAGGCAGCAATTGCAGTGGAACGAGGAATGCTGCGGATGTTTTCAGTTGTACCCTGTCCCAGAAGGTCAAGGGATTCGGCAGGAATGGAAAAAGGAGCATTGGCAGACTACGACTTTATTGCTGCCTTGTCGAGGAATTTATGGGGATGTATTTATGATTGCCTTGCTAAAAGCAGAACTCAGTCAGCAAGACAGGCACCACAGTATAAAATACCATTTTACGAAAGTTGCAACAATCAGAAGAAGGGACGCGGATGAACTCCCACGTTTAGGGAATGTGTACTAGAGTGTACCAGTAATAAGTCAGTACTGCAAAGGCTTGGCGTTCGCGATGGGCTGAGACAGCCTCCTCTTTTGTGCTCGGAATAGTGGAGCGCCAAACTCGTAGTGAAGAGGCGTCAAACAAAGTGGGTCCGCACAAGTCAGTGGTCGAGACATCAGTGTACGAGTGAGAAACGGGCAGAATGACAGCTCTTCGGGAAGTTGTTTCCATACTGTGACATTTCTACTGGTATAGACAATGTTGCAGATATAGTAGGGTCCAGAAGGTAGAAAAGGGTTAATCTGCGATGAAGAGACCGGGGCCGAGCAATATCTGCAAACTGCTCAGGCTCCCATGGGCACATTATCTCCGTCCCTGATGCGCTGACACTTGCTTCAGCGTAACCGCATGTCGTATATACTACAATGGTGACCGCCTTGCGATCACTGCAGCTACGTATGTATTGGGGGCAGCCTGAACACAAGGAATGCTGTTTTAAAGAGTCCGAGTGTCTACCTCAACTTCCGTGACCTCCACATGCCGTATTTTAGGGGGAATGAGCAAGCTCACTTTGATTCCATTTTACGACATTTTTACGTCGTGGTTGAGTTACACAGCGGTTCAGTCTATACTACAGTCCCGTATAGACCACGTATAATTCTTTAATGTAAATCATTTTTATGTTTTCTTGCAGCTGATGTGACCTTTCCGGTCGTATGTATCCCCTTGGTGTTGTACTCTCGTCAAACATCAGTGTATATGCTTCGACACAGGTAGATGTGATCGCCACGGCTGTGAATCTGGACGGGCGAGGACGTGGAATTCTGTGACATTCCGTAGTCTAGTGCCTTGCGAGTCCGACAAGGGGATAACGTATTGCCTTAGATGGCTTTCCTTCTTGTGGAAGATACTACACATTCGCCATTTCAGGAACATGAACATGCTTACGGTTCTACCTCTTCTTAGAGAAATAAGCTTTGCGTATGATGTAAGTTTTTTCTGCTTTCGATGAGAGTTATATTTGCAACTAAATGTTGCTCGGAAATATGAAATAGTTGTTCTTAAAGCATTTCCTAGGATAGTAGCGTTCTTTTACCGACGTCGTCGCTACGTGGTTAAAAGTAGCTAATCAGTCTTATACCCAAAGTATGCCTTGTACATATAAATGCTTTTATAGGCCTGGTCGTCATAGCTTTATTTCAAGGAATATGCAGTTATCTTCTGTGAAACTTGTGGCACAGCAGCTTGTGGGAGAACGTACAGGTTAACATGGAATTCGAACCGTTGTGCAACTTGGAATTTTTTACATACGCAGAGCAGTATCAGTCACGAAAGATGTGTTGAAGACTACGTGCAGACCGACTTCGTAACTTGTGTATTTGTAGTGCGTTAATCACTCAACCGTCAAACCGCACAGTTTATCTACATTCACAGCATTTCCGAACTGAAGCCTAGAGCAAAAACAACGAAAATAAATTGTTATTAACAACGAAAATGCTCGACCTTAGACACAGTAATATGGTATTTTTTTATACATACTCCCGACTGTTTCAGAATGAGTGAGTGACAAGCTACGTTTAGCATTATTTGTTGAAGAGAAGTCGTTCGTCCATTTACAAACATACTGATTCACGTAAATAATGCACATTGCCTATTAATAACGTGTTTTTCTAAGATCATAACACTGAAGCGTTATGATTAACTTTCGAGAAGATTTTGCATGCTTCATAAATAACGTCGACAACTACAACTAAGTATTTCACTTCTGGGAGAAAATGTTAGAAGAAAGGCCATTAAGAATACCATCTAACAAAGGTGAGTAGGGAATTTAATTATTTTTGTGACAGAAACAAATAAAATTATTCTCTCTCGTTCTCTCTTTAGTTATTACCCACAATGTACCGGTAACGGAACCAGAAGAAAGTAGTTGCATGTGTATCAAGTGTGTAAGACATGGAGCACTAGTTAAAGAGCAGAAATAGTGGGATAGTATACGGCTGCACCACGGTGAAGGGACAATTCAGAAAATTTCCTGAAATATCCATTTTTATTTTGCGGACTTTTTCCCATTTTTCTTTCGTAGTACGGTGTCGTTCCATACTAGTGTAGTGTAGAGATAGACGGCACAATCAATATTCATAGGTGTGATACGTTTTAAAGTAATAAGTGGCAGCGTGCTTATCATACTGTGGTCTATAGCTGTCTCAGAGACAGCAACTGGGTATAGTCCCAGAATTGGAGAAAATAATGTTCTGGTGTACACTTGAATGTCGTAAGTTTTCTTCCTTGATTTTCGTCTTCTGACAACTACGTGATATTTTTAATGTTGAGACGCATCCATTTAACGCGAAAGCCCAGTAAGCTAAAACGATATTTCGATAGATGGCGGCCCCTATCATTCGATGACTGCTAAAGCAGGCCTTTGCGTACCTCTGAGAATAATACCAGCTAACTGGTTGGTGGTGGTACATCTCGGTAATAGTACGGGTCATTAGCTAAGTTTTCGAATCGAGTAAATCAGTTATCACGAAGGGCACGTGTGTACGGGAGCACAGCAGCGGTGTGTTGTGCCTGGGATGAGACGTGAACGGATTCGTGAATTAGGTGTTGTACGCTGATCTTTACACAGGCGCCCTGGAGTTGAGCAACAGTTGCCTCATCCTATCCCGCAGCCCACTGCAAACACGACCGTGCTGAACCGTGGAGCGGGAGGGGGAGTGGCTGGCGCAGGATCCGCCTGATGCTGGAGTGGCGTGTTTGCTGACGGCGTCGCCGTTTCCAGAGGCTGTAGGCTGCTCCTCTCGGCATGCTGACGTCAGCCCGCAGCAGATCTTCGGCAGCGCTGACGCTGCCCCGCCGAGGCCGTTTTCCTCACGCAGAACAGACGTCACGATGGCCGAGTTCATTCCGTTCCTGTCGCTTTAGATGCACCTAATTTACGACTCGCTGACGTTGATCATTACTTCCTTTGCGTTACTTTCTGTCAGACAGTTGCGGGCTCGTGGAACACATAGAGTAGTTTATTAATTGCATTCCACTATTTTGGTCTAGACGAATTCAACAGCTTGATACACTAAAGGATTTAGTCAGTACATCCCCCCCACCCACCACCACCACCATCACCACCACCATGCATACCATAACACCACGTGCTTCCTATTGCACTGTGGACACTACACATGATGGCAATTAAAGTTCTGCGGGCATTCGCCAAACCAGATGCTCCTATCGGATTACCACAGGCTGTAGCGAGATTCATCACTTCAGATCACTCGTTTCCAGTCAACCACTGTTCAGTGGCATCACTCTTTACGCCACCTCAAGTGTCACTTACACTAAGGTTACTAAAGTCATGGGATACCTATTAATATCGTATCGGACCTCCTTTTGTCCGGAGTAGTGCAGCAACTCTTCGTGGTGTGCACTCGACAAGTCGTTGGAAGTCCCTTGCAAAAATATTGAGCCATGCTATCTCTACATCCGTCCAAAATTGCGAAAATGTTGCCGGTGCAGGATGTTGCGCACAAATTGACCTCTCAGTTATGTCCCATAAATATCCGACAGGATTCATGTCCAGCAATCTGGGTGCCCAAATAATTCGCTTGAATTGCCCAGAATGTTCTGCTAACCAATTGCGAACAATTGTGGGCCAGTAACACGATATCGTTGTTCCGGAATATGAAGTCCAGGAATGGCTGCAAATGGTCTCCAAGTAGCCGAACATAACAATTTCCAGTCAGTGATCGATGCAGCTGGGCCAGAGGACTCAGTCCATTCCATGTAACGTAAACAAAATCCACACCATTGTGGAACCAACACCAACTTGCACAGTGCCGTGCTGAAGACTTGAGTGATGGCTTCGTGGAGTCTGCGCCATACTGAACTCTTAGCAACTGAAATCGGCACTCATTTGCCAGGTCACGATTTTCCAGTCGGCTAGGCTCCAACCGACGTAGTCACGAGCCCAGGAGAGGCGTTGCAGGTGCGCTTGTGTTGGCCGTCTGCTGCCATAGCCCATTAACGCCAAATTTCGGCGCACTGTCCTAACGGATACGTTCGTCGTACGTCCCACATTGTGGTCTGCCGTTATTTCACGCAGTGTTACTTGTCTGTCAGCACTGACAACTACGCAAACCCCGCTGTTCTCGGTCGTTAAGTGAAGGCCGTCGGCCACTGCGTTGTCCTTGGTGAGAGGCAGTGCCTGAAATTTGGAATTCTCGGCACACTTCATACTGTGGATCTCGCAATATTCAGTTCGCTAACGATTTCCGAAATGGTATTTTCCATGTAGCTCCAACTAGCATTCCACGTTCAGTTGTGCGTCCATAATCACGTCGGAAACCTTTTCACATAAATCACCTGAGTGCAAATGAGAGCTCCGCCAATGCACTGCCCTTTCATACCTTGTGTACGCGATACTACCGCCATTTGTGTACTCGTATGTGCACATAGCTATCCCACGATTTTTGTCGCCTCAGTGTGGTACCTACTACAGTAATGTTTGGCTTATGAAGAGCTGCTCGAGACCATTGTATCCTATTCTTTGTAACTCTTCACGCAGTCATTTTGGTAACTGGTCTGCTGGAAGCACTTTGGAACTCATGAGCGATTCCTTCCGCTGATATCACGCGATTTTTGCATCGCCTCTAGTCGACTTGGGGAGCTTTAAAAAGGCTGCATGTCCGTGATGGGTTTGTTACTCAAGTGGCATCAAATGATTTGACCGTGTTCGAAGTCACTGAGCTTGCCGGAGCGGCTCAATCCGATGATAATGATTCTGCACTGTATCACTATATACTCGCAGCCGCTTATTATTGTTGGCGTGTCCGTCTCACATGAAATCTAATGGTCATGTCCGCATTAGATAGGGTGTCCTGCTACTTTTGGTCAGATAGTGTATATGTAATCCCAAGTGGTCGTCTTATCATCTTCAGCAAATAAATAAACTAGTAAAGGTAACAAATGACAGCGTTACATGACTAACTTGAGATATTTAGACGCATCCGTGGTTTTCTTTTAAATATTTAATGCTTCTGACTGCTTGACATTCTCGTCATTTCGAGCGAATACAGGCGTTTGTGTAACTTGTAAGGATTTGAGATACCTGTTACACTTGCAAAAGAGTGTAACACATCTCGTGATTTTTAGATTAGTTATTCACCAACTCCGGTGGGTTAAGTACTCTTTTCAGTGGCGCTTTGCTAGCCTTTAAGATTCATTTTTTCACTCGCGAAGCGAGTAAAAGGAATAAATACTTTTCTCTGAGTGGGCGTGGTAAACACTGTGGCTATCAAATAATAACGAGACGAAACAAATCACAGCCGGTCATTTTTACAATATACTTATTTTGGAATTTAAACACTTTGAGATAGATCTAACCGAGACAGCTGTGTCATTTGAATTCAGAAGTAACTGTAATCACACACTTTGTCTTTCCACTGCGCGTTTCTGATTATTACAGCTCCATCACCAGGTGGGTTTGTGTAAAACTGATGTAACATTGATGAATTATACATAATGTTTTCAGGACGGCCTGTGCCACCGTCTTTTAGTGGTAACAAATTGGTTTTCCGCATCGTGTTGGCACTGCACTCGTCGCTGTCCCAGAACACAATCTCTGTTTATGTGAGTGAATGAAAGGTGAAGTGCGAAATATAAATCGGAACTGGTAGTGCAGCGTTTCACCAGTGAAAGTCAACGTGTATGTTGCGCAAAAAATCATAATACAAACCATGTATTTTACGAAGACTGTTCGGAAAGTAATTAACGATCGGTCTCAAAATGGAAATCACAGTGAAAATCAAAACTGTTTTATTTGCAACAGTTAGCTTTACCTTCCAGCTACTTTTCTACATAGTCGCCGCTCCGACTTTGATATCTGTCATTGCGTTGTACCAACTTACCAATATCCTCGTCATAGAAGGCAGCCGTCTGTGC
This sequence comes from Schistocerca serialis cubense, assembly GCF_023864345.2. Classification (NCBI taxonomy): domain Eukaryota; kingdom Metazoa; phylum Arthropoda; class Insecta; order Orthoptera; family Acrididae; genus Schistocerca; species Schistocerca serialis. Next base: position 245,410,740 of record NC_064639.1, on the reverse strand, counting down.
GTTCCGACAATTTTCTACATTGGACTGTAGCTCGTTGTCTGTGCCATAATGTTGTCTTCATAGCCAGGGGTTCATTTGAGCAGACATGAACATCAGAGGGAGCCAGGTCGGTGCTGTATGGTGGGTGATGAAACACTTCCCATCGAAAACGCTGCAGGAGCCTAATTTCCCCTGCAGTCTGCGGCCGAGAACTGTCACGAAGAAGGAACTGCGTGACAGTTATGTTATGTGGGTTTGCATGAAACAAGGCGAAATCTCTCGCCAGGCACCCATACTTGGCGGGAGGTACTGTTTTCTAGGCATCTTCATGCTCTCCCTGTTCGCTCAGAACAGAGAAGAGCGACGTGACGCTATCTACGGGCATACCGAAGACACTGCCCAACACATCTGTGCAAAACTTCATCGGATATTCACTGTGGTTCCCATTTTGCGAGCAATAGTTCCTTATTTTCCGAATAGCCCTCATGTGTTAATTTTAAATAAGTCCACCTGATAGGTATTCAGCGAGAGAATGCTGTCGGTGACATTAATTCGGCTTGCCGAACAAAATTTTTGAGTGCATGAGGGTAGTACGTGACGTGTAGCTGAAGTGAGTGCTAGCAGCCCGCCGCGTATCGCGTCGCTCCACCTTGCCCCAAGTGCTGCCAGGTTTTACATTGTAAGATAGCTCCTGCAGCAGCGAGGGGCCGGAAGCGGCGACAGCGGGCTCCGCTCGTTACGTCTTGCCTCCCAGCTGTAATCCCGGAAGTGAAAGTCGCGTCTACGGCGGGCCAGCGTAATACCCGGTTTCATAACCGGCCGCTGCAAGTGGCTGTCATCTATTGACGAGCGTCTCACCGTGAGACCGCAACTGCGACCAATTCCAGAATGTTGTTCCAGCGCTTGGAATCCTTATCAGGTAGGCGCTATAGTCCACATGAAGGTGTCACAGAAGTGCTCGAGTAGCACAAGTAAAAGTCCTTGGAAGAAAGACCAGATAATTCTCGTTAGACTCTGTCGGATAAATTTAGAGAACGTCCATTTCAAGAAGACTGTGCGTCCTTTACGCTGTCATCTTTTACGTCTAGGGATCGTGAGAAAAAGGCAAGAGAGATTAGGGGGTGTGAAGAGTTGTATACGAGTAGACAGTCGGTTTTCCTTGGCTCAGTACATGAATGGAATAAAAATAAAAACATAATTGTGGGACGATGTACCCTCTGGCTTGTACTGTACAGTGGCTTGTGGAGTATTTACGTGGATGTACATATTCAAAAGGTGTCGCATCTTGACGTTTTTCTAGTCCTTCGCGTTCTTCCACGTTCGTTCCCTTACTTCTTCTTCTTGCTTATTGCTTTATTTTAATCTACAGTCCAAACATAGATTCTTACATTGATCCTGTCCATTGTAGACGTTGTTGAACGCTGCAACTATGCTGTAAATTAATGATAATGATAGCAAAAGCAACAACGAATTTCGTATTTTATTTCGAGGAATTTGGTATAATCGTCATGTTGACGTTTATAGGCGGTTACAGCGCAATATTCATACAGATATTACGCAGAAAATTGCGGTCATGAAGAAACAATAAATTTAGATGGAGTCGGATACTGAAGTTGTATCAGAGGTGTGCTTAGTACTTAAATGTAGAAACTATAATAATGTGTGAAACGTTTTTGGTAGAATATTTGAAGTTCAGTTCGTATCAAAGCTCACAAGTTTATGTATTTTTATGAAGAGAATAGGAGCTTTTGAGATGCGGTTTTACAGAAGAATGCTGAGCATTATAGGTGTGGATGAAATAACTAATGGGGAAGTAGTTGAAAGCAACTGGGGAAAAAAGAAATTCCTGGCACGATCTGACTGAGTGACTGAGGTGTGTGTGTGTGTGGGGGGGGGGGGGGGGGTAAATTCGTAGAAGAAGAGTGAGACGTGTACTACAGTAATCAGATTCAAATGGAGTGGGACTTGCACAGGACAGACTAGCATGAAGAGTTGCATGAAACGACATGATATGCGTAGTAGACCGGACTGTTGTCACATATATAGAATATGTGGAAAAGAACATGAAAAACGCATTACTGGCCGTCAGAATAGTGCTGTTATCTAGGAGGAGACGGGTGACAGTGAGTACTGGATAACAGGTTTGTTTAGTCGAGACTTTGTCAGCAGAACATCGAAAAAGTTGAATGGAGGGCAGCTAGATTTTTATTATCGCGAAATAAGAGAGAGACTGTCACAAATTTGATAAGTGACTTGGAATGACAAGCATTGCAACATAGGCGTGTTACATTGCAGCGAGGTCTATGTATTTTCGAAATTTCGATCACCAACTTTCTCCTCGGGATGCCAAAACAGGTCTGTGACTCACATCTACTTAGGGAGAAGTGACCATCGTGATATCCGGAACCGCGGGACTGCTACGGTCGCAGGTTCGAATCCTGCCTCGGGCATGGATGTGTGTGATGTCCTTAGGTTAGTTAGGTTTAAGTAGTTCTAAGTTTTAGGGGACTGATGACCTCAGATGTTAAGTCTAGTAGTGCTCAGAGCCATTTGAATCATTTTTTGAACCATCGTGATAAAATACGAGAGATCGGAGCACGATGGGAAAGATTGAGATGTTGATTTTTCGGGAGTGGAACAGTCGAGAAATAAGTCTGAAAGTGGATCTCTGCGCCTTCTGCCAAACACTTGGGTGTGCATTGTTCAGTAATCGTGTAGATGCTGATAGGAAAAAACGGAAACATTATGGGTTTGCGAGTTGTAATTTCGGCGAGGTAAATGCTATACAGGTAGCCGTGCGATAGGTCGATGGAAACTGAGGAGGATCTTAGAATTTGTGGCGCGACATAAACGAGTGTTTGACAGCTGAAAGGCAGCAGCTGCGAGGTTGGCGCTGCTCGAAGCAACTGCTGCGCCGCGGCTGGTGGGTCGCCTCGCCGCTCGCTACAGCTAGGCCGTCCACTGCCGGCTGTCCCGTTAGCCCTGCGCGCCGCGGCGCGCTGCCAGCCGCCAACCAGCCACCACAAGCTGCCGCCGTTCTCTCGTGTCTGCGGAGCACGGCTACGGACCTCACCTGGCGTCCAAGCTAGCCAAAACCCCGAGGAGGCGCGGAGCTCTAGTCGACTTCATTTTAACTTTTCCTAGCTCCATCTAATCAAGTCGTTCCGTGAACAAAACGGTTCTTCGTCTTCTTCCTCCTATGTGTCTCTACAGTTCATAGTGAACCTTGGCTTCTTAAGTAATTCTCCGCCTGTCATCACGATCCAACGCTCGAACTTTCCATATACCCTACATCTCGTTTTCTGTGGGTAGCCTACTCTAACTATCCATCTGGTTTTCGGTCGACCACGTCCTTTTCGATCCTCTGGATTTCCATGTAATATCCTTTTATCTACTTAAGTATCACTTGTGCGTGCCTTGTGCCGTGTCCATCTCAATCAGTCTGATTTTGCTATTTTTGTAACTAGTGGATCTTTACGTATAGTTTTCATCTAGTGATTATACCTCCTCTACCATCTTCCTCTTTCACACGTTGGCCCAACGATTCTACGAAGTACTTTTTTCTCGAAGGAATCAAGCGTTCCAGCCTCTTTTAATGTAAATGACTAAGTTTACAAGCCATATATAATTACTGGTCTTATAGATTCAGATGACAGAACTCATGGGATACCTCCTAACAACGTGTCAGACCCCCTTTTGCCCAGCTTAATGCAGCAACTCGACGTGACATGAACTCAACAAATCCCGCGCAGAAATACTGATCGATGCCAAGGTTGCATAATTGCGAAAGTGTTGCTGCTGCAGGATTTTGTGCACGGATTGACCTCTCGACAATGCCCATAAATGTTCGATGGGATTCATGTCGGGCAATTTGGATGGCCGAATGATTGACTCGAATTGTCCTGAATGTTCTTCAACCCAATTGCGAACAATTGTGGCCTGATGACATGACATTGTTGTTTGGGAACATGAAGTCCAGGAATGGCTGTAAACGGTCTCCAAGTAGGCGAACATAACCATTCCCATCCAGTGATCGATTCAATTGGACTAGAGGCCCTAGTCCATTCCATGCAGTCTAAACAAAGCTCACGACAATATGGATCCACCACCAGCTAGCACAGTGCCTTGTTGACAACTTCGGTCCATGATTCCGTTGAGCTGCCGTCAGTTCTTACCAACTGAAATTGGAACTCATCAGAACAGGCCTAGGTTTTCCAGTCGTCTAGGGTCCAACCAATATGGTCAGGAGCCCAAGAGAGGCACTACAGGCAATGTCGTACTACTAGCAAAGGCACCCAGGTCGGTCGTCTGCTGCCATAACCCATTAACGCCACATTTCGCCGCACTGTCCAAACGGATGCATTCCTTGTAGGCTGCACATTGATTTCTGCGATTATTTCACGCAGTGTTGCTTGTCTGTTTCGATTGGCAACTCTAGTAAAACGCCGCTGCTCTCGGTCGTTACACTAAGTCCATCGGCCACTGCGTTGTTCGTGGTGATGGGTAATGCCTGAAATTTGGTATTTTCGGCACGCTCTTGGCACTGTGGATCTCGGATATTGATGGTTCAAATGCCTCTGAGCAGTAAGGGACTTAACATCTTGAAGTCATCAGTCCCCTACAACTTAGACCTACTTAAACCTAACTAACCATCCATGCCCGAGGCAGGATTCGAACCTGCGACCGTAGCAGTCGCGCGTTTCCGGACTGAAGCGCCTAGAACCGCTCGTCCACAGCGGCCGGCTCGGATATTGATTCCCTAACTATATCCAAAAAGGGATGTCCCATGCGCCTAGCTCCAACTTCCATTCCGCGTTCAAAGTCTGTTGATTCCCGTTGTGTGGCCATAATCACATCGGGTATATTTTTACATGAATCACCTGAGCAAAAATTACAACGCCCCCAATGCACTGTTCTTTTATACCTTGTGTACGCGATACTGTCGCCCTCTGTATATGTGTATGTCGTTATCCCATGACTTTTGTGATCTCAGTGTGTTTTATAAATCGTTTATTTGGTGATTCGAACCAAGCCTTGAGGAAAATAGTTACTTTAATTCGAAGAAGGATCTGTTCACTGCTATTAATCTCTTTTTAATTTGATTAGAGCTGTCATTTGACTGGGTGACTGTAGATCCTAGATATTTAAGCTGATAAACTCTCTCAGAAGTATATATGCCCAGAGGGCATGTTCTCTTAACTTGCTTTCCCACCAGCATATATTTTGGTTTCTACTAGTTTATATTCAACCTCATATTCTACCGGCTTGTTCAAGTTCCATGAATGGTTTGTTCATTGCCTTCAGAGTTCGCGGAATTGTCTGCGTCATCGTCGTAAGCAAGTATCTGCACTTGCTCGTCTCTGATGAATTTGAATTAAATGGCGGGATGACAGTTCAATTCTCCGTCTTCATATCAAAGTGTGACATAATAACGTTTGTTATGTAGAACACAAATTTCATTGCCATTGTTAGGGTAACCGCGCGCGATGAATGTTAGCACTGTACTTAAAGTTGGTGCTGTCATCCCCATAATTGACAATATTGCATTGTAGTTGAAGTTGCATTGACAATATTGCATTGTAGTTGAAGTTGCAGTAGGCTGTGTTACCTGAAAAGGCAGACCGAGCTCGATCGTGTGTACGAGCCAGGCAGAGAGAGAGAGAGAGAGGGCGCTGTCAGCAGCTACTAATACAAATAATCTCTGCCCAATTGCCGAAGACTAGCTTTAGCCTACTTTTTCTGCTGCTGACTACAATTTGGTGGCAGATTTCGTGCAGCTAATCTGTATTGTGAAGTCAGCTCCTTAGTCCGTTGTGAAAGTGCTGTCGTCGATTAATCCGCAATTCTACCATGATGGGTCTTCGCTTGCATCGTAACTCTTATATCACAGCTCTGTCATCTGTCGACGCATTTATTGTCCAGTAATCAAGATGCGCTACTATCTTCCACCTTTAATTCAACGTAATAACACAAAATCCAGAAGACGTAATTGTTAATCATTGAAAGTGAAGCACTCACCGTCCTGTTATGGCGAACAATTGTGTACAAGTTTCTAAATAAGATCCTTCAGTTATCTGTCTGGACTATGTAGCGACCTTTGTCGATAGTTACAACACTTTTCTTGCTAAATGCTGCTTATTGAATACATGATAAAGATAGAACAATGAAATGTCGCCTGGTAGTGTTATTTGACCAGAATACTATATATAGTTAATTGCTTCACCAGCAATGATTCTCTGTGTGATGTGCAAATACTCATTTAATGTAGAGAGACAAATTCAGTTTAGATGCTTAACAGTCACTTTTTTCGTAAAAGTTCAGTTTCGTAATTGTTGTATAAATTCGTTCTTGATCATCCCTCTGTTACAAAAACTTCTAAAACGGAATCGCTGTGACCTGTTTCTTACTTTTCATGTTGACCTCTGTACGATAGTTCTAGAGAAACAACTGCTTCGTTTTATTTATAGCTCGTCTAAATTAAGCGTTTTACATTTGTTTTTCTCTCTCTAGTGAAAACATTTTAATCTCGTTCAGCAGCCTTTATTGTGTCCCTGCTCCATGTTTCACATACAATCATCTTATAAAGTGTAAATATCTTTGAGGCATATTAGTTTAATCGAACTCACTATCGTAGTTTCAACATTTAAAATAATATAAAAAATAGCTGCACCGGAGAAGGGAAACTGCTTTGATCGAGTGTTCTTTCCTAAAATAGGGAGCTGTCCATCATTTCTTTCAGTAAGAAGCATCACCATCTACAGCAGTGCGAGCGGGTTCGCATTGAGAGAGCTGTTTCTTTGCCGCATTTGTAGTTGATGCTACAGAGAAAGGTTTACATGAAAATGCGAGGTACTTCAGTACGATAGCTCAGAAGTGACGGTAACTGGGCGATACTGTCGCGTTACCGCCGGATCGTGGCCGGTATCGGCCGTAAATGGAGGGTGTGAGAAGGCTTCTAGCTCATCGCCACTCGCGAAGCCTCTCAGGCTACGACCCGCTGATGGCGAAGTAAAGCAATTGGCGGTTGCGCTGCGCCTCGCTCCGCACCCAACTGCGCCAGCGAGGAAATCGGAAACCCATCGCGCTTTCCGCGCCTCTTCAGCCCAGGCTGGAAATTGCCCCCATGCCGTCCTCACCTCTTCCAAGTCGATCGCCCCGCCCCGCTCGGTGAATCGCCTGCGATCGACCTCGAGTAGGACCTGCGCTCAACTTCTGGAAACCGCGTGCGTTTGGTTTCAACACCACAGGTTCTGGTTCTGTTGGGTGTGGATGCGGTCGTATTCAGTCACTCATAGGGAGACAAAACAGTTAACTTACGACAGAGATATCGACTAGGATTGTCAGTCAGAGATGCTAGAAGTGTCCGAGACGACAGCATGCGAGCCTTCCGTGCGCGGCATTCGCACGCGATCAGGCGTTCATATGGCTTTTCTGGGTAACGGCGTTAAGTGCCAGAGCGCGACACCTACTCTCCAGTATTAAATGAAACGAGTATACGTCACGTGCCATTCAATATTTGCTACGTGCCAGTGTCATGCTGTAGACGTTGCTCTTTGACCATTCTACGTTTGGCAGACGACAAATTGTGCTTCGCACTGCGTTCTGATTCGCGTGTTATTGCCTTTAGCGAGTACACAGTTCGTTCCCGCAACCACCTGAGCCGGTCACGAGCTCGCTGGTAGCTAAAAGCGAGCTCCGAACTTCCCTGTTTGTCCACAGTTCCGCCGCTACCTTCAGTCATCTGTATACTCGTAGCCACACTGCTGCAGTTTCCGACCACTTCCATGCGATACCATCTTGTCAGGTAGTATATTTTTCGCATTCGCTAGTCATTGCCAGAGATGAAAGAAGCGACAAGGGCTAGAAAAACGTCCTACGACTGACAGGGCATCGAACTCTTCAATCTGACACTTAACCACTCAACCACAGACAATTACGTATAGTCAGTTGTAGTGACTTGCCAAAAAAAAAGGAAAAAAAAACTTGGGTAGCTTTTCGAAACGTTAAACGATAGTGAGTATTGTGATATAGCTGAATCACTGCAGGTAGAGAGAGAGAGAGAGAGAGAGAGAGAGAGAGAGAGAGAGAGATGTTTCAGTTGCGGCTACACCACATGTTAATATTAATGCATCAAAAGCGATTTTTCTTTGACTGTTGGTTGTCGTTTTCCAGTTAAAGATACGTTTCTGTTTTCAAGAACGACACCATGTACTGAATTTGAAACGTCGTAGGTATCCTCATCTGTTTTATTGTTTACCCTATGTGAAGTAATTTTTGTATACATCAGTCGAACTGCTTGACAGACAACGGACTTTCTCGTATAACACTTTCAGCAATTTGGAAACACACAAAAAAACTGGAAAAGTTTCCATGTTTCCTGATGAATGTTGGGCCTGTTTTTTCGGTAGAAATTTGTAATGTGTTACTGATGAAACACAGCAGCCAGACACCCATTATATCTATGGTGTGACTAACATATCGTTGGGCACTGAAGATGTCTCACTATCGGTACTGTCAAGTATCGCGTCGCGTCTGAGACTTCCATCATCATCATTTAAGACTGATTATGCCTTTCAGCGTTCAGTCTGGAGCATAGTCCCCCTTACAAAATTCCTCCATGATCCCCTATTCAGTGCTAACATTGGTGCCTCTTCTGATGTTAAGCCTATTACTTCAAAATCATTCTTAACCGAGTCCAGGTACCTTCTCCTTGGTCTACCCTGACTCCTCCTACCCTCTACTGCTGAACCCATGGGTCTCTTGGGTAACCTTGCTTCTCCCATGCGTGTAACATGACCCCACCATCTAAGCCTGTTTGCCCTGACTGCTACATCTATAGTGTTCATTCCCAGTTTTTCTTTGATTTCCTCATTGTGGACACCCTCCTGCCATTGTTCCCGTCTACTAGTACCTGCAATCATCCTAGCTACTTTCATATCCGTAACCTCAACCTCATTGATAAGGTAACCTGAATCCACCCAGCTTTCGCTCCCATACAACAAAGTTGGTCGAAAGATTGAACGGTGCACAGATAACTCAGTCTTGGTACTGACTTCCTTCTTGCAGAAGAGAGTAGATCGTAGCTGAGCGCTCACTGCATTAGCTTTGCTACACCTCGCTTCCAGTTCTTTCACTATGTTGCCATCCTGTGAGAATATGCATCCTAAGTACTTGAAACCGTCCACCTGTTCTAACTTTGTTCCCCCTATTTGGCACTCAATCCTTTTATATTTCTTTCCCACTGACATTACTTTCGTTTTGGAGATGCTAATCTTCATACCATTGTCCTTACATTTCTGATCTAGCTCTGAAATATTACTTTGCAAACTTTCAATCGAATCTGCCATCACAACTAAGTCATCCGCATATGCGAGACTGCTTATTTTGTGTTCACATATCTTAATCTCACCCAGCCAGTCTATAGTTTTCAACATATGATCCATAAATAATATGAACAACAGTGGAGACAGGTTGCAGCCTTGTCTTACCCCTGAAACTACTCTGAACCATGAACTCAATTTATCGTCAACTCTAACTGCTGCCTGACAATCTACGTAAAGACCTTTAATTGCTTGCAAAAGTTTGCCTCCTATTCCATGATCTCGTAGAACAGACAATAACTTCCTCCTAGGAACCCGGTCATATGCCTTTTCTAGATCTATAAAGCATAGATACAATTCCCTGTTCCACTCGTAACACTTCTCCATTATTTGTCGTAAGCTAAAGATCTCGTCCTGACAACCTCTATAAGAGGCCTAAACCCACACTGATTTTCATCTAATTTGTCCTCAACTAATACTCGCACTTTCCTTTCGACAATACCTGAGAAGATTTTACCCACAACGCTGATTAAAGAGATACCTCTGTAGTTGTTACAATCTTTTCTGTTTCCGTGTTTAAAGATTGGTGTGATTACTGCTTTCGTCCAGTCTGATGGAATCTGTCCCGACTCCCATGCCATTTTAATTATCCTTTGTAACCATTTAAGACCTAACATTCCACTGTATTTGATGAGTTTCGACTTAATTTCATCCACCCCAGCCGCTTTATTGCACTGCAATCTATTGACCATTTTCTCCACTTCCTCAAATGTGATCCTATTTCCATCATCATTCCTATCCCATTGTACATCGAAATCTGAAACATTGATCGTATTTTCACCTACATTGAGCAACTCTTCAAAATATTCCCTCTATCTGCCCAAGGCATCAACAGGATTCACCAGCAGTTTTCTTGACCTGTCCAAAATACTTGTCATTTCCTTCTTACCTCCCTTTCGAAGACTGCTAATTACACTCCAGAATGGTTTTCCAGCAGCTTGACCCATAGTCTCCAACCTGTTTCCAAAGTCTTCCCAAGATTTCTTCTTGGATGCTGCAATTATCGGTTTGGCTTTGTTTCTTTTTCAACATAACTTTCTCTGTCTACCTGAGTTCTAGTATGTAGCCATTTTTGATACGCCTTCTTTTTCCTTTTACAGGCTGCCTTGACTGTGTCATTCCACCAAGCTGTTTGCTTCATCCTACTTTTACACACTACTGTTCCAAGACATTCTTTAGCCACTTCTAGTACTGTGTCCCTGTACCTTGTCCATTCCTTTTCCAATGACTGTAATTGACTACATTCAGCTAACTGGTACCTTTCTGAGATCACTGTTATGTACTTGTGCCTGATTTCCTTATCCTGAAGCTTCTCCACTCTTATCCTTCTACATATGGACCTGACCTCCTGCACCTTCGGCCTCACAATACCAATTTCACTGCAGATTAAATAGTGATCAGTGTCATCAAAGAATCCCCTGAATACACGTGTGTCCCTTACAGCCTTCCTGAATTCCTGATCTGTTATTATATGGTCAATGACAGATCTGGTTCCCCTGCCTTCCCAAGTATACCGGTGAATGTTCTTATGTTTAAAAAAGGAGTTTGTGATTACGAAGCCCATACTGGCACAGAAATCCAAGAGTTGTTTCCCGTTCCTATTGGCCTCCATATCCTCTCCAAATTTACCCATAACCTTTTCATACACTTCTGTTTGATTTCCAATCCTTGCATTAAAATCACCCATGAGCAGAACACTGTCCTTGTCCTTTACTCTAACAACTACATCACTGAGTGCGTCATAAACACTACCCAGCTTATCTTGATCTGTCCCTTCACAATGCGAATATACTGACACAATCCTAATTTTCTTGCTAGACACTGTCAAATCTATCCACATCAGTCGTTCGTTTACATACCTTATTGCAACTACGCTGGGTTCAATTTCTTTCCTGGTGTAAAGCCCTACACACCATTGTGCTATTCCTGCTTTTACTCCTGACAGGTAGACTTTGCATTCTCCCACTACTTCTTCTTTCTCAGCCTTTACCCGAGTGTCGCTAACAGCTAAAACGTCCAACCCCATCTTACTTGCAGCCTCTGCCAGCTCTACCTTCTGAGACTTCCATAGAAGATAAAATGCTTTGATCTACTGTCGTCCGTGGAGATATACAAGGGAACTTCTTCCAGTTCAGAAGTAAAGCACCTCTCCTAAAAAGTATTTTTCGTTACTGCTTCTTTAAGGTAGGTTAGCCGCATTGCAGGTATCCATCACCTCTTCAGTAAGAGTAAGGCGCATCACCGCCTACCGCTGTGTATAATCGTAGTACGTGGAGAATGATTCCGTGTTACGGCACAGTCTCTACTTATTCACAGTGACCCCGAGCAGCAGTATATTCGCCTAGCTGCTTAGGACTCCGTGATCGACACAGGACAGACTGTGATGAGAAACAACCACTGTGTTCTGTTGTGGTCTGATGCACTGTAGTAGAGGCTGTAGTGGGCCCGGTTAGCGGTTGCGGTGCGATCGAATTGTGCGTGCCGCTTGAAACGAGGACGCACCGCTTAACGCCACACGGCACACATCCTCTCAATTCATTTTCAGCCTTACTACAAGCATGTCGTGGGACAAGGCTACATAAACAATTGTCGATAAAAAGCGGACGATATATTCGTGGTTAGGGTTTATTATTTCGATTCAATAAGACGTCCCGCCGATATCGGGATCATTAGAGATATAGAAAAAGCTCCAGGTGAGAAAGGAAATCACCTGTAGTGTTGGTTCAAATGGCTCTGAGCACTATGGGACTCAACTGCTGAGGTCATTAGTCTAACCTAAGGACATCACAAACATCCATGCCCGAGGCAGGATTCGAACCTGCGACCGTAGCGGTCTTGCGGTTCCAGACTGCAGCGCCTTTAACCGCACGGCCACTTCGGCCGGCACCTGTAGTGTTGCTCAATGAGCCATCCTAGCGCTTTCCCAAAGTGATGTAGGGAAACTAAGGACGACGTAAATCAGGATGACCAGGCGAGAAACACCGCTTCTTCCAAACGCGAGTGCAGCTATCAAGAACTTACCCAATTTAGACACTCGTTCGGTTGCAGCTCTGTAGACGCATGTAGCCCTAAAGGTCGATACAGCGGCTGATCTATGACAGAAGTTACAAAAACAGGCAAAAATATTGCTATCGGTACTGCTCAGCAATAGCCACATTTCATAATTATACGTTGAATTTTGACCATTCGTGTAAAGAAAAGTAGAAAAACTCTTGGAAATGTACGAATTCATTTCCCAAGACACGTGGGACCAACAGCTTCTGCGGCAAAGCTTGTACAATTCGTGGCGTTGAATTAAACAGCCATTAAATTTCTGGAAATCTGTGCTTCAGTCAGATTCTCCCCATTTTTATGCACGTGTATACCGCTATATGATACCTTGACCGACGAAACCCGTTACATGTTCAGCGAATATGTCGGCAGTGGTATATAAGGGAAGTCTGTTGCACTGCATAACGATCCTCGACGTTCCTTACAACAAGATGTTAAATGGTACATATACGTAATATGAAGCTTAATATTATTTTAACAAAGTCTATCAGTGTGGCAGGTTTAAATAGCGGTAAACTTAAAAACTTATTAAGAATTGGAAAGGCTTATAATTAATAATATTCAGATTCAGATGGCTCTGAGCACTATGGGACTTAACTTCTGAGGTCATCAGTCCCCTAGAACTTAGAACTACTTAAACCTGACTAACCTAAGGACATCACAAACATCCATGCCCGAGGCAGGATTCGAACCTGCGACCGTAGCGGTCGCGCGGTTCCAAACTGAAGCGTCTAGAACAGCTCGCCACAGCGGCCGGCAGGAAGATAGTGAAGAGTTTATGTTGTTCAAGAGGAGTTACCCTAGAGGCTCTCTATCCTGGACAGCCATCGCCCGATCTAGTACTGCCCACCGTCCGAGGACGAAGACCTCAGCAATATTTTGAGCCTCTCGCCCTCAGATGACGTGAACCTACATCAAAGCTAGGTTACTCTACACGGCAGCGTGTGCTGTCCTTTATTTCTACATTTCTCTTACAATCTAATTCCTGTCATTAAAATTTATCCGCTATTCTATGTTCCTACCTTTACTTGTGCAAGTACTCTTCATGGATGCTCTACATATTGTGCCGCACAGTAGTTGAGATCGGTCCACAAGGTTTGGCCTCTAAGTGATTGTGATATGTCGCCATGTGAGTGCGATAGGTCGTATTTCCAGCATGCAGTGGTAATATTGTATAAGTACGTGTCCTGGGGTGAATCTCTCTCCACACCACAATCTGCCCCCTGACCGAGGTTGACACGCAGCAAATGAATGACGCATGATCCTTCACCGGTGAAGAAATGAAGCCCGGACTAGGATTGACATTTTTCATTCGTAATCGCTCTTTGATGCTGGGAAAGAATGCTTATATACCCTTCGGAACTTTTTGCATTTTTACCACTCCCTCTCCCAAGAATTCACTCTTTAGGTTTGAGGTACAGCTCCTCGAATCGGTCGCAGAAATGGTTCCTCTGTGGCATGTGCATTTTCCCTGGAGTTTCTGCCTCTATAAGTAAAACCCGCGGACCGGCAGGTATATGGTAAATGATAACCAGTGACACCCTTGAGCATCGAACTCCGCGTTCGGCCGATGCGGCGCGCAATATTTCAGTGTAGAGGTTGTATTTCACCGCCCTAGTGTCTCACTGGTGCTCTATCTCCACTGGATACCCGATTCCCTGCCAGACGGCACGCCACTGTGTGCCGAAGAGTCCAGTGGTACAGACGCATCGTTGGCGCCACGTCAGCAATGTGCCGCACTGTGGAATACGTGTGCGTCGCAGCAGACGTGAGGAGGCACATCGCCAGAATATTAGATGGTGATGCGAACAACAGTCGATATGAACGCGCAGTCTCTGACGGCTGTTTGGATAACGCGTCAGTCAAGATTTGCTGACTTCGCATTTCAAGGCCAGCTACAACGCTGACAGTACATTCAGATGTCTCTGGTCCATTTTGCCCACAGTGACACTGTTGTTGTAACACATCACCCCGTAGCAAGTGGAATTCCGGATGTGGCAAACCGCGTTAATCGAGTTAGAACATGGACCCGCGTTGAAGCCCGTGATTTGAGCATAAGGCGGCGAGTAGCGTCGGCTGTGCGTAGTGAAATGTTAAGCCGCTTCCTAGTAAGCGCCAGAAGCGGTCGGCGATCGACAGCGAGCGATGTCTGTATACGCGACACTCCAGCAAGAGGCGGCAAAACCGGGCGATATGCTCGGGTGTCCTGCATGCGAGTGACGGAATTTTAATATAAAGGCGTAATTTCTCACTAGGAGTATAGTTTGCTTACAACGTTCGTTATTTTACGTTACGACAGAAATCTCGACCTTCACAGAAATGTGGTTCTTGTCAATTTCATCGGAAGTTTCAAATGGTTCAAATGGCTCTGAGCACTATGGGACTTAACAGCTATGGTCATCAGTCCCCTAGAACTTAGAACTACTTAAACCTAACTAACCTAAGGACAGCACACAACACCCAGCCATCACGAGGCAGAGAAAATCCCTGACCCCGCCGGGAATCGAACCCGGGAACCCGGGCGTGGGAAGCGAGAACGCTACCGCACGACCACGAGATGCGGGCTCGGAAGTTTCTTTCTTATATTATGCAGGTAAGGTGGTGTCCGTTGCATCTCATCGTAAACATACTTCTGATTCGTATAAAAATAAAGCCAAATGAATAAAAAATAAAGCCAAATGGACAAAACACTTTCTCAGTTATGACGTTATTTCAGTAAATAACGTCGTTTAGATGGGATTTACCATTTAGTTACTACATACAATTAAAGTGCGAATCCAGCCAAGACATGTAAGTTTATATATACTAAGAACAGATACCATCGGTGACCATGCAGCTCGCTAGAATGAAATTACAATGAAATGAACACCCTTAACTGCTTACAGGCGTTGACATACGTCAGCGGGGACAGATGAAAATGTGCGCCCCGACCGGGACTCGAACCCGGGATCTCCTGCTTACATGGCAGACGCTCTATCCATCTGAGCCACCGAGGACACAGAGGATAGCGCGACTGCAGGGATTTATCTTTGGCACGCCTCCCGCGAAACCCACATTCTCAACGTACTGTCCCGTACTACATTCGTAGTGCCCCCGCCCATTATACTCATTACTCGCGGGGCGTTGCCGATTCCCGTAATTGTTCGGGCACTGTTTGTGCATTCGCACAGAAGAAGAAGATGGTCAAGTGGCCGGTGAGCCTTAACTATATATATGTCCGAAAGAACAGATACCATCTTAGTATGTATATAGAGAGGGCGCACCGGCCACTTGGCCATCTTCTTCTTCTGTGCGAATGCACAAACAGTGTCCGAACTCTTACAGGAGTTGGCAACGCCCCGCGAGTAATGAGTATAATGGGCGGGGCCACTACGAATGTAGTGCGGGACAGTACGTTGAGAATGTGGGTTTCGCGGGAGGCGTGCCAGAGATAAATCCCTGCAGTCGCGCTATCCTCTGTGTCCTCGGTGTCTCAGATGGATAGAGCGTCTGCCATGTAAGCAGGAGATCCCGGGTTCGAGTCCCGGTCGGGGCACACATTTTCATCTGTCCCCGTTGACGTATGTCAACGCCTGTAAGCAGTTGTGGGTGTTCATTTCATTGTAATTACATGTGAGTTCCTCACTTTCTATTTCATTTCGGCCGACATTATTTCTATCCGACCACGTTTCTGCCTGTTTTTCGCATATTAATTACGATAAAATCACTTGCTGACGCAGCAGGTCGTGGACTGAATCAAGCAGTAACAGAGCTTTCGTCCCATCGTAAAGAGCTGGGTTTCTGGGTTTACGCCGAAATGAGGACGCGTGAAAGACGATTTAAAGCAGCGGCTTTAGGAAACTCGAAAGTTAGTCCTGTCGGGCTGTTTAATGAGAGGCTGGTAAGGTAGTTTCATTGAAATGTTGCCCATGAGATAATGGCTATATAACTGTGTGTGTGTGTGTGTGTGTGTGTGTGTGTGTGTGTGTGTGTGTGTCCACGGTGACGTCAGTGGGGGTACTGTAATCGGCCGTCTGCGTCTATGTGTTTGCTTGAGGCATTACGCTCTTTGCTCTCACAACATAATTTCGTATGCCTTTTCGGCTAATTGCCTTTGCGAAACTAATTTGTAGCGCGCTGTGAATGGGCAAACTTTGAACGTGGTTCTGCTTACTGGTTTGTTCCGCCATCCCGGACGTACGGCTGGTCACAGCCTTCATTTAAAAGTAAAATGAAAACACGCGTTGTGATAGAGTATGCTCTAAACTTGATTTAGTGAATGTTTCCAGTTGTATTTGATGGAATCATAAGCCAACAATTCGCAGAGAAAGTAAAAACAATAGTTAAGCAAAATAGGTGAATTCCGCTAGCAATTGTTACGAATGACACTACTTTTTCATATTCCTCCTAGTTAGGAAATTGTTTAGAAGTCAGCAACAAAGGCAGGAAGATTAGAGCCCCATCACGTTGCGCTCACACACAAACTGCCCGCCTCTGCATCTCAGAGACTTTCAAAGGCATTTATGAACATGGCTTCAACTAAACAAAACATGTTGGTCGCAGTCATTGTTATTTTTTCTTTCGTCACCAGTTTTGTGTAAATAGGTTTTTCACTTTGTTCTATCTTGGTACTCCTTACTTTTTATTTCCTATAAACAAAGTTCAGTGACTTGCTTAGTGGTGGTGTTTCATTTAGGAGTTCCATTCTTGGGAAACACACTATCTCAGAAACAAAAGACATTACTAACTGCATTTATGATGAGCAGACAGGAAGAAGAACGAACTGGCAGACCTAAAATCTGCGGAGGCGACTGGCACACACGCTCCGGCCTGGATACCTGCATGAGTAGAACAATCTAATTTATATTTTTTCCGGTCTCCTGTACAGTCGGCTAAACCTATCGTCTCTTACGCAGTCAGTGGAGACGAAGAAGAGGAGCACGATTTTGGCAAGAATAGGGCAGAAAATCGGCCGCAGCCTTTTCAAACATCCTGATCTAGAGGACCTATGAATAACCGGAAAAGCTGGCCGGGGTGGCCAAGCGGTTCTAGGCGCTACAGTCTGGAACCGAGCGACCGTTACGGTCGCAGGTTCGAATCCTGCCTCGGGCATGTATGTGTGTGATGTCCTTAGGTTAGTTAGGGTTAAGTAGTTCTAAGCTCTAGGGGACTGATGACATTAGAAGTTAAGTCCCATAGTGCTCAGAGCCATTTGAACCAATAACCAAATAATGAATGGTTGAGCAGTATTTGAACCGTTTTCCTCCAGAACATTAGAGATAAATGTCGTTACCGCGTGGAACATATTAGTAACGTGCTTTAAAATGAATTGTAGCAGAATTTCATATGAAAATTGTTGTAGCTTGAAACTTATTGTGGACTAGAAAACAGGCGGTTACAGTAACGAGAATACTCGGTTGTTTGCAGATAAACTTCGGGCTCGGCATTGTACGTTATCTACCGCTGCGCAGCGTGTGTTTTGAGATAACCTGAGTGGCAGGGCAAGTAGAATTGGGGGACGAGCCCACGGCG
This sequence comes from Schistocerca serialis cubense, assembly GCF_023864345.2. NCBI lineage: Eukaryota > Metazoa > Arthropoda > Insecta > Orthoptera > Acrididae > Schistocerca > Schistocerca serialis. The sequence goes on along the minus strand of NC_064639.1, from coordinate 245,392,819 downwards.
CAGCTGCTGGCTCTGCTCCGGTGATTCAGCGGAGAGGCACCCGGGACACACCTTGGCGGCGATGTCGCGTTTGGTCAAACCTTCCACGTTGGGCGCTCTGACTCACCTGACCGCCAGGTCACACCCGCACTGCGTGGGCGGTTGGTCGCGAAAGCAGGCTACTGCGCTAGACTTCAGCAAAGCCATGAGCACCATTCGCGGATTCAGGTGGAGGGATGGGGGGGGGGGGGGGTAAAAAATGCCTCGTTCTAATCTGCAGTTGCAGAACTCTACAAACATCAGTAGCCTTCGAACTCCCGCTCGAACGAGCTCGAGATTTCGCGATAAGCCCCTGAGCTCGATTACAGTATTGAGTGTTGCTACAACAAGCGCACCACATTTGACTCATCGCGTCGTGAGAGCAAGCGATGGCGCAAAACTAAAAGACTCCCACAAGAAAAAATTGTAGCTCTGCTTGAAGTTTGACAGTTTAGTTTAGTGAAACACCGCTGGAAATGGCAATGGTAATAAATTCTACCGCCGTACAAACTATTGGTGTCTTTGAACTAATTTCAATTAAAAGGAATCATATAATAATTACGGATACCATATATAAACATTTATGTTGATTTTTCTATGTAAAGCAAACAGTGAAAGCCAAAGTATTCTTTCGAAGCTGTTACTCGATTCTGAACCCAATACTGTGTTTTATTTAGTTATTGGAAACCATAATAATTTACCGAGTAGCTACTCTACATTTCGATCCCTTTTCACATATTATAATAACGTGTGAAAATGTTAATCAGCTTCAAAAGAAGATACTAACATTCACATGAAACAAGATAGAAAACTAATTGGGAACTGAATGGGTAATAAACGAAATAAATCGTATTAAATTGACTATAATTGCAATCGCGAGAATAAAGGCCAGGTCTCTACAGAGATAGTACCAACAGACGTCACTAGATCAGAAGACGAGCAAAAACGGGACAATTAGATTAAATCGTGATGTGATTCTTTATTTATGTATCAGTGACTGTGTTCACATCTGACCTGCACACTATGAGATATTGCGGTACATGTTTCAAGGTTATTTTTATTATTAATATCGCAATGGCAAGTCATGGAGATAGTGTAACATAAGTCGCTAGATCGTTCGGCGATCAAAAGCTAGAGCGAAGCCCGACCATTCTAGAGCTGTGGCGTCAACTGCACGAACTTTCGAACGGTGACCAAGCACAGCACCGCCTATAAAGTAGAATCTAACCATAGAGAACTAATCGCATGAATTCGATTGTTGAGCCTGGACGGCCGTTAGACGACAGCTGTACAAACCAAGCGCACTGTTGCCACATGAGCTATGTTAGCCATCGACGTCTGTTCAGGTAGTAGTTGGGTTTTTATTATGCAACTTAGACGAAATGACAATGTGACGATAGCGTGAGTTTAACCCTTAACTCAGGAGGTTACTCTGTAATCTATATTACGATGCGAGGTCGCTGGGACCCCCGTGTTTAAACCGATATTTAAGGCCTAAATCATTTCAAAGTCTTAACTTTAATTTTATGACATTTATTTTGACAGTTATTTAAGTCATCAACTAATCCTTGTTGATTTTACTGTACTAATCAAAGCCTGCAGGCCTTTAAAATTTTATGACACATCAGATGCTTTCGTGTGGTTTTTTTAAGTAATACACAAAAACGAATTGTTAACGGTACTGAATTTTACTTTCTGTTGAATTATAGTATCTCTGAAGCATGCTAATTTTCACATAAAACAAAATGCCAGGGTTTAAACTTGCACATAAAAATTGCCGTCATAGATACAAAAAGAAAATCTGCAAAACTGAAATGCAACGATGGGATCTACATTTTTTTATCACCATTCAGAACGAATTTGATTTTACTAATACTTTAAGTATTTTAGTTTAGAAACAGAAAGTTCCACATCACACATGTGAAGATCCTCTTCTGAATGATCATCTTGTTAGCTAGCAGACATGAGATCACTGGCTATTGTAAAATAGTCGTCTTCTTCGTCTATTTCTTGATTTTCCTCCATCCACCGACAAACAATTTCATAAAACTTCCTTGCAGATTGAAACTGTGTGCCGGACCGAGACTCGAACTCGGGACCTTTGCCTTTCACGGGCAAGTGCTCTACCATCTGAGCTACCCAAGCACGACTCACGACCCGTCCCCACAGCTTCAATTCTGCCAGTACCTCGTCATCTCATTCTGGAAACATCCCCAGGCTGTGGCTAAGCCATGTCTCCGCAATATCCTTTCTTCCAGGAGTGCTGGTTCTGCAAGGTTCGCAGAAGAGCTTGAGTGAAGTTTGGAAGGTAGGAGACGAGGTACTGGCAGAATTGAAACTGTGAGGACGGGTCGTGAGTCGTGCTTGGGTAGCTCAGATGATAGAGCACTTGCCCGCGAAAGCCAAAGGTCCCGAGTTCGAGTCTCGGTCTGGCAGACAGTTTTAATCTGCCAGGAAGTTTCGTACCAGAGCACACTCCGCTGCAGAGTGAAAATCTGAATCTGGAATTTCATAAAACGTAGTATCGTTAAAACTGACAGGTTCCTGCGAACATATTTTGTAGTATACTGAAGAAAACAGGTACGTATTTCACGAGGCGCGGTCTAGGAGACCCAGCATGTATCAGTAACACGTGTCAACTATAAACAACGAAAGCAATAATGCAGCCGACAGCAAAAAATTGTAGGGTAGGCGATTTAAGGAGTATTGAAGCATTTCTCCTGAACTGATCTTCGAGAGCTAGTTCGAAAGTTTTCGCATTCTGAGAGACCACCTCTTGAGTTAAGTGTTACGAATCGCGAGTCGAGGAAATGGCATCTTGTAGGATACGAGCGCTAGCAGAACTCACGCAACTGTGTCGGTTAATTCTTAAACCGCCTTTCTTCCTTTTTGTTTGCACCCTTGCGGGGGCCTATCTTGCCACCCCCTGGGCACGGCCGTGGTTGCCCGGCGCACAGTGGAGCAGCTCCTGTAGGAAGCGGCGGCCGGTGGCAGGTGTCCACGGCGTGGGGTTCCTATTCCGGTTCCCAGCGCCGCGCTCTCGCAGTGAGACCGTTCCCACAGGCCTCAATGGGTGCACGATTAATGGCCCGCCCTGCCGCACCCCTCCTTACTGGAAGCCAGGGGAGGCTGCAAAAAGACGCCGCCACCCCCTTGGCGGCCGCGCCAACTCACCGGCTTCAAACCGTTCCCGGCGCGTCCGGTTTTTGCGCTCTGGCGGCGCATTGCGGCCGCAGATCGCCTCTTCTGGGTCTTCCTTCTTCTCCTCTTCCTCCCACAGTCCACTTTTGCTTTCCCCCTCGCCTGATATCGCGCTGCCAGGTGCGCCCACCCCTGATCACTCACCTATGCGGTGTAATCGTGTCTCAGTTGTGAAAAAGAAAAGTTGCATACAAATCCCGCCTTATCCGTGACATCATTAATTTGTCTTTCCTGTAGTAGAGGAGAGTTATTCACCCAACATGATCAGTTCCCTGCAGAAGTTTTTTTACAATATACGTAAAAAATCACTTACGTAAAATACAAAGAAAAGTAAAAGAAATTGTCTCAATGTTTTAAATATTTGGCAACGGCCTTGCCGCAAATGTAACACCGGTTACCGTCTGATCACCGTAGTTGAGTGATGTAGATGGGTGACCATCCGGTCTGACGAGCACTGTTGGCAAGCGGGATGCACTCAGGCCTTGTGAGGATTCATTTGACCACATCACCGTTTTTCAGTCGTCTAGGGTCCAACCGATATGGTCATGAGCCCAGGAGAGGCGCTGCGGACGATGTCGTGCTGTCTGCGAAGCCACTCGTGTGGATCATCTGCTGCCGTAGCTCATTAACGCCAAATGTCGCGGCACTGTCCTAACGGATACGTTCGCCGCACGTCCCACATTGATTTCTTCGGTTATTTCGTGCAGTGTTGATTGTCTGTTAGCACTGACAAGTCTATGCAAACGCCGCTGCTCTCGGCCGTTATGTGAAGGCCGTAGACCACTGCGTTGTCCGTGGAGAGATGTAATGCGTGAGCCGGCCAGTGTGGCCGAGCGGTTCTAGGCGCTTCAGTCTGGAACCGCGCGACCTCTACGGTCGCAGGTTCGAATCTTGCCTCGGGCATGGATGTGTTTGATGTCCTTAGGTTAGTTAGGTATAAGTACTTCTAAGTTCTAGGGGACTGATGACCTCAGATGTTAAGTCCCGTAGTGCTAAGAGCCATTTGAACCATTTGTAATGCGTGAAATTTGCTATTGCTGGCACTCTCTTGACGCTGTGAATCTCGGAATATTGAATTCCCTAACTATTTCGGAAACGGAATGTCCCATGCGTCCAGCTCAAACTACCATTCCGTGTTCAAACTCTGTTAATTCTCGTCGTGCGGCCATAATCACTCGGAAACCTTTTCAAGTGATTCACCTGAATACAAATGACGGCTCCGACAATGCACTGTTCTTCTATACTTCGTGTACACGATACTACCGCCGTCTGTGTAAGTGCATGTCAATGTACCTTCGATGGGTTCGTGAGTTTGCCGTTTACGATAATGACATGCCATGAATTTCAGTGTGCATTATCGGAAAGAATTTGCCCCAGCCCTCTCCTCTCCAGAGGGAAGAGAAAACGAAGTGGTCTGCATAACTGATGTAGATGGAGACCTTTCGGCCTAGACTTAAGAGGACAGATGTGGCGAATTTGCTGAATTGGAACAAGGTGGCATTTTCGAAGAGTTATTATCGCTTGAGGAGCCCGCCAGGATAGCCGAGAGCGCTAACGCGCTGCTTCCTGGACTCGGGTAGACACGCCGGCCCCGGATCGAATCCGCCCGGCGGATTAACGACGACGGTCGCTGTGCCGGCCATCCTGGATGTGGTTTTTAGGCGGTTTTCCACATCTTACTAGCTGAACGCCGGGCTGGTCCCTACGTCCCACCTCAGTTACACGACTCGCAGGCATTTGCAACGCATTCACACTGTTTCACGATTTACACTGGACGCAGACAGCTGGGGTACACTAATTCCGTCCCGGGAGGTATGAGGTGGCGACAGGAAGGGCATCCGGCCACCCCTTAAAATTAACCACGCCAAATCCGTACTTAACCCTGCTGACCCTGCACACAATGCGGGATAACGGCAGTAGCGAAAGAAAGAAAGAAAGATTATCGCTCGAGGATGTGCGCATGCCTCTGAATCGCATCGCGACAAATGGGTGAGAAATTGAGATGTCTGTGGTGAGTATTGCGATAGCTGAAGTGTGCTGAGTGCGGAACACACCTCCGGTGTGTTCCGGTGTGCCGCTTGCCGGAAGCACCGCTAGCCAGTCTGTGCGCGACGCCGTGTTTTGCGCCAGTATCGCCGCACAGCCCGGTGCAGCCGGTTTGGCGCGGACTCGAGATTTGCCGGTTTGGCGAGTTGTCGGCGGGCAGGCACGCCGTATAGTAGCCCTCCGCGCGGTAGCGCTGGCGTGGCGCGGCGCGGCGCGTCGTGTAGGCGCGAGACAGGTCTAGGGGCGAGGACTGCCGGGGCACGTGTGCGCAGTAGCGGAGCAGTGTGTCGCTACTGTCTGGGCCGCTACGAGGCAGAGAAATTGTGCAGTTTCTCTCAGGCAAATCCCATGTAACCTATTTCGTCACCAACCGAAATTCCACTACACTCCACAAGCCATTTTATGCCATGTGGCGGAGGGTACTTTTGCCGCAAATACAGGGTGTTACTTTCAGGAAACATTCCTCACACGCAAATAAAGAAAAGATGTTATGTGGACGTGTGTCCGGAAACGCTTAATTTCCATGTTAGAGCTCATTTTAGTTTCGTCAGTATGTACTGTACTTCCTCGATTCACTACCAGTTGGCCCAATTGAAGAAAGGTAATGTTGACTTCGGTGCTTGTGTTGACATGCGACTCATTGCTCTACAGTACTAGCATGAAGCACATCAGTACGTAGTATCAACAGGTTAGTGTTCATCACGAACGTGGTTTTGCAGTCAGTGCAATGTTCACAAATGCGTAGTTGGCAGATGCCCATTTGATGTATGGATTAGCACGGGGCAATAGCCGTGGCGCGGTACGTTTGTATCGAGACAGATTTCCAGAACGAAGGTGTCCCGACAGGAAGACGTTCGAAGCAATTGATCGGCGTCTTAGGGAGCACGGAACATTCCAGCCTATGACTCGCGACTGGGGAAGACCTAAAACGACGAGGACACCTGCAATGGACGAGGCAATTCTTCGTGCAGTTGCCGATAACCCCAATGTCAGCGTCAGAGAAGTTGCTGCTGTACAAGGTAACGTTGACCACGTCACTGTATGGAGAGTGCTACGGGAGAACCAGTTGCTTCCGTACCATGTACAGCGTTTGCAGGCACTATCAGCAGCGGATTGGCCTCCACGGGTACACTTCTGCGAATGGTTCATTCAACAATGTGTCAATCCTCATTTCAGTGCAAATGTTCTCTTTACGGATGAGGCTTCATTCCAACGTGATCAAATTGTAAATTTTCACAATCAACATGTGTGGAGCTCCTGCACATTTCAGTCGAAGTGTTCGTACGCTTCTCAACAACAGATTCGGTGACCGATGGATTGGTAGAGGCGGACTAATTCCATGGCCTCCACGCTCTCCTGACCTCAACCCCCTTGACTTTCATTTATGGGGGCATTTGAAAGCTCTTGTCTACGCAACCCCGGTACCAAACGTAGAGACTCTTCGTGCTCGTATTGTGGACGGCTGTGATACAATACGTCATTCTCCAGAGCTGCATCAGCGCATCAGGGATTTCGTGCGACGGAGGGTGGATGCATGTATCCTCGTTAACGGAGGACATTTTGAACATTTCCTATAATAAAGTGTTTGAAGTCACGCTGGTACGTTCTGTTGCTGTGTGTTTCCATTTCATGATTAATGTGATCTGAATAGAAGTAATAAAATGAGCTCTAACATGGAAAGTAAGCGTTTCCGGACACATGTCCACGTAACATATTTTCTTTCTTTGTGTGTGAAGAATGTTTCCTGAAAGTTTGGCCGTACCTTTTTGTAACACCCTGTATAAATTCGCCAGTTCCTGCTGCACTCGCAGATGGTGCTGGGGAAGAATTACTGTCGGCAAAGCCATCGGCACACAGGACGAGATGGTTAACGTTGATGTGGAGGTCTATGAGTTTTGTGACGTCGCTTCCTGCTATTTTACGGTGAGGAGTCATTTCGTCAAGCGAAGCACAAAAGAAGTGCTGCGATATTTCGGCCACGTGTCACTTAAAGTACAAGAAGTAGGAAGCAAAACGGCCCCCACGTCACAAGCAGAAAGCTTGTGGTCCGCAGAAAGCAAGACGGCATATTCTATTTGTTGTGTTCAGTAGAAGTGGGTTTTATTTTATACCATACACCCCATGAATATATGCTGTTTCATATCACCAACATATTGAAAGTCTTCAGAACGAACGAGATTTGTAGGATTCGTTGTACAGAACGACGGGGAAACGTTAAAGAACTTTCGTATTTAATTATTATCGCGTTTTAACTCACGTGCTATCAGAGCAAGCCGTTTTAAGGCAGCGTCACATTGCAGATTCATGAAAAACGTGTCGTTCTTGTCTGGGGATTTGTTATGATTAAATTAAAGTTCATAACACATCGGTGATTAAAGCCTGTAAGAGTATAATATAAAATACAAAGCTTTTCATCACGAAGCCGCAGCCTTGTGCAGTTTCGTAGAGACACCGCGTTATGGAACGCCTCGATCAATAGAGCGTTCCGTTCTTGTCGTATCTAATCTTTTTTTTCCCAGATTGTGGGAGTTTCTTCCGAAATTAATAGAAATAATTTATCTAATACTTCATGTTATGTAAATATAAGTGCGTTCTCTGTAAGGAGTGAGTTTCTTGGATTTGGTGAAATTTTATAAGCTATGTCTTTACTGTCTGGACTTGTTTGTTTCTTTAATGCCTTATTAAATTTTGACGGGTATTGAAGTTTTTATTTGTGCATACCGCAGAGAGAACAACGCAACTAGCGTATGGACAAGAGAGGAAATGTGCATTTTTAATAGAGCCAACGTAGGAATTTCATACACGACGATTTTGTGAACAAACTGTATTGTTTGCGAGCCAGATAAAGCCAACTGTTTCTGGAGACCAGTGAGAGCGCAAAATCACTTAATTTCGCGAGATGTGTGTTTGGATGGAGTCACCCCTCTCTTCTTGGAACGTACGTCTCGGAATGTTAACAGTGAAATTCTGCTTTGTACACCGACACCTGTCCTGTAGCGACTGACGCAGGAGTTCGCCGAGCATCGCCGGAATGCATCTCATCATGAATCGCTCCGCTCTTATTTGGACGTACTCTACTTTTAAAATTAGTCCCACGTAGTAAGGGTCGACGAGCAAAAACCAGAAATCGGGCGAACGAGGGTTTTGGAAGGTACTGCTTTCGTGGGTGAATTACACTCGCTTAGGATTCTTCCAGTGAATCTCAACCTTCCATCTGCTTTTCCTAAAACGAATTTCATGTGGTCATTCATACTACTTCAAATCGTACCGAACGCCTACTCCTAGACAAGTTTCTTCTGTTGATGTTTCCAGAGATTAATCGCTGAGAGTGTAATCGAACAGTGACGAGTTTTTCCGCTTGTTTTAGCATATTGCGTAACATTTATTGATTCATCGTGTAATTTTGTCGTGAACAGTAACGGCCTCACAACACTCCCTTAGCGTTGTCACGATATTACTTTTACATTCAACAGTTTTGCCCCATTAAGAACGATATCTTGAGTTACATCTACTACGAAGTCCTGTATCCAGTTACAAAGCGGGTTTGATATTCCGTAAGCTCGTATTTTGCTCAGTAGGTGCCAATACGAAACTGTATCGAATGCTTTGCGGAAGTCAAGGAGCGCGGTATCAAGTTGGGAGTCGTAAACTATTGACCTTTGGATCTCATGGCCGCGCAGAACGAAATGAGTTTCGCAACTTCAGTGTTTGCGGAAAACATCCCAGTTGCTACTGAGATATTTTCGGTCTCGAGAAAAGTCATAAAACGAATGCATAAAACTTGTTCCATAAACGTAGAACATATTGAGTTCTAGGCCACAGCTTACAGCCAGGCGGCATACATTATTTACTTTATGGCCAAATAAGCTTTTCAGTATCTTTAACCTTTTGACTTTTTATCGGAAAAAGAGTTCATTGTTGCAGACACCGAATGATTATAGCATCACCTAAGACCGGATGGTAGAAAAAGTGCAGTTTCTGGTTCTGGGAACAGTTGTTTGTGGGAATGTCCGTTTTTATGTGTTCGCCATTGAATACGTATCATATGGTTATTTATTCACTGTTGGTACAGAACTCTGAATGAAACATACACAGTAATAGTTTGAGATGTTACTGCATCTAAGGGGCACTTTCACTCAGAAAAAAAAATGGTTCAGATGGATCTGAGCTCTATGGGACTAAACATCTAGCCACTGCGGCCGGCTCACTCAGCAGCTTTAATGAAAGTTTGTAACTGTGGCCGAATCGGTACTCAAACACAGACACTTCCTTTTAGTGGTTGTTAACCCGGGTACGATGCACAGGCACTCCTCAAAATCTGGGTATAACAGTTCTATGTGGAATTACGTTTACTTTTGTCAGTTTGGCGCTGCAGGTTAACTCAGTCCATAATAACAAGACCCTTAAAAGGCAAAGGTCCGCACTGAAACGTGTAACAGGTTTGATCATTTGGAAAATTGTTTGCTATTGAGCATTAAATTCTAAGTGAATTTAAAACTATATTCGAAGCATAAAAGAACCTGTCTCTTCTCTTGAAATATATATTCCACTCTAAGATTGTCAACTAATAGCGTGTGCCATGTTTCTTCAGCCCCTTTGTCATTTAAACAGCTGTCCGCGGAGTCAAGCTACACCATGGTGTCGCCGCTCAAATCGGCGCAGTCTAGGATTCAACAAAAATGCTCATTTTAATAATAGCAGAATATAAATTAAAAATGTAAAAATAACGAAGAACAAAACTCAGCAATTTGCGTGCAAGAGGCCAGACCATGAAAGGGATTAGCATACGCGGTAGTTGTATTGCGGCGACGTCAGGTAGCAGCCATTAGGAGAGAATCGTGCGGTATCGACCTGCGTAAGTCTTTTTGACTTTACTGTGTAACTGGGGTGGTTAATGGGAATATTAATACACTGTTCCCTTACCTCGAGACATATTCAATGAACAGAAAACTGTAATGCTTTTTATTTATAGTACTTAATTACATCGGAAGTAAGAGAGTTCATTTACAAAGCTTGTAGAAAGTGCCTTGCAGCATCGGCAATTGACTTTTCTTTGATAATATTGGTTCTTAATGATACACTGGACTTATATTTACTAAATATTAATAGAACACACAAGAATGGGAATTTATTATTTTAAGCCAGTTCACCAATGTTTAACTCGCTGTTTTATAGAGATTGCAAATAAAATACAAAGAATTCTCCTTATCCACACATCCTCTATATTTGGTACACAACACCCAGTCTTCTTCAAATGACTGCAAACACGCAATGAACTTTTCAGTCTATTCTGTTGACCAGTTATTTCCAGTAAATTCCAGTTTTCTTCGCCATTTTGTAATTGGCTTTCCATGACCACTCGTGGGGTGTTTATTTTATTTTGGAGCACCCTTAAGTTCAGCTTTCTTCAACTCTTTTCAGACTTCATTTTTTTCTGCTTTTAATCTCTCCCCTCGGTGACCATCTTTTTCTTTTCTACTTGTTGAAAACTATTTAGCTGCCTCCCTCAGATTCATTTTGTTAGACGTAACACTGCCCACAGCCATTTTCATTCACTCTTCATTCTAATTTCCTCTTAGTTTTTTCTCGTTTTTCGCGATTTCAGTTTGAATAGAAAGAAGAAGAAGAAGAAGAAAGAAGAAGAAGAAGAAGAGTATCATTTAAAAATTGAAATTGCTTCTGGCCGACACTGAAAGACAATCGGATGGCCGGTACTGTAAGACAAGTATACGGCTGGACAGAGTCGTACCGTACCTTCCTTATATAATACAGATAACTGAAATATAGCAACGAAACTAATCGCTTACTTAAAACCGGATACCACAGGCCTCAAAATGTCTTCCATACGCTAAGAGCTACAGCAACACCATCGAACACTCAGAGCAGACAAAGCACTGAAGAGAGGAAGAAGATATCCAATTCCAGTGCACGTGGATACACGAAATTGCTTCTGCTTACTGTACACTTCTGCCATTTGGAGGCGGAAAGAGAGATCCCCTAGTGCTTGTGCTGCACCTGTTCTCCATAGATGAAAATTTAAGAGCCAAACAATAACGCATTCTGAATTTTCTTGTGTGTAATTTTTTCTCTCTAGAGATCGAAGTTTTTAATGGTTAACACTACTGGAAGAGTGGAAGTAAACTCGTCGCGCACGGAGACTGTCGTTATAAAAGTTTCGGATATTGAAAAATGCTAAAGAAGTCGTACACAGCTTCTGGATGGAAGCAGTCTACTAGGATGAAACTTGTGACGAAGTAACGGTTTAACGCATTTCTTTTCCATTCCTTGTATCGCGAAAAAGAGAACTTAAAGTAGTTACTGATCTCTCTTGGTAAAACACGGTATAATTTTCCGGCTGTATTGACGAGTGGAACAATCGACGTAATCGCATGAGACCTCCGTAGATTACAACACCTTATCCCGCTCGCCGTATCCCTCTCTCTGAAGAGAGCTCTTTCAATTTTGTTTATCTCGGCAATCTGAAGAGCTTTATGCGCTATTGTGTTTCGTGATAGATATACGTTTGTATCTGTTGAAAAAAGAGGAATTAATCAGAGCTGTGTCTTGTTCGATCGGTTGGAGAACAACCACCGAAATGGCGCTAGTGGCGTATGTTGGCGGAACACAATGGCCAGTGCCGAACAAAGCGCGCAGGCGCTGGCCGCAGTCGCGGCCCCGGGAAAGGGAGGCTCCTAAATTATTCTTTCACTGCAAAGCAGCAGCCAACATTGAAACGTGGAACGACTAGTGGGCAAACAGAAGAGGAAAATAAGAGGAGGCACACCACGGTCACGAGTCGACGTTTCCGGATATTAGCAGCGAGCCTGCTCCAGCTTTTCACTAAATCGAAACAGTACAAAGGAGACAAAAGTAAATAAAAGCACAACATACTCGGAACCAGTGCGTTGCGTATACAATGAAGGAGCTGCATTTTAGCCGAGAAAGCAGCACAGGCAGATTTCTGAGTCGCATGCTGTTCACGGTGTGTTGTAGCCTACGTGGAAGACCTGACGGATAACGTCTGTAGCCCCTGAGAGGATATTCGCAGGCAATACAACTGTGTACAACGAGGCGACATAGCTAGAAACCTGTTGTGAGTCTCGCAGGTAATCACGCCTGTTGCAACCACTGGCAGCTGACTCTAAATAAGAAAAATGTAGGTTTCCATAAATTACTGCAACCAGTCGTATTTCGTAATGGTAGAGTGATAGAGATCCGATATTGTTTGACTGCACGGTCACTGGAATCAACCACAAAAGTTAAGCACACTATTTGATCGAAAGTATCCAGACACCACTGTGTAATGCGGAATTGACCATTAGATGAAAGACCTGCGAACGGACACTAAGAAAGGAGGCAGGGAGTATTGTGTTGGTAGGGAAGGCAGTAGCAACCGAATGGATCGGCCAGGAGAGCTCATTGACTTCGAACGTGGGCTTTGCCAATGGATGTCACCTGAGTAACAGATCTGTCGCGGACATTTCAGCCCTTCTAAAGCTCCACAAGTCGACTGTTGGTGATGTTGTGAAATGGAAACGTGAATTACCAAGCACAGCTAAACCATGACCAAGCAGACGTCATGTAGTGACTGACATGGGTTATCGAGCATTGCGGATAGTGGTTGTAAAAAATCGGACGAAATCAGCGTAAGAAGTCACTTGCGAGTTTCAAAGTGCTGCCAGCAGTCTCACAGTGACTGAGCGCAGGGAGTTAAAAAGAATGTGGTACACTGGTCGAGCTACTCCTACTAAGCCACACATTTCTGTGGGCGGTGCTAAGCGACGCTTGAGGTGGTATGAAGAGCGTCGTCACTAGGCAGAGGATGACTGGGAACGAGCGATTTGTAGTGGGGGAAGTTCGGTGGATATGTTTGGGTTTGACGAATGTCTAGAGACCGGTACCTGTCATCATGTGTAGTGCCAGCAGTACATACCAGGTGGCATTCTACTATAGGAGTGTTCTTCGTGGTTAGGGTGTGGTCACCTTGTTGGGCTAAAGAAAGATCAAATTGCGGAAGGAATGAACATATTTTAAAGGATTATGTACTGGTTACTGCAAAGGAACAGTTTGGAGGCGATGATCGTTTATTATCACCATGACATTGCACTCTGGCATAAAGCAGCATCTGTGAGAGAATGATTTGTGAACAGAAAGACTCCTGAAATGGACTGGTCTGCCGAGAGTCCTGGCCAGAACCGAGTGGAGCACTTTTGGGTCGACATCTCCAGCATACAACACCACTATCATCTCTGTTTTCGGCTCTTGAGGAAGAATGGACTGCCGTTGTCCAAGGACATTCGGACACCTGATTGAAAGTGTCCACAGCAGAGTTCAAGCCGTCACTGAGGCGATGGGTGGACACATCCACTATTAATCCCTACTAAAATGTGTCCTGATACTTATGATCAGGTAGCATAACTGGGAGTGCCTGTCTGGAGCGATTTAAAGTAGAACGAGCACATAAATCTTGGTGAGGTAAATCAGCTTTGAGAGACTGATTTACTGGAAGAATTTAAGTGTAATTCAATACGAAATAAATGGGTACAAAACCTTCGTCCGAGCAGTTCTTGAACAATATTCATCTGCCTGCGACTCTCGGCAGTTTGGATTAACAGGAGAGAGAAAATATTCAAAAACTGCACTTTCCTCTTGGGTTTGTTTATTCAGCCTGAGAATGTCACAGGAATGTGTGAGACGTTACAGAAAGAATTGTACCATGTCAACAAAATTCCGAGTGCCCCGTTGTAGACGAGTCGAGAAACAAGACTATTTCACCAAACATGTATCTCTTGTAACAAGCAGCACAGTCTTTCTGCGTGTCATCAGCGATCGGAATAGGGCGGATGAAAATTATGCTCGTACACTACGTATTCTCCCCCACACACAGTACGATTGCTTACGGAATACAGTTGTAAGTATGGGTGCAGCTAGAACTGCCTTATATACCACAGTACCAAAATGCACTACTTCTGCTGTGTTAAGTCTGTACGTCTCATGACAATAAATGCAAGACGTCACGAAACATCGCCTGTGCTTAATTTTAAAATCTGCCGAGAGCGCTACAGAAACTACGATAGATAACGAGGTACACCCAGAAAGTAAATTCTCATCGTATTTCCTTCCGCGGAAGGGCTACAGTCGCAGTTTTGCTCTTGCAAGGCAGTTGTTTTGGGTCACGGAGAAGGAGAAGACACTACTTTCTGTTCCCTGTGTCCTCTTTATGCTGTATAATGCCTGTCTAGAATGGCGAAGTTGATTGAAAATTTCGTCGCTTGTGAGATTAAATCTGTAATTCGTTTCTTGAATGCGAAGAACACTAAACCAGTCGACATTCATGTACAGACTTGAGAAGTTTACGGAGAAAATGCGACGAGTGATTCAGCCGTAGAGAGATGGGTCCGACATTTCAGCGAAGGAAATGACCAAATGTATCATGACGAACGAAGTGGGCCTCAATGTTTGGTTAGTGAAGAATTAGTCTGTGCAGAACCGGAAAGGCGAAACGTGGGGAAAATGTAAATTTGCAGTATCCCAAATTGCTAAAAACTTTCCTCAAACTTCAGAATCTCTTCTTCATGAAACTGTTTCTCAAAAACAGTTTTTCGATAACTGTGTGTTCATTAGGTGCCAAAAACTTACAGTATGTTTAGGTAGTGCACTCGAGCTTTGATACATTACTTTTATCAAACCCTCCTGTAGAAAAGACAGCCAATGGAATGGAGGCGCACAGCATAACCAGTAAAGGCTTAAGCGATAGACACAACTTTCTTCATGTGCATTTTTTTAGCGCCTGGTGAAACAATCAGATCAGTTGTTGACTGTGAGACGCATATGAAACTGCGTTGCGGAATACATAATAAACGCCGCGGAAAGCTCACAAACGGTATCATGAGTTCACTTGTAACAGTGCCCGACGTCACACTGTGAACAAGACCCAATTCTTATCGGGCTTTGGCTGGAGGCATTTTGATCACTCTTCACACAGCTCTTACCTCATCCGTAGCGACTTCCATCTTTTTCTGCACCTGAATACGTTCCTTGGTGATCATAAATTCAACAACGATGACTAACTCAGGTAATAATTACTATATGGTTGACAACACAGGCAGCAGCGTTCTGTGAAAAAGGTAAACATAGACTTGTGCCGAACGGACTCGGCACGTCATGCATTTGTCAAACATCATTTGATCATACCACTGCCCTCGTTACTGTGCCGATACCGTTGTCGTCATACAGTACACATAAAAATGTTGGTTATCGTATTTCATGATAGCGTTCTTTTTTCGTTTGTTACCCGCTCTGGGTGCTTTGCAAATTTCTCGTTTTCCCCATTATCGCAGATTTTCTTGGATGTTGTCGACACACTATAAAAATTTAATCTTAATTTCTGTGTCATTCTATACCTTTGATTCATTGCTTTAAGATCGTAAGTGTGGAAAATCAAGAACAAGGGGAAGAGTATTTCTGTAAGTGGAATCTATCCTTCGTGCTGTCGCAACCGAACCAGTTCGTGACGCATTGCTTAAAGTACGCAGTAGTGAAGAGATGTTCTTTTCCTTCTACAAAGACAAATTGGTTTACTGTGTGCAGGAAAGAGCATTCAGCATTGAAAAGCAAGGGAATTGTGGCTTTTAGTTTACGATGTCAAATGCGAGAAAACTTGCGCACTTACCCACGAGCCTGTGCTGGCGTTAGCAACTCGTTCAAAAACTGCACACCCTGTGTGATATTTGAAGAGATACCGGACGATATATTACTTTTAGCATATGCTACCGAAATGAACAACGTGAAATTGTTTCACAGCGATTTTTCTCGTCATTTAAGAGTTGGCACATAATTCTGAAACGCTCCCTAACGATGCAAGAATCGTCGTTACAGAGGAAAGTAGGAAGATTAGCGTTTAACCTCCCATGGACGACGAGTAGTGAGAGGTAGAATACAAACTCGGATTGGAGAAGGATTTCGGTGGAGTTGACCATGTCGTTTTGAAAGGAACGGTCGCTACGTATACCTCAAGCGATTTTAGGGAAATCACGACGTTCCTAAATCTGAATGACCGGATGGGGTTCAGAACCAAAATTCTCCCGAATGCAAGTCCAAGATCTCACCACTCGATGAGTCCGTATAGTGAAGAAGGAAAATCTGATGTTTCTAACGTCCGCCGGGACCACCCGCACAGTCCATCACTGCAGCTCCCTAGACCGCTCGGCTAATTCCGCGCGGCTGATGTTTCTGTTAAGTTGTGCGTTCAGTAGACAAAGGAAAAAATAATAATTAAAAAAAACCTGTGAAGAAGAGACTTTCCAAATCGTATTCACATGAGAAGGGCTGTGAACGTTTGATTTTTAATGTACTGATAGCCATATGATGCAGCTTGACTACCAGTATCTCACAAACAAAATTGTGAGAATACCAACGTATTTTTGCCAGTACAAAACTCTTCACCAGTTAGCAAAATTGGAAGCTTCGTAAACGTTCATAGCATGTCACTCAGATTGTGGCGCGTTGCACATCCGAGATATTATTAACTCGTGCACCGATATTTCAAGTGACAACCTCTCAGCCTTTCTCAAGGAGAGTCGGTTGCAAGATTTTTAACGGAGTTTACACCACAGTGTAAAGGTCCATCCCATGGCATGGTTTTTATTCGCCAATGGTGATGCTGTGGCCCGAAACAAGAGGACCCCTGTTTACACTACTCTCGTCATCAAGGAGTGGTTTTTTTTGTGCGCGAGGATGAACTGTCGCGTCGCCTCTGGGCACCAAAATCACCAGACCTCGATATCGTTGAACCTTCGTGGTCTGCTTTGGAGAGAAGACTGCGTGATCGCTATCCGTCTCCCTCATCGTTACCTGTACTTGCAACAATGTTACACGACGAATGATACAAAATTCCCTTTAAAACCATACAAATCCAGTATTTACCCATTCCGAGGCGAATGGAAGCTCTATTGTATTCCAAGGAGTTTCCTAACCTATCTCAGGCATGGTAATGCGTTGTGTTTGATGTTTCCATATTTTTGTCTATCCTGTTTTGTCGTACCTAAATGGGTACGCCAGAGGCTCTACAAGCGGATACTATCTACTTCCGGAGGAAAATTTTATGAATTAATGGGCTATATACGGAGACGGGTAAGGGAGACTTAGTCCCGCAATTGTGACGGAAAAGAGGAATGCCACAGACGGATCATTAGTTTCACGGTCCACAGCTTGTTGTTCCCCAGCTGCAGCCACTCTTCCTCGCATTTATGCATGAACTGGCTCAAAAAAAGAGAGTTACCAGCATATAGGAGTATGACACATTGTTCAACTCTTCTCCCATCAACACGCCTCAATGACGGCTAGGCCGCGTTCACGATATTCACTCCACCCGCGGGTGCCACGCTACGCAGCTGAATACAGCGTGTTCCCCATGCTGTTGAAGCAGAAGAAAAATATCCTGTACGTTATGTACATGGTTTTGTTGTTGCTGGAGGTGTTTGTTAAAGGGCCTGTAGAGCACCTAGAGAATCATAGATTTTCACATTAGGCTGCGTATCATTTACAGATAACAAGTGCACGGATTCAGGTCTCAGCAGAACAGCATTCCGTGGAAGTTAACAAAAAAAGCGCATCATCCCTTTCAGGTTGTTGTTAGAAAGTTGCCAGTATCAGTTGCGGTTACGTAATTTGTGCAGTTACTGAGTGATATCAGCGAGGATCTTTGTACGTGTTTCTGATTTGTCTTTAATTTTGTTAATGCTGTCAGAAGCTTCATATTACGAGTTCAGGGAACGAAAGGGAAGTAGGAGTTACGGAACAGAAGAATAGCGAACTTACCGGGTTTTTAACACGAATGAATATTACAAAACACAGCGTATTAGTAAGAATAATTTAGTCGAGAAGCGGGCAGCGTCGGTTGCAGTAGGATTTGCTGATTTGAGGTCTTCTAGGCTGCAGTGTGCGGGACAGACAGGGCAGGAATACGTTTGGCTTCCGGGATCTCACCGCTGCTGCACAGGTCAGACGGTACTGTGAACTACATTTTGTGACGTTTGCTGTGGACATTGTTTTTTCCGTCGTTAATCTGGCTAGTGATTTCCAGACTACATCTCTACTTTAGGTTGAATTTAGGGCTAGTAATAGCCCATTGATGTGACGAAATTATTTCTTGATTTCAGCCTTTGGATTCCCGTATAGCGGGTATTGTAAAGACGTGGAGGACTCGTCACTGTGTAGGTATTTGCCTCACGTGGATTTGTTGACGCAGAGCTTCCAGCCAGGTGACGTAGCTTGTCTGTAGGAGTGAGTGATCGGATTGCACGTTCCTTTGGGTACGAAATTAACTTATTTAGCCTGGGCGGACTCGTACCAGATGGGGGAGGCGTATTCAGCGTCGGAGTACCAAACTGCCACTGCTCTTCTTTTCTGTATACAAATTTGACCTGATTATTTTCTGGAGGAGATTATTTCTGCCATTGATTTTCATGTTGGTGTTGGCACAGTGCTCCTCATACGCTACGACACTGCCCAGAATAACACCCAATTATGGTGAGATAGGTACAGTGCTCCAGCGGCATTCGTCTCCATGTGACCGGGCATCCGTCTCGGTGCATACCTCTTGCGGAGATGTAAAGCACAAACCTGAGTTTTTGTGCAGTCAGGCTCAAAAGCTGGTTCCGGACGTACAATTGTTAGAGCGTCTCTAGGGCTTTAGTGAGCCTCGGTTCGAGCTCTCACCTGTTGAAACGAGCGCACTTGCGGCCCGCCGCTGGCGCCTCTCGAATGACCGACACCCGCGAAAGGAGGTGGTAATTACAAGAAGAGGCGGGGCCGCGGAAACAGCGGTTTTTGCCGCAACTTTAACTGAAATCGTGACGAGGCCCGCGCGCAAGAAGGAGCGCGCCGAATCGCTGCGCAGCGTGCCGCGCTGGGGTCGGAAGCGCCTCGCCTGCCTAGGCGCTGGTTGGTATTCAGGCTGCCGAGAAGATGCCGGCCCTCGGCGGTATGTCGGAGCGCGCGCGACTTTCACACCCACTTCTGTCTGGTTCCTGCGGTCGGCAAGTGCTACACGTTTCTGCGCTGTTGGCGAAACAAGTCTGTTGCCACTCTGTGAAACCGCAATTACATATTTTGAATTTAGTTGCTGAAGGCGGGTGATTCGACAGTAACTTTACATGAACCCTAGAGGTGTACACCAGGGTCGGTCTGACCCTGGAGGTTTTTGTTTGTTGCTGTGCAAGCGCTACCGCACACTCACAACCTGCTGCCACATGAGTAAAGTCAGCGTTGAGTGATACTTTGTAGAGGACGGACGTTCGAAGTCGTAAGACATCGTTGTTTAATTCATTTGACAAAAATACATTACTGGCCATTAAAATTGCTACACCAAGAAGAAATGCAGATGATAAACGGGTATTCGTTGGACAAATATATTATACTAGAACTGACATGTGATTACATTTTCACGCGATTTGGGTGCATAGACCCTGAGAGTTGTGGTTAGCTCAGGACAAGAGTTTAGATACAGGGCAAAACCGTGTCGTCTGCGGCAGTTCAGTCATTGGCCACTCAAAATCAGCAGTCGACCTCGCATTTCTGAAATACCTCACGGCAGCCATTTCCAGCATTGCTCCACGTTACATATTAACAGCAAATTGTGAAATGAACCGCCATGTTTGTTTGTCATCTGTAACCGAGCGGTAGCCGGCAGCCGATGCGGCAACACTGTAACAGCAAGTTACAGACTTCAACAATCACGTAATTTTAGCCGAATTCTAGTGGTTGTCTTCAGTCGGGCTTATATCGGTGCTGTGCACGTATCGCCATGAGGCACGGCACAGTCGTAGCTGGTGCCACGCGGCCCTACGCCCTGCACGTGTTCTTGGTGAGTAATCCGGTTACCAGCAATCCTGTTATGGGGGCGGCACTGTCGGCATAATGCTGTTTGTGTAATACAATTAGCGGGCCGGCGGCGTGCGTACCGCTATGGTGCGGCGGTGTATTTTCGGTGCAGCCGAGACGACTTGGCGGCGTGAAAGGGGGAAACCCTAGTCGGCGCGCCTGTCGCTTCCGCGTCCCCTCCGAGTGCGGTAGATTCTGCCGCAGCTCCTCGACACAGCGCTGCCAGCGCCAACGTCGTGGTTCGCCTCCTAGGGGGTAATCTACTGTTGTACAGGACACTGTGTCTATCACCTACGACCGGCAGGCTTGTCAACATCCACATTTTTATTCAAGGGTAGTGTTGCCATATTCCCCGATTTTTGTGGGTGTCGTGATCAGTCTGCCGTATGTCTTACGCAAAATGTAACGGTCTGTAGTCTACGACCCCGGAAGTCTGCGTTCAATCCCAGTCAGGTACGGAGATTTCTTCTCGCTTGAGGCCATCCAGGACGGACCAGGTCCACTTGGGCTGCTGTCAGATTGAGTAACGGCGATCTTTCCAGGGGAAGAAGGTCGGCTGGGGCGAGTGACTCATCGCCCGTCCCCCTCCTAGTGCCGTGGTGGATAGAAGGGTGTGATGACTGGGTGTTGTGTGATGTCCTAGGGTTAGTTAGGTTTAAGTAGTTCTAAGTTCTAGGGCCTGATGACCATAGATGTTAAGTCCCATAGTGCTCAGAGCCATTTGAACCATTTTTTGATAGAAGGGTGCATCCAGTCCGATAGTCCGATCACTGGCTTGCGCCGTAGACTTTACTCTTTCGGCCACTGCTAGGAATTCGAAATGTAGTGCTTAATCACTCCAAAATCGGCCAAGTACATGAAAGTTCCGAAATGAGTTTTTGAACTCGTCTGTGGCGTTAACCGTGAAATAGGAATAAGGTACGCGAGGAGATCGCGATCAGCCGATGAACTAACAGAACTAGTGAGCGCGTGCCCGAAATGCGCGTTTCAAACACATTCAGCTGCGCGGTCTCCATTGTTGTATTATTAACACTAAGCCGCTGCTTCCTGAACAGTGTTTCATGCTCCCTCCTATCTCTCTCTCTCTCTCTCTCTCTCTCTCTCTCCCTCTCCCTCTCCCCCCCCCCCCCTCCCTCCCTCCCTCCCTCCCTCTCGCCCTCTCGCCCCCCCCCCTCCCCCTCGCCCATTGACCGACTGCTGAACCAATTGCCTCTTTGTTTACTTCTGCTGAAGCGTGTCGGAAATTTTTTTATTAACAGCCCAAAGTTACATTTTTGATGAACAGAAGAGTGCTTTTGACTGAAGGTGTACTAGTGAAGAGCTGGCGCAAAATAACGTGGTCCCTGTGCAGAGGCGAATTTCAGAATTGAGAGCCACACCTCGTTGCCTTATTTCTGATCTTGAAGACAGGCTTATGCAGAGTGGAAGAAAAAATATAACGACAAACTGGGGCGGGTTCTAATGTAGATGGCATCTTGAAGAACAAATTGAGAATAGAACGTGAGTCCGGATACGCCACCAAACGACGCTGCGGTTACGGGGGAAAAGCTTGTTGCTACGGTACCTCTACGGCAATAAACTTCAATTGCAGCGCTGGCGGAACGCAGGCCGAACACCTCGCGCTGTCCGTGACAGTGTTCTTTCTGAACGTTAGGTGGTGTCTGATTCACACCACCACCACCACCGTAGCGACCACTAAGAGCGTGACTGCAGGGGCGCCAGCGTTACAACTCACGTTTGCTGCCGAAAGGGTAGCTTAGTGGCAGGCGATGGCCCCTTATAACTCCTGACGCTTTGCTGTGTCGTTTCCGGACATAAGTGTCTGTTCTCACTCAGTTTGTGCCTCAAGACACAGTCTACACTTTAAAAATAGCCCAAATTTGTCGGTACCAAGCTTACTGTTTTCGCATTACCAAAATGCCTTTGTAGGTCTTTCGCTTATTTTTCCATGCGCTTGATCAAGAAGAGTTTGCGTATCATCCGCGAGTCTCTTTTTTACACTTCGAAGGGTAATCAGCATGAAGAAATTATTTTGTTTAAAAAAATAAATAAATAAACACCTCTGTCAACAACCTATCCCGCCGATGAAATTGACTTTCACTTTTGCGCGCGCACACACACACACACACACACACACACACACACACACACACACACACCACCTTCCGCCTCCAGCTTTTGAAGGCCGCTTGTTTTCTGCCTTACGGTGACGAGCCGACAGGAACAAATCGGGGTTCTCTCAATTGATTTGGTCAACAAACAAAACGTGCGCCACGCGTCCTACACAGTCTTCTCGTAGGAAATTCTACGTACATGCAAAAAACGTTGTGCGTTTGCTTCTTACATACTTATAGCGTAAATTGTGTCACACGTATTTAGTCACGCATCCTGCACCCCAATATTGCGCACTGTCCAGACGTTACCAGCTGTTGTTGCTGATGTGACACTTGTTCATAATGTTCATCTTCCAGAGAAACAGCGGCGATTGAATCAAATGGTTCAAAATGGCTCTGAGCACTATGGGACTTAACAGCTGAGGTAATCAGTCCCCTAGAACTTAGAACTACTTAAACCTAACTAACCTAAGGACATCACACACATCCATGCCCGAGGCAGGATTCGAACCTGCGACCATAGCAGTCGCGCGGCGATTGAATCCACCACTCGATTCTTATATCTCGAAAAGCAAGGTGCATACAACTCACAAACCTCCACCTACCTAAAATGCATTCCATTGCCGGTAATTCGTTCAAAAGAAATTGTCGTAACAGAGCTGTATACGACATTTTTACACGCTACGTGAGTACCTTACGAAGCCGCGTATGCCAATACCAGTACTTCTTGCTGGCGTCGCAGG
The DNA here is from genome assembly GCF_023864345.2 of Schistocerca serialis cubense. Taxonomy (NCBI): domain Eukaryota; kingdom Metazoa; phylum Arthropoda; class Insecta; order Orthoptera; family Acrididae; genus Schistocerca; species Schistocerca serialis. The sequence continues at coordinate 245,369,814 of NC_064639.1, read as the reverse complement.
TAGGCCGTAGCAAATCGGCCACAGTGGGCCCCCGCCAAGGACTTATCAAATTCAAATGTAGTGGCAGAAAAAGAAAGGAAAATTAGTAAGTCTTGACTACTAAACGAAATCGCCATGATGTAATTCCAAACCAAATATCACGCGAAGAGATCCTGAGCTTCGATTTATAACATTTTGTGAGAGTAAGTACTTAACAGGAAGCACCAGGTATATCTGATAGTGTAAGAAGCCCCATCAAGAAACACGTATAGCACATTGATGGCTACTGCACAAACTAGTCTCAAGTGGAACATCACCTACGAAACACACTCTTTTGCCTTTCCGACCCGTAGTGATCTTCTACTACTTGTGCCACCTTTCTTTTTCCCACTGAGATGCACAAACAATATGAGACACAGGCCAGAAGAATGTAGTTCACTATTTCTCTTGTAAGGGAAAAGAGTACAGTTTCTTAGACCTCTCCGAATAAATGTTGACAGGCCTTTCCATTTCGATCTGCTTGCATCTCTTGTTCATGTCACACAACGACATTCCCAGCGAGGGGCAGGTGTGGCAAACCGGCATCCTGCTTCTCCAAACAGATAGATATATCATTCCGAAGAAAGCTAGAGTACGTACGGCGCTACGGTCGCAGGTTCGAGTCCTGCCTCGGGCATGGGTGTGTGTGATGTCCTTAGATTAGTTAGGCTTAAGTAGTTCTAAGTTCTAGGGGACTTATGACCTCAGATGTTAAGTCCCATAGTGCTCAGAGCCATTTGAACCATTTGCCAGTACGTACGGATATTGACTGGCAGCAAATGCACCCAGAGCCCCCTGTCGTGAGATCTCAAAACTGTTTCGTCATCCGCCACGATATTCTCTCTCCGCCTGTAGCTCGAAGCTACCTCGTACTGCTCTCTTGGGACATCTCTCTCTCTCTGCCGGCCGTTGTGGCCGAGCGGTTCTGGGCGCTTCAGTCTGCAACCGCGCTACCGCTACGGTCGCAGGTTCGAATCCTGCCTCGGGCATGGATGTCTGCGATGCCCTTAGGTTAGTTAGGTTTTAGTAGTTCTAAGGTCTAGGGGATTGATGACTTCAGATGTTAAGTCCCATAGTGCTCAGAGCCATTTGAACCATTTCTCTCTCTCTCTCTCTCTCTCTCTCTCTGTATCTCTCTCTCTCTCTCTCTGTATCTCTCCCCTCCCCCTTCCGCCCCCTTCTCAACAATGTGGCAAACGTCCCTGAATTGAACGCTAATCTGCATGTACGTTTTTATATTTAGAGTCACCTTCCATTCAATGCCCGTAATTTTGAATCACATTAGGTATTTGTATTTGGCGTGAGTTTTCATGTGGGAGTGTTTCTTGGCACGTAACAGCTACATTTGCAAACTGTGGTAAAATGCTCTAGCCATAGTATGCTAAGTATGTTATTGCTATTGGAATAACACTGGCACCCGCTCTCTTCTTGGAAGTAACAGCAGTCCATTCTTATTTGGACCTGATGTTCTTTCATTATGCAGTACGGCTGCCGTTTGAGTTGTGATACTGTTCGATCTAAATTTTCGGCGTCTTTAATACGACTATACCGAAAAGTGCTGGTCAGCTCTCTACCTTAATGCTCAGTGACATACGCTGTTCCAACGGTGCACGAAAAAAGTACTTGGGAAAGCGCTGAATCTAACAGGGAGCGCTTTTTGCACTAAAGATCAACTGTGTTCTCTCGCCCTTAACTGATTTTCATTATCAGTAGCTCTTACATCTAAATGTCTTTTAATTTCTCCCGCTTTGCTTCGTATCAGAGAAAAATTATTTTTGAACCATTAGCTATTGATTAAGCATCACAACTTCTCGTGTATTTTTGTCTGTTTGTCTTTGGCAGTTTTAAATGTGGCCGTAAAAGACGTTTAAACTTTGTTGTTGATACACCTATATACCCGCGCATCTTCTCCTCTTCCCTTTCAGTATGAACGATGTGGTACTAACGGGTCTCTAATCCCATGAAATATTGTTATTGAACTGGAATTGCTGCATTCCCATCCGAAATGATCTGCTGCAGTTCTCGAAGACTATGATGGTTGTGGCAATACACCTAAATTTTAGGGCCCCCCACACAAAGTATTCGCACTCTGACAGATCAGGTGACCAGGGTGGCCAACTAGGGCCGCGACCAGACTGATCTCTGCCAACAACTCTGTCAGACGTGAAGATTGTGTAAATGTGCTCCAAGGTTCGGCCGGCTGTATGGAGAGTTGTTCCATCCTGTTGGAAGTAACTGTAGATCTTTTCCTCCCCACAAATTCACGTCCATTCGCATCCACTCGTTCGGGCCACTTTCATGTGCCCCACCCTGTACATGCGAGTTTAAATTTATAAATTCCTCTCGTCTGCTGACAATTCAGGCAGTGTAGTGGACGTTGTGTTATTACGGTAACTCGTTTGTTTGCAAACTGACAAGTACTTATTCTTGGATTCTTTACGATATCTGACTGATGTTTATTTTTATATGGTAGAAGAGCTTTATTATAAGGTATCGCTTCCTATTATCAAGTAGCTCGAATTCGAACCTCATCCATGTTCAGGTATCAAGAATCAACTAATTAGGAGGGGGGATGGAGAGGAGGAGGGGGATCCATTACTCCATCTTCAGAGAATGTGGGTAGAGCTCACGTGCCAACTCGGGGACTTCGATCCGGTCAGCAGTCACTCATTTTTTGCTTGACAGCCGTTTAAAGCTATTCGCAATTGCTTCGCGGAATCGCCACCCATGCACATCGGCGGTGCACTGGACTTCGGCGGCTGTGGAAAATCTTCGCCAGACTGCCTGGTGTGCAGTTCACATGCGCTGTTTACGTGTCTATCCACTGCAATGCAGAGAAACGAACATACTAACGGGAACATTACTCAGTATATAGAAAGAGTGAGCCTTTGGTTATAGACACTGCATTCCCTTCCCCAGGATAGTGCGTTCAAATCTCTGTCTGGGCAGGTGATAAGGATTCTGTGGTTTATTTAACTCATTTAGACAAAAACCAAGCCAATCCTCTTTACTATGTCACCAGTGACTTCCTTCCCCATCCGTATCCAAATACGTACAGTATTTCTTTGTCAGTCGGTCAAATTTATCTCTAATTGTCAGGAATATTCCTCGCAGCGTTGTTCTTGCTGTGAAATCTTGCATTTCCGCATGCCGACAACACAAAACCGTTACACTGTGTGGCGATCGTAAGAAATGCATGCGCTTCCATCATTCAGTTTACCTAATGGGACAACTACTAAGGATGTACGAATTTCGTATTTAGCTAACCAACAGAGTAAATAAGGAATCGTAATTTCAGTAACCAAAAAGCGGAGGTCTTTGTATGCAAGATAATTGTCAGAATGCAGAAGATATTTTTCTTTAGTAAAATAAATGCATATGTGGAAAGTACATTGTCAGAACATCTAAAAATAAATTGTGTGCCACAACTTCGTCGCATCGCACTCTTTATATCTTCAGTAGGGTGTGTTATTATTGGAGTAAAAAAAAAAGGGAAATTGTATCGTCGTACATTGCTTATTATTTCTGTCAAGGAATTTTAAGCTTAGCTGTAGCTAATTGCTGGAAGTATCAGGTCGTATCGCCATATATCTCCGTATGTTTATGGTTTTGAGCGGGCTATCACCAGCATCCACTGCGTTACCATTAATACACCACTTACATATCTTGACCCATTACTAAAAATACACATTGGATGAAATTCTCGTCTCCTCATTGTTGCCATATGTTATTGAATTGCAGTTATTTTGGGATTGTGTTTATCGACTTGTTGGAAAAAGGCAACGCTCTAGCAACTCTTCAGACTTTGTACGTAACATAATATCGGAAACGCATCGTGATAGGTATATCGTGATAGGTATATGTTCCATTAAAGATTTTTAATGAGGACCTCTATCGTATGCTATTTTGCTTTATGATTTCTGTTTGTAACGGTCTCTTTAATTTCAAATGTGCATTGACAAAGTAGCACATTCCATCTAAATTTTCATCAAGAAGAGAACTCAGCTTGGAGGCCTGTAGACATCTTCTGACTTGTAATAACTGGCATACCACTTAGTTGACGATGTTGCCTACTATTAAAGTTGGGATTGTTAACCCTACCTCTACATGGAGGACCAGTTGTTACAAACTAGCTGGCCGTATTTTATTACTAGTGATATACCTTTCTTGATATGACAGCTTTTCTAATTGCGTTTTTTTTTCTGTTGCAGAAGGTGGACCCTGAGTTGATATTCACAAAACAGGAACGTATCGGAAAGGGTTCGTTCGGCGAGGTGTTCAAGGGGATTGACAACCGATCCCAGCAAGTTGTCGCTATTAAGATTATCGACCTCGAAGAGGCCGAAGATGAGATCGAGGACATTCAGCAGGAGATCATGGTGCTGTCGCAGTGCGACAGTCCCTTCGTCACCAAGTATTTCGGCTCCTACCTCAAGGTAAGTAAGCTGGTGTGAGTCCGAAGAACATATAGTTCCTACAGTTAGTCTCTCTGACCTGCGTGGTATAAAACTAATCTGTTTTGTAGATGGCGACCGTAGGTGGAACCGATCACTGTGTCATTGCTGTCTGCATTTTGGTATGAGTTTCAGAACAATGACGTGACCAAGTGAGTCCGTGACAACCACTTTCGAAATAAGACGGTGCTACTAACACCAATAATACGCACCAACAATTAGTGATCCACCTCTTTTAACTTGTTCAGCATAGTACTCGTGGTCAGTCTTATGTCGATATAGGTTCCTGCTTCTCTTTTATAGCAATATACGTTATGCGCCCTTCCCTCAATACATCAGCTGTACGGATAAAATAGATGTCTTGTAAGTTGACTCCAGGAATGTCTGTCTTGTACATTAATATGTTTCTTTTCGAAGCTATCGCGCGTCGTTTTACTCTGGCGTACTGAATAAAAATCTCAGATTTTTATGTCGGCTCTTTGATTTACGTGTATCAAGAAATTTGCATGTTGTCCCACAACGTTAAAAATCGTGTTATAAGCAATATGAGCTATTGACGTCATTCCGATACCACAGCCGGTCGCAGTGGCCGTGCGGTTAAAGACGCTGCAGTCTGGAACCGCAAGACCGCTACGGTCGCAGGTTCGAATCCTGCCTCGGGCATGGATGTTTGTAATGTCCTTAGGTTAGTTAGGTTTAACTAGTTCTAAGTTCTAGGGGACTAATGACCTCAGCAGTTGAGTCCCATAGTGCTCAGAGCCATTTGAACCATTTTTGAACCGATACCACAGAGTGAATGATGTACTTTTGGTTTCAGAATTAAGAGTGGTTTACGATGCCATCGAAAGCATAGTAGGACATTGCTACGTTAAGTACGTTTTTTTCTGCGTAGTGGCGTATGACCTTGCAACCATTAAATTAGTTACACTATAAATAAATAAATAAATAAACAAACACAACAAATGGCTAAACTTTATTTTTCACCTACAGGGCGATTCGGAGTCTTCGCTGCATAACTAGGCGACAGTTTTTGCTTTTGCCTCGGCACCATTCATTGTTTTTAGGAAACCAATGGTTTGAGAAATTTCTGCAGTCCTGTGCAAAGGCGTTGTGTATTTCCGACGACAGATTAGCATTTTACAGTTTTGGTTTTCAACTTGACAGCATTGCTACCAAGAAAGCAATGCAGATGCCCAGGAGTGCAGCAAACTCAACACCGTTGTTCTGCTGAGAACAGTGCTGCTCAGTAAACATGCAAAAATCTCATCTGCAGATGGAGCCAAGCCTCCGAAGTGCATTGTAGTTTAAACGTACAGTTATGGAAGCAGCCTATAAAACATGTCACAAGTCACACTTGAAGGGTATCTCTGAATAAATGGTGCTAAATCGGGCAATAAGTAATAGTAAAGCTCTGTGCCGTTTCATCGGCCATAAGTATATGGATTCTTCCCGATATAGCAGCAACATTAAAACTGAGGAATGTTCGCGTGGACGCGCAGTAACACTCGAAGGAGCAGAGCCGTTAAATCGATTCAATACGAAACGGCACAAATTTGCGAGCCTTATCCCTTTTTTGATCGGGCCAGGAGAACTGCCGTACTTTAGTGCGGCTCGTTAAGCCGTACACTGCGGGGTGGTGCTAGAGGGAAAAAGAACGGCGGCTGCCGGTAGCAGGTGGCCAGTGGCCGGCTGCGACTTCAGAGGGGTGGAGGGAGGGAGGGCAATCGCGTCGCCCCGGCTCCGTGCCAAGCCAGCCGGTTATTTGCTCGCGCGTTAATTTGCTGCCCGTGTGCAATTAACGTGGCGGCAGCGGCGGCGGCCCAGCGAGGAGCTGCCCTCCCAATTAACTTAACTTACTGTTGTAGCCGTCTTGTCTTTCACGTCTTTACGCCAAAAGCCAAGCCTGTATCAGTCGTCCCGGACTTTCGTCCTCAGTTGAACTATGTCACATGGTTCTTGTATTTCATCACGGTGAGTTCATAGAAATTTCAATGAGCAGTTTTTATAACATGGTCCTCACTAATGCCGTCGGCACACGGACCGTGCATCCGAACGTTGAGCGTGCCCAGTTTCTGACGTCATAGCGTGGAGTAGCACGTTCGGGAGTTCCGAACGTGCAGAGCAATATCTGGCGTGTCAGATATTCTGAGCGTGCGTCTGAGCGTTGACCAATGAGATGGCACAACGCCGTCTACGTCATACGCACGCCGTCTCCCTTCAGTACGGAGTTGTAAGGCGCCATATTGGCATTCATTTCAAGCCTATATGTATATATGCCGTTTCTGAGCACCAGCAAATTGAGAATCACTGGAAAACCCGTTGTTAGTTGTGTGATTCGTTCCAATAAAATAATGAGAAACATCACATTCGTGGCAAAAGAATTATTGTAACGAGCGCATTGTAAGATTAGGCTATTTGAAGGCAGCGACACACTGAAGATCCGCCAAAAACACATTGTTCTTCGTACAATTTGTTAGAATTAAATTTCAATTAATAACATAATTATCTACGATTCATATTTTTAGCAAGGGGTAACACAATATTTTTAAGACATCGGAGCCTGTTGTTGGTTTAGCGTAATGAGTAGCGTCTCTGTCCAGTTATGTCTTCGTTGGGGCGGTGGTTCGCGTCTTAACTCTCCCAACTTTTTTTTCCCTAACATTCGCGTTTTTATTTAGTTCTGATACTTTATTATTAGTTTAATATAAGTATATGCTATAATATTTGATGTTATGTAAATATAAGTTCACCTTTTTTTGAGGGTGACTTTGTTCGATTGGCTTAATTACAAGACAGCTTGCGCTACTTGTATAAAGATATTTTGCTCCTTTTTCTTTTACGCTTCGTAATTCACATGTTGCAAAGATTCTGCTACTGGGTAGGAACAGTGATCAAGTAAGACTGACCTTGGGGTTTTACTGAAATGTGGGAATGATGAAATAATGTTTATCTTATGCGGAGAAATATTCCAAATTTGTACCGCACTGTTTGTAATGGAACTTTTATAAACCTGTGTCCTTATTGATTCGACAGGGTGCTTTCCTTTTCGTGGACGATGGAGGAAATGTGCTTTTTAATAGAGCTAACGTGGGAATTTTACGCGCGCCCGTTGAGTAAACAGTGTGATTTACGAACTAGAAACATCCCTCAAACTGCCGCTGGAGTGTGATGCGATCGCGTATCCACGTTGGGGCCCACGTACCGTATGCACAAGTCGCATCGTTCCTGAGCGTTCAGCAGCATGTTGAACTTGGCACGCTCAACGTTAACGTTCGACAGCACGGTCCGTGTGCCGACGGCTTTAGCGACTGCTGAGAGATGTCGTGAAAATGGTGTGACGTATCATTTCCGGTCTGCGCCTGTGTCGCTCGCCGAATGGCTATTGTGCCCACCAGAGCCAGTGTCTGGGGGAGGGTGGTGTTCTCCAACTTTCGGAGTGATGGACCAGTCGTTCCCTAATCCTCCCAAATGAGTTTTCGCCGCAGTCTGAATGGCTGGCTGAAAGGTTTGCCGCTGTTTTCCGACACCCGTTGTGGTAGAAGTTCTAAAGCAGCAACTTGCAGAATCTTAACTAGCGGGAGCAGGAAATGGCCAGTGACATTGCCTTTGTTTTGCTGCAGATTCTGATTAGCTGAAAGATCTATATGCTAAACACAAGGATGATGTGTGAAGTCAGTAAGAAAAGCAAGAAAAATGTTTGTTTCGTGCACAGCTCACCTTACTTCTCGCCGTGTCTCCTTTGAGGGACACACACGTAGCCCAGCGATCCTCCAGCTTTTTCATCCTGCCGGAAAAATTGTCTCTCGTAACTTGGCAACATATTCGTTGACTGCAACTATTCATTTGATGAAAATTTCTTCCCAGCGATCCAAAGTTCCAAGTTAGGAAAGAGCAAGAAATCACTTGGGGCTAAGTCTGATGAGTGGGGTGGATGAGGACCCAATTCAAAGCCGGCTTCATGCGCTTTCGCTATTATTATCGCTGATTTGTGGGATGGTGCACTATCCAGTCAACGCAGGTTTCAAGTGATCCAGCAGTGAAGCGTAATAGGGTCCACTTATGGTTCTGCCATTTTCGAAGTAATCAATGAGGATTATTCCCTGGGAATCCCAAAAAACAGTGGCCATCATCATATCAGCTGACAAAATGGTCTCTGCCTTTTTCGGTGCACCTTCACCAGCCTTTGTTCATTGTTTTGTCTGTCGTTTTGTCTTTGGTGTGTAGTGATTGATCCAAATTTCATCAACACTCATGAATCGGCGCAGAAGTCTTGCGGATTGCAATTAAACATCGCCAGACATTGTGTTGCGATGTTGTGCAGGATGCGCCTTTGCTCGACTGTTAGCAATCGCGACACCCACCTCACACACAGTTTCTTCATAGCCAATTCTCCGTGAAAGATATTGCGCACTCGCTCAGTTGAGATGTCCACAGTCTCAGAAATCTCACGAATCGGCGCTCTTGCTTTACGATGTGATGGATTTTGTCATTAGTTTCCTTTGTGGTGATTTCAGTTCGACGATTGGAGAGTGTTTCGTCTTCTCTCGTTTAAATTCATTAACCAAAAGTAAATGATCATGGTCTTCAGTGATTGTGCAGAGTCCGTGTGAACTCGATCCCATTCAGTTTTGATTTGTGCGGCAGTCCAGCTCTTCAAATGAGAATGTTAAATAACAGCACGAAACTCGGTTTTCCCCATTTGCAGTCGCAGTCGACAGACTGACCAATTCAGACGGCTGTCAGCAGTGCACAGTAAGCTTTAGATTGCTGAAATTCTGTATACTATCCTTGGTATAATCAAGCTAATCAACCATGAAGGCGCAACGAAAGTGTTTCACTCTTTAACTGAAATTTATCAATCATATCAAGCTACCCGTTCAATTTCATGGATCGGTGTGAACCACACGAAATCAACAAATCACTCGGCATCGAGGTTAGGAAGGACGTCGTGGACCCTATGAGCCGGAGATGGATTTTAAAAGAGTTGGTTGTATGAAGCCGAGAGCGAGTGATCTTCAGCGTTCAGTATAGCCGCAGAATGAGTTTTTCACTCTGCAGCAGAGTCTGTACTGATACGAAACTTGCTGGCAGATTAAAACTGTGTGCCGGACCGAGACGAACTCCAGACCTTTGTGTTTTGCATGCAAGTGCTCTACCTAGCTGCCCAGGCACAACTCACGACCGTTCCTCACAGCCTTACCTCCACCATTGAGCGCTTGACGCGAAAGGCATAGGTCTCGTGTTTGAGTCTCGATTCGACACACAGTTTTAATTGCCAGGAAGTTTCATTAGTATAACTCTATTGCGGTTTTTGAGAGAAAGGGGCGACTTAATGAGCTAACTTTTGCTAGGTGGACATAGATCTCATACTCAAACATGGAGACATCAGCTAGCTGGAGCTAGTGATTGATAATAACGAGGCGCATTTGCCCTGTTCTTATAAGAGACTAAATATTCTGTGTGTTCCAGTGGAAACTTGTGGCGTTTTCGTCTTTGTCTCTCTTAACTTTAAACTGTTATCCCGTTTTGTTTACGGAGGAGATGGTGGTACAATCCGGTCGCAGACAGTGTAGTGACTGCTTGCGTTGCTCGCTTCCAAATCAAGTGATCTAATCTGAGAGTCTATTGAAAGCAGTTACATTGTTATAGGGCATTGATGACGTACATGTAGGTGGCGACAATTTTAACCGTCACACGCAGGTGAAAGCGATGCTGGCTAGCCTTATTTAGCGTTAGAGTGTATAGGGTGTAACGGGTATAAGTGCAAATGTTTTGATATGTGGTACCTTAATACGCACACGCGTCGGTGTGTTGATTGTTGTTTCTCTGCGTCGAGCAGTCTTCTTACAAACACACGACAAACTTTACGACGTGATGTTTTTCGCACGGTCATACTGGAGCGGTAAGTGGACTATGCGTGTCAGTATACATCGACCATTTTGCGTCCACACGTCAACATCTGACCTGCTGCCCAGGGGAAAATAAGCTACCTAAAAACATACGACTTGTAATGTCTATAATTAGTAGTCGGCAAATGATTTAAATATTGATGTAATGTTGTTAGTACATCGTCCTCAGTTACCAGCAGAAATATCTGCACTTAAACTTGTTTGACCCTTTATATGTAGCAGTGTACAGGAATAATCGGTGTTCGTCAAGAAATGTTACTGAGGAAGCCTATAGAATAGTACGTCGCGTAATTTGTCTTTGTCACGCGTGTAGCACGGCGGTAAGATTGGGCGGACACTGGCCGCGGTCGGGAGTTGATTTGGATGCATCCTACGTAAGCCCCGTGGACAGGACGAATAGGAACAAATCAGCATCCTGCGTGACTGGCCGTCGTGACTTAGAAAAGAGACACCCAACTACCCAACTGACGGCTGCTGAAAGCATAAAACTCTCCTCCTACTGCAGCCTTTGTTTGCATTCGCATCACGCTGTATGACATTGTCAAGCGGGAGTAAAATTAAGGGAGAAGAGGCGATAGAACAGCTCTGCTTAAATCAGAGTCGACTGCAGGTTCAGTTTAACAAACATATTGTACTCTTTAACACATTTCCAAGAAGATTCATACATTTAATTAATTAGAAAGCAGTGGCTGGCAAAAGTGCTATTATTGTTGGTTATCGACAGTTTGGGGACCAGTAGACAGCCGTCGGTCAGTAAGAGAAGGAACATACACGCACAACGAATTATTGGGACAGTGCTGCAAATATGGTAATTATCAGAAATTCCCGGCAGTCGAGAGAGATTCTGCCCAACGGTGGTAAACGGCAGTAGAAGAGCAGAGTTTACCTTAGCGATGGCATAGAGGCGTCGGTGGCCCAGGGACGGTCGTAATTGTGAGTTTCCGTCGTACTTCTCTGATGGTCGTGAATTGCGTGCAACGAGAATGTAAACTGTCTTACCCAACGAAATCAGCAGCTTCCCCAGAACACCAGAGACTATAAGCTCCCAAGTAAACCACTGCAACACGGCACCTGAGTTCTAGATTCCTATGTCCTGGACGGTGACTATTAACTGCGGAAGATGCGTGTTACATGTAGATCATCCAGTAAACTAAGATCCTGTTCAAAATCTCGGCGCTCAGAGAAATTAGTCGACTGTCCAGAGGAGGACTACTTTGTACAGACAATATGAGAAGGCTATGCAGACCCGTTATGTTGCCTGACATCTAAATGTTTTAAGCCACCTCTCCGATGTATCCTTGCGCGAGGCACCGCTCAAGTTCCCAAATCGTGCTCACTTTTAACAGCAAACACCATATTAGTGAAAATTACGAACATCTTAGTGGAATGGAATAACGACCCGCAAAACTGATGGAAAGTTCCCTTTGTACTTACGTGTCATTATTACCTATTTAGTATATCCTCGTATCACACGTAAAATTAATAACAACAATTAAACACTCATTAAGAATTCAATTTTCTAAGTTGTTTCTCGCTTCAAAGAGTTCCTATGCTTTAATTGCACTAATTATTTTCCTGTATACCAGCAATAAAAATGTAAAATCGTCGTGTCTGGCTGTCTGAAAATGTTAATTTCCAAAACTACTTGAATTTTCAGGGGGGTTTTCACAGATAACTTGAGCGTAGCTCGGGGGCAACGTATAGGCTTCATGTAATCAAAATGGATCACAGGAGAAAGATATCGTAATTTAAAGTTTTTATCTCGTATGAAGAATTTAACGCAACGTAGGGAATACTCTTTGAAAAAGCTGTTTACTTTTTTGCTTTTGAACTGCATCATATTTGAGAAGATGCTTTTATTGATTGATGGGTTCTACGTAATAAGATTAATCTTAATGAATACAATGTTTATACAGTCCTCGACGACTTTAGTCCATGCTTCCATTGTTAAATGCGAAAGTAACTCTCATCTGCTACGTTTTCACGACTAAACTGCGGAAACGATTTCGATGGAATTTGGTACGAGGATTGCTTGATCCCTGAGGAAGAACATGGGCTACGTTAGGAAGTTAAAACATAGAAAAAAGACCTCTAATTGTACGAAGTAGGGGATGGATCATTTTTCGCATCAGGGAATATAATTATGTTACAAAATTATTGAATTTGTTGCATAATGTCCATGTTTTATGACGTCACATCATGCAATGGGATAATTGAGTGGTGATGAGGGGTGAGGCACATCACCGGCTATGCGTACCAGAACAGGCAGACACGTGAGGGCAGCTGGCATTATTTTCACGTATAGTAGCTTAGTTACTCACCATCACTCATCGTAACAAAACTTCGTATGCGAGCGCAGCCGGGGATAACAGCTAAATTATTTAATAAATTCTGCCACCCTTAATGAATGTGGCATTACAGTGGTAACATGGGTAAAAGATGTCAATATATTTGTGTATGTCAATGTTATGTGATATACCAGATGGGCCACAAAGTTAGGTTGGAGAGAATGGGAGAAAGATGGTACTTCGATTTCACACAGAGGGCTTTTCGGCATTAGCACCATGCTTACCTTGCATTTACAGTGAATTCCGCCCCCCCCCCCTCCCCCCGCCGGTGTGAAGTTCGAAAAGAATGGAAAAAAGTGCATGTGATTCCCGTGCGTAAGAATGATAAAAGAAAGGAATTGCAGAATTACTTATCAATATTCTTAGTTTTTGGTGCAGAATTCTTGAGCATATTCTTGCGGAATATGTCTGTAGATGTGTCAACTTGCTTACCGCTCTATAATAAACGAACTGACTGATGTTAGAAATTTGTGGTAAGTCCTATGGGAGCAAACTGCTGAGGCCATCGCTCCCTAAGCTTACTCACCTCAAAATCTAACTTAAACTAACGACAGCACGCACACCCATGCCCCGAGGGAGGACTCGAACCTCCGACGGGGCCAGCCGCGCGAACCGTGACAAGGCGCCCTAGACCGCACGGCTACCCCACATGGCGATATTGTTTCTTCCTGTACATGCTGTATGTAGTGCGTTGGTAGGAAACCGGTTAGCGAAATAACAGCCACATTTTTGTACTTCTCATTTATTATTATGAAGTTTTTCCACGAAGAAGCGACGGACAAATCATGCTGAGAGATAATGCGTTTAACAAATGGGGAAAAACTCATAATATCGAATTAAAAGACCAGGACAAAGCAAGTGAAACGTTCCAAGAAAGCGGCGTGCATCTGTGAAAGAAATCACGTACAGGACGCTAGTGCGACCAATTCTAGGATATTGCTCCAGCATTAGGGGTCCTTATCAAGTAAACAGCACAGCAGACACTGGAACATTCGCTGCTACAACTCTGACAGGTCGGTATAGTTCATACGAAAGTGAAACAATGATGCATTGGGAACGTAAGTGGGAACTGTTGGAAGAAAAGTGACGTTAATCTTGCAGAAACCTGGTGGCCAAATTAGGACAACCGATATTCAAGAAAGCCTATGCGACAATTCTGTTGCCACCATTGTATATCTCCCCTAGAGACCGTATGAAACAAAGAGGGATGCAGTCATCTTCCCACACCTGAATTCTCGAATAAACCATGAAGTCGCCAATATTTATTTGCAGTGGATGGTGGCTTGCGGTGTGTATTTATAGGTGAAGATTTCTATCCTAACGAGTCCATTACATGCTTTGTATATACGATTTGTTTGCATGTGTGGCAGCGCACTGGCCTTGTACCCAAAACCAGATAGCACTGCTTTCCTTTACTGTTGTGTATTTCGGGCTGTTCTAATACACGAACGGTAATTCAGGGTTGTGCAAACAAGATACGTGTTTACACTGCGACTGTGGCTGAATTGTCGCTGGGCGGTATTTTTGCGGGCTCGTTTGTCGCAGTAGCTAACCGGAAACTGCGCGAGCTTCCGGCACGGCACGCAGCGCTGCATCGGACCGCGGCGGTGGAGCAGGAAGAGCGAGCGGTTGCGACCGGCTGCAGCCCAAGGCCGCGCCGGCCCGCCGTCGCCCACTGCAAGGTCACGCTGTACTGCCTCTGCCGCTGCTGGCTGGCCAGCATCTACAGGGTAAACCAGAGCTCCACCGACAAACTTTCGAGAGGTTCTTCCGGGATACCCTCTCAGTATTGTGGTGTAATGGTCTAATAATGTAATTATGATTTGTTCGGTTTGATACCGCACTTATTCTTGTTACTAGGGAAATACCTTCACAGCTGTGATGAAGCCTGGAACATTCAACAACTAAAACGTACGACTCACAACACAGGATAATACAACAAACCTCTGAAGAAATACGGTACTGTAATATGGTTGCCGTCGCTGCGGGACCAACTCAGCAAAGCGTTCATTGTGCCGGTCTTCCATTCCATTCATTGAACCTCCGTACACGAATACGTACTGGCCAACTCTTCATTAGTAAACCGATCCATACAGCTGTGTATCATTGTTAACGTGCAACACTACCGGAAGAACAAACCCAAGACAGAACCGAGCAGTACTGAATGCAAGCTTGTAGGCGAAGAGTAAAGTGGGTACTTCTGTTCTCAACAGCAGGTACCGTGAGCAAATGTAACAAGACACACAACGCATAGTATCGACATTTGGTCTGTTCTGCACTATATTCGGTGCAACACAGATACAAATCTCATAGGGACAAGAAAGCAAAAGAAATGGAGTAGCCCTATAACCAGCCATGGATCCATTATATCAAAATACTCAGAAGGTATGTCAACAACCTCTGAAAGCTTATCGGTGGAGTTTTGATTCACCTGTATATAGCTATAGCCCTGCCTGCCGCCACGGTTCAGACGGGGATATCGGTGGTGGAAGTAGAATGGCAAGAGGTGCGTGTGAGATTCTACACAGATTTTGAGAAGGAACTTGCTTTCCTTGTAGTAATAATTTAGCATAGCTCACTGGAGCAGCGAAAGGTACCTAGCAACTGGATAAAGGCGCAATTCGTTCCTATTTTCGAGCGGATCGTAAGACAAATGGATGTAATTATAGGCCCATATCGCTGACGTCAATCTGTTGCAGAATTGTGGAAAAGTTTTTTATGCTAACGTATTATGACGTTTTTGGACAACGAAAATATCTTCTATAAAACTCTTCATGGATTCCGAAAACAATGGCGTCGTGGCTTCAAAACTAGCCCTGCAGATGTATACCATGAAGAGCTGAGTGGCGGGTCCAATACTCAGACCAATGATACCATGCAACAACACTGTGTTCTGATCGACGATTGAAGACTCATGATCTGGTTGATGAATTTCTCCGTGTCTGACGCACCAACACTTATACGATTATCACAGAAAAGCTCATATAACTCGAACTGTATGAAAGAGGGCGCTGAAAATCCTTGCCGATAAACACAAGGAGCAAAGAATGATAAAGTCACTACTTCCGCGGAGCTTTGTCCCATCTTATCAACAAAACGTACTGCCAAACTGAAATCATTACATAACATCTATGCTGCCATAACTGCTGGATAGGTTGGCGTGAGACTTGCCGAAAACTCTTAAACTTCCTCTCTCGTCAGGTCAGCGCGTATGCACGTTTGAGGTGTAAACTGATTCAGTTTTGGATTCTGAAGAGACGGAACCGACGCAATGCGACGCGTGTCATCACCAGTCCAACTGACAGTACATGTTGTAGCACAGTCGATGTAGACAGGTGCACACTCATTGCAGTGCTCCAACTATCAGTCAACGCCGTGGACAAAACTGTACAGCTCGCTACAGCCATGTGGACAACGTGGCGACCATTTCATGTCATGGTCGCACTGTCATTGTATACAGCCCTTCTCCTCCACTGGTTCTCCACATGCACTGCTGCTGCTTTTCCATCCCCGGTATAAGCCAATAACCACTGTATGACAAATCCGAAGCTTTCTAAGCCAACCGCACGTGATACTGTGCCCTTTGATGTCGGTGAAGAATAGTGGCACTTGGTGTATCCACATCATACGGCATTGATACTTGTAGTCTGGTTAAAATTACTTGATAGTTGACGTCTGTCACTTGCCGCTACAGTGTTGCAACGTCGGCTGCCGGTACCGCTCGGTTATAGGTGACACTCAAAGATGGCGGTTAACTTCACAAATGCTGTTAATGTGTAACGCTGACCGCCGCGAGGTACATTATGTGATCAAAAGTATCCGGACACATGGCTGAAAATGACTTAAAAGTTCGTGGTGCCCTCCATTGGTAATGCTGGAATTCAATATGGTGTTTGTCCACCCTTAGTCTTGCTGACAGCTTCCACTCTCACAGCCGTGAGTTCCATCAGGTGCTGGAAGGTTTCTTGGGGAATGGCAGCCCATTCTTCACGGAGTGCTGCACTGAGGAGAGGTATCGATTTCGGTCGGTGAGGCCTGTCATGGAATCGGTGTTCCAAAACATTCCAAACGTGTTCTTTAGGATTCAGGTCAGGACACTGTGCAGGCCAGTCCATTACAGGGATGTTATTGTCGTCTAACCACTCTGCCAGTCCGTGCATTATGAACAGGTGCTCGATCGTGTTGAAAGGTGAAATCACCACCCCCGAATTGCTCTTCAACAGTGGGAAACAAGGAGGTTCTTAAAACATCAATGTAAGTCTGTGCTGTGATGGTGCCACGCAAAAGAACAAGGGGTGCTAGCCCCCTCCATGAAAAACACGATCACACCATAATACCACCGCCTCCGAATTTTGCTGTTGGCA
The DNA here is from genome assembly GCF_023864345.2 of Schistocerca serialis cubense. NCBI lineage: Eukaryota > Metazoa > Arthropoda > Insecta > Orthoptera > Acrididae > Schistocerca > Schistocerca serialis. The sequence continues at coordinate 245,352,721 of NC_064639.1, read as the reverse complement.
CTACACACGCTGGCAGAAGACGTTCACCGGGCATTCGCCGTACCCACACTCTGCCATCGCATTGCCACATTGTGTACCGTGATTCGTCACTCACGCAACGTTTTTCTACTGTTCAATCGTCCAATGTTTACGCTCCTTACACCAAGCGAGGCGTCGTTTGTCATTTACCGGCGTGATGTGTGGCTTATGAACAGCCGCTCAACCATGGAATCCAAATTTTCTCACCTCCCGCCTAACTGTCATTGTACTTGCAGTGGAACCTGATGCAGTCAGGAATTCCTGTGTGATGATCAGGAGACGCCTATTACACATTACGACCCTCTTCAACTGTCGGCGATCTCTGTCAGTCAACAGACGAGGTCGGCGTGTACGCTTTTGTGCTGTACGTGTCTTATCACATTTCCACTTTACTGTCACATCAGAAACAGTGGACCTAGGGATGTTTAGGAGTGTGGAAATCTCGCGTACAGTCGTATGACACAAGTGACTGACCACATTCGAAGTCCGTGAGTTCCGCGGAGCGCCCCATTCTGTTTTCTCACCATGTCTAATAACTATTGACGTCGCTGATATGGAGTACCTGGCAGTAGGTGGCAGAACAATGCACCTAATATGTAAAACGTATGTTTTGATCACATAGTGTATGTCGGAAATACAACATGCTCTGTAAAAAACTTATTTTAAGCGGCCAATGTCTGAACTACGGTAAACTACGCGTTTTGTAGCCCTAAATCTAAACACTTACGTCGTCAGCAACCATAACCTCGTGATGTGCAGTGTAGCCGAGAAAACGGCGGGAGAACGACAGGAAAAATCAGTTTCAGCGCCAAAAACAAACTGTAATATCAAGCTACAGGCACAACGTGGGGAGCACACGCCAACACTGTGAGAACCTCTTCCCTTGCATTGTATTACTCTGCCGGAGAATACGCAAGCCCGGTGTGGTTCAGCTCTTGCCATGCCAAAACAGTAGATATCGCTCTTAATGATACATGTCGTATCATCACCGGGTGCCTGAAGCCTACTCCTCTGGATAAACTGTACAGCCTCGCGGGAATTGCACACCCCGACATCCGCCGAGAGGTAGCAGCAAAAAGTGAGAAGAAAAAAATCAGAAACTTCTGAAGCTCACCCCCCCCCCCCCTATATGGCTATCAACCAGCAAACCCACGACTAAAATCCAGAAAGCCTCAGATATACCGAGGCTCTAGTTGGGGCACCACAGCAATGCCGAATCGAACTATGGCGTGCAAAGCTTACCAGTACTGTTGGGTGGATTACACCAAGCGAAAGACTACCACCCGGCTACACAGAGAATTGGAGTACATGGAGATCCCTCAACAGACTATGCTCGGGTGTCACGAAATGTAAGAGCAATCTGGCTAAATGGGGTTTCCTAGAGGAGCCTCCTCTCTGTGAGTGTGGAGCAACGCAGACGACCTTCCACCTGCTCCAGTGTACCCAATGTCCAGCCACATGCACAACAAAAGACCTGCTACATGCAACGCCAAATGCAGTAGAGGTCGCTAACTTCTGGACGTCAAAAGTGTAAATAATTGTCTTGTAAATATATATACGCAAGACATGTAAATATTGTACATTATTTTATGCATCGTAAATGCTTCTGACACGAATAAATAAATAAATAAAATTTTAATCGGACCGTAGGTGAGCTTGGCTAACACTGGCTGAGCTAGATTCACACTACCCGTTTCGAGTGCGCGCTGCCGGCCTGAAGTGTACGCAGTCTGCAATGACTTGGCACGTACCGTCGGAGGCTCGACAAGGCTGTTCGTGAATATAGAGAAGTCGCAGCGCTAGAAAATTTTAGCGGATTGTATAGGTCCGATTCTTGGTGCAGGGATTGGCTATTCAACCCGCAACGAATGCAGGGAGATACGGCTAAGATTTTCGTCCCAAGATATTTCCCGAAACATGTAAAATGTCGTAACCCTGTTATCATCAAAATAAATTGTAAAAAATTCTTCACTAAATGATCTGTAGTTTCTTTTCACAGCTGTATTAATAGCAGAGATGTCGGCAGCAACTTCCCTTTTTCAAGAGGAAGTATAGCAATTTCTGATGCTATTATCGTAGTTCTAAGAGAGACTAATTCAGTGGCGTTTCTTTTTTTCACTTTTCAAAATATAATTAGTAGTTTCGGAGTTACTACAATATTTAGAACTTAGGGCCTATATGTTTTGAACATGAAACCACTTACTGTCTAATGCAGCTGAAGCTGGTGTTGTCCAGAACTGCAGCGTCAGGCTGCTGAGGCGCTCCAGCTTGACACAAAGCGGAATAGTCCAGAAACGTTTGATGTAAAAGAAATACAAATGGCACATGCCTGCATGTTGTTGAACTGACACAACTACTGGAGGGCAGAGGTGAGGTTCTGTGGGACCAAACTGCTGAGGTCATCGGTAAGGAGGTCAGAGGACTTGGCATATAAGGATGATTCTCCTGTTAACTACGGTAACAGTTCTGCTCTTCTTCCTGCCAGAGCCTTGAAAGAAAGGTGCATGTCAACAAATGAACGGATTTGTAAAACAGGGAATGGAAACATAAAGTTAATTAAATAATAATTTTGTGTCATGATCGTAAAGAGCACGTTTAAAATACAAAATTACATCAGCAACTGCAATAAAAAGGGAGTGAAAGAAGAATATTGTAATAAACACACGCTTCAAATTCCGTTCATGTCATCAAGCTGTTGTGCAGTTCCTACTTTCTACTGCAGCACACGTTTTCAGTCGATAGTGCAAAGAATTCTGGACAGACTGAGGAAATTCCTTTGATATCACTGCATATGCTCCAAAAGAGCGACATTTTAAATAATCTTTGATCGTCAGAAACTGTGCATAGACTTTATATTTGTGTTTACGGCAGGTAAAACAAGTCCAGAGGCGTCATATCGAGCGGACGTGCACGCCATCCGAAAACGCCTCAACTTCCTCTCAAGCGGTTGTTGTTGTTGTCGTCGTCGTCGTCGTCTTCAATCTGAAGACTGGTTGGCCGGCCGGAGTGGCCGAGCGGGTCTAGGCGCTACAATCTGGTTAGTTAGGTTTAAGTAGTTCTAAGTTCTAGGGGACTGATGACCTCAGATGTTAAGTCCCATTGTGCTCAGAGCCATTTGAACCATTTTTTGAAGAGTGGTTGATTCAGCTTTCCATGCTACTCTATCCTGTGCAAGTCTCTTCATCTTTAGTAACTCCTGCAACATACATCCTTCTGAACGTGCTTACTGTGTTCATCTCTTCGCCTCCCCTGTACGATTTTTACCTCCCCACGCTTCCCTCCAGTTCTAAAGTGGTGATCCCTTGATATCTCAGAATTTGTCCTACCAACCGATCCCTTCTTCTAGTCAGGCTGTGACCCTATTTTTTTCCTCCTTAGTTCTGTTCAGTTCCTCTTGATTAGTCTAATCAGCATCACCTGATTTAATTCGACTACATCCCATTATCCTTGCTTGTCTTTTGCTGGTGTTCACCTTATATCCTCCTTTCAAGACACTGTCCATTCCGTTCAGCTGCTCTTTCAGGGCCTTTGCTGTCTCTGACAGAATTACGATGTCACTGGCAAACCTCAAGGTTTTTATTTCTTATTCCTGAATTTTAATTCCTATTCCATTTTTTTTCTTTTGTTTCCTTTGCTAATTGCTCAATATACAGACTGAATAACATCGGGGATAGACTGTAACTCTGTCTCACTCCCATCTCAACTGCAGCTTCCATTTCATGCTCTTCGACTCTCGTAATTGCCTTCTGGTTTTTGTACGTGCTGTAAATAGCATTTCGCTCCCTGTTTTTTTTTTATTCCTGCAACTTTCAGAATTTCAAAGGGAATATTCCAGTCGACATTGTCAAAAGCTTTCTCTAAGTCTACAAATGGTGTAAACGTATGTTTGCCTTCCCTTAACCTATATTCTAAGATAACCAGTCACTTAGATTCCAGTAACCCGCATCATCGTTCACACTGCACTGCCTCTCATGCTCAGCCAGTGTGGGTTCGTCACCGGCCCAGTAATATTTCTTCCATTCATCGTTCCATGATTTGCAAAGCTAGCTTCATCGGTATAGATAACTCTTTTAAGAAAGATCTTATCGTCTTGTTGTCGTATCAGAATCGAGCAACATCCATGATCGTTTCTTATACGTATAATTCCAGAGTCCTTTGCAGCAGCGATTTTTTGCATATTTGCTGCGTTGTCATTGTTGCTAAAGACCGTATGTCGCGATATCTTGGTGCGTACAGTTAAGCTGTTCCCTTCGCGTTCCTTTTGCAGTCTTCGCAGGGAAGTAGTATATCTTGTTTCTCGTGGTTAGTGAAAGCCATTTACTTTTTCAAACTAACTAGAACTCGACACTCCTGAACGATACAGGCTGAATGAAAGCCCCGTGTGCTCTGTGCCCCTTTTTGTACCGATTTCGCGGGGGTGCACTAAACAGTTCCCTGCTCATTCGATTTGATGTACTTCCTTATTGGATTTGAAATCTCCAACGTCCACATAACACAGCAATCAGTTTCATGTTAATTGCAGATAATTTCTAGGTTTTTAAATATCAAATTGAAGTATGAAATGCCGTTGAATTCGTCTGTTTTAGAGCTACGATACTAGCCGCACATATTACTATAGTTGATGCTAACAGCTTTGTAACTAATATAACTATGAAAAGAGACTATACTCGTGTAGTCACGACTTTCTCAAAATTGATCTGGATGAAAACAGAATTAAGGTACCTTAAACGGCTCCGGAAATATGTGAGGTGAACAGCTAAGCTAATCACCCTGTGTACAGGGTCTCCCAAAATAATGTATACACTGTTCGAAACTGAATTTCTCTTTAATTAGAGCAGATAGAGATAACTTTTTGTGGGTAATAATTCAGAAGACGTTGAAGAACTTGGCAATGCTTCCTTTTGTTGCAGAACTGGAAATAAATATGGTGTTATCGTTTGAAGAACAGAAGCGAATTCTTAAGTGTTACTGGAAAACAGAGAATGTCGATGAGATTCGACGACGTTGAAGAGACGAATTAAGAACATCACCACCTTCACAGTTAACAATTAAAAGACTCCGAACCGTTTTTGTGGTCGATGCTCTGATGCATGATGTGGAGAAGAGGCGTAGCGGAAGAGAGAGTCGTTCAACAGACAACAAAAGGATTGATGCAATGTTCAGGCGTACACACACGCCCCGAAAAAGTATGTGGGGCATGCTGTCATGAGACTGCGTTCAGAAAACCACTGGTCCACGGGATTTCGCGGAATGAGAGATGGAAGCATTAAATTCATCTGCTTCTCCTTGCCCTGAACGAAGATGATTCCGATATTCTAACTGATTTTTGTAACTGGTTAATCAACATGTGCGAAGAAGAGAATGTTTCCAAAATCTAATTCTTTGGCCGGATGAAGCGACTTTTAAACTTAGCGAAACAATTAACAGCCTTAATTGTATGTACTGGGCTACTGAAGATCCATACGTAACCGAAGAAACACTTTTTAATCTGCCAGAAGTACCTGTCTGCTGTACTCTGTCGTCTTGAGAGCTAATGATGTCTTACTTCTTCGAAGGGACTGTCACAGGTGATTCTTACCAGAAATATTGCTCTTGGTAACTCCAGGCCTCACGGCATTTTTGGCGTGAAGATTGTCACTTTCTCATGATGGGCGGAATCACACTTTCAACTTAATATGAGGGAAGTTGTCAGTCGCATTTTCTCTTCGAGATGAGTAGGACGAAGAGGAAGTGTTATGGAGTATTGATCTCGATCACAGCATTTGACCCCTTTTGACTTTTATTTTTGGGATACTGTCAACAACACAGTGCACGCCGCAAAACTACAGCCATTGTATGGTCAAATAGAGCAAATTGAGCAAGCCTATGATGATGCTAGTCAATTAGAAACTATACAGTTGGTATATCGCTGTGTTCCAAGTCGTTGTCGACGATGCGTTGCGCTGGGAGGAGGCCACTTTAAGCAGACCCCCGTAAGTTAGGCCGTAATGTAGACAACACCAAAAACTTTTCATTTCTATCTGTTTAAATCAAAGAGGTATTCAGCTTAAGAGAGTGTATACATTATTATGGGACAGCCTGTATACATCGTACTGCGTATAAATAAGCGGAAAGACCCGTTGTTGTTGAATGTACGATTTCCGAACAGTCACTGTAGACAGTCACGTCCATACAATATCTGTGACTAAGAGTACGAAGCGATTTAAAATGGAACGACCACGTAATACTAATCGCAGGTAAGGCAGATGCCAGGCTGAGATTCATAAGGAGAATCCTCAGAAAGTGTAATCCATTACCAAAAAATATAGCTTATAAAACCCTCGTTTAACTCATTTTTGAGCATTGCTCCTCTATTAGGGCTCTTACCATATAAAAATGAAATAAATGTCGTGTGGCTAGGGCCTTGCGTAGGGTAGACCGGTCTTTTTTTTTTTTTTTTTTTTTTTTTTTTAGTTGACGCCACCTCGGCGACTTGCGTGTCGATCTTACCAGACGGAATTGATAGACGAAAATAGAACGGACTCAAAGAAGAGCACGCGTTTCGTCATATGTTCGTTTAGTAACTCGAAAACGTCACGAAGATTATCGGCGAATTCCAGTGGTAGACATTGCAAGAGAGGAGTTATACATCGCGGTGTGGTTTAGTGTTGATATTCCGACAGCGCAGGTTCCCAGAAGAATCAGTAGTCAAAATATTGCTACTTCGTACATATGTCTCGCAAAGAAGACGGTGAAAAAAAATTAGAGACAGTCCATCTCGTACGGAGTTCACAGCAGTCGTCTCTCGTACGGAGTTCACAGCAGTCGTCTTTCCCGTGCATCATTTGCGCCTGGAACAGAAGGGAGAGAGGGAAAGTGAAAGTAGTATTCACCGTAAGGTAGCCTGCGGAGAATAGATGCACATCTGTCAGCTGCCTTAATCACGTATTAAAGGCACACTTTTGTACACGTCCCCAAGTGTGAGTTCATTTTTGGCCTTTCTTTAAGAGAGTTGAAAGTTCAGTATAATTGTAACACTTTTTGTGTGTTTCTTCCTAACGGTTGTTGTTCGGCTATTTCTTCATGAAACATTACGATTTACGAGGTAATTTCAATTCCTTTCCTACTCTGCGGAAATGTGAATTGTACTCTCAGCAAAGAATCAGTTAAGGATCCTTTCGTGGGATGAGATTTCCGAGTAATACTTTAGATATGTCCTGATTGTCCAGTGTCAGAAGCGAAGACGTTCGACAAAAATTGAATGTCTTTTGCATGAATGAGAAGATATCGTTGTTAGGCCTACAGAGAGAACTGGGAACACCACACCGACAGACTGGAGGATAAGAGATGCTCCAAGCAAATCCTGATATACAAGCTTGCCGGTAAGGGGGCTTAAGGAAGCTAGTGGGTAAGGGTGATCAGTAATTGGAATTTCATATGTCCTTGGACAGAGACATTTTGTCTTAGCTCTGCATGGAGGAAGAAGAAAATGGAAGCAATTACCGTATTTCTTTAAAAGTAGGTTCATGCACTTGTTTGTTATTTCGGTAGTTCTTGGAGACATGAATAGCGTGATGTAACGCGGGCTGATGTTTGGAGTGAAACGTTTCGTACAAAAATAGCCTGAAAATGTGGTACTCCAGTGAAATCTTAAACTCCAATTATTAACAAACATTATATAAGGATACTCCACACCCCTTTAAGAACTATCGAAATGTGAAACATGTACGTGGTTCGATTAAATAAATGATGGTTGCTTCAATATCTTGGTAGACAAAAAGTTACTGTGTTAACCGTTTATATGTAACGGACACACAGTTCTTCAAATATTACATGTGCTCCAGAAACACCAATTCCATTTTCCTTCATTCGGTAAAGTTACAGAAATCCGTATATAATGACCTCTTGTAGCCTGGAAAAGTCAAGGAAAAATTGTTTTAACAATTGGTACCGTCTCATTGTAAATCAATAAGCGGATGTTACTTATCACAGTAATAGTCGTGTACTTGTATCTTTTGCTGTATCGTTGAAAACTGACGGCACCAGGCTGGAAAGCACAGCTTTCCAACAGCAACATCCATCGTTTCCTTCGCAATTCGAGGTTTAATTCACTTTCTCATCGTGACTTTACCGAGAAACTCATTTCGTTTGCTTTCTGCGTCTTTGATGACCTGCTGCTCAATAACAGCCTTCAGAGTTGTCGAGAACTGCCTTCTCTGATACTTTTTATATTTCCCGTCACACGAAGCTTGGACGCTCGAGCTATCGTACCGGTTACTTCAAGGTGGTAAACAAAGCGTGGCGTGTACACTGGCGAACACACAGGCAGTCGTGGAAATTCCCTGCTCAGTTTGCTCTCCAGATACACTAGCCTTATGCTATTGATTTTTTTCAGTCAAGTATTCGGTCGTCGTGTACCGCGGCGTTATAAAGTATGGTGCGTTAGTGGAAATCTTAGCGTAGAATCTTTCTGTCTGTCTACTTTCACAGTTTTTGTCCTCTCTATGTAATCTTCGGTGTTACTCAGCAGCTAGATGATTATGCGGGCCCGCCCTCACGGAGTAATAAACTCTTCACTGGTCATTGGGTCTCATTTCGAAGCGGGGCTCATCATTGAAGACAATTCTACTCCTCTCAATGAGATTCCTAGCCAAAGACGTGTCTGGAGACGCCAACCTGACTGTCGCCTGCCATACGGCCCGACAACAGGTAGTGACCGGTCTGGGGTGCCATGTCGTCAGCAGCACCCTTACAGCACAGGGCAATGGTGCGTCAACGATGTTTTGCGCCCCGTTTTGGCCGCTTCGTGGCAAGCTATCCTGGGCGTAAATTTGAGCAAGATAACGCCCGCACTCACACGGTGAGAGTTTCTACTGGCTTGTCTTCGTGCTTGCCAAATTGTAGGCTGGGACCACCAACCAGCTCGGGATTTTGGCGATCTAACGCGCCAATTGGACAGAATTAGGCGCGACATCCCTCGGAACCAACAACTCTATCAATCAATGCCAAGCCGAATAACTGCTTGCATAATGGCCAGAGGTGAACCAATTTGTGAAGTTCTTTCTCTTGAATAAGTCAACCGACTCTTCCGAAATTGTAATCATTTTGTTTGTCTGTACGTGTAATTCACATCTACCGATTACCGTCACATTTGGATAATTCCTTCGTCTTGCATCGTTTTTTGTCTTAGATTGACCTTGCAATGACACGACTTCATACTGGTAATGCATATTAAGCTCTTAAGTATAGATACAGAATATTTGATAACATTTGTCACTTTGGAACAAGCGATAACAGAATCCAAAGATACGGTCACCCATCTCTTCATTGATTAGGAAAAAACAAAGTTAGTGTATATAACAGAGGGACTCTTGCTAATAATCTTCCATTTACGTAACGGCGTTTTGTAATTAAATGTATCCATTGTATCTAACTTCGCCCCGACACCAGCTAAAACTTGTAGCTACTCCACGGTCGCTATATTTTATTTATCTATCAGAAACCGTAGGACTAAGTGGGCTAAAGATATTTGGCCATGGAACGAATCAGTACATAGTTTACCAAATGCTGATTAGAAAACATACAAAGTAAACAATTAATGCTGATTAGAAAACATACAAAGTAAACAATTAAAGAATTAATACGATCCAAAAGATTGTGAAAGAGCATACCAGTAAATAATACCTTACAGAGAAAAGATGTCAGCTGCGACTATCTCCCGTGCAGGATAGAGGGAGTGTGCGTCAAGGAAACCTTTTATCCTGGATTTGAATATTTGGGGTTTATCAGTCAACTTGTTCGGTTCTGTTGGAAGCCTATTGAAAATGAAACCTGCCGAATAGTGAATATCCGCTATCGAAGTGCATGGCGTTTATCCGTATTCACTGAATGAGTGTTGCAATTTCTTCAGAATGAGTCAGTCCTGTCAACAACAAATCGCACTTGGGACAAATGTTCAGAGATTCCAGACACTTGAACAGTGTCATAAACGAAATTCGCGAACTGACGCCGCATGTCAGTCTGACCGCCCGTTTCTGGGGCAAGAATGTTCTTGGTGAGGCCACATACTTACCCAAAATATAACAGTATGCGAGATAGTACAGTGAATAAAAGAAAAGTAAACACATCTTCTTATTAGTGTCAGAGATAGTGAAGATTGTTGTTATCATGAAGATAGCAGCATTCAGTTTCTGGACAAGACCTTGAATGTGGTACTTCCAAGAAAGCGTTCCATCCACCCACAGTTCTAAGAATTTAATAATTCTTTAATTAACAATCAGTTTTTAGTATAACAGGTTTTTACATCAGACTAAGGGGTAAAAAATAATTTCTCGTAGACATATAAAGATATGCATATGCCTGAGAATTTGTGACTATGGAGTCTTAGTTGCTGTGAAAATAATTGAAGGATTTAAAACGAAAAATGTAAGGCATAAGCATTAAATAATAGTTTTTTATTTAAATAATTTTGATGCTGCATTTAGAAAGTATTGTTAAAAGGAACTCAAAACTTGTGAATTATCAGTCACATCATGCCGGCCGAAGTGGCCGTGCGGTTAAAGGCGCTGCAGTCTGGAACCGCAAGACCGCTACGGTCGCAGGTTCGAATCCTGCCTCGGGCATGGATGTTTGTGATGTCCTTAGGTTAGTTAGGTTTAACTAGTTCTAAGTTCTAGGGGACTAATGACCTCAGCAGTTGAGTCCCATAGTGCTCAGAGCCATTTGAGCCAGTCACATCATTGTCATGTAGTTTAATTGGTACCGATGCAGGCAACAATAGGACCTTACTTGTTAGCTGATATGCTTTGGGAATTGTTCAAAAAATGGTTCAAATGGCTCTGAGCACTATGCGACTTAACTTCTGAGGTCATCAGTCGCCTAGAACTTAGAACTAATTAAACCTAACTAACCTAAGGACATCACACACATCCATACCCGAGGCAGGATTCGAACGTGCGACCGTAGCGGTCGCTCGGTTCCAGATTGTAGCGCCTAGAACCGCACGGCCACTCCGGCCGGCTGGGAATTGTTCAGAAGGTGTTTTAAAAAAAATTGCGTCTGTAGACAAGTGGCTGGACAACAAACTTGAAATGAAGCTCGTTGTGTCTCTCTAGCATTTCCTTGTCAAAGATTGTATTTAAAAATTCAGTTTACGCAACTTTCTTGTTTGACTTTTGTTAGTCCGTTTGTTGCCATGTTTTTGTTAAGACAATTTTCGGGACAGTACGTATAGAAAAATGCGTGTAGAACTCTATGAAGTTACTAGTATTTTTTCCGACGGATAGGTTATGGAATACATATACCACTGCGTAAATATATTGATGAAGCGAAGTATTGCTGTCAAATGGGATCTAAAATTGCCACCAAGAACAGGAACCTACGCATGATTTATTTCCGACGGAACACGTATGAAGTAAAACCTAGCCTTTGTTGTACCTTTCATAGCGTCAGACATATGAGCAGAAATGAACAAACACAACTTCGCAGACATTTCGATGGCGCTGGCTGACGATGGCGCACAGGGTTCCTACACAGGACGGGAAGTTTCTAAATTGGTTCAAATGGCTCTGAGCACTGTGGGACTCAACTTCTGATGTCATTAGTCCCCTAGAACTTAGAACTACGTAAACCTAACTAACCTAAGGACATCACACACATCCATGCCCGAGGCAGGATTCGAACCTGCGACCGTAGCGATCTCGGTTCCAGACTGCAGCGCCTAGAACCACACGGCCACTGCGGCCGGCGGGAAGTTTCTACGCGTGTCATTTATTGCCGGCGAAAGATGCGAAATACACACTTTCTGTGCGCTGTTTGAAGCGTCGTGCGCATTCGCAGAGTTGACACGAGAAACGCATGGTGCGCTCCTTACACGTGGAATAGCGGCCCGTGGCCCCGCGGCAGACAACTGCGACCGTCCTTGGCCGCCAAGGCCGCCTCCCCGAAACCGGGACGCGGCTGTCCTCCTGCTGCCATTGTCTGCACCGTTACCCTAGCTGCGCCAACCGACCCGTTACCGAGCCCAATAAAACCGCAAGCTCCAGTGCTCATTGCACGTCTTTACAACTGCGAATTTCACACCATCGTTTATCAGAACTGTAGCACCGAGAAGGATAAATTTCTTAGTCACTTGGCTGCCTCTGAGTTAGTGCTACCATATTTCCAAGTGAAAAAGCCGAAACGTATTACAATCAATCTTCCTGTGAACCACAAAACTTCTTAACTAACTCTCTCTTGCCTTTTATGTTAGCATAGTATTGAGAACAAGTGAATCTTTATAGTTATAACTGACGATAAACAAATTCTTTACACATGGTACAGAAATTCTATTTCTCACACCAGTCCAGTATATATTTAAAAAATATCCACTCACGTTTCGTCCCTTCTAATAATGAAGTGCTGAGCGCAACAACAGTTGAAAATGCGCTGCTACGTTCCTCTGTAACATAGCAACAACCGAAATTATATGAACTGTTACGTCTCTCTCTGCAATTGCAGCAGTTGAATTATTAAGTTTCGTCCCATGAAAAAATGAGCTAAGTTTCTTCGATATAGCATTAAGTCGACTGTGAAGTTGCACTCTCTCATATAGGACCTGTTCTCCTAGATAAATACGCGTTCTCTCCATGGACAACTGTTTGCTTGAACTTGAATTATAGTTATTCTACATGCTCCTGTCCATAGGTAAACAATTCAATTTCCTCCATGCCAGATATATCTCGACTGCCTGTTATGTAATGTAAAGAATTTTAGTTGTCATTTGTACGTCAGTAATATTAACTGCATATTTTATTCAACATGTTTGATACTTGTAATGAAATTAAATGAAGTTAGAGATACAAATACTCATTAAATTTCAGTTTTTTAATTTGGTTTAACATAGTAAGGTACAAAGGTAAGTGTAAATACGTTCGTAATTCTCTAGCAATGTCAGCTACGGGGAAACAGATGCATTGTACATGTTGCGTACTGAAACACAGCACCTATCGAAATTCGTAGCAAAAACTTACCCTGAAGTGTTCTGACGTTTAAGCTTAGTAAGCAAATGCCCAGACATTTTCAAAAAATCCCGTATATACGGACAACATTCGACATACTCATATACAATACTCTGGGTTGCTGATCCAGCATACGTCATGGGTATGGGTGGTGATGTTAAGTCTAACCTCCAAATCCCTTGGACAGTCTTGTCAGAAATTCCAAACGCAAACACTCTGCCTAAGCGCTGATCTCCGGGGGCTTCTTCCCACAGCAATTCTTACAGGTTCCACATTCTCGGGAGTACGCACTGTCTTTGCTCTGCCACCTCTTTTCCTTGTTGTTTCACTGACGTTTTCAAAGTTTTCGACCCAAGTTTTTATTGAGTTAACCGAAGGCTCCGGCCGATTACTATTAATTTGAAAATGCGCCCGGAAACGACGCTGAGCGGCTACATAGCTACCGCTTTGGTAGAACGCTTTCACTGCAAACGACCGTTGTTGCTTAGTCCACTGCTCCATGGCTACTGAAATGCTTTGTGTTGGGGAACGCGGTGGGACCTTGGTTACTCGTCCCCACTACTGCCAACGCTTCCGCGCACTAATAAGTAGTGCAAGTTTGACTACCGCACCCCGTATCAAGCCACAGTGACAGAAAAAGAAAAAGCTGCAGCACCATTCACTAGCGTAAGACAAAAATACGTTTCAAAACCGTGAAAGAATCTCTAGAAGTGAATCAAGCTGAAGGTTCCCTTGCGTTATTTTTTCCAACCATTGTGGGGTCATGTCATATTATCCCTGAAGTGAGAAAGTTCACAGACAGTGATGTTGCCAGGAAACTTCAAATACATAGAACTAAGTGTAGTACAGTTACGAAACTTGTACTAAGGTCCTGTTTTGTGGGAAACCTGCGGCAAGCTATCGGGACAGCATGTACAGCGTTCCAACAGATGAATCGACAGACATCAGTGTGAAATTTTTTAGGAATAACAGTAATTATTACAGTACTGCAACCAATGCGATCATTTCAACATTTCTTACTTAAATTAGGCGACATCGAGCATTGTAATGCATCGTCTGTTGTCACAGCTATAAGAGAGGCGCTTCAAGAATATCAAATTAGATCTAAACAAGCTGCAGGGTATAGGCACAGACAATGCGGTGTTATCAGTGGTGTCCATCAAACTTTGAAAAGAAACATCCTCATTCGATTCTTATTCTGCGTGGTTGCCTAGTGTACCATGGGCGAATGTGGACATCAAGAGACTTTTTAGCCAGATGAAAATTATTAAAACTAAAATGAGAAACAGAATGAAACCCGAGGTAGTGAATTCTCCCTTGTCAGTTCGAGCAGGAATGACAAGGAAGAAACAATGTTGCCAATTATGAACTGCCGTAAGAACTGCTGAGGCGGATTGGAACTGTTAAGCTTATAAAGCATTTGAATATACTTCATCCATTACAACCTCTATCTTTGATGTGGAATCTTCTGTCGAGGATAACGTTGATGATAAGTAGCTGTTCATTTTCTTGTACATGAATTCGCCATGACACAATTCATGATACTTTTCTAGCCTTAAACACAAAGGATAACTTTAATTTGTTAATTGGCCGACACTCGAAGAAAGATTGCTTACATCTCATAGAAGCTTTCAGAACCGCTTTCAAAGGTAGAAAACACGAAGTTACTTCAGGCACCCCATGTAGGCATAAAATCTGAAAAATAACAGTGTACGAGCATCATTCTTCCCACGCCCCATCCGTAAATGTAATAACAAGAAACCGTGACGTACTGTAGAATAAACATACACTGTACCATGCGCCTTGCAGTGCTTTGCGAAACATAAAGATTGTTCCATAAAGAACGCAACCTTTAAAAGGTCCGACATTTCTAGTCTAGTAAGTTGGAAGGGCTGAACGTTGCACGATTTTCATCTATTTTCTTTGTAGTTAGTAATGATGCGCTTAACGACAGAACAGCGTTGTTGTCGTAGTGTAAACTTATTGCAAATGTTCAAGTGTTTGTGAATTCCCAAGGGACCAAACTGCTGACGTCATCTGTCCCTATACTCAGTCACTACTTAAACTAACTTACGCTAAGGACAAAACAAACACACACACACACACACACACACACACACACACACACACACACACACACACACACACACACCTATGCCCGAGGGCGGACTCGAACCTCCGACGGGAGGGACCGCGGAATTCGTGACATGGCGCCTCTAACCGCGGGGCAAACTTATTACAGATGTGGTGAATGTTGTTCGCAGATTCCTTGGAATGTTTTTTTAACCTCATCCCCAGAGTAAATAGACTGTGATAAAACTGCTAAATTTGATAAAAACGTTTCAGTTGTGCGCATTAAACCGACGGGGCGTCCTGATGTTAGTCGTTCTGAAGAAGACGTAGACAACGTGTTAATGTTACGGTACGCTTGGTGAAAACTGTTCACTGACGTTCTCGCAATAGGTTGTATATTACTAAACATCTAACTCCAGTCATGGTTCACGATCCCGGTTGCAGATTGCCTATCTAACGGTTTCCAGTGCCAGCAAAAATTTAATTTTCAGTATGTCATGCAATTACTGAGAGACTTTACAAATTTAAAATGCTAAAATGGTATCAACGTATGTTAAAAGTTAACATTGTAAGACAGATATTACATTTAGAAACTGTATGTGTGTCTTGAAGCAGCGTTACTTACGGCGCGCAGTACCCGGAGTTTATTCATCCAGTGTTTGAGAATGAGGGCACTTAGTGACTAACAACGAATTTTAAACTTAATTTCAAACTTTGTCTATACTTTTTCTCGCTTACATGGTTAACGTCAAATATGTGACACATTATTTCATGTGTAAAGTAATTAGACGTATGAAGCTGTCTTATACATGGGAGCTCAATTTTCCAGACTGTTGGGTTTACTGGTATTCCCAGAACCTGCATGCAACGAATTCTAATAGAAGATGTGCACCTGTAGGCCTGTAGAATCCAACTGATACAAGAACTGAAGGGGAACGACCACGAAAAGCGCCGAGGACTTGCCGTTATGTGCTTGCGAAACAATTATTGTGTTGAATGCCTTCCTGAACAAGCAGACTTGCAGAATCTGGGACACAGAAACCCTCGATTAATTATTGAGACGCCAGTACATCCACAACGGGTGATTGTAAGGTGTGTCATTTAGGCTGAGGGCGTGATTAGGCTCTACTACTTCGAAAATATCGTCGAGGAGGCATTAACAGTGGACGGCGAAGGCTGCCACAATATGGTAAGGAAGTTTTTGTATCTGAGCTGTATCATGTGAATGCTGAAGAGATTTAGTTTCGACAAGATGGCGCTATATGTCCCACATAAATTGTAACAGTAGACTTGTTCGAGAGAAGTTCCTTGGCTGGGTTATTTCTTGCAACGGTGACGTGGATTGGCCACCCAGATCTTTTGATTCGACACCATGTGATTTCTTTCTGTGCGGGCATTTGAAATCTTGTGTGGTCCCAACAAACCGCGATCACTTCGGGAACTCAAGGCCGAGATTGAGCGAGTATTTCAGAACTAGAGGTGTAAGTTTGCCGAAAAGTCATGGAAAGAACGAAAATGTGTGCATAGAGTCGTGGAGGGCATTCGAGTAATATCATATTTGATACATAATCACATCCAGCCAGTGCAATAATATGTAAATTTCTTAATTTCATCGATAAATTTTTATGTTGTTATGAACATAAAAGTTCATTTCTTTATGGAACCCGCTTTAGATGTAGACTTTGTACTCGCCGATGAGCCTCGCTTCATTTGGGGATAGTGATGCCTGGCTAAACACCTCTGTACCAAATCGCCGGCGCCCTTAGCGGTAACCACTAAATGAGCCAGCTGTAGATCGCGAAGTGGTTCCTGGCACGCTGCTTTGTCTCTCTTATATTGAAAATAGTATTCCGTCGCTCGGCCACTTGATCATGACGCGTATAGAGCACTAAGTAGCATTTTTCGGCCTAGAAGTGTATACGCTATGTAGAAAGACCAATATGACCAAGAACCAACAGGGAAGAAGAAAAATGGAAGATCAAGAACAAAGCTCAGAGGAGGGATTAAAATTCAGGAGGAAAGGATAGCAGAAAGAAGATGCACTGTTGGCATTGCTGTTCTGCGTGACATTGAGGAAGAATTGCAGGACCTGTTGAATGGGGTGATTTTTCTACTGAACTTATAATATGGATTGAGAGAAAACAAAGCAAAGCCGAAATGTTAAGTAGCAGCGTAAATGAGATCAGCGACAAACTCAGCATAACAATTTGGGGACCGTGTCGTAGGCGAACTGAACGAATTCGTCTACCGTAAAAACAAAGTTACCCGGATGGACAAGGAGGGTGCAAGACGCGTATAGCGCAAAGATGGCATACCTAGCCAAACACAGATTCAACTTGTGAAAGAAATTTCTGAGCTGTTCCTCTGAAGCAGTTGTGATAAAATCGAAAGAGAAAGTAATCGGTGCATTTGAGATGTGACCCGATAAGACACGAATTTGCAGAATCAGCGAGGAAAGGAGAAGGGACAGGATGGTAGACGTGTGGTAAGACATCATGGAATAATTTTCATGGTACCAGAGAGAGCCTTAGAGGACAAAAGTTGTAGAGGAAGACAGCGACTGGAATGTATACGACAAATAATTGAGGATATTGGGTGTAAGCGCTACTTCGAGATGAAGAGATTGACTCAGGATATGAAGTAGTGGCAGGCACCAACAAAACCGTCAGAAGATGGTAGTCCCCCACCCTCCCTCCTCCTCCTCCTCCTCCGCAACAACAACAACAACAACAACAACAGCAACAACAACAAAAGAGGCAGTGTCCCCTTTTAATTTCTTTCATTTACTTCTGTCCCACGAGATTTTTAAATAATTTTTTGTACGGCGGGGTGATGGTTGTCAGCACTGAGTGCGGCGGTATATGTGTGTCCACTGGTTCTTGCTTCTGTGGCGGCTGGGTGCGAGGGCGTAGGATTGGGCAACATGAGTTAGCCGCACAACCACTGTGCATGTCGCCACAGCTGTGCCACACCGTTCTCTCTCCACAGTGAGCGTTGCGAAACGGGCGGTGGGCGAGGGGTGCCACGCCGTGGATCCGCAGTCAGCTTGCTGGCCAAAAGCCATTTCGCTACGCTTCGACGCTAAATGGTAACACGTTGGACACGCGCTCGTTAAAGCAGACTTCAAGTATCTGTTTACTCTTACTGATCTGTGAGTTCTCGCTATCCCCTTAATAGACTCTGCTTCCGATTTGTCATGAAGAAGGGAAAAAAAGTTTCAAGTGACTTTACGCTCCTGTGTCTCTGTACACTGATGAAACCAGAACAACAGTAGTCCGCCTCGGTAGCTGCGGGGTCAGCGCGCCAAATTACTAACGGAAGGGGCCCGGGATCGATTTCCGGCCGGGTCGGATATTTTCTGTGGTCGCAGACTGGGTACTATGTTCGTCCTTAAATTTGTATCGTCATTACTGACACGAAAGTCGCCTCAAACACGGAAGTCGCCTCAAACACACTGTCATATCGTCTTTTGAGGTGGCTGTCTAGAGACGAAGCGAAAGTCAATAAAATTGGGGAAAAATCGAGAACAATATGATCACTACCCACCGCGAGATTCGTTGGTGCCTGTTGACATTGCAGGCACGTGACGTGCTAAGGAAAGAATATAAGCAGAGCAGAGACGAATGGGTTATCACTCAAGCAATGACACGGACCGAATATGGCGAAATCCAGTGTTCTAAGCGAATCTGACAAAGGGCAGATTGTTGTCGTTCGTCTTCTGGGAACGAGCATTACGGAAATAGCGAAGATGATTGGCTGTTCGCCTGCTACTGTCCTTGTCATCTATGAAAAGTGGTGGAAGGACCGTGAAACCACGTGTAAGCAACAAGACGTCCACACCTCATCGCACAACATGAGGGTCGGAGGCTTACCCGCCTTGTACCGCAGATCTGACGTCAGTGTACGACACTGGTGCAGGCTCAACTGTTTCGGAGCACCCTGTTCAGCGCACGTTGTTGAACATGGGACTCTGCTGCAGTCGATCCCTGCGTGTTCCCATGTTGATCCAGTGACATCGTCAGTTACGAGTGGGCACGAGGTGATCGATATTGGATCTTGGATCATTGGAAACGTGTCACCTGGTCACCTAATGCACCGTGCCACGGACGCAGGCCAGTCGCGGTAGTATTGTATTATGCCATGGGGTTCCATGGCATTTGTAACGGTAGTCGAAGGCGCCATGACAATTGTGGGCAGTGGGAACTATATTGAAGACTACCTGCATCCATTCAAGCTCGATGCCTACCCCGACGGCTATGGCGTCTTCCAGCAGAATAATTGTCTGTGTTGGATGGCTAGAATCGTGCTACAGAGATTGGAAGACCATGTTACTGAACTCTCGTCGATGTCTTGACCACCAAATTCGCCCGATCTGGGACGTTATCTGGCGCCAGCTTCTTGTCCGAAAACTACCAGCCCATAATTTACAGCAATTGCGTGACTTGTGCGTAGACATCTGGTGCCTCATACCTCCAGAAACCAACCAAGGACTCGTCGAATCCACGACACGCAAATCACTACGGTCTTGCGTTCCAAAGGTGAAGGAATACGCTATTAAGCAGTTGGTCATAGTGTTTTCGTTCATCAGTGTATTTTTTTTAATTTTATTGGGTTTCGGGACGTGCCTATATAGCCATCTTAGCAGTGGAATGTCATTTATGACGATAAGAATGTAAGAGCAACACAACATCCTGTCCCAGAGCGGAGAAAATCTGCTACCCTGCCGGCAATCGAACCTGGGCCCCTGCGATTAGCAATCCATCGCACTCACCGCGCAAACTACCGATACGAACATTCATCAGTGTGTGTGACACACTACTGCATAAGTGAGGGTGCCATCAGTAGTTAATTCAACAACTAACAACAGCTTTGCCGCCTTGCGCCAGTGTGAAAGTTCAGGCAGCTTTCAAATCTATCTATGTTTCTCTCGTGTGATGTTCTAGTTAGCGAATGCCATATTTAATAAATATTGAAGTTTTGGCTTCTTGGAGTAGATGGGTACCCGGTCGCAGTAAAACTGGTAGCGCTATGAAGTATGGGATCCAGTTTCTTGGGGAAATGGGCTTTGTTAGGAAATCTACATCACAGTAAAAACGAATGTATGGTGGCATCTTTCTTTCTTAAAAGTGTGTTTGTTGATAGATAGCGGATCGAAGGAATGTGGTCACGACACGTGACAAAACAAACGAAATCGTTAGGAAAAGAAGTCAGTAAAGCTCCCCTCAACTCTGTTTGGTCCTTCGCTTTTTGGAGCTACTGACTTAGCCAACTACAGGGGCACCTATAGTTTTACGTGAACACCTAACCGCGGTGCAGCTTGGCATCTTCCATTTCAACAAATTACTGCCTGAGGTGAAAGCAATAAATGACGGTAAAAATTCTAGGGCAGGCTGGGGATCGAGCTCCGGCCAGAACGTCACCCCTTGAAGTGGCGTGGCATTCATCTTTAAAGAAGTGGAATTAACTAGAAGACTTGTGCTGCACAAGTGCTTACATGTTTCTGAAATTGTGAGAAACAGTAGCATTAGTAGTGTTTTTCTGTTGTCTCAATCATTGCAGAAACGATACTAATTGTGTTTAACGCGCATGCAGTTACCTTCCCCAAGTGCTGAATAAGGGTTATAACAACTGTAGAGAAGGGCGATACTTAGAGCTATTAACCATTGAGGTCACTTATTACCTACCGTATCCGCTAAATTCTATTCGTTTCATCAAGTTTGTGCCCAGCATTTTGCTTAACAACGGCCGTTATATAAAACTGGATACGCTTGATTGATTTGTAGGTACCTTCTTTCTCCAATTTTTACCGCTATGTTGGTTTTGCCATTTAGAGAACCCTATTTAGAGCTGGATCGAGGATTTTGCTCATTCTACCGTAGACGCTATCTTGGTTTTGGAAAGGCTCGTTTTTCTTTCAAATCTCTGCTCTTTCGTCCGAAAGTTTCACCTTGCGATCACCATTGACATTACTGTGGCGGGTACGTGTCGAACATCAGAAGACAAAAATCATTTTCAGCTCTTAAGGTAATCTGAGCTTTGGCCACTACGTCCACTACGAAGAACCACTCATTTCCATTTTAAAGAATAAATTGGATTTTTCCCTCTTAATTAGAATTAGCGGAAAAGAAATATAGAACCCTGTTGGTTTCAACGATGGACCCCCACACTCTCCCTACCTCCAGTAACTATTGTTACTATTAACATTCAGATGAAACTGTGTGATTCCAGAGGCCTTTTCAAGTCTCAAACATCTGTGATGTCCATGTGCAGACCGAAGCGACGGATGAAAATTTGTACCAAGGCCGGGTTTCGGACTGTTCTGCAGCAACATAAGCGCCCTGAGGCTCTGGGAGGAGCACTAAAATGGAGATCAAGGCGAACCCCGGCCTTGGTACAAAAAATTTCATTCGTCCCTTCAGTCTGCATACATACATCATTGACATTTCTAATACTGAGCGTGCCGAAGGAAGTTCCTACCTTAAACCTAAATGATGAAGTCCACACGGGGATTTGAGCCCCTCCTTTCAGTGCGACAGCTCTCTCCGTTTTTATTCTGGAGTAGGTGGTGTTCAATGTGGTTCTGCTAGATCGATTTAGGTTTTCCGTGTTTTCTTTAAATGTCACTGTGGTTGCTTATAGCGGCCGTAGCTGCGGTGTTCATGGTATGAACAACCCCTAACCATTTTGCGGGACTCCTCTCAGTAATCTCCATGGTTCAAATGGCTCTGAGCACTATGGGACTTAACATCTGATGTCATCAGTCTCCTAGAACTTAGAACTACTAAAACCTAACTAACCTAAGGACATCACACACATCCGTGCCCGAAGCAGGATTCGAACCTGCGACCCTAGCGATCGCGCGGTTCCAGACTGAAGCGCGTAGAACCGCTCGGTCACAGCGGCCGGCCAATCTCCATGTTAGTGCTTCTGCCAGAGCCTCAAAGCGCCTTATGTTGCTGCATAGCAGATTAGTCCCTCATAGCCCTGTAACTATCTAAATATGTACCGTTCTTCTTATAAGTCTGTAATTTTTATGAATCGCTGTCAGGACCGGTTTAAGACACAGACGACTGAAGCATTCGCTTGCTGCAAGAAGCTGAGAGGGGCGCCAGAGGTACTCGTAGTACGAAGTTTGCACACAAGGTGTATCGTAATTGGTAACGAAAACAACCCATTTCCGCACTAGATTTAGATTTACTGTTAAAGGTCTTACTAAGAACCCAAAGAACGGTAACTAATCGGCGAGGGAGGAAAAGAACGGTAACTAATCAGTGAGGGAGGAAAGGAAAGGGGGAGGGCCAAATGACATAGCACTTTTGTGGAAGAATGTCCTTGAACTCGCCCCGATTGCTTTTCAGTTTTATCGAAGATGGAACGAAAGAGAAATGTGTATTGGGAATGGTACACTTTACCGGCTAATATCTCCTCTTCCAGCGCAAATATTTCACTTGTAAATGGGTAATGCGCCACTTTGTCGAAGTAGGAAGGATTTCTTATGGGACAGGGAGTATCGGCAGGAAAACAGAATAAAAAGGATTCTATATTTTACAACTTGCCCAATGCCAGCGCAGTATCACAACCGTGTGCCAGGCACATTTATTGGTTTTGCCACTGAAATAATAAACATTTTAAATGAACTGTACTTTAGCGGGAGAAACCGCCTGAACAGCAGATGCAAAGTGTCTGGTGTTTCCAGAATAAAATACATGTATCATCCAACACCGAAGTGACACAGCAGGAAAACAACGATCCTACAGTTGCTAGAGGGGAAAATACCCATTCTCTCCACATTGGGTATAGAAACCAACAAAATTGTTTGAGATCATTTTCAGCTGTCTGTATTCTGCTGTGTTATAGTGTACTGACACTCGTAACTGAACGCTAATCATCAGTATTGAAAGTGGGTTGCTTCGTTATTGATATTAAAACGTGATAAGTGACTGCTTCCACTCATTTCAAGTACACCACGTTTTCATAGATCTTGAGATTTTTACGAAACTTCCCACGTTTCATGCTCGCCTAACTTTTTTTCTCATTTCTAATGATTGACATGACGCCTTTCAGCAACAAACTGCAATCGTCAGGTGTAGGCAGATTATTTTCGAAACCCGTCGTTTCCGGCTAGTTACTGGAAATTAAAGGCTGGTCAGGTGCGAATGGGACTAGCGCTCTGAGTGTTTCCTTTATAGACATTTCATCCATTTCCGGAATCGAGAATCTCCACGACTTTTGCCTGTTATCGATACCGATACTGGCAAGATATCGGTCCCGGGAATTTCAATACTTTTAGAATGTTTTAATTATGACAAAAAATATTTCTTGTGTGATATAATTACAAATTAACAATTTTATGATTTTTTTCTTTACTTGTTCTGTGGAAAACCGGTGTTCAACATCCTTCGTTTTTTGAAGCTGTTTCGCCATTCATTATGTTGAGAGTAAACATTAAAACCACTACGTGGTGTAAAGGAATGTGAAGAAATTTCCAAAGTGATACGTTACGACTGTAGTTTTTAGAGAATTCTAAATAGCTTGGAGAAGATAGCAAGCAAAGCTTTTTGGGTAATGAGTGCAACTATTTTTTCTTTCTGTACATGATCTGCTGTATGTCGTTGGTGCAAACAACTGCTACAGAGGTACTTAATATTGCCACCGCATAGAGGCAATCTCTTTCCCCTTCTTCAGTGCTTGGCTATAATCTAAAGGGATACCAACAAATTTTTGTACGCTGTGAATGAAACTTTTATTTATTTATTTATTTTATTTATTTTTTTTTTTTTTTTAAAGACAACTTGAAAGTTGCAGTTAAGCGCTTAATTCTACGATTCACTCTTACTAGGACACCGTATTGCAGTTTAGCGTTTCACACGCTTAGGCTGTGTGAAGTCCTGAGTGACTGAATAGGCATTGCCTAGTTTCAGACATTAGGCCGTAAAACTGTATTCGTCAAGCGTTGTACGGTCTTGGGACATAGCTACGACTGAAATTAACTTACAGGCTCTTCGCTCCAGGCAAAAAAACCATTCATATTACGTATTATTTAATTATGGCGAACGTATTACCCCATTTCTGCTAAGCAGCAAAGATTTGGAATATGTTAATACGATCGAAAAAGGATGATTACACACATCACGGTCCTTAATCGAGTAATTTGCACATCCATTGCAGTAGAAACACCTGCAGAAGTGAGTATTAATTAAGGGTATAACAGACATGACAAACATCATTTTATTCTGCGTCGTGAAATCATACTGTACAAGTCTTGGCGCAACAAGGAAGTCAATGGAAGCGAAAGTTCCTAGCGCGTTGATCACTTTTCTCACGTTATGTAACGAGAGCGAGATGTAGGGGGGGAGGGAGCGGAGCGGAGCGGGTATGTTACGGTACCGATGTCTGAATCGGCCTTACAACTGAAAGACGCTGTTGGTTTTTAGGTAACAAGAGTTTATACGCTACCCTATCACTATATTTTTCTCGCCAGTTTACATACGAACTAGGTGACACACACAGATAGGTACGTTGCGAAGTGTTTTCTTTTCCTTCTCTCGTAGCTGCTGTACGTCGTGAACTGGCTGCATATATGTTATAGTATGCACTAGACTATCGTCCTCACGGTCTTCATTTCATTGGTATATTGACGGCTAAATAGATTGTAAGCCTCGTTTGCGATATAATTGAACTTTTTCTTTACCCATTCTTGGCATTTAATTAATTTAGTGTATAAAATCAACTGTTTGGTTGCCCTCTTCCCATACCTAACGGGTAGTCACCTTCAAGCTTGCATAATAGAGGTTTCAAGAGCTATGGAAATTGTCCACAGATCATTCTACATTCCTGCCTTTTGCACTTGTCTGAAACAGATCATTTTTGCTAACACTAAATGTAATTGTCACTGTTTTATACATAATTATTTCAGATTAATGATGGCCCAAGAATGCACTGTTAAAGCAGACAGTTTCTATAGTAAAGTGCACTAAATTCCCACCTTTGACATGACCTATATTTTAAACATGCCACTGTCAGTGAACATTCAGCATTAGTTTCCCTAATATGGGATGATTACATGAAAGCACTGTTGCGGGAAGAATCAAAACAATTACATATTTTGGAGTATGCATTTGGAGTGTTTTAAAATGAAATGACTTAATAAATGTAGGTCTAATTGTCATAAATGCAGGGGCCTGAGGTTCATTGGAAGAATCCTAAGGATTTGCCATTAACTACCAACAAAGGAAGTTGCATACAAAACCCACATTCAGTTTATGCTTGAGCAGTGTTTATGAGACCGATAGTTTTATCAGGTGCATTTAAAAGATGAGGTAGACAAGATATAAAGAAGAGCAGCACTTTTCGCCACAGAGTTGTTTAAAAAGGGTCAGAGTTTCATGGAAGTTTTCACCCAACTGCAGTGCTACAAGAGAGGCATTGATGTGTTAGGGAGAGTTTAACCATTGAAGTTCCAAGAGTGTACATACCAAAGAGGTTTGAGTAATATGTTACTTCTCACATACTCTCCTACTCCCACATTCATCTTGCGAGGTGAAGGTGATGCTAAATTTGGAGAAATTCAAGATTATAGGGAGGCTTAGCAAAGTTGCTGTTGCTGCCTGTTGTTCATGGATGAAGCAGGAAAGGCTGGTAATGAATGTGGTGTGCGAAGTATCCTCTTCTCCTCTCTGTAAGATGTCTTCTGGAGTGCATATGTAATTGTAGCATGTGAAATCATCTGTGTTTGGAACAGTGAATAGTGCTGTGATGCGTAACCCTAGTTTGACTTTTAGACTGATGTTACCCACTACATTAGCAGCAGTATTGCAACTGGAGATGTTTGTTATAACATTTCCAGGATAAAGATAACAGTGACATACATCAGCAAAGTAAGCATTATTGAAAGCACTCATTTTATCGCCCTGTAGCAGCCTGGTATTGTAACTGTAATATTAGTCAATAGGAAAGAGATTCAGAGACAAGCAGAGCTAAAAGAAAATGCCAGCCTGCTTTGAGTTTAGAAGTGAAATGTTCTGTTTTGGAATGTGGTCCTCATCATATGTGCTGATGTAGATGACTCCTGGCACA
Source organism: Schistocerca serialis cubense (assembly GCF_023864345.2). Classification (NCBI taxonomy): domain Eukaryota; kingdom Metazoa; phylum Arthropoda; class Insecta; order Orthoptera; family Acrididae; genus Schistocerca; species Schistocerca serialis. The sequence continues at coordinate 245,326,577 of NC_064639.1, read as the reverse complement.
TTTGTAATTATATGAAATTCTTTGGATTACAAATTACTTAGAACAGGAGATACATTTTCATTTTATTTCTGTCTCTTCCATTAAGTGTTTAAGAGGAGATAACAGACAATGAAATCATTGTAGGTCACCACAGGGTATTTTAATGAAAGTACATGTATGGTTTTACTTGATATTGCTGGAAATGCTATCCTGACATGCACATGGTGTGAATTATAAAAATATAGATACATGATATCGTCTTATTTAAACCCAATCACCAATAAGAAGTCTGAAATTAATGTTTTTTTTCATACTTATGTATCACTTTACAGTTTCATGCATTTTTTTTTTCACTCATTACATACTAGTCATTACTTTGACAGTATAAGAACTAAAAAGAAAAAAAAATTGGCAAGTGCAAGTTTTGCGGTTATTAGCTAGTGTGCATGTTTGATCAAAATCAAGCACATGCCCACTTTAAGTACTTATAAAATGCTAGCACGACTGTTGTAATCACATCTAATATTCAGTATAGTTTAGTGTTGCTGTCGTAAGTGGTTTGTTAACTTTGAGGTGATAAAAAAGTGAACATTGCAATTCACTCAACAAGTAAATATCTTAGCTGCTGCAAGCTCATATATTTTTAACAACATAATAAAAAAAATATATTTTGTGGTTTGCTATGCCGGCAAGCATTATGATAACTAATAGTAACCATTTTTAGCCTTTGATTTCTAAATTAAGTCTTTACAGTTACTATTAGTGCAATATTGCCTTAAGATACTATTGTTGTTGTTTGTGCAGGGAACAAAACTATGGATTATTATGGAGTATCTTGGGGGTGGCTCTGCCTTGGACCTAATGAAGGCAGGCAGTTTTGAAGAGATGCATATTGCTATTATCCTACGTGAAGTGCTCAAGGGTCTTGACTACCTCCACAGTGAGCGGAAGCTTCATAGGGACATAAAAGGTATGCTTTCTCAGTTAAATATAATGAAGGTAGCAACAGAGTCTGTCATTAAAAATACTACTACTACTACTACTACTACTACTACTACTAACAGTTGTACAATAAGTTAAACCATTCCTTCCTACCCTCTGTTATAAATTTGTTACATGTAGGCCCTACCACTTGCAAATTTCTTTATAAATGCAAGAATGAAACTGATTTAAGATGCAGAAAGCTGTACACATTTTGCAGAAAAAGGGGGGGGGGGGAGGACCACTCTCTGTGTTTAAGAGGGAATGGGGCATTGTGATTTGTAACATTTGCTGTTCACTTTGTCTAACACTCTAAGTCAAAATTAGATATAATATAATACCAATATCAAATACACATTAAGAATAAACTGACTTTGTATACAGAAATGACACGAGACACAGATTTAGTAATAGAAAACTAATTGGACAGACAGTTGTTACTATATTGTTCACATTATTTGCAGCTGCAAATGTTTTACTGAGTGAGATGGGTGATGTGAAACTCGCAGACTTTGGTGTTGCTGGTCAGCTGACTAATACCACAAGCAAGAGGAACACATTTGTCGGAACACCATTTTGGATGGCACCAGAAGTTATAAAACAGTCTGCATATGACTCAAAGGTAAATTTTAGTGTTTTTGGTCTTCATAAAACACAGTTAGTTTATTTATAGTTTCTTATTTCAAGAGCACAGTTATATGTTAAATGCAATAACAATGGGGCTATCATTGATGAACAGAACAGAGCTCTTAAGAAAGGAAGGAAACAAAAACCCATTTGAACTTAGGTACATTTGAGAATAAGAATTTAAGCTAACATTCCTTGGAGCACATCCATTCATGACTGATTGTTAATCTTGGGTATGGTGACCAATACAGATTTGACTAATTATGACGTCATTACTGTCAGTTAACAATTATCATAGGAATATTCTAAGTATTTTATGAACAGTCTTTTACCACAACTTTTCTGGCAGTCCATGTAATCAATTCTATTCATATATAGACTGTTTTGTTAGTATTTTGAGGATCATAGGCGTATCAAAAATTGAAACACACACTGTTAATATCCCACAATAATTTATATTTTATATTTAGTTGTGAACTGACTTTCAACTTTTTAGGCCATCATCAAACAACTTAAGAGTGAACAGATTGTCCACGCATCAGTGAGAGCTTATAGCTGTACAGAGATTGTTATTTCTAAAGAAATGTGACCATTTTACAACTATGTAACTATACAAATAACACAAACATGTTGACATACACAAAGAAGATAGGAGCAAATAAACCTGACTTTCCATCATGCTCAAAGGTTAAAAGTACACAGGTATGAAGGTCAAGACAGTACACCACATGAGTACTGACACAGACTACTATGTTATATGGACAAAAATAACTGGTGTTTTAATAGTATAACCATCCCCTACTCCCCACAGGATATTCCATTGACTCCTTCCCCGTTTCTGCTGCTCCCCCCCCCCCCCCCCCCTCTCGGTCTTTTTTTACCTGTTCATCACATTCGCCAGTCATATTTGCCCATCTGACATAGTAGCCTGTGACAGTACTCGCTTGGTGTACTGATTTGGGCTTATAAATACTTATATTTTTAATATTCGAGTACAGTGTAATATAAGGTTTCCTTGTTCATCCTTTTCGTGTATTTCAGTATGCTTTTGTTTTTTGTATAAATATGAAGTTGTAAAATACACTCCTGGAAATGGAAAACAGAACACATTGACACCGGTGTGTCAGACCCACCATACTTGCTCCGGACACTGCGAGAGGGCTGTACAAGCAATGATCACACGCACGGCACAGCGGACACACCAGGAACCGCGGTGTTGGCCGTCGAATGGCGCTAGCTGCGCAGCATTTGTGCTCCGCCGCCGTCAGTGTCAGCCAGTTTGCCGTGGCATACAGAGCTCCATCGCAGTCTTTAACACTGGTAGCATGCCGCGACAGTGTGGACATGAACCGTATGTGCAGTTGATGGACTTTGAGCGAGGGCGTATAGTGGGCATGCGGGAGGCCGGGTGGACGTACCGCCGAATTGCTCAACACATTGGGCATGAGGTCTCCTCAGTACATCGATGTTGTCGCCAGTGGTCGGCGGAAGGTGCACGTGCCCGTCGACCTGGGACCGGACCGCAGCGACGCACGGATGCACGCCAAGACCGTAGGATCCTACGCAGTGCCGTAGGGGACCACACCGCCACTTCCCAGCAAATTAGGGACACTGTTGCTCCTGGGGTATCGGCGAGGACCATTCGCAACCGTCTCCATGAAGCTGGGCTACGGTCCCGCACACCGTTAGGCCGTCTTCCGCTCACGCCCCAACATCGTGCAGCCCGCCTCCAGTGGTGTCGCGACAGGCGTGAATGGAGGGACGAATGGAGACGTGTCGTCTTCAGCGATGAGAGTCGCTTCTGCCTTGGTGCCGATGATGGTCGTATGCGTGTTTGGCGCCGTGCAGGTGAGCGTCACAATCAGGACTGCATACGACCGAGGCACACAGGGCCAACACCCGGCATCATGGTGTGGGGAGCGATCTCCTACACTGGCCGTACACCACTGGTGATCGTCGAGGGGACACTGAATAGTGCACGGTACATCCAAACCCTCATCGAACCCATCGTTCTACCATTCCTAGACCGGCAAGGGAACTTGCTGTTCCAACAGGACAATGCACGTCCGCGTGTATCCCGTGCCACCCAATGTGCTCTAGAAGGTGTAAGTCAACTACCCTGGCCAGCAAGATCTCCGGATCTGTCCCCCATTGAGCATGTTCGGGACTGGATGAAGTGTCATCTCACGCGGTCTGCACGTCCAGCACGAACGCTGGTCCAACCGAGGCGCCAGGTGGAAATGGCATGGCAAGCCGTTCCACAGGACTACATCCAGCATCTCTACGATCGTCCCCATGGGAGAATAGCAGCCTGCATTGCTGCGAAAGGTGGATATACACTGTACTAGTGCCGACATTGTGCATGCTCTGTAGCCTGTGTCTATGTGCCTGTGGTTCTGTCAGTGTGATCATGTGATGTATCTGACCACAGGAATGTGTCAATAAAGTTTCCCCTTCCTGGGACAATGAATTCACGGTGTTCTTATTTCAATTTCCAGGAGTGTAGTTACATACCTTTCAAAATGACAATCTATGTATAGCTATTAGTTCTCACTGATTTTGTGTGGACAGTCTGTTCAGTTTCAAGTTGTCTGATGACAGCCTAGAAAGCCAGTTTTCAAGTTGTGTACCATTAATTAATGTTGTTTGTGTCATAAGCAAGCTGAGAACCGCACCTCAAATGTGCATTCGCAGCATTGGTATAATCCAAATAGAACTTGTTCAAAATTAAATCTTGGCAAAACAACAGTTGATTAAAGTCCATGTTGTGACTGCTCAAGTCGTAGATGTTAAATAAACAATGGAAACAGCCTCTCAACATCTAATGGAGGCATATAGTGGATAGTTACATAAACAAGAAGCTCAGCATGCAGCAGCATCTTCTGCATGTGGCTAGCTACTGCTCAGTGCCTCTGCTATGCAATGAATGGTTGTCTTTACTCATTCTTATATTTTTCTCCAACAATCTCAATTAAAGGTGATGTGTCTGAATTGCAATACTGGCTGTTCCTTCTGTGATTTGAGCAAGTCATTAGTAATTCTTTGTGGACAATGTACTGTAAATAAGAGTGTGAAAAGCGTTTGACAACTAATGGATACCTATTGCTTGTAGGCTGATATCTGGTCATTGGGCATTACTGCAATTGAGCTTGCTAAAGGGGAACCACCAAACTCTGAACTACATCCAATGAGAGTGTTGTTTCTGATACCCAAAAACAACCCACCACAGCTCACAGGGAACTACACCAAGCAGTTCAAGGAATTTGTAGAGGCATGCCTTAACAAAGATCCAGAAAATGTAAGTATTCCTTAACATCCATATTTATTTGTAAAGCATAGTACAATTTTGTGACTCATATTTCTGAAAGTTGGTTTCACTGACTGACTCAGTTATGCATGAATTATTATTTCTGTGATATGTGCCTTAAAACTGTATTATAGGGAGATATCTTTGAAATGCTGTTTGGAAGTGCCTTGGTTGTAAGGAATTTAAAGTAATTAACAGTGTAAGAAATTCTGTGAAAATGATCTTTGAAGATAGACATTCCTTGGTAATGCATCATTTGTTGGGAGAGCCCTGCAACATTGCTTTAAAAGAAAAAGGAGAGCAATAAAGCCTCTTGTTGAAAAATGTGTCTCGTCCACTTTTAGTTTCCTCTGTTTTCACCTCTCTCAGGCTGCCATATAACAAAATTGTGAATATGCATATCTAAATATACGAGGTCTGTTCAAAAAATTCCAGGATATTCGTAACCGCAGTGGTGTGTTGTACCAAAATCCTGTTGGGATCCTTGCACATGGCTGTGTTTAATGTGTAACTGCCAGAAGTTTCATTGTTGTATGTCTGTGTCGTGCAGTTTGAGAATTTATAGATGGCAGAGTTAGAGGAGCAATGGGTCTGCATTAAATTTTGCATGAAACTCAAGAAAACCTTTACAGAGACACACCAAATGATGCAGTAAGCTTAAGCTATATTCGATTTTACGAGTGGTTCACACGGTTTAAAAATGGCCAAATGGAAGTTAAAGATGACCCTTGTTCAGGATGCCCTTCGATGCCTACTGATGGCACTCATGTCAGTAACATCAATGAAATTGTGTGTCATAATTGAGGAGTGACTGTTTGAGAGATTGCAGAAGAATGTAACATTTCAGATGGATCGTCATGAAGTCCTGACACAGCGTCTTGGAATGGATTGTGTTACTGCCAAGTTCATCCCAAGGGTCATGAGTCAAGACCAGAAAGATCTTCGCCTCACAATCTGAATCTGTAAAGAGTTTTTGGATTGCACAAATAAGAACAAGATGTTCCTCAAGAGAATCATAACTGGTGGTGAGACGTGGGTCTACTGTTCTGATGTTGACATCAAGGTTCAGTCTTCACAGTGGGCGGGAAAGGATCTCAAAGACCAAAAAAAGCTCGTCAGGTCAGATGTCAAAGACATGCTAATAGTTTTGTTTGTCTTTGAAGGATTAGTTCATCATGAATTCGGGCCACAGGGACAGACTGTTAATCAATGATACTATCAAGATGTGTTGTGATGCCTGTGAGCAAATGTGAGAAGGAAATGGCCTGAAATGTGGCAAAACAATTCATGGCTCTCGCATCACGATAGCGCACCCACCCATTTATCCCTAATAGTGTCTGATTACTACACAAAAAACGAAATCACTGTGCTGCCTCATCCTCTGTACCATCCAGACCTAGCCCCTGCAGATTGTCTCTTTTTATTTTCAAAGTTGAAAACCCCATTGAAAGGACAAAGATTTGCAATGACAGACAAAATAAAAGAAAATTCACAGATGTCACTTTGCGCGATCCACCAAGAGGCATACCAGGAATGCTTCTGAAATTGGAAGCGGTGTTGGGAACAGTGTATCAATGAAAGTACTTCAAAGGAGACGATGCACATTAAGTAAAAGGTAAGTCTAGAAAAATTTCGTGGACAAAGTTCTGGAATTTTTTGAGCAGACCTCATATATATCATTCACTGCATTTTTAGTGTTATTTATGTTGTTCTACTTACCTTTCTGATCCTTTCCCCCCTTCCATCTCCTCCAATAGGCTCAAACAGTGAATTGACTGTATCATACTTACTTCAAATCATAAAACTCACTCACAGATACAATGTATCTCGAGAGTCATACTGAAATAATACGGTTTTGAAAAATTATAATGAATGTGATGTCATTTCTCTCAAGTCTGGTCATTTTCCCACGTAGCCTTTAATTTGTTGTAGTTTTCTTTAAGTATTGTAACATACATACGAAAGTCTCAGCTTATATGAATAATAACATTTTTTTAATTTTTTTATAGAGGCCAACAGCAAAGGAGCTACTCAAATTCCCATTTATAAGGAAAGCTAAAAAGAACTCTTATCTTATTGACCTAATTGATCGCTACAAAAAATGGAAGTCCCAGAGAAGTGAAGAGAGTGAGACTGAGTCAGAAAATTCAGATTCGTAAGTAACATTGCCATGTACAGTGCTTTTGCTTTCATGTTGTGTGATTTCTTTCTTCTACAGTTTTGAGCTGCTGTTTAATGTATGAATACTTACAACTTATGTTGGTTCAAGAGATTATATGATGAACATAACTAAAAGTAAGTTGAGAGTAATGGAATATAGTCAAACTACATCAAATGAAGCTAAGGGTGCTAGATTTTGAAATGCAACATTTCTTGTAGTAGATTAGTTTTGTTGTTTGGGTAAAAATATAACTGACAACAGCAAGAATAAAGAGAACGCAATATGCTGGTTAGCAACAGAGAGAAAAGTGTTCTAGAATAAGAGAAATTTGTAAATATCAAATGTAAATTTAAGTGTTAGGATTACTTTTACGAAGGTATGTATATCTGGAGAGTATATTTGTATGGAAGTGATTCATGGTCAACAAGCAGTGCAGACAGGAAGAGAATAGAAGCTTTTGAAAATGTGGCACTACAGAAGAGTGCTGAAGATAAGATGAGTAAATGGGGTAGCTAACGAAGAGTTACTGAATAAAATTGGGGAGAAAATAAATTATGGAACAACTTGACTAAAATAAGCGATCAAGTGATAAGACACATCCCGAGGTATCAAGAAATAGTTACTTCACGAAGAGAAGGGTTGCCATGAAAAGAGGATGACAAGTTTTATGACGAACCTAATGTATTGAGGAGCTGTTTGAAGTCATGTTGGACATTTGTGAATGGGTCATAGTGGTAGTATATCTAAGTGGATATGTCAGAAAAATGATGGAAATCTGCAGCCACATGGTCAGTGCAAAATTCATGGCCACTATATTGGAGATTTTGTCAGCAGGAAGAGTGATAGGGTCGGGACTAGTTTTCAGGTTGTGGATAGCTGCCCTTTCCATAGCTGTGATGTTGAACTTAACGGTAATGGATTATGGAAAGGAAAGCGAAGCCAGGTTGGAGGTAGGAAACTTCTGAATTGTTACCATGGTTTGATAGGGTAGAATGGTATTAGCATCGGGTTTGGAAAAAGGATGTAACTGTTAAAGACAAGATTCAGTGTACTTGGGATGGCTACAGCCAGATGAGTGGGTGGTGGAAAAATGCTTACAATGAAAAGGGATAGGTGAAGAAAAGCTCCTTATGGTTAAACCTGTGCCTGAGGCTTCTGCAGGTGCCCAGTTTTTAGAAGATAGGAGTATGGCAGTGTTTTAATTCTGGAAAATGTTGCTCATGTGAAACTTAGCTTTTTCTTTTCTCACAAGATATGCTGCAGACTATGTATAAAAGGCAAGAGGCAGATTCCATATTCCTATATTTCAGAGAACGTTTGACACAGTGGCCCACTGCATGCTGTTAACGAAGATCCAAGCATTCAGAATAGATTTCCAGATATCTGAGTGGCTTGAAGACTTCTTACGTAATAGAGCCCAGTACGTTGTCCTCAATAGCGAGTATTTATCAGAGACAAGCCTGAGTGCCCCAGGGAAGTGTGATAGAAACACTCTTATTCTCTATATAAATAAGTGATCTGATGGACAAGGTGACCACGTCTGCAACTGTTTGTCACTGACTTTGTGGTGTACGGGAAGTTGTCATAGTTCAGGACTGTAGGAGGGTATAAGATTACTTAAACAAAATTTCTAGTTGCTTTGTAAATGGCAGCTTCCTCTAAATGTAGAGAAATGTAAGTTAATGCAGATTAGTAAGAAAAACAGCCCCATAATGTTCAAATACAACAGTGTTGGTAGTGTGCTACTTGGCACAGTCACATCGATCTAGGTGCGCTACAAAGCAATTTGAAATTGAACAAGAATGTAAGGGCAATAGTAGGGACGATGAATGGTTGACTTCAGTTTATTGAGAGATTTTTAGGAAAGTGAAGCTTATCTTTAAAGCAGACTGTGTATAGGATACTAGTGTGACTCATTCTTGAGCAGTGTTTGAGTGTTTCGGATCCCCACTAGGTAGGATTAAAGGAAGACATAAAGCAGTTCAGAGGAGCCACTAGATTTGTTACCAGTAGGTTTGATTAATAGGTAAGTATTACAGAGATTCTTCGAGAACTGAAATGGGAATCCAGGGGGGGTTTGGCAAGTAGCTGATCTTCTCACAAAACACTATTGAGAAAATTTAGGGAACCGGCATTTGAAGCTTATTGAAGGAACTAACGCCAATGAGCATTCTGTGTAAGGACCATGAGGATAAGATAAGAGATATTAGGGCTCACATGGAGGAAGATAGACAGTCGTTTTTAGTTGCTATTTTTGTGATTGGAACAGGAAAGAAAATGATTAGTAGTGATACAAGATACCCTCTGCCATACGCCAAACAGTGACTTGCAGAGTATGTATGTATGTAGATGTACAAAGAATGTTCAGTGGTAGCGTGTTTTATTGTGCTGAAAACAGTTTTTTCAACCAAGCTGCCCACGTGTGTTTGAAGCCAAACACACTAGTATGCATCCCCCACCCCCATAACTCCCCTTCCTATTGAGTAAAGTCCTTCATTGATATCTGGTGAATCCTAATTTCTTTGGTGTAAGTCAGTAGTAATATGTTGGAAAAACACTGCAAACCTCATATATAACTGAAAGTGCCCCACCCCTGACAAACTAAAAAACTGATCTTCGTGTTACAACTTCTTTCACTATGCAGTACTGTTAATAATACACAGTTTGGGTATTTTAGACCATAAAATTATAGTGATATGACCTTGAGCAGCATCTGTTCAGGCTCTATTCATGTGACTGTATTTCACAGACTACGTATCCGTCCTGTGTATATATGTTCACTACATTGGATACTCTGTTTAAGGTAATGTTTGTTTTATATTGTGTTCTTGTTCATTACCAGTTTGTTTGATTTTCAAAATAGGGAGGAATCGAAACAGGACAGTGACCTCGATGAGCCATGGATCATGACTGTCAAAGGACCACATTCCATTAAACCTCCTGCTGATGAACCGGCAAATCACAAGATTCCTCAGAAAGTGCAGAATGGTTCAGGACCACCACTGACGAAATCACCTCCTAAGGATTCAAATCTCAATCATTATCGGACTGATAAAGCTGCACCAGTAAGTATTGTGCATTTGTTACACAATGTGTTATTACAACTTAATAAACTAGTGATTGTTTTTGCACCTAGTTTGTGACCTAAGTTGTTGTTTACTTTTTAAATGCATACTCCTGTAGACTTTTGAGTTTATCTTTGCATATTAGAGTGTAACATATGGTTGCTGTTCTTGAGATTGATTACTTTTATGGTTCTGTGGTTCTGCTAAGCAGAGGCATGAGACGGTGAAGTATGACTTCTTCTTCTTTTTCTTCTGCAGTGTGGCAGGTGCTGGAAGAGAGCTTCAGTCTGTCCAAACTACTAAATTATATAAACTGTTTTTCAATAACTCTTCTTTATTGCCCCAGTAACACTTTTTGTGTATGTCTCAAATTACAACAATGGGTGAACAGATCTCTCTTACATCGTAGCTCATAACAAATTACAAGGTATAATCATGTACTACCCATAAATTATATTGCAGGACAGCATATAACCAACTGAAAGTTCTCATGATGCAACTTCATTTGTTCCTTCATTTGCATTTGTGCCAGCTCATATATTCACATACCGCTGATTTGCATTATAGGACAGCACATAACTAAAGTTCTCATAATGAAACCTTATTTGTTCCTTCTTGCCAGCCCCCCTGTACCCCTTGATCTCCATGGCACCACCAAGCCATGATGCCAGAGCATAAGTGGGCCTCAGCAGCAGGTGGAGACTTATATACCTCACCACACCTTGCCAATGTGCTAATATAACTCCCTTTTTCTTTCATCAGCCTAGGGGATGAAAGTGGAACATGTTTAACTACAATATGCAATGAATAATAGTATAAAAGATCACAAGTATATGTCATCTTCTAGTCTCATTCCTGAAGTGAAAGTTATTCACTATTATTCGATAGTTTTAGGTGATGTATGTTGATGTTGAAAACTGTTACTGTATTATATTTAGAGTTCACCTATTTCTCTGCCTCAGTTAATGATATTTGCTATTTTTTTGTCCTTAAACCTTGCTTTATGTTATTCGTTATTTAAATGAGTACAGCAATAGTAAAATATTGAAATATGTTGCAGTCACGGCCACATTCCGCTGCTCCAGCTGTACCAGTAGACAACCGGAAGGACAGGGACAGCAAAGATTTGCATAGTCGAGACAAGAGAAGCTCCAAGGAAGCTAGTCCTCTCGACCATCGGGGAGACCACGCAACAGATAGCAGTACGCCTGACAAGAAGGCTGTCCGCAGGGTGGAGGTGGAACCACGACCACGGGATGTCAACACTAATGCCAATAGTAACAGTAACAGTAACACAAGCAGTAGTGGTGGCAGCAAGGCGGGCCACCCACACCCTCGATCTCCATGCCTCTCCGGTGTTATCTACCCTCTCATTTCAGAGGTACAGCTTATTGGGATTCACATATATTATTTTTAATGAGCAAATGAAGTAGGGGTCAGACTTCTGTTGCATTGTTGATTTAAAACTTTTGTCGTGGACATATTTTGGTCATTGTTTTTTTACCTTTGATTATAATGTTGAAATGGAAATAATGTCAAATATGTTTATAATTGTTATTATAAAGTGTAAATGATACTCTGTGCTTTGGCACTAAGGGTGATGCTCCAGCTCCTGCTCTGCCATTTTAAGCTCGCAGATGACACCACTGCGCATTCGGCCACAGATACACAGGTGCTAGAGACATTGATTGGCAGAAAAGAAGTACATTCTGTATGAATTATGCCTGTGACTGTGTAATAGATCCACTCTGGGGTATCAAAGCACCACTCTGAGCTGCTTTGTTACAGCATCTTTGTAAGTTTGTGACAGAAAGCATCAGATTTCATGACTTATCCAAGCTCAAGCTGCTATCGCTATGAAATAAATTCGTTGCTAAGTGAATTTCAATTGCCTTTTTCACCATCAAATCCTAGAAAGGTGATGCATACGCTAAAATTTTGAGGTTTTTCTGCAACATAAACTGACCAACATTAAGGTGTGTTCTACAACAGTTGATTTATTGCATTTACTCGATTGTAAGACGAGATTGTCTCCCAAATACATCATTCGAGAACTAAGAGTTCGTCGTATCATCACATATTAAACTATTACAGCTGGGGTCAACAAGTTTACATTGTTTAATAGATTAATGTATGTGTCATCTTACATTTGCTGATAAAACTTGGCATATTGAGGTCATATGCATATTTATTTTGAAGAATTCGGGAAGATAGGTAGTGTAAACGGACCCGTCGTGGAGATGGTACCAAAAGATGTCACTAGATCACAGAACGAGCAAAGTTTGAGAATTCTGCTGAATTGTGAGTGCGCTCTTTTATTTATGTATTAGTTAGTGGTGTTATATATGGCCTGCAACCTAGAAAATATTGCCGTCTGTGTTTCACAGTTCCTTGGCACAGCATTGCAGGAAGTTGGAGGGGGAACAGTGACACCGGCTTGGCCAAGAACTAGGATGAGTGTGGGGAGGGAAGTAGTGAATGGACAGCAAATTCTGACATGCTGTCAGCCATGGGAACCTGTACCACTGCAGTTTGCCTCAGTCCATATGAATTGACTTTAAAATTTGACAAATGCACAACAGTAGTACACATTTCTGCAAAAGATAGTAAAAGTCTAGATGAGGCCAGTGGCCAACTTACATGTTTTCTGTAACAGTACTGACAATGCTCAATCTGAGGTTAACGGGAATGAAAGGAGGTGTGTCAGCTACTGGTTCTGTGCAGCCAATGAGACAGCGAGAGGCAGACTGTATGTTTGGAAGCAAGAAACATTGCAACATTCTGACATCAGTATGAAAGCAAAATCTGATATGTATTCAGCAAAAACAGTTGCGTCCTCAGGTTCCATTGTAACCACAATGCTGAGATATTGCAATGTTTTCAGAAGAAACTGAGAAATGTATGTGTCAATGAAGATATAATTTTCACAACTGTTCTATTAGGATAATTGTGATGTTTAAAACTAATGTTATGCAACCAACAGGTTTAGTCGGGGGGGGGGGGGGGGGGGGGGGGGGTGTGAAGATAAAGATTAATGTAAACCATTTCATTTTATTTATTTCTTCTTGTATGATCAAAATAATTTAGGCAATCAATAAATTTCCTAAGTTTAAAATAGGTATAATTCTAATGCTTTAGGCAAATACTTATGTCAGTAAAATGGTTTGTAATTTTGATTAGTTGGAACATCTTAAAAATAAATTTTTCTCAAGGTCATCTTATGCTTATGTAAATGCAGTACTTGGCTGTAAGAAGCAGGTGAACCTGCAGTGCAGCTCACTGATACATCAATATCCCAGCACGGATCTGCTGTGCAGTCATTGATATAATTAATGAACATTGTACTTCTTTGCTGCCACTCAGTGTCTCTGGCACCTTTGTATCTGTAGCAGCACATGCACTGATGAGGTTGATGACTTTAAGAGGATGGAATGAGTGCTGTAGTCTGTCTTTCAGCGCACTCTGAAGATGGCTGAACAATATACAGCTTAAATATAATAAAGTGAAATTTATGTGGCTACATGCCAAAATTTAATGGACCATCATATACCTTTAAATGTTTGTGAAATGAACTAGACATTTGTTTTTGCTCTTTCGGCTTTAGTCTAAATTTAACGTATTTGACAACTCCTCACTTTGTGTTTTAACCCAGTTGCTACCATTGTGCATTGGTTCATGAACATAGATACTTTCTCTTCAGTCTGCTTCAGCTGGTCGTCCTCAACACGGTGTGCCACCTTCCTAGAAGTGGACCTCCTACTCCTCTCTGATGGCTCCATCCACACCTCTGTCCACATTAAACCCACCAACCATCAACATTGCCAGCATTTTGACAGCTCTCATCCGTTTCACACCAAAAAATCCTTCCCATACAGGTTGGCTACCTGGGGACGGCAAATCTGCAATGACAAGAACTCCCTCGCCCTGTATGTGGAGGGTCGCACCAAGGCCTTCACAGACAGGCACTATCCCCGGACATAGTCTGCAAACAGATCTCCCATGCTATTTCCCCTCCCCCCCCCCCCCCCCCACACCCCCCACACCCCCAATCCTCACACCATTCCCAAGAGCCAGTCACAAAGGAGTGCCTCTTATGTCACCCAAAAGCACCCTGGTCTGGAACAACTGAACCACATCCTTCGCCAAGGCTTTGATTACCTATCATCATCCCTGAAATGAGTGACATCCTACCTGAGATCATTCCCACCTCTGCTAAAGTCGTGTTCTGTCACTCTCTCAACCTCCACAACATCCCAGTCCATCCTTATGCCACTCCCAATGCCAACCCCTTGCCTCAACGATCGTACTCCTGTGGAAGACCCAAGTGCAAGACCCACCCAATCCACCCACCCACCACTTCATATTCCACTCGTGTCACAGGTTTATCATACCCCATCAGGGGCCAGGCTACCTGTGAAAGCAACCATGTCATTTACCAGCTCTGCTGCAATCATTACACAGCTTTTTATATTGGTATGACTACTAACCAGCTGTCCACCAAGATGAACGGCAACCCCCAAACTGAGGCCAAGAGCGAGGTGGATCACCCTATGACACAACATGCAGCTGAACATAACATGCTTGGTTTCAGTGGCTGCTTCACAACCCAAGCCATCTGGATCCTTCATTCCACCACCAGCTTTTCTGAACTATTCAGATGGGACTTATCCTTACAGTGCCTTTTCTGATCCCATACCTGTCTCAGCCTCAACGAACATTAACATCCTGTCCCCAGACTCTCTAACCATCGCCTCCTCCCCATTCCCATATCATACACTCTTTTTTTTTTTTGCCACCCTCTGCCAATATACTTGCCCATGTTTCCTTCCTCCTCTCCTGTTTTGCTCTGTATTCCCCACCTCCCAGCCCGACAACCTGCTGACACTGCACCTATTGGCATTCTAGAGCCTGCACACTCCGCCAGACAGCACTTCTCCTGCTCCCATCTGTACACTGCTATCCCTTCCCCTTCCATTTCCCCACTCCCTTCAAATGGCTGCTACCATTCCATGTGATAGTTGCATTCTTGTCTGAGCTGCCAGAGTTGGCACTTCCATGCGTGAGTTGTGTTTGCTTGTGTGCTTCTCTCTTTCCGATGAAGGCTGTGGCTGAAAGCTTAAGTGTAAGTGTCTTTTAATTGTGTCTGTCTTCTCCTAAGTTGCTGATATTCCTAGATGGAATTTCCATTGTTTGATTATACCATTCTTCTACTATTAATGTTGCAGAGCATTTGAATTGCCCCATTGATATCTGTGTGAAATGACTGTTTTGATGTAATATGTTAATAAATACTTAGCTGATGTTTTCCTGTAGTTCACTGTTTTTAATTTTCTTTTCATGCTTCAAATTTTCTTTCCATGCTTCAAATTTTGCTTGTCCACTTTCTCACTGGCCTTTGTGTTTCTTTTTATTATATGAAATAATTTCGCTTTTTAACATGAGGTAACAAATTCACAGCTGTAGTGAAAGTGTGCTACACATTTGCTGTTTATTGGCACTTGTTTAAATGTTGATTATATTTCTGTTAAAACTGTCTGTAAGTTGAATAGATAAAGGTCATTAAGCTGTCACCATTGTTTCAGTTACAAAGACGACATCATTATAATTCTCGTGGGCCTGAGTCACCACACAAGGCAGACGCAATAGAAGAACTTAAAAATGCTTTTGAACTGGCAGAAAGAGCTAGTCCAGGAATAAGTGATCTTTTCATTCGAGAAATGGTCCAGAAACTTCTCCCAACAGTTACGGAAACCAGGATAAAAAGTGTAATGGATAAGATCACAAGGTATTTACCACTCTTTAATAATACCAGATAGTTTTATATGAAAATAAATTGTTTTGTTATTTGTAGTGTACGTTTATGTTTAAGAAATATTTTCTAATTTAGGGGTGAGTCACATGTAGTCACATTTTAGTCCAGGCTGCATTGTCCAGCAAGTTTCCAGTGAGTAGATTCCATCCCTGACGTATTCGAGTAGATCTGCAGCCTTCAAACTGTTAATGCCATAATCTGTTGATTAAGCTTAAAATTTTTTCCAGCTACAAATTGCTTTGTATATGGGTTGAAGGCAGGTGCAGGATACTATTTGTTTATCTGTTTTTCATTTCTCATTCCAGGGCTCTTCTCTCATATATTTTTATTCTGGCTCAAAATACTTCCATTGTATTTGTCAGTTAGTATTTCATTCTTTAATAGGAAAACATTACAATGACTCCCTTATATATACCATGTGTAATATTTCTGGCATATGTCATGAAATTCGCCTTTTTTGGGCACAGTGATTTCACCCACTTAACTCTTGCTTTATATCTGGTGTGAAGAGTGAGCCAGCATTTCATAAGCAGCAACAGATAGGTGCACAAAATCAGTTGCATATTTTTGATGGTCCAGATGTTTATTGAGAAACTAATTTTTCCATTTCCTTTTGATCGAAAATCAGCAGATGAAGTAGCCTTCATAGATGCTGTGGTATTTGAAAAACTGAGGCATTTGAAGTTGGAATTGCTACAAGGCAAGGATCTTTCTTAAAAGTAGTTCTTGTCGTGGCACGTGAATATGCTTTTTGGTATCCATGTGCTTGTGTGTGATAATGTGTGTATTATTGCTGGAAAAATAGCTGGTGCCGAAAAGCTAGTGTGATTGTATTTTCTGTTACGTGTTACTGTGCTCCACACATCAACCCGCTATAGGTGAGTGGTTGTCTTTCCCTTATTTCACGTATTGCTCCATCCAGTAGTTTCTGTTCCTGTTATACTTTTGAATGAGAGATGTACAAAAAGCCATGTATGTGTTACAAAAAGTCATGAAAATGAATGCCTGCATATGCAAGTGTATATATTGGAAAGCACACCTATACAAACTTTTGAAGCTAAACACAGCAAGTGTACCTGCTGGATTCTATCTAATATTACAAAATAAGTAATATTATATTGTTTATAGACTCATTGCCATTGCAACACCCATAACTCAGTTATTTTATAAAAATAACATGCATAAATGGACTAGAAGAAAGCCACAGGTAACACCACATTTCTATTGCATAGCTTAGAATAAGGACAGGAAAATTTGGTATAAAAATAATGTGAAAAATAATGTGAAATAGGCACTTTTTAGAAACATAACACAAAAACAGTAATTTCTCCCAAAATGTAATGAAATTTGGCATTTACCTCATTCTCATGTCAAAAGTCATGAATTAGAGGACAGCGATTTACTCACATTATTAACTGAAAATTACTGAATGTTGAAATTCGATTTTGATTTGTTTTCATAAAGATGAGGGTCACATATAATCTTAAAATGACAGAGATGGCCATCAAAAGCTCGAGGAATTTATTCAAATTGATGTGGCTGGAAAACTGAGAACGTTTTATTCATGTATGCAGTTGCAAAAGTCTCTGAGGACACTTAAAATGATAATTTATTTCCTGCTTATGTAGCTGTGCTTCTAGATGTTATGTCAAATGAAAACACACTACTTCCAATGAAGTCTGTTCCAATAACAGTTCTTATCACCATGTATAACTACTACCTCTATTCCAAGTTAGAAGAATTTGAGAGATTGTATCGTTAATCAGAGACAAGTAATTTTTGGTGATGAAATCAGTAAGTTTTTGGGAAATATGGAAGGGAAAATACTTCACTCGCAGGGGAAGGGCGTACTGAAACACCCTTGTGTGCACCTTGAAACTAGGCTGAGTAATATAATAGTCACAGGTCTTTGCAAGACAGGGGTCACAGTCCTAGGTTCCTGTTTCAAACACATGATTAGAATGATGAAACTGTATTAATACTGATGACAAAGACCAAATTTAGAATGGCAAGTGTCAGCCATGTAGATATTTTGAAAGGATACAAATATATCTTCACAATTTAATGGAAAATCAGTTTTCCATGCCAGCTGCAATTGAGGATATTGTCAAATGTCTCGTGTTTTAAAGAAGGCAGTTCATCACCAGTCTTCAAATATAGATTGTGGGTGGCTGCTTTGACACTAGAGTTAAGTGTTGATGGATTAGTGATATAATGTCCCAGAAGAGAACTTTGAAGTTATCACAATGCTTTCTTTTGAAAACTTTCAACAGTGCATGGTTGTAGAGTCACTTTTTCTGTAATTGATTCAGTTAATCAGTTTAAGGCAAATGTTTTCAGTTGTGTATATGTTTAAAAAAACTGTGATATCACTAAATGGAAAGTAGTTAATATCAAACGATGGAAAATCCAGGATGGAATGTAACGATATTATGAGAAGGAAAGTTGCTGCTCACCCTATAGCGGAGATGCTGAGTCGCAGATAGGTACAACAAAAAGATTTTCACACTTAAAAGCTTTCGGCCAATGGCCTTTGTCAACAATAGACGCACACACGGACACACACACTCACACAAGCGCAACTCACACTCACGACTGCGGTCTCGGGCAACTGAAACTACACTGTGAGCAGCAGCAGCAGTGTATTATGGGAGTGGTGACTGGGTGGGGGAAAGGAGGAGCCTGGGGCGGGGAGGGGGAGGGATGTATGGTGGGGATGGCAGACAGTGAAGTGCTGCAGGTTGGGCAGCGGGGAGGGGAGAGGTGGGGAGGGGTGGGGGAAGTAGCAGAGAAGGAGAGAAATAGAGAGAAATAAATAAATAATAATAACAAAGGTTGAGGTCAGGAGGGTTACGGGAATGTAGGATGTATTGCAGGGAAAGTTCCCATCTGCGCGATTCAGAAAAGCTGGTGTTGGTGGGAAGGTTCCATATGGCACAGGTTGTGAAGCAGTCATTGAAATGAAGGAGATTATGTTTGGTAGTGTGTTCAGCAACAGTGTGGTCTACTTGTTTCTTGGCCGCAGTTTGTCGGTGGCCATTCATGTGGACAGACAGCTTGTTGGTTGTCATGCCTACATAGAATGCAGCACAGTGGTTGCAGCTTAGCTTGTAGACCACATGACTGGTTTCACTGTGAATAGAAAGAATAGAAAAAGTACCAATATAATAGTGTTTGTCATAATTAAATTTTATTTTTTGAGGAGAATCAGTTACTGTTTTAATTATTGGAGCATTTACTTTTTCATGTTCAGGGGTCAAACTGTGTAAAATGAATGTAGGATGTATCTTTCTCTTGGGTAAGATGTTTGGATAATATTACCAATCACTTATTTTTGAAGTTGATTCCTTTTTTACTAGTCTCAGGATTAAAAGAGAAACTTTTTTTAGATTCTGTGTTCTCACATGTCAGGCTGTCCTTACGTCTCACTTTTTGTTATGAGATTCCTGGGCTGATTTTAATCTTTGATTGCTTAAAACACATGATACAGCCTTCATAATCAAAAATTTTGTTGCCAGGTCATTTAGTAGGTGTTCTACAGATATAAGAATTCTGTTTGATTAGTGCACTTCTTGCTATATGACCATTCATTTGCACCCAAATAAACCAACACAGCTTTGCAAAAGCATCACACAGTGTGGTATTGTACTCAGTGACACCAACACTAGTGGCTGAAAGTCACTGCTAAACTCCTCTCTGGGTGATCAACTGATGGCTATAAAGTTAACGGATCTTTCAGCATACTCCATATCATACATTACATGTTAGCTGAACAAATCAGAATTCTAAATTGTTTGTGTTGGGCACAGACAATCTTTATTAATAGGTGCATTTTTCTTATTGGATAGAAAACTTTAAAAGCATTTGGAGCAGGTACATGAGAGTTTCACGTTTAGATAGTTAAATAAGAACTACAGATTTATATCACTAGATTTCAGGCATAGAGAGCTGTATTTCCTGTGTCAAGTTCATGTTCCTGTAGTAAAGTATTACATAAATCAAAGTATCATCTATGTTAAAATACTAGATGAATTGTGCTTTTTTTGATCGAGTGTTGATGCTTGTGACCGGTGCTATTTTACATTTCCCACACAGTTTGGACTTTTACACCCATGTTACTGTCTGTTTTCCATTGATTCTGTCTTACG
The DNA here is from genome assembly GCF_023864345.2 of Schistocerca serialis cubense. Classification (NCBI taxonomy): domain Eukaryota; kingdom Metazoa; phylum Arthropoda; class Insecta; order Orthoptera; family Acrididae; genus Schistocerca; species Schistocerca serialis. The sequence continues at coordinate 245,306,497 of NC_064639.1, read as the reverse complement.
ATGATAACTTAAAATTTTAGCTAATGGCATATTTTAGAACTCCAAGAATACTTTCAAATGATCGAGCTAGACCAAAAGGGCCTCACGTGACTAGTGCAACTATCATATTGTTGTATTTATTGGTTTTGTAGATGACTCCAGTGAATTTACAATGGTTCATCAAGTGAATAGATATCTCATGTTACACCCTCTCCTCTGATGTCACAAAACAAGACATCATAACCACTTGTTAGAGGTCTCTCTCTCTCTCTCTCTCTCTCTCTCTCTCTCTCTCACACACACACACACACACACACACACACACACACACACACAGAGGACAGAGTGAGTGAGTGAGTGAGAGAGAGAGAGAGAGAGAGAGAGAGAGAGAGAGAAAACATTGATGACTTGATGTTATCACGCATAGAAACAGCCATTGTGCAGTGGTGCAGAAACACATTGTTGTGGTGGAACAGATACTCAAGCAGATGTGTCTTCAGTCATTTTTTTTAACTTTTACCTGAGAGATTAAGAAGTCATTTATTCAGAGATAAATTATTGTTGGTAGTGTTCTACCGTCTTAAAATATGACTTACAGCAATACTTCCTCCTGCAGCAGGGGACAGCCACATCACACATCTTACCCTCTTCTTGATTTAGTACAGTCAGGGATGATTCATGAGCGTGAGTCACTTCATGTAGCTCAAGTTGATACAGCTATGTTAAATCAATGTTTGTGAGATTGACTGTTGTTTATTAAATAAAGCACACCCCACTCAAAAGAAATCCAAACAATTAGACTAAGTTAGACACTGTTGTATCTGTTGGATACATGTATTTCTTGAGTGAAGACTCCTGAATGAATCATCTTGCAGGTGAAAGCGGATCCAATCTTAATAGTGAAGTGCCTGTGCTGCTATGCGTGGCAAACATTGTTACAGTATCTCAAAGCAGAAAGCACTGATTATTAGAATGTCATCGGGCTCCAAGTCAGACTTTAATCTCCAGGAATTTTTTAAATTTCTGAATCTCTTATGCTAATGACAGATTGAAGCCACGAAAAGTGTAATCACCAACTGTAAAATGCAGTAACTTCAGAAACCAAATTGTGCTCATATCCAATTTGAAATCACAGAAACGTATTGCAAGAAAAAGCTCAGGTTTCAGTTTGATGACTATTGGTGATGGGTAGCTTAGGGCCAGTATGATTTTGGTCCTTTCTTTGCTTCCCGTCATATGCCTTGGTGGTTTTTATGTAGTGTCTGTGTAACACACTCTGGAATTTCCGCTTGCTGGAAGGTCGTGACATCATGAAGCCCCATGTATAACAGTTTATATTGTTAAATAATCTAGTCTTCAGTCTGAAAGAGAGAATATACTTGTACAGTACCAAAGAGAGAATATGATTGTGGAGGGAAACAATTTTGGTCCCTGTCCTTAAACCAAGGAAAGACAGAACATGCTCCAACTGAAGCAATGCCACCATTAACAACCTTATCTTTTAAGAGAACTGTACAACAAGTATTCCTACAAAATTATGTGGCATTTGATTTTAGTATGTATAAAGCTTGCAACTCTGCTTGCAGGCACAGTACACTTCTACAGCTCCATCAATGGAACTTTCATGGTTGGCTGCCTATATTCATATAGTCCACGCTGTTAATGAATTTTTAGGTGGTCTGTTGGTGAAGTTACATCATAAAGATTTGAACTGGTGAATGATGTCCCACAAAGGATGTTCTTTTGGGTAATAACAGTCCTTAAGTTTTAAACATAATTTCTCCTACAGATTGAGGTGTTACATATGAAGTGAGGATTGTGCAGTGTAGAAATGTTGGCATAGTAGCTCTCAGTCACTAAGTCATTCATCATAAACATCCAATTTCAGTTATGAATGCCACATGGTGTCGAACGTAAGGGCACAACTATGAACACTGAGGAAGACGTTATCTTTTTCATAGTGTTCTTTATGAATTTCCATTGGTTTTTACGTGTTCATTTTATTTTCTTTGGCAGTTCCAGACACTCATTATATTTTGAATGTAATGTAAATTATGATTTGTTAGTATAATTTATTGTTGTGGTATTATACTGCTAATGGAGCACTTTCATTGAAATTTACGGGCAGTTATCAGCAATTTATAAAGGAGATTGGCCATTCTCTTCCTTATTTTCTCATTTCTTAATCTTTGCAGGTTTGTTGTTAACTTTGAAAAAATATTGTAGTGCACCAGCAAAAATACACACTGCTAGTAAATATTTGACACTTTTGGCCATATTATGTCTCTTTGGGTGAAGTTTTTTTTTTAATGAATTTTATATCCTTCCTATAGCTCCAACCTCCCTCCTGCACTTTTCAGTAATGTAACATGAGGTCTTTTCTTCCTGTTGCAGGGACTCCACATAAACGTGTTGGCTGCCTGATAAGCTGCACATTGCAGCAGTTCATCCAACTCAGGTCCTCAAAATGGTTTTTACTACAAATACCATTGAATCTTGTATAAAGAAACGTTCCTTAATATCAGTTACATGTTTCAAAATATGGAATTTATTTATGATGAATAGACAGACAAATAAATATTTATATTTTGACTTTATATTAAAATTAAACCTATTAATTTGTGCTTGATCCAAATGCAAACATCGAAATATCAAAATTTAGAATTTATGTAGTAATTTGAAAAATTATTCTGAAATTGCATTTATTTCGGTGATCACCCAAATAAGTTTTCCTGTCAAAGCAAAACATTCTATTCAGTAGTAGATTTGAATGTGACTAAGAAGCTAAGAATATAGAAGCACCGAGTTGCCATGGTCATGTCCAGTTTTGTGCTTCTGTCTATAATTTTTTATATCATATGTTTGATTAACTTTCTTGCTGCTTTAAAAAAAATGCAGGAGTGAGTTAAAAGCAGATATCTCTGACTTCTTTCAGTGTTTGAGAGCAAAGACATTTATTTTTGATACTGGCTCAACATGCATTAACACTGTGTTCATTTTGTGTGCTTCACATGTTTTTGGATGCAAAAACTTTGTAAATATTGGTATGTAGTGAGATACATATGAGACAAGTATATTTTTCACATATTGAAAAATAAGAGTTTTGAATCAGAGTGATTGGCAGGTTTTTCTTCTTTGCATATTTGACATTCATTCTTGTGAAAGCATGTAATATGACCAACACAGACATTTAAAAATGTTCAGTCTGCAGCAGAATGTCATTAATATTCATACATTATATTCAGAATATTTACAGTGAGAGTTGAACAAGAGAATACAGCCATGTTTATATAATTTTGAGATTCTCAGAGCTTTGGACATCTAAAATGAGTGTAATGGATGTGTAACTTGGTAGTATGCAGAATAATAGAAAGTCGTAATGCATATTACATGATGTTATATATGTATAGTGTATTTTATGAACTAATGAAAGTAAAAGAATAAGAATTTGAAGTGTTCATGTTATTGCTAGAATGTCAAAACCAAAAAACTTAAGAATAAAGGTCAATAATTGAGCCAAGCTACCATTAGTTGAAGTAATATTCAGGTTGAGGTGGGCATAAAACTACTGACAATCCACTCTCAGGAATTTGAAAACTGAGATGCTCTTCTCAGGAGAGAAATCAGAAAATGTGACAGAGCAAAAAGAACAACAAGGGTGGCTTGCTTAACTGTGTTGTGTATGCTTGATTTATCACTCTTTGTGTCATCTTGTGTCTTTTGTTCTCTTCATCTTCTGAGAAAGGGTGCCTCAATTTCAAAAGCAGTGTAAGTAGTTAGTGTTCCTGCCATCAACACATTATTATAAGTGATAAGTCCAGTTTACATTTATTTGAGGATAATTTAGTGTGAAATACTAAGAAATGGCTGATCTGTTCATCAGAACCTAATTTTTTAATTAATGCAGTGGTAAAACATATCATAGTGAGACAATAGAATGAGTAGACAGGTGATTTTTGAAGCTGGGAAAGAAGAGAACTCCTCAAAATTGTGGAATGCCATTTCTGTGCACCACAGTTTATCCAGCTAGAAACTGATAGTAATGATTTCTAAATACAGTTTCTTATCTTTAGCAGTTTTCTTAAATAATGTTGTCTTCCTGTTTTCTGTTTACAAACAAACAATTTTTGGTAAAAGAGAGTGTGGGAAACATAGGGTTGGATTGTTCAAGTAGATGAGGAAAGACTAATACACAACTCACAGATGAAGTTTTGATTGAGAAATAGGAAACACTAAGGGACTTGTTGGTTTGTTAGCTGGATGGTTCTTCTTTGAGTAATGAGAGCAACTTTAGTGTGAATGTGAATGCTTTTTCCCCCATTGCAGAGTGGCTGCAGAAGTGAGCATGTCTCTGGAAATCCGTTGCATAAGAAATGGAAGAAAATTAATAATTTAAGCAATGTCGATTGTTCTTTGCTCGGAACTTCATCTGTAATTTCAGAAACCTATGTATTGTGCAGTATTATGTCTCTGTAAAGACTTTATGGTAACTTGTGTCCACATTTTAAAACTATGTATGTTAGTTACGAGAGAGACCAATTGCAGAACGCATTTGTACCTCCTCGGGTATTGCTCACATCATTTTAAGTAAAAATTACTCGCAATTTTGTGTGTGTTATTATGTACAGTAAATATTTTTATTAGACTACTTTAAATTTCCGGAAAGTTTTGTTTCGAATTTGGTATTTCGATGTTTTCTTGTTCCAACTGTACTAAATTCTATTTGTAAGTATTTTCTATTTGCCAGTAGTGGAAAAAAATCTTGGAACTAGGAAAGGTATTGTAGACTTGATTAACTATATATGGGAAACCAGTCATACAATGTCACTGAATTTCGGAGGGTGCCTCATAAGCTCATACCCACTCTTTACAGAAAATATAGTTAATTTTTTGCCACACTCAGTTTCTTTACTTTTTTTGTAACAGTCAGTTTTCTGTGTGTGTTTAGAGTAGAGAGAGAGAGAGAGAGAGAGAGAGAGAGAGAGAGAGAGAGAGAGAGAGAGAGACGTTTCTTCCATGTATTAATGTAAATATGTAAATGTAGGTTCAGACTATTAGGGAGACTTGTCCATATTTTTTTTCTTATCACAAAACTGTATTTTTTTAGGTGATGTAAATATAATCTAGAGAAATCACCAGATGTTTGTTTAGTATGACCACAGACTGAATGCTGATCATCTTGATGTGGAAATGTGGGAACTAGATCATTGTTTTGATAATATAGATTTCTGCTTAAGAGAGTCTTGCTGATTCGTGTCACTACACATATTCAGTTAGTTATTAGTCTGCAGACTAATGGGAGATTCTTGAGAAATGTGATTTACTATCAGATAATAATTTTGTTTTCATTTTACGGAAAAGAGGATTGTTGTTATATGTCTATTCATACTTACGTGATACATTAGAGTTCTGTTAGTGTAGTTTCCCCTGTACTATTACACAGAATACTGTTATGTTTTATGTGTAAAAAAAGTCTGTGTGTTTACACAGCATGTAAATGATTAAAATAGCATAAATTGGAGAGTACAAACATGTTACTGACAGTTATTCCACAAGTCAACTCTTCATAGCCAGTGTGTGTGTGTGTGTGTGTGTGTGTGTGTGTGTGAGTAAGAGAGAGAGAGAGAGAGAGAGAGAGAGAGAGAGTTCGAACAGTTCTGTCTGAATGCTTGTGTGAATCTTAAACAGCAAATTAAAGGTAGTGGCTCTCTTTATCAGTGCATATGCTAAAGACCAACTCTGCATTGCTTGATATGGACCACTTTCCAGTATTATTGAAGAAGGAACATGTGATAGTTGATTATAAGCCACATTCTGCCCTTGGAAAGTGCCAATGAGTGATTCCATGCATGTGTGTACAATGTGAATCATGCAGCTGTTGACACTGAAATGTAATTTTGTAAATACGTAATTATAATGTTGATTATTTTATTGTGTATGCAGTTTGTGAAAAAAACAGTATAATGCAGTGAATAATGGTGATTGTTCTTTATGTACACGAAGGAATTATGCAATTTCTGTGATAAAAGTGCAAGTTTACAAACTTATGTAATGTCCTGTGGCCCCCCTGAGAGTAACATCTTAATATTTTCCTTTAACATGTACATACATTAAAGCTGAACTTGACACACTGTACTAAAACATATGCTGTATTGTTGTCAAGTTTGCACTTAACTGAAAAATATTCAGTCAGTCGTTTTAAAATACAAATTATGATTTTTCTTCAAGGCAGATGCTTTAATATTAAATGTTAAACTTGTACACTAATTATTGTTGAAGATTAATTGTTTATGTTTCTCTCCATAGGAGAAGTTCAGACATGGATAGAAACTTGTAGCATTTGTCATGATTGTGGATTTTAACATCTGTAAAGTTCATTACTGGGTGATTTCTGTACACTAAGGTGAATATGTAACACAAAGTAATCTTGAAAACAAGATCTGGTTGTACAGAAACATAAATAAAAATAATAAATTATGTGTATGACCAACATGTGTAGCATTTATTCATTTTGTGTAATGCCTAGTGGTTACACAGGTGTCAGGCTACAAGTCCTAAGGTTTTTGATTCCATCCTCAGTCTTTCCCAGGGTATGTTGTCAGTTATTGTGTCTTTCATCTCTGGCATTTATTGTATATGTGAAAAGTACTGAGTTGCCCTATAATTTTGAATCAAAATTTAAATGTAGGCCACCTTTAATCGGGTGGGTAAGCAAGTTCAGAGGTTGGAAGAAGGCAAGGGCATGCCATGTCCATCAGCACCACGCCTACTAAAATGTTGTGGTATTCAAACCAACATTAGGTGCAGAATACATTTAAAGAAAATGGTATGGAAGGATGAGAGAAATGTAAAAATACTTACTGTCTTATAGAAAAATGAGACTACTAAACACAATATTTTTAAAAATGTTAGAACCATCACTCGGCAATCACACTGACAGGGACAGCATAATCCTATGCATCATCCATTCCATCCATTTTTCCCATGTATGTTTTTAGGGCATTTGTGGGAATTTTTGTGTGTTTGTGGCCTTTTTTGCATATTTTTATGTAATTGTGTGTATTTTTGCTTATCTATAAATAGTTTTACATGTTTTTTTCTGTTATTCAGCTCCACTCACAACCTCCAACACATTCATTTGCTCATTTTCTTTGTCATTTAAAATTTCCCCTATGCCATTCCTGCCACACTGAACTGCTGTTCCATCTTTCTGTATCAGTTCAGAAAAGTATCCCTGTCCCTGGCTAAAACCCAGTCCCACACCCTGTTCGTTAAATGATATCTAAACCATCGAATCCCCCCTCCCCCAATGGCCTCACCATAAAAATTCCTTTCTGTGGATTCCACTCCTCCTTTCACAATAACCTTAATCTTTCCAGATACTACCAGTCCCTGCCTCTCACAAGTCTGGTACTGCAAACACACATCTTCATGATGCAGGCATCCCCAGAACCAATTCTGATCCCTTTGCAGATACTGCTAGTGTGCAATCCCTACTACATGCATCACATCTCAGAAATGGAATCCCTTGCACTCCAGCATCTGGAAGAGCAATCACTAACCTACCCATTCCCCCAGAGTTCCTTCCTGTCAATTCCTCATAGCACCTAGACCCTGCGTAGCTGACTTTTCAACTTGCCACATCTCCCAAAACTCCCTGCCAATACTCCACTATATTCAGAGCTGAAACAATCGCAGAACTCTGTTGTTAACCTTTCCACCAAAATCCTCAGCCCTACAGAAGTTTGTCCTATTTCAGGCCTCACTTTCAGCCCTACAGCCAAATCTAACCACGTTGAACTTCTCAAAGACTTACTCTCCTTCTCCCAATCCCTGCTATGGAAACACTTCTTTGCCACCAATCCCTCCAGCCAAAGACAACCTAATCCCAACATTGAACCCTGCTTCTCCCAGTTCATACCATTATCCAACTTTGAGCTTTCCCTCCTCCCACCTAGCAATCCCCTGATAACCTTCCATGAAATCCTTACTCCATCTTGGCCTGACCATCCTTCCACAGGTCCCACCCTGAGAACACCAACCTTATGGCAGAAAAAAGGACAACCATACACAACCTCAAAACAAATCTTGACCTAATCGTCCTATCTGCAGACAAAGGTTCCACCACTGTTGTGAATCACATTAACCACATGGTGGAAGCCTCTGCCAATTGTCTGACTACTCCATCTATAAACTCTGCCAGAGTGATCCCATCCCAGAAAACCAACATAATTTCCAATGCCTGCTTAAAGCCTTAGCTCCTCCCTAAAACGTCTCCCGTGAATCTATTTCTAACCTCACCTTTCTGACACCCTGTACACTCACCTCCTACAGGGTGTCCGACAAAAGACACTTGAGAGGGGTCCGCGGGTCATGCAGCACATTTGCCAGACGTTGCTGCTGCGTCTGCTGGTTTTTACTAAGTGTAGTTCTTGGGCACAATACTTTTTGCGTGTCCCCTACAGTGTGTGACTGAGTGTACTGTTGTTTTGAGTTTTTTTTGTCAAGTTTCACCACTTCAGAGATCGTCAGTAGACGTACTATTGCAACTGCTCTGAGTCAGCCGCTTTCCCTGCTTGTATGTCATTGGGCCTGATCCTCGCACAAAAACACCATGCATGTGTATTCTATACTGTGTGACTGAGTATTTGGGTGTTTGCTTTTGAGTTTCCTGTTGAGTTTCCATTGGGTATGGAAGTTTTTCTTGTGTTGAACTACATAAAAACAGAATCATATGTGGAATGTCAGCTTGAATCCATGTGAAAATTTCCCAGTCTATATGTTCCCAATGATTCAAAAATATGCAGATTAGGGAAAAAATCTCAGAAGGTCTGGATCTGTGTTACAGAAGTGAAGGTCCAGAAAACCTAGTGTCTTAACCGAATATAAATTAGACGAGAGAGGGGATGCCTTGAAAAGAAGTCCAAGAAAATCTCTACACCATTTGGGGCACTTCAGATTGGTGTGCCAAGAGTGTCTGCTCACAGAGCTGGGCACAAACTGAAACTGAAACCATACAGAATAATGGTAGTGCGTCATCTGAGGAACTCGGATACTGTTGCTTGATGTCATTATTGTAACTGGCTGTCACAGTCTCTTTATGATGGGGAAGATGATCCTGAGATACTTTTTTTCTGACAAAGCATGGCTACATTTATCAGGGTACATAAATTATTAGAGCAATGGATACCGGAGCTCCGGAAGTCCTCATGAATTACATCAACAACCTCTGCAAGATATGGATGCAGGAGTGTTTTATGCAGTTAAGCAATACAAACTGTTTTTGATGATAGGATGGTTGACTTACCTACCTGTTCTCCAGATCTAAATCCATGTGATTCTTATAATTGGTGAATGTTAAAAGACAAGGTGTAAGCAACCAGTATCCACATGCTCGAAGAGTTGAAAGACAGCGTTTGGATAGTCATTTCCCAGACTTTGGCGGCCGAAATTCATCAAGTGTTTGCTGATGTGTTCAGGAGATGTCGGGCTGCTCTTACCACAGAGGGACATCATTTTGAGTAACTGCTGTAAATAAAGGTAAGCTTAAGTTTGATGATCGGATGGCAATATTGTTTATGCTTAACACAGGGAAGTATGCTTGCAGCCGACTACTGTCAGATTATTGTCTGAGAGTTGGGTGTGGCAGCTGCCAATGGATGTGGATGTAGTGGAGGCCATGCAGCTTGACTCACAGACCCTTCCTGGGCATCTTTCACAAGACAACCTGTATGTGCTCCCCAAAATCCACAAATCCAACAATCCTGGACACCCCACTGTAACTGGTTATTGTGCCCCGGCTGAAAGAATTTCGGCCGTCATTGAGCAATGCCTCCAACCAGTAGCCTATAATCTAGCCTCCCACACCATAGGTAACTAACCACTTCCTTCAACGACTCTCCACTAACTCCACCCCTTTATATCTTGGGTTCCTACTTGTCCCTGTTGACACCAATTCCCTATATGCCAACATCCCTCATGCCCATGTTCTTCCTGCTATTGAACACTACCTCTCTTGCCATCCTTCACACTCTAAACCAATAAACCTCACTTACTTTATCCTGACACACAGATACTTCTCTTTTGATGGAAAAGTATACAAACAAATCTGTGGCACAGCTGTGGGCAACTGCATGGAACCCTCCTATGCCAGCCTTTTTATGGGCCATCTAGAGGAAACCTTCCTAGTCTGCCAAACCCTTAGACTGGTTCAGTTTCATTGGTGACCTTTTTATGATCTGGACTCAGGCCCAGGACACATCCTGATTCCTTCACAACTTCAACACCTTCTCTCAAAAACTTCTTCACCTGGTCCTCCTCAACCACTTTTGCCACCTTTCTGGATATTGACCTCCTCCTGTTAGATGGCTCCATGCACATTTCTGTCCACATTAAACCTGCCAACCACCAACAGTACCTGCACTTCAACAGTTGCCATTCCTTCCACACCAAAAAATCCCCCTGCATAGTGTGACCATGGCCACCTGAGGACGTCATACGAGGAGTTGCAAAACTCCCTTGCTCAGTATGCTGAAGGTGTCACAAAGGCCTTCACAGACAAGCACTACGTCACAGACCTAATCTACAGATTTCCTGTGCTGTATCCCTACACGCCCTAATCCTCCCACCGTTCCCAAGAACCAGCTTCAAAGGAGTGCCCCATTCATCACCTAATACCAGTCTGGACTTGAACAACTGAACTGCATACTTTGTCAGGGCTTTGCTTATCTACGATAATATCCTGAAATGAGGGACATGTACCCAAGATCCTTCTCACACCTCCTAAAGTGGTATTCTGTCACCACACAAACTCCAAAACATCGTAGCCATTCCTATGCGACTCCCAATCCAAACCCCTTGCCACAGGGATCATATTCCCATGGAAGACTTGGGTGCAAGACTTGCCCAATTTACCCACTCAGCACTTTGTATTCCAGTCCCGTCAGAGGCTTATCATAGCCCATAAGGGCTTGGCTGCCTGTGAAAGCAACCATGACATATACCAGCTCTGCTGCAATGATTGCTTAGCATTTTATATTGGCATGACTACCAACCAGCTGTCCACCAGATGAGTAGCCACTTCCAAACTGTGGACAACAGCAAAGTGGACCACTCTGTGCAAAAACATGCAACTGAACATAACGTGCTTGATTTCAATGATGCTACACAACCCAGGCCATCTGGATCCTCTCCTCCACCACCAGTTTTTCTGAAATTTGCTACTGACATTATCCTGGCCTCAACCTATGGTAACCTACTGTACCCACACCCTCCGCCCAACAGTTTCCAACCTCTGTGCCCTATCACCACCTCTGAATTCACATCCTCTCAACCTCATTGTGCACTGCTGTCTGCCAATGCATGCACCAGTCTTTTCCCCTTCTCTTCTCCACTTTTTTTCCTGCTCCCCATTTCCCTCACACTCCCCCACAGCCCCTCGAAGCTGCCCCTGGCAACCTTGTCCTGCCACCTATTCCTTGCACACTCTGCCAGACAGTGCTGACTCCTCTTGCCTCATCCATATCCCTGCTATCCCTGCCCCTTCCCCAAACCAATTAGGATTGCTCCTTCTGCTTGACACAGTACTGTTGCATTCTGGCCGGAGATATCAGTCGTGTGTGGGTATGCTTGCTTGTGTGAAATTTATTTTTTTTTTTTTTTCTGAAGAAGGCTATGGCTGAAAGGTAAATGTGTAACAGTCTTTTCATTGGGTCTGTCTGCAACTCCCTGTGTCACGTTTATGGTGAGAAGCAATCTCTCTTGTTCATAATATTGTTGAAACTTTAAAAAAATTGTGGAAATAAAAGTTAGTTAACAGATGAAGAAAAGTGCTTAAATGTCATGCAGGAGTTGGCAAAGACAGCAAGCCAATTTAGCAAGTACTGGAGGTTTTTATTGAGATATTTCTGTTAAAAAGTTAAAAACAAAACTGTAAAGGGAGAGAAAGCCATGGACATAGGGAAAATATTTTTTAAGATGGTATTTCCAAGTCCTTTTAAAGGCCTGAAAGTATGTTTTTGATTGGAATCGAGCTAATGTAGTTTTAGGAATGAGACCAGAGTTTACAGGAGGGAGGGAGAAAGGCCAGAAGTCATAAAACTCTTCAGCTCTATGTTATATGATACCATGGTACACTGAATCCTTTATGTACAGCTAAATCATCATGGTAGTTGTGTCAGTGTGAAAGTATAACATTGGTTCAGTTATGAGTATCTTCCAAACATTGAGGCTTTTGTAAGTGACACTGAAAAAAATTGTCATAAAATTTGTGAAAAGGGAAAAAATATTAGCTGTTTGGGAAGGGAGGAGAAATGAGTGTTTTTGAACTTAAACACTTGCAAGTTATGGGCAAAAAGATGAAAGGTTTTTATGACTGCATGCTTCATTCCCTTCTGTGATAGTAGAATATCCGTTGAGATTGTTTTCTTGCATGTTGTGACTGATTGTTGGCAACACCTTCATAAGAGAATTAATGCAGTGTGAGTTAGTCATTTCTCTCTGCAACCTAAAGAGCTGTCTCCAACAGATCATGGAATAGATACCATATAGAATTATTCTTGTTTTTGACATGAAGGCATAAGTATGTTGTTGCCCACAGTGGGAAAGTACTTAAATGTAGCTGTTTGATAACACAAGTTCAAATCATTGTGTTTACCAAACAGTTTTGTAAAATAAATTTTGTTTGTTGATTTTTATTGTGTTTACTAAACAGTTTTGTAAAATAAATTTTGTTTGTTGATTTTTCCACGAGTTATTGTTAAGGAGGAACTAAGGTTTTACTGCAGCAAAGAAGTGTATTTGATGTGTTTTACCCATGTTTAGTGAATGTCCACTTGCAGATGACCAGTTTATAACATCCAAGAAAGTGCTGTGTACCTTTTGTAGCACTGAGAATAATGCTTGCATTTTCAGCAAAAAGAGCTACTTCAGTTACTATACATGTATGGAGTATTACCACAGCACCCTTGCTCTACCCAAAAAGACCAGTAATAAATTTAGCCGTGTACTTCTAAACAACTTCAACATCTTCCTGCGATCTGATAAAGGGGAAATTGTGAACACTCTAGTACTACTCAAGAATGGCTACATACAATTTCTGGTGGGTTAAAGGGCAGGGCAGAGGGAACAACTATCAAACACTGAATGAGTATAGTGTGGGTAATTTGTATCCCATTTTAAGCAGAAGCTAGTTTTCGCATATCTAAATGTCTGATGTCATAACTCCTGAACTGTATGTGCCATACAGTGATGTAATTTTTGCAGAGACATACAGTTGTAGATGTGCATATTGACCGCAAACTGTGTTGTGAATAGAGTTGATAGTAAAAAAGTAATAAATCAAGACATCATGCTTGATGCTGAAGATGTACTGCATGAACAGTGAAAACGTAGTAAGTGATAAACTTTTCCTTTAATCATGTCGTGGGGAATCTCAGCAAGGAAATGTTTTGCAAAGACTTGAAATTATGTATATATTTAGTTGGAAGTCGTCAGGTGCACTCAGTCTCAAATAATGGATGGGTGAAGTGCGGGTATTTGTGTGCCATGAGATATGCTGCCCCACGACACCTGCACTGTTTCTAACTGTAATACTTGCCTTGAAGTGTTCAAGTTTTAACATAAGGTTATATCTCTTTAAGAGTAGATTATGACAGCATTTTACGAGGGCAGTTCAATAAGTAATGCAACACATTTTTTTTTCTGAAACAGGGGTTGTTTTATTCAGCATTGAAATACTCCAGGTTATTCCCCAATCTTTTAGCTACACAACACTATTTTTCAACGTAATCTCTATTCAATGCTACGGCCTTACGGCACCTTGAAATGAGGGCCTGTATGCCTGCACGGTACCATTCCACTGGTCGATGTCGGAGCCAACGTCGTACTGTATCAATAACTTCTTCATCATCCGCGTAGTGCCTCCCACGGATTGCGTCCTTCATTGGGCCAAACATATGGAAATCCGACGGTGCGAGATCGGGGCTGTAGGGTGTATGAGGAAGAACAGTCCACTGAAGTTTTGTGAGCTCCTCTCGGGTGCGAAGGCTTGTGTGAGGTCTTGCGTTGTCATGAAGAAGGAGAAGTTCGTTCAGATTTTTGTGCCTACGAACACGCTGAAGTCGTTTCTTCAATTTCTGAAGAGTAGCACAATACACTTCAGAGTTGATCGTTTGACCATGGGGAAGGACATCGAACAGAATAACCCCTTCAGCGTCCCAGAAGACTGTAACCATGACTTCAACGGCTGAGGGTATGGCTTTAAACTTTTTCTTGGTAGGGGAGTGGGTGTGGCCCCACTCCATTGATTGCCGTTTTGTTTCAGGTTCGAAGTGATGAACCCATGTTTCATCGCCTGTAACAATCTTTGACAAGAAATTGTCACCCTCAGCCACATGACGAGCAAGCAATTCCGCACAGATGGTTCTCCTTTGCTCTTTATGGTGTTCGGTTAGACAACGAGGGACCCAGCAGGAACAAACCTTTGAATATCCCAACTGGTGAACAATTGTGACAGCACTACCAACAGAGATGTCAAGTTGAGCACTGAGTTGTTTGATGGGGATCCGTCGATCATCTTGAACGAGTGTGTTCGCACGCTCCTCCATTGCAGGAGTCACAGCTGTGCACGGCCGGCCCGCACGCGGGAAATCAGACAGTCTTGCTTGACCTTGTGGCGATGATGACACACGCTTTGCCCAACGACTCACCGTGCTTTTGTCCACTGCCAGAGCACCGTAGACATTCTGCAAGTGCCTATGAATATCTGAGATGCCCTGGTTTTCCGCCAAAAGAAACTCGATCACTGCCCGTTGTTTGCAATGCACATCCGTTACAGACGCCATTTTAACAGCTCCGTACAGCGCTGCCACCTGTCGGAAGTCAATGAAACTATACGAGACGAAGCGGGAATGTTTGAAAATATTCCACAAGAAATTTCCGGTTTTTTCAACCAAAATTGGCCGAGAAAAAAAATGTGTTGCATTACTTATTGAACTGCCCTCGTAAATTTATAAATTATGCTTGTAATTACACAAAGTATCAAAAATTTTTTGCTCCTTGTAGTCATTAGGTAGGCAGCCTGCAATTGCAACAGGTTTCGGGTTCCGGGGTGCTCACTTAGTAGTATAGATCACTTTGATTAGTTCTGTTGACGTTTCATCGAGATATACATAATTACCATTTTTACAGCCGGCCTGGAGTAAACAGATTAGCAACAATTTTAATTATAATTAAAAGTCTGAAATGCAATTACATCCTGGTATACTTTTTATCCTAAACAGGAAACTTCAGTAGTCAGTTATTTTTGTATAGAAAGCGTAATATTCTCAAAAAGTGCAAGGTCTGTCCTTGGCCATTAGTAATGAACTTTGGGCATTCATGTAGGTCAGTAGCCATCTAATAGGACAACCAGCTGAGTGTTCATTTGTGCCGACAGCTACTTGGTCACCCTAACTGTGATGTACATACTTGGCAAAAGGGTTAAATGCAAAACATTTGTGATATTAGTTCTACAGATGCTCTTTAGGTTCCAGACTGGATGAACATATTGAGGATTTAGAGTCTCCAATGAGCGACACATCACAGGTTGAAGATGATCAGGACAGCTGCTCTTCAGTTTCATTACCTGCAGATTTCTGGAAGTGGCAGTAATCAACGGGAGTCTTTTGAAGGTGGCAAAGATGCCAATGTTTGTGACACAGATAAAGCAGACGAAGGGAATAAAGATCCCTGAATGACAAAAATTAGGTGACTATGTTAAACAAGTTCAGTGTGTGAGATGGATGTTCTGCCATGGCTTATGAATTCCAAGGTTGTGGGAGCAGCCACTACAATTAAGAAAGAATTTAATAATGCTGAGCAAGCCCCTTGTTTCAATAACTCTTTAAACATGTGTACTTCTACGTGTTCTGATGTGCAATTTGTGCAAAACTCAATTAGGACCATTACAGAAGTTGTTTCTTTTTTGTCAACTTTACCAAAAAGAAATACTATACTCATAAAGCATATAGGAAACCAACTACTCTCCATGTGTAAAACAAGGTGGGTGGGAAGGCATCTGTCTGTAGCATCTTTTCTAAAAGAACACTGAAAAAATCGTATCAGGCCTGGTCACATTTTTCAAGTGACATCTCTAGCATAACAGCTAAGACTCTTTTTTTACATCCTGTCAGTAGTAGAGAATTTATAGTAGTTCTTGTGTGCCTTGCTGACATGCTCAGCCAAACATTACCTCTCAGAAGATTTTTCCAAATGGAGACTATTGATGAAACTTCAGGCAGATAAAACTGTGCTGGACCGAGACTCAGTCTTGGGACATCTGCTGCAGAGTAAAAATCTCATTCTGGAAACATCCCCAAGGCCTTGGCTGAGCCATGTCTCCACAATATCCTTTCTTCCAGGACTACTAGTTCTGCAAAGTTCGCAGAAGAGCTTCTGTGAAGTTTGGAAGGTAGGAGACGAGGTACCATCTGGATTGAAGCTATGGGGATGGGTTGTGAGTTGTATTTGGGTAGCTCAGTTGGTAGAGCACTTGCCCGTGAAAGGCAAAAGTCCTGAGTTCGAGTCTCGGTATGGCACACAGTTTTAATCTGCCAGGAAGTTTCATATCAGTGCACACTCCACTGCAGAGAGAAAATTTCATTCTGGAGACTATTGATGTTAGCAAACCTACTGAGGCCTTGACCAGTACTTTGACAATTTTGAAAATAAAGTGAGAGATGTCGTCGTAGAATTCAACTTGCTGTGCAAGTAAGTCAGAAAACTGGGAGACATTATGGGAAGCATGATTTAGGATGACTGTCCTTATCCTTATTCTTGATGCAATAAAGACCAATCTAGAAAACAGAGTCTCTTAAGATATTCTGAGTCTCTACAATTGCAACACATTTCTAACAAAAATCTATCATCTACAACAAGGTCCATGCAGTCAGTGATTAGGGATGCAGAAACTCTGGATACAAAGTAATTGGGAAGATGAAATTGACTGTATTTGTAATCTGAAGGCAGAGCTCAATCTGTGGGTGGCAGAATGGAGATGGAAGATGCAAACAAAACAATTCTGCCAGGTTATGTAATGGGGTGTTTGCAGTCTTCAATTAGATCTTTAATGCTGTTCCTGTCTTCTCTTCCTGAGCCAACAACAACAGCAGAAAGCTCTAACTTGACACTGAAACTCCTTATGACATTGTTGAGAAACCATTGTGGACAAAATAGCATAAAAGAACTTGCTTCGTTGTATATTCGTAGAGATATCACTATTTACAAAGAAGAAATTACAGACTGGTACACTGAGAAGAATAGAAAAGATAATTTTTCTTAAGTACAGAAAATATACACTGAGGTTACAAAAGTCATGGGATAGTAATATGCACATATACAGATGGCTGTAGTATTGAATACGCAATGTATTAAAGGACAGTGCATTGCTGGAGCTGTCATTTATACTCAGATAAATCATGTGAAAAGGTTTCCAATGTTATGGCTGCACAATAGGAATTAACAGAGTTTGAACACAGAATGGTAGTTGGAGTTACATGCATGGGACATTCATTTCACAAATTGTTAGGGAAGTAAATATTCTGAGTTCCATAGTGTGAAGAGTGTGTTGGGAATACCAAATTTCAGGCATTACCTCACCACAGATAATGCAGAGGCTGATGGCATTCACTTAATGACCAAGAGCAGTGGTGTCCGTGTAAAGTTGTCACAGCTAGCAGACAAGCAACACTGCATAAAATAACTGCAGAAATCAGTGTGGGATGTACTATGAATGTATTCAAGTGTGGCATAATTTGGCATCAATGGGCTATGGCAACAGACAACCAATGTGAGTGCCTTTACTAACAGTACATCAAATGCAATGGTGCTCCTGGGTTCACGACCCTATTAGTCGGACCCTAGACAACTGGAAAACTGTGGCCTGGTGAGATGAGTCTTGATTTCATTTAGTAAGAGCTGATGGTTGGGTTCGAGTATGGTGCATGGCCTATGAATCCATGGACCCAGGTTGTCAACAATGCACTGTGCAAGCTGGTGGTGGGACCATAATGGTGTGGTCTATGTTTACATGGAATGGACTGTATTCTCTGATCAAACTGAACTGATCATCGACTGGAAATGGTTATGTCCAGCTACTTGGAGATCATTTGCAGCAAACAATTATGGAACTGTTATGGATGACAGTGTACCATGTCACCAGACCATAATTGGTTATGCTTGATTTGAAGAACATTCTGGACAGTTCAAGCTAATGATTTGGCCACCCATATCACCCGACATGAGTCCCATCGAACATTTATGAGACATAATCGAGAAGTCAGTTCATGCACATAGGGGACTTCCAACAACTTGTTGAGACCATGCTACATCGAGCTGCTGCACTACACCAGGCAAAAGGATGTTGGAAACAATTTTAGGAGATATCCCATGATGTATGTCACCTCAGTGTAATGCCCATTGTTCCACTGTGATGTAAAAAGATAGAGGAATTAGCATTCACACACTTAAACTACAGTTTTATAACTTTCACAATTTTATACAGAAACTGGAAAAAGCGAAATCGGGTGCTGATACAGTTGAAGCACAAAAGATATATACTATATGGGTAGAGAACTAACATTAAAAATATAAACAGAATAAGTTTTTTGATAACAAGGCCTATGCCAAATTTTTTAACCACTTAGTTCAAATAAGCTTTGAGTTAGGTTAGTAGCATTCTGTTTACACTGTAATTTTTTGGAAGTATTAGTCTCAAATACATTGTTTTACTAATATAATTAATATGGGTACTGCATTTTTTCATATTGTGTTTCTTTCAAAATGAGTATCATCATAATTGTATTGAAAATAAAAATTATTTGCAGTTATATTCAAGACTTAACAATACTATTTCAAAGATTTAAGTACATGCTTTTATAAACTGTACTGGCATAAATGTAACTGTCAACAAATTAAAAACAACAATTTTATGAGTATTTTATTCTAATTTCAATTTATTTGCTTTAATTTGCGTAGCAGCTCTGTGTTGACAAAAGACTCATAGAGCTCATGGTTGTGTGTTAATAGTTATATAAATGAAGTTTTACAAAAAAAGGAATGCTACAAATAACAAGAAATTTAAAACATGTTTGTCTAAAATAAAGCATATTTTTGTCCTGCTTTGATATTTTACAGTATCAAAACAGCTTAAAATAGCAGTTTGTGAAATGTTTCCCCCTTGACTTTCAATAGGAGGGCCCCTGGATCTTCTCTCTCTTCCAACCAACCACCCCCACCCACAAAATTTCATTAATCCACTGCTGCTTCCCACACACAGTACAAATCATCTTTCCACCATTCAGTCTACAGAAAGATTACTCAGCTATCTAGTGTAGCCAGATAACTTGTGACTCTCATACATAGTCCATTTCAAACAAATCTCCTCTTCAGCATGTGACACTAATATTAACAACAACTAAAAATATACATATAAACACTATACTCTCTAAAGCTTACAGTACAAAAATCAAGAAGTGAAAGCAGTCCTATTCCTAAAACTATGTGCTTCTAAGCAACTCCAAGCACTGCACTTAATAGAAAGGAAAACAGGCCTTTCGATCAAAGTTGTGCTTGAGCAGCGGAGGTGCGGGCATCACTGGTGAAGCATGCTACATGTGCTTGACCAGAAGAAGAGCTGTGAAGCTGTGCTTGGACTGTGGTGTGACACTAAGCAAATTGTCATGCATCATTATTATGACACAGCAAAGTTGTCTTGTCCTCATGTCCCAGAATGGGCAGAAACGGGCAGAAGAAGAAGGCAGACGCAGAGAAGAAGACTTCGACTGCTCAACCCAGCAGGAATGTGGAATGGAAATGCGAAGAACGTCATACACATGTCCCCCCTCTGTATATTCAGTGCAGTAAAGGGTTGTGGACAGAGCAGCCAACTGCTGCAGGGAAGAAATAGGCGTAGAGTCCCTGGACTCAGATGCCATTGTCCAGCTGCAGGCAGCAAGTGTGGCCGACCACTGTGCACTGAAGAGCACTGTGGCCGTCCACGTTGTTGATCCACCTACTGCGGAGAAGATGATCATGCCGGAACAGCGTGAGAAGCAATCCAAGGCCCTGATCAGGGGGCTGCCTTTGATAAGAAGACAGTCCAAGAGGGGCTGTCACATGCCGAATTCTGGAGTGCAACTACTAAGCTGCACAACTGGAGGAAGAGGCTGCTGCTGTACATCGTCGTAGTGGGAACTGCGATGGATGGCAGCTACATCATTGGGTTAAGGAAACTCTTAGGCTTTCCTGTGACCACCAAAGGTCTTCCCCTAGGCATGGACCCTAAGCCACAGTGCTTCTCGTGCCTGCTGTGGGACAAATGTAGCAAACTGGCGTGGCTGCCCGGCTTTCGCCAATGATGGCCACACTGGAGACAAGGTGCGAACGAAGAAGACACGACAATGGCACCGTAAGTGCCGCTGAACAAAGACACAACTGAAAGGAAAGAAGACAGCTCCCACCGCCCAAGGGCGGCCAGAATATTGCACCAATGAGAGTGGCATTGGGGACCGGCCACCGGTGGTAGCACAGCAGGCACCGCTAATGCACGCCATGCTGGCAGCCTCAGTGGAGGAAGTAATTGTGGCCTTCAAAGCCACCATGGACGCAGACAGGGCAGCTTTTAAGGCCATCCTGACTGCAGATACGGAGGAGGCACGCAGCCAACTGCGGCAATTGCACTCGCAGATGGGGCACGGCATCTGTGCGGACGCCTTAGGCGAAGAGAAGATGCCTGCCGCCACTCCCCTTATGGAGCAGCCAGTGGAAGGACACACCGAAGAAGAAGACAGAAGCCGCCAAAACAATGCCAAAGTCCATCGGTTCTGAGCAGCTCTGCATCGACGAGTGGGCTACCAGAGTGATCAGGACGCTCAAGGGCATGGGCTATATCATCTGCTACACAGGGAAGACTCAACTGCAGCCCTCATTGAGCCTGTCAGCGCAGCCAATGAATGAGGAACGTTACCGCTACATGACCACACATCTACGAGCGCTTGGCTTCGTCGCTCGCCCACCAGACACTGATGGGCAACCTGGGCCTTGCCCAGCACCAAGTCACCACTGACACGGTGCAGCAGGGGTCTCTCTCAGCCCCAACTGCAGCACACTGGTCTGCATCACTGTCATGGACTGATCTCTTATGATGGACATGTGGCATGACATGGTATCCGTTTGCATGATACCCACTTCTAACTCAACCCATCCTTGCGTGACCTATCGCAGTCAGCAAGACATCCACTACTGCTCTTACTACCCGACCTAACTATCACAGAGGTTTTTCCCCGTGGCTCTTGCCTTGGTACTTTTTTCCCCTCTCTCCTTCAAACAGCTACCCTTTGTTTGTCTTTTGACCCAATCTATCTCTAGATGAGCATGTATAAATGGTTAATCTTAACCAGATATATGCAAATATCGCAGTACCCACATCCTGCAACATGTCATTTTATTGATAACTCATCCTTATGCAGAGGTGCCAGTAGAACTTTTGAGTTGGCCATCATGCTGGTGTGGGTGTGGAGGGGCTCCACCTCAAAAAAAAAAAAAAAATGCATACCTCAAAACACTATAACACAGTAGTCTGACTATCACTCCTCTGTGTATCACAGTGCCTTATCAAGGAGACCAAATAAGAGTCCTCAAATCACAAGAAAGGGAATTCCTATGAAAGATAGTGGCACCAAGTTCAAAGAGAACCTCACAGATACCATCAGAAGAAGATAACTAGCCTTTTCTAGTCACCTGTGCAGAATAGATCCCCACAGACTGTCCTATAAGATCTTCACAGTAGCCAATATGGGTGTTGTTGTTGTGGTGGTGGTGTTCAGTCCTAAGGGTGGTTTGATGCAGCGCACCAAGTTACTGTATCCTGTGCAAGCCTCTTCATCTCCAAATA
Organism: Schistocerca serialis cubense; assembly: GCF_023864345.2. Lineage (NCBI taxonomy): Eukaryota > Metazoa > Arthropoda > Insecta > Orthoptera > Acrididae > Schistocerca > Schistocerca serialis. Next base: position 245,284,587 of record NC_064639.1, on the reverse strand, counting down.
ACTACTGCAACCTACATGCTTCTGCATCTGGATACTGTATTCCATCTATGATTTTCAACCCCCACTATTCCCTCCAATATTAAATTGGTGATCCCTTGATGTCTCAGAATGTGTACGTTTCAACCAGTCCCTTCTTTTGGTCAAGTTGTGCCACGAATTTCTTGTCTCCCAATTCTATTCAATACCTACTCATTAGTTACATACTCTATCTATCTAATCTTCAACATTCTTTATAGCACCCCATTCCAAATGCTTCTATTTTCTTTTTGTCTAAACTGCTTATCATTCATGTTTCACTTCTGTACATGGCTACACTCCAGACAAATACTTCCAGAAAAGATTTCCTGATATTTAAATCTGTATTGGATGTGAACAAATTTCTCTTCTTCAGAAATTCTTTTCTTGCCGTTCTCGGTCTACATTTTACATCCTCCCTTCTTCACCCATCATCAGTTAATTTACTGCCCATTTAGCAAAACTCATCAACTACCTTAAATGTCTAGTTTCCTACTCCAAATATTTCTTTGATTCCCTTAACAGCTTGTTCAATGTACAGACTGAATAACGTCGGGGATAAGCTACAACCCTGTATTCTCATGCCCCTTGACTCTTATAACTGCCATCTGGTTTCTGTACAAATTGTAAATAGCCCTTCACTCCTTTTATTTTACTCCTGCTACTTTCAGAATTTCAAAGAGAGTAGTCCAGCCAATGTTGTTAAAAGCTTTCTCAAAGTCTACAAACGCTATAAATGTAGGATCGCCTTTCCTTAACTTATCTTCTGAAATGACTCATAGGATCAGTATGTCCTTGCATCTTCCTACATTTCATCAGAATCCAAACTGGTCTTCCCCAAGGTCGGCTTCTACTAGTTTTTCCATTCTTCCATAAATATTCATGTTAGTATTTTGCAGCCATGTTTTATTGAACTGATAGTTCAGTAATTTTCACACCTTTCAGCTTCTGCTTTCTTTGGAATTGAAATGATTACATTCTTCTTAAAGTCTGAGGGTATTTTACCTGTCTCGTACACCTTGCACATCATATGGAAGAGTTTTCTTGTGGCTGGCTCTCCCAAGGCTATCAATAGTTATGACAGAATATCCTCTCCTCACGGAGCCTTATTTCAACTTAGATCTTTCAGAGCTCTGTCAAATTCTTCTTGAAGTATCATATCTCCTATTTCATTTTCATCTACATCTACTTCCTATTCTATAACCTTATCTTCTAGTTTATCTCCCTTGTATAACCTTGTATATACTCCTTGCACTTTTCAGCTTTCCCTTCTTTTGTTAATGCTGGTTTCCCATCTGAGCTCTTGATATTCACGTAGCTGCTTCTCTTTTCGCAAAGGACTCTTTAATTTTCTTGTAGGCAGTATCTACCTTTCCCCTAAAGAAATATGCTTCTAAATTCTTTCATTTGTCCTCTAGCCATTCCTGCTTCACACTTCCTGTCAATCTCAATTTTTAAACATTTGTATTCCCTTTTGCCTGCTTCATTTGGTGCATTTTTATGTTTTCTCCTTTAATAAATTAAATTCGATATCTCTTGTGTTCTTCAGAGATTTCTACTAGCCCTTGTCTGTTTACCTATTTAATCCTCAGCTGCCTTCACTATTTTATCTCTTAAAGCTACTCATTTGTCTTCTACTGTATTCCTTTCCCCTGTTCTACTCAACTGTTGTCTAATGCTTCCTCCAAAACTCTCAACAGCCTCTGGTTATTTTGGCTTATCCAGGTCTCATCTCCTTAATTTCCTAACTTTTCCAAATTTTCCACTTTTAATCTACAGTACATAGCCAACAAGCCTTGGAAGGTCTTACAACTTAAAATCTAGTTCCTAAATCTCTGTCTTACCATTATATAATCAGTCTGAAATCTTCTGATGTGTCCAGGTCTCTTCTATGTGCACAACCTTCTTTCATGATTCTTAAACCGTGTTAGTGGTGATTAAATTGCACTCTGTACAAAATTCTACCAGCAGGCTTCCTCTCTCATTGGTTTCCCCAAGTCCATATTCACCTACTATTTTTCCTTCCTTTCCTTTCCATACTACAGAGTTCCAGTCCCCCATCACAATTAAATTTTCATCTTTTTTAACTATCTGAATAGTTTCTTTTATCTTGTGATATGTTTCTTAAATCTCTTGATCATCAGTGGAGCTAGTTGGCACGTAAACTTATAGTACTGCAGTAGGTGGGGGCTTGGTATTTATCTTGGCTATGATAATGTGTTCACTATGCTGTTCATAGCAGTTTACCCTCATTCCTATTTTCTTATTCATCATTAAGCCCACCCCTGCATTGCCCCTATTTGATTTTGTATTTATAACCCTGTATTCACTTGACCAGAAGTCCTGTTCCTCCTGTCACTGAACTTCACTAATTCCACTATATCAAACTTCAACCTATCCATTCCCCTTTTTAAATTTTCTAACCTACCTGCCTGATTAAGGGCTCTAATGTTTCTCTGTTCAACCCATAGAATCCCAGTTTTCTTTCTCCTGATGACGACATCCTTCTGAGTAGTACCCACCCAGAGATCTGAATGGGGGACTATTTTACCTGTGGAATATTTTACCCAAGAGGATGCCATCATCATTTAACCATATAGTAGAGTATAGTATAGTAGAGCTGCGTGCCCTTGGGAAAAATTATGGCTGTAGTTTCCCTTTGCTTTCAGCCATTCGCAGTGCCAACACAGCAAGGCCGTTTTGGTTGATGTTGCAAGGTCAGTTCAGTTAATCCTCCTGACTGTTGCCCTGCAACTGCTGAGAAGGCTGCTGCCCCTCTTCAGGAACCACACGTTTGTGTCGATAGATTGTTGTTGCTCTTACAGTACCACTATCTGTATTGCTAGGTACACAAGCCACCTCACTGTTAGCAAGGTCCATCATTCAGAGAGGGGGGGGGGGGGGGGGGGAAGGTCACTGAATGCCTGTGGTTCAAGAGAATATAGAAAGACCTTGCAGAACTTCATACTAGGCAAGACATAATAAATAACAAGGGTTACTGCCATTGAACTATTGAAACAAGACCCTTCCTTGTAGATGTTAATCATAACAAGACCAGGAAATGGACCAATGAATGTAAGACAAAATTCAGCAGGAAAATGAAGGAATACTGGGCAAACAGAAAAGCTCAAAGTACTAACAGTAAAACAGCTATGTAACTGCGCCAAGAACACCAGAAAAGGCAGATGACAACAGTACAGTAAAAATGTAAGAACATGGTCTACAGTTGGTGCCAATAAGTAAAAAAAAGTAATGCTACAACTGTACAGCAAACTTATTAAAATTTTTGTTTGTATTCTCTTACAGCCAATGCTATTATAATGATGATTAATGATGCAGTGAAATCAGATAAACAGTTTACGACTTGTCACTATTTCCACTTACCATTGCACACATTTTGTTATTAAAGACAGGAATTTTCGAGTTGGCTAAAAAGAAGTATAGGAGTTTGTATCTCTTGTAGTTCTTCTCTGATAATAATAAATTTATTAAAACTAGTAGGGAACACTTCAGTTTTGTCAAGTCATGTGAAAGAGTATTTACTCAAAAAAAAAAAAAAAGTGCAGGCATGCAGTGGTGGTTCTGAAGCTTCTTGAACTTTGCCGGTTATCATACTGGTGCCACACTGATAGTGAATTCTCTGTTTTTATTTTCAATACTTGTGGAGGCCACTGCCATTCTTCATTCGACACTTTCTGTGCTGAAGTTCTAACTCTTTATAGGAAATCGGTAGCTGAGATTCCTCAGTGGCTATTTTATACATTCAGAACGGTTTCCTTACCAAAAACACCCAATAAAATAAACAAAATTGTAAAATTTTTTTGTTTATTTATAGACGCAATCAGATTCTTATGACACATTGTTTGTGTCTATAAACAAACAAACAATTTTTACAAAATAATCAATCACTCACTCCATGAACAAAATGTAATTTTTTCCAAAAAAAAAAAAAAAGTGTAAAGCACCAATTACAAAATTATTTAAGCACTGTTAAAACTGTCTGAACTCTCTTGCAACAGTCTATATGCCAGGAAAGTTTTAAATTTTGCGTTGACTTATTCCTGCTTCTGGAGATTGCCACCCATAGAATCTAATCACCCATCAGTTAGATCTCTGTCAAAAATCTGACAAGACTGAAGAATCTCGCTGGAGGTTTCATTCCTTATGCATTTGTGTTGCTCTGCATTGCTATATGAGGTGCTACCCTTTCAAAATATCCAAAAATTTCATTGTACCGGTCAAACCAGTAGCGGTATAACATTCTGCCACTAGATGACTTGAGGTACATGTCTTAGCTATTGCAGCACAAAGTTGCATCATCTTTGGCGCTTGCAGCTGTGAGTTGTAGTGGTGCATGTCAGGACATGTTCCAATGCTCCTGCAAATTGTAAAATGGATAACATGAAGAAGCAATGGATTTGCATCAAATTCTGTTTCAAGTTGAAGAAAACTGCAGCTGAAACACACCAGATGATGGTAGAGGCATTTGGTGAGAGTGTACAGAATCAAGCAAGAACATTTGAGTGGTTCAAGTGCTTCAAGTAAGACTGAGAATCTGTGGAAGACGATAAATCTCCTGGTTGACCAGCGACATGCACAACATCAGAAATGATCATGAAAGTACATGATGTGATTCATGGAGACTGAAGATAGACAATTGACAAAGTTTGTAACACACTTGGGCTGTCATCCTATGTTACATGTCAATGAATTCCAGTTGATGAACTGAACTTGAGACAAATTGCAGGGAAGTTTGTTCCCCACCTTCTCAGCATCGACCAATGAAACCTTAGGATTCATATGTGCACTGAGCTGCAACAAAAAGCTTGAGAATGTCCAAAATTTTTATCCAGAGTCATAACAGGTGATGAATCTTGGTTCTACAGTTATGAGCCTGAAACAAAGCAGCACTCATCTCAATGAAAAATGCCATCTTCTCCAAGGTTGAAAAAAGATCAAAAAGTTCACAGTAACATGCAGTCAATGCCAATCATCTTCTTTTTGACATTCAGAGAATAGTGCTCAAGGACTTTACTCCACATAGTCAAACTGTCAACAGGCAGTTTTACTGTGAGATTTTGAGGCAGCTGAGGGAAAACATTCAGTGCGAACTGCCAGATTGATGGCAAAAGAAAGACTGGCTGGCACACTATGATGATGCACCCGCACACAGTTCACCGATTGTGAAGGAATACCTGGTCAAAAACAATATGGTGACAGTCCACCCCTTCCCTGCTTACCAGACATAGCACCATGCGACCCCTAACTGTTCCCAAAGATGAAAATTTTGTTGAAAAGGTGATGTTTTGACTCAATTGAAGACATCCAAGTGGAACTGCAATGGGTCCTGAACACCCTTCACACTGCAGATCTCCCAGAGTGCTTCCAAAAATGGGAACAATGCTGGGATTGTTGTGTACATGCCTCAGGTGATTACTTTGAAGGTGACAGAGGACATTAGGATGTAAGAACAGTTTTCTGATATTTACAATGAAATTCTCAGATATTTTGGGCAGCACCTCATGTAATGGACCTTCTCAGCTATCTGCACTACGTTACTTACCATTCATTGAGACATCCCTCATGTAAATTCCAGGGTTTCATTGAACCCCGATTTTCATCCAGTCTCTTTACAGTTTGACTTGATAATAATTAACTAAGTTCATAGTCACTTTTCAGAGCAGCAAGGTTATGAACTAACACTGTATTTATGAAAGTGACAAACATGCCAGTGAATGAATTTACATTTTGAATAGAGAAGCATGTGAGATGCAAGGATGAAGCAAAAGTGATTACATTTGTGAATCAGTGGAAACAGAAAGCAGAACCAAATGTAGATTGTAAAGCACCAGGCTTGATAGACAGTTGTTCTGATGACACTGCACAAATAGCCCCATGTGGTGCACTATAACTAGTTTTGCCAGTGTGAGCCAGTATTCATTTAGGGTGCTGAGCTGTTGGCCATACCAATGTAACTTGCTCCAGTCAAGCTGGCAGGCCTGTTAGTAACTCTACAGGATAGCAATAACACCTCTGTCATGCTGTCTGAATTTTGATGCACACCTGGTGGAGAGGCTAAAACCACAACTGTCCTCTCTCACCCTCACTCCAACTTCATATAGTCACTACCCCTACACTAAATAAATCACTTATATGTTACTTTTATTATATGCTTTCTCACTATTCCATTTCCATATTCATTCTGCATTCTTAGATTTCCACTATGTGCCTCATCTTACTACCCTTTTACACTAGCTCACTTTTGAGATTCTATGTTCACAATTGAACTTAACCACCCATTCAAATGTCTTGGGTATTATACACCCACATAACCTTTTTGGTTGTTGGCTTTGTCATCACTATAGTGTGATAGTGTGCATCATTTGAAAGGCACCTGTCAACACAGCAGAGAAAGAGAGAGAGAGAGAGAGAGAGAGAGAGAGAGAGAGAGAGGAGATAGTGAAGTGTGCAGAGGATGAGATTATTTTACACGTGGTGGCAAAGACACTTTCCACATTGCCGAATGTTGCAAAATGTTGCTGCAAACAACAATTAATAAACTGTTATGCCACTGAAGTGTGGCCATGCTGCTGACTGGAGGAAATAAATTATCCCCATCCAACACTATTCACAGCAAGGCATCCAGGGAAAGATATACCTCTGCTTGGGTGCTAGAAGTTGTTGGAGCCAGGTGCACTGAACACTTCAGACCGCACTGAACACTTCAGGCCTGAGCTGTCTTCTGATGAGATGTGGACTATAATGCCTTTGGAAGAGGAATGGTTATTATTACAAAAGACCTTTTATTTAGTGGAAAAAACTTCTTGACTATCTTTATGTTTCTAACTATGAGTTTTATCACCATTTACCAACACCAAGCTATTTACATTGGAGACCACAGGCTCTCTTTGAGATGATATTTTGTAATGGTTCTCTCCCTTCTTGGTTAACTGGCCTAGAATGTCATTCTCAAATGCTGACATACTTACCTGACTTACCTGTTGTTGTGGCCACTACACATATATCATCGGAGGCTCACCTTCTCTTTTATATCCTGCTACCTTTTAAGGTGCAACATATACAGCCCACTCTTTTTTTTTATAATACTGTCAGTTAAGGTGGTTAATGGCAGTCTCTTGTGTCTCCTTCTTTAAAGAATCAACCTGACTAGCTTTCTGAATATTCTACTTAACAATAGATAAGCCATATGCCTCTGGCTCTATCCAGTGGGCTGTGTAGATCCACAGCAATCAAATACCGCAAAACATTATATTATTGAGTGTAATTTGATGTGTGCCAATGGCATAACAGTTTTTAACTTTTGGCAGCAATTGGAGGTTTTTAGGACATTCTTAGCCACCAAGAAGATTCTTTCATAGTAACAGTATTTTTGGATGTGCACATAAAGTCTTATGGTGAAAGTGGACATATCACACATTAATGTAACATGTAAACACCTTTGTACTCTGATCATGTAAATATAGTGAGCCATGTGATGAATCGTCCTATTGCACCAGAATTTTGTGCTCGCTTATCTTTAAATAGAGGGCGTCCACAGGTGACTGCTAAGAAGTCTGGTAAGCCCATTCTCTTGCAGACAGTCCAGTGAGGAGGCACGTCGTGCCTAGCTGGAAAACCCATAGGGCATGTGGAGCACCTGGTGGTTTGGGGTTGCAGCTGTGCTTTTGAGAATGGGCATGTGGGCCATATTCTGCTGTAGCTAATGGTATTGTGGGAAGAAGGGCTTTTTCTGCCGCAGCCTAAGAATTGAATCGCAAGTTGTTGAAACCAAATAAGTCAATATTTTCAGTTTTCGTTTTTTCACTGAATAGTACATTTAAGATTATAGCCTATGTCAGGAACCGCATGACCGCTATGGTCGCAGGTTCAAATCCTGCCTCGGGCAGGATGTGATGTCCTTAGGTTAGTTAGGTTTAAGTAGTTATAAGTGTAGGGGACTGATGATCTCAGATGTTAAGTTCCGTAGTGCTTTGAGCCATTTGAACCATTTAGTATAGCCTATTGTTTGGTGTTGAAATGGAACAAGTCATTATCCTATAAATTATAGAAAAGGTGGTGCACTTTACGCTGTTTGTTGTTGAAACCAAATAAGTCATTGACTTATTTCTTTTCAACACATGCTGCTCATTCCCAAGCAGAATATGTTTTCCTCCAATATTACACGTTGTTGACGAAATTGTTCACTTCCTTTGTTGTGGCACTAACAGTCACTGTTAATGTTCACTGAGTGGCAGTTGGTTGTGGTACTATGGCTCCAAAAAGGAAGAATAGTAGTGCAGATTATGATAGAAATAAGGTAAAGACATCTTGTACCAAAGGACTGCCTTATCGAAATTACAGAGGATTTTATGTTCCAGGAAAACCAGTTAGAGAATCTTGCAGGTAACTCTTTCTTTGAACAACCATTGGAACCTGTATAGATGTAAATAATATCAATATTACCAGCAATACTAATCTTACATTAATTTCCTTTCAGCTGCAGAATGAAATGTTATGACTCCATTGATGTAATTTAATGTAATAATATGTTGCCAAGATTTCTTGATCTTCCTACCAAAGATGCCCAGGACTTACACCTGCAGTGCCTTATTGAAGCAAAGGAAGTAAAGCAGAGGTGTCCTCAGAAATCTGATCCAGAATGTTGTGAAAACTGTAGCGATGCAATGTTTCTTTATCATATAATGCTTGGAAGTGAAAGGAAACTGGTTTGCAAGAAACTTTCCTGAATATACACGCAGTGATGAATTCGCGTGTGGTTCAAATCTGTCTATGATGGATTAGTAAGACATACATTTCACTTAAGAAAAAGATATGAGCCCATCATTCCAGGATTAATAGACAGCATTCCAACAGCCTACCCAATGTACCAAGTACCTATTTCCAGAATGAAGATGGAAGATGTGAAGAAAGTCATTGAATATGTGCCTGCTGCAAAGAGATGGTGGTGCTTTCTTGGCCAGTGGTTGATTAAAATTATAGCTAATGTACAGTTAATCATTATTGCTGTTACAATGATTTGTTTTGTTCTATTTTGTCAGACCATGCTAATATATTATGAAGTGTTGATACGATTAAATCCTAAAAAAGCAAAAATATGTTTGTAAATTGCTGAAAGCAAATTAGTTAAGAAACTTTGAAATCTTTAAATATCAAAATGATGCACTCTAAGTTGATTATTTCTCTCTCAATAAAAGCAGAATGAAGTCACTTTCAGTTCTCAAAAATTCCAGTAATGTAGCAGTAACACATATGGCAATATTCAGTTTTTTGTTTCTCCTGGAAAGTGTAAAAAAATGATTTATTTGGTTTCAACAATTGACGATTCAATTGGTTCTGCAATCTGCTGTGTGTGCTGGAGTTCTACTCTACATGCCACTATGGGACTGCAAGCTGCATGTTTGTATGTCTCTTCATTAGCACCCCGTGAGGATCTTTGGAGTGGTTGCTTATATTTATCAGCACAGTGGTTATGTTCTAACTGCAGTTACAACATGTTATACCAGATGAGTGCCTCGCAAGTTGCACTAGCTTGGATAAAGCGTTTAATTAGGCGGACCTCTGAGAGAAACCAGTACCTGCTAATTAGCAACTTGCTATTTAAATAATTTGATTTGTTTGAGATGTTCAGCCTCCCATGGTGAAACTTCCTTCTAATTACATGCTTGCTGTTCATTGGATGGATACTCTGGTGAGATGAATGGACAAGGACATACAATCTTACATGCAGTAAATTTTGCCATTGTGACCAGTGTATAGTTTTGGTGTGAATTTTAATGCTGCACCTGTGTTCTTATGGCCATCAGTGTGGAGTTGGCCCAGTCTAGGCTCTCTTAAGCATTAACGAGATTGCTTATTATCTTACATGCAGTAAATTTTGCCATTGTGACCAGTGTATAGTTTTGGTGTGAATTTTAATACTGCACCTGTGTTCTTATGGCCATCAGTGTGGAGTTGGCCCAGTCTAGGCTCTCTTAAACATTAATGAGATTGCTTATTTAAGACCAGTTGTGTGGGCCTTGCTCCAAAAATTTTATACTTCTCGTAAATGAAGCAGAATTGTATTAACTTATTGTCGATCTCTGTTAAATCACCTGGTACCATGAACATTTTTTACTTTTCCTTTCTTACAGTGTAAAACAGAGTGGTACCGGAGGAAGGGGTACAGCTAATCCTTAAATTTAATCCCCAGAGTCTGAGGTTCAGCTGTTTGTTGGCATGCTACAGTGTGTGTGTTAATTTTATTAAGTTTGTAATAAGAGCCTTGTGTATGTTTTAGAAGTAGTTAATTTGGGGTACATGGCTTTGTGCTTGTGGAATGTCATGGGTTCTGCTGCCCACTGTGAACGACATATAATACTGGAAGGTTGCTCCAAATATATTGTAAAAGTTTCACCTTCAAATTTCTTATTACAGTTGCTGTGCTTGTCTTTTCTGAAAACATTTTTTAAATTGATTTACATGTGCCCAGTTAAGGTTCAGTTGGGTGTTACAATGAGTTTGTGTAAATTTTTTCAGACACTGCTGAAAGATTTTAAGAGTTGTTTGATTTTATTTAAAGGCTATAACATTAAGATTATGTACTGGTATGAAGTCAGAGCTCTGCCCTCATGTTGTGTTTGTGGAGAAGCCATCCACTTATAATGATTCAGATCATTTGGTCTCATTTAGTCAGCAGTATAGAAAGAATAATGCAAGCTGACATGAGATGAGGGTGAGAAGAGAACTCTCTTAGGCTGAGTGATGCTTCTGCTCCCAAGAATGTTCCCCTTTGCAGTGTCAGCCACTTGAAGGAACATTGTTATCACTGTGGATAGCCAGGTCACCTTGCTCCTGATCATCAAGTTGGTAGAAAAAACGAGCAGCTGATGGCAAGAGAACTGCAGGCAAAAATCATGAACCAGTTTGCACATTACTAGACTCAGGGAGTAGTATTTCACTGTTATATCACAAATGGTACATTAGGTCCGATCAGTTTGTAAATTTCCTGAATTACAAACTGTCATAAGGACTTGCATTGCTGCTAATGGTCAACAGTTAGTTTTGAGAGGGTGGTTGAATGCCCTTTGTAGAACTAGAGAGTTTCCTTGACCCTTGTAGATGTTATAGTGAAGGATGAGTACTGCTGTTTTGTTGTGTTGTGATTTTGTGAAAAAGACTGGTTAATTCTGGACTATTCACATGAGGTTTTGTATTTTAAGTTTTGCCCTTCAATAAAGTTCCATTTTCATTGGCATGCTAATTTTTTGGGCATGTCTTCTGTATTGGGTATTCACAGTGGCTTCGATGTGGACCTCTTGTCCAGGGAAGAAGCTCAAGAGTTACTCTACTTGTTGAAACAGTTTTTGGGGGTGTCACCAATAAAACAGAATATCACATCCACTTGTTGGATGAACTGGGAGTTAGACAATCACCTTACAGGCTGTCACTCCCAAAAATGAAGGTGTTGAGGGAGATAATTGGGAACATGTTGTGTGAGGACATCATCTGCCCTTCTACTTCCCATTATGCCTCTCCTATACTTTTGGTTGCAAAAAATAATGGAGGTGGGTTGAGGCCTGTAGTTGATTGTAGGTCTTCAAATTGTAAGGTAGTTTTGGAGTCCATACCCTCACCTGACTTACCCATTGTTTTACTAGTTTTGCTGGAGCTCAGCATTTTATTGTACTGGACTTGAATCAAGCTTATTACCAGATGCCCCTGGCAGAGGAATCTGAGGTGGCCACAGCATTTACCATGCATTGGAACTTACATGAGTTTAACAGTGTGCCTTTTCAGTTGTCAACTGGAACTGTCATTTTATTTAGGCTTCTCGATTCAGTGTTGTGTGATATTGAGTTCCAGTTCATGTATAATTGTAAATTAAAGGGGGATGACTACTATCAGCTGTAGTGGGACATTAAGTGGAATCAGTGACAATGCACTGAAAGAATTGAAAACAGTTTATGTATGGTTACGAACACAAATACATCAAACCTATCACTCCCACAAGGCACAGCCTCATCAAAGTCACCCTCAGTGCTAGATGTGAGGGTTTGTGTGTTCCATCAAAACTGATGTCATTGCTGGCAGTAACTGGCAGGATCACCAAAGCTGAATAGGCCTTGACAGAGGAGCCTCATATGAATTGTGTCTCAGGTGGGGTAGGGAGGGAGTGGGGGTTGGGGGACTCTACAGGTATAGGTATAGTAAATCCCAGGTATAGTAAATCCCAAGGGAAAATCTTGGTTCTCCTGGATGGGGGTTGGCTCCAGAACTAACAACCCCCATCTTACAATGGAATTGTTGCACATATCTCACATCGGCCTCAGAACGATACAGGCTACATGTTGATAACCTGATGAGGAAAAAGGTTAATGAGAAGGAAAATGGATATCATGATAGCCATAAGGAATGTGAGAACACTCGAGAGACCTGGCAAATTGCTAGAAATTAGGGAAGAAATAGACAAGTATAGAGGGAAGGTAGTGACATTACAAGAAATACGAATGAAAGGACGAGAATAATAGCACTGGGGAGCATACAGGTCATCATGATACCAACTGTCTTATACATAGTCCAATGAAGGGAAATATAATTTGTTTCAAAGCAAGCAGTGATAGGTTGTCTTCCTTGAGATATAGGGCAAGATTTCTTAAATTACAATGATGTGTGCCTATTTCCCTATGGAGGATGCAGATGAAGAAGAGAAGGATGCATTTGATTCCAAACTAGAGGAGGAAATCTGAAAAGTTCAGAGGCCTGATGTGAAAATGATCCTTGGGGATCTGAATGCAAAAATAGGGAAAGAAGACGGGTAAGGAAAAATTATAGGAAAAGAAAAACTGCATGAAGACAGTAATGATAAAGAACTAAGGCTGATAGACTTCACCAGTCGGGAGGAGATGATAATAAAAATTACACAGTACCCAAGGAAACATATTAAGAAATGCACTTGGGCATCACCAGATTGACTTACAAGATACAAAACAGACCACTTAACTATAGATCAGCAGCACACATCTGACATCCTGGAAGTTAGTAGCTGTTGAGAGGTGGACAGAGACACAGATTATTGCTTAGAGCAAATCAGATACATAAACAGAACTGGCAAGAAGTAAACAGTAAAGGGGGTGGGGGGGGGGGGGGGGGGGGGAGCACTCCATCTTCAGGCCATGAGTGGCCTACCAGGACCATCCAACTGCTGTGTCATCTTCAATCTTCAGAGGAGGAGGGGTGTGGGGTCAACACACCGCTCTCCTGGTCATTGTGATGGTATTCTTGACCGAAGCCGCTTCTATTCAGCCAAGTAGCTCCTCAATTGGCATCACGAGGCTGAGCGCACCCCGAAAAATGGCAACAGCGCATGGTGGCCTGGATGGTCACCCATCCAAGTGCAGGCCACGACTGACAGCGCTTGACTTCAGTGATCTCACGGGAACCGGTGTATCCACTGCGGCAAAGCCGTTGCCCTGAGGGAAAAATCAAAACATAATATGCAGTAGAAGTCAAATAGTCTGGTGTGTTTGGAACTGGCCTGTGCCGGATTACCAAAAATTTCAAACTATCACGCTGTTCCTCTTATTACTGGTACAGGCTAAGTTGTACAGCAAAAACAGCTGTAATATTGTGTTTTGGAGTAAAATGTTGATTGGGAGAATCATTAGGTTCATAACTTTAGCTCAAGATTAGGTTCATGCCAAATATTTGTTTAACACTTTTGACTTAAAAAAATCTTGGACATATTTTTGTTTTTGAGATTGTTGTTGCTTGGCATAAAAGTTATGTCTAGTGATATGTAAATAAATAAGTTCAGAGACATTATAGTTAGTGTTACACTCAGCAAAAGTGATGAATTTTTTAGGGAGTCACAGCTTCTGCCCAGATATCATCACCTTTTCTTCTGTTTCCTCATCTGAGTCATTCTCTGTAATATTGTGTATAGGCTGAGGGTTTGCTACATTTTAGATAATGCCCTCATTGTTTAGCACCTGCTCAATATGTTCCTCTTCAGGTACGTTTTCCAAGGGATTGTTGTTGGTTACACTTCTAACAGCATCCAAAACTTCAGACACTGGTTTAGTATGTTCTTCCTTCTTGATAGTCTGTGGTGATGAAGCAAATGAATCAAATGTAGCATCTGCAATTGGCCAAAATTTTCTCCAGTACTGCTGTAAAGTAACTTTTTGTATTTGACTGAAGACAGCGTGACAGCGTAGAGGCTTCTGGTACATTAAACATTTTTGAAAGTAAGTTACATCACTCTCAGTGTTTAATAGGCCATGAATGAAAGAGCTCCTATATGAACATTTGAAGTTCAGGATTACCCTCTTATCCATTGGTTGAATCAGTGATATAACAGTAGGTGGGAACAGTGTAGCAAATATGGTTCCAGAAACTAACTCAGCTACTACTAGATGTGCTTTGCAGTTGTCCAAAATAAGAATGGCTTTGCTCTCTTCTGGCAGACCAAAGTTTTTGAAGCTTTCTTTGATTTGTGGCAGAAAATGATGAAAAAAACCTGTTTTTGAAATTGGGGCAGTCATCTGTGCATTTAATTGAGTGTCATAATGAACAGGCAAGTTTTTAACATTTTTAAATGCTTAAGGTTTTCCAGATTTATCAATTACAAAAGGAGTTATTTGGTGGCTGCCAGACACATTAGCACATAGCAATCTTTTGTTTCTAATGACCCTTTAGCTGCCTTTTCCCCTTACCCAGCTAGTGTAGATGCTGTTAAGCACCAACATAGTAGGGCTGTTTCATCAGCATTGAACTTCTGATCCACTGTTAGATTATTATCTGTGATCGTTACTTCAAACTCGTCTTTGAATTTTTCTGCTGGGTCTTGATTTGCTGAAAATGTTTTTCCAGTTAGATCAAGTCTTCAAATTTCATTCTGAAACTTAAAGTTTCAGTGCCAGCCATCAGAAAAAATACATTCACTGTCTGCAACATGTAAATCTTGTCCAAATTTCTTTGACTCTCCAATATGCATTGGCCCCATTACCAGCTTTCCTTTGGAGCATACTCCACTGAAACGTTTGTACAATATGCTATCTACTTGAAACTAACTGGCAGATTAAAACTGTGTGCCGGACCGAGACTCGAACTCGGGACTTTTGCCTTTCGCGGGCAAGTGCTCTACCAACTGAGCTATCCAAGCACGACTCACACCCCGTCCTCACAGCTTTATTTCTGCCAGTACCTCGTCTCCTACCTTCCAAACTTTACACAAGCTCTCCTGCGAACCTTGCAGAACTAGCACTCCTGAAAGAAAGGATATTGTGGAGACATGGCTTAGCCACAGCCTGGGGGATGTTTCCAGAATGAGATTTTCACTCTGCAGCAGAGTGTGCGCTGATATGAAACTAACTGGCAGATTAAAACTGTGTGCCGGACTGAGACTTGAACTCGGGACCTTTGCCTTTCACGGGCAAGTGCTTGGGTAGCTCAGTTGGTAGAGCACTTGCCCACGAAAGGCAAAGGTCCCGAGTTCAAGTCTCGGTCCGGCACACAGTTTTAATCTGCCAGTTAGTTTCACATCAGTGCACACTCCGCTGCAGAGTGAAAGTCTCATTCTGGATGCTATCTACTTGTTCCAGTTTTTTTGTCTGGAAGCCAGTTTTCCAGCTGTTATTGATTGTGAAGCAAATTTATGAAGTTCACCATTTTGTTTTTTTTAATGTCACAAATGGTTGATGAGTCAATATTAAATTCATTCATCAACATATTTCTATTCTCACCTTTCTCCAGGCATTTGATGATTTCCAGTTTCTGGTTGATGGTCAGAGTTACGTGCATAGGTTTCTCTCCTGATTTAGAACTTGAAGAAGATTTTGATGTTGAGAAAATTGTCACTTCTTAAATTTCAATAAAACTTCCACAGGTCACTTTGATGTTTACATTCTCCACTGTAATGTGGATCTTAGTTCATAAGAAAAAATGGCAAATCCACTCACAATCAAAAAAATGAACTGAATCTGCGTGTGGTGACAGTGAAGATCAGCTGAATAAAGTCTGCACACTTCTAATTGATTCTGAACAATGCCAATTGCATGTAACAGTAGCAGATACACAGTGGACACTTCCGACTGGTTCCCAACCTGGCATTGTGCCGGACCATCAGGTGTTCCAGACTGTTGGATGCTAGGCGAATATAAGTCTATTGCAGAAACTCCCAAAATTAAAGAAAAGCAGGAAGAATACAAGAAGAAATTAGAAGAAATTTCTAAGATACTAAAAGACACAGGGAAGGAAGGGGATTTGGAAACTAAATGGGAGATACCAAACACAGCAATCAGTGTAGCTTCAAGGAGAATAGAACACAAGAGAATAGTTAAATGGTTTGGTGAGGAGTGTTCACTAGTAATCCAAGACAGAATTGAAGTGAGCCAAAGAATGTTGCAAAGAAAATGAGACTCCCATTGGAAAAGTATAGACAGAAGAGGAAATGAGTGCATAAGTTGTGCAGGATGAAGAAGAGGCAGTATGAAAAGAGTAAGAGAGAGCAGTTGGACAAAACGAGGGACAACAATGAGACGCAAAAGTTCTATGAAAGATCTAGAGGCCTGAAGGGAAGATGCTAAGTGAAAACAATCTTCTGTAAGGATGATTATGGAAACCTAATCTATATGCTGTATAACAATAAGTTGTTTAACATTGTTACCAAAAATTGTGAAAAGGTCTTGACTAATTTACTTCATAGTTTTACTTGACGTTCCAATAAACACTTATAGATAGACTGACTCACAAGGAAGGTCACTTTTTATAAATATTTAGTGGAGATTGGCTGAACTACAATGAATTAAAGTCCACCACCACTGTGGAAACAATGACATTGTCTCTAATGGTACAGGTGCTGCAGAAACTCCATACAACAGCAAAGCTTGAGCAGAATCGGAGTTGGTCCTGGAGATAGAGCAGTAAAATGTGTGCCTGTTAACCAAAACCTCACAGGATTGAATCCCCATTGGACTACAGATTTTTCAGTATCTTTTAACCTAGGATATGCCTCTCAATGATGGATAGAAGCAGAATTTGTGAATAGGTGTATATTTCATTTGTTAGAAGCCGAAGGTGGTTCAGATTCTGTGGTAAACTGTAGGTATCATTTTCAAGAGTACCGTTGTAGACAGGCTCAATGGTCTCATGGTAAAGTGCTTGCTTTGCAATGAAACATCGTGGAAACGAATCCTGGTTGGGCCATGAATTTCTTTGTCTTTCTTTTTTAACCTGAAATTGTGTCTCATTGATATGGAGATTTGCCTTTTCCCAGGTGGATAACTGGCTAGGGAGATACAATTCACCAAAGTGACATCCAACTGAAACATGCCAGAACACTGAGCTACATGAAAGACTCTATACATATACGCATACAGTCTCCTTCTTTACAAGTTATAAATTAAAGTGCCCTGCCACCCTTTTCTGTTTGCATATGGAAGCTAATTGCAGGAACTACCATAGGGATCTTGATAAGGTTTTCACTAATAGATACATTGATTCATGAGGAAGGTTCATGTATGTAATTTATGAACATTTTGTGCAAATTTGCTGAACTATGATGAATTACAGTCCCTCACCACATTTTTCTATCTGTATGTGAAAGCTACTCATGTGAACTACTGTACAGATTTTCATATTCACAGCCCACTGGCATGACTACCCTGTTGTCAAATGACTAGCCTCATAGCCTTTGACATAAGGCTTACATTGTTAGTGGCATATGATCGGTCAGTCTGCTTACACCTGTAAGCACTGCAGCACACCAGCAAATGGCGTGTGTTGCTTAAATGATTTAATTTATATGAAAGTCATGATATTTAGTTATCTAAAATTGTTCTCTGATTCTTAAGTTGGGGCTGGGTTGTTTGGGAGAGGAGACCAGACAGTGAGGTCATCGGTCTCATCGAATTAGGGAAGGGTGGGGAAGGAAGTCAGCTGTGCCCTTTCAAAGGAACCATCCCAGCATTTGCCTGGAATGATTTAGGGAAATCACGGAAAACCTAAATCAGGTTGGCTGGATGCGAGATTGAACCGTCGTCCTCCCGAATGCGAGTCCAGTGTACTAACCACTGCGCCACCTCACTCGGTCTCTGATTCTTAATCATAATTCTATGCAGTGCCCCTCAAACAAAATTAGCACTATGCCAGACAAATCATTCACCTGTAGATACTTTGTGCTACCCATGTGAAGTCAGAGCATGTTGCTAGTACATACGGGGGCAAAGCGGAAAGTAAGTTCTGATTGGTTGTGAAATGGAACAGCTGTGAAAATTCAATGAAGGTTGGCACAGATGTGTTGGGCAGTGTTTCTAGTGTGCCTGTTGATCATATCAAGTCGCTCTTTTCAGTTCTGAGCACACAGTAAACACGTAAAGGAGCCTAGAAAATAGTGTCTCCCGCCAAGTATGAGGGCCTGGTGTGAAATTTCACCTGAAGCTGTGCAGCCCATATAACATAACTGTCAAGCACTTCCTTCTTCAAGACAATTCTCAGCTGCTGCATTTTTGAAGGGAAATGTTTAATCACCCACAATACAGCCCATAATTGGATCTCTCTTAGTTTCACCTCTGCTCACATGAAACATTAGCTGCGAAGACAATATTTTGGCACAGACAACAAGCTGTAGACCAGGGTAGAGAATTGCTGGAAAGGGATGATTGTGATGAGGGTACTAGAAAATTGGTACAACACTATGACAAATGTCTAAAGTGGTAACTATGCTGATAAGTAGCTGGAGTTGTAGGCAAATAAAACATTTTAAATTTTCACAGTGGTTTCCATTTTGCAGCTGATCAGAGCTTACTTTCTGAATACCCCTTGTATATAGTGTAAAAAGGGGAAGCCTTGTTAGAAAAAATCTTGTAAAAGTTCTTTGCAAATTTACTTCAAATTATTCAATTACTCTCTAATAAGGGGAAACATTGTCATCAAAAATCTAGGAAAGACCTTGACTGATTTAGTTAAGATTTCTACACAATACTCTAATAAATTGTTAAGAAAAAAATGCTATGTTGCACTATTTCCAAGTTATTTAGCAATGAAGCAATGAAGTTAGCCAATCAAGTTGTCACAAGTGTAAATTCAAGCAGCCTGCCAGAGGCGGTGTCAACAAATGTATTCTTCTTCTTGGTTCCTGAAACTGAACAAACACAGCTTTTGTCCACCTAGCTTAGATTTAACACCAAAAAGGGCACATTTTAACTGGAAATGAGCATTTCAGCAAGGGTTCCTCATAGACCCACAGATGTCTGTGCATTACTGCCTTTTAGTGCATGCATGCACTTGAATTTGAATGTGCAATAACCTGATTGGGTAACTTCAATACTAAATCACTTAGAAATGGTGCAAAGTACCAAATTTTTTCTTAACAATTATTTCTCAGCACAGTCTCTCCTGCAACAGCTTCACAAGCTTATCAGACTGTTTCTGACCACACTGTGTTATAGGGTAATGTTGTTAGCAAAAATCTCGAAAAGTTCTTGACCAACTTATTTCAGATTTGCACACGATACTCTGATGAACATTTGGACAGACATAGGCTATATATATCATCAGCAAAAATCTCAAAAGTTACTGACTGATTTCCTTCAAATTTTTACACATTGCCCTGATGCCTGTCCACCTGCTTAGCTGAGTGGTTATGTGCTTGTCTACCATGCAGCAGGCCCATGTTCGATTCCCAGCCGCATTGGAGGCTTTCTCTGCTTGTGGACTGGGTGTCGTGCCCCTGGGGGAAGTGTGATAGGCCCACTATTATTCTCTGTATATGTCAATGATCTGACAGACAGGGTGAGCAGCAAACTGCGGCTGTTTGTTGCTGATGCTGTGGTGTTTGGGAAGGCATTGTTGTTGGGTGACTATGGGAATATGCAAGATGACTTACGCAAAATTTCTAGTTGCTTTGATCACTGGCAGCTTGCTCTAAATGTAGAAAAATGTAAGTTAATGCACTTCAGTAGGAAGAACAAATCCATAATGTTTGAATACAGGATTAGTAGTGTGCTGCTTGACACAGTCATGTTGATTAAAGAGTAAAGGAAGACACTGAAGCAATTCAGAGGTGGGCTATTAGATTTGTTACTGGTAGGTTTGATCAACATACACGTTTTACAGAGACGCTTCAGGGATTCAAATGGGAATACCTGCAGGGAAGGCAACGTTGTTTCAAGGAACACTATTGAGAAAATTTAGAGAACTTGGATTTGAAGATGATTGCAGAAGGATTTTACTCCCACCAACATATATTTCACACAAGGACCATGAAGATAAGAGAAATTAGGGCTCCTATAGAGGCATATAGACAGTTGTTTTTCTCTTCCTTTACTTGTGGATGGAAAGGGACATGACTGGTGTTGATATAAGGTGTCCTCTGCCACACACCACATGGTAGCTTGTGGAGGAAGTATGTAGATGTAGATGGAGGTGAAACTTGAAACAATGTTAGCAAAATTCTCAAAAAGTTCTTGAGTGATTACGCAAAATTTTTACTTGATACTCTAATAAAAATTCAGGCTGATATAGGCTATTGTACACAATTCACACCAAGTGAGGCAAGTTGTTCTCCTTGACCAGGACATAACTGCCTATCTGGGGCTTCATGCTTCTTCTGATTTCGATTTACTGCATTGCTGGAGTTGATGGATGTACTCAGTGGACCACCTCCTCCAAAAGGACTGATGCAGCTGCTGTACATGTTGCCACCTGTGCAACCTGTTGGCAGGAATCTCAAGGATGGAGGGTTTGGGATGGGCAAAAAGTGGCTGTCCAATGAGGAAATGCCCAGGAGTGAGAACAGATGGAGAATCTATGTCATCAGAGAGAGCACACAACGGCCTCAAATTTAGGCATGCTTATATCTGAGTTAATACCATAGTTAGTTCTTTGAAAGTCAGTACTGTATTGCCAATGACACATTTGAGATGTGACTTCATACATTTGACTTCTGCTTTCCACAGTCCACCAAAGTAAGGGGCACGAGATGGAGTAAAATTCCAATTGATACCCTCTGAGGTCAAAAAGTTCACCTCACCTTCAACTGTGGCATCATCGCACAAAAAACATTTAAATTCATTGTAAGCACCTACAAAGGTTTTCCTCTTCTCGAAATCAATCTACAGAGGGCAGCCAGAAATGACTGGTTACTAAGTCGCTAACTAACTCTAGATGGATGGCTTTGGTTGCCATTCAAATAAATAAGGCAATGTAGCCCTCAGTAGTAACCTTACACCGTCTTCCACCATGCTTCACAGTAACAGGGTCTGCACTATCCACTCCACAGTGCTGGAAAGGATGAGACTGGTTTACTCTAGATGCTGGTACTTGACTGCAGTCTGTGACTTGAATCTAAAGCACTTCAAACATTTCTCAATAACTTCTTTGACGGTATTGCACCCAATGGAAATCCAAAATCTCCTACACAACATGTTCCAGCAAAAGCTGTGACCCAGCATGCAACAGATTTTCATGTTCATAGATGACGAGAATTTTTCTCAGGTGATGTTTAGGAGGTATGATAATCAGATGTTGCTCATGACATGTTATGTCAACATTCATTAACCTCCCTTCCACTCGCAGAATACCTTCTGCATCAACAAATGGATGCAAATCTTGTAATTTGCTGTTATGTGGTATAGAAGAATTGACCATTAACAAAGTGATCTCACGAGCATACTTGCCATGCTGAACCATGCCAAAGGCCTTTTTGATGGCGTTTTGTCATTCTTGTGGGGTAAGGGGACCAGTTATCCTGTATGCTTGCCACGCTCTATTGTTGTTAGCAAACCTCCAATGCATAAGCCAAAACCCTGTAGGTTTTCTTGAATGAGGAGTATTACACAGCAATTCATCATCAAGCTTAATAATGGAAGCCACAGATACTTGCACACACCTTCTTTCAGATGCGTCTTCTACCACAAGTGAAGGACAAGAAGTGCTGCAGCCCAGGTCATAGTTGGATAGCCATGAAGTGCCAGACCACCACTGTGCAAGTGACCTCAAATGTGCTGGATTAATGCCACATGGTAAGTGATTAGCAAGATTGTCTTCTGATTTGACATGTCTTCTGTTGGGAATTGCACTCATGTCCTGAATTTCAGAGACTCCGTTGGCAACAAAATTTTTCCAGTAACTAGGACTGTGTTGCAGCCAGCAGAGAACTATTGTGGAATCTGCCCACAGATGGATATCACTGTTGTTTACAAAGTCCAAGGCATTGGCCACCTTATGAGTGAGTTGAGCAAGAAGCAGAGCACCACATAATTCCAGTCATGGAAGAGATTGCAGTTTGACAGGAGCTACATGACATTTTGCTCCAGCCAATGAAACTAAAACCTTGTTGTTGGAAAGAACACATTTGATGTATACAGAAGCATCATATGCCAACTGTGAAGCATCACAAAAATCATGAATTTCAAGTTTAACTCATTGAGCACAGGGAACAATCTTCCTTCCAATCAAACTACCATTTAGGGAAGGTAGTTGCATGTAGAGGACATTCCATTCATCAGTTAGGTTGGATGGGAGAACTTCATCCCAATCGAGGGTTAGTTGCCACAAGCACTGCAAGAATAGCTTGCATCTTATGACTCGTGGACCCAGAAGCCCTAGTGGGTCTAAAATAGTTGCTGTTGTAGACAGAACATTACACTTGGTAATCTTTGAGCACCGATGACACTTCAGCTGGACGTGGAACTGGAATGCACCAGAGCCATGGTGCCATAATATTCCTAACATTTTTATGGTTTCTTCATCAGTAAGCTTACAAGGCAAAGGGGTTTTTCTGTTCTGCAGTGGTATTTTTTCCATAACCTTGTGACCATTGAAACACCATTTCCTCAGTGGAAACTCCACCAGAAGCAAGTAGTTGAGTCAGCTGGGTTTGTAGTTCCTGAGCTTCAGCTTCTGTAGCTGACTCATCTAAGAAGTCATCCACATATAAGCTAGACAACAGTGCTTATGATGCCACTGGAAACCTGTTTTGATTTTCTATGACCAACTGTTGGAGACACCTAGTCACAAGAAAAGCAGCAGGAGCAGTTCCATAAGTGACTGTAGGCAATATGTATTCTTGCGTTGGTCCAGACAGTGATATCTGCCAGAGAATTCTCTGGAAGTTCCTATCATAAGGAAAGAGAGACACTTGGCAATACATTTTTGTTATGTCAGCGTCAGAGTCACATTAAAGGATCAAAATTTTATAATAATGGAAAATAAATCTGGCTGGATGATGGGACCAGCCATCAATATACTATTGAGAGACACTCCATTAGAAGTGGCAGCAGAGCCATCAAACATTACCCTCAACTTAGTAGTGGAGCTGCATTCCTTGAAGACAGCATGGTGTGGAAGGTAAAGGCTTGGACCAACAATATTCTGAGAATTAGAGACCTCCATGTGTCCTAGTTCAATATACTCATGCATGAATGCAGCATATTCCCCCCTCAAGTTCAGTGGCCTCTTAAATCTCCTCTCAAGGTGCTCCAGCCTCCAAGGGTCCTGTTCTCACGATTCAACTAAGGGTTTACAGTCAGGTTTCACTGGCAGTCAAACCACAAATCCTCCATCTTCATCTCGAGCTGTGTGGTGCTGAAAGTGAGTCTCACACATTTTATCCAGCTTACTCATGATTTTATGATATAAATAAAATAGAAAGAAACATTCCACATGGGAAAAATATATTTAAAACAAAGATTTCATGACTTACCAAACGGGAAAGCGCTGGTAGATAGACACAATAAACACACAAACACACACACAAAATTTCAAGCTTTCACGACCAACGGTTGCTTTGTCAGGAAAGAGGGAAGGAGAGGGAAAGATGAAAGCATGTGGGTTTTAAGGGAGAGGGTAAGGAGTCATTCCAATCCCGGGAGCGGAAAGACTTACCTTAGGGGGAATCAACTGGTGTCTATCTACCAGCACTTTCCTGTTTGGTAAGTCATGGAATCTTTGTTTTTAATATATTACTCATGATTTTGGTAGACAATTCCTCTATCTCCCAAAACTCTTGCAGTTTGGCATCTAAATTTTCACCTCTACAAAGCACGAGGTCACTGTAGAATGAGGCATGTTGCATGAAGCCGAAGGAATCCTACCCAACAAAATCCACCTGAATTTAGTTTCGATCAGTGATGGATGATTTGGTTTCTCCAGCCTTTCCCTGCAAACAACATTGAAGAAAACTTCAGCACCAAGAATTAAATCTACTGTGGCAAGCTTGCTGAACTCAGGATCAGCAAATAGTAGCTCAAGGGGGACATTCCAACTTGTTATTTCTATATAGCTTGCTGGTAGGTCACTGGTGACATTTTCAACAATTGCACAAGTGGTTCTGTTATGAAAGTCACCAAGTTTAGATTACAGGTATAAGACACTGAGACTGCAAACGCATTCTTTTTGTCATTCACAGGAAATGCTGTTTATTTATTTTCGGTTTTAATTTATCTGCCACACTCCTAGATATAAAGGACAGCTGGCTCACACTATCTAGTAGCCCCTTACAAGACCACTGCCTGCTCATGCTGTCTTTAATGTTGACAACAGTAGTTACCAACAAAGCATTACAATTTGTGTTACATCTCCCATTTGTAGCCTGATGGACCAGGGAGTGTTCTCCAGATTCACCATTCCGTCTATCCCTTGAATCAGCTGATTTGTGGAGCAGTACATTGTGCCTTCCCTTACAGGTATTACAAGGAGAAACCTTGAATTTACTCGAGAAGTGACCAGGGCACATGCACAAAAAACAAAGCTTATTTCATGTTACAAATACCCGTCACTCTTCGATATTTAGTGCTTGAAACTGCTTGCATTTTCTGATAGCATGACGTTCATTGCAAAATTGACATGCCCCTTCAGCATCAGCATTAGCCAGATGAGCCTTCCTCAAAGGCTTAGTTTGATTTAGAGTTACTGGAATTTCCTTGTGGATCCCTGAATCTGATCACTCAAGAGCCTGACTTTTTTTTTTCCAAAAAATCTATCAGTTGATTCAATGTGGTGATGTGGACCCAGACATTTTTACCTTCCACTCAGTATGTGGGTTGCAAAACAGCCAAAATTGCTTAAGAAAGAATCACTTCATGAAGTGGGACATCAGGCTTAACAGCTTCTAAGGCCTTCAAATGGCTATACATGTGATTAATTGCCTATAATTGGTTGCCATGCCATGGGAGGCTGTAGGCAGAGCTAACAAAGACTTTGAATGTCTGGCTGCAATTATTTTTGGATTATCACACCTCTGCATGGGAAGTCGTCAAGCAACTGATAGATTTCTTGATGTTACAGGTATATGCTGCAAAAGGTTCCTTGCTTCACTTCGCAAAAAGGTCTTCAGGTCTCATAATGAGACTTAAAAAGGCATCTCTGCAGGATGACCACTTAAGATAGTCCCCTTCAAAATTTGGCAAATTAATGGCAGGTAGTTTTAAAGTACTGGCACTGCTTGTTGGATTCAGTTCCATAGGCTGTAACTTAGTGTACCTCTTGATTAAACCCTTGACGGTCATTTCAATCATGTCCCATGAATCCCTGAGTTCTTCCCTATTCTTGCTGTGATTCATCTTCAATTTCCAGCCAACCTTGACATGATTCAAAGTCAGTCTGAATCCATGTCAGTCTGCTTAGTTTTGCATCTAGTATTTTAATACTAGCACCATCTACATTCTGGAAAAAGGTCCTATGAATGCTAGAGTGGCCTTTGCAGCCCCTCTCTGTTTGACTAATTTTGTTCTCTCGCAGGAATCCATTTTGGGAATGGGCAGATGATGACAGAAAGCCAACAGTTGCACTTACCTTGTTGTAGTGGCAATACAGAACAGTATGAACTGAAACAGCAGCGGCATCATGGGTGCTGGCAGCTGGCATGTCAGGGGCTGCAGACTCTGATGGCATGAAGTTTCAGCAAGAGCAGGAGGTGACATCACAGATGATAATGGCACCATCCGAGCCTGTACTTCTCGTGTGTAGAGCTCGAAATATGTTAAACGTCAGTGAAAAATGTCACTGGTCACTGATGCTTAGGCTGCTGTTATAGAAGTTCCAAACAGGCCTCAGAACACTCGATAGCACTTACTGACAAAACCGGGTGGTTTGCATCTCATACATGGTTATCATCTTGTGATATTTTATGTGATCACAAATACTGCAACAAACACACACGCAAATTTGCGTGCTGACTGTATTGGGTCCAGAGGACCAAAAAATGTACACAATTCACTTGCAGGCCTCTGGTCCTGTGTTAGTACATTTAAGTTTTGAGCATGTAATGTGAGAATACTCACTTTCCTCCCCTTGTTTCCACTCACAGTAATTAGATGGAAGACAGTCTTTTTGATACACAAAAATTTTATTCTGTATTACTTTACAGGTGCTTTTCAGCATATCTAACATGTGCACAAGGTGTCTGCAAACTGTGGCCCTTGGCTGGACGAGACATATGTATGCTCACTGCAGATCCCTGGATTACCTGCTGGCCACTTACAACAACTGACTAGCTTACCTGCTTGCACGAAGTACCTGGGAAGTCTACTTCCACACAAACAGTTACAATGTTTCCCGAAATGGAAACCTGACCTGCCCAGTTTTCAAGCTGCCACTAGATGGCTCTTACAGTGGCAAGTGAGTTATGGAAATCAATAGCTATATATTTTTAAAAAATGGTGTAAGGTTTTCTATTAAAACTGACTGTGAAATGAAAATGCTTTTCTGTGAAAATGTGCTGTTTAATTTTGTTTCTCACAGTAGTTATGACTATGACAGTGAGGCATTTAAACTATCACAAAATTGTTTCTCACTCATATATTCTTTGCCCTTATGTATAATATTTTAAACAAAAATTCTATAAACAACAATGTGCTATTTTGCATTCTTTCTCACAGTTGGTTTTAACAGAAAAGTTGTATTTATGGTTTATCAACTGATGATTAGCATATTACTGCAGATTCTGAATCATAATCCTACCTGTTCACAGATTAAAACTATTCAAAATACTGCCTTTGAACCTACTGTCCTCATAGATTCAGTAGATGGAGAGGTCTCTCTCATAGCCTGTATACCAACTATCCCAACCAATTTGCTCACTCATTTTGAGTGACTTTAATTCTCAATCAAGGCTGTGTTTTCAATAGCAGTAAACGGGGCACAAGGTCAGAGAGAGAGAGGAAGGGGGGGGGGGGGAAGAAGATGGACAGAGAGGGGAGGGAGGAAAAGATCATAGAGAGGGGAAAGGAGGAGATGGACAGAGAGAGGTGGGAGTAGGAGATTAGGACGTTTATCCAATTACAATACAATTTAGCAGTTGCAAAGCATTGCTGGATTCACTAGTTGGAGATAAAATCAAAGCACTGGGAAGATGGCAAGACTACTTTACTGAGTTATTTACTTATAGCTGGTAGTGTGTGCTGCTTAGAAAGACATAACAGAGAACAGTATTTACACAAGCTTTCAAGCTCTTGCCCTTTCTCTAGAAAAAGCACACACATTCATACCCATAACCACACATACTCCCGAATGTATGCACAAGAATAATGAATATTTTCTATTTATCAACTGAATTGTTTGCCTGAACAATGTTGCAACTGGCATTTTTGTTGAAAATGAGTTAGAGGTGAAATTGTGTTGTATCTGAAACCCTGCTTCTGCTGGTTGCATTGTTTCTACTGCATGTTATTTTTAGTACCCTTGTCAAACCACAAAATTCCTTGCTGCAGTGAATAGCTTTGTAAATGGAAGCATCATGGGAGACACACTGAATGTGTGGTATCAAGCAGATGGAAAAATGTCCTTGAATAAAGGAAAGAAATGTAAAGTTAATCTTTGTGAGTGGAAGGACAATAAATGCAAATTACTGAGGGACAGTGAAAACTACTATATATCATTGAGAAATGATCCTGTACCTGGAAAATTGCAGCTGATGGGGTGAGTGAAACAATGCTGTAGCCACTACTCATAATGAAAAAATATTGCTCGTAATTTGTGTAGCAAAGACATTGTATATGTTAAATATTTCCTTAGTCATAACACAGTAGTGTTACACTCAGCCAAAACTGGAATATTTTCATTTGAATGTAAGACTAAATAACACAGATTTTGTGAGAGGTATTAAGAATATTAGGAACAGAATTTTGTTTTTCTTTTTTTCTGGGAAAGAATTTGCCACTATCAGTTTTAATGTGGAGACTTGTCAGCAAAGTATAAGGTGCAGCTCTTTTGGAGATTTTACGCGTGTAATTATGGCAAGCAGTTTGCTTTTCCAGTGCATTAAGAAGGCTGATTTGAACAGATGCACAACAGGAGTGCGCTTCATCACCATTGTTCACTTGCACAGAGGGCAATAGTACTTCTGTGCTTACAAAAATTTCTTTCTTAGGAACTATGCTAGACACAGCTATGTGTTTAGTTGCAAATGGTAGCTTAACTCGTAAAGTTTTTTATGGCTACTCTTCCGCATGTGCTCCATTTGTTGCTTGTAGAATGTCTAGGAAATACTCAATTTCTTTCCATGTCTTTGTCTACATCTCTTCTGTCATCATTTCTACAACACATTTTATCCATTCTGTTTTGTGCACCAGGAACTGCTGAACTGAACTCTTTATCCCTAATCTAAAAACACAAAGAAAGGTTTAGAGGGGTTATGTCCACTGAATGTATCAGTCACAATGGATCCTCTCCACCAAAGTATATATTAACAGCATTATTAGACCACTTCCATTTAAGGCAAGTGACTACTACTAACTCAGAAGTCATGTCAAAATGATGTGCTGCTCAATGTGGCAGAGACCATATCGATTTTTTCATATTTGACTGTTTTGTATTATAACTTGCAGTACGCCATTTTGAGACAATGACACATCGAAAATTTATCAAAATGATGCATTATTGATATAACCCTTAAATCTTGGCATTTGCCTGGAGTGATTTAGGGAAATCATAGCAAACCTAAATCTGGATTGCCGGACGCAGGTTTGAACCATTGTGTTTCTGAATGTAGTCCAGTGTGCTAACCACTGTGCCATCTCACTTGGCTGTAAATTGAAGCAAGTGAAACAAGCTATGCTTAGCATGTGTGATGGGAATATTAGATCATGTAGTGCTACCCATACTTAATAAGAGCTCAATAACACACTTAGAAATGGGTTGAACAGTGTTATTAATGTGAAATTACATAAGAGAAAGAATCAGTTGTTATATGCACCTTGTCAATATATAACAAAAAAAAAGGGGCAGACTAAACATAAAGTAAATGAGTTACAATGCCAAAGGCTTAGTATTAAACATTAACAGTTCTCCAAGTGGTAGGAATTTATTTGTCACCACACAGCCACTCAACTTGCACCACAGCTACATCCCTGGATGGCACAAACAAAGCTAACACACATAACCACGGCAATCAGTGTGTGTAGTGGTCATTACAGGAGCCCTGTTGGTGAAAGCAGTGTGTGGAGTGTTTTGTCTGAACCAGGCTAGGAAGTGGACATGTTACCTGGAGCGGGTGGTGCACTTAGATTCTACAGCGATTTGTTGCGGCGGTGGGGCTGGAAGTCGGGATGACGCATGTGCTTGGTGTACAGTTCTTGGCCACAAGGTGGGTGGTGCCCCCTTGAAAATGTATGTGGGCTATGTGGGCTTTACTTTGCTAAGATACACAGTGGCCTGTTTTCCATTTACTCTGATGACCACCGTGTGTGTGTCTCCCTGCAGGATGCGGTGGGGTCCAGTGTAGGGTGGTTGTAGTGGTGGCTTGATGCAGTCTGTATGTAATATGACATGTGAACAGCCATTGAGCTCATTGTGCACAGAAGTTACTGGACAACTATGCATGGAGGTCTTTCTAGGTCTGATGTGGTTACATGTTCCCATAACTTGCAAGGGAACTCTGGTTGATCATCCATTTCTGACAGTATGCTGGCATCAAATTACTTCTCTGGCAGGTGCAAAGTCTTGGAATAAACAAATTCTGCTGCTGAGGACTCTATATCTGGTCTGTATGTGGTTCATAGGCCCAGCACGACTATGGGCAGTGAAGATGCCTAAGACATCTCATGACACATTAGTACAACCTTCAATGTCTGATGCCAACATTCACCATTCCATTGCTGGTCAGGTGGTAACTGGTTATCTCATGATGGACATAGCCACAGAACTTCACCAACTGCGTGAACAAGTCTGACTCAAACTGTCGGCCTCTGTTAGTAGTGATAAGGAATGGACAGCCGAACCTCACCAGCCAGGTCGATGTGAAAGTGGTGTGTGATGAAGCAAGCTGGGATATTTTTTACTTCCCCTCTTGTTTTGCCTTATGCCCTCTTAAAATTCATTTTTTCACTTTTAACTAATTACCACTAACATATGTGGGTATAATCTGCATTTTTATAAAAGAGAAAGGTTGGCCTTCATTTTTAAAGAATATACCACCAGATCTAATTTTGTGCTTAGTTTTATGCACGTAATTGATTTTATAATTTATTTCAACTATTCATAGTTAGTATCTTTTGCTATAGGGTGAATGTTTCATAACTTAAATTCTCTTGTTGACTTATAAACAAATATAAATTCTGTACTAATTGTAACATTTGGAGGAACAGCTAATAGTATTTTTAAAGGATATATTTGGCTCTATTCAAAAACATGTTAGCAAAGCCAGCCCTTAATTAATTCCAAAGTAATAACACTTTTGTCAAAAGCCTTGTTTGTGTAACGATATTTGTTAATTTCATGATTTAAACAAATAATTTGGCCTAATCTTGTAGTAAAAGAAACTGTTAAAAAGAACCAAATTTTTAATGTATTCTGTTAATTTAATGAGTTAAGTTTCAATGTTAATTTCTGTAAAATAAATTTCGAACAATGTGTAGTTTCGCTACCTGTTATTGCGAGGATATACAAGGGCCCGATTTTTGGGCCTGGGACAGTCAGTCAGTCCATGGCCAAGTTTCAGACAAGGACTTGTATTGGTTAGATCAACAACAATGCATCCATGAAATAAGTGTAACACAATTAGGCCATGTGTTAAGACAATGGCAGTGTCTTTTCAATACATATCTCAATTTATTTGAAAGGCTGTGCATAGTGTGGTTAGGTTTTTACTGCTTGTAGATGTTCAACAGTAAACTATTGTAGCAGTATGTAGATGTTTGCCTGCAATCTATTAATGAGGCTTATCGAAAGTTAAACAATAGTGCACTGGCCATACAACTGTGTAATATTGGTGGCCAGGGGGGTTGTGAATAGAGAAAGTAAAGGCCTGTGAAATGCAACAGTGCATCTGTTGGCTACATCATTTACGGTAGACAGTACAGCACTTCCACCCCCTATTTTTTCAGCCAGTACGTTGACACTAAGGACAATCAATGAAGAAATAAAGAGGGCAAACGTCACAGGTGGCTAGTGTTTCTGCGGAGCTGTTGTCTGTCAGTACTGCCTCAGGCCATCATGTACATCTATTAATCATTGTGCATATATGACAATGACTGTCTGACAGAGGAAGTGGTCCCACTACATCAAGATCAAAATTGGCAAAGCGTGAAGAAGCATCCGGGAACTCTCTGATTGGGGAATGAACGTGGTGGGTGATTTTGCAAAGTTGGCAATGCTGGCAAGTTCTTGTCCATTCGTGGCAGTCTCTTCTTGTCCTTGGTCACATCAAGCGCTGAGATACTAGCTTGAATGTTGACCAGAATCCAGGATGACAAAGATTATGTAAGATCTTGAACACTGTCCTACAAAATGCAATGGCATGATCTGCCATGTGACACCTCACAATACAATTTCATGCCTTCACTGGGCATGTCAACTAGCTAATGAATTCCAATTGGCTGTACTGCCACAGGTAGCAGATCTTGCTGTCTTTCTTGAAAATGTATATTAAGGTCTTGTAGTTGGTGTATATCATAAATTCTCTTGCCTCGAACTGCAATCAGAAGTATTTGATTACTCGATATATGGCTAAAAGTTCCCAATCAAATGTGGTTCTATTTCCTAGGAAGGTGATAGCTTGCACAAAAAATAAGCCAACAGCTGCCACATGTTGTTCACCCATTGTTGGAGGGCTGCACCAATGGCTAATTGAGTGTCATCCACCACTAATACCAATGGAGCTTCAAGCTTGGGGTGCACCAGCAGTGCTGCTTGCACTAGGCCCTTATTGATTGCTTCAGAATGCACTTTCATCTCCTCAGTCCACTGCACATGAGAACAGTTCTTAACCTTGAGACCAGCCAGTACTGCAGTCAGTGGCAGCAGTAAAAACTGAGCATTCCTAAGTATTAACATATTTCTTGTATTGTAGGCAGCTTAGGTAGCTGCAATATGGCTTCAACCTTCTCAGTGAGTGGTAATGAGCCTGCTGAAGACATTTGATGACCTAGTAATTCAACTTAAGGTTACCCAAATACATATTTTGTCATGTTTTACACCATGCCATACTTTTCAAAATGCTTAAAAACTTCTCTTAGGTGCCAGTTATGTTGATCCCTGGATGATGAATACACTAACATGTCATTCAAATAGTAAAAACAAAAGGTCAGCCTATGCAAGACAGAGTCAATGAATTGCTGCCAAGTTTGTCCAGCATTACTTAGGCTGAAGGTCATAAACTTGCTCTCATACAACCCAAATGGCATAATAACCACAATCATCAGAATGCCCTCTTTTATCACAGGAGACTGGGTATACACCTTTCCACAGTCTATAACACTGAATATAGTGCCTCTGTGTAGCGTATGGTTATATTCTCTTAATAGTGGCACCAGGTAGCGATCAGATAGAGTTCATGAATTGAGCATTCTTTAATCACCACACAGAGTCCAAGCTCCTCACCTGGGCTGCTGGAAGGTTAAGTGATACCTTCTCACAACATCGCATCAATTTCCACTTTAGCAATGATGAGGCATCCTAGAGCCAATCTTCTCAGCCCTTAAGACACAAGTGGCCCATATGTGGTTTTTATATGGTGGAATGTATCATGCAAAACTTGCTGTGGCATGTCTGGAGGTTGAGAACTCATGCAGCAATGTGTGGTACTCCTTGTCCAAAGCCTGTGTGACACTGATGCCATACGTTCTGGCATCACGATGGTACCCAGTGGACATGAGCATGGTAACATTGTCCACTAGGTGAGCATTTGCTATGTCCAGCACTAGCCGATAGTGAGCTAGGAAATCAACACCCACGACTGCTTCAGCCACATTGGCTGCAGTGAACTCTATGTGAATTGACAGCAGAATCCCACATTCAACTCTTCACGCTGCATGCCATATGTCACAATTGCTGAATTATTTGTGGTGGGCAAGCTAAATGCAGTGGATGGTTTGTAACAGTGCAGTTACACTCTGGGCTGGATAGTAAAGTCAGACTCTGTGTCTATTTTGGTGTGATACTATGTTGGTAATAAAAACTTAACAGCAAGTAGTTGGTCAGTCGGTGGTGCCTGTGACCAACTATCATTTGCATTTGGGCAGGTGCAGGGGCTAGTGTGCTTCTTAGCCTGCTCTCCAAATCTTCTGTGGTACCAGAAAGTTGATGGACCAGTGTCTGATATGGACTGAGTCGAGGAACGGCTCCTAAATCGCTTGTGGCTACATCCTCTGTAGTGACTAGGAACCCCTTGCAACATTGGTGTGCCAGTCTGTGCGCTCAGTGCATCAACTTTGGAGGACAGAGCATCATAATTTGTATATGAGATGGGAAAGTTCATGGCCACACCACTACCAGACATTGTCAGACACTAATCTGTGTGTTGTTTCAGAGTAATGGCTTCTTGGATGCATAGACACCTGTGACATGATGACTGCCTTTACCTGTGGTGGCAGATGGCTGCTCCATAGAGTGCAGAGGTGACTGTCAGGCAATGTTCTGATGCCCAACTTGCTGTGGAGATGACGCAGGTACTGGGCAGGTTTTCTGTTACCTATGTGTTCCTGAGTCAGTGCTTGTCTGATACTGTTTTCCTGTGACACTGCAACTGTGTGAAAAAGCTTAGTCTTTAATCTTTTGTGGGTGTTCTTTGCTGGTGGAGCCATGATTACATCCTGAACTTCAGAAGTGTAGCATTAATTGAGCTGACTCATTATCAATGCAAATTTAGTCGCTTCCACTGTAATTCCTGCATAGCGAAAGCTGGCCTCAACCTGGGCAAACCAGAGAACTGGGTAATGCAGCAAAAACAGTGAGAGGTGAATGGCCAGTCATGATATTGCAGGCAGTTCCATTCTGTAGTCAATATTATTGTGGGACCAGTCTTCTAAGAACTGATCATGTCAAGGTCACAGCTGATGATAATATTAGATCATGTAGTGCTACCCACACTTAAGTGCTCAATCATACACTGAGAACAGGATTGAGCATTTTTATTAATGTTAAATTACAGAAGGGAATGAATCAATTGTTATAGGTGACTTGTCAATAAATAGCAAGAAAAAAGAACAGAATAAACATAAAGTAAAAGAGTTACAACTTCAAGGAGTAAGTATTAAATGTAAACACAGTGCTCCAAGTGATGGATACAAACTTAGCAGTTGACACTATTTATTTGTCACTGCACAGTCACTCAACTCATGCCATAACTGTATCTCTGGTATAGTGAGGACAGAGCTAACACATGCAACCACGGCAGTTGATGTGTGTAATGGTGACTACATATGCAAAGGTCACACGTGCAACCACAGCAGTTGACGTGTGAAATGGTGACTACATATGCAAAGGTCATGAAGACACGGATACTTCACATGTTACAGGCATCTCCAGCTGATATAATTCTGCCACTAATGTCATGTCTCAAATTGATATATTTGTCTGGAAACGTTTTTCCCGAGAACTGACCAACAAATAACCCAGTGTGGTGGTGCACCATCTTGTTGAAACAGTACCTGTCATTGAAATTCCTGTAACTGAGCTGTGACAAAAAGTATAGGCATATTTTCAGAAGTGATTTTAAATTAAAATTATGGTGCCAAGGTTATATGCATGTACATATTGTGACAAACTTTTTATGTGTATTGTTAGTGTAGATTCCGTCAAAGGAATTAAAAAAACACAAACAGAAAGCCCAATGGGTTGCCAAGAACAATGGATTCCTTATCTGCTAGATGGAACTAGAGGATTTCAGGGATCTTTGCACACTAAACCAAGATTTGCATTGAGGATCATTCAAAATAACAACATATGTCTTTCTACAAATTTCAGCACTATGTTTATACATTGATGTAACATTTCCTGACACTTGAGCATAACAAGCCATATTAAAATGTCACGTTTTTGAGAGATGTATGATCAGTACTCAAATTTCATCTGATGACTCTATGTCACTAAGGGGAAAAGAAGAAAATGTGCAACCGACAGTTTGTTAAAACTGCCAAGACATACTGGGAAAATCGATCAGCCACCAGCCAAAATTTCAATTTTCTCTATTTGTATGATAAATTTTGCCAACCAAAGGTGTCAAGAAAGTAAAACCTATCTGACATGTGCCAGTAGATCCCAACTGAAAAACAGAATTTGTATCAGCAACTACCAAGTGAACACCATTAGTAGATTTGCTGCGATATGCAAATGATTAGCTTTTCAGAGCATTCACACAAGGTTGGCACCGGTGGTAACACCTATAACATGCTGACATGAGGAAAGTTTCCAACCGATTTCTCATACACAAACAGCAGTTGACCGGCGTTGCCTGGTGAAACGTTGTTGTGATGCCTCGTGTAAGGAGGAGAAACGCATACCATCATGTTTCCAACTTTGATAAAGGTTGGATTGTAGCCTATTGCGATTGTGGTTTATCGTATCGCGACATTGCTGCTCATGTTGGTCAAGATCCAATAACTATTAGCAAAATATGGAATCGGTGGGTTCAGGAGGGTAATATGGAATGCTGTACTGGATCCCAACGGCCTCATATCACTAGCAGTTGAGATGACAGGCATCTTATCCGCATGGCTGTAATGGATCATGCAGCCACATCTCGATCCCTGAGTCAACAGATGGGGCATTTGCAAGACAACAACCATCTGCACGAACAGTTCGACGACGTTTGCAGCAGCATGGACTATCAGCTCGGAGACCATGGCTGCAGTTACCCTTGACGCTGCATCACAAACAGGAGTGCCTGCGATGGTGTACTCAATGACGAACCTGAGTGCACGAATGGCAAAACGTCATTTTTTTCAGATGAATCCAGGTTCTGTTTACAGCATCATGATGGTCGCATCTGTGTTTGGTGACATTGCAGTGAACGCACATTGGAAGCGTGTATTCATCATCGCCATACTGGCGTATCACCCAGCGTGATGGTATGGGGTGCCATTGGTTACACGTCTTGGTCACCTCTTGTTCACATTGACGACACTTTGAACAGTGGACAATACATTTCAGATGTGTTACGACCCGTGGCTCTATCCTTCATTCAATCCCTGCGAAACCCTACATTTCAGCAGGATCATGCACGACCGCATGTTACAGGTCCTGTACGGACCTTTCTGGATACAGAAAATGTTCAACTGCTGCCCTGACCAGCACATTCTCCAGATCTCTGACCAATTGAAAACATCTGGTCAATGGTGGCCGAGCAACTGGCTCGTCACAATACGCCAGTCACTACTCTTGATGAACTATGGTATCGTGTTGAAGCTGGATGGGCAGCTGTACCTGTACACATCATCCAAGCTCTGTTTTATTCAATGCTCAGGTGTATTGAGGCCGTTAGTACGATGAGAGGTGGTTGTTCTGGGTACTGATTTCTCAGGATCTATGCACCCAAATTGCGTGAAAATGTAATCACATGTCAGTTCTAGTATAATATATTTGTCCAACAATGAATATCTGTTTATCATCTGCATTTCTTCTTGGTGTAGCAATTTTAATGGCCAGTAGTGTAGAAAGATGTATCCTGGCTGAGAAACTCTTGCCATTTCAGTTAATATCACATGTATCAAAAATGTATTGTTCTGTCACATAATTTAAGACACATATGTAGTGCTGCTGTGTTACACTGTCCTTTAACAATTCAGATTGTATGTTTGATATGAACATTATTACAGTAAGGGATATGATACATAATGGTCTAGAAAAGTTTAAAATGTTTGTTATGAATGAAGAAGGCAGTTGCTTAAACTTGATTGCGTAGGAAATGTTTGATCATGTACTATTGTAATACACGGCTGGTTTTTGCCGGTGTACTCTCATGAAGTGGCATTTGGCTTCTCCGCTTTACTTAGTTGCTTTCATGAAGATTCTCTGTCAAAATTATGTGCATTTCTTGATATGCACCCTTTCCTATGGAACACTAAACTCAGATGGCATATCTTGTTATTTGTGCTCTCATTGTGAGATGTGAATTAGTGTCCTGAACATGCTGTCACATTGTGATCAGTAACAGCATCTGTAGGTATGCATTGGTTGATGTGGACACCATGTCTGGGCGATACTGTTCTTGTTTGGAGATATACATCTAGGGAAGAGAGACAACCTTTCTCAGTATACAGGTAAGATTAGTACTGGGTTAAAGAGAACTAAGCTGATTAAAGATTAAAAATGACTTTTAACCTATTCCAAAATAAATTGCTTCATTACTTTCTAATATATATTCATTTATCAGCCCCCTCTCCCTCTGCCTTCATAAAGCCACACAGCTTGGCAGTTATCAAGGTGATGTCATAATAAAAATGACAAAAAACACAAAATGTGCAAGAAACATATTGTATTGTTGTGTAAGGGAAGTTCACTAAGTTATTACTTGTTGAAGTGCTTTGTACTTGATTCTCTCCAGGTACACAAATAATCCCAGTCTCTGAAGCAATGAGAAGTGAATTTTGACTCAGTAAACTCACAATAAACTAATAATAGACAGAAATGCCCTTTTTGATAGAGTGAATCCTATAGATAAATGGCAGTTACACAGAATTGAAAGAAGCAGACAGCAGATTAGCACTGTTTGGAAGTAGCCTGGAATGGATTCTGCAAAAGAAAGTAACTGCTGTACTATAACTAAAGACAGCCAGTTCATGTCTCAGAAGTATCTTGTTGAATAGTATATACCTCTATACAAATATTCAGTGGTGTGCACAAGTGACTGTCAAAAACTGGTAAAAATCTCCAATCTGTTAATTTTAACAGTAAGCAGTAGTGACAATCTAATTACTGTAGTCATCAGACCAATTATCAAGTGCCTAATGCTTAAAAGAATAGTTTATCAAGAACTGGATAGATACGTATGTGGTAGAACAGTTCATGATGAAAGGAACCTTCCCTGGTATGGCAGTGAAACATCTAAAGGAATCATGTGTACTGCATAATAGTTGGAAAATAATGGATTGGGCTACATGTAGAGAGATGCCAAATGAAATGTTGGTTGTCAAAAGGGTAATGTGTGAAGCCTTCAATGGCTTAATGAAAAATCTCTCACAAAATCCAAAGAAATTGTGGTCATGTGTAAAAGACATCATGGGCACCAAAGTTAAATGTTTAGTTCAATGTATGTACGGAATGGAAGTTCATTTAATCAGACATTGACCTCTTCATTTTATGTTGCAGTACAGCCTTGACAAGTTCAGTTTATCATTTTTTTAATGTAAAATCCAGACAAGCCACAATCAATTAATTGTTGAAGCAGAGTGTGTATACAAGACAACTGTGTGTGTGATCCTAAGACCAGCTATTATAAGGGGTAGTCAAATGTAAATGAAACATATGGATGAAAGTAAGTAGACTGTTTATTATTTCAAAAGTAATTCTGTAACCATTAATACATTTATCCCACAGTGAGACAAAGCAGTCAATGTCGTCATGGAAAAATGTTTGCGGATGCCTACGGAGCCATGATTGTACCCCGACAAGCACCTCTTCATCCGAAGAAAATCAACAACCACTAATGTCTTTCCTCAGGGCTGCAAAAATATGGAAATAACTTAGGAAGAGAATGGCATTGTATGGAGGCTTCCCATCTAAACTACTGCAGTGTAGTGAAACCAGTCACCCACCCTTACACATCCTTCATATTGTCCTGATGTCTTCCCCTGTTATTTCCATATTTCTTCTGCCCTGAAGAAAGACATCCATGGCTGTTGACTTGCTTTGGATGAAGAAGAGCATGTCTGGGTACACTCATGGTTCCACAGACTACCACAAACATTTTTCCATGAAGGCACTGACCATCTAATCTCTTAGTGGTGTCAATGTATCAGCAGTTATGATGATTACTTTTGAAATATTAAAAAGTTTACTTACTTTTTTTCACCTGTCAAATTTTCATTTGATTGCTCCTTTTAGGAAGGTTTATCAATTTTCCTAATTACAATAAAAACTAAAATGTTTTTGAGCAATTAAATAATTCTATAAAGTCAGTTTATATTAATTCAAATTATTATGAAAATCTTTCTGACGGTCTTTGTATGTAAGTTAAACAATGGATAGTCCAGGAAAGAATAACGACAATATTATGGATAGGACAGATTGGTACTCAACATATAGTGGAGCTGCTGAGTCACATACAGACACAACAAAAAGTCTGCTAAGCAAGTAAGCTTTCAGCTGAAAGGACTTCTTCTTAATCAGACGACACACACACTCTCTCTCTCTCTCTCTCTCTCTCTCTCTCTCTCTCACACACACACACACACACACACACACACACACACACACACACCACACACACACGTCACACACATATGACCACTATATCTGGCTGCTGTGACCAACCAGAGACTGTGGTATGAGGGTGTTTGAGTTGTGTTTGTGTGAATGTATGTGTGTCTGTTGTCTGATTCAGAACTACTTTTGACCAAAAGCTTACTTGTTTAGCAGTCTTTTTGTTGTGCCTGTTTGCAACTCAAAATCTCCATTACTTGGTTTGTATGTAAGTTATATATCTTTGAATTAATTATGTCAACAGTTATGATGAGAGTTTTAAGAAAAAATTATGTTTCCCTTCCTGCTCTTGAAAAATGTTAAAAAATCCAAAAAACTTAATGTTTCAGAGTAAATAGCAATTACAGCTCAAATCCTTGTCAATTCACTAGTTGAAAACAGTGAGAGTAGGAGTGTTAGAAATGGTGAAGTTCAGCTGGGATTGTATACACTTTTTGCATATTAATGTCCTATTTTTATGAAAAGGGTAGATTTCTACTCACCACATAGAGGAGGCACTGAGTGACAGATGGGCACAATTAAAAAAAAAAGCTAAACATTTAAGTTTTCAGACAAAAAAGCACTTTTTCTAAATCAACCCCCCCCCCCCCCCCTCACACACACACACACACACACACTATTTTCCACCCTGGGATTTCCATACAGAATTTTTTTAATGGTTTTCAGATAAATTAATACATTATCTTGCCACAAAGGTGTTTTGGAGTGCAAAATACTGAAAATAACAGCATACAATATGGATGTCACATTGTTTTGACTAAGTGTTGTGTGTTTGGGCCTCTAATGTTTGTATCAGAAAGAACTGAGTTTGCCGATATATAGACAGTTAATAGTGGTTTGTGTAAAAAGAAAATGCTTTGTTTGAATGTTGGGTAACAACAGCTAAGTAGTATAGAAAGATGATCAATGCTTGTTTTCAAAGCAGTTGTTTTTTTGCGTACATTCATGTGTGAAGTACACTAGCAGCAATTGCCTTGATTATCAGTTTGAGTAGTATATTATACAACAACAGGGGTAACTTCTGCCTGCTCTAATGTATAACTTGTCTTGTTCCATATCTCTGAAGGATCTCTTTCTAAATGGTATTGCTGGAACATCATGAGCAATGACTGGAGTGTTTAACGGCTCATGAGAAATCAGAAAAATAAGTGCTGGAACTTTATTCTATGTCTCACACTGCGTCATGTGAAAATGAAGGCAAGTTGCATTTTTTAAATTTCTGTCTGTTAATGTATTCACATATTATAAAAACAAATTCTGAACTAGGATAAAAAATAATGGGGAGGGATAATTTTGGATTGAATTGAAAGGGAATGGAATATTTGCTGAGGGACATACAGTAATTAATTGTGTTAAGAGAAAATAATAACAAAATTGGTAAGTTACAAGACAGGCTGAAAAATGTATGGATTAGTCAAGTATTGGAAATAAAATATGAATTGTGTAGTCAGTTATAAGACGTGAATAATAACATATGAAAAGTTTGTGACATTTATAATGAAAAATGGGAATAATTTCCTTTAACAAATTTTTCTAGTCTTTTAGTCTTAGCACTACTGAACATCCAAATATTTCATGCTATGAGGAATCCTACCTCAGTGAGACAAGAGGTAAAGCTTTAATTAATTCCCATGTAAGTCCAATTACTTTCACATAGAATTCCCCCCACCCCTCACAGCAACAAGGTTCATGGGATCGCTCTCCTTCTCGAAGAAGAAACTATTAGTTCTGACATCTAGGCTGGTGTACTGATAATTGTATAGTTTTCTTATGAGAGAACATATTTAACATGTCAGTTACATTCTTTGGCATATAAGAACACAATTTACAGGTTATTTGCTTGGTAGCATTCTACCGTGTAATGAGACATTAGAAAGTGGCACTGGAACAAGAATCCTAAGTCATATAAAATGAACATTCACTAAAGAAATGCACAAGTACATTTTTGTATAACAGTTACAATGTTTTACCTAGAATACAAAATCAGATAAACGAAAAGGTACATGTAGTACTAAAAATAAGTTAAATGGAGGATAACAGACAACAACCCACCTGTGAGACAAACTACAAGTAAACAACATTACATGACAAAGAAACCAAAACATGATGAGCTTTTGAAATAATGCTTTTTTTGTGCTTACCTGCATGAATGCTCCATGACCTTGTGCTTTAAGTCTGAGGTTGCATAACATTCCAATTAAGCATTTACAGAAATAAAAGTCACTGCAAAAGTGATAACATTTATTACTTTCATTTCAGAAATTCATCATAAACAAATAATGTAAAATATAAAATCAGGAACTACAGTCTTGATTTCATCAGTCTTTGTCATCTTCCTTTACAGTCTTTGTGGAAATTTATGTCAGAAAATTCATCAATGGAAAATCCAGGATGGAACGTAACAATATTATGAAAAGGAAAGTTGCTATTCACCAAATAGCAGAGATGCTGAGTTGCAGATAGGCACAACAAAAAGACTGTCACAAATAAGCTTTTGGCCAGCAAGGCTTTCATCAAAAATACATGAGTGTGTGTGTGTGTGTGTGTGTGTGTGTGTGTGTGTGTGTGAGAGAGAGAGAGAGAGAGAGAGAGAGAGAGAGAGAGAGATCTATTTTTGATCAAGGCCTTGAAGGCTTTGCTGGTCAAAAGCTTATTTGTGACAGTCTTTTTGTTGTGCCCATCTGCAACTCAGCATCTCCGCTATATGGTGAGTAGCAACTTTCCTTTTCATAATATTGTTATAAGCCTTATTAATGTAGTAAATGGCATACTTTTGTCTAGGCAAACCAAGGAAATAAAGTATAAATGTCCTCTTTCTTTAAATTGGAGTGAGTCAGCCGAAAAATCTGGACATGTAGAGTAGAAGCTGTGACAGTGTGTCATAGCATTGCCAAGAAGTATAAAAAGTTGCATGTTTTTGTTTCTCAATAAAGACAATGTGTACACTTTTGTTTGCAGATTTCTTATGAGTAGGTACTATTATAGTTCAGCGATGACAAACACTACATGAAAAACTGTGACCGTCTTTGGATTACACTTGGAAGACAGCTCTATTCATTTCTTCATATCTATAGTTATCACAGCTGCAGTACACCTTTCATAAATTAATAATTACTGAAGATCACCTTCTTGGTGACACAGATTTCTCTCTCTTTTCTTTATTTTGTTTTTGGTCAGATAAACTGCTGCAAGTGAGCAGAGTCACAGAAAGTAACACAGATGTGATTGATAGGATAATGCCTGGTCCAGCCATTCTCTGGCACTGAGAATTACTCGGCTATGCAAAAATTGTACAGCCAGATCAGTATGCAATTTGCTAGATATGCAGCTGACATTTGCATCACACATTATGTGACTGGTTAGCTGCTGATGTGGTATCTCATATTGTTAAAACTTGTTATTAATGAGCTAATTTTATGTCTCTTTTGCTGAGCAATATATGTCTGCACATGAAATAGGAATTTTATTTTAATCAGTACCACATAGCATCACTATCTGTTTGTTACAACTTGGAAGAAACAGACAAATGTTTAAATGTGTAGCCATCAGAAGATATCTGAAGCCTCAGCACTGTTCATTCTTTACAAGGTATGAAAGAAGGTATGCTGATATGGATCATTAATTGATCATCCTCTTTGTATTTAGAGGCACTGATTTCACATACAATGGCTTTACAATGAGGTTCAGTCAGTGGAACAGAAATTTTGACACAGGTGCTTCTGGCACACACACACACACATGCAAAACACTTTTGGAGATGCACCATTGTGACAGATGATTACTCGCAGAAGTAGTAGGTGCGGCTGTGGCGGCACCAGTCGCACAACAGCCGCTCATGCAGCCAATGGCATCGACACTTGTGTGCTAGGGGCCTGCGTACGGTGTGGAAGCCATGGCCACAGCACAGCATGGCACAGTTGTCGGCATCCGAGCAGCGGCGCCCACGCGTCCAGCTGCACAATGGCGGTGTCTCATCCAGGTACAACAGCTGCAGCTGCCTGCCAGACCAGCCTGTCAGCACAGTTTGTAACACACTAACATTGTTGTATACTACAGGAGAATATGACATACACAAATAATATAGAACATGATACATTGGTGTGTTTTTTATTCATAATTTATTTTTTAATTCCTACATGCCTTTTAGTTTTGCATTGATACTTTTCAATTTTTGATTACTTCTGTGTAAATATTCTTTCATTTATACTCATTATTCAGTAAGTGGAGAAGTAAATAAAGATGATCAATAGTAAGCATACAAAAATAAGTGTATTTTTAACATCACTTAATAATTTTTAACATCATTTAATTATTTTCTTAAAAGGACATTGTTGAGAATATTTATTACCACCAATATAAATACAATGTACTTATATCTTTACTCTGTTAACACATTTATGGCATAGAACTGGCTGACTGCAGTATGCACATGTATACTCATTGTTGAGAAACTTCTGCACATTGCTGACATGTATAAATATACTACATTCCAACAGACCTACCTCCATACATTTTTATTGCAATAAAATTACATTTGACAAGTCTCGAAGATTTACAGACTTAACCTTGCTCCAAGATTTGGTAAAAGTATCTGCTACAATGTTTTCTGGATCTATTTTAGATATGGGTATAACTCCGCTCATATAACAGTCATTTACAAAATGGTTGTGTACCTTAATATACTTTGAATTTTTAGTAAAGTTACCATATCTGGCAATACTAACTTCATGTACTGCCTTCATATACTTCTAACAGGTTCATCACACTTTGCATCAAAAAGATTCAAAATATCCAGAATTAACCTAATCTCAGTGACAGCTTCTGACAATGCTACATACTCAGTAAAACGTAACAGTTTCTTAGATTTGCAAAATATTACATTTCTAAATGATCTAGTTACATAAGCTGATCTAGATTTACAATCTACTCAATCACCTGCCTAATCCACGTCTACAAAACAATTTAAGAGATCACTATTTTCTGTCTTTCTATATTTTAACTTCAAACTTTTGTTTGATATAAATATTTCAGTACTTACAAAGCAAACTTAAAGTGAGTATCATTGTAACAATTAATACTTAAATCTATATTCAGTGTTAACAAACTTTTCTTCAGAAATGTGTTTTTTGCCATCCTCTCTTCTTTGACCA
The DNA here is from genome assembly GCF_023864345.2 of Schistocerca serialis cubense. Classification (NCBI taxonomy): domain Eukaryota; kingdom Metazoa; phylum Arthropoda; class Insecta; order Orthoptera; family Acrididae; genus Schistocerca; species Schistocerca serialis. The sequence goes on along the minus strand of NC_064639.1, from coordinate 245,239,786 downwards.
CCATAAATTATTTTACTGCCCAAATAGCAAAACTCATCTACTACTTTAAGTGTCTTATTTCCTTATCTAATTCCCTAAATGTCACATCATATAATTCAACTACATCCCATTATCCTTGTTTTGCTTTTGTTGACTTTCATCTCATGTCCATCTTTCAAGCACTGTCCATTACGTTCAACTGCTCTTCCAAGTCCTTTGCTGTCTCTTGACAGAATTGCAATGTCATTGGCAAACCCCAACATTTTTATTTCTTCTCCCTAAACTTCAATTCCTACTCCAAATATTTCTTTGTTTTCCTTTACTGGTTGCTCAGTGTACAGATTGAATAAAATCGGGGACAGACTATAACCCTGTCTCATTCCCATCTCAATCATTGCTTCCTCTTTATGTCTCTTGATTCTTATAACTGCAATCTGGTTTCTACAAGTCCATGCAGCCTCGCACATTTGCTACTTTTTTTGCATTCATGCTTCAGAAGCCTAGTCCGAAAGCTGATGCCTTTACGCAAATGGAGGTGGCAAATGTTGGCGCTGACGTCTGCACATGTCAGTGCACTTGCAAGGCAGCAAGTGTTCCAACACCTGTAGCTGTCCCCCCCCCCCCCCCCCCCCCCCCCCCCCCACAACAGCAGACGTAGGTACAGAGACCAACTTGGGGGAGCCCCAGGCACCTCCAACATCTGAGGCTGTTCAAAAGCCCAGCACGGCCATTACCACTCCTACTCCAGCCCCAGAAAAGACCGCAAAAAGCTACGGTAAAGCAACAAGAGCAGGTAAAATCAAGTGGTAAACAATCTGAACATGTCAATGTGACTTTACATGATGTTTCATCTGACTCTTCCTCAGAGCTGATGGAACACCCCACGACAGAAACTCCACCCACTGCATTTTCCCTGCCCCAGCGGAGAGACAGGATGAAGGTGCTATGCCAGTGATAGATGAATCCCATGTTGTTGTTGCGGTCTTCAGTCCAGAGACTGGTTTGATGCAGCTCTCCATGCTACTCTATCCTGTGCAAGCTTCTTCATCTCCCAGTACCTACTGCAACCTACATCCTTCTGAATCTATTTAGTGTATTCATCTTTTGGTCTCCCTCTGCAATTTTTACCCTCCACACTGCCCTCCAATACTAAATTGGTGATTCCTTGATGCCTCAGAATATGCCCTACCAACTGATCCCTTCTTCTAGTCAAGTTGTGCCACAAATTTCTCGTCTCTCCAATTCTATTCGATAGCTCCTCATTAGTTATGTGATCTACCCATCTAATCTTCAGCATTCTTCTGTAGCACCACATTTTGAAAGCTTTTATTCTCTTCTTGTCTAAACTATTTATCGTCCATGTTTCACTTCCATACATGGCAGCTACACTCCATACAAATACTTTCAGAAACGACTTCCTGACACTTAAATCTATACTCGATGTTAACAAATTTCTCTTCTTCAGAAACGCTTTCCTTGCCATTGCCAGTCTACATTTTATATCCTCCCTACTTTGACCATCGTCAATTATTTTGCTCCCCAAATATCAAAACTCATTTACTACTTTAAGCATCTCATTTCCTAATCTAATTCCCTCAGCATCACCTGATTTAATCCGACTATATTCCATTATTCTCGTTTTGCTTTTGTTGATGTTCATCTTATATCCTCCTTTCAACACCATGTCCATTCCGTTCAGCTGCTCTTCCAGGTCCTTTGCTGTCTCTGACAGAATTACAATGTCATCGGCGAACCTCAAAGTTTTTGTTTCTTCTCCATGGATTTTAATTCCTACTCCAAATTTTTCTTTTGTTTCCTTTACTGTTTGCTCAATATACAGACTGAATAACATCGGGGAGAGGCTACAACCCTGTCTCACTCCCTTCCCAACTACTGCTTCCCTTTCATGTCCCTCGACCCTTATAACTGCCATCTGGTTTCTGTACAAATTGTAAATAGCCTTTCATGCCCTTTATTTTACCCCTGCCACCTTCAGAATTTGAAAGAGAGTATTCCAGTCAACATTGTCAAAAGCTTTCTCTAAGTCTACAAATGCTAGAAACGTAGGTTTGCCTTTCCTTAATCTTTCTTCTAAGCTAAGTCATAGGGTCAGTATTGCCTCACGTGTTCCAACATTTCTACGGAATCCAAACTGATCCTCCCCGAGGTCGGCTTCTACCAGTTTTTCCATTCGTCTGTAAAGAATTCGTGTTAGTATTTTGCAGCAGTGGCTTATTAAACTGATAGTTTGGTAATTTTCACATCTGTCAACACCTGCTTTCTTTGGGATTGGAATTATTATATTCTTCTTGAAGTCTGAGGATATTTCGCCTGTCTCGTACATCTTGCTCACCAGATGGTAGAGTTTTGTCAGGACTGGCTCTCCCAAGGCCATCAGCAGTTCTAATGGAATGTTGGCTACTCCCGGGGCCTTGTTTCAACTCAGGTCTTTCAGTGCTCTGTCAAACTCTTCACGCAGTATCATATCTCCCATTTCATCTTTATCTACATTCTCTACCATTTCTATAATATTGTCCTCAAGAACATCGCCCTTGTATAGACCCTCTATATACTTCTTCCACCTTTCTGCTTTCCCTTCTTTGCTTAGAACAGTGAATCCCATACTTCAGTGAAATTTGCAGGGGTTCAGGATGCATGTGGAGGAACTTTGTCTACTATCTCAGGGTAGACCACTGTGTCTGTGTCTCCAGGAGAGTAATTTCCATATGTCATATACCATTGAGCTTTGGGGCTATGTACTCCACAAAAAGGAAGACCTGAGAGGGAAGAGAGCTAGAGGAGGAGTAGGTATTTTCATCAGTACCGACTACCGCTCCTCACCTCTCTCCCTTACAATGACTTTACAAGCAGTTGCCATATCAGTGCCATTGTGTCATCCATTGACAATATGTTGCCTTTACCTTATGCCATATGATGTGCTTGATGAAGAGGCTCTAAATGATCTTCTTACATACCTCCCCCACCCCTTGATCCACTGTGGTGATTTTAATGCACACTATGTGCTTTGGGGGTCTGCAACTACCTGTCCAGGGGATAGGGCAGTTGAGAGGCTTCTCACATCGTCATGTGCATATCTGCTAAATATGGGACAGAGCAGGCACTTCTGCACTGTAACTGGGTCATTCTCTCCCATTCATCTCTTGCTTTTCTCTTCAGCCCTTGCTCACATGGCTCAACGGGAAGTTGTTGCTGACTTGCATGGCAGTGATCACTTACCAGTCTAGATCCACTTGCCAGATAGGGTGGAACCCAAAAGGAAACTGCCACGAAGGGTGCTCCGTAGGGCAGGTTGGATGCTAGCCCAGTTTGAACATTGTGCTAATGTTGAGATATGGGTGGATCATATTACCAATATCCTTGCATTTTGTTGTTTTCCTAACATAAGCTGGAATTACAAATTAAATATGCCTTCGTTTAGTAGTAGCCACATAGTTCAAAATAATTTCTAGGGCTACGAATCTGTTTATGTTTACATTTATAACAAAGGACTGCATAATTTCTCTTTAACTACAAACAATGTTGCAAGTATTTTCATTGCTGATCTATTTTACAGTAAACTTTGATGAAATAGTGCATACAACATGAACAGAATATGAGGCAAATATAAATTCTAGTGAACATTGATAGTCATTAAAGAATTTAGCTAATTACTGGCTTCAGTGTTAACAAAAAATATTCCTGCCAATTACAGAGTCTGGATTTTGAGTATACTTGAATCTCATGCAGTTATGAGCTTTCTATTTGGCTTCTAACCAGAACTTCCTTATTAACTGCTGTGTAATTCACATAGTAATTAGTATCAAACTGCAATATTTGAAAGTTTGACGATAGTTTATATGTGTATCTGAGGCTCAAATTACAGTTTTGAGGATGTTCTGTAACAAGGGCTGGTCAATATTTCTTCCTCCAGCAGCTTCAGTACAGCCATCTAAACTATAACAGTTTGTTGTACAATCTTCGTCATTTTTAAAAAAATATTTTATCTGTGTTGGTTGGAAAGTAATGGATCACCTACCTTGCCCATATTAACAGTTGTAGCAGTAACAACACCATTCAGTGACATGTGGCCTCCCTTCTGCCAGCTCCCATCAAAAGCTATGGACAAGTACCTGTCATTACTTTCAACAACAGGTTCCTTAACAGTGCCTTTCATATGTTCTTGTGCTAAATCTTTAGCAGAAGGCCCTATCTTTAGCAGAAGAGCCTATTTCAAGGGCATATTTATCAAATTTTGAGCATGGACTTAGGGGGCTCATCACGGCACACAACTTTACTCCTGTGCCCTGCCCTTACATATGCACCATAACCCATAAATCAATGTAATATTTACACAATAATTATGTCATATAGTTTACCTGTACCTGCAGTACCATCCAGCTGTGAGGAATTGGGGGAAAACTAACCTCCATTTACAATATTTATGTATCAACTCTAACTCACAAGCAAGTCCTACATATTTGTTTGTTTCCAATGAAACACTGTGTTTACCATACTGTTTGCAGCATACATAGTTCTCCAAACTATCTGATAACAGAAATACATTAATGATCTCATATTTTTTAGTACCAATGCTCAGTTTTTTGTATTGTTCTTCAGATGCTCAAGTCACCTTTCTGGAGCACTTTCAGGTGTAGCAATAGTGTCATAACTCAACACTTCACTCTGTAGAGGTTATATATTACTATGACATCAAATGATGGAGCAGATAATGAGTTAGAACAATTCTGAGTACCCTTTAGCTACTTGCACCACTCTTTTGAAATCCCTTGAAACTAGGTCCTGGCATGCTGAAGGGATAAAATAATGCAGACTCCATAATCAAACTTTATGAGAGACTGTCCAGATTCTAGCCTTGAAGTTTATATTGGGAACGCCTGTCACAATGGTCATGGGAAGTTAAGAAGACAGAACAGGTGATATGTATAATGAATGACATTATGATGTTTTCATTTTAATCACAGGAGATAGATTAAGTATTTAATGTAATGCTGACCTAAACTTACTAGATGCTAGAGTGCAATCAAACTGAATTTTTAGAGAACAAAATTTTGCAGGGGTAAGTACACACAAACACATAATAAGTAATTTAACACTTGGGCTACACTACAGGCCAGTCTGTCACCATAACTTATATTTAATTCTCTCATATGTTGGCTTCACCAACTCACAACCAGATTGATATCTTCTATCCTATGTTAGGCTTTGGACTACACTATATATCGATCTGTCACCACAACTTAGATTTAATATTTGCATTCGTTGGCTTTGCCTAACATAACCAAATTGTCACCTTCCAATCAACCTAGACTTTGTGGTACACTGCAGATCATTCTGTCACAACAACTTAAATTTTTAAATTCATATTGATATTTAAGTAGAGAATTATGGAGAACTAAAATAGCAAAACAATGATGCCTTTCATTTGCACATAACATTATTAATTTTTGAGTTATGAGTGTTTTTTTCTCCGTTACGTGTGAGATGAAAGCTGATACCATTAACACAAGCCAAATGCTTTGATAGTGTTAACATAAGTTGAATGTATTCAGATCATCATGATATCAGGGGAGAGAATTTCAACTAACACCACCCAGACATACCACCCACTATGCCCAGTATGTTAGTGAAACTTCTCACAAAATTATAAGAAACTGAAACTGGCTCTGTCACAGACGAAACCAAAAGCTGGCTGATTGAAAATGGCTATAGATGAAGCAACATTGGTCACTTTTCTGGCATCATTCAATATGATTGCAGAGAGCAGTACTGAATGCATAAAATTGGGTCAACTGTATATCAATAATGACAGTTTTTCCACACACAAATGGCATACTTACAAAAACCAAATGTCACGACATCCCACTGATGACAATTCAGTTTGCAGAATGGGTTACACAGACACTGGATGAAAATGATTGTTTCTCCTGTGACCTACTCTTTTTGGATGAAACTAATTTCTGTATGAAGGGGTGGGGTAAATAAACAGAATCACAGACACTCTTCACATGTCAATCTTCAGTGGATGGATACATCAAAGATAGTTGGCACAATGACCTGAAATATGGAGTTCTTATATTAGTGGACCGTTCTTCATTCAGGGTACACTAACAGCAGACCATTATCTATAGCTGCTAGATGAAGATGGGCTGCGAACTTTTTTTCAGCACAATGGGGCCCAACATGATAATGAGCCAGCTGTCTGGATAATCTAAATATCTTGTTTCTCTGAAGATAGCTAGGTCATAGTGGTCTGGTGGAGTTGTCACCACATTCCTTCAGTTTAAGACCACTAGATTTCTGTCTGTGGAGCTTGTCAAGGAAATTATTTGTGCAGTGAAGATCAGAGTCCTGGCACATTCCAGGGAGTGGATTGTTGATGCTTGTGTCTGCATCCCGGTAAATAAGTTGGTTAAAGGCCATGAGGACTGGATGAAGCAAATAAAAATAACCTTACAATAAATGATTAATGGAAAATCTCATATAAAGATGTGAAACAAATATTAACAAAGAGATAGAGGGGCTGGCCAGTACTTACCTCAGCTCAGTACAGCCGATAGATACACAAAAAAAAAAAAAAAAAAAAAAAAAAAAAAAAAAAAAAAAAAAAAAAAAAAAAATAGAACCAAAAATTTTACTTTCCTAGCTTTCGGAACAAATGTTCCTTCATCAGGGAGGAGGGAGGGGAAAGAAAGGGAAGAAGGGAAAGTAGATTCAGTTACTCACAACCCAGGTTATGAAGCAACAGTGAAAGGAAAACAAGGAGGGTAGCAAGGATGGAGGCATGGTTGTCAGAGGGAAGCCAAAGATATTCTACTGTAAGTACTGTGCCAGCTTCAAACCAAAGAGGATGCATACAGAAGTAAAGAGGTATATAGAATAAAGATAAACACAACTATGTAGGATGAAAAGATGCATGAATGGCTAAAGAGGAAAGGGAAAGAGGAGAAGACTGAAGATTAAATGGGAGTGAGGTGGTTTAACGTAGGTTCAGTCCAGGGGGATGGCGGGATGAAAGGATGTGTTGGAGTGCAAGTTCCCATCTCCGCAGTTCAGAGGGACTGGTGTTGGGTGGAAGAAGCCAAATGGCACATACAGTGTAGCAGGTTCCTAGGTCCCTAGAATTATGCTGGAGGGCATGCTCCGCTACTGGGTATTGGACATCTCCTAGGCGGACAGTTCGTCTGTGACCGTTCATGCGCTCAGCCAGTTTAGTTGTTGTCATACCGATGTAAAAGGCTGTGCAGTGCAGGCATGTCAGTTGATAAATGACATGTGTAGTTTCACATGTGGCCCTGCCTTGAATTGTGTATGTTTTACCAGTAGCGGGGCTGGAGTAGGTGGTTGTGGGGGGATGCATGGGGCAGGTTTTGCAGCGGGGTCGGTTACAGGGGTAGGAACCGCTGGGTAGAGAAGGTAGTCTGGGAATATTGTAGGGTTTAACTAGGATGTTACGGAGGTTAGGGGGGCAACGAAAGGCAACTCTGCGTGGTGTGGGGAGAATTTTGTCAAGGGATGATCTCATTTCAGGGGTTGACTTGAGAAAGTCATATCCCTGGCGGAGTAATTTGTTGATGTTTTCGAGGCCAGGATAATATTGGGTGACAAGGGGGATGCTTCTGTGTGGTCTGGGGATAGGAACATTGTTGTTGGATGGGGAGGAATGTATTGCTCGGGAGATCTGTTTGTGGACGAGGTCTGCAGGATAGTTGCGGGAGAGGAAAGCACTGGTTAGGTTATTGGTGTAATTGTTGAGGGATTTGTCACCGGAGCAGATACATTTGCCACGAAGGTATTCGTGGCAAACGTATCTGCTCTGGTGACAAATCCCTCAACAATTACACCAATAACCTAACCAGTGCGGTTCCTACCCCTGTAACTGACCCCGCTGCAAAACCTGCCCCATGCATCCCCCCACAACCACATACTCCAGCCCCGCTACTGGTAAAACATATACAATTCAAGGCAGGGCCACATGTGAAACTACACATGTCATTTATCAACTGACATGCCTGCACTGCACAGCCTTTTACATCGGTATGACAACAACTAAACTGGCTGAGCGCATGAACGGACACAGACGAACTGTCCGCCTAGGAGATGTCCAATACCCAGTAGTGGAGCATGCCCTCCAGCATAATTCTAGGGACCTAGGAACCTGCTACACTGTATGTGCCATTTGGCTTCTTCCACCCAACACCAGTCCCTCTGAATCGCGGAGATGGGAACTTGCACTCCAACACATCCTTTCATCCCGCCATCCCCCTGGACTGAACCTACGTTAAACCACCTCACTCCCATTTAATCTTCAGTCTTCTCCTCTTTCCCTTTCCTCTTTAGCCATTCATGCATCTTTTCATCCTACATAGTTGTGTTTATCTTTATTCTATATACCTCTTTACTTCTGTATGCATCCTCTTTGGTTTGAAGCTGGGACAGTACTTATAGTAGAATATCTTTGGCTTCCCTCTGACAACCATGCCTCCATCCTTGCTACCCTCCTTGTTTTCCTTTCCCTGTTGCTTCATAACCTGGGTTGTGAGTAACTGAATCTACTTTCCCTTCTTCCCTTTCTTTCCCCTCCCTCCTCCCTGATGAAGGAACATTTGTTCCGAAAGCTAGGAACGTAAATTTTTGGTTCTGTTTTTTGTGTATCTATCGGCTGTACTGAGCTGAGGTAAGTACTGGCCAGCCCCTCTATCTCTCTGTTACTAACCTTACAATAAATTGGACAACTTGATAAGCACATCCTGTTTGTCCATTGGGACAACTTGTAGCCCTTTTTTCCATATTTTTGAAAATACTCGTCACACAATATACTACACATCATAACAGGTATCATAAAAATTTTAAGTTATTGTTTCTGAGTGGTTGGGAAAGTAAAAATGTGTATTAGTTTCAGTTCTAATACTTGTCCAAAGTTATGCTATCATTCAGATTAACTATAGAGCAGTCTTAAAAGCATGTTATTTTCTCTATATTAAACAAATTGGGTACCTACCAAAAACAAATCCAATGTTAATAAGAAGTCAAAACAAACAGAGTTAGTTCAGTATTGCAGATTTACTTCAAAGTATCAAGATATTTGTATCAACCTGGCATTGAAAGCTATCATATTAATGGAGTATAAATACAGAAAAAACACATTTATTACTGTTAATTCTTAATGATATATATTACAAATAAAAATGTGCAAATTTTCCCATAAACATAACAACACATTTTCTCTAATACTGTAGAGGACAGAGATTCCTTTAAAATCTTCATTGACGTGCACAGGAGTTCATCACTAATATGAAGAGTGCACCTTTTTATTTACAATATCCTCGCAGTAATAAATTTCAGCCTCCATTTCTGGCCACACCCAATGTTTTTCTTTCTTAATCATGCAAGTTATTCAGAATATTACTGAGCTGCCTTGTACCTATACTGCACTGACTTTTCCAGAACAACATTTACCCTCATATTCCAAAATGACATTCATTTACATGAAAGTGCTCTTCAAATATAAATAGTTTACTGAACATATTAGTTAATAATAACTCTTTTAGAACCTTGTCCTCTCCCAATGACAGGTTTACAAGTTTCATTTGAACATGCATATTGCTGTTTACATCTAATTCAGCTACATCACTGAAACTTGCTGGAACATCTGTAGGCACAATAAATTTAAACAAAGTTCTAAGCATTGCAGCATGAGTCCTTACACCTCCTTTCATTTTCAGTCCTGATTGTGGTTGTGTTATACCGAGTTCAATGAACCATCAGTTCATTCTCTTCTTTCACCTTTTGTGTTTGTCTCCATTTTTGGATGTCACTATTAGTTCCTCATTCTCATAAAATTCTCTACCATCTTCTGCAGATAAACTCGTATGTGATTCACTCTCTTCTCCTCTCACTTTTATGTTTGTCTCCATTTTTGAGTATTACTACTTAGTTCCCTGTTCTCATAAAATTCTCTGACATCTTCTTCAGATACACTCATACTTGGTTCTATAAGCAACTTACACTGGTTGGCAACCTTCGTATTCAGAGCTGACTGTCGTACTGTCTTAGAATATTTCTAGGATTCAGTTTCAACACTCCTCATCACAGAAGACTCATTTCTAGCATAATCAGGGAGTCATTGTAACACTATCACAGTTCACAAGATATAGTCAACATTTCTCAAACAGAATGAAATTTTCACTCTGCAGTGGAGTGTGCACTGATATGAAACTTCCTGGTAGATTTAAACTGTGTGCTGAACTGAGGCTTGAACACAAGACCTTTGCCTTTCACAGACAATTGCTCTACCAAGTGAGCTACCCAAGCATGACTCATGACGTGTCCTCACAGATTTACTTCCACCAGTACCTCATTTCCTACCTTCCAAACTTCATGGAAGCTCTCCTGAGAACCTTGTAAGACTATCACTCCTGGAAGAAAGGATATTATTGAGACATGGCTTAACCACAGCCTGAGGAATGTTTTCAGGATGAAATTTTCCATCTGCATTCTGGAAACATCCACCAGCATGTGGCTAAGGCATGTCTCCACAATATCCTTTCTTCTAGGAGTGTTAGTCTTGCAAGGTTCACAGAAGAGCTTCTGTGGGGTACGGAAGGTAGGAGATGAGGTGCTGGTGGAGTTAAGCTGTGAGAATGGGTCATGAGTCATGGTTGGGTAGCTCAGTTAGTGGAGCATTTGCCCATGAAAGGCAAAGGTCCCAAATTTGAGTCTCAGTCTGGCACACAGTTTTAATCTGTCAGGAAGTTTCATTTCTCGAACATTTTTACTAGATTTGTAGGAGCTATTTGTTCACTTAACTAGAGGGCCTTTGCCAGTAGGCCACTAAATATACCCTTTGGAAGAAACTGTTTCTTCTTTACATCTGGAGTCTTCCTCCAATGAGAAAGAATATCTCTCCATTAGAGAAGAAAATGTGCCACATCTAGAGGCTGCAGAAGATGATTAGCATTCGATGGCAGGCAAATGAACTTAGTACTATTTTGCTCAACCAGAGCCAAATTTTTCATTGAGATATAAGATTATCACCAATAATTACTCTCCATCCATCATTCTTTAAGATGAAGGGGAGGAAGGGAGCTTGAAACCAATCATTGAATACACACTGTTCCATCTATCCACTGCCAGATGAAATCATTCATGTTCCAGAAGGTGAAATATAAATCCAGTCAGCCTGTTTCTGCTTGTATTTGAAACTAAGACATGGAGGAAGGAATTCTCCTGCTTCATTGCCACAGAACATGACAGTAAACTGTGATTTGTAGGTGTTTTCAATTATCTTAGCATGTTGAAATATGTTACTGTTATGTCATGAAACCCACTTTTTTTAAAAAAACTGAAAACATTTTCAGCAGTTACACCTCCAACTTCATCATTGTATTTTTCAACAAAAGTGTTCATTAAATCATCACTTACAGCAGCAAGTTCCTAGAAATACTAGAGAGACACAGTTCTGCCCTGTATCTCTCTAAAACTACTTTTCTCCCATTTTATGCAGGCATTTTATCTGCAAAGCTATCTACTTGCCTTTTACTGAAGTCAAGATACAGTTGATTTTGGAAGACCCAAGTCAATGATAGTAATACAGTGTTCTATTTGGTAACTGCAGTGGGCCTCCCAACTTTACAGCTGTGCTTGTTTTTCAATTTGTTGGTAATGGTTTGTCTTTCAATGTAGTATTTTTTTGCAGCTTCACTCTGAGCAATTTGTCCAGCATTAATTTCATATAATGTTTTTCACAGGGTTTTGTTCCAATAATGGGGCTTTGCACTGTATTTCTGAGAACCTGGTTTGGAAGTTTTCTTCCGTAGAAGAAAAACATAGTAAGCTTACTGTACTATTTCACTTCATGGACAAATGGAGGCTTCAAGTGAACACTGAAGATTATATATTACTGATGTACAGTAATGTTTGAATAACTTAGAACTGAATGACATAAGAAGTTACGTAACTGTCTGCAGCAAGTTTCTTTAATAACTGGAATATGAATTTCTGAATCTGTATTCAAATAAGTGCCCATACTGGCAGGCTCAACCATAAAAAACAGGTGATTCATGCTATACTAAGATATTTTCTCAATATCAGTGTTAAAGTTTGTTAATTTATTATTGTAGTTTCAATTTCAGATAATGGAGAGACTGAAAGAATGAATGATGTGATGAAGGAAATTATTCAGATAGTTAAAGGAAGAAAAGGAAAAATAGTAGGAGAACATGGATGGGGGGAGAGGAGAGGAGGGAGATTAGGGGAGAGGGTAGTAAAATAAGAGAAAGCTGCCTGGTAGAATTTTGATGGTAGAAGAAAATATGAAAATTCTGAAAATGAAGAGAGAAAAGGGAATATAGATATCTGAAAAACGACTTGGCAAGAAGAACAAATTGGCTAAGCAGGATTGACTGGAGGACTAGTGCAAGGCTATAAAAGCATATGCAGCTAGGGGATATACATAGAGAATCTATATATGGGAAGCAAACTTGAGGATGATATTGTAGAAAGCAGCTGAATAAAGATGGAAAAAAGCAGAGTAGACTGAAAAGTGTAAGAAGAAAGAAAGATAATGGTTATGTTGAAGTATATTTCTGTTCATTTCAATGTACATGTGGGTGTTTCAGTACTATGCCATAGTTGTAAACACTAGAAACACACTACTGAATGGTAAACGCTTTATTAGTGCCCATGTTTATACAAAGATCATGGTGGATAACAACAACAACAACACAAAAACATGGCAGACAAGGGCACTCACTGCAAAATAATCAAAGGAGTTAGCCCTTACAGAGGTGGTAGTTGAATGCCACTGTAGAGTCCCTCCTGGTAGTACGGAGCCCAGCAGAGATTGTGGACAAGCTCCCAATGTGATAAGAGCTGGTGTGACCAGCTGTGGTGTAGCTGTCATGGGAGGGAAGGTGAGGCCGGACTGCTTCTCTGTGAGAAAGAAGGAGGTGAAGAAAGCAAGTAATTTTGGTGCCAAAAAGAGAGGCAGAGGGGACTAACAGCATGGGATGAAGGATGTGAGGGGAGGGGGAGAGGGTTGAGGATGTGGAGAGAAGATGGATGGCAATGGTAAGCTTCATGGAGGAGTCTATGAGGCAGTAATGTTGGCCTCATCTGTGGGAGGAGGTAGTGTTTGAGAAGGGTAATGTGGGTAGTGTTGGGGTCATCAAAGGAGTGGGGAGGAGTATAGAGAATGAAGAGGACATCATTGTGGATCTGGATCAAAAGATATTTGGGAGTGAATGGTGAGACATCAATGGAGATCATTGTGACACTCAGTGGCGCTGGTGAAAGATGAGTCGTCAGAATGAGCACACAAGAACCATTTGTTCCAAACACAACACTAAGGGAATCACTGTAGCACTGAAAGGGAGGGGGGGGGGGGGGAGGTCAGAAGAAGATGCAAGAATCAGTGCACTTTGATCTAACAATGGGTTGTAACACTCAAATGGAGTAGGTTCATTGGATGACGGGTTATGCATGGCGGTGTCTTCAATTGCCTATGATTGTTTTAACCTGTGCATGAATACAATTTATGACTTACCATTGAGGAGGGTAACAAAGGTATTTGTTAGAGCATGATAGTATCTCATGAGGGCCCAAATAAGAGAGCTGCAAAGCCGAGTGAACAGAGTCATCACAGAGCATGACTTACCTGCAAATGGTGAGGTCACTGTGAAATAAGGTATGCGGTGCTGTGTGGGTATGGGGCACACAAATGAGTGAGATATGTGAGTGGATGTGCTTGACTACTGCAGGTAGACCAGAGGGGAGAAGAAGATTGGAGTCCTCGGCATACTCTTTGAGAAGGATCAAAAGTTTGCCATACTGTATCTCAACTAAAGATGACTAAGGATCTTGTTTAAAGGTGGTACATATGCCCAAGAGGACCAATGGCAACACTTCCTACCAACCATTAGTGCGACACATAGACTAAAGAGCTTAGCAAAAAGGAGCAACTTGAATTGCCGATGCTGATCTGTGGTGATTGAAGATGGGCAGCCAAAATGAGCGAGCCAGGTGTGAACAAAGGCATGGGCTACTGAGTTGGCTGATATGTCAGCAAGGGGGATAGCCTTCACCCACCTTCTGGTCAATCATAGAAAGAATGTGTTTGAAAGCTTCTGAGGGAGGTTGGGGATCAATTATGTCGAGATGTACGCTGCAAAAACGTCCTTTTGGGATGTCAAAACATCGAAGAAGAGGTAGCGTATCTTGACTGACTTTGCTACTTTGGCAGCGAATGCACCCACGTGCCCAAGCGCGGCAGTCACGTTTGATGTTCGGCGAAACAAAAGCATTCAGTAAGCAGGCGTGTGGCGGCGTTAATGTTGGGTGGGCCAGGTCGTGAATGGTATTGAAGACTGCGTCATAGGGCAGAAGAAACTACAGGACCTAGTGTGCAGGTAGAAGTGTCAAACAACACTGGAGTAAGCTGATTCAGGCAGACATATACACTGATCATCCAAAACATTATGACCACTGCCATCCCGACATTGGATGCCACCCGGTGGTGTTGGGAGCACGTGACGTGGTAACAAAAGTATGAAAGCAGAGCAGTCATGGATGGGGGACCATTCTAGTGAAATATGGGCTGTAGATCGGGAAATCCATTGAGATAAGAGATTTTGACAAAGGACAGGTTATTATTACGCAGAGCCTTTGAACGAGTATCTCGAAAACGGCGAAGCTGGTCGAATGTTCAACATGCTGCTGTCGCGAGCATGTATGGAAAGAGGTAGAAGAACACTGAAACGACCACTAGGCACTAAATTGTTGGTTGTCGACGACTCTTCACAGAGACTGGGGTTCGGAAGCTTGTCTGTTCTGTAAAGTAGGATAGACGGTGATTTGCGGCATCTCTGCCAAAAGAGCACAATGCTGGTGAATGCACAAGTATTTTGCAGCACACAGTTCATCATACACTGTTGAACACGGAGCTTCACAGCAGGCTAGCCCTACGTGTTCACATATTGACCCAACGACACTGTCAATTATGACTACATTGGGCATGGGACATCAGGATTCGACTGTCGACCAATGGAAACCTGTAGGCTCTTCGGCTGAATTACATTTTTGCTACACTAGATCTATGTTCGTCTCCACAAATGCTGTTATCAAGGTGAACGGCAGCTCGAAACGTGTAGAGTGCCACAGATGGAGTCTGTTGGGAGCAGTATTACACTATAGGAGACACTCTCTTGCGCTTGAATGGGACCTATGGCAGTAATCGAAGGAACGCTGACAGCTGCATCCCTTAATGCTTGATGTCTTCCCCGATGGTGATGTCATCTTCAGTAGTATAACTGTCCATGTCTTGAAGCCAGAACCGCACTACAATGGTCTGAGGGGCATTATACTTAACTCACGTTGATGTCTCGGCGACCAAATTCACCTGACGTAAATCCTATGGAAGCCATCTGGGTCGCTATCGGGCGCCATCACTGCACACGCAGATCAGAGGCCCATTATTTGTGCAAAGTACGTGACCTATTCATGGGTGTCTAATGCCACATACCTACACAAACCTACCAACAAACTGTCAGATCCCTGATACCCAGAATCATTGATGTATTTCGTTTCAAAGGCAGACAGACAAGTTATTAAACAGGTGGTCATAATGTTTTGGCTCAGTAGTGTAGACGAGTCATGTAACCAATTCCGTACATCAGGGTCTTTTTGCTGCAAGTGAGCCAGCGCAAACAGATGAAGGGGCCAAGTAACGAAGTGAATTCTCAACATGTAGTCCACGACGACATTTTCAGGACGTTTGACGTAACGGACATCTGTAGTGTACTGAGAAATGAAGTCCATATGTTGAAAACGACGAGGGAGAATGTCGGTAGCAGGGTTATTTAGTGCCTCCGCAAGGGGGCAGTGGTCCATAAAGATGGTAACCTCACGACCTTCAGTGTCTTCTCAGAAGCATTTCACTGCCTCGCAAATGGTGTATCACTCTCTGTCAAAAGCAGACCATTTGCTTTGGGAGGAAGACGCTTTCTTGGAGAAGAAGTGAAGAGGCTGTGAGATGTCATCTATATGTTCCTGAAGAATGGCGCCAATAGAGGAGTCACTAGCATCCATAGTAATAGAGATGCACACATCGGCATTGGAGTGCATGATTGTGATAGCATTGGAGAGTACGACCTTGAGATTTCCAAAAGTTTGTAACATTGCGTCAGAACAGTTCACTCTTCGTGATCTGGAAGTGTGCTTGCCTGCTAAAGCGTCCATGGGAGAGGCTTGAAGTGAGGCGGCCTGCAAAGATCACCTGTGAAGATCATATTAGGCCCCAGGTAGCAGCAGGTCAGAGGTGAAGGCGACACGATTGGAAGTCGGGTGAATGCCCTTGGTGGTAACTTCATGACCAAGGAAGGTGATGCTATGCAGAGAAGTTGAGTTTTATCATGATTAATTTCGCAAGGACTTGTAAAACATGCAGTAGGTGTTTCTCTTGTACATCATTGGAAGAGGAAAAGATAAGGATGTCGGGCCAGATAGGCATAGCAGAATAACAGTGGGAAAAGTATTGAATTAATAAAGCTCTGATAAGTTGGATGGCCTTTTTCAATCTGTAGGGTACGAAACAATATTTGGTTGGGCTGAATTATGTAATGACTGTCGTTTTCGGGATCTCATCAGCTTGCATAGGGATTTGATAGCCTTGTGGCAGAGTATGATGTTAAACACAAGTGCACTATGCAGCTGTTTTGCAAAGCCTTGGATGTGCGGGATGGTACTGGGCATGCCTTCAGTTTGCAGTAGTCTCTGCACAACCTGTAAGTACCATCTGTTTTAGGGACCAGGTGGATAGGTGAAGACAAATACTAGAAGAGAAGTGGACTATACCCATGTCTAACAGTTTACGCACAGCGGCCTTAACTTGGCACAGTTTGTTAGCTGTCAGTCACCTTGCTTTTGAACTGACAGGAGAGCCTTCAGTGGTCATTAACCTATGACAAGTACTGTTTGAAATCGCCCTGAGGTGTGAAGAGGGGATGAGGACATAACATGCAACACTGATACAATAAAAGTCACTGACCTGTCAAGTCTGCAGGATGGCAGCTTTTGTGTCATCGGACGAAGTTGCAGCAGGTGGTATCAGAATGTAAAGAGCACCAACCACATAAAGTGCACATGTCAGGTTGTCGGAAGCATCCATGATCAGCTGAAGAGCATGTTGTTGCCAGCATGAAGGACCTCAGTGTCACAATTTTGGAGTAAGACACGACGAGGGAGGTGGCGAGTTGAGGTGTCCGATGTATAGACTTGGACGATGGGTGGACAAGCATGTTGCAGTGAGACATGGGGAGCTAAGAAATCTGGTATGCTTGTGCCAGGAGTATGATGCAACAGTGCAACAGACTGGATGTCCTATGAGAAGCCAAATAGCTTAAATTAGGCACTTCTGAGGACAGGAGTCTTGAAGTCTGCCAAGTGTAGGGTCCATAGGAACTGCAGATTGGGGGTGAGCTGAAATTGTGGCACCCCTCCACAGTGGACTTTGATATCTGAATTATTAGGTGCACAGAATGCTTAGATGAAGGCAAGGATGGCCAATGGAGTGAGAGCTGTATTGGTTAAACTGTCGAGCACTTAGAGGCATTCAGATGCAAGGTGATCATTGTATGAAGACTGATTTTGAAGGCGGTGCCCTGGAGAAGAAGTGTGGGACGTGGCGCCTGCTGCACACGGAGGGTTGCAGTTATGAGCAGCATCCCTGAATTTCAAGTGCAACCAACACCGCGGGTAAGCAGAGCTGAGAGCAGGATGTAAAGTCCTGACATCTGCCACCACACTGCACTGGAAGCCATTGTGAGTAGAAGGTGAGGAGTAGGGGACAGGAAATGTGAGATGTGCGGCTGGTCTGCATGTAGGTAGCTGCATTGCCCCATAATGTGAAGTGCGAGATCCCACATGACCTACTCTGGGTGGGTGAGGAGGAGGGGTAGGCATTTCCAAAGCATGACTGCCAAACATAGGAAGTAGATTCCCTTCTTATAGTCATGACAAACTAGATGCACACTATCCACATGTCGAAGTGTATGTTTCAGGGGTTCTGCAGACAAAGGTAAGAACTACAGGTGGATGTCATATGGAATCCTGATGATCCAAATGGGCCACCAGACTGTGTCTGACAGGGTATTGGTTCAAATGGCTCTGAGCACTATGGAACTTAACTTCTGAGGTCATCAGTCCCCTAGAACTTAGAACTACTTGAACCTAACTAACCTAAGGACATCACACACATCCATGCCCGAGGCAAGATTCGAACCTGCGACCGTAGCGATTGCGCGGTTCCAGACCGTAGTGCTTAGAACCGCTCGGCCAACCCGGCCGGCTGACAGGGTATTAAGATTGACAATGGCACATAGATGATGCCAGAGTTGTGAGGGTGTCCTGTCACCAACTTGTTCCACATGAAGTATAGTAGTAGTAGTAGTAGTAGTAGTAGTAGTAGCTTTATTCATCTGTAGATCTCATTTTACAAGGATATAGGACATGTCAAAGTATTTACAAATTTAGATCAATTTAAAATAAGCTAATTCGTATACACATATATTTACAGACTTCTAGGCAGAGATTAGATTTACTCTTGGTATACAATAAATTTGTACAAATAACTTATTAAATAATGTAATGCCACATTATTCACTCCTATTTCACTATCAGTCACTGCACACACTATACACACATTGTTTCATAACACTTCACTCACTACACACACAAACACACACACACACACACACACACACAAAAACTGGTGATCTCTGGGCCATTTCCTGTACCACAACTTCCCATTTGCTATCCTAAAAAACTGAGTCAGCATCCCTCCATAATGCGTGAGATCTTGAGCTCAGAAGAGGAAGAGGTGTTAGTATTGTGCCATGCGTAGCTTGGGGGTAAGTATTTGTAGACAGGAAAAAAAAAATAAGTAAGAAAACATAAAGTGAAGGAGTTATATGGAATGTTGGATATTTTATAATCATTATTGTTATTATTATTTATTTGTATGACATTTTTTATCAAACCCCTACTCTGTTTTAGCTACGTAATCCTTCAATGTATAAAATGCATTGCATAACAGCTGCCTTTTTAAATAAGTGTATTTTTGCAATTTCTTTAATCTCTTTTGGTAATTTATTGTGCAGTTTTATACCTTGGTAGAAAATGCTGTTTTGTTTTATGTTTATTTTTTCTTGGTAAATGTAAGTTGAGCTATCTCTAGTTGCATGGTCATGGACAGAGCTGTTTGTGCAGTAATTACCAATTTTATTTTTGATGTGTACAACTGACTGGTAAATGTATTCACATGGAGCAGTTAAAACCTTGTGTTCTGAACAGATCTTTACAATGAGCTCGACTAGTATTTGTTCCCCAAAAAAGAATGCCATAACTAAGAATTGAGTGTACATATGAATAATATGTAACTAAAAGACACTGCATGTTGCATACTAATGGTAGGATTCTAAGGGCATAACATGCTGATGAAATTCTGTTTGCAAGTACCTTTGTGTGTTCACACCACTTCAACTGAGAATCAATATTCATTCCTAGAAATTTTGCATTTGTTACACAGGAAGTCATTTCTGAAAGATTTGTATGGAGTGTAGCCATGTATGGAAGTGAAACATGGACGATAAATAGTTTGGACAAGAAGAGAATAGAAGCTTTTGAAATGTGGTGCTACAGAAGAATGCTGAAGATTAGATGGGTAGATCACATAACTAATGAGGAAGTATTGAATAGGATTGGGGAGAAGAGAAGTTTGTGGCACAACTTGACCAGAAGAAGGGATTGGTTGGTAGGACATGTTCTGAGGCATCAAGGGATCACCAATTTAGTATTGGAGGGCAGCGTAGAGGGTAAAAATCGTAGAGGGAGACCAAGAGATGAATACACTAAGCAGATTCAGAAAGATGTAGGTTGCAGTAGGTACTGGGAGATGAAGAAGCTTGCACAGGATAGAGTAGCATGGAGAGCTGCATCAAACCAGTCTCAGGACTGAAGACCACAACAACAACACAGTCTATAGAGGTGCCATCTACATTTAATTTAACATTGTCATTTTTCCTCTTCAAACTGAAATTCATGGCATTAGTTTTCATTATGTTCAATGTCACTTTATTACTTACTGAGAAATCATAAACTTCCTTGAGAGTTTCATTTGCTTTCTCAGCAAGGAGTTCTCTTGTTTTCTCAGTGACTATAATATTGCTGTCATCAGCAAAGAGGATTTTTTCACTATGAGTAACACTACTGGGAAAGTCATTGATGTATATCAGGAACAGTATTGGTCTTAATATGCTACGTTGCGGAACATCTATATTAATGTATTTTGGTTCTGATAAGTATTTTACTAAATGTTTAGATCTATTTGAAGTATGTGTTATCTCTACTCTTTGTACCCTATCTGTTAGGTATGATCGAAACCAGTCATTAGCTACCCCTCTTATTCCTAATGCTTCTAATTTATTTAATAGAATCTTATGGTCAACTGTATCAAACACCTTAGAAAGATCCAAAAATATGCCTGTGACATACTCATCTTTATCAAGAGCATCAAGTACAACTTTTGTGAATTCTACTATGGTTGACTCCATATTTTTGCAAATTTGGAAATCAAACTGTGATTTGCTTAAAAGATTGTATTTATTCAGGTAATTCATTAATCTGTCTTTCATAATTGCTTCTATTATTTTTGAAAACAATGACAGCAGGGTAATGGGCCTGTAATTTTCTATGTCTTCTGCATTACCTTTCTTAAGCAAAGTTACAACTCTTGCCCGTTTTAACTGCTCTGGAAATGTCCCTGATGTGAAGGATTCATTTGTTATATTTGTTAAGGGGCCTTGTATAATCCCTATGCATTGTTTCAGTACACACAATGGTGCTTCATCTAAGCCTACTGACTTTTTATTTTTTAGTTTTTGAATTGTTTTACTGACTTCATTCTCTGTGGTTGGAAGTAACATCATTTTATTTACTGCAACATTATTTACAGGTGTCATATTTGTTTGGGAGAATTTTTGCTGTAACTTCTCTGCAATACTTGAAAAATGCTTGTTTACATAGTTTGCTAAGTGCTATGGATCATTTATTACTTTATCCCTCTCCCTTAGCAGTATGTTATTCTGCGTTTTGCCAGCCGGAGTGGCCATGCAGTTCTAGGTGCTACAGTCTGGAGCCGAGCGACCGCTACAGTCGCAGGTTTGAATCCTGCCTCGGGCATGGATGTGTGTGACGTCCTTAGGTTAGTTAGGTTCAATTAGTTCTAAGTTCTAGGTGACTGATGACCTCAGAAGTTAAGTCGCATAGTGCTCAGAGCCATTCTGCGTTTGTTTGCCTCTCCCCATTTCCTTTTCTATCGCATCCCAGACTGCTTTGTGTTTATTCTCTGGATTGTGTATTATTTTGTCATTAAATGACTTTTTTGTCATGAAGTGCTTCCTCCAGTGAATGAGAAAGATGCTCAAAAACAATCTGCCTCACACTGAGGTATCTGAGGGGAGGAGGTGGAGTCAGGATTGTATTGCTGATAAGTTAAAGGTCAGAGTGTAAGTGTCCAATGAGGCATACAAATTGTGAATTGTCATCACTGGTGATGCTGCTACTTTCAGAATAGAGTGCCCCAGGTTGAATCATATGAGGGGGCTATCCTTGTTGAGGGGAAGCAGCTTAGGAAAGTGGCCTGATCCAGCACTGGAACATAAAATTGTGTACTAGGTGAGGGCAGTATGCTCGAGTGAGCAAGGTCTGTGTGGGACAACAGTATAATGCCCAATGTTCGGCTGTAATGGGTGGGGGGATGAGGGGGAGGGGGCATTTTGGGCTGTCACACATCACAGCAGATGCAGCGACATGGGCACAAATGTGGATGCTGCAGAAGACAAGATTGGCACAGGAGGAATGGCTGTGATTGTTATATCTTGAAAGAGTCTGGAATGCTCAAACTGAGTGGATGGGACAGCACTGCCCGAGGGCTGAAAAAATGACACAGGTTTGGAGGGGTAGATCCTTGCATACTGATGCCGGGATCCTGTTCAATCACCACTTCGTCAGTCTGAGCATTCATTGCACTGTGACCTGAAGCGTCTGAAATAGTTGCTGTCAGTGGTGGAACCCAACCTGGGTATGTGAAGTTGGCGTGAGGGGCTGTGAGTGCATAATGGAAAGCAGTGTTCGACATAGTTGCAGCAACACTCTGTAATGCGCTCGAATATGGAGATTGGCACATGACATCTGATGCAATATACTTCGAGGAAGCACTGATTGTGGGAAACACTGTTCACAACAAACAATGATGATCACTGTAGAGTCAGCATAACACAGAAATGCACAATAACAGGTTCACCACTGTGGGTACCCCAATACTATGCCACAGTCAGAAGTACCAGAGACACAGGATTGAATGATAAGTACTTCATTAATAGTGTCTTTATGCAAAGATTGCCGCAAATAACAAGAATGACACAAAAATATTGCTGACAGAAGTGTACACTGCAAAACAAATGGAAGAAGTTAGTCCTCACGGAGGTGGTGGTTGAAATGTACTGAGTATGTGCAATTATAATAATCCTCAAACTTGTCATGTTAATGTATTTGTGTATTTATAATAATTTTGGGGGCTTATCCATGTTACTGGCTATGTTGGATGCAATTGTTTTGGAGATCAGTAAACTTCATTATATATATTAGACTTAAGTGAACATGTTGTGTGATAAATTTGTACAGCTGGTATTGGTATATTAGAAGCTTTGTTGGTACAATGTAATAAGTCAAAAGTGAGTCAAATGAACTGCTATGCATAATGGTATGTGCATATTGGGTACATCTGACGAAGTTGAGGCTGACTTGTCTCCATAAATATATGTGTAGAGGCATATAGGAAAGAATTAACTTGCTTGTTGTGAGGTGGTAACAAGATAACTGAGGGAAGGAACATTGATGGGTAAGTAGATGCATGTGAACATTTAATGATATTTATAGGTTTATTTGCCACTTATGATTGAATTAATTGTTCACGGAAATGGCAGAAAGGAGTAGGCTGTAAGATACTTCTGAGTATTAATTTTGTGTACAGAATGGTATACAAATCTTTAGGAATATTTGTGGTTTACTTTATGTACTTGAATAAATATAATTGTACGGATTCTTAAATATAGGAATCTACATCTGAGAATTAATTTTCTTGGCACAGGAGGTGGAAATATCTGTATGAGTTACTGATTTGGTAACATTATGGGAGGATTAGATGGGATGACATAGGATATGTTTAATCATGACATGTTTGCATTTGATATGTGTGTTTTTGTTTACTTGTATAAGCCACATTTGAGAACCGATAATAGTGGACACAGGGTGTTCCAGAGATGGTTTTGACAGCCTGACTACTGGGAGCCATAGGTCTGCATTTCCAGGAAATATTTTACTTATATTTGTTTGTATTTGATATATGGTTTGGCTGGTGATGAGTGTACATGTCTGCTGGTGTGCTGACAGACTTTGGTGACTCAGGAGTTTGATGACTGTATTTGATGGATGCCAAAGAGCACTGATGTTCTCATTATGTGTCACTGTCAAGTAACATAGCTTGTTGAAACTTGGACCATACATATGAGGGGCAATTAAAATGTTTCCGTTTGAGGAACCACTCTCTGTCGTCCAGGCATCCCTAAACCGGCACGGGAGGAGAGGGGAGGGGACAGGAAGTAGGAGCCGTTGTCAGTACCTGCATTCTGCTCTAACTCAAGTCTACTCTGGGTCTTAGGAGCCATCGGCGACAC
Organism: Schistocerca serialis cubense; assembly: GCF_023864345.2. Taxonomy (NCBI): domain Eukaryota; kingdom Metazoa; phylum Arthropoda; class Insecta; order Orthoptera; family Acrididae; genus Schistocerca; species Schistocerca serialis. The sequence continues at coordinate 245,216,000 of NC_064639.1, read as the reverse complement.
ATGCACATACACATACATACAGAAAACAGAGTAAACATACTGCAACTGTAGGATATGTGGTTGGAGGTGACTGGAAGCATTTGAATACAGTGCTATACTATACCATCCGACCGATAAAATGGTGCATTTGCGCTAAGTGTTGACAACTGTACTACGTTTACAAGCAATTTTAGAATTAGTGGCGAGAAGTAATGTTAAGATCGCATTAAAACGCATAAAATCGATAAAATTACGAAAGATGACGGAAGATACGTATAAATTGGTGGATACATACACCAAAATGCGGGAGAAATTGAGGAAGTACTTGTCTGTCTTCTGCTTGGCGCGGGAAAATTCTTGTACATGGAAACGAGTTCAAAAATGGTTCAAATGGCTCTAAACACTATGGGACTTAACATCTGAGGTCATCAGTCCCCTAACTAACCTAAGGACATCACACACATCCATGCCCGAGGCAGGATTCGAACCTGCGACCGTAGCGGTCGCGCGGTTCCAGACTGAAGCCCCTAGAACCGCTCGGTCACATTGGCTGGCTTGTAAACGAGTACGTAGCCATAAGAAGCATACGAGAAAAAGTTGACATGGAAGTACTGGCAACCAGGGAAGCAGTCATCTTACGTCGACAGAGATAAGACTGTTGGAATAGAATGTTTTAACGTGGATGATCGCCAAATTTAGAGTAATAAATTTATATATGTCGGATTATAAGCCCACGTGGAGCCTCAAGTTATCGGCACCCACCTTATAGATTTTTATAAAGTGTCCTTAGCGTTGTAATACCAGCTTGGAGTGCAATATACAACTACAGAATGGACCGCGTGTTTGACACTGTTTAGGTGTTTTAAAGCCTAAAAAACAGTATTTAAAACGTGCTTCACTGTATTCTCCACCAATCACAACCTTGCGGTGCCAGCTAACAAATACATCACAAACAGTTGCTGTACAGCCTTTTTAACAACAGTCTACTGTATGTCTACTGAAGTGATAGTGATATATGTAAGTTGACTGCTGTTTTTGATGCTTTCCTGGAAAAGACACTCTGAACTGAGTTGCATCTGAGTTAAAGGATGACAGAGAGTGGATGGAGTGATCGGTTGAGATGGGGTTGTAACGAGGTATGATTTAATGGTAGACTGATGATGCATTCAAGAGACATGGAGATGTCACTGTAGGCAATCTATCGCGCATTTAACAATTTTTTCCGTTGTTCTCTTGGGGCGTATCAGTTGAGTCGCATAACCTCCATTCGAATCATATACAATCGAGTCTTCTGTATTTAACTTGGAGCACTATCTACCTGAGATCGTTCAAAGCAAACCTCTCCATACCACAGTCATCAAAGGACTTCCAACTCATGTGTGATGAAGCAGGCCCATCTATGGAAACCTGTTTCAGTACCCTCCTCTAGACGAACGAAGATTTATTGAACATGCTCTATTCCCCTGCTGCATCTTGTGCATAAATCGAGTATTCAATTTCATATAGGTACAAAGCGACTGTTACTATACTTTTCATGTTCCTTCAATCCAAAATGCATGCATGTGGATCATCGGTGAGAGGCCAAGTCTGAGGACTTTTTAGTAGGCTGGTGTATAAGATGCTGAAATATTCTCGTAGAAAATCAAACAGCACATGGCTAAGTGAGCAATGTGACCGTATACATATGGAAAGGTGTGGAAAAATATAAAAATGTCGTAAAATCGGTCAAATTCGAGGAAAAATGAGTATAATCACGAAAAATTGATGTGTTATACGTAAAAATTGAAGGAAATGCGATGAAATATGTAAAATCGCGAAAACGTAGTAAAATTAAAGGAACTGACTGAGAATAAATAAAATTAGACAAAAGTACCATGAGATGATTACTGACTATAATTAACAAAATTGCGTGTTCTGGAGAGTGAGAGTAGACTGATGCTACATATACACACCTTAATAGTGGAAAGACGAGGCATTCTAGAGACGTGGCGTCAAGATGAACCGGAAATATTATCCTGCACATGAGCAATACAACCTAACATCGGACCATGGCTTCTGTGTGCAAGAGGAAGCTACCAACGGCGGTGATGTGGTGTGATAAGACTGTTATTTCTTCTGGCTACTGATTGTGGTTTTTATTTCCTCGCAAGATGTCACTGTTTCTTCGTATGCATTTTCGGCTGCCAACGATCATTTTACATGACTGTTGTGAGCGTATCATAATTTCCGTAATTGGGCTTGAACTTCGTAAACAGCAGGTGTCATAAACCTCTGGAACTCTATGTAGTGTTTGTGGTACAAAGAATCGATGTTTTCTTTGATGTGCAGAGTAGTTTGTCACCACAGTTTATCGTAGAGAAACTTACAGCGAGAATGTACGTCATGTGCTGGAAATATATTTCTCGCACTGGAATACTGACAGCGTTGGATGCCACACGACTAAAAGGTCGGAAACCACCTGGCTTTAACATTAAGCGTGCTTTAAGTGCAGAAACATGTAGCCTTAGAATGCATGTGTCTATGTTCCACAATCATTTCTCTCTTACCAATACATTCCTGGTACTGACCCCAGACACTAGAACAATACTTTAGAACTGATAACGCAGTTGATTTACGTAAAATGCTTCAACCTCCGTCCGTCTGGAGCTCCATCATGCATAAACCACACGTTTCCTCTTCATAAGCGTCTGTTATATCATCACAACACTCTCATATCTACTCTACACCGATAAGGGTAGCAAACCTCCTGGGCATGCGCGCATCTGGAGAGATCTTGTGCATTTGAATGGGCGCCATGAGTAAGGCTGGTGCAGAGAAGTCTTCGCTGAACATGAGTTATGAACTCGGCTCGCTCTATTCCTTCACGAGACGTCGAGTGTAGACTCCTACATCTGGTCAGCTGCAAGTTAAACTGGTGACAGTGTTGCAGGGAGATCTTTCAATCTCTAACTTTATCCTAAGAATGCCAAAATGATCTATGACTTCCATCTACACAGGGAAAGATGGGCAATCGTAATCGCTAATTACGCACTATTATCAAGGTGCTATAAATATGTGGATCGATGTAGGATGCTGTCTGGTATACTTTGTTCGATAATTAACCATGAATGGAGGTACGGCACAGTCAGGTTCAAATGGCTCTGAGCACTATGGGACTTAACATCTGAGGTCATCAGTCCCCTAGAACTTAAATCCAACTAACCTAAGGACATCACACACATTCATGCCCGAGGCAGGATTCAAACCTGCGACCGTAGCAGCGGCGCGGTTCCAGACTGAAGCGCCTAGAACCACTTGGCCTCACCGGCCGGCTGCACAGTCAACTATCGAAATTCTCAATCAACTATATGGCACTCGCAAATTAGTGGAGGGGTGGTTTAGCGGTGATACAAAAATTCGGAAGCATGCTGTCGTGTCACTGGTCGGTGTTGAAATTACGGAAAAATTGCTAAAACTGATCGCACTATCAGCTGAGGTGTTTATTGCAGTCCATTGTCCCATATCGACGGTGTTTGTTTTTGCTGCCCATCCATCCACTGGTACGTTATTGATTACCACATAATGATTTACTGATGATACTTGTTTGAGATGGAGAGAGAGTCTTTGTGGAAGCAGAACTTTCTGGGGATGGCCTGCGTGAAACAGTGATTACATACATGACTGCAATATGAGGAATCAATCGAAACAGAACTCTGTGACCTCTGCTACCACATCACTGTGAAATGTGAGTTTAAATGTAGGGGTCATCAATTATCAGGTAGCTGTTGGGAGATGCTTCACAATGCCACAAAATTATTCCAGTTTCCATATGTAGCGATGTCTTCCACTTTTGTGTCAATAAGAAACACAGCCCCTGTCTTTTGTTTCAATCAAACTGAGTGTTGTGAGAGCAGCAGCAGTCTAATTTACACTGTGTGAAGTCTAGCTTTTTGTGGAAGCTAATGGATCGAGACATGTTAATGACAGTTTGGCACGTGACACAGACTTCGAAGTCGTGGTGGAAAAACAAAATGTATGGCAGTGTACAAAGCTGCAGTCAAACACTGCTTGAATGTGTTACAGCAGAAAAAAACGATGTATCAAACAACAACACAGGGACCCCCTCTTGTGACTGATAGTCTGTGGGATATGATTCTCCTACAGTACGGGTGATGAAACTTTACATTGGTCTGTCAAAGCGACTTCGATCACTGGCCACTGCTCCAATGGACCAATACATGTGTATTTTATGGGATCGCCACATATGGTCAATGTCAACACGGAGATAGTATTTGTTTTCGATATACCAGAAGAGAGAGATATGATAAAACCTTATCGAGTCTCTAACGGGTGACATCAGTGGAGTTTTCATAATTTGTAGTTTTTCTTTGTTGGATGGTACACAATAACGAGGATAGAGAGAATGTTTGGGTGAAAAACATGAATGCACTCTGAGAAACATAGCTTTCCTTCGGATGGCAGTACCTGTACCTAGTTTGGAGATGCACCGCAATGCAGTAGCAAAACCCTTGTCCTTCTTCCAGTTTCCGTAATTGCTCATACTGTCTTTTCTGCTGCCTTGTGTGGCAGGAGAAAGCTTCGTTTGGCAATAGCCTTACACATTGTACACTGTTGGCAGAGCTACAACAAAATGTTCCCATTCCCACCGAGTTGTCAAAACATGGTCCTGTCGCATTAATTTAGCTCACCCTGTTTCTCCAAGGGATGCAGAAGGTCTTAGATGTAGCGCTCTATGATATCCCTTCAGTTCTGACTTAAATTGGAACGATCACATGGACAAAGCTGCAGGGAGCACAGGTGAGAGAATGAGGAACAATTACAAGATGCAGAGCGACTGTCTAAAAAGCCACGCTGCAGTTTTGCTGTGTGGAGTCCTTAGCAGATATGTTTGAAACTGGTGACTCGTTTTGACATATGAGAGTGACACGGATATGATTCTCCAGTGGCTGCAATCATTAAAATTCATCTACATAGGGTCTAACGCAAGTGTGTGGTTGAATGGATAGACTTGATTCCATATCACAGACAGCATTTCTCCCCTATAAGGATTCCCTTTTAAGGTATCCCGTGAGTGTACTCCGACTGGTGGAAAAAATTACTTGCTGTGCAAAATGACTCTCTAGATCAATTTAATTAGCATATCAATTTGACATCAATGACATGCTGCCTGGCGGGTGGAAGCAATGTTTAGGCTACTATAGATATGATTCAGGAGTGGGAGTGGTAATCAGGCAGTTTTTCGTTGCGGCGATATCTTTTAACGAAATTTCAATCTTCCATCTACACAGGGAGAGATGACCATCGTAATAAAATCAGACGTATTGCCGAATTTATAAAGTGATATGTAGTATAAACCTGATATTTACAGTTTATTTATGCTGTTACCTTAAGAGACTATGTATGTGTCGAAGCATTTGGTTACTTTAAGAGAGTTCTCAAGTGAGGACGCATCCTCTGACAGAGGCACTCTGTCATGAGCCAAAATGAATTAAATATTCTGGTCCTGTGATGCAGGACTTAACAGATGTTAAGCTGATTAGAACATCTGATGAGAGTATGCTTAGATGAAACATGGCCTTTGCCATACTGTTAGAGGAGTTTCACAACAAGTAACAATATCTTAGCGATGTGAAATGCGTGTATGCCCCAATTTCTTCTGTGTTCATCAATAACATGTATAAAAGGGAAAAATCTATATTTAATTTGGGAAATTCGAGATGTTTGGCCAACAGCATCACTGTCTCAGATAGGGTAAAGTGGATGTCTTAAACTGGGGGGGGGGGGGGGAAACTCTATGTCAGGGTGGAATTTGTTAGAACTACTGTATACATCCAGGCTGCAGCTGTTTGTTCTGCAGTGCACAGCGGCTGGCGGCGTTTATTTTACTGTGTGCCATGGCTATCAGCAGAAGTGGTAATGAGGCTTTGGCGACCAGAAGTTGTGGATTAGCTCAGCCTGCGACAGGCGGTTAGGTGTAAGGAATATGCCGACCTGTCTGATTTTGCCCATGGCAGTGAGGGCTGGTGAAATAGTGTGTTGGGTGATTGGTGACAGAAGCAGACGTGTGCGAGAAGATTCAATACGATGGGTGTTTCCGCTGGATGTATTGATAACATCCGAATTCCTACCAACCCAATCATCCCCGGATGCCCTCCACAGCTGAGGGTGGTGTACTCCGGCATACATGCGTGACCATGATTACGGTTGTGGCCATAAAGAGATTGACGCACTGCATGTGGATCTCAGGACATTAGCGTGTGGGACATACAAGGGTTTCAGCGATGTCCAACATCTAGGCACGACAACTACTGCTACAGACCGGATCGTGGTTTACATGTTTCATGTTTATTGCTTCTCAATATCACACAGTGCTATTTGTTGTTGTTGTTACCATCCTATCATACAGTAGGCCCTTCCTCCTTCCAAATGTAGCAGAGAGAACCAATTTGTGACATCAAATTTCCGATTGATGAATTTATTCTTTCCAATAGTTGTATTGTGAGCATGCACCTGTCCAGTTTCACCCACAAATTGTTTAAGGACATAGCAGCAACTGAGCCGAAATTTAAAATTTTCAGCTACCCCAACATAATGGACTTCCTACCAAATGACCTAACTGTGTCAGGATCCACTTATGGTGGGCAAGGGAAAACAAATCCTGTAGGGTTTGGAAACTGGGTTGCAGGATCGAATTCTGCCAAATATTCCAATCCTCTTATCCACCAATAAGAAGCAAGGAAAAACACACAAAAGGTACTGACTTAATTAATTAGTCAGCCAATCTATGTATTTTGACAGGAATGTCTCAGGTATCAATATCAAAGGGTTGCCGCCATCTGAGGCTTTTGTTTTGGGATTAGTGCAGTACTTCACGTAGATGTGGAGCAGCCGACAGCTGACAGCAGTGCAGCCAGCCTGCTAGTGTTTCTAAGTCTCTCCGGCGCGCCCCGACTCGGGGCAACCTGAGCGGTTGGTCAGATGTGAGACAGTTTTTCAGATATGTTTGAGCGAGCTGTGTCAGTGTAATTACGTGTTTCCTTACACAATTTGAACGAAAAAGCGCTACAATAGTTCAAATATTCCAGACACAGCGATCAATTTCCAGACAAATTCTTTAAATAAATTATTTTCCACACACTTCCTTGTATTTCATAAATGGTTTAAATAAACAATATTCCATACACTGCAGTCAATTTCCTGGCATTTTTTTTTAAATAAATGAATAGACTATATTCCAAACACTGCCTTGTATCCAAAACACTGTTTAAATAAATAACATTCCCTACACTGCAATCGATTACCTACCAAATGGCCAATCAACCTACTCTTCTTTTCGTCAATTTCCAAGTGCGGGAGGGAGGGGGAAGGCTAGGGGGGGGGACTTCGCAGAGGGGGAGGGTTAATTAATTGAGTGATTTAATTAATGAATCCATCAAATTGATATGGAAAGCCTGCTTTTGTCGGCGGGAGGAGTTCCCAAAGGGGTGGGGGAGGAGGAGAGGGAGGAGGAGGGGGAGGAGTAGGAGGATGTGGGAGGAGGGGGCAGGTGGCATGGAAAACCACTTAACCAAACAATAGATTAAGGATTATCCCAAGGGGGTCAAAATCCACAGAGCAGAACAATAGGTTAAGGACCTGTCAGTCAAAAGAGAACAACAGGTTTCCCCCTGAATCTATACTTGTCCCTGAATGTATGCAGCCTGCACTAACAAAGTGACCTGATTGTGCCATTGCCCCATCACTGACGTTATGTCCCACTTCATAGTAACTGTGGCAGTTAGTTCTATTACTTATTGTCAATGATTTCCCACTTCCATACTTTTTAATTTTTTTTCTTGAGGAAGCTATTTGCCTAGCCTCATCTAATGAAGGATGTGACTGTGTACATTTACTTGATTTTCTTTGATGCCACTTCATCCTCTTTCCTTTCCTCACCAATGTACACAGGGTGAACATTAACAAAACTGACAAAGGAAATGGAAATGGGAGAAAAAACGTCCTATGAACATACGCCTGGACAAACACAAACACAATCTCAGTCTCTTCCCAACATGAATACCGGACCATTCTGCAGTGTACAGTACCCTGTCAGTCACGTGGCCTGTAACACACAAGGAACACACGGCACATGGTCAGGGGAACTTTCAGAGTCATCTACGATGACAACCTTGCATTTCTGGACACATGTTCATAGACCTTTTTTCCTCCATTTACATTCAGGAATTCGTCCCTGCAGTTTGTCGGTTTTATTGACGTTCATCCTGTATGCATGTCTGTAAGAGGGAAGATACAAATGTTTGGAACTCCCTCCTTTGTAGACAGTGAGTGTCCTTCGTTAATGGGGTGTAGTACCAACTTAACTATAATATTTAGACTCGTTGGGAGGAACCAGAGACACAGCTGAAGCAGGAAGTGCATGTTCTGCGCTGGTGCAGAACGCAGGTATTGGCAACACTTCAACTTTCTCTCCCCTCCATGCCCCGTTTAGGGACGCCTGGGAGACAAAGTGTGGTCCCTCAAACGGAAAATTTTTGATCGCCTCTCATATGTACGGTCCAAGTTTCATCGAGCTATGTTACTCGGCAGTGACCACATCATGAGACATAGCGAATATCCGTCTGCAAAGAAAGCGTGTGATACATATTTATTAAATGAAATTAATTACAATGGCAGTGTTAAGCTATTGCTCAGTGCCTTTTTCCAACAACAAATTAATATATGGAGCTGTGTTATGGGAAAAATCCGATGAAAGAAAAGGCAATGAGAAACATTCGTGGTGTCACAACAGTCTCTCTAAAAGTAAAAGTAGCAACAGTTACGTTCCTCTTCATTCTAATCTAGCTTGGTGCACACAAAGGAAAACAAAAGTATCGTGCTACGGTCTGTTCATCACCATGACGCATCATAGAGAGCAGATGGATTAAAGAACTGCCAGACAGAAAAATCAACACACACACACACACACACACACACACACACACACACACACAAACCACCAACAACACAAGGATTTACAATTATTTAACATTACCTACATGCCCACGCTCCACAACTGAAGTAACAAGTGGGCCTTTGTTTACCGTCGCTTTTTATGGTTCCATAAATCAGTCGGTAAAAAAGGAACACTTACAGGATCACTTTGCCAATAAATTCTTTTTTCCTAGCCAGGAAATCAAATATATATGAAATCTATCGAAAGACGCAAAGCAAATACATAAAGTGAAATCAGTAAATCCGTTAATGCTAGCCAAGTAAATTCAGTGTTAGTTTGTGTTTATAAAGATAATATAGCGGCGCTTAGTTCTGTCATTGCCGTAAACTTCCGAGAATGCTTTTGTCACTGAGGTCAATAAACTAACGGCGCCAGGTATTGGTTCTTTGGTGTACTCGCCGTCACTAAGATCAACATTAGAGCTTCTAAACTGAACAGACTCCTAAATCTTTAAATTACGATATCTTTATTCAGGGGTTTTTACAGTTTTATTATTTACATAGGTGCAAAATATTTGCTATGTCATTTAGTTCTTTCAGAAAAACCAAGCGCAAATGCCTTCGAGAAAAGGCATTTTATTCAACAGAAGAATTGTGCACCAAGTGATGCTTTGATATTCAAAGACTGTTACAAATATTCAGCACATTCCTATGGAAGTGGATTGTATAAAATTAAGAAAAATCTTTTTATCACTATTGTAATAAACTGAACTAATATTTCACATGTTGTAGCTCCACTCCACCATCTCCCAAAGCAATCAGAGAACCCACAGTTATACCGGACGATTGTAGTTTTGTAGCTTATAAGAACACTCACACATTTCCGGTACATTCTACAAATGTTCAATGTGTGCGTTCTTGGTCACCCAGCACGTCTTCAAACTCTAATCCAGTTTCGTCCATTCGTTCACCTGCACAGTTTCGTCAATGCCCGTCGGAGCAGTAGTAATGCGTTCCTGCAATTCTCGCAGTGTTGTTGGCACTGGGGATATGTAAGTTTTGTCCTTAACATAACCCCACGGGGAAAATTCTGGCGTGTGATCTAGCGATCTGTGTGGGCGGGGGAGGGGGGGGGGGGGGGGATGGCAACAGAGGTACATCACCCAGACCAGCCCGCCCTACCCAGCGATGTGGCAGTTCTGTGTACAGAAAGGTGCCACCAATTGTGCTGTAATGAAGGGCGGCCCCAGCCTTTTCAAAGACGAAAGTCGGGGAATCGGCAGTCAGTTGCCGCAACAACTGCAATTGCAACATATTCAGGTATACGGAATCTGCCAGCGTTTGCTTGATGAAGAACAAGGGGACTTAACACCTTTGTGTTGGAATGGCACTGAACACGTTTACTTTCGGCGAATCCCTTTCCAACTACACATGGACTATAATACCACAGACAAAGAATTTAGAGGTTTAGTTGACAATGGAAGAGCAAAACATCGCAACGATCGACAGACGCGGTTCAGTGTTCAGAACATCAAGAATTATTTCAAACCAAATTTGCAAGGATGCAGCACTTGAAGAAATGCACGCTTTATTCCACTGTCAGTTGCAACAGTTTTCTATGAAACTGAACGAAAAGTATGGAGACTTATATATTGCTGCAAAGTATTTTGGTAAAATCAAGGGGTATGCCTTGGACGATTTTTTGATTTAAAACTCGCTATTATTGAATTTATGAAGGATAAATAAGTGCAGAAACGAAAATCCGAACTTCCAGAGTGGATTGCAGACCTCGCATTTTAAGTGAACTTGACTGCACACGGCTCACAATAAGACACTGCAATGCGAGAAGCAACTTATTTTGATTTGATGGGGATACATTTAATAAGAAAATCACATTATAGAAGAGACAAATTCTGACAAAAACAGTCCAGTTCCTTAAGCTCACAAGTGTTAAAAAAATGCGAGGGTTGAAGAATTGTGGCCAAGAAAGAATTAAAACAAGGATAGTTTTCTAAACTTTTTGAGGACATTGTAAGCCAGAAAACAGAAATGTTGTTTTCGAGATCGTTTGCCGTTTCAGTTGAAAGTGCTTCTGTGCACATGCAGATGCAACTTATTGGCCTGCAAGGTAATTCCCGTTTTAATACCAATCCAGCAGGTCAACATTCCTTTTCTCAGGTAGAGTTTCCACGTCTCCTTATGCGCTTCTAAAAGTTCTACAATATATCGATCAAAATATTTGAGTGAAAGACGTTCTTCCGATTATGAAACTGAACAAGTCACCACTACGTGGGAACTAGAGTGCGAAAATCTATGAAATTCTCTGCATATGTCCGTATGCCGACAGTTCGTACCAGATAAAATTATGTCTTCAGCATGTCAAAAATAATTAAATAATATTGAAAATTTGTTTTGTTTGTGAGCTGTGTTGTTGAGAAATGTGAAATATAAGATCACTTCCTAGGCAGAGCGATTGCACTGCGTTTTAAATGTTGCGCACTCACCGTTTCCCACTCTCCCCCCTCTAAGTGCTCAGACAGCGTGGCGTGGCGGTAGGGGAAGTGTGCAGCGAGCTTGACACGGGAATGTTCTAACAAGGCATATCGAAATCTACCCCGAAATTTTTTTACACAGGAAGAAGACAAAGAAATGCACTGCCATAATTTTAGCTGCTAAGAGGCATTGCAAATATTTTGTTTAAAAATGTTACACATATTTTTCCGCGTGAGACTCGGCGAATCACTCACGCAGCGCCGCGTGGTGGAATTTTCCAGTGTTCACAGACACCAATTTTAAGCACCTAAAGCCTGGTTTACAATGGAGCGAATGGAAGCGAACACGTGTGAATGAGTATTTGAAGAAAATTCACTACCATTGGTTGTATATTGGTAGAATCGTTTATACTAGAGGGAACGGAAGAGAACACGAGATAGCGAACATCGTTTACGAACGCTGTGTTATTAGTTTTTAGTTTTTGGAGCTAATATTCGGCATACAGACTACAACTCTATTTTGTTAGAGCCACAATGCGAAACTTTGCTATTTAGTGAGGATTATTTTGCATGGCGAGCGCACTGTTCTTGATGGAGTATGCAAAATTGCGCAGGGAAGGAAGAATTTAAGTGTCTCAATTTGTATGGAAGCCTGATATGCGTGGAGACCGTGCACTTTATATGGAATTGCGTCTCCCATCTCTCCTTAGCCCTGGTCCAAAATTTTCCTTGTATGTCGGCTGCCATTTTTCCCTAGCTTCTCATTACCATTGAGGGGAAATTGATAAACAGAACACTGATTACCGACGTCGAGCATCATCTTAAGAGGTGACACAGTTAGCATTTCCACTGGGCGTGTGAAGTGTAATGGTCATTTTTTTTTTTAACCAAAAATGGTCTAGTGACAAAGCGCGCGCTTCGTGATCCAGAGAGCGTGGGATCAAACCCCGTTCAGAACACAACTTTTTCAGTATGATTTTTAACCGTGTATTCACTTCTCACAGATGTTGGAAAGGTCACGAAAGACATGTCGTTCGGATTCCAATCCAAACTGCAGGGCTCCATTTTCCGATTAGGTAACTGGCAAAGCCTAGGGGCACGTAAGTAGCTGCTGTGGCGTCCAGTTGAAAGACCTGCAAGAGGCCTACCGGGTACACAGAAAGAATTCTCTTTTGCTCGTGCTTGTTAGCTTGTTTGTCCCGGTGAAAACCTTGCTTAAACTATACAAACATTCTTTTGAATAACTTCATATCGGCAGTTCAATTCTTGCACACGTTGTTCTGATAAAAGTGACTAGCAGAGAAGATAAAATCAGGGCATGTTTGATGTCAGAGACGACTTCCATCAATAAGGACTTGTAATTTGTTGAAATGAAATGTGTCTTGCAGTTCTACATTTTATAACATTTCCTGTAGGCCGTTTCTTATAATAATGTTTGAGTGTTATACGAGTTTATTTGACTATCCGTGAAACAGTTCTTTGTTTATTCCCTGTAGTCGTCACAAAAATGGGAAGTGTCTATTGAATGACAAAAAAAGAAAAACATTTTTCTTGCATCAGGCGCACTGGACAATGGAAAAGTTGGTGCAGTCAGGCACTTCGCAGTAATCACTAGTTTTATTTAGAAACAACCGGGATGGAGACAGAAATGGTACCGGCCGTCGTCCTGCATATTGCGCTGCATGATCAAATTCGTAAAGCGTGGCGAAGAAAACTGTTATGCACAAATGACTGGAGCTTAAGAATACTGTTCCCCTCATAAACTTGCAATGACAGAGAGGTATCGGAAATTATGTTGTCTGATAATTTCCTGAAAAATGCTTTCCACTATCGAAAAAATTCTTTACTGAGAGGTTGAATCGCACTAGTAGTTCCAGGCGGAATCCACATTACATCTACAGATTTTTCGTCGTCCTCCACAAGAACAGAGGCGTCGTTATGTCCAGACCATGAATCGAACAAAAGCAATGAATTAGTTTCTGCAGCTGGTAGGAATACGTTTCGAACGAAATGTTGAAAATTATTCTTTCACATTTTTCCAGATTTTGATACGTCTATTACAAGATTTTTGCAACCAAACAGACCATTTTTTTTCCTAGTTTGCCTTGCGGTTCTTGAAGACAGATCTACAGCTGGGGAAATAGTAAACCACTCATACTTATCACTGGCGTTATCGTATGTGAATGAGTCAGTGCATTCATTGATTGGGCAATCGACTCCGTCTTTTTTTCACCCCGAAATGGTAAAGTGTGGTGTGCACGCAATACTTTCACGAAACCTGACTGATCAGCGTTATAAACAGCAGTTGCGGGTATAACAGCAAGTTTTGTCTTTACGTCAGCTATGAATTCCTCTATAGCATTGTCTATCACAGGCAGCTGCTCTACATGTTTACGTGATAAACTTGGTAATTTTGTGACTTCCGCCGGCCGTTGTGGCCGAGCGGTTCTAGGCTCTTCAGTCCGGAACCGCGCTGCTGCTACGGTCTCAGGTTCGATTTCTGCCTCGGACATGGATGTGTGTGATGTCCTTAGGTTGGTTAAGTTTAAGTAGTTCTAAGTCTAGGGGACTGATGACCTCAGATATTAACTCCCATAGTGCTTAGAGACATCTGAACCATTTTTGTGACTTCCTATTCGGTAAGATTTCTTAAACCTGCGTAGCTAGATTGAGGAAGCCTGGAAATTAGCAGTGTTCATGGCAGATGCAATTCGGAGGGCACAGTCTAGTAGATCTCCATCGGTAACGGTGCGTAGCCTCTCACGAGCAGTTCTAAATCTTTCGAACAGTTTTTATTCAGATGGTTTTGGGTTTCCGTTTGGTTTATATTCCTTACTTCTTTTAATTTAATCTTCCTTTTGTACCGTTCACGCTCCCATTTTACGAAACGAAAACGCCTTTGCACACTGCGTAACTTCAAACGTTTTTTCCCTCCTTCCTTTAGCCACTATTTTACTGCCTTTTCTTTGTCGCTGAAAGATGCTGCGTACGTGTTTTTATTAGGATTGGGAGGTATTCTTCTTCAGAACTGTTACTGGCACAACTGACGTCGTCCGAACCACAATTCATGGAATCGTCACAATTATTTCATATTTCTTCTAACGTATCCACAATTTCAAACGAAAAGTCTATATAATTCGAATGAATGTCAAGGAAATCAGCTGACAAATTACACATATGTACGTCCTCAGGAGAAGTAGGTGATTTCGGCTGGAAACAACGTTAATCATGAATGAGATTTTCACTCTGCACCGGAGTGTGCGCTGATATGAAACTTCCTGGCAGATTAAAACTGTGTGCCCGACCGAGACTCGAACTCGGGAACTTTGCCTTCGCTGGCAAGTGCCCCACCATCTGAGCTACCGAAGCACGACTCACGCCCGGTACTCACAGCTTTACTTCTGCCAGTATCTCGTCTCCTGCCTTCCAAACTTTACAGAAGCTCTCCTGCGAACCTTGCAGAACTAGCACTCCTGAAAGTGCTCGGTCGGGCACACAGTTTTAATCTGCCAGGAAGTTTCACGTTATTCATATTTCATCTCTGCTAAGTTGAGAACGTTATTGGATTCCACATTACTGTGAAACTGGAAGAAAGAAAAGGCACTATTGGCAGGCATGTATTACGAAAGCACAATAAATGTTAATTCAGCTTTATCTGTATTGTCAATACTTACCATTACTGCAAAAAGCAGTGCCTAGTTGCGCATGCGCAGTTGCTACAGCAACGGCAGGGGCGTACATTTTTACCGCCGCATGGCGCGCTACGAATTTGGCAATTTTCAGCCTTTTATTTTTTTAAAAATATTTTCAATGCCTCTTAGCAGGTAAAATTTTGACAGCGCATTTCTTTCGTTGTCTTCTTCCTGTGTAAAAAATTTCAGCGCAGATTTCGACATGTCTTATTGGACCATTCCCTTGTGAGAACTAGAGTACACGTGTCAGGACACGGCCTGTGAGTCGAAATCTTGGCCAATCTGTGCTGTATGTTAAGGCATACCTTTTAATTCAGAGCATATCTGGAGTTACCTTTATGGGTAAACCGTTTTCAAAACCTACTTAGGGTCTTACAAGTTGATAGGTGGCAACAGTGTTGCAAACCGTAAGAGTTGTCCACTGAATGCAGCAAGTGCTGTGCCAGTGGCGGTAGGGTAGGCGTGGCGAGGCGAGGCGGCTCACCGAGTGTCCTGTGGGCGCGTCGCAGGTCGCGGTGCGAGTTGGGGACGAGCAGCAGCCGGGCCGACAGGTAGCGGCGGCGCAGCGCGTCCGCGGTGCGCGGGAAGGGCGCCAGCCGCCGCCAGCACGTCTTGGCCGCGCAGGACCCCGACACGCCGTGGCAGCGGCACGTCTCCTCCAGCTGCTCCTGCACCACCTGCAGGAGAACGCGCACCTGACGTCAACTCGTGCAGCTATCAACGAGGTCCAGTGGTGGCTGTAATTATTGTATGACAGCGAAACTTGACATACACGCTAATGGAAAAAAATACACTGCTGGAAATTGAAATAAGAACACCGTGAATTCATTGTCCCAGGAAGGGGAAACTTTATTGACACATTCCTGGGGTCAGATACATCACATGATCACACTGACAGAACCACAGGCACATAGACACAGGCAACAGAGCATGCACAATGTCGGCACTAGTACAGTGTATATCCACCTTTCGCAGCAATGCAGGCTGCTATTCTCCCATGGAGACGATCGTAGAGATGCTGGATGTAGTCCTGTGGAACGGCTTGCCATGCCATTTCCACCTGGCGCCTCAGTTGGACCAGCGTTCGTGCTGGACGTGCAGACCGCGTGAGACGACGCTTCATCCAGTCCCAAACATGCTCAATGGGGGACAGATCCGGAGATCTTGCTGGCCAGGGTAGTTGACTTACACCTTCTAGAGCACGTTGGGTGGCACGGGATACATGCGGACGTGCATTGTCCTGTTGGAACAGCAAGTTCCCTTGCCGGTCTAGGAATGGTAGAACGATGGGTTCGATGACGGTTTGGATGTACCGTGCACTATTCAGTGTCCCCTCGACGATCACCAGTGGTGTACGGCCAGTGTAGGAGATCGCTCCCCACACCATGATGCCGGGTGTTGGCCCTGTGTGCCTCGGTCGTATGCAGTCCTGATTGTGGCACTCACCTGCACGGCGCCAAACACGCATACGACCATCATTGGCACCAAGGCAGAAGCGACTCTCATCGCTGAAGACGACACGTCTCCATTCGTCCCTCCATTCACGCCTGTCGCGACACCACTGGAGGCGGGCTGCACGATGTTGGGGCGTGAGCGGAAGACGGCCTAACGGTGTGCGGGACCGTAGCCCAGCTTCATGGAGACGGTTGCGAATGGTCCTCGCCGATACCCCAGGAGCAACAGTGTCCCTAATTTGCTGGGAAGTGGCGGTGCGGTCCCCTACGGCACTGCGTAGGATCCTACGGTCTTGGCGTGCATCCGTGCGTCGCTGCGGTCCGGTCCCAGGTCGACGGGCACGTGCACCTTCCGCCGACCACTGGCGACAACATCGATGTACTGTGGAGACCTCACGCCCCACGTGTTGAGCAATTCGGCGGTACGTCCACCCGGCCTCCCGCATGCCCACTATACGCCCTCGCTCAAAGTCCGTCAACTGCACATACGGTTCACGTCCACGCTGTCGCGGCATGCTACCAGTGTTAAAGACTGCGATGGAGCTCCGTATGCCACGGCAAACTGGCTGACACTGACGGCGGCGGTGCACAAATGCTGCGCAGCTAGCGCCATTCGACGGCCAACACCGCGGTTCCTGGTGTGTCTGCTGTGCCGTGCGTGTGATCATTGCTTGTACAGCCCTCTCGCAGTGTCCGGAGCAAGTATGGTGGGTCTGACACACCGGTGTCAATGTGTTCTTTTTTCCATTTCCAGGAGTGTAGTTCCAATTTTCGCCACCAGGAGCAAATCTGGCGCTGTTCTCTCTTTATACGACGGTAGGACAACCGCACTAGCATTTGACAAACCATAACGTGAGTGAACAGCTATGGAGAAGAGAGACTGTGTTCTGTTATTG
This sequence comes from Schistocerca serialis cubense, assembly GCF_023864345.2. Taxonomy (NCBI): domain Eukaryota; kingdom Metazoa; phylum Arthropoda; class Insecta; order Orthoptera; family Acrididae; genus Schistocerca; species Schistocerca serialis. Next base: position 245,198,556 of record NC_064639.1, on the reverse strand, counting down.
AAACTGTTTTATGTGAATGGCAGCAATTATAGTGTTGCAATGAGGTGAGAGAGCATAGCCGACTGAAAAGTCTGGGGAGAGCCCCGATGCCATTAAAGAGTTTAATGAAGAAGATAACGAAATTCGAAAAGACGGCGTGGCGTTCGCTGTGTTATCCAGTGGTTTAGTATTTAACTAATTTGTAAATGAAAATGATAATCTTATTTCATTACAGTGAGTAATTACTAAATAATTTTTTCTCCCGGCTAAAGATTTGGTCAAGTTGCTAAAGAACTCCAAGTTAACGTTGTGTTAAAGCGTTGTCTGTAAGTTGTGTGTCACTAAATCACAGTTCTTACAACAGATTCTATACAACTATTGATTATGATGGAAACAGTTATCTTCGGCAAAATGATCATTAAAACCACCGAATATCAGCCGCGCACAACACTGACGCATGTTACCTGAAACAATGTTCTTCGCAACTCGTGCGTAATTAATTTCTGCTCCATACATCAGCAAGAAAAGTTTGTTATATGGATCGTGCTATAAGCACTGTTTTTAAAGAACCAACCTGATTCGAATTATTTTCATTAAAATGAGTTCGGGATCACCGGTGCACATTTATTTTTACACATTTTTATTACCTTCGGCATTTATGTCTGCAGAGTTGCGTAATTTGAATTTGCCGCTGAGATAATTGTTAAGATGGCGGCAGACAATTGATAGAGACTTTCTATTGTTAGAGCAAATTTCCTTTTAACAGGATAAGTATTTGAAATGCTTATTAAACTTTACTTTCATATTGTGCACTACTTAGACTAATTTTCAACGAGCAAACCTTTGATGCTTTTGTAAGAAACACAGATAAAAGCGCGATACAAATCGCTATCATCAACGGCTGCGCTCCTTGCAGCGTAAAGAAATAATTAACACAGATAATGCTTATTGAGAGTGGAATTAAAGCTACAAATAATTATTCACTCATATTTATAATAATAATAATGAACTCTGTTCTCAAGTAATAATTAACAAATAATTACAATTTCTTAACAGACTTCAGTTTGATATGCGTCTTGCGTCCGCAACCTACAAAAGCCAACCAACAAAAGGTAAAAACAAAGGAAGACAAACGCAGATCATAAAAGGAATTTACAATTATCATTATCTTTGTATGATACACATCGATATGTCCAATTACATCATAAAATATTATATAAATAATTAATATTTATCATCGTTTTATTTCACTGTTTTTTCATATGTCGGATAGATTATGTTTATAACTGTTAGAGGCATAATTTCCTCTCGTCGCACTGTAGGTAACATTTATCTCGTGGATGTTACAACTGGTGAACTCGGTGTGGCGCCTGGAAGAGGACGGCGTCCTATCCCAATGGAACTTATTGACGATTTGCTGTTGCTGTAACTGACCATGCAGCAGGTGCTCCAGGTAGTGCCAGTGCTAATGCAGTGTCACGAAAATTGTCCATCCCATTGTCAACAGTAACGAAACTTTTCCATTATATTTTACACTGGTGCCCGTACAAGATCCAGACAGTGCAGGAATTGAAACCTCTTGATCCGCAGCAACGTTCTGAATTTGCTCTTAGGTTCCTGACATGGATCAAAGTTGATGACATGTGGCCGAGAAATATTCTATGGAGTGATGAGACATATTTTACACTACAGCGTGCAGTGGATACACAGAACTGCCAAATTTGGGATACTGTTAAACCGTGGGTCGTGCATCAAGAGCCATTGCACTCGTCATACGTAACTATGTGGTCTGAATTCACAAGCACCCTTATTCTCGCACCATTCCTCTTTGAAGAGAATGCACTCAGACGGCCTGTCAGGTGTACCGTGACGTCTGCACACCATCGAGATCACCTTCTATAGAATGTAAGTCTTGCTTTGGAAGAGCGCAGCTGTGTGGAAACTACTGTTTCCACGCAAGATGGGGCAACATATCACATCACTCGCCCAGTGAAAGACATAAAATCTACTTAATGCAACCTTCCAAGAAAATATTATCTCCATAGGTTTTGCAGATGTATGGCCTGTAAGATCACCCGGTATGAATTCATGTGACTTTCGGCTGTGAGGTTATCTAAAAGAACGTGTTTACCAGAGACACGTTAGGTCTCTAACCGATCTGAAGACCAGTGTACACAAACACGTTGTCCAGATTCCACCGGAACTGGTGCGAGCAACTGTTGATCTCATTCTATGTATGCAGAATCTCGTCAGTGGCTCCACGCCCATACTGGACGAGCTGTTTAAGTGGCGTTTTATAATCAACTCAACATTGTGCCTTCCTCACTTGTTTGACCTTTTCTGCCCACGTCCTGTTCATAATCCGTTACGTATGGAAACATTTCTATACTTCTTTCTTGCATTCACAGCGCCAGATCTGCACTTGGTGGCCAAATTTGGAACTAACTTTTACCAGCATAAATCGGTTCCACATTAACGCATTAGAATATCTACAAGTTTCGCTGCCATAAGATAATTGTAGCCAACACTGGACTTCTATGGATATCTGCACTTTAATTACAAGCACCTGGTACACCTACATAGCTGAGCCCCTTCGTTCGATATGAGGAGCACCTTCCCCTGTCTTTCGTGACTTGTGGCGTCAGGAAAAGAAGGACGTATAATTCTGTCATTAATATTCGCTCAGGTATTTCTTTTAACCATTTCCGATGCTGGGTTAGTGAATACATTATAAGTTTATTGTTTAGTTAGTGTAATCAAATTTTGGCAAGGAGAGATATTACGTAATTTGCTTAGGTGGATAAACACCGATACTACAGGATAACAGACATATCTACAGACAATGTCCCAGAAGGAATGGTCAGTACTCAGGGATGTGAAAGGAATGCTCATTTGAAACAAAAGAACTTCATATGGACATATTTATGCTCTATTCCGAATGGTTACTAAGATAGAACTCGTTTAATGTATATCTGATTTTTGGCTAGTGGCGTGTATGTATGTGTCTTACCCATCCTACTTCTTTGACGTTTTATTCTAGCTAAACATACCTCGTTGCATTCAGTTTCTTTTCTCGTGACGTCTTCCTGTCATACGAATAGAAGTGGACCCAAAATTGAACCCTGTGGGATTCTCTTTGTGATCTGTCCCAAGTCACTAAAATTCTCGACCTTTTGAATACTGTTTGACTTACTCATTACAACTTATTGTATTCTGTTTGTCAATAATATGATTCAGACCAGTTGCGTGTGAATCCTCCTGTTCCATAAATAACTATGTGTATTAAATGTATTCTATCTCAGAAACCATTCGTAACAGGGCACATGTCTATATGAATTTTTTTTGCTTCAAATGAGCGATCCTGTAATACTCCTGAATATTGACATTCTCCTAGGACACCCCTCCTAGGACACAGCTTTGATTCTTCCTCAGTCATAAGCAACCAAGTCACATATGTTGGCTGCTGTGAGACTTTCGATTTTGACCACAACAGTGGTTGGCATCCACTACTGGTATGGGGTGAAAGGAAATGGGTAACAAATGAAACATTGGAAATTGTAATAACATTTACTGAATGGTTGTCTAATATTCCCTACCTTTTATTATATTCAAAAACTAGAATATGGACTCAATCAACGAAACACACTCATTTACAGAGCTGTACCTTCTAACAATTAAGCAATACGCAATAATTCATACAACGACTACATGCTCCAGATGTGGAATGAAACGTTGAAGTACAAGTGTCTGAGCAGGTTTTCAATTATACTGTGAGAGTAGGAGAAATGACTCGCTGTGGTAGTACATGGACATGGATAATGACAAGGTTACTGCATAGACAGTAGCTTCGCTGGTTCAACATTATGGCAGGTAGCCCATACGCAAATTCGAATATAAGTTACTGTAGAACTTGGAATCATACTGGGACTCTTATAAGAGACAGTCTGTGTGGATTTTCCGACAAAGGAACATCCCACAATCTATATAGTAACAGCAAGCAGCATATATTCGACGTTGCCTATAGAGAAAGACAGGGCATCGTGAAACCACTCATTTCATGTTGAGTGCGTCTAACTGAGTCTCCCAAAACAAAGTTCATCACACGAAAGAAAAACACGAAATCAATCAATTACACCAGTAATTTACAAGAGAATGCCAAGCAAATCACCTCGCATGTCGTATACAAAGGAAAGAAGACCCTGTAAAAACATTTACTCGTATTTGGTGTGGAGTGCATCAAAGTGTAGCTACGACGCATGGCTCAATACACTAAGAAAATAGCCACAGTTTACTACGTATTCCCAGAAACAGATTTGCTGAACACATATACACATTACGTAGAACACTACTGTATCCGCTCAGTGCGGAGCCGCGCGACTGCTACGGTCGCAGGTTCGAATCCTGCCTCGGGCATGGATGTGTGTGATGTCCTTAGGTTAGTTAGGTTTAAGTAGTTCTAAGTTCTAGGGGACTGATGACCATAGATGTTAAGTCCCATAGTGCTCAGAGCCATTTGAACCATTTGAACTACTGTATCATTCACTGCATCTGTAAGCGATTAGTTTACGTCAGAATCCCTCACTGCATCCAGTGGTCAGTGAAACGAAATCATCTACCGGATTATCTGAACTACTCACGGCAAACTTTCTAGAACACTGAATTAACATGAAAACTGTATAAGATAGGTGCACATTCCTAAGATTTAAGTTGTAAGTGCCGAGATATTCAACCAACACATAGCCTGAACGGCCCTTTCACTATCAGCGACCAAAACGATTCGAACATTGATCTTTTATAAATTACTTTATAATTGTTTTTTACCTGAAAAATTTAAGTCTCTTCTTTATCTACGATAATGATCGAAGCAGAAGAAATGAACTAAAATGTGTGCTGCGGCCGAGACTCGAACCTGGGTCTCAAGTAAGAAGACCCGAGTTCAAGTCCCGGCCGCAGTACAAATTTTAGTTCATTTCTTCTGCTTCAATCATTAAATTCAAAAATGGTTCTGAGCGCTATGGGACTTAACTTCTGAGGTCATCAGTCCCCTAGAACCTCGAACTACTTAAACCTAACTAACGTAAGGACATCACACACATCCATGCCCGAGGCAGGATTCGAACCTGCGACCGTAGCAGTCACGCGGTTCCAGACTGAAGCGCCTAGAACCGCTCGGCCCCACCGGCCGGCCAATCATTAAATTACTTTAAGTAGAAATCCCACTTGATTCCGCAACCAAACAATACTTTGAGTCACCCGCAGAAGACGTTACCAGCTGCTACAGGATCCTCACACAATGCGTCTTCCTTGTGTCCGCCGCATCCCTCTGTCGACAGACAACGTTGGCCGTCTGCTAGCGCCTCATTCCTGACTGTTCCCGTTTCTGCCCGCGGGAGGCATACAGCTGACAGTTACTGCCGACCCTGGCTCCAAAATCTACCACAACTTCTCTGGTCAGCGATTGTGTGTGCAAACACAGAACCAGACATACACAGCTACGTTAATGTAGGTTGATTCTTACAAAGAAGAAGACAGCAAACAGCCACTATTAATACTGCTATTTATTTAATTAAATAGCGCCGTAATCGGTTTCGAACTGACAAGTTCATCATCAGACGGCTGTTCACATGATTTGCAAAATACACTTTACATAATCGTCAGTTTTCGAGTTTATGGTTATGCAGGTTTGCAGTCGACGCAATGGAAGGAGGTTTTGTATCTTACAGCTTACGTGCTGTGAATTTAAGCTATTTGAAAGCACCGGCACATTGAGGATCTTTCGAAGAAACGTGGTTTTGGTACGATTTGTTGCTTTAAAAAGACGAGAAACGACTTACTGATGGTTAAAGCCTTATCCTACTTATTGCTTTTCGTATTATGAATTGCGTGATATGAACATATGTCGTTTCAAGGCAACAGCGCATTGAAATTTGTTAAAAAGGTTTCGTCATGGTATGATCTGTTAAGTATAATTAAATCTCAATTAATAATGTATCATTCAGAGCAGCGTAGCATCAAAGACGAAGAGTTGAGAAACAAATGTCAGCTGTGGTGTAGTGGATTAAGGCTTGAACTGTGAACTGTTCATTGTTTGCTTACTTAATGTTTTATGAAGGACTTGCTGAGTACCAGGCGTTACCCAGATGTGTTTTTATTCCAATCTTCTATTAATCCATCATGCTGTTCCCCTGCGCTCTGTCCAACTCCTCCTTCACCCCGTCTCTGTCACTCTTCTACTCCCTCTCTCCCCCCCACCTCCTCCGACCCCCCCCCCCCCCCCCGCGACTCCCTGGCCATCTCCTTCTGCGCCACTCTCTGTTCATCTCCCCCCCCCCCCCCCCCTATCTCTGTCCATATCTACCTCTACCTTTTCTCTGTACATCTCCTCCTCTCTCTCCACGTTCCCCTCCCCCTCTCTGCCTATCACCTGCTCCTCCATCTGTGTGTCCATCTTCTGCTTACTCCTCGCTGTCTGACCATCTCACCCTTTTATCTCCACGTTAACAGGCCCACCCCAATAGGAGGCTGGTTGTTGTTACTCAGTTACTCACACAGTATTTCTATCCAGGTCGTAACTAATATGTGTACCAAATTTGGTTGAAATCGTTCCAGGGGTTTCGGATGAGCTTTTTACTCATGGCTTTATCTGCGCACGTACATGTCAGATATATTTCACATATATTTAACGTATTTCACACGTGTTTGTGCACTATTTCATCTGTATCTCTTCCGAATTTCACCCTGGACTTTCATTTTCACGTAACTCGATGCTTATGACGTCGTATTTCCTGAACTACGTGCTATACGATGATATAATTGGGCAGATACATCCAGTGTCTCCTGTCTGCGAAATGTGTTGTGAATAGAAATAGTAGTAACGAAGTAATAAATTAAAACGTCATGCGTCATGTGGCAGCTTTTCACTGATCTCAACGTTTGTTGCGTCATATCTCCTGAACTATGCGTCGTACAATGATGTAATTTTTCTGGTACATTCAGCAGTGTATGTGAATACCGTCTAAAATGTGTCGCGAAAACAGTTAATAGTAAAGAAGTAATAAGCTAAAACGTCATGCTTCACGCGGCAGATTTACTGTATGAACAGAAAAACTGTAGTAAGTTATGAACTTTTTTTCCGTTCATCATTACTTTATGGGTCATCAGAGAGAAAAATTTTCTTGAAAGTTTGAAGTTAGGTGGAAAGTTTGTTGCAAGTCTCTAAGAGCTCTTGCTCTCAAATACTGGATGACTAAAATATGGGTATTCGTACGTCGTGGGATACATTGCTTTTTCACCTCCACCCGCACCACTTTGGTGAGTAGGTGGATCTTTCGTCCACGCCCTTACTAAGCAAAGAGAAAGACGAATGGTGGAAGGAGTATATAGAGGGACTATACAATGGAAAGAACTTGAAGGCAGTATCATAGATGAAGAGGACACAGTTGCAGATGAAACAGGAGACACGATACTGCGATAAGAATTTGACAGAATGCTAAAAATATCAGTCGAAATATAACCGCTAGAGTATACGACATCCTCTCAGAACCGCTGATATCCTTGAGAGAGGCAGCCATGACAAAACTGTGCCACATGGTGTGCACGATGTATGAGACAGGAGGTGACATACCTTCACACTTCAAAAAGGACGGTAGCCGAGCGGTTCTAGGCGCTACAGTCTGGAACCACGCGACCGCTACCGTCGCAGGTTCGAATCCTGCCTCGGGCATGGATGTGTGTGATGTTAGGTTAGTTAGGTTTAAGTAGTTCTAGGGGACTGATGACCTCAGAAGTTAAGTCCCATAGCTCTCAGAGCCATTTGAAGCAAAAAGGACGCAGTAATTCCAATTGCAAAGAAAGCAGTAGCTGACTGGTGAGAAAATTACCGAACTATCTGTTTCATAAGACATGGCTGAAAAATACAAGCCGGATTACAGAGAAATGGAAAAACTGGTGGAAGCTATCGTTGGGGGAAGATCAGTTTCGATTTCGGAGAAACGTAGATAGCCGTGAGGCAATATTGACCCTACGACTTCTGTTAGAAGATGGGTTACGGAAAGGGAAGCCTACGTTTATAGCATTTGTAGGCATAGAGAAAGCTTTTGACAATGCTGAGTTGAATGGAACCTTCTAAATTCTGAAAGTAGTGGTTTTGAAACAGAGGAAGCGAAAGGCTATTTACAGCTTGTACAGAAACAAGACAGTAGAATCTATGGGCATGCAAGGAAAGCAGTGGTCGAGAAGGAAATGAGACGGGGTTGTAGCCTGTCCCCGATGTTATTCAATAAGTAAATTGAGCAAGCAGTAATGGAAATCAAAGAAAAATTTGGAGAAGGAATTAAAGTTCAGGCAGAATAAATAAAAGCTTTGAGGTTTTCCCATGACGCTGTAATTCTGTCAGGGACAGCAAAAGACATGGAGGAGCAACTGAACTGTACGGACAGTTTCTTGAAGTGAGGATATAAGATGAACGTCAACAAAAGCAAAACAACTATAATGAAATGTAGTCGAATCAAATAAGGCAACGTTGATGAAATCAGATTAGGAAACGAGGAACTAAATGTAGAACATAAATTTTGCTATTTGGGCAACAAAATAACTGATGATGGGCGACGTAGAGAGGACATAAAATGTAGACTGACTGGCAATGGCAAGAAAAGCGTTTCTGAAGAACGGCAATTTTTTAACGTCGAATACAGAGTTAAGCGTTAGGAGGCCTTTTATGAAGGTATTTTGTCTCTAGTGTAGTCTTGTATGGAAGTGAAGCGTGGACAATAAACAGACAAGAAGAGAATAGAAGCTTTTGAAATGTGATGCTACAGAAGAATGCTGAAGATTAGATGTGTAGATCACGTAACTAATGAGGAGGCACTGACAAACTGGGGAGACAAGAAATTTGCGGCACAATCTGAGTAGAAGTGCTCAGTTGATAGGACACATTCTGATACATCAAGGGATCACTGATTTAGTATGGGAGGGAAGTGTGGGGGGTAAAAGTCGTAGAGTGAGACCAAGAGATGAATACAGTAAGGTGGTTCAAAATGATGTAGGTTGCAGTATTTATTCGGATATGAAGAGGCTTGCACTGGATAGAGTAGCAAGGAGCTACATTAAACCAACAAGACCGCAACAACAGCAACAACAATTCGTTGTTCAGTTCACCGACGTCCTCAAAGTTTTATTAGCGATTTTCTCCGTTCATCTTCGACGCTCACTGAGAGATCTAACAAAGGTATTTGACAAGTCTTCGTTTCTGTAAACATAGTGTGTGGTTCTTGCGTCAGGTACGGCCGATAGCCTTGCTTCACGGTGAGAAACATGTTCCGTGTGAGCACTGCTTAAGTGATCCATTTCGCGCATGTATTACGCTTGTTTAGCATTCGCGTACTCCATCTGTGTCTGGCCTCACTTCCCATTCACCCCTTCCCATCCCTCCCCCTTTCCTGACATGCCTTCGTCTCGATTTATGTGGCCATTCCAGCATACATCACTTCGCCCCGGACAGATACTTCCGGATACTTGAAGCTTGTGGTTGATTCCTGTGGCTCATCGCCCATCACTTAGTCAAACAAAACCAGTTTCTTTCGCCTTGTCACGTGCGTTACATTATGTTTGTTTATGCTGAGAGTCAGCTGCCAATCTTTTCCCCAGCCAACAATCCTCGATCGCCTTGCATTCGCCCTCGTCCTCTACCGAACACTTTTCACTACATCCGCGTCACTTAGCTGCTCAAGCTATTTAAGCACTCGCGCATGCTTTCGTAATCCAACAATAAATTGTATTGTAAATGATAGTAATCGTTCTAATTACAACACAATACCTAAGACTTCGCCGATCGCTGTGGCCGAGCGGTTCTAGGTGCTTCAGTCTGGAGTCGCGCTGCTGCTACGGTCGCAGGTTCGAATCCTGCCTCGGTCATGGATGTGTGTGATCTCCTTAGGTTAGTTAGGTTTAAGTAGTTCTAAGTCTAGGGGACTGATGACCTCAGCAGGCTTCGTTTTATATCCTTCAAAAACCGCCGGACTTTGTACGGATAATCGACAACCCGGATAACCCACACTTGGGTACGGCATCTCTCGTACACCATTTTCGTATCCATGCGACAGTCCAACGTACCACATGCTCTGCACTCTTTTCAGGTGGAGCATTTTGGAAATTTTATTCACACTGGATCTTATAGAACTCTGCGGCCGTTAAGAATTGTTAGTGATGCACGGAACTAGCCGCAAAATTTTTTAAAGAGCTTTGTTTTATGCCATTTTCGGTTTTGAACTCTCATGCCTACCTTGAGATAGCTAACTTTTCCAATTTCAGTAACGTATCGGTCAGCAGCGTACGTCCGCTCCTGTAATACAGCACGTTTTTTTTTTAAAAAAAGTATCATGTATTCCTTCAGCAGGCAGTATTGGTCAAAACTAGAAAAGTTCCTCTAGGCATACTAACGGAAACCAACACCAGTTGAGATATTGGACAATATGTCTGTGGGTTACGTAAAAGTAGACACTATAGGGAGTGTTGCGGGTCGTTACTATTGATCCTGACACATACTACCCTCCCCCCCCCCCCCCCCTTTCTCCGCAGTGAATCGCGCTCTCCTTCACATAAACTCGGCTCCATTCGGATTGCGTCACATGCATTGGCCACACGCTCCTGTGGTGTCTGCATACTGTCGAGCGTTTCGGTACACATTCAAGCCTTTAAATGTTTCAATAGCTAGAAATCCAACGGATTTAGGTTCGGTGAACGGGTAAACGACGCCAACGGAAAATAAGGTCGTGCCTTGTCGTTGTCTTTCTGTATGAGTAACGTTCTCCAATAGCGCTGGTAATTCATCGCGCTGAAATCGGTGATACACAGCAGCTGTTCATTTGTTTGGTAAATTGTATGGCCATATGAATCTTTCATTAATAATTCCTACCTATACGTTGATACTGAAACGATACTGATGTCTCGCCTCCATGATTGCTCGAGGACTCCCATCTGCACACACGTGCGCATTGTGACAAATTATTATGCCGTCTCTCTGAATCCAGCCTTATCTATCAATAAATTGCACTCTGTGAACTGCTGATCTTTTGCTATATGTTGTAGAACTCACTGACAGAACTATAATCGGGCATAGTGATCTGCAGGGCTGGGTCTTACACGGGTTGCATATTATAGGGATGAAAGAACTGCTAGTGCAGAAGTGAACACGCAAGAGCATGGGTGATATACGCAGCAGCTCCAGTTCTTCGCACACTTGTTTCAGGATCATGGTCTACATGTCGCAGCACCTGCTCCTGCATCTCCAGCGTACGAATGGCGCGAGAACTACCGCGATCCGTTGTCCTTGCTGCGAATGATGCAGTCCCTATAAGCCGCTGGAATGGCCTGCTGAACATTCTTGCAGATGAAGTGACGCGTCGTCGGAGTCCTTCGGTATACAGCTGGCGGACCTGGCGGTTGCTGCCATCAGGTAATCTATAACAGAATATCATGTCTGCCATTTCCCTCGTGGAATTGCAGGCCTCCATTGCGCTGTTTATAGTACAGTTTGTTCACACTGCACGGAAACATTGACCTTGCTCTGCTAGCACAGTGCATGGGGAACACAACCCAAACTGATTGAAGAATCAGATCGTTCCACTGCTATGACTGATATCAGTGCCACCACCAGTGTTCTGCAAATTACAATCATTAGAGATGCGCAATGAACTGTAATAGTAGGACGGCCTGGACCACCGAATACTACACGCTAAACATAGCAGTAAAATGATCCAATTCTCAAAAGGTACTGGTTTCCGGACATATAACTGTAGGAATTTTTCTTCTACTTTTGACTAATATCTCCTCCTACTGAAAATGTGATACGTTTTGTAAACATCCTTTATGTTCCAATGGACAGCTTTTGTTGCTCCCACCCTTATGCCTTTCCAGGAAGATCCAGAAATTGATGTAGCCCATAGCAGGACAAAAATAGTATATTTCTCATGTCTTTTGCAGTCTCAGACATATGTTTACTAGTTAATGTTTTTGTCCAAAAACAACGAAACGCCGCCCACTGGAACGAGTTGCAGGAACGGGTAGCATGGTGCTGATAACACATTACTGTAATCGGAAGCGTTCGACAATGTAAAATGGTGCAAGATATTGGAAATAGAAGTTCAAATGGTTCAAACTGCTCTGAGCACTATGGGACTTAACTTCTGAGGTCATCAGTCCCCTAGAAATTAGAACTACTTAAACCTAACTAACCTAAGGACATCACACATACATGCCCGAGGCAGGATTCGAACCTGCGACCGTAGCAGCCGCGTGGTTCCGGACTGAAGCGCCTAGAACCGCTCGGCCACAGCGGTCGGCGGACTTCAGGAAATAACGGTTATGGAACTGTAGAGGGCGACAAGCGACATTGATACTGGCAAGAGACCGGCCACGCCGCGCTGGGTAGCCGAGCGGTCTCAGGAGCCTTGTCACGGTCCGCGCGGCTCCCCCCGTCGGTGGTTCGAGTCCTCCCTCGGGCATGGATGTGTGTGTTGTCCTTAGCTTAAGCACGTTTAAGTTAGATTAAGTAGTGTGTAAGGTAAAAATTAAATAATAGAAGACTAGAGATCCCTTTAGTGGTAGAGTAATTATAAGTACTTACCTGTAGTGTAGAAACAACAGCTGCAAAAATGTATAGTATGAAATTAGGACCCACTAATGTATTCAGGTAGTGGGTTAATATGTATAAGTACAATAACTGAATAAAGAATTATTTTTTTTAAAAAAAAGTAGTGTGTAAGCTTAGGGACCGATGACCTAAGCAGTTTGGTCCCATAAGATCTTACCACAAGAGACCGGCGTCTGGAACTCCAGGACTTTCGAGAATGTTACAGTTTTAATTTTGAACTCGGATAATGAATCAACGAAATATTTTTTCGTATGATATAATTAAAAATTAAAATTTTTCTGGGCTTTCCCGTACTTGTACTGTGAAATGTTGCTTCTTGTCAAATTTAATGATTCTACGTCAACGAGTACCCTAGAGGTGTTAATGAGAGAGTTTGCGAGTATCAAAATATGTAACTTAAATGAAAGTATCTTTTAACTGCATTAACTTAGAGGGTTAAATTTTTTACATTGCCAAGGGACCATAGACCTTAGTATGTGACATAAATTTTAACTTGATACATTTACCCATTCCTGAGAAGATGGGTTTTTAGCAGTCGGACAGACAGACAGATGGACAGACAACAAAGTGATCCTATATGGGTTCTGTTTTTATCGACTGAGGTACGAAAAACTAAAAAGAAAAAAAAGAAAGAATGGAATAGTTAGCCATCTGAAGACGGGCATGATAGCCCAAAACTGGTAATGGATTAAAATCATGCTATTTAAAGTATTTGTTTTGCGGTTGTGTTCTTCACCAACAATATACTTAAGTCTCAATTATTGTTCCGTCTCAGTTGCACACTTTTAATTAGATTACGTGTTTCGATCACACTGGATCATCTTCAGGTCTAAGTAGTTGGGTCAAATCTGAAGATGATCCAGAGTGATCAAACATGTAGTCTAATTAAAAGTGTGCAACTGAGACGGAACAATGAATGAAAATTATCTTATGTATCGATACAATTGCTGAATCTCTCAAGACGATTAGGTCGCCTATAGTGAAGTACTTAAGTATTTCGGCCTTCATTTTACCATCGTCCGTTTCCTGCTGAAAATCTGCTAAATGTTTTTGATGATTCAGGAGAATCTGCGTGACGGGCGCGAACGGCAGAAAGAGTCGAACAGACTGGGAGGTAGGGAGTATGCTTCTCGACGGGGGAGACAGGCAAATGGCAGAGCACCGCCGCATTAGCACGCCAGCTGAGGCCGGGGCTGGAGGGTGAGGGGTGGCGGAGGCGTGGGCGGCTCTGGGGTGGCGCCCGCCGCGTGGGAACGGAATGCGCCCGCAATGAACACTGGAAGCGTTTTATTAGGACGCGCCGTTCGCGCCCGCCCAGATAAGATCGGCGCGGAGACAATGGCCGGCGCGCGCTGATGGATTCCGTACGACGCGGCCCGCCGACGGCCAAATTAGCCGCCATTAGATGGACGCATGCCAGCGAGGGCGCAGGGGGCGGGAACCCCGAGGCGCGAGCCTGCCGGCTCTCTTCCGCGTTCACACGGCCGCGGCAGCTACAGCTCGTCTCGCGTGGTTGCCACCGAACCTTTGTTTACATAGTGTTCTCTGTACTACCTGGTGTAAGGAGGGCCAATGCCCGTGGGCAGAATCGTGATTTTTTTTTCCGTGCAGACCATTACGTCACTGTCGACTGCAGGCTGTTAACCAAGGTACCAACCTTCGACCATAGATACTAGTAGACTGGCCTTGCTGTGCAGAAGCAATGTTTTTGGTGTGGCTCCAACATAAACCACGTGACTGTTGGCAAAAAGTGGCGGGATTTCAAATCAGCGGTCTGCCATCTTATGTTTGTATCTATTTTACCCACATTTCTCAATTGACTGCCAAACGCTTCCAACAAAAATACTTTTTAATTTGCGAAAAATTATGTCAGAACTACATTTGACCTGGATTTGTTCACAGTACAATTTATAAAATCTAACAAATACATCGAACGCCCCTCTGGTGGGCAGTGGGACGAAATTACTGTAAAATATCGTTAATATGTCGTTAAAATTCTTTTAAACAGTAAGAGTGGGCTCGTGTCAAAACTTTAAACACTGGATTCGCCGCGTTTTGAGCTCTAGTCTCTTATAAAAGAAAATGGGATACGGGAATTATGTCAACCATAGGTGCCAAAATTGTCGACTTTAGGAGCAGGTCCATTTTAGAGTACCAATTTTAGGTGCACTTCAAAGGTTCAGTTCCTACTATTTTCACAAAAGTTTAAACTATCAGTTTAAAAAAAATGAAATTTTAGATGAAAGGTGAGATTTTGAAGTTTCAGAAAATAATTTTGGAGCCTACATTTATTTAATAGTATTAGAAGGTAGAAAAAATTCTCTTCATGTGTCGACTATAGGTGCTCTTACCGTATTATAATCTCACTTGTATATACAAAAAGGCGCGTATGTGCAGATGGCTTAAAGTTTTTCCGTTTCAGGGACTGTATCCAAAACTGCCTTCGGTTTTCATCCTTAGGGAACCTATGAGTTGGAACGAGAAACAGTTATACTTACTTCTGTAACCGAATTATCACAGATACTTTCCAAAATGTAATATGAGTCTGACTTTACAGGCATCACTTTCAACACTCTAATTTACGTGATACTCTATTTCAAGTGTAAAAAACATATAAAAGTCACTTCAGCAGATTTCAATAAACGCATCTACACTATCATAGAAACACTTACACGTGAAATGTAGTGCCATTTCCCCCGACAAAACGCTGAGTACAGCCATAAGCGCAACACGAAACAACCATGTTTTGCCAACATTCACGTGACTTTAGCCCAGAGATGTTGGAGCCACGAAAATGACGTCAGCGCCAGTCTATTATATTTATGGTCGAAGGTACCAACATATGGAATAAGTTCACAGATATGTGAGAGGCTCAAGGCCTTTTTAGATAATAGAACCCAGCACGTTGCCTTCGACGGCGAATTTTCATCAGAGACAAGGGAATCGTCAGGAGTGTCCCAGGGAAGTGTTGGGTTGTTGGTTGCGTTGTTTTTGAGGGAGGAGACCAGACAGCGAGGTCATCGGTCTCATCGGATGAGGGAAGGAAGAGGAAGGAGGTCGGCCGCGCCCTTTCAAAGGAACCATCCCGGCATTTGCCTGGAGCGATTTAGGGAAATCACGGAAAACCTAAATCAGGATGGCCGGACGCGGGATTGAAGCGTCGTCCTCCCGAAAGCGAGTCGAGTGTGCTAGATACGGCGCCACCTCGCTCGGTGAAGTGTCATGGGACCTCTGTTGTTCTCTATATACGTAAGTGGTTTGGCGGACTGCGTGGGCGGCGGCCTGCAGTTGTTTGCTGATGATGCCGTTGTGTAGGATAGGGCGTCGAAGTTGAGTGACTGTAGGAAGGTACAAGACGACTTGGACAAAATTTCCAGTTGGTGTGGTGAATGGCAGCTAGGCCTAAATGTGGAAAAATGTTAGTTAATGCGGATGAGTAGGAAGAGCAAACCTGTAATGTTCGGATCTAGTATTACTAATGTCCAGTTTGACACAGTCAAGTCGTTTAAAGATCTGGGCGTAACGTTGCAAAGCGATATGAGGGGGAATGAGCAAGTGACAACTGTCGTAAAGAAGGCAAATGGTCGACTTCTGTTTAATGGGAGAATTTTAGAAAAGACTGTTTCACCTCTAAAGGAAACAGCTTACAGGACCCTCGTGCGACCTATTCTTGAGGACTGCTGAAGTGTTCGGAATCCGTACCACCTCGGATTGAAGGAAGACATCGAAGCAATGAAGAGGCGGGCAGCTAGATTTGTTACCCGTAGGTTCGAACAAAACGTAAGTATTATGTAGATGCTTCGGGGGAGGGAAGGTGGCTTCCTTTTTGGGAAACACTACTGAGAAAATTTATAGAACCGGCATTTGAAACAGACTGCGAACGATTCTGCTCCCACCAACATACATAAGAATCACAAAGATAAAATACGAGAAATTAGGTCTCATACGGAGGCGTGCAGACAGTCGTGTTTGCCCCGCCGTATTTGCGAGTGGAGCAGGGAGGGAAATGACAAGCAGTGGCACAGGGTACCCTCCAACACGCAAAGTAAGGTGGCTTGTGGAGTATCGATGTAGATGTAGATATAAATGCAGATGTAGGCCATCCGAACTCCCCCTCATCGATTTGATTAATATTGAGAAGATGCGTCGGTCACGACTATGACTTCAACATACCTAAACAGAAAATCTAGTTCGAAAATTTTACATTTAGTTACACGCACTGACAGAAGGAGTTGTGCGACATAAACGAAAGTTGGTAGGCGTGTTTCTACAACTGACGTATGATATTTATTCAAATTTCCAGTCTGGAACCGCTTGAGCGCTACGGTCGCAGGTTCGAATCCTGCCTCGGGCATGGATGTGTGTGATGTCCTTAGGTCGGTTATGTTCAAGTAGTTCTAAGTTCTAGGGGACTGATGACCTCTGAAGTTCAGTCCCATAGTGCTCAGAGCCATTTGAACCATTTTTGGTTAACAGCCGCTCACATACCGCTGTTGTAAACCAACATGCTCTGCAGAGTGTCAACGCGCTGCTTTGGCCTGGTCGATCACCAAATGTGTCTGCATCGAACACGTTTGGGATATCATCGGGCGACAACTACATCGTCATCCAGAAACAACATTACTCGTCTGTCTATTGACTGACTAAGTGCAACATGCATGGAACACCATCCCACAAACTGACATCTGGCACTTGCATAACACAATACATTCACGTTTGCATGCCTGCATTCGACATTCCGTAGGTTACGCCGGTTATTAACAATCTGCCGTCCGTACGTCTCGTACAGATTTATTCGCTTGGCGCCGGCAACGCTAATTTGGATTACTTGGCTTGTCTCCTGCCGCTTGTCACCTTTCCGTTGATGAAAAGCTTCAAACACATGGACTTTTGCGCGCTTTAATTTTTCCGGAAATCCCCTATTTTGCCGTATCGTTCCACAAACTCGAATTTTATTTTCAAGTAACTTCTCTGCAAGTCCTACACTGTTATAATAATTATCCATGTAGAGGTGATGCCATTTTCCATAAGAAGGTGGCAGTAGTTCCATCACTGTTTTTGCTAAAGGTTGTCCTGCGCCGGAATATATCTTGAATGAGGAAATGTATCCCGTACTCGAATCACACAGCATCCGAATGAGAATGAAATATTTCGTAATTTTCGACGGATTGTAAACTTTAAAATTTAACTGTCCACGCTACGGTATCATTCCTACATGAATTGAGATGTTTTTGAGTTAGGTTAAACGTTTCTTTTTTAACTTATTGAAAAAATAATCAATTACGAACTGCACTTTGAAAAACCGGTCGGTATTATCCGGTTTATTGTTGTTGTCGCAAAAATGTAAAAGTGATAATATTTGTCTTCATCGGTTGCGGGACATCGCCTTGCGAAATATCGGTGTGTCTATCAATGGATTCGTTGACCAGTAATCATCGATCCTTGCTTTTTTCACAATTCTCATACGGATAGGAAGCCCAAACCATTTTCTAAGTTCGGGCCCCGTAACGTCGACAAATTTGGCATTTTTTAAATCCACTTTCCTTCTATTGCAATTTTGAGTGTAATACTTGTTGGTTTCGTTGCTAATATATTCAAATAGATCGTTCCTAATATATAATTCTACGATATTCACGACGCTCTGTGTATCTTTGGGTAACACGTGTGGACCCGGAGATCCTTCAAATTTATTATTGGTCCTCAGTAAATCATAGTCTGTTTTCTTCGTATGATTCATCCGAATCAATTGGCAACTGTAGCGTTCACCGAATTCTTTTTGGACGTATTTCACTATCTTCCGACGATTCTGCTTCACTTTCAGTTTTTTGATATCCAATGTCTTCGTCCCATTCGGCCAAGTCGTCCGGAACGTCAGACAACACGTCCGCGCATTCATCGTAAATAATCGTATCGTCTCTTTCGTCAGCCACGATGAAAGGGCACAAGTACTTATAAAAACAAAAACTTGTTGACGTGTGTAACTTATTGTTACGTAAACAAAACAAGAACAGAATGATAAAGATGCTAATGTGCTGTCACCGGCCACTGAGCGACACTATGCACACGACACCACTGTGGTGTCGCTGGCCGTTGACCGCTATTTCGCGCACGACACCACTGTGGTGTCGCCGCACAGCAAAGTGTTAATATATCATCATTTCACATTTGCAATGGCTTATCTCGAGCTTACAGTAGCTTGTGATCTTGCAATATTAATCACTTAAATATGTTACCTAGTGATATCTGTCCCCGAAATTTCAATACTCTACATTAATTATTTTTTTATGTTGCGATTTTTTTCCGGCAATGTATTTTGTATAGTTGCTTACATTCAAAAAGTCCGCAGCCAGTGTGCCTTTGGCAGTGGTGCGACGAGCACTTGTCGTTTGCGTCTCTCCTGTTGTACTGCTTGCGAGCGAGCGCGCGTTTGTTTACTTGTTTTCGTGTCCGAATTCATCGACCATCATGGCGTTTTGCTGTCGCCAAGTCATGATTGAATTAACTTTTCCACTGGATCATAAACGACCAAAAGCATATGAGGTAGAACGATTTATACGGGACGAAATGCGTATCCCGCCGCAGTATTTTCTCGGAATTCATTTTTCTATCCTTAGTACGACTGTGTACATCAAGCTGGCGAGTGAAGTGCTGTGCGCCGACATTGTGCGGCGCCATGATACCGATCTCAAGTTCCAATATTCCGATCACGCTGGGTTTCGCCTCCGACCGCTGAGGGTTTTCGAACTCCCCTTTGAGGTGCCGTCGGACGTTCTGGTGGCCGCTTTTGAAACTTACTACAACATCCTCAGTCACGTAGCTGAAACAAGGAAGACGTCCGTAACCTATCGTGTCCCCATCGGTGTTCATCAGATAAAAATCGAAATGAGGAATCATGTGGCACCTTAATTGGTTACTGCCGGCTGCGGGGCTGTCGTCATGTACCATGACCAGCTGCGCACTTGTTCAGGTTGTGCCCAGGAAGGCCATGTCCGTTCTGAAAATTTGTACGTTAATCTGGTGATTCGACCTGTTCAGCTGCCATTCATTAACAGCATTCCAAGGGGTGTTCTCCAGCACGAAGACTGGTTCAGACGCCGATCGGAGACTTGGCTCTCCCTGTGCCGCTCACTGTGTTACCTCTATAGTACGCGTACTCGGCGAGGCTGCCTGCGGCGCCCACTCTGAATCGGTCGACTCCTCTCGACGACGCTATGGACGTTTTGTCTGTATTTCTGCCACAGACAGTACCAACGGACGATGGTCGTCAGCAGACGCAAGCCGTCTGTCCCCATCCCATGGTTGTTGATCAGGGAGCTGTGCCGACTTCTGCTTTGCTGCCGTCTGGCCGCATGTTGGACGACATGGAACGACATGTTAGGAAGCAACGATCACCGAGGAAGCGGAAGAGACGGTACCGTACCCCTTCTGGTAACTGCCTCCATAGATGTGCGCAAAGGATGACGACCCTTCTGTGTCTTTATTCCATGAAATGCTGTGTGCTGTGGACGCTGCTTCAAGAGGTGCATGTTGCAACCATTTGTGCTCCCCTTTCTTCATGGCACATGTCTACCATGTTTCCCCTACTGGTAGTGGGGTGGCGATCGTCTTACGTGATGGTACCCTCACTGATACAGTTGCCTATCTCCCTGATCCCAGAGGTACGGCTATCATATTTAGTGGCGTCAGGATCACCAACGTCTGTGTGCCAACAGGTTTGGGTCTCTGCCGCGATCGTTTCACTTTCTTCTCCGAGGCGGCCATACCTCTCTTCCTGGGTCGGAGGAATGCATTAATCATGGGACGCCACTTCATGTCCACACAGGGCAACTGTCACATCACTCTGTGTGCGTGGCGAAGGCGGCGGTTGTCAGGCAACTCAGCCTTATGGACTCTTGGGAGTATGTCCATGGTGATCGTCTGGGGCTTCCACTTTTCACTAGCCATACTTGCAGTCGTCTCGATCGTGTTTATATCTCCCGCAGTATTGTCGGTGGGGTGCAGGCTGTTGAAGTCCTGTTCGTTGGATTCTCTGATCATGACGCATATATATGTGCCGTCAATCTCTGCCACCAAAGAGTGTAGCGCGATCGGGGTGCATGCTTTTTCAGTGTGCCTATTGCAAAACAAACTTGTGTTACATTCCAAAGCGGTGCTCGGTCATCACACAATTTCGTAGCGTACCACACAATCTGTTTTAGAATTACATGGCAATGAAACTTTAAAAAAAAGGATACCGGACGCGAGTTTCGATCCTCCGACCTCGAACTTTTGAAACTAAGCGCTTACTCGCTTGGCTGCGAAATCCTTGTATACACACATCAAAAAAAGTTTTGCATCACCCCGGTTCTCAGAACTCCTGAAGATAGACTTTGACTATGGATATTGTATCACAGACACAATCCCTTTAGCTGTTCAGAGATGCCACTAAACCCACCAATAGATATAAACAACCATGCATGAGCAGCGCCTATTAGACGGAGGGGGTCCGACAGCCGATTAGTTCCAGTCATTCCACCAGGAAGGAGACACATGGCTCGTGTTGTTTCTAGTTCAACCACGCCTAGATGGTCGGTACCGCGGTTCGATCGCATCCGCATTGTTACTTTGTGCCAGGAAGGGTTCTCAACAAGGTAAGTGTCTAGGCGTCTCGGAGTGAACCAAAGCGATGTTGTTCGAACATGTAGGAGATACAGAGAGAAGGAATTGTCGATGACATGCCTCCCTCAGGCCACCCAAGGGGCTACTACTGCAGTGGATGTCTACTACCTATGGATTATGGCTCGGAGGAACCCTGACAGCAACGCCACCATGTTGAATAATGCTTTTCGTGCAGTCACAGGACGTCGTGTTACGACTCAAACTGTGCGCAGTAGTCTGCATGATGCGCAACTTCACTCCCGACGTCCATGGCGAGATCCATCTTTGCAACCATGACACCATGCAGTGTGGTACAGATGGGCCCAACAACATGCCGAATGGACCGCTCGGGATTGGCATCACGTTCTCTTCACCGATGAGTGCCGCATATGCCCTCAACCAGACATTTGTTGGAGACGTGTTTGGAGGCAACCCGGTGACACTGAACGCCTTAGACACACTGTCCAGCGAGTGCATCAGGGTGGAGGTTTTCCTGCTGTTTTGGGGTGGCATTATGTGGGGACGACGTACGCCGCTGGTGGTCGTGGAAGGAGCCGTAACGGCTGTACCTATACGCGAATGACATCCTCCGACCGACAGTGCAACCACTTCGGCAGCATATTCGTGAGACATTCGTCTTCATGGATGACAATTCGCGCCCGCATCGTGCATATCTTGTGAATAACTTCCTTTAGGATAACGATATCGCTCGACTAGAGTGACCAGCATGTTCTCCAGACACGAAGCCTATCGAACATTCCCGGTATAAATGGAAAAGCGCTGTTCATGGACAACGTGATCTACCAACCACTCTGAGGGACCTACGCTGAATCGCCGTTGAGTAGTGGGACAATGTGGACCAACAGTGCCTTGATGTGGATAGTATGCCATGATGAATACAGGTATGCATCAATGTAAGAGGACGTGCTACTGGGTATTAAGGGTACCGGTGTGCACAGCAATGTGGACCACCACCTGTGAAGGTCTCACTGTATGGTGGTACAACATGCAATGTGTGGTTTTCATGAGCATTAAAAAGGGCGGAAATGATGTTTATGTTGATATCTATTCCAATTTTCTGTACAGGTTCCGGAGCTCTGGGAGCTGAGGTGGTGCAGGACTTTTTTTGATGTTTGTACTAGCGACCGTACGAAGTATGTACGCCGGCGTAAAATGTTCGGACTCGATTTTCTCGAAAACAACTGCGAGCTGCTTCTTGCCCTGCACAGCCTGCCAATAAGAATAAGTTCGGTGAGGGGGCTTCGTACTGTCCACTTGTTAGCACAGTTCGCCCGCCCTCTTACGTGTCGAAGCGAGTAAGTTTTGTCTTGTTGCTGTTTGTTTTTATGTTCTAAGGTGTTGGTTCGTTCTGTTTAACATTAATAATGCCAAACTGGACTTCGACTGTACCTGAACAATATATTCAGAAAACAAATCATAAGTTTCCCAATGATCCATAAACATATGGTTAGTAGGTTCTGCTTCGTAGGCGAAGTGATGTAATTACCGTTAAAAATGGTATATCTGTAGCGTAACATTAAAGAGGGCGCTTGTTTACGAACTCTCCAGACTCTATTCTTGTCACTTCTACAAGCGTAGATCTTAAAGTTGAATGCATTGCTTACACAGCACGTTACTAAAGCCATTTCTGCTGCCGTTCCATAGTCTAGTCAACATGACTTGTATCACAAAGAAATGATAGTCGGAAAGCTCGTGAAACTTGTAAACGTGCGCTTTACACACTAAGTTCGCTGTCACCGAAGAAGAAAAAAGTGGACCAAAGTACAGAAACAGGAAAAAGAGTTTATCAAGGATGAAACTTGAGAAAGGAATAACGCTACTGACAAAGAATAAGCGTTTAATAATAGGAAAGAATACACTGAGAACAGAAGACAGATTACTGCCTCGTGCATTCTACAGACTTTAGTATTGCGCCAGACAAAAAACACTTGTCGCCTCTGTGATGAGTTCTTAGAGGACTTCGAGCTGATACTATAACACACACAAAATATCAGATCACTTCATAACTTGAACATGATGAAATACTTAACTTCGTAACATTCCACGCCCACAGGAATATCTTGTATATTTATTATTGTCGCTTAACACTAACGTATCACTTGATACAGTCTCTTCTCTCAAAGTACAATTGACTATAAACCTTGCTACATACGTGTATCTAACACAGCTCTTACGCTGCTGGCTCGGTAAAGAGACGATGCTGTCGTCTTCGGCGAAGACTATGCTGAGCGGCGCCCCACTCTGACGTAAGCAAGCACGCTGCAGCGGTGGTACATGGAACTCTTGAGGGTTGCCTACACTTGCGTCTCCCATTCGTCGCTGCGTCTGGCACGAGGCCCACGAGAAAGACAGGGCGTTGCACGTACGTCACAGCACGTGACATTGCAGGTCTTAGGAGCTCCGGCAGCCGTCTCAAGAGGGGAGCGAGTAACTGTTTCAGACGAGTTTAAATGCATGCAAGTTCTCGATAGCACACGACAAAATTAAGACCTTTATTCGGTACCTTTTCAATTGAATATAGATTTCCTGTGGGCCCTGCGCTGAGGCGAGCGTTCCCGAAGTGTGGCGGGCAGGCCTACTAGTGTGACGTCAGAATTTCGTTGCAGGGCCCGTATACCTTGATGGTCCCGGTCTGGCAGTGACTGTGCTTACTCGTTCCGTCGGAACTTCGTTCTTTGGATGACACCACTCAAAATACTACAGATTTTGCAAGAAGTCTTTACAGACTTAACAAATATCTCGTCAGATGGAAGAAGAGAACCCGTAGGAGTTGGGAAGTTGTAAGCAAAAACCTTGCTTTTACACTCTTTGCGCAGAAAAACTTATATTTATATAAGTAACATCGTAATCATTACCACGATTTTCAACTTTAAAAATATGGATATATTATTGTTTACGGTTTCATGCTGGGATTTTGGTTAATATATGCCGATAAATCTCAGGCTTCTGTATAATTATGAGTGTGTAAAGTAATTGGAATTACGTTGTTTTCTTGTTACTTCTTATCTCCAAGAAAAAGATGTTAAACACTATTGCCGATTTCAACACACAAAATGCGTTTACTGCACTGAAAATATTGTTATTGTTGCGTGTGCAGTACTACTGAAAATGAAAGGCGGGGGGTTAAGTAGAAGTTAAGTTACAGAAAATATTGAGGAATAACATACACGGGGTCGTCCACTGATAGTGACCGGGCCAAATATCTCACGAAATAAGCATCAAACGAAAAAACTACAAAGAACCAAACTCGTCTAGCTTGAAGGGGGAAACCAGATGGCGCTATGGTTGGCCTGGTAGATGGCGCTGCCATGTGTCAAACGGATATCAACTGCGTTTTTTTAAATAGCAACCCCCATTTTTATTACATTTTCGTGTAGTACGTAAAGAAATATGAATGTTTTAGTTGGACCACTTTTTCGCTTTGTGATAGAAGGCGTTGTAATAGTCAAAAACGTATAAGTACGTGGTATCACGTAACATTCCGCCAGTGCGGACGGTATTTTGTTCGTGATACATTACCGGTGTTAAAATGGACCATTTACCAGTTGCGGAAAAGGTCGATATCGAGTTGATGTATGGCTATTGTGATCAAAATACCGAACGGGCGTGTGCTATGTATGCTGCTCGGTATCCCGGACGACATCATGTAAGTGTCCGGACCGTTCGCCGGATAGTTACGTTATTTAAAGAAACAAGAAGTGTTCAGCCACATGTGAAACCTCAACCACGACCTGCAACAAATGCTGATACCCAAGTAGATGTTTCAGCTGCCGTCACTGCTAATCCGCACATCAGTAGCAGACAAATTGTGCGAGAATCGGGAATCTCAAAAACGTCGGTGTTGAGAATGCTACATCAACATCGATTGCACCCGTACCATATTTCTATGCACCAGGAATTGCATGTCGCCGACTTTGAACGCGTGTACAGTTCTGCCACTGGGCACAACAGAAATTACGGGACGATGACAGATTTTTTGCACGAGTTCTGTTTAGCGACGAAGCGTCATTCACCAACAGCGGTAACGTAAACCGGCATAATATGCATTACTGGGCAACGGAAAATCCACGATGGTTGCCACAAGTGGAACATCAGCGACCTTGGCGGGTTCATGTATGATACAGCATTATAGGAGGAAGGATAATTGGCCCCCATTTTATCGATGGCAATCTAAATGGTGCAACGTATGCTGATTTCCTACGTAATGTTCTACCGATGTTACTACAAGATGTTTCACTGCATCACAGAATGGCGATGTACATCCAACATGATGGATGTCCGGCACATAGCTCGCGTGCGGTTGAAGCGGTATTGAATAGCATATTTCATGACAAGTGGATTAGCCGTCGAAGCACCATGGCCCGCACGTTCACCGGATCTGACGTCCCCGGATTTCTTTCTGCGGGGAAAGTTGAAGGATATTTGCTAGCGTGATCCACCGACAACGCCTGACAACATGCGTCAGCGCATTGTCAATGCATGTGCTAACATTACGGAAGGCGAACTACTCGCTGTTGAGGGGAATGTCGTTACACGTATTGCCAAATGCATTGAGCTTGACGGACCTCATTTTGAGTATTTATTGTATTAATGTGGTATTTGCAGTTAATCACGCTGTAACAGCATGCGTTCTCAGAAATGGTTAGTTCACAAAGGTACATGTATCACATTTGAACAACCGAAATAAAATGTTCAAACGTTTTTTTTTTTCATTTATTGAATTTCAATTCCCCCCGAAGGGGGCGGGCTGGCAGCAGCTTAGTACGCCGCTCTTCAGCCGACAGATGTTGTGACAAAGAGCAAGAGAACAAATAACAAAAAAAAACAGGCGATAAAATCAGAGACTTAGAGAGTAACAAGGCGAAAAGAAATCGTGGAACTTAAAACAACAACACAGGGATGATGACGCTAATAAAAATATATACGAAGTAGACAGGGAAAACAATAGACAATTAAAAAAACACAGCGACAGTCTGGATTCTGTTCGCAAAGGAAATAAAATTCACACCGAGCGACAGCATGGTTTCTGTTCGCAACACGAGAAAGACAAACAACACTGAATAGTCACTGGAACACTGCACTAAAAAGTTGGCAAATGTGACACCACAGTCGAGAGCAGGTGGGGGGAAACTGGACAGAAGATGGGAAAACGAAAAAGGGGGGGAAAGGAGAGTAAAAGCGAAGGGGGGAGCCGGGAAAGGAGCTGAAGGAGGATGAGGACCCATAAGAGGGGTGGGGGGCAGACGCGACAGGGAGTGGGGTAGGCAGAGGAGGGGAATACAAAAGGAGTGGGGGAGGTAGGGAGAGGTTTAGTGGGGAGAAAAACAGGACAGAAGGGGGGGGGGGGGAGAGGGAGCCCAGGGAAAGGACAGAGGAAAGGAGGGGGATGGAGGATCAGAGTTGATAGGAAGGATAAATGGAGGGAGAGAGGGCATCATCCGGGAGGGGGAGGTGACGGAAGCCACCTTGGGAAAGGAGATGGAGGGTGTAGAGATGGAGGGTAGGGGGGACACAACGGTGAAGACGTGGCAGGGGGCGGGGACGGGAGAGGAGAGGAGCAACCAGGGGGTCAGGGGGTTCAAGACGGCGGGAGGTGTAGAGGATGCGGATATGTTCGAGGAATAGGAGCAGATGGGGAAAAGGAATGAGATCATAGAGGATCCGCGTGGGGGACGGGAGGCGGATACGGAAGGCGAGGCGGAGAGCATGACGCTCAAGGATCTGGAGGGACTGATAGAATTTGGGGGGGGCAGATATCCAGGCAGGAATGGCATAACAGAGGAGTTCAAACGTACCTGTGTCTGCATTTTAATTTAAAAAACCTACTTGTTACCAACTGTTCGTCTAAAATTGTAAGCCATATATGACTACTACAGCGCCATCTATCACAAAGCGAAAAATGTGGTCCAACTAAAACATTCATATTTTTTTACGTACTACACGATTATGTAACAAAAATGGGGGTTCCTATTTGAAAAAAACGCAGTTGATGTCCGTTTGACCTATGGCAGTGCCATCTAGCGGGCCACCCATAGCGCCATTTGGTTTCCCCCTTCAAGATAGACAAGTTTCGTTCTTTGTAGTTTTTTCCTTTGATGCTTAGTTCGTGAGATATTTGGCCCGATCACGATCAATGGAGCACCCTGTATATATGTCAAGAGCAGTCGCAGCCTACACTTTCACAAAAAGGTAAGCGACATATCAGTTTCGTGTCCGTTGGAAGTACATTCACTTGGTGTGTATGTTTGCTTCTCTCGTACTCATAATTAACTAAAATGCTTTTTAGATTTCGTACGCGAATGAATCAAAGAGTACTAAGGCGGGAAATGTTATATTGCCAGTAAACCATCGCAAATTTTACTACACCAAATTTTATTCAAGGGAAATCATAATTTATAGGTTGTGTACTAGTTAATTGCAATTATTAGATATCCAGTGGTGTGTCACATACAAAATAAGCATAAAACGTGCTGTTTTATAGCCCATAATGACAATTTTTACAACTTAAAATGTTATTAGAAAAGAAGTTATAATTTATCTCATGCACTAGTTACAAATCATTGTAATTACTAGCTTAGAGCCCGTTGCTTCGCTCGCGTAGACTGTAGGCCTGCAGAGATTGTTTTTGTTTTTATTTCATCGAATTTTTATGATGTTCAGAAACTGCAACACCTTTAAACTTTATCACGCTAATTAAAGCCATATAAGTATGGTCTTTCCCGAATGTACTTCCAATCAAAAAGCGATTCTGATAGCTGGAATCCAAAGTTTTTGTTAATCATTCTTTCTGTGTTCTTGTGGAAATATTTCCATAGCAACTTTCATCTCTTAACAAAAATTTCTTTATATCTTACCTAGAAGTGAAATACCAATTTGCATGAATTTTGCTTTAAATTTTTTGATGTAACGAAACAATTTTTTAAAAATTTTCATCCCTTATTGCGTTCCTCAAGTGTTGCAATTCCAGAAACAGCGAAACTCGAATTTTTTATTTCCAACCGAGACGTCAAATACCAATTGTCATAGATGTAGCTTTAAAGGTTCGTTAGTAATTATTTATTTTAAAACAGCTCTCATCTACTATTTTACCCCCTTAGTAGTTGAATTTCCATGAATGCTGAAACACGTATTTTTTATTTTTCTAGTTCTAGCTTCAAAATTCCCAAAAAACCTTTTATCCCCTATTTCGAACCCTTTGGTGTGGAATTATTGACAATCCTTTCTTAAACAATGCCTACACTATAAGATTCATGCTTACAAAATGTTGTTGTCATTCTTAGCTTGTCGAAGGACAAAATGAGCATACTTTTCTCGCTGAAGTGGTTGTTGTTTTCACTAAATTCTCCGTTGTCTGTGTCTTTATCAGCTTCTTCAGGCAAATCACGCAGTATGTTAGCGTCATAATCAAACTCAGCGCCACCCACATCATGCTAATTTCAATAGCAAAAGAAGTCATTAGCACTGAAGAGGGTGAATGTGCTATAAACTAATACTCTTTTAACTGTGACTGATTCATATTTCACCTAAGATGCCACACAAAGATAATGCCTAAGCGACAGAAAACGGGCAAACCATTACTAAATATTCTTAATATTTACGACAAGAGCACCAGTTTCAGCAAACTGCTGGAGTCAGGCAATAAATAATTCAGCCACTTTTAAGAACAATGTTTGCCGTGAAGATACTCAAGAGCACGTGTCGCTCATGTGTCAAGACTGGCGAGAACCAAGAAGAGATAACACCTGCAATCGTAAATTTCACGAGGGTTTAGCAATCTAGGGTTAAGCAGGAAGTGTCACACCAGAAAATGAGAAGACGCCTCGTCCTGCAAAGTGTCACACCAGAAAGTGACAAGGCGCCTGGCGCTGCTAACGAATCGCTAACAGTGGCGTCAAGCAGAAACGCGCTATCTCTCCAGAAATCAATGGCCCAACCTTCTACGTAGTGGTCTCGGTCTGATCCAGCCGTTTGTGCGTGTCAGACATAGAGTATGAGCATCTATGCAGTAAGCTTAGCGTGGTGGGCATGAAGCCAACATCGAATCGGGATTGCCATGTTGACTTCAGTGTAAGATTGTGTGTGAGAGCGTGCGTACAAGTTTTCAAGACTTTCTTTACGTTTCTGGCCATAGTTCCCATTTTAGTAATTTTACGATCTTCTTTCCTACTCGTCTCATTACACTTCCTGTTGTACGCCCTCAAAATCTCATCACCACCATTGTCATCACTGTTATTTTCTATTTTGCAGAAACTTTAAATACACATACAAGCGGCGTTTGAAAAGTCCGTGCAATAATAAAAGCTACTTACGTGTCTGGGGTAAACCTTTTACATTTTTTGACATAGTCTCCTTTTAGACTTATACACTTCGTCCAACGCTGTTCTAATTTGTTGATCCCTTCCGAATAATAGGAATTGTCCAAGGCTGCAAAATAGCTATTAGTTGCTGCAATCACCTCATCGTTTAAATAAAATCTTTGTCACGCCAGGCATTTCTTCAAATTGGGGAACAAATAGTAGTCCGAGAGAGCCAAGTCTGGAGAATATGGGGGGGGGGGGGGGATGTGAAACGAGCTGGAATCCTATTTCCATTAATTTTAAGACCACAACTGCTGAGGTGTGTGCTGCTGCATTGTCGCGACGGAAGAGGACTTTCTTGCGGTCCAGTCGCCGGCGTTTTTCTTGCAGCTTGGTTTTCAGACGGTCCAATAACGATGAATAATGTGCACCTGTAATGGTTTTACCCTTTTCCAGATAGTCGATGAGGATTATCCCTTGCGAATCCCAAAAGACTGTCGCCATAACCTTTCTGGCCGAAGGAGTGGTCTTCGCCTTTTTTGGTGCAGATTTTCCCTTGATAATCCATTGTTTAGTTTGTTCTTTGGTATCAGGAATATAATAATGTATCCATGTTTCATCCACAGTGACGAAACGACGCTTAAAGTCCTGTGGATTCTTCCTGAACAGCTGCAAACCATCCTCGCAACATTTCACACGATTCCGTTTTTGATCAAGCGTGACCAATCGCGGAACCCACCTTGCGGGTAGCTTTCTCATGTCCAAATGTTGATGCAAAATATTATGTACCCGTTCATTATAGATGCATCTAGCAATCTCACGCACCTTAACTCTTCTGTCATCCATCACTATATCATGGATTTTGTCAATGATTTCTGGAGTCGTAACCTCCACAGGGCGTCCAGAACGTTCAGCATCACTTGTGCCCATATGGCCACTCCGAAAATTTTGTAACCACTTAGAAACTGTTCTAATCGAAGGTGCAGAGTCACCGTAATGTTTAGCAAGCTTCTCTTTAGTCTCCTGAGGCGTTTTGCCTTTCACAAAGTGATATTTAATCACCATACGCAATTCTTTTTCGGCCATTTTTTGACAATCACTCGACTTCCAAGATTCACACGAATGCCAAACACAAAGAAATAGACCAACATGGCTGAAACTTGGCGTACGTTCTTTCCAAAGACGCTACTAAGTATACATGACCTCGATACGCGCCAGTGGTGCCATCTCTCGGACTTGGCGTGGACTTTTCGAACGCCCCTCCTATTTGCTCTGGATTTCATATTTTTTTTACAGCAACATCAACGGTAAATAATTGTCGCTGCTACGGACGAAAGTAGCAGTAGTGAAAAGTCCCTTTTTGTGAGCGTCTCGGAGCTACCTTGGCGTCGTCGCTCTGGGCGACGTGTGGCGTGCGAGACCAACTACGCGGCGTACTGCTCTGCGGATTTTATATGAAACGTTTATTGGCTGACTCGGATCCAAACCTTCGCTCTTCCCATTAACTACGTCCGTCTGATCGGCTCCTTGCTCTCCCGCCGTCCTTCCTATGTCACCGTCCATAACACAGATTCCTACACCTTTTTCCCCCTCTGCCGGTGTGCCCCAAGGCTCCGTCCTCTCCCCCCTTCTGTACCTTTTGTACTCGGCGGACATGCCGCCACCGTCAGCCCCCGTCCACCTTTTCCAGTTTGCCGATGACACCGCCTTCCTTGCCCTTGCCCCCACCCAACAGCGCTCCCAACACCTTCTCCAATCCCATCTTGACCGGTTCACCGCTTGGTGCAACCAGTGGTTGCTCAAGGTCAATCCCTCCAAAACCGAGGCGATCATTGTAGGCAAAACCACCCCTTCCTTTCGCCTCCTTGATTTCTATCTCACCATCTATGGGCGTCCTATCACCCTCACTCCCACGCTTAAGTACCTTGGCGTCACCCTCGACCGTCGCCTCTCCTGGACTCCCCACCTCCGGGCAATCCAAGCCAAGGCACGCTCCCGACTCAGTCTCCTCAAGCTCCTCTCCGGCCGTACGTGGGGTCTGGACCCCTCCACCATTCTCCACACCTATAAATCCCTCATCCGCCCTATCCTTTGTTATGCCCATCCGGCTTGGATCTCTGCCCCCCTTACCTTTTATAAATCCCTCCAAATCCTTGAACGTCATGCTCTCCGCCTCGCCTATTGCATCCGTCTCCCCTCCCCCATGCGGATCCTGTACGATCTCATCCCCTTCCCCCACCTCCTTCTTTTCCTTGAAAGGATATGGATCCTGTACACCTCCCGCAAACTCGATCCTCCTCACCCGCTCGTCTCCCCGATCCTCTCCCACCCCCGCCCGCTGCCGTGCCTGTATTCGCATGTCCCACCCGGTCTCCATCTCTCCACCCTCCTTACCCTCTCCCAAGGTGGCTTCCGCCAGCTCCCCCTCCCTGATGATGCCCTCCTCCCCTCCATCTACCCCTCCTACCAACTTTGATCCTCCCGCCCTCCTCCTGTGCTTGCTCCTCTGGGCACCCTCCCTCCCTTCTCTCCCTTTTTCCCTCCCTCCTCCTTTTCTCCCCCCTCCTCCCCTGGGCCTCCCCTCCCCTGTCCCTCTCCTCCTGCCCCCGTCTCCTCTACCATTGGCATCCCTTTTCTCCCCTCTCCCCCACCTCACCCCTGTTTCCCCCCTTGGCAGGTCCCCGGACTCGCACACGCTACGTGGACATTCGCGCGCCGGAGATCACCGCCATCAGTGTTTCGTGTGTGCCGCCGTGTTTAGTGTTCAGTGTTCACCGTCACACTCCCTCGTTCACCAGTACCATCGTCATCTTCAGTGTTTGTGCGTCGTCTCATCAGTTAGCAGCGTGGATTATCGACGAGTGTGAACGGCTCCGTGTTTGTCTCTATGTGTCTCCTGTTTTATTGCCCACCGTTCTGTAACTTCTGTGTCTTCTCCTGTTTTTGCTGCTTGTATATTCTATGGCTGAAGAGCAGCGTAGTGTGCTGCTGACAGCCTGCCTGTTGTACAGGCTTTAAAATAACACTAAAGTAAAAAAAAAAAAAAGCTGACTCGGATTAATTCTTCTGTGTCGATGCATGTGTAATATCAGTCTAAACAACGGTCGCCAGACAGCCTTCGCCCCGCAAGGCAGGCTAAACTTCCTACCACTTCAAAGTCAATAAGTAAGATCCTTGTGCCAATTGAAACACTTTCAGAAAGAATCCGTGGTCCGACCACTGCTTTTTATTTATTTTTTATTTACACGTCAAGTTCCTCAGGACCAAATTGAGGAGCAAATCTCCAAGGTCAAGGAACGTGTCAGTACATGAATTTACAACATAAAAGTGATAACAAATAAGAGAAACAGATAAAAATAAACGTTTATGAACCCGTAAAAAGTCAGTCCATAAGTTTAAGTAAACACAGTCAACAATACAATAAGAATCAGTTTATTTTTCAAGGAACTCCTCGACAGAAAAGAAGGAGTGACCCATGATGAAACTCTTCAGTTTCGATTTTAAAGCGCGTGGATTACTGCTAAGATTTTTCAATTCGAGTGGTAGCTTATTGAAAATGGATGCAGCAGTATACTGCACACCTTTCTGCACAGAAGTTAAGGAAGTCCGATCCAAATGCAGGTTTGATTTCTGCCGAGTATTAACCGAGTGAAAGCTGCTTATTCTTGGGAATAAGCTGGTATTGTTAACAAGAAATGACAGTAAGGAATATATATGTTGAGAGGCCAATGTCGAAATACCCAGACTCGTGAAAAGGGATCGACAAGAGGTTCGTGAACTTTCATTACTTATTGCCCGAACCGCCCGTTTCTGAGCCAAACATATCCGTTTAGAATGGGAAGAGTTACCCAAAAATATAATACCATACGACATTAGCAAGGTAGACTAATTTTCGTGTCGAACGATCACTCACCTCTGATACGATTCGAATAGTAAAAATGGCAGTATTAAGTCTTTGAACAAGATCCTGAACGTGGGCTTTATACGACAGCTTACTATATATCTCAACACCTAGAAATTTCAGCTGTTGAGTTGCACTAATCATATGCCCGTCCTGTGAAATTAAAACGTCAGGTTTTATTGAATTGCGTAAAAACTGTGTCTTACTGTGATTTAGCGTTAGTTTATTTTCTACAATCCATGAACTTAGGTCATGAACTGCACTATTTGAAACCGTGCCAATGTTGCACACAACGTCCTTTACTACCAGGCTAGTGTCATCAGCAAACAGAAATATTTTAGAGTTACTTGTAATACTAGAGGGCATATCATTTATATAAATAAGGAACAGGAGTGGACCCGACACTGATCCCTGGGGCACACCCCACTTGACAGTACCCCACTCAGACCTCACATCACAGCCGTTATCAACATTGTGAATAATGACCTTTTGCTGCCTGTTGCTAAAGTAAGAGGTGAACCAATTGTGAGCTACTCCCCCTGTTCCGTAATGATCCAACTTCTGGAACAATATTTTGTGATCAACACAATCAAATGTTTTAGTTAAATCAAAAAATATGCCAAGCGTTCGAAACCTTTTGTTTAACCCATCCAGTACCTCACAGAGGAAAGAGAATTTAGCATTTTCAATTGTTCAACGATTTCTAAAGCCGAACTGGACATTTTACAGCAAATCGTGTGATATAAAATGATCGATTACCCTTAAATACACAGCCTTTTCAATAACTTTTGCTAACACTGATGACATATAAATAGGTCTAAAATTATCTACATCATCCCTTTCTCCCTTTTTACAAGGTGGCTTTACTACTGAGTACTTTAATCGCTCTGGAATATCACCTGCGTCGGACATCGAGCGAAAGCAAAGACGGATGCTCAACATTTGTAAGCAGTCGGGAGTCGCAGTTTCAAGCTTGGCAACGGCCAATAGAGACATCATCCCTTTCTCCCTTTTTATAAAGTGGCTTTACTACTGAGTACTTTAATCGCTCTGGAATATCACCTGCGTTGGACATCGGGCGATCCCTTTCTCCGTTTTTATGAAATGGCTTTACTACTGAGTACTTTAATCGCTCTGGAATATCGCCTGCGTTAGTCATCGGGCGATCCCTTTCTCCGTTTTTATGAAATGGCTTTACTACTGAGTACTTTAATTGCTCTGGAAAGTCACCTGCGTTGGACATGAACTGAAAGCAAAGATGGATGCTTAACATTTGTAAGCAGTCGAGAGTCGCAGTTTCAAGCTTGGCAACCGCCCATAGAGCCACCTAGCGTTCCTCAGTCCCACACGTGGCCTGCGATTAATGTCGGCTTAACATTTGTAAGCAGTCGAGAGTCGCAGTTTCAAGCTTGGCAACCGCCCATAGAGCCACCTAGCGTTCCTCAGTCCCACACGAGACCTGCGATTAATGTCGGGCCCTGCATGTACATTATTATTTTTTTTTTAAGTAGTCCGGGGTGATATGTTACAATACAGCGTCACCGGTCTATTGCGGTCTAACTGTGTTGGTGAGGCAGTAAATTTCCACAGGGCAGTGACTCCGTCACTGCAATTCGCTTTGGAGGTGTGGCGGTGGGACTTGTAGTCCTGTACCACCCTCTGACGGTGATAGTACTACATGAGTCAGGCAGAAAAATTTTGCCTAACATGGGCAGGTGAGGGTGAGGCGGTGGGACTTGTAGTCCCGTACGCCAGGGCAGGGGTGGGATCGCATGTACATTACAGGGCGTGACACTACATGTATTACGAATGCCGGCAACCGACTGCGAGTTTCTATTTCAGACCGATTAATAATTCTTAACTGCACGTTTAAATACACGCCTGCTCTCGTTAACAGATGATAAAGTTAAGACCTTTAGTGAGTACCTCTTTCATTGACGCGTTGGTTTCCCTGGGTCCTGAACAAGCCGCGCGTTCGGGGTACATGGCGGACAAGGCGACTAGTATGACGTCACAAGTTCGCTGCGGGACCTGTATTTTCATGGACCGCGGTCCGGTGGCGGGACAGAGTTGACCTGCTCAACTTGCCTTTTGTGCAAGCGTCGCTTTAGCCCTCTCTGGAAGTTTCCAGACGGTGCTACTGCACCTATATAATCAGAACACCGTGCCTGCCCCAGCAGTGAGTGATTCAGCACCTGTTGACGATGGCAGGGACAGCTATCGAAGGCTCGAGTGTTTTTATTCGAAGTGACGTAACTTGTAAACCTAGAAGATTTTATTGATGACTCGTAGCACCCAAGGCCAATAATCTCCAACAAGGAAACATGAATTCGTTCAAAGTGACAAAAGTAACGAATGACACATGAAGACCACACCCAAATTTCTAAGGGAATGAATATCATTTAACCTCGTCAAGTCTGTCAGTTTCCCTGTACACCGTCGTCCAGCTAGCTGGTTGACCCCACAACCTAATTTGAGCTCTCTGCCCACTGAGTGTCTGCACATTCGGTAAGCGGCACATTTGCCTAGAAAACAGGAATGATTTAACACGAAATCCACGACCCCGCTCAAGAACGCACTTTCGGGGTCTCTGAATATTCCATACTGCGAGAAATAACTCGACTGATCCTGAAGTATTACATTCTCCCGACTTCTGGGATGCTCTGCGGCACTACTAATAGTCCCAGAGAGGACACTATTAGTCCACTTCGCGAGCTTCCGAAACGGTCCACGAAATGACTCAGTATTTAGGCCTTCCAACCAGTAAGAATCAGGAATAGAATATATGCATTTTCATTGGTCATTTCTATCCTCACCAATAGAGCTCCGCTGAGGTAGTGCTTCCTGTCGGGACATTTAGAACTTTTCTCCGCAAAGGATTTCGAAAAAAAACTACTGGCCCCCATGGGAAATCACAAACCTAAAAGCCAGTCATGGAGCTTCCGATCACAACACGTTTAGGAGGACTGGCGAAAGATGGCCCTCACTCCCAGGCTGGAGAACACCTTCTCCCGATACTACACTCCTGGAAATTGAAATAAGAACACAGTGAATTCATTGTCCCAGGAAGGGGAAACTTTATTGACACATTCCTGGGGTCAGATACATCACATGATCACACTGACAGAACCACAGGCACATAGACACAGGCAACAGAGCATGCACAATGTCGGCACTAGTACAGTGTATATCCACCTTTCGCAGCAATGCAGGCTGCTATTCTCCCATGGAGACGATCGTAGAGATGCTGGATGTAGTCCTGTGGAACGGCTTGCCATGCCATTTCCACCTGGCGCCTCAGTTGGACCAGCGTTCGTGCTGGACGTGCAGACCGCGTGAGACGACGCTTCATCCAGTCCCAAACATGCTCAATGGGGGACAGATCCGGAGATCTTGCTGGCCAGGGTAGTTGACTTACACCTTCTAGAGCACGTTGGGTGGCACGGGATACATGCGGACGTGCACTGTCCTGTTGGAACAGCAAGTTCCCTTGCCGGTCTAGGAATGGTAGAACGATGGGTTCGATGACGGTTTGGATGTACCGTGCACTATTCAGTGTCCCCTCGACGACCACCAGTGATGTACGGCCAGTGTAGGAGATCGCTCCCCACACCATGATGCCGGGTGTTGGCCCTGTGTGCCTCGGTCGTATGCAGTCCTGATTGTGGCGCTCACCTGCACGGCGCCAAACACGCATACGACCATCATTGGCACCCAGGCAGAAGCGACTCTCATCGCTGAAGACGACACGTCTCCATTCGTCCCTCCATTCACGCCTGTCGCGACACCACTGGAGGCGGGCTGCACGATGTTGGGGCGTGAGCGGAAGACGGCCTAACGGTGTGCGGGACCGTAGCCCAGCTTCATGGAGACGGTTGCGAATGGTCCTCGCCGATACCCCAGGAGCAACAGTGTCCCTAATTTGCTGGGAAGTGGCGGTGCGGTCTCCTACGGCACTGCGTAGGATCCTACGGTCTTGGCGTGCATCCGTGCGTTGCTGCGGTCCGGTCCCAGGTCGACGGGCACGTGCACCTTCCGCCGACCACTGGCGACAACATCGATGTACTGAGGAGACCTCACGCCCCACGTGTTGAGCAATTCGGCGGTACGTCCACCCGGCCTCCCGCATGCCCACTATACGCCCTCGCTCAAAGTCCGTCAACTGCACATACGGTTCACGTCCACGCTGTCGCGGCATGCTACCAGTGTTAAAGACTGCGATGGAGCTCCGTATGCCACGGCAAACTGGCTGACACTGACGGCGGCGGTGCACAAATGCTGCGCAGCTAGCGCCATTCGACGGCCAACAGCGCGGTTCCTGGTGTGTCCGCTGTGCCGTGCGTGTGATCATTGCTTGTACAGCCCTCTCGCAGTGTCCGGAGCAAGTATGGTGGGTCTGACACACCGGTGTCAATGTGTTCTTTTTTCCATTTCCAGGAGTGTAGTTCTGCCCGTCACAACAGCCACTGAAACTAGTAAATTAGGCGCAGTCCGGAAATGACATGTTGCAGTACGTCAAAAATGGAAAATTTACTTTTCATAGCTCGCTACAACCAATGTCTAATTGTAGCTGTCACATGGTAAAAAGTGCTTTATGTGTTGAAAAACATCAAGGCACAGTGTATAACAGAGCTGAAATCATTGGGCTAATTTACGTGACCGTATGGCCACAAATTTACAAATGTTAGATCATTTCGGTAGTGTGGGAGTGCACTGCTAGTCAGTCCACTGATTTTTCTCGTATACACATTTCGAGCCAATGACGTCGACTATGGAAATACGTAAGGATGAATGAAGATTAAACACATGGTACCAAAAAGCAAAAACGGATGACTTTCGTTTCTAAAAATATTTCAAAATCAGGTAAATTGCTAATTTTAGTGTTTTTCTAGATGAAAAGTCAATGTTTTTCGGGATATTTCCACTTGGGCATACTAGGAAGCCATTTCACAATTCCGCCGGATCATAATTTTCTAAAACGGAAACTCGACTGTACGATAAACCTAAAAAAACAGCGGTAGCTATTCTTTACTCTTCTATGACAAAAAGAGCGACATTTGAGCTGTGACACTTGTCGCAAACAAGCGAAGTTTGCTTGCATTTGCCTCTGCAAAGCCTTCAGCCAGTTTCATTCCAGAAAGTGAACACAGTTTGTTTGGATGTTTATGAAACTTGTGTACACAATCTGCGGTACTTTTGAGCGTGATCTGTTATACTAGCCACCAATTGGACTTCAAAGCCTGCCGGGTACTTACGACGAAATCTTGCGGCTTACCAGTCACTTAACTTTGGAGGCATTGTGTATTGATACCAAAAATTCTACTTTGTGCATATGAATTCTTGCTCCATAGATATTTCTACTCTATGTTGACAGCCAAAGATCCTTGTACTTAATTTCATACATAATCTCAAGATGGCGGTCACACTGCGTCATTAGAAAGAAAAAGAAAGTGCTTTCTGATTCTTCTCCCACTTAAGTCTACTACGTAAGATGTTCCACATAACTACATATGGACAAAATGAACTGTTTGAAAACTAGTGCAAAAACCCTTGACAGTTCTGCTGTAATGTTTCAGTACCCTAGTTTCATCCAGACAATGACACACTGAGCAGAAACTTGAGTCTGGTTCATTTCACATTCCGTTCTCACTTAAAACAACATCATGTTGTAATGCCGGAAGTGCATATACTCCTATTTCCATCTATTGTACTATTATTTTTTTTCCTTGTTTTGTTACCTCAAGATATGACATTTCTGTCTCTTTATATATTGTAATTGTTTTACTGTTTGTATATATATATTTATGCACTCATGTCGATGTATAATTGGTTTGTTTCGTAAATATTATTTGTATTTTTACGCTGGGTCTTGCCTAGGGAAAACTGCTATCGAACGATTACGTCGATAGGTCGTGTGACGAATCAAAGTGTGTAGGATCTTTGGTAGTGTTAACTCTGCCGCGTGGAGCGCGGGCAGAACAGTGAGAGTCTGGCGGGAGTAGCGAGTGGAGCAGGTGTGTTGTGTGACGCTCCCGCGAGTTGCCGCGCTTTCGGGGTTTGGCAGCATGTAATTGCGCTCGACTCGCGATGATAGTTTCTGACATGGTGTCGCGGACGGGAAGCATTAGCTGGCGCACATCAAGAGCCCGTTTCGCCTGGTGACCGTGTCGAGAAGAAGGCGCGCCAACATCCAGCTTCTGCAACAGCGACGGCCGACAATGAGTGACTGTCGCCACCTCCTCGATCGACGGCTCCAAACCTTCAATCAACCAACAAGGAAGACTAAAAGCACGTAAAGTTTCAGAACTGTATGGCAGACCTCAGCTTTTCAAATTGTTCCATTTGCCTCGCAAAATTACAGCAACTTAGCATGAACCTTTGTTGCTCATTGTCCCAATTGCATTGCCAAGCAGGGTCCCTTCCTTTTCCGAAATGAACCCGAGTGTCGTTGAAATTCAAACGCCAGCATTAAAATCATATGATTAGATTTCACTGCTTTAATTTCAAAGTTCAGTAGCTGGCTACAATATTTAGGTTACACGAGCACAAATTTAGAGTGCGAGTTTTGTTAGCATATTTTAGCTTACCTGTGACTGCAGCTCAGCTTGGTACGTACTAAATTTTACTATTGTTAATAGTTCAGAATCATTTAATTCAAGTTCAAAGTTAAATATCTTGTTTCTAAATTGCGTAGAGTCAAGTAGCTTTTGAAATGATTGTTGAGGTAGTCCAAGACTAACCGTATTTTACTGAATTTCGATGTGCTTCAGAAAGAAAGCTCACTATTAACTTCAGTCACTAAATTAACTTTCGATTTTCCGGTTTTAGTAATTCTTTTGCTAAATTAAGTCAGAGTGTAGCGAAATTTATTACTTCTGACAAACTTTCAGTTTTCACACTACACGTGTCAACCTTCAGTTGCCACGCTTCTAGTGCTAATTATATGTGTAATAACCTTTCTTTTTCAGTTACTATAGTAATTGTCCTTAGGACTGGCGACCGTAATTTCCCCCAAATCTCAAATACCTAATTACCGATAGTTAATTGTTAACGTAACGGCTGCACATTTACTTTCCTTATTAACTTTAGCCCTTTTCAAAATTAATTTCCACCAGTTTCATTTGCATTTTTCCTTTCATTTAGATGTAACCCTTTCCTCCCTCTTTACCGATAGATTAACTTCGGTGACGATTGCTTTTCCCAAATTTCCATTAGGTACACGCGGTTTAATTTTTCACTGTCTTTAAGGTCGATAAGTGAGGGGGGAGGTTACACGTGGCGACCTGGTGACAGGACAATCTTCAAATTTGAGGTTGTTCTGGACACGAATTTTGCATTGTGCAAATCTCGTAACAAAGTACTGGTTACGAAATGGTCGATACGTCAGCGAGAATATTCGTGTGAGGAATCCTAATTAGAGTTGAGATTTTGCATTTATATTGAAAATTATAAAAATGAGTGAAGGCAACAATTACCAAAATTTGGTAGACTTGGATAGGGAACAATCGGTCGAACAGTGGGAAACGCGCACAGCGGTACCCATTGTTCCGGGGCAGGCGGCTAGCATGAAAGATGCGACCGCCGAAACGCAACAAAGAGCAGAAATGGAATTCCAGACTTTAGAAAATGTTTCGGAATCGGAAGTGAAAATCAAATCTGAATCTGTTGATGACAAATGCGGGGGGACAATGAAAGAGGAAGCCGCTACGGAAGTAAAACCGGTGGTTTCCGGGAATTTAACTGATTTATTGAATGTTTTGATTTACGAAATCAAGAGTCAATCGGCAAAAATTAAAGATCAGGCTGCCAAGCAAGAAGCTCAGGCTGCCGAGCAAGCAGCTCAGGCTGCCAAGCAAGTAGCTCAGTCTGAAAAAATTGAACGAATGCTAGACAATCAGAACAAAGCTATTAATGTTGTTAACAACAATGTTGAAGTTGTTAACACAAAAGTTGATAAAATCAAAGACGATATTGTCGTGATTAATACCGAAATCGGTAACCTTAAACAGGAAATGATAGGCGTTCAGGCGGAAATTGCGAGCATAAATACTCGTTTTGATTCCGAAATTAGCAGAATCGAGAAAAGTGTAGGAGACGCAGTTGCTCCGATCATCGAGAATAAGGTGACGGAACAAATTCAATTAGTGAGAAAAGAGGATCAACAGAAGGTGGAAACTTTAAAGGCTTTAGTATCCGAAGTAGATACCAAAGTGACGAAGCAGGC
Organism: Schistocerca serialis cubense; assembly: GCF_023864345.2. Taxonomy (NCBI): domain Eukaryota; kingdom Metazoa; phylum Arthropoda; class Insecta; order Orthoptera; family Acrididae; genus Schistocerca; species Schistocerca serialis. The sequence goes on along the minus strand of NC_064639.1, from coordinate 245,156,848 downwards.
TAACACCTGCGAAGAGAAAAAGAGGGAAGTGGAAACGCTTGCGACAACCACTTGCCAAGTGATTACGAGGGTGTCGGAATTAGAAAGGAAACTTGACGAAAAACAGAGCTATGTGCCAATCTGTGCACATAGTTCGGAGTTGTTGACGAAAGAGGAGCGGTTCGACCCCTTGAAAAAAGGCGGTATACACCCGACGGATTTCATTAAAAATTGTGAAAGAGTTTTACCCAGATCATGGACTGATGAGAGAAAAATTAATGCGATTATTGATGTGTTGGCTGGTGATGCCAAGCGTTGGGGCTTAAACCTCAACATTACGAACCTGACTTTTGACGAATTTAAAAATTTGTTTCTGGCTGAATACTGGTCAGAGCAAAAACAGCAAAGTGTCTGGCGCGAATTTGTCGTATCGAGGCCTTTCGATGAGAATTCGCGCGGTTCGATGAAGGAGTTTTGTGAGGGCTGGATCCGCAAGTTGGAATATTTGCGTGACCGCCGCTCGGAATCCGAAATAGTCTGGGAACTCTACAAGAAGCTTCCAGATGATACAAAACGATACGTAGGAAGCAATTACAGGACAATCAATGATTTCCTGGAAAGAGTGGAGGACGAGGACAATTGGCGCAATAATCGCGACAGTGGCAGAGGCCGCGGTAACAACAACGGGTACCACAGCAACCACAACAACGATAACCACGGGAATAATGCATACCGCAACCATGGCAGCAATAACAATAATGGTTCGGACCGTAATAACAATCGGTACAATGCAAATAATAACAGGAATGACGGAAACCAGTATCATACTAACGTGATACGGGCTTCACAGAATAGTAATAACGCCAGAGGGTGTGATCAGCCGCCTCAGCAGCATCCGGGGAGCGTATCTGCTGGGACGAGACAGGGAAACCATTAGCCGCGCCGGTGAGGGGCCGACCGGGCGTGGAGAAATTTTGGCGGCCCAATAGCAGGAGAAAACCCAGGTGTCGTCGGTATGAAAATTCCGTGTGGAATAATCAACGGCGGGAGAGTGTGCCAGTGTTAAGGGAAAGGAGTGCGCCCACAAGTAGTAGATCAGCTGTATACACGGCAGTAGAAGGTACATTCACTGTCAGTGAGAACAATTTAAGTAGTGTTCCGGAAATCGATTATAAGGTGCCAGCTGTAATACCCACAGCGGAACTGGAGATTGAGTTTAAGAATGATTCGCAATTGTTGAGAGAAGATCAGATGTCGGATAAAACGTCCGTCATCGAGCGAGGGGATGCAGAGAGGGATGAGGTCTGGTTAAGGCAGTTCGGTCGCTTATACGACGAACTAAGAGATTATAGGGGTCTGTATGGGAGAAGTGTTTATGGGGAGCGCGTGCAGTATTTGCCGCGTCTCGTCCCGCAGGAAGATAGTGATTGTGAAGTGATAGAAAGTTCTGGCCCTAACCGGCAGACTTTACTAGAAATAGTTGATGTTAATGGGGAGCACGAGCAAGATGAGTCGTGTTTCGTCCCGCAGGAGTTAGATGTTGAAGGAGTAACGGAAAGTTCTGGCCCTAACCGGCAGACTTTACCGAAAGTTAATGTGGTAGAAGTAGCCGACCCATCCGACGCAAACCTCCAGTTTAAACATTGCGAGAGTATTAAGGGGAAAGATTACGAAAATTTTAGTGATAGCCGGACACAATTGGTAGAAAAGCACATACATTTCAGCGTGTATGAGGTTAGAGCTGACGTTATGCGGTCAGACGGTAGCAGTGTGGGTTGCGCAGATCCAGAGGAAGTAATTTCAGATGCGACTGGGCACATTCCTCCAGGTAGATTGGCAGATGAGATCAATCTGATTAAAGAGGAATCAACGAAGGTGACAATTAGTGAATTGATAGCAAAGTAACACTCACTAGTTGACGAGTTACAGGAAAAGGTTTCGGTATTGGAGGCGAAGCTACAGACTAAGCCTCAGGACAGACGTGTTGAAATTAAAACTGTATGTGAACAGAGGCTGAAAAAGCCGCCAGATAAACCGGATTTAGGATCAAAGCCGGACGGTTTTTTCTGGAATGACCTGGATATAGACGAGGATTTACTGCGGGAAAATAAAGAAACAGTCGAGGACAAGTGTAGACAGATAGTAGTGTCTGTTAATATGCACGACCTACAACTAAACGTGTTGATTGACACCGGTGCAGAATTGAGTGCTGTATCTGGAAAAATATTTTAGTTACTGAAAGACAGACCCGGCATCGTAGTTATGCCAGTAACAGGAGTGGAAATTTTCGGTGCTACTGGGAAGGCCAGTAAACCGGTCACAAAACAGATTTTTGTCAACTTCGAGATATGTGGGGCACGATTTGAACAAGAGTTTGTCGTCGTGCCAGACTTAACTACGGAAGTAATTATCGGGTTAGATTGGCTATTAAAGTACCGTGCAGTGATTAACTGCGAAAGCAAAACTTTGACATGTAAGTCACTAGATAAAACAATGATAGTTAGTTTTGACGAGGCAGGAGACGGTGTGCATAGGCAATACCAGCCTATACACATTGTTAACTGGCCGAATGACATTGACGTAGGAATGGGTTTGAACTGCCGTAACATGAGGAATTTCGGCATTGACAAAAGTGTAGAAAGTGAACTGGAAGAGATAATCAAATTCCCTCCACGAATTAACATTAGTATTGGTGTGAAAAAAGATCGTTTGCGAGAAGTAATGAAGCTTTAAGCCGATGCTCGCATACGTCGTCATGACGCTAAAGCGCGTTTTGCTAAGTTTGCGATCGGAGACTTAGTACTTGTAAAAGCTCATGAGAAATCGAGCGAGATAGACAATGAAATCTCTAAATTTAAGTTTGTTCATAATGGACCATATAAAGTCATTGGTATACCTCACCAATTTAAGGATGTGCCATGTTGCGATGCTTTTGCCTGACCAAGAGGACATTATAGAAGTTGTAATTAATAAGTAATTAATTTTGACTAAATGATTTAAGAGAAAGTGATTATTTATCAATTGAAAAATCCAAGCTGCTAGTTTAAGTTTTCAGCTGAGTCACAGTAGATTAAGGAATGTAAATATGATTTTGTAAATAGCTGTAAGATTCCATAAATATGTGATTTACTAGTCATTGCCGATGTACTTAGACGCTGTTTTAAGTTTCAGGCTAGTACATGCGTGTGATGATGGACAGTGTTGAGTTATCCACTGTGATAGTGTTTATGGACTCCTTGAGATTACTCGGGAGTGAGTTTTTCCTAAAGAATTCAGTGAAACGGACGTTATGGAAATGCCGTTACAAGGGCGAGAGAGATCAAGCCTGCCGCACAGGCGGGCGCAACAATACTGGCGGGGCGGAACCGCTGTCGGCTCTTGTGCCGCTGTCGGCTCTTGTGCCGCTGTGGGCATTCTTTGTACTTGCGAGTACGGAAGGCGGAGTTGTTTTTCTTCCCGGACAGCTGATATGAAAGAATTCTGTTGTCAATATTTATGTTTTTTTCGATCTGATGTGTGTTATTTTCTTGTTTAGCGTTTAATGGACTCCCATGACGAGAATATTAATTATGAAAAGGTTATGTAAAAATGTGTATTCTATGTAATTAATTATTAATTTGCGTATTTTGATCTACCTGTTTTTATGACCATGTACTCTGATTAATTTTGCAAATAGTATTCCATTTCTCATAGTGTTACGAATTTTAATGATTTTGGAATAGCTAAACCATTTTCTATATCTTCTATGAATTTTAATATGTTGTCAACCTGTTTTATTTTGTGCAAGATGACAGAGTGGAATAAGATTAGGAGTGTCCCCACTCAATTATTATGGTCTAAAAATTGATTTATGATTAATTAGACGAATGCTAAATTTTGTTGATGTTTTGAGCATATGCATTTCCGCTGTTTCTTTTTTGGGACAATTTCTGAGTCTGTTTACGTTACACGAACATCCTCAGACAATGTGGGGCACGTGTAACGCCGGAAGTGCATATACTCCTATTTCCATCTATTGTACTATTATTTTTTTTCCTTGTTTTGTTACCTCAAGATATGACATTTCTGTCTCTTTATATATTGTAATTGTTTTACTGTTTGTATATATATATTTATGCACTCATGTCGATGTATAATTGGTTTGTTTCGTAAATATTGTTTGTATTTTTACGCTGGGTCTTGCCTAGGGAAAACTGCTATCGAACGATTACGTCGATAGGTCGTGTGACGAATCAAAGTGTGTAGGATCTTTGGTAGTGTTAACTCTGCCGCGTGGAGCGCGGGCAGAACAGTGAGAGTCTGGCGGGAGTAGCGAGTGGAGCAGGTGTGTTGTGTGACGCTCCCGCGAGTTGCCGCGCTTTCGGGGTTTGGCAGCATGTAGTTGCGCTCGACTCGCGATGATAGTTTCTGACATGGTGTCGCGGACGGGAAGCATTAGCTGGCGCACATCAAGAGCCCGTTTCGCCTGGTGACCGTGTCGAGAAGAAGGCGCGCCAACATCCAGCTTCTGCAACAGCGACGGCCGACAATGAGTGACTGTCGCCACCTCCTCGATCGACGGCTCCAAACCTTCAATCAACCAACAAGGAAGACTAAAAGCACGTAAAGTTTCAGAACTGTATGGCAGACCTCAGCTTTTCAAATTGTTCCATTTGCCTCGCAAAATTACAGCAACTTAGCATGAACCTTTGTTGCTCATTGTCCCAATTGCATTGCCAAGCAGGGTCCCTTCCTTTTCCGAAATGAACCCGAGTGTCGTTGAAATTCAAACGCCAGCATTAAAATAATATGATTAGATTTCACTGCTTTAATTTCAAAGTTCAGTAGCTGGCTACAATATTTAGGTTACACGAGCACAAATTTAGAGTGCGAGTTTTGTTAGCATATTTTAGCTTACCTGTGACTGCAGCTCAGCTTGGTACGTACTAAATTTTACTATTGTTAATAGTTCAGAATCATTTAATTCAAGTTCAAAGTTAAATATCTTGTTTCTAAATTGCGTAGAGTCAAGTAGCTTTTGAAATGATTGTTGAGGTAGTCCAAGACTAACCGTATTTTACTGAATTTCGATGTGCTTCAGAAAGAAAGCTCACTATTAACTTCAGTCACTAAATTAACTTTCGATTTTCCGGTTTTAGTAATTCTTTTGCTAAATTAAGTCAGAGTGTAGCGAAATTTATTACTTCTGACAAACTTTCAGTTTTCACACTACACGTGTCAACCTTCAGTTGCCACGCTTCTAGTGCTAATTATATGTGTAATAACCTTTCTTTTTCAGTTACTATAGTAATTGTCCTTAGGACTGGCGACCGTAATTTCCCCCAAATCTCAAATACCTAATTACCGATAGTTAATTGTTAACGTAACGGCTGCACATTTACTTTCCTTATTAACTTTAGCCCTTTTCAAAATTAATTTCCACCAGTTTCATTTGCATTTTTCCTTTCATTTAGATGTAACCCTTTCCTCCCTCTTTACCGATAGATTAACTTCGGTGACGATTGCTTTTCCCAAATTTCCATTAGGTACACGCGGTTTAATTTTTCACTGTCTTTAAGGTCGATAAGTGAGGGGGGAGGTTACAATGTCATGCAACAGATATCGATAAATTAGGTACTACATAATCAAACTTTTAAGAAAGTGTAATTCGTAAATTCAAGTGTTGTAAACATTCCATGTACCTATTTGGTTAGACCTGCCACTACTGATGATAAAATTCGCTAATAAACTAAGAAATTAGTCGTTAAACATAAGCTGATATTGAAATATTAAAAGGAACTTCTGATTCTAAAATGCAATAAATTTTTACGTGTTACATCTGTGACAACAAGAGCCGACAAGTGCGAGAATTATCGCACAAGCAGCTTAACAGCTCGTGCACCCAAGTTGCTGACAAGAATAATATACAGCAGAACAGAAAAGAAAATTGAGGATCTGTTAGATGACGATCTGTTTGGCCTTATTAAAGATTAAAGCACCAGAGAGGCAGTTCTGACACTGTGGTTCAATATGGAAGCAAGATTGAAGAAAAGTCCAGATACGTTCATAGGATTTGTCGAACAGGAAAAAAGCGTTCGACAATGTAAAATGTTAGCAATTTTGAGAGAAATAGAGGTAAGCTGCAAGGAAGGATAAGTAATACACAATATGTACTAGAACCAAGAGGGAACAATCAGAATGGAAGACAGAGAAGGGCGAAGTGCTCGAATGAAAGTGGGTGTAAGACAGGGATGTAGTCTTTCGCCCGTACTATTCAATCTATACATTTAAGAAGCAATGATGGAAATAAAAGTAAGGTTCAAGAGTGGGATTACAATTCAATGTGAAAGGATATCAATGATAAGATTGGCTGATGAGATTGTTATCCTAAGTGAAAGTGAAAACGAATTAGAGGATCTTTGTATGGAATGAACAGTATAATGAGTACGGAATATGGATTCAGAGTAAATTGAAAAAATGGTGAAAGTAATGAGAAGTAGCAGAAATGACAAGAGCCTGAAACTTAAAATCAGAATTGGTGATCACGCAGGAGACGAAGTTAAGGAATTCTGCTACCTGGGCAGCATAATAACCCATGACGAAAGAAGCGAGGAGGACATAAAAAGCACACTATCACTGGCAAAGTGGGCATTCCTGGCCAAGAAAGTCTACAACTATCAAAATATTAGATCTTAATTTGAGGAGGAAATTTTTGAGAATGTACATTTCGAGCACAGCGTTGTGTGGTGAAACATGGACTGTGGGAAAATCGAAACAGAAGAGAATCGTAGATGTGGTGCTACAGAAGAATGTTGAAAATTAAGTGAACTGACAAGATAAGGAATGAGAAGGTTCTCAGCAGAATCGGCGAGAAAGGAACATTTTGATAACACTGACAAGTTTATGGGACAGTATGATAGGACATGTGTCAAAGTATCAGGGAATAATTTCCACTGTAATAGACGGAACAGTAGAGGGTAAAAAGTGTAGAGGAGGAAAGAGATTCGAATACATCCAGCAAATGATTGAGATGTATTGATGTGATTCTTCAGTTTCTGCCGGCGTATTTGTTGTTCGAACAGTCCACGGGTATACTGCCGGTTCATAGTGTCCAACGGGCACAATATTTCGGCGATCAGATATGTCGCCATCGTCAGGTGCGCTGACGAACTGAGCTCCTGAGGGCGGGCGTCCGATTTAAATCCCCTCCCCCCGCGGGCCGCTGTCTTCGCCGTCCGCGCCCGTGCGCCGGCGGTCGCGAAGACGTGGGCGTTGGAATCCATCTCAGCAAGGCTTGGGATCCTGCACTGAATGTAATTAAGAAGACTCTCAGCAAGAAGTACGAAATGGCGACCAGGGCGGACGTAGCAAGCACATCGACGCTTCCTCTGTTTCCGACGCCCACGTCTTCGCGACCGCCGGCGCGCGGGGGCGGACGGCGAAGACAGCGGCTCGCGGGGGGAGGGGATTTAAATCGGACGCCCGCCGTCAGGAGCTCAGTTCGTCAGCGCACCTGACGATGGTGACATGTCTGATCGCCGTAATATTGTGCCTGTTGGACTCTATGAACCGGCAGTATACCCGTGGACTGTTCGAGCGATTGAGGTGTAGGTTGTAATTTTTGCTCTGAGGTGAAAAGGTTGGTACAGGAGAGGAATTCGTGGTGGACCTCATCAAACTACTCAGAAGACTGATGATTAAAGAAGAAAAGGGGGCTTGGTGCCTACTGCTTGACGCGTTTCGATATAATCTTCAGATAATACACTGTTAACTGGAGCTACATGCGAGAAACATGGAGTCACATAACTTAGACACATGCCAAGATGACATAGTTGTTATCTTGGCACTTGTTTAAATTACCTGACATTATGTTTCTCGCATGTAGTCCCTGTTAACACTTCATTATCTGACGATGATTATATCGAAACGCATCTTTCAACAAATCAGCCACCGCAAAACCTGTGACTTCTGCATATTTTTGTAGTGTCTATATTAGTACCGTTCCAACGTTTAAAAATACAGAAAATGGCCGCATACTTCTTATATGACTTTACGTCACAGTTAATTTTTTATTAAGTTGTACGCACTATGTTTTGCTCCACTACCTAATAACTGTAAATTAGCGTCGTTTTATTGAGTGTGTATTGTTGACAAAATCTATGTTCTTGTTTTGTATGTCCTACGAAGGTATGGGACGTTAGCTTCCCCGTGTAATAAATGTCAATATAATTCCAGGGTTACACTTATTACCCAAATCTCAACGTCTTATACTAGAAGTAAAAATATGTTCCCCATTCCTGTTGCTTTTTAGACGGAAAGAGTTATATCTGCCATTCTGTTTGACCCGCTAGCGTATGTGTGAAGCAGCATCAGGGTAACAGGTCCTTATATGTGATTGTTTCCCTGTACCTTTGCTTTGTATTCCCTTCAACGTGGTAGCTTGATGATGATCAATTATGCAAGATTACGGCTGGAAGAGATTGTTTGGTAGCTCTCTTCTATTGATAGGGCCCAATGCTGTTCAGATTGCTGATTAACCGCAAAATTCAACAATAGTCAATTTTCCTAGGAGCTGTTCTTGCTAGGAATTGGTTGATTTAAAGGGGGGGGGGGGGGGGGAAGGGACCCTGCTAGGAGTCATTTACGAATTAAGGCTTAAATAAAATCAATAGTCAGCTTCCCATTTTGTCTATTATGTGCTGTATCCATGCAGTAACAATTTTCGTACATCACTTTCTGCATTTATTTTTCTATTTGTTCTATATTTGCATTGTTTATGCTGGTGATCGCAAAACACTCGTTCTCGAGCTGCCAATAGACATTTTCAGTAGATCGCGGTAAAGGTCAGGCTAACCAGTATTGCTCCATTCTTTTCATACCGTGCACATGACAACTGCTTATTTTTCCCGAGCAAATCCATTGTCAATCAAGAATGCTACGTCGTCAGCCTCATAGTTGATTGTATACGTGTGAGGTTTTTCAAATGTGTGCTGATCAGCCAGAACATTATGACCACCGATCTACTGTCGATGTAAACCCGTCCAGACGAGAGCAGCGTCACCTGGCGAGGAATGACTACTAGTCAGACACACGGATGGTGCATGTAGTATCGGTGAACGTGCAGTCCGTGTGTAGTATGGAGAAGGCGAGCGATGTATCTAAGTTTGACCGAGGGCAGATTGTGATGGCCCGGAGGAAACTGCACGGCTTTTCGGGTGTTCGAGGAGTGCTGAGGTGAGTGTCATCAACACGTGGCGAAACCAAGGTGAAATAACGTCCAGACGTAGGGTTGGGCGGCCACACCTCGTTACAGATGTAGGAAGTAGTAGGCTGGGCGGACTTCTAAAATAGGACAGGCAGCGACCTGTGGAGTAACTAACATCCGACTTTAATGCTGGGCAGGGTACAAGTGAGTCTGAGCACACAGTGCACCAAACACTCCTAACGATGGGCCTCCGCAGCCGACGATACATGTTAACATCACGACATCGGCAACTACTTCTGAAACGGACACGTGACCACCGGCACTGGACGTTGGCGCAGTTTCAGAGCATTGCATGGTCTGATGAATCCTTCTTCATCATGCCGATGGAGGGCGCGAAATGTCGTTTTCAAGGGGAACAGCTCCTTGACGTCTGTACTTTGGCACGGAGACAAGCTGGCGGCGGCTCCATTGCGCTCTGGGGAACATTCATGGCCGGCCGGAGTGGCCGAGCGGTTCAGTCTGGAACCGCGCGACAACTACGGTTGCAGGTTCGAATCCTGCCTCGGTCATGGGTGTGTGTGATGTCCTTAGGTTAGGTAGGTTTAAATAGTTCTAAGTTCTAGGGGACTGATGACCTCAGCTGTTAAGTTCCATAGTGCTCAGAGCCATTTGAACCATATGAACATTCATGTCGGCGTCATGAGTCCACTGGAGCTCATGCAAAGCACTATGACGGCCAAGGCGTATCGTACACTGGGTGCACACCACGTACACCTTTTCATGATGATTATGTTTCTCGACGGCAGTGGCAGTTTTCAACAAGATAATGCGACATGTCACGAGGCCAGGAGTTTGATGGAGTGGACCGAGGAACCCAGTGGCGAGTTCCAGTTCATGTGCTGGCCCCCAACTCACCAGATTTGAACAAGGTCGAACACATCTGGGATGTGATAGAACGTGGCGTCAGAGCTCATCGCCCCCCTCCCCTGAATTTACGGGAGATAGGTGGCTTGTGTGGTGCCAGCTCCCTCCAGCGACCTACAAAGGTTTCATTGCTTCCAAGCCAAGACGCGTCGCCGCTGTTAACCTTGCCAAAGATGGACATACCGTCTATTAGATAGCTGGTCACAACGCTCTGGCTGATCAGCGCATATCAGACATTTGCTAGCGTGGATAGTTTGATTTACGCACTGGTACTGAACTACACTACTGGCCATTAAAATTGCTACACCACGAAGAAATGCAGGTGATAAACGGGTATTCATTGGACAAATATATTATACTAGAACTGACATGTGATTACATTTTCACGCACTTTGGGTGCATAGATACTGAGAAATCGGTACCCAGAACAACCGCCTCTGGCCGTAATAACGGCCTCGATATGCCTCGGCATTGAGTCAGACAGAGCTTGGATGGCGTGTACCGGTACGACTGCCATGCAGCTTCAACACGATACCACAGTTCATCAAGAGTAGTGACTGGCGTATTGAGACGTGCCAGATGCTCGGCCACCATTGACCAGACGTTTTCAACTGGCGAGAGATCTGCAGAATGTGCTCGCCAGGGCAGCAGTCGAACATTTTCTGCATCCAGAAAGGCCCGTACAGGACCTGCAACATGCGGTCGTGCATTATCCTGCTGAAATGTAGGGTTTAGCAGGGATCGAATGAAGGGTAGAGCCGTGGGTCATAACACATCTGAAATGTAACGTCCACTGTTCAAAGTGCCGTCAATGCGAACAAGAGGTGACCGAGATGTGTAACCAGTGGCACCCCATACCATCACGCCGGGTGATACGCCATTATGGCGATGATAAATACACGCTTCCAATGTGCTTTCACCGCGATGTCGCCAAACACGGATGCGACCATCATAATGCTGTAAACAGAACCTGGATTCATCCGAAAAAATGACGTTTCGCCATTCGTGCACCCAGGTTCGTCGTTGAGTACATCATCACACATTCTGTCTGTGATGCAGCGTCAAGGGTAACCGCAGCCATGGTCTCCGAGCTGATAGTCCATGCTGCTGCAAACGCCGACGAAGTGTTCGTGCAAATGGTTGTTGTCTTGCAAACGTCCCCATCTGTTGACTCAGGGATCGAGTCGTGGGTGCACGATCCGTTACAGCCATGCGGATAAGATGCCTGTCATCTCGACCGCTAGTGATACGAGGCCGTTGGGATCCAGCACGGCGTTCCGTATTACCCTCCTGAACCCACCGATTCCATATTCTGCTAACAGTCATTGGATCTCGACCAACGCGAGCAGCAATGTGGCGATACGACAAACCGCAATCGCGATAGGCTACAATCCGACATTTATCCTAGTCGGAAACGTAATGGTATGCAATTCTCCTCCTTACACGAGGCATCACAACAACGTTTCACCAGACAACGTCGGTCAACTGCTGTTTGTGTATGAGAAATCGGTTGGAAACTTTCCTCATGTCAGTACGTTGTACGTGTCGCCACCGGCGCCAACCTTGTGTGAATGCTCTGAAAAGCTAATCATTTGCATATCACAGCATCTTCTTCCTGTCGGTTAAATTTCTCGTCTGTAGCACGTCATCTTCGTGGAGTAGCAATTTTAATGGCCAGTAGTGTAGTTCTAATGATAGCGTGTTCGAGCAAAGAGCAGAAAGTCTTGTCACTTTCATTCGGAATGTGAAATCGATTACTTCTTTATCCTGGTAAAGGACAAATGTGCGTGTTTACTGTGCCATGCAAGTGTATCAGTTGGGAAGATAGGGAACGTCGAACGTCACTTGAGAATCGTTCACTCAGAGATTGAAAAGGATTACCCACTGGATTCCGCTCTCAGGAAAGAAAAATCTACATTTAATGCTGAACAATCAAGTTTTTTAAGAAAGACAGACAAGAATAAAGTAGCAACTGCGGCGTCAAACACTGCTGTGCAGACTAAGAAACCGTACGAAGATGGTGAATTAATCGAAACTGCGTTTTCTGAAGCTGCAGATTCATTATATGGTAATACAAAAATAAAACTGAGATAATGTCTCCTATTAAATATGTACAGCTTTCTGCAAACACAGTAATGAAGAGAATTGAAGTTATATAAGTTCCGACGTTACTTCGCAACTTAAAACTGACTTTGACTGCTGGAACTGTCTTTCGATACAACTTAGCGAATCGACTGATATGTAATGGGCAAAAGAATTGAAGGGTCACATTTTTGAAACTCGTCATTTGTCCTTATTCAGACGCAGAAGTCTGAAATTTGGTTCTAAAGTGTGTACAAATTTCCTCTACAATGGTGCAAAAGCGTGGTGGCCTGCGACGTCAGCCCCACGCTGGGCGACGCTTCAAACGGAAAGATTTCGACAAAAGCGAGAAAAGATCACAACTCAGATCTGAAGTTCATGTTAAATGTAAGGTGGATTAATGATGTCACAATGGTAACAAAGTTCACGCCAGTTCTGCCCAATGCCACCATCGGATACACCGCCGCTGGGAACTGACACGAAAAGGCCTCAGGAGGTGGCATACAAGGCATCAACGGAACCACCTCTTCCCTTGGGGCGTATATGTACACGCATTTCGCGGTCGAAAACAACAGACTACAGTGCGATGTGCCACAGAACGGCTTTCTTAGTAATCTTTGACACTGCTGACATCGTCTGGACGATTTCACCCTACTCTAAGGACATTCTGAGGCTCGGTCCAATTGAACACGTTATGATGACTTTGGCGCGAAGTGCGTCCGAAATTTTTGCTCTGGTATACAGCGTGGAGCCACTAGGGCGTACCGAGCGAGGTGGCGCAGTGGTTAGACACTGGACTCGCATTCGGGAGGACGACGGTTCAATCCCGCGTCCGGCCATCCTGATTTAGGTTTTCCGTGATTTCCCTAAATCGCTCCAGGCAAATGCCGGGATGGTTCCTTTCAAAGGGCACGGCCGACTTCCTTCCCCGTCCTTCCCTAATCCGATGAGACCGATGACCTCGCTGTCTGGTCTCCTTCCCCGAAACAACCAACCAACCACTAGGGCGTTCTACGAAATTTGACGTGATCCCAAGCAGCACAAAGGGCGACCGGGGGCGTAGTTTGGATGGATGTTTGCATTAATGTCCAGTTTCCTACGATCTTTGGCAGAGACCATACAGTCTATTACCTTCATATATATCCATAGATGGCAATACTGGTTACTGTAACCAATATTAAAGATTTGCCTTTTTTATTCCATTGTTACATTATTACAGATGTGTATAAAGTGTCTGACAACAAATACCGATGTATTTCAACTTACTTATTGAAGTTCTTTGAGTCGATGTATTTACATAGGTTACCATCATAATCTCTTTTCATTGGTGCCACCTGTGATTATGTATTTACAACTCATAACGTCTTGTACTGTTAAGCAGTTGATGAGTATGGGTTCAGATATACATTCATTTTAGCTCCACTGAGCTTCTCCACAGACCAATGATGGGTATAAATGTTTTGTATTTTATTGTAATCGATATTGTCTGTTATATGTCTGTAATACTCCCTCTAAGAACGTCTATGTTAAATTTTCAGAGATGAATGATAGTCTGAACATGATCTATATAGTCTGAAAACGGTCACCATTAATAAAACATCTTTTCTTTTGCATGAACTATTATTTTATCGAAGTTCAATTTAGATTCCTGTTATTCCAAATACTTATAAAAAGGACTGAGGGCCTTTTTAGTCTGGTCCCTTCAACCCCCAAAAACCATCCAACCAACTTATAAAAATCATTAAGTATGTATCTGTACCGAGAGAACCCTCAAATGATTCCGAGGCACCTGTGAGTGGGCAACCCCTCGACGCCCTTCGGCGGAGTTGCGCTACGCTGGGAGTGTCGAAGTGGTTGCCTACCTGCAGGCACCTGCGAATCAGTCAAGGGTTGTCTCTGCACTGGTGGCTGGCGTCTTAGAGGGAATCTTTGCCATTTCATTCACGTACTTGTCAATGTCTCAGAACCCCTCCACTCCTCGTCCCATGATCACACCACATGAGGGCGCGAAACAGGAGGGCTGAAAAAGTGTAAAAGCCTATTGCTACTTCGGATCACATTCCGATTTCGTAGAACTGTTCTGAACGGTTCTTAGTGGACCTAATGCCAACACCAGAGCAAAAATAAAAGTACGTGCTACTGTCCAAAGCAATCAGGTGACGTTCTGTGCTGCTGTAGCCTCACGATGTCCTTAGAGAAGGATGGAATCGTCGGAACGATGTCAGCGGTGTCAAGAGTCCCATAATACCCCGCCATGGCTTCATACTAGCTGGGTGTGTGGCTTTGACCTTTTTCTTCGGAGGAGAGGCGGTGTGGCTCTACTCCGTGGAGTGCTGTTTTGTTTCCAGTTTGAAATGATGAAATGTCTCATCGTCTGTGACGATGTTCAACAAAAAATTGTGACGATCAGCCTCGCAACGCGGAAGGAATTCGGCACAGATGGACCTACGTTGTTCTTTACGGTCTTCTGACAGGTGACGAGGAACTCAGCAGGCACACACCTTAGAGCACCCCAATTGGTGGACGAGTGTGTCAGCACTACCAACAGAGACACCCAGCTGTCCAGCGAGGCGTTTGCTGTGATCAGTCTATCACCTGAAATGAGAGTGTCCGCCTTTCCAAAAACTCCAGGAGTCACAGCTGTGTGCGGCCGGCCGGCATTCGGGAGATCGGGCAGATTTGCGCGACCTTGTTGCTTCGCTCAACGATTCGCCGTACTTTTGTCATTGCCAGGTCTCCGTAAACATTCTGCAAGCACATGTGGTATCTGCGGTGCTTTAGTTTTCATCCACAAGAAACTTAATGACAGCTCTCAGCCGGCCGGGGTGGCCGAGCGGTTCTAGGCGCTACAGTCTGGAACCGCGCGACGGCTACGGTCGCAGGTTCGAATCCTGCCTCGGGCGTGGATGTGTGTGATGCCTTTAGGTTAGTTAGGTTTAAGTAGTTCTAAGTTCTTGGGGACTGATGATCTCAGATGTTAAGTCCCATAGTGCTCAGAGCCATTTGAACCATTTGACAGCTCTCAGCTTGGACGCACCTCCGTTCCAGACCCTAGTTTGAAAGCCACGTATAGCGCCGCCACCTATAGGAACTTCATAAAACCGTGTGGACTGAAGCGAGAACACTCCACGATGTTCCGTAACAAATTTCAAATTTTTTTCTATGGCTGTTGCCGAGAAAAAAATGTGTTCTATTACTTTTGAAAGCCACTCGTAAAATATTAAATTGCCGGAATCCGTCGTGTTTGCCACCTGATACCGAGAATAAACAAAAAATTGTATGACTATGGATATCTACAATACAAAGTTTGTGATCATAACGGTGGAATTGTAAGTTTACTTACATTTGAAGGGTCTACGGGAAAAGGGGTAAGTCAGTTCATCTTCATTTTTCAGGAAAGAAGATTTTAACACCAAACCTTCTGTACGAAGTGCAGTTGTAGCCAATCTTCTTGAAATTTATGTTTAGCGTAGCAATACTTATAGTCGTTAGAGGTTTTGTGTAAACGTACTGTAACAAACTAAAGAAAATATTGTATCGAATAACTTCAATTTTTTTGTAGGGAAAATGGGGTTAAGTCATTATAAAAGGGGGAATCTCGCCAATTCGTTAACTTCGTTAAACCTAGTACAATTAGAACTAACTACCAGTATTATTTAACATGTCATTAAAAATGTGACAAATGAATGTGCAAAAATTTATTAGTTTCGAAAAACCATAAAAGTCATAAGATAGAAAATTATAGACTAGAATTAATTCTTTATAATCAGAATAAAAGTTTGTAGGCCCAAACAACTACTTTGTAAACTACGTTCGTTCATTGTTTACTCATTTCCGCTCTGGCTCTACTTCTTAGCACTTTCACTTATTGGTTTTGGAAAAACAGTGTCATCTTGGTGACACAGTTTCCTGTTACGCTTTTGCCCTTTTTCCAGTTTTGGCTGCTGGGGAAAAACTGCCTAGCCTCTTCTCCGCAAAACATTTTTAACCGTTGTAGGTCTGCATACTTGTCATAAGTGCATCTACAACTAAAACACCTTCTTGTAGGTTTTTTAAAAAGTAAATGTAGGTGTAGTTGTTTACAAAATTTAAAATAAAAACTGTTTGAAGTAATTAATCCAATAAAATGATGATAAAAATACGGATGAAACAAAAAACACTCACCCTCATATGCATAGTCAGGTAGAAAGAACTCTCGTTGAGGCTGAGTTTGTTCTGTTGGAACCGTAAGTGGCTTGTTCATAACATGGCTATCCCAATGGTCATGTAATGTACTTCTGTATTCCAAGAATCGGGGATGCTCTTTTGCAGTTACTAATTCTCTTACTGGTCTAGAAGGAAATGGGCATTTCTCGAAATATAACTGATCGAAGTGTGTAGAACAATCACTTACAAACTCCCTGTCTATTTCAACAACATTAAAAGGTGAGGGTTTTGCTCTTGCACTCTCTATTTCTTCTATGCAGTCTTTGGGTATTTCGACCAATTTCTTTTGGTTGAAACTAGCCATGTTACAATCACATTCGAGATACGAGTGGCCACGGATTGGATTGGAAAAGTCATTTTCACATGCTAAGATCTATTGGCGTGATGCACGATGTAATGCAGCAGGCTGAAAATAGTCTAATTCTTTTTCTGCCCCCCCCCCCCACCCACAAGAGTCTGAAAATACATCTAATTTTCTAACAGATGGATCAAGAATTGTCGTCACAAGAAGGATGAGACCTCGTCAGACCCTTAGTAGGCTACTGTTTCATCATACACGAAGAAATATGATTAATCGATTGACAGTGTATGCATATTTAACATACACAACGTTAACTGTCTCTTGTAGTACATGTCGTTAGTTGTGAAGTTATGGATACGTATGTTCTTCTGGAAATCCATAGTAATACTTTCACATTCTTTTGATGCTCTGCTGTTTGCTTTAGAACTTCTTTTACGAATATAAAACATGTCAGATTTTAATAAGTGAAATTTTTCACCATTTACGGTTGATTGATTTTTTTTCTGCACTCGCCCTTTCTGAGCTATTTTCCGGGTACGATTTCAAAGCATGTTCAACACCTCGAATTTCGGCAGCATTCCTATCACAGTAACTACAAGTGTCCATTCTAGCGTACCCGAAACCGACGTTAAATTCTGTATTGAAAACAAGTCTCTATTTTTCATCCGACACAGATTGAGTAGGGTATGATTTCTGAAATAATTCATACATCTTACTGACGTTTGGATCTGGCGGGAGATACACTTTCTTAGAGGTTTTCAAGCTCTAATGGCTTCGTTTACCCTTAAACGAAGTAATGTGTTGGCGAACTGCGTCAACTACCCCCGAAGTCACACGATGTTTCCGATTAGAGTGTTGGCCTCGACCATCCTTAGGACTCACACCTTTTTTCAGATAACGTTGTATTACTTCTAATTTTTTTTTTAGATTTCCATGAAAAGATCTAAAAGCTTTAGGATAAGCATTTACTTCAGCGACAGAATTCTCCCTCTACACTCTTACACGATGTGAATAACTGTGTCACGAAATTTAGCTTCATTTTCTGGTTGCCTAGGACTCCTTTGCGTTCAACTATTTACATTGATTAGGCCTGATAAGTAAGCTTTCTGTTCATTCACAGTCATTTTGTTATAATTAGATATAATATACCCACGTTCTCTGTTAGTGGTACTCTGAAAACATTTCAACTTGGAACATTTACAATCTGGCCCTAATGAATGGGTGGATGGTGAAAGTTTTTTTCTCACTTCGGAAAGTCGACCAGTTCTCTTCCTTTTCTTCATTGAATGTGACATATGGCTGAATGTGATACTTTCCTCGTCTTCATTTTCCATGTTTACTTCCACAATTCATTTAAAACGAACTAAACAATTCACAAAACACACAAAGCACTAACTTAACCTCTCAAACAGCACATACTCAACACTTGATAATCATAGATAATGGAAATGGAAATGCCGTGTGGCTAGGACCTCCCGTCAGGTAGACCGGTCGCCTGGTGCTTGTCTTTCGAGTTGACGCCACTTCGGCGACTTGCGTGTCCATGGGGATGAAATGATGATTATAACAACACAAGACCCAGTCCCTGAGCGGAGAAAATTTCCGACGCAGCCGGGAATCAAACCCGGGCCATTAGGTATGACATTCCGTCGCTCTGACCACTCAGCTGCCAGGGGCGGACATCATACACAATGGAATGTAAACAACAACTGCGATCAGTGCTACCAACCGACTACCCCCTTTCTTACTAGTTTCACATTGCCTTACTTCCTTTTTCCGATGGACGCTATATTTTTAAACCGCTGTAACTTTGAGACTATCCCCCTTCTTTCCACCAAACAAAAACTGATAAAAACAGCTTTCTGAAAGCTTTCTGAAACTGTAATAAGCTAAAATTTCTTTTTTTGACTTAACCCCTTTTTCCCGTGGACTCTTCATTTCTAAACCTCAATATCAAATGACACGTATGTCAATTATAAATTATCGATGATATCAAAATCGATCTTCATCTAGAAAACAAGCAACCCCACAGCACTTACTGCTCATTTAAGAGAATCCAAGCATTTTATTCCGGACATCGCAAAAAAATCACCATTCTATACAAAGCAGAAAATGGTGGGTTATTGAATATCCTAGAAGACGTTTAGATATTCTCTCATATGATAAAACACCTTGGGAACATCCTTAATGAATATATATAGTTTCGAATGTACAGATGTATGTACAGAACTTAACCGTGTTTCAACCGAGTAGGTACTGATTACAGTTTCCTCCGTCTCCAGTATGTAAAACTGACTGATTTGACACGATATGTTAGTTCATCATTACATCTAAATCCGAGCTGACAAGCTCGTTATACGATAGATACAAATCATGTATTATGGCCATCTTACTCAGTATGTTATTCGTGACAGTTAACATCAGTTTTTATCTCCTTGTATATACTAGGGTTGATTGAAGAGTAATGCCTCCACGTTCGTAACTCTTCAGAAGTTGGCAGCATTGGTATGCATCAGGTACTGGCTTGTATCGTAGTCCCTTCTCTACAGCTCCAGTTGGCGGGAAGCCTTAGTATTGAACGCTTGTGTTGTTACAGCGTAAAGTATGGAACCCTGCGCAGACGGTCGGTCAATGCGAATGAAGAAACGTGTAATCATTGAATTCTTGACAGCAGAATGTGTCATCGCAAAGGAGATTCATCAGAGAATGAAAGCAGTTTATGGTAATTGTGTTGATGTGAGTACTGTGCGTCATTGGGCGGGTAAGTTTAAAGATGTTGAGGCGGGAACATCTGACCTGCGTGACAAACAAAGAGTTGGACGTCCTGTGACAGCATCCACCGAGTTTCACAAGCAAAACGTTGACAGATTGATTCAGGACGATCGTCGTATCACTTAGAGAGAAACTGCAAGCACAAACGGCATTTCACAAGAACGTGCGGGTCACATTATTGCTTTGCCACCACAGCAGAACCTCAGAGACTGAATCTCACCACCGTACGGCATCCTCCATACAGTCCAGATGTAGCACCGTCTGACTTCCATCTGTTCCCGATAATGAAAGACGATCTGCAGGGACATCATTATGCTTCTGATGAAGACGTTGAGAGAACTGTGAGACTGTGGTTGCGGAAACAGAGTGTCGACTTCTTCCTTGACTTCTTCCTTGGCAGAAATGTATCCAATTGGGTGGTGATTATGTGGAAAAGAGAATATTGGTAGTTAAAGATCACATTCGAAGGATTATTTCTGCGTTTGATTTATTAAAATATTCCCATCCAAACCCAATTAACGAAGGTGGAGGCATTACTTTTCATTCAACCCTCGTATTTTGCAGTTGTGTACTTTGTATATTGTACCTTTGCACTGTAATTGTCCGAGCATCATATTTACACTACTGGCCATTAAAATTGCTACACCACTAAGATGGCGTGCTAGAGACGCGAATTTTAACCGACAGGAAGAAGATGCTGTGATATGCAAATGATTAGCTTTTCAGAGCATTCACACAAGGTTGGCGCCGGTGGCGACACGTACAACGTACTGACATGAGGAAAGTTTCCAACCGATTTCTCATACACAAACAGCAGTTGACCGACGTTGTCTGGTGAAACGTTGTTGTGATGCCTCGTGTAAGGAGGAGAATTGCATACCATTACGTTTCCGACTAGGATAAATGTCGGATTGTAGCCTATCGCGATTGCGGTTTGTCGTATCGCAACATTGCTGCTCGCGTTGGTCGAGATCCGATGACTGTTAGCAGAATATGGAATCGGTGGGTTCAGGAGGGTAATACGGAACGCCGTGCTGGATCCCAACGGCCTCGTATCACTAGCAGTCGAGATGACAGACACCTTATCCGCATGGCTGTAACAGATCGTGCAGCCACGTCTCGATCCATGAGTCAACAGATGGGGACGCTTGCAAGACAACAACCATCTGCGCGAACAGTTCGACGACGTTTGCAGCAGCATGGACTATCAGCTCGGAGACCATGGCTGCGGTTACCCTTGACGCTGCATCACAGACAGGAGCGCCTGTGATGGTGTACTCAACGACGAACCTGGGTGCACGAATGGCAAAACGTCATTTTTGCGGATGAATCAAGGTTCTGTTTACAGGATCATGATGGTCGCATCCGTGTTTGGCGACATCGCGGTGAACGCACATTGGCAGCGTGTTATCGTCATAGCCATACTGGCGTATCACCCGGCGTGATGGTATGGGGTGCCATTGCTTACGCGTCTCGGTTACCTCTTGTTCGCATTGACGGTACTTTGACCAGTGGACGTTACATTTCAGATGTGTTACGACCCACGGCTCTACCTCTCATTCGATCCCTGCGAAACCCTACATTTCAGCAGAATAATGCACGTCAGCATGTTGCAGGTCCTGTACGGGCCTTTCTGGATACAGAAAATGTTCGACTGCTGCCCTGGCGAGCACATTCTCCAGATCTCTCACCAAATGAAAACGTCTGGTCAATGGTGGCCGAGCAACTGGCACGTCACAATACGCCAGTCACCACTCGTGATGAGCTGTGGTATCGTGTTGAAGCTGCATGGGCAGCTGTACCTGTACACGCCATCCAAGCTCTGTTTGACTCAATGCCCAGGCGTATCAAGGTCGTTATTACGGCCAGAGGTGGTTGTTCTGGGTACTGATTTCTCAGGATCTATACACCCAAACAGCGTGAAAGTGTCAGTTCTAGTATAATATATTTGTCCAATGAATACCCGTTTATCATCTACATTTCTTCTTGATGTAGCAATTTTAATGGCCAGTAGTGTAATATACAGGGTGTACGTGCTAAGAGTCGTCAAGTGCATTTTCTGTGATGTTATTAGATACCAGCAAATTCGTTTTTACTGGGTGTGGCTGGGGTCAGTTCAAATACTGCTCATCGAGTATTTCATGCGACCACTAGTGTCGACACAAAACGTCGGTTTGTTTCCCATTGCAAAACAAAATCATTTTTAAGCAGTATTTTACGCACCACTTCTAGTATAGTTTGTAACGGGTAACAAATCGACGCGTGCTGTTGACTATGGGCGTCGCACGAAATACGTGATAAGCACTATTTGTCTGGGCTGACTTCAGCCACACATTGCGAAAAATAAATTGAAAATAACTGCCCAAACGCCAGAGAAAATGCACCTGATGGCTCTTAGGAGCATGTCAAAGATGTGTTTAAATATGGT
Organism: Schistocerca serialis cubense; assembly: GCF_023864345.2. NCBI lineage: Eukaryota > Metazoa > Arthropoda > Insecta > Orthoptera > Acrididae > Schistocerca > Schistocerca serialis. The sequence continues at coordinate 245,134,972 of NC_064639.1, read as the reverse complement.
GAACAACATGGATAACTAGAGAGATACAAAGAATCTTTGGCCTATTTGTCAGTTCCATGTTTACGCTGTATGACAGCTGTGTCCAGTGTGACCCAGAAATGTCACCATTTAATAGTTGACAGCTGTAAAGCACACACAGGTCGACCTGTGTACCGTGAGGTAGGACGGGATTTATATCTAAGAAATGATAATTAATCGAAACCCTCAGCTGCCGACAGGTGTTGTTGATATACCTCAAATGGGACAGCTGAAAATGTGTGCCCCTATCGGGACTCGAACCCGGGATCTCCTGCTTACATGGCAGACGCTCTATCCATCTGAACCACCGGGGGCACAGAGGACAGCGCGACTGCAGGGAATATCTTGCGCACGCCTCCCGCGAGACCCACATTCTCACCTTGTATGTCCGCAACACACTCATTATTCGTGGAAGACATTCTTACCAAGTCCCGTAAGCGTTCGGGGAATATATGTGCATCCCCACAGAAGAAGTAGGTCATGGCCGGTATTGCCAGAACTATATACTTATATGGATATGGTGTCTGTTCATTCGGACATGTCCGAAAGAACAGACACCATTGATGCCCTGCAGCCACCTAGAATGAAATTAGAATTATATGTTAATACCTCCAGCTGCTGACCGGGGTTGATAAATATCAACGGGGACAGGTGAAAATTTGTGCCCCGACCGGGACTCGAACCCGGGATCTCCTGCTTAGAGAGCAAACGCTCTATCCATCTGAGCCACCGGAGGCACAGAGGACAGCGCCACTGCAGGGAATATCTCGCGGAAGCCTCCCGCGAGGCCCACATTCTCACCTTATATGTCCGCACACTACATTCGTAGTGTCTCACTCCAACACACTCATTACTCGTGGAAGACATTCTTACCAAAGAACAGACTCCATATCCATATAAGTATATAGTTCTGGTAATACCAGCCATGACCTTCTTCTTCTGTGTGGATGCACACGCATTCCCCGAACTCTTACGGGACTAGATAAGAATGCCTTCCACGAGTAATGAGTGTGTTGGAGTGGGACACTGCGAATGTAGTGTGTGGGCATACGAAGTGAGAATGTGGGTCTTGCGGGTGGCGTGCGCGAGATACTCCCTGCAGTCACGCTGTTCCCTGTGCCCTCGGTGGTTCAGATGGATAGAGCGTCTGCCCTCTAAGCAGGAGATCACGGGTTCGAGTCCCAGTCAGGGCACACATTTTCGCCTGTCCCCGTTGATATTTATCAACGCCCGTCAGCAGCTGGAGGTATTAATATAATTCTGATTACATTCGTAATGTTCCTAAAGGATATCCCATTTATTGAGAATCTGGATCTCACGGGAAGCGTGCAAGGGATAAGTCCCTACAGTGGCGCTATACTGTGTGCCCTCGGTGGCTGAGATGGATAGAGCGTCGGCCAGGTAAGCAGAAGATCCCGGATTCGAGTCCTGGTCGGGGCACACATTTTCAGCTGTCCCATTTCAGGTATATCAACAACACGTGTCAGCAGCTGAGGATTTCGATTAATTATCATTTCTTTCTAGTGAAGCTGCATCGTCATCATTGGTGTCTGTTCTTTCGGAACAGTTACTATCTTCATATAGTTAAAGGCTATCCGGCCATTGACATTCTTCTGTGAGAAAGCTCCACTTTGCTCAAACTCTTACGGGAATCGCCACCTTAGTTGGCGCTAGTAATGAGTGAATGGGCAAATATCCTTTAGGAGCATTACGAATGTAGGTTGTGGAAGTTGGGAATGTGGGTCTCACGGGAAGTGTGCAAGGAATAAGTCCCTGCAGTCTTACTATCGTCAGTGGCTCAGCTGGATAGAGCATCTGCTATGTAGGCAGGAGAACCCGGGTTCGAGTCCCGGACTGAGAACATATTTTCAGCTGTCCAATTTGAGGTATATCAACAACACCTGTCGGCAGCAGAGGGTTTCGATTAATTATCATTTCTTTCTAGTGAAGTTGCATGGTCATCACTGGTATGTGTTCTTTCGGAACAGTTACTATCTTCATATTTCTATCTAATCATAATCACATAGACATAGCTGTAATTAGATTTTAAATAACTACAGGGCTGTACGTTTTCTCGATAAATATCGATTTTGACATCATAGACAATTTACATCAGAAACACTTGCCATTTCAGACAGAGGTACGTAATATGTAAGTAAACTTACGTTTCTACTTTTATGTATAGAAATATTATGTTGTAGATGCATCGATATGCATACAATTGTTTGTTTGTCTTCTACATCAAATGCCACTGATGATGGGTTCGCCAGCCAGGAAACTGACCGGTTCTAGGCACTACAGTCTGGAACCGCGCGACCGCTGCGGTTGCAGGTTCGAATCCTGCCTCGGGCATGAATGTGTGTGATGTCCTCAGGCTAGTTAGGTTTAAGTAGTTCTTAGTTCTAGGGGACTCGTGACCTCAGAAGTTAAGTCTCATAGTACTCAGAGCCATATTGATGATGGATTCTACTCTCGAATACCGGTTTCGCAAATAAATAGTTTACATTCTACTCATTGTGTTTACAAGACTTTTTTTTCAAAAATTCCAATTTCTTCCTCGAATTAACATCTCTGTTCTTCTTCTTTTGGTGAAGAATTCACATTTTTCGTACGGTAGTCTTCTCCTTACGTCCTACTTGCTTCATCCGTCACGTGGAATTTCGCTTCAGACGTAGCAGAATTCCTTCGTTCTCCCCAAATTTCGTTAATTTCATTTCTACTTCTTTTCAATGCTTTCGTCTTTCTTGTAGTTTGCTCTCAATTGACAGTCTGTGATCATTCCATTTAACATGTCTATTAGTTTCTCACTTTCACAGAGGTTGGCAACGTGATCTACGATACTCATCGTTGATAACCGTTTCAGGCTTAGTTTCAGATGCCTGCGTGCCGGTTAATAAGGTCCCTTCGGACGTCAAACAGTGTCGTTTCCGACTGGCCGATCGCCTTTGTGATGTCAGCCGTGGGGAGGAGGGCGAGCCGACTTGCGGGTCGCCGTGTGCCGTCGTGAAATATCGGGCGCTACCTGATGATAGCGGCAGGGGTTACGGCCGGAATGTTCCCACGCGCTGCCCTCTCTGCTACCGACGCGGCGTCCACCTCTGTCGCATTCCCTGCACCCAGCCAGCTTGTCTGAGGCCTCGCCAGTGCTGCCACCACACACTAACAAAAGGAAGACCTATTGTTTCACTTCATCTCCCGTCTGGCCCGTCTACCCAGTATTCCACATGATCTCCCAACTGTAAAAACTTCAAAGGTATCAATATTTTTCTTGTTGGCTGCCCCGCACGTGGAAAATCTAAAGATAATTTCCTCATATCGTTCTTGACAGAGCTCGACGTCACGTATATCCCGTCCAGCAAGGCTCTGACGCCACGTCATGCAGTCACCGATATTCCTTTGTCAATTACTTATTCTGATCGTCGGATTTGTTGCCTATCTTTATTTGCGTGGTCAGGTGCCCATAGTTGCTGTATAACTAATTGAGATACGTTAAATATGACATTGCAACTACTAATTATTCGCATTTATTTTGCAAAAGATAAATTAAAACAGTTATCTGTTTCAGAGAAGTCCAATAAAGAAAAAATTACTACTTTTTCAGACTTTGAACGGAGAGATCTCATCATATATCAAATAAATTCACAAAGTTACTCACTCAGTTTACAACTATCCGATGAAAATGAGGCATTTCCTGGAGGATCACGTACATCTGCTCCATCACAAAGTATTCTGAAGTTCCATTGCACTGTTACCATTTTTTCTGTCCGTATTGGAGTAAACTTGTTTCGGACTTCCGTATGAATCCAGTCATAAGCGGACTAGATGCGTTGTGTCACAGCTGGGTTGCACATTTAAAATCCTGGGTGCTATAGTGGACAAAGGTTGCTTAGCGCACAGCTTCATTTTCCGCTAGATTGACACGCGTGGTTGGAACCAGCCCAGATGGTTCAAATGGCTCTGAGCACTATGGGACTTAACTTTTGAGGTCATCAGTCCCCTAGAACTTAGAACTACTTAAACTTAACTAACCTAAGGACATCACACACATACATGCCCGAGGCACGATTCGAACCTGCGACCGTAGCGGTCGCGCGGTTCCAGACTGTTGCACCTAGAACCGCTCGGCCACCCCGGCCGGGAACCAGCCCAGAGACAATATTTCAAAGAAAAAAAAACTGACATCAGCCCCACATTCTACTATATTTACCGCAATAGTTCCGGAACCAAGATGAAGCATATTACCCATTTGCAGTAAGAGCCCCTCCCTTATACCGTGGATCCAGAAGGTTTGTCACTGCATGGGCCGTATTGTACGTTCTAACACATGAAAGGGAAGCAGTGGCTGGGAAATGAGTGAGACAGGGGTGTAGCCTTTCCCCGATGTTATTCAATCTGTATCTTGAGGAAACAGTAAAGGAAACGAAAGAAAAATTCGGAGTAGGAATTAAAATCCATGGAGAAGAAATAAAAACTTTGAGGTTCGCCGATGACATTGTAATTCTGTCAGAGACAGCAAAGGACCACCTACAAGAGCAGCTGAACGGAATGGACATTGTCTTGAAAGGAGAATATAAGATGAACATCAACAAAAGCAAAACGAGGATAATGGTATGTAGTCGAAATAAATCGGGCGATGCTGAGGGGATTAGGAAATGAGACGCTTAAAGTAGTAAATGAGTTTTGCTATTTGGGGAGCAAAGTAACTGATGATGGTCGAAGTGGAGAGGATATAAAATGTAAACTGGCAATGGCAAGGAAAGCGTTTCTGAAGAAGAGAAATTTGCTAGTATCGGGTATAGATTTAAGTGTCAGGAAGTCGTTCGTTCCTGAAAGTATTTGTATGGAGTGTAGCCATGTATGGAAGTGAAACGTGGACGATAAATAGTTTAGAGAATAGAAGCTTTCGAAATGTGGTGCTACAGAAGGATGCTGAAGATTAGATTGGTAGATCACATAACTAATGAGGAGGTATTCAGTAGAATTAGGGAGAAGAGAAATTTGTGGAACAACTTGACTAGAAGAAGGGATCGGTTGGTAGGACATACACTGAGGCATCAATGGATCACCAGTTTAGTATTGGAGCGCGGCGTGGAGGGTAAAAATCGTAGAGGGAGACCAAGAGATGAGTACACTAAACAGATTCAGAAGGATGTAGGCTGCAGTAGGTACTGGGAGATGAAGAAGCTTGCACAGGATAGAGTAGCATGGAGAGCTGCATCAAACCAGTCTCTGGACTGAAGACCACAACAACAACAACAACACGTTGTCTGTAGCCAGGCTCATCAGGCGTCGGCACGTGCACACGGTAGTTCTCGGGAGGCCACAGCCAGAGAAAGAGCCCCGTATAATTTATAATCAATACATGTCATTGCAGATTCTTAATTCCTGGCTCACTGGTCAGTTTATTATTGTGCCATTAATTTTATTTTGAAGTTACCTAAACTTTAAATACACTCCTGGAAATTGAAATAAGAACACCGTGAATTCATTGTCCCAGGAAGGGGAAACTTTATTGACACATTCCTGGGGTCAGATACATCACATGATCACACTGACAGAACCACAGGCACATAGACACAGGCAACAGAGCATGCACAATGTCGGCACTAGTACAGTGTATATCCACCTTTCGCAGCAATGAAGGCTGCTATTCTCCCATGGAGACGATCGTAGAGATGCTGGATGTAGTCCTGTGGAACGGCTTGCCATGCCATTTCCACCTGGCGCCTCAGTTGGACCAGCGTTCGTGCTGGACGTGCAGACCGCGTGAGACGACGCTTCATCCAGTCCCAAACATGCTCAATGGGGGACAGATCCGGAGATCTTGCTGGCCAGGGTAGTTGACTTACACCTCCTAGAGCACGTTGGGTGGCACGGGATACATGCGGACGTGCATTGTCCTGTCGGAACAGCAAGTTCCCTTGCCGGTCTAGGAATGGTAGAACGATGGGTTCGATGACGGTTTGGATGTACCGTGCACTATTCAGTGTCCCCTCGACGATCACCAGTGGTGTACGGCCAGTGTAGGAGATCGCTCCCCACACCATGATGCCGGGTGTTGGCCCTGTGTGCCTCGGTCGTATGCAGTCCTGATTGTGGCGCTCACCTGCACGGCGCCAAACACGCATACGACCATCATTGGCACCAAGGCAGAAGCGACTCTCATCGCTGAAGACGACACGTCTCCATTCGTCCCTCCATTCACGCCTGTCGCGACACCACTGGAGGCGGGCTGCACGATGTTGGGGCGTGAGCGGAAGACGGCCTAACGGTGTGCGGGACCGTAGCCCAGCTTCATGGAGACGGTTGCGAATGGTCCTCGCCGATACCCCAGGAGCAACAGTGTCCCTAATTTGCTGGGAAGTGGCGGTGCGGTCCCCTACGGCACTGCGTAGGATCCTACGGTCTTGGCGTGCATCCGTGCGTCGCTGCGGTCCGGTCCCAGGTCGACGGGCACGTGCACCTTCCGCCGACCACTGGCGACAACATCGATGTACTGTGGAGACCTCACGCCCCACGTGTTGGGCAATTCGGCTGTACGTCCACCCGGCCTCCCGCATGCCCACTATACGCCCTCGCTCAAAGTCCGTCAACTGCACATACGGTTCACGTCCACGCTGTCGCGGCATGCTACCAGTGTTAAAGACTGCGATGGAGCTCCGTATGCCACGGCAAACTGGCTGACATTGACGGCGGCGGTGCACAAATGCTGCGCAGCTAGCGCCATTCGACGGCCAACACCGCGGTTCCTGGTGTGTCCGCTGTGCCGTGCGTGTGATCATTGCTTGTACAGCCCTCTCGCAGTGTCCGGAGCAAGTATGGTGGGTCTGACACACCGGTGTCAATGTGTTCTTTTTTCCATTTCCAGGAGTGTACATAGCAAGCCATTATTTAAAATTCAGCGTGGAAAGACTGTACAGAAAGATTCCTGACATGGTGAAGAACAGTATTCCTGAATCTAATTTCGAATTTGGTCATTTTGAGAGGATTATTTGCTCAAGATAGTGACAACCTTTAAATTCAGTAAAAAATTTGAATTTGCTTTTCTTCTTCCTGGAGTAGGCGCAGTAATACAAAGGTAGTTGGAGGCAAGGCAGCATGTAAAACGCCTGTGCACAGAAGAGGCTGTCGTTTATTTAAATACTGGTAAGCAGTTTTTGGCCACCAATCTTCCCGACCGTTGATACTGGCGCTCTTTTTCGAAGTCGCAAACTCAGTGAAGTGTGCCCACTCCTAGGTCACAGAGCTAAAGAGAGCATCTGCCCCAGCACCAGCACCAGGTTGCTAGCTTTTCTTCATACTAATGGCAGCAGCGAGACGACTCTAACGCAACGCTCTATGCTCTTGCCACTTGCTGCCTTCATTCAGGTTACAGTTTGCCTGTTCATTACCTTGAGCAGAAGGCAGTTATGTCGCTGTCGTATAGGCGTCATCATTTTCGTTTAGTGTCAGCAACTACACCGCACACTGTCGTGACATGTTACCCTCCGTCACGGGATAAACATTCATCTCAACCTCCTGCAACCGCCTATCCCCTCTTTGTTGATCACTGTCCCTTGGGACCAAATCTCCAGCACCTTAGTAATGCAGGTGTCATTCAGTCCTGATAATTTGGTACACTGATGCCTGCATTCACTGATAGCTATTCCTGTGTGTAGGTTGTACACCGTTCAGTCACATTAATGTGACCAACTGTCACTCCCACCCCCAACAGCCGCCCCCGCCCATGAACATGGACCCTGCCGTCAGTGGGGTGGCTTGCGAGCCTCAGCGATACAGATAATCGTACCGTAGGTACAACCACAAAGGAGGGGTATCTGTTGAAAGGGCACACAAACGTGTGGTTCCAGAAGAGGGGCGGCAGCCTTTCCAGTGCTTGCAGAGACAGCAGTCTGGATGATTCACATACACTATCTGATCAAATGTATCCGGACACCCTTCCCCCCCTCCCCCCCCCCCCCCGAAAAAGTATGTTTTTCATATTACGTGCACTGTGCTGCCACATACCTCCAGGTATGCCATATCAACTGCTTCAGTAGACATCGTGAGAGAGCTGAATGGGACGCTCCGCGGAACTCAAGGACTTCGAACGTGGTCAGGTGATTGGGTGTCACTTGTGTCATACGTCTGTACGCGATATTTCCGCACTCCTAAACATCCCTAGGTCCACTGTTTTCGATGTGATAGTGAAGTGGAAACGTGAAGGGACACGTACAGCACAAAAGCGTAGAGGCCGACTTCGTCTGTTGACTGACAGAGACCGCCGACAGTTGAAGAGGGTCGTAATGTGTACTAGGCAGACATCTATCCCGTCTATCACATAGGAATTCCAAACTGCATCAGGATCCAGTGCAAGTACTATGACAGTTAGGCGAGAGGTGAGCCTTGCTTGGTGTAAGGAGCGTAAACATTGGACGGTTGAACAGGATAAAAACGTTGTGTGGAGTGACGAATCACGGTACACAATGTGGCGATCCGATGGCAGGGTGTGGGTATGGCGAATACCCAGTGAACGTCATCTGCCAACGTGTGTAATGCCAACAGTAAAATTCGGAGGCGTTGGTGTTACGGTGTGGTCGTGTTTTTCATGGAGGGGGCTTGCACCTCTTGTTGCTTTGCGTGGCACTATCACAGCACGGGCCTACATTGATGTTATAAGCACCTAGTTGCTTCCCACTGTTGAAGAGCAATTCGGGGATGGCGATTGCATCTTCCAACACGATCGAGCACCTATTCATAATGCACGGCCTGTGGCGGAGTGGTCACACTATGGTAACATCCCTGTAATGCACTGGCCTGCACAGAGGTCTGACATGAATCCTATAGAACGCCTTTGGGATGTTTTGGAACGCCGACTTCATGCCAGGCCTCACCGACCGACATCGATACTTCTCCTCAGTTCAGCACTCCGTGAAGAAAGGGCTGCCATTCCCCCAAGAAACCTTGTAGCACCTGATTGAACGTATGCCTGCGAGAGTGGAAGCTGTCATCAAGGCTTATGGTGGGCCAACACCAAACTGAATTCAGCATTACCGACAGAGGGCGCCACGAACTTGTAAGTCATTTTCAGCCAGATGTCCGGATACTTTTGATCATAAAGTGTATCTGGCCTTGTGACATAGACCAACACAGCAATGCCGTGCTGATATTGCGAACGGCTGAAAGCAAGGGGAAACAACAGCCATAATTCTTCCCGACGACATGCGGATCTACTGTATAGTTTAATGATGATGGTGTCTTCATTTGCAAAATACTCCGGAGGTAAAATAGTCCCCCATTCGGGTATCCGAACTAGGACTACTCAGCAGGATAGGGGAAAACACAACTGGCTTTCTACGGATCGGAGCGGGAATGTTAGATCCCTTAATCGGGCAGGTAGGTAAGAAAATTTAAAAAGGGAAATGGATAGGTTAAAGTCAGATGTAGTGGAAATTAGTGAAGTTCGTTGGCAGGAGGAACAGGATTTCTGGTCAGGTGAATACAGGGATATAAACAAAAAGTCAAATAGGAGTAATACTGGAGTGGGTTTAATAATGAATAAGAAAATAAGAATGCGGGTAAGCTACTGTGAACAGCATAGTGAACGCATTATCGTAGCCAAGATAGACACGAAGCCCAAGCCTACCACAATAGTATAAGTTTACATGCCAAATAGCTCCGCAGAGGACGAAGAGAGTGAAGAAATGTACGATGAGATAAAGGAAATTATTCAGAGAGTTAAGGGAGACGAAAATTTAATTGTGATATGAGATTCTAATTAGATAGTAGGAAAAGGAAGATAAGGAAAAATAGCAGGTGAATACGAACTGGGGGAAAGGAATGAAAGAGGAAGTCGCCTGGTAGAATTGTAAACAGAGCATAATTTAATCTTCGCTAAGGCATGGTTTAAGGATCATAAAAGAAGACTGCATACGTGGAAGAGCCCTGGAAGGTTTCAGGTTCATTATATAATGGTTAGACATATATTTGGGAACCAGATTTTAAGTTTTAAAGATTTCCATGGGCAGATGTTGACTCTGACCACAATTTATTGCTTATGAATTGTAGATTAAAACTGAATAAATTGGAAAAAGGTACTAAATTAAGGAGATCGGACCAGCATAAGTTGAGAGTTTCAGTGGGAGCATTAGGCAACGGTTGACTAGAATAGAGGAAAGCAATAGAGTAGAAGACGAATGGGTAGCTTTAAGAGATGAAATAGTGAAGGCGGCAGAGGATCAAAAAGGTAAAAAGACAAGGCCTAGCAGAAATAGTTGGACAGCAAAGACAATGTTGAATTTAAATGATGAAAGGAGAAATTTAAAAAATGCATCAAATAAATCAGGCGAAAGGGAATAGAAATGTTTAAGAAATGAGACTGACAGGATGTGCTTAACTGCTAAGCAGCAGTGGTCAGAGAACAAATGTAATGATTTAGAAGCATATTTCATTAGGTGAAAGATAGATACAGGAAAAGTTAAACAGGTCCTTGGAAAAAAGAAAAGCAGTTGTATGAATATCAAGAGCTCAGATCGTAAACCAGTCTTAAGAAAAGAAGGGAAAGCTGAAAGATGGAAGGAGTATGTAGAGTCTATGCAAGGGAGATGAACTTGATAGCAATATTATAGAAATGGAAGAGGACGTAGATGATGATGAGACGAGAGCTATAATACTGCGAGGAGAATTTGACAAATCTCTGAAAGATACAGGACGAAACAATGCTTGGGGGTTTAGACGATGTTCCCTTAGAACTACAGACAGTCTTGGGAGAGCCAGTGACGAGAAAACGCTCCCATCCAGTGTGCAAGATGTATGAGACTGACGAAATAACCTCATACTTCAAGAAGAATGTAGTAACTCCAATTCCAAAGAAAGCAGTTGCTGACAAGTATGAAAATCACTGACCTCTCAGTTTACTAAGCCATGCTGCAAAATACTAACACGAATTCTTTACAGTAGAATAGAAAGACTGGTAGAATCCGACCTCAGGGAAGATCAGTTTGGATTCCCTAGAACTGTAGGAACACGCGAGGCATTACTGACCCTACGACTTAGGCAAACCTACACTTATAGCACTTGTAGACTTAGAGAAAGCTTTCGACAATGGCCGGCCGGTGTGGCCGAACGGTTCTAGGCGCTTCAGTCCGGAACCGCGCGACCGCTACGGTCGCAGGTTCGAATCCTACCTCGGGAAGGGTGTCCTTAAGTTAGTTAGGTTCAAGTACTTCTAAGGTCTAGGGGACTGATAACCTCAGATGTTATGTCCCATAGTGCTCAGAGCCATTTTTGACAATGTCGAGTGGAATATTCTCTCTGACATTCTGAAGATAGTAGGGGTAAAATGCAGAGATTGAAACGCTATTTGTAGCTTGTACAGAAACAATACGGCAGTTATAAGAGAGGAGAGGGGGGGGGGGAGCAAATGAAAGAGAGGGAAAGAGAGGCAGTGATTGAAAAGGGAAAGAGACAAGGTTGTAGCCTATCCCTGATGTTATTCAATATGTACACTGAACAAGCAGTAAAGGAAACCAAAGATAAATTTGGGATAGTAACTAAAGTTCAGGGAGAAGAAATAAAAACTTTGAGATTTGCCAATGACATTGCAATTCTGTCAGAGAGCAAAGGAGTTGGAAGGGCAGTTGAATGGAATGGACAGTGTCTTGAAAGGTGTATATAAAATGAACGTCAACAAAAGCAAAATAAGGATAATGGAATGCAGTCGAATTAAATCAAGTGAAGCTAAGGGAATCAGATTAGGAAACGAGACACTAAAAGAATAATACTGAATAGAATTGGTGAGACAAGGAATTTGTGGCACAACTTGAGCAAAAGAAGGGATCGGTTGATAGGACACATGCTGGGATATCAAGGGACCACCAATTTCGTATTGGACGGAAGTGTGGGGGTTAAAAATCGTAGAGGGAGACCGAGAGGTGAATACAGTAAGCAGACTCAGGAAGAGGTAGGTTACATTAGCTGTTCAGAGGTGACGAGGCTCGAAGAGGATAGAGCAGCACGGAGAGCCGCAGCAAACCAGTCTTCAGATTGAAGACCGCAAAAAACAACAACAATAACCTGTAAAAAGCCTGACTAACCATCTTTTGAAGCGCATACCGCAGAAAGACGAAAAGTGTGAGGTCATCCACACGAGTGCAAAAAGGAACGCGTTAAACTTCGGTTATACGACAAATCAGTCTAATCTAAAAGCCGTAAATTCAACACAATACCTAGGAATTACAATTACGAACAATTTAAATTGGAAGGAACACATAGAAAATGTTGTGGGGAAGGCTAACTAAAGACTGTGTTTCATTGGCAGGACACTTAGAAAATGTAACAGACCTACTAAGGAGACTGCCTACACTACGCTTGTCCGTCCCTTTTAGAATACTGTTGCGCGGTGTGGGATCCTTACCAGATAGGACTGACGGAGTACATCGAAAAAGTTCAAAGAAAGGCAGCACATTTTGTATTATCGCGAAATATGGGAGAGAGTGTCACAGAAATGACACAGGATTTGGCTGAAAATCATTAAAAGAATGGCGTTTTTCGTTGCGACGGAATCTTCTCACGAAATTTCGATCACCAACTTTCTTCTCCGAATGCGAAAATATTTTGTTGACACCGACCTACATAGGGAGGAACGATCACCACGATAAAATAAGGGAAATCAGAGCTCGTACGGAAAGATATTGGTGTTCATTCTTTCCGCGCGCTATACGAGATTGAAATAACAGAGAATTGTGAAGGAGGTTCGATGAACCCTCTGCCAGGCACTTAAATGTGATTTGCAGAGTATCCATATAGATGTAGATGTAGACCTACAAGGACATAGTCAAACTGTTCTGGAGGGCACCGGCAGGAAATTGGAGCAATGACGACTGCAGTGCTATGGCCAGCTGCACTAAGCGTGTGCTGTTGCCTGAAGAGGACTAAAAATAATATTGTATTCATTAATGTTAGCACTAACCATGTTTACATATCCTATAAACTGACCATCGTTCCCATGATCTCGATAAGAGAAACGTTCAAATGATCTATGGAGCCGGCCGCTGTGACCGAGCGGTTCTGGGCGCTTCAATCCGGAACCGGGCGACTGTTACGGTCCTAGTTTCGAATCCTGCCTCGGACATGGATGTGTGTGATGTCCTTAGGTTAGTTAGGTTGAAGTAGTTCTAAGTTCTAGGGGACCGATGACCTCAGATGTTAAGTCCCATAGTGCTCAGCGCCATTTAAACCATTTGATATGTGGAGCATGTAACTAACTAACTGACCAACTAACTAGGTTTATCGGTTGAGAGTCCATGACGTGAACGGACCGATCGTGGTGGTTCCACAGATTCTCGACTGGATTTAAACCCATGGACTTTGGTGGCACGGGAGTACGGTAAACTCCTCGTGGTGCTTTCTGAACCGTTCCCGCACACTGTCAGCTGTGTGACGTGTTGCAGTGTCCTGCTGGTAGATGCCATCCTGCCGAGGAAAAACAAACTGCATATAAAAATGGTTCTGAGCACTATGGGACTTAACATCTGAGGTCATCAGTCCCCTAGAACTTAGAACTACCTAAACCTAACTAACCTAAGGACATCACACACATCCATGCCCGAGGCAGGATTCGAACCTGCGACCGTAGCGGTCGCGCGGTTCCAGACTGAAGCACCTTGAACCGCTCGGCCACATCGGCCGGCAAACTGCATATAGGGGTGAACATTGTCCCTCATGATGGATGCATGCTTATGTTGATCCATTGTGCCTTCGAGAATGACGAGATCACCCAGGGAATGCCACGAAAGCATTCGTCAGATCATAACGCTGTTGCAGCGTGTTTGCTTTCAGATTTTCACGCCGTACACGTCAACGGCCATCTGTCCGATGGAGCATAAAACGTGATTCATCTTAAAAGTCCACATGTCGCCAGTCGGTGGACGTCCATTTGCCGTACTGGCATGCAAATTACAATCTTCGTCGCCGATGAACGGCAGTCATCGTCGGTGCACGAAGCGGGCGCCTGCTGCTGAGGCCCACACGCAGCAACGTTCGCTGAAATGTCGCTATCCCCTTGGGTTTCTGGGTGGTCAGTAACTCAACTGCCTGACGTCTTTTCGGCTGTACACATCTCCACAGTCGTCATTCACCCCTGTCATCCCTCACCCGCGGTGCACCACAGTTAACTCGGCGCCGGTTTTGGATGGCGGCATTTTGCCCTGCACGGTATACTTTGACAACAGCGGCATGCAAACAATTTACAGACTTAGTCGTTTCCGAAATGCTTCCACACTTGGCCCGAGAGCCAACGATCATGCCTTTTTCGATGTCAGATAAAGCACTGCTTCGTACGGCGTGAAACGTCTGAGCCGTGCACGGCTCGCGTTTATCCCTTTTATTGTTTGTCATGTTCTATTACGGTACTGCCGCCTGGCGTCACTAACTTCCCGCCTTATTTGCCCTTGAGCAGCAGCAGCAGCGCGTATCGATAAGTGCACTGTCATACCATCTCTGGAGCAACCGATAGTATTTCTGAGTCGTCGTGTGTTTGGCAGTCAGTTCGGGACGGACCAGCAGTGCAGTCGGGACGCAGCAGCATTGAAGTTGGGGACGGAGCGCCGGTGTGCTGCGGACATCCAGTGCCGGGCGACCGCTGACGATACACATGAAATGTCCAACTTAGGGAGATTGGAACAGGACGATCGTTTGTTGGTCGTTCGGTTGGTCTTCTCATCGGCCGACGTACATTTGGTCCTTTCACCGTTTCCGGGCCTGGGAGTTGGTCGGTTGGTGTGGAGCAGCGAGGAATCTCCACGGCGCGTAGTTTGGCCCAGAGTGTGTGGGGCTGTTCCCATTGCTACGAGGTTCGTGGCTCACCGATCCTGGACATGAAAGTTGAGTTTTGACTTAATCTACCAGCAAGTCACTACTGTTCACATTGTGTCGTTTGGAGTTTGTAGTTGGCTGTTGGGATGTTCCCGCAAGCAACAATGTGTGTTTTCAAGTTGGTAAATTTTAGCCACCCTCCGGTGGAGTTTAACTGTACTAGGTTATTTGAATTGAAGTGCACAGGAGGAATCTTCTGCCTTGTGGCCGCTAACGTTCCGGTTACCTGCCCTGGCCGTTGACGTAAATTCGGGCAGTGTATTTTCCTCATCGTGTTGTCGCTGTCCAGCACGGTGTGTTGTTTGACAGCTCTATGTATAACTGTTTGTGGGCGCCAATACCTTCTACATTGTTCCATTGAACTCCGTGTTGTGTGCTGGTCGGGTGGAGCAGATGATATCTTGTCGGTGGGTCCGTTGACTGTCTGTCAGTTGGGTTGTCGTCGGATCGACAATGGTTGGGCCGACTGCCTGTCTCACCTAAGCGAGCGTTAGTGTTAGAATTGCTGGCTGACCCTAGGAACTTCTGAGCGCCCTTGGGTGTACTGCCTTTTCTTGTTTGTTCTTATTGTTTCTACTTGTATGGCTTCTAGCCGATTTTTAGATTAAGGTTGTTTCGCTCTTAAGGCGTCAGATGGTTTGGGCCTTCAGCCTAATTTAAGAACTGTTTTAGGTAAAGCCTTTGCCATTTTTAAAGTTAATGTTATTGAGTCTTAAGTGTGGGGCCTTCAGCCGATTTTGAATTTAAGTTGTTTGCTTTTAAAGTGTCAGATTCTCTGGGCCTTCAGCCTCGTTGAGGAAGATAATGCTTTTCCTTTCAAATTTCTGATTTTGGTTGAGCTTTAAGTTATTGGCTTTCAGTCGTTTTAAAATTAAAGTGCTCTTTCCCTTAAGGCAAGAGATTGTACGGCGCATTCAGCCGCTAATTAAGTTTCAAAACTGAAGCTGTGTGTTTTTTTAATTTTTCTTGGCTCTTGTAATGTTTGATCAAATAAAAGGTTGTATGTTCGAGTGTAACTGACAGTCGCTTATTTTGTCCCCTTTCCACAACTTAAACTACCTGTCTTGTCCTGCGGGTTTAGCAGGGCGTCTCAACGTCTGAAAGCAAACTCGATGCAACAACGTTATATTCTGGGGAATGATTTCGTGGCGTTCTCTAGGTGATGTCGTCGTTCTGGAAAGCACAACGGATCAACACAAACGTGCATCTGTTCTTGAGGACCATGTCCACCCTTATACACAGTTTGTTTTTCCTCGGCGCGATGGTGTGTACCAGCAGGACAATACAATATGTCACACAGCTCACAGTGTACGGGCGTGGTTTACGAGTTTACCGTAAGCCCGTGGTCATGAGACTCCCTTGTGAATGGTTATTACCCGTTGACGTCGAAAACGGATTGTGGTCACGTTTGTGTGACTGGACCGAGTGTTAACTCTTCAGTTGAGGCTGGCTTGGACTGCATGTTCATTAATTCTGGTTGAATACATACGACAGCATTAGTGTTGAATTTCGTGACCAACTTCCTCGGTCTGCTAATTCATTGGGATCCCTGTCAGTAGAAGCGCAACTGATTGCCTTCCGAGACTGAGCTATATTGCAGTTAAATCCCTGCAGCTTGCAAATTTCTGTTGCAAAAGACCGAGTCAGTTCCTACGGCTTTGAATTTCTGCGGGAGCAGGTTACAACAGGCCGCCCGGTGTTTTAGTCAAGCAATGGATGTTGAACAAGATTCATTGCAGGTATGTAACTAATTGGTCTTATGCAGAAATTTTGTACTCTCGGAAGTGCCTCCTTTTTCCAAAGCTGTTTCACAGAGGAAGACCGCACTGCAGTTCCTTCTCTAAATCCTCGCACAAACGAAAAAACGGCTGATATCGAAATAAGTGTCCAAGGAATAGAAAAGCAACTGGAATCACTCAACAGAGGAAAGTCCACTGGACCTGACGGGATACCAATTCGATTCTACACAGAGTACGCGAAAGAACTTGCCCCCCTTCTAACAGCTGTGTACCGCAAGTCTCTAGAGGAACGGAAGGTTCCAAATGATTGGAAAAGAGCACAGGTAGTCCCAGTCTTCAAGAAGGGTCGTCGAGCAGATGCGAAAAACTATAGACCTATATCTCTGACGTCGATCTGTTGTAGAATTTTAGAACATGTTTTTTGCTCGAGTATCATGTCGTTTTTGGAAACCCAGAATCTACTATGTAGGAATCAACATGGATTCCGGAAACAGCGATCGTGTGAGACCCAACTCGCTTTATTTGTTCATGAGACCCAGAAAATATTAGATACAGGCTCCCAGGTAGATGCTATTTTTCTTGACTTCCGGAAGGCGTTCGATACAGTTCCGCACTGTCGCCTGATAAACAAAGTAAGAGCCTACGGAATAACAGACCAGCTGTGTGGCTGGATTGAAGAGTTTTTAGCAAACAGGACACAGCATGTTGTTATCAATGGAGAGACGTCTACAGACGTTAAAGTAACCTCTGGCGTGCCACAGGGGAGTGTTATGGGACCATTGCTTTTCACAATATATATAAATGACCTAGTAGATAGTGTCGGAAGTCCCATGCGGCTTTTCGCGGATGATGCTGTAGTATACAGAGAAGTTGCAGCATTAGAAAATTGTAGCGAAATGCAGGAAGATCTGCAGCGGATAGGCACTTGGTGCAGGGAGTGGCAACTGACCCTTAACACAGACAAATGTAATGTATTGCGAATACATAGAAAGAAGGATCCTTTATTGTATGATTATATGATAGCGGAACAAACACTGGTAGCAGTTACTTCTGTAAAATATCTGGGAGTATACGTGCGGAACGATTTGAAGTGGAATGATCATATAAAATTAATTGTTGGTAAGGCGGGTACCAGGTTGAGATTCATTGGGAGAGTCCTTAGAAAATGTAGTCGATCAACAAAGGAGGTGGCTTACAAAACACTCGTTCGACCTATACTTGAGTATTGGTCATCAGTGTGGGATCCATACCAGATTGGGTTGACGGAGGAGATAGAGAAGATCCAAAGAAGAGCGGCGCGTTTCGTCACAGGGTTATTTGGTAACCGTGATAGCGTTACAGAGATGTTTAACAAACTCAAGTGGCAGACTCTGCAAGAGAGGCGCTCTGCATCGCGGTGTAGCTTGCTGTCCAGGTTTCAAGAGGGTGCGTTTCTGGATGAGGTATCGAATATATTGCTTCCCCCTACTTATACCTCCCGAGGAGATCACGAATGTAAAATTAGAGAGATTAGAGCGCGCACGGAGGCTTTCAGACAGTCGTTCTTCCCGCGAACCATACGCGACTGGAACAGGAAAGGGAGGTAATGACAGTGGCACGTAAAGTGGCCTCTGCCACACACCGTTGGGTGGCTTGCGGAGTATAAATGTAGATGTAGATGTAGTTAACATGACAGGAGAAAGCTCACGAACTTCAGACAAAATGGTACTGTCTGCATCTGTTCTTGTTACAGCGTCATGCACTGGTTTCAATAATCACAAAGCCTCTTCCAGCTTTCTGCCACGTCTCATCCTCTAGCACGGCAGTCTGCGGAGTATTTTCTAACTACATATTAGGAAAAATGATATTCTACATTGACCGCAGTCGCGGATTGAAATGAATTCAATGGGGAAAAGCGAAAATTTATGCCGGAGCAGGATTCGAACCCGAATTTCCCACTTTACGCTAGCGCTCTCCTTAATCGATTCGGCTATCCGAACACGCCTCCCGTTCAATCCACATTTCCGAAAATTGTCGCACACTACTTACGTAGCACCTCCTCACACATACAGAAAAAACTGTTTGCAGTAAAGCTTTCCAGTCCATTAACAAGCTATCAAACATATTGCTATAGCCGCCCAACGTATTCGAAATGAATGTTTCAGTGTGACAGAGTGATGCACCGTATTTCTCTTTCCTTTTAGCCTCCACTATTATACTCGGAACATGGCTGTACTCTAAAGGTTTAATTATCTTATTGGCTATACTGTTAAGGCCATGAAGAACTTGTAAGGCATGACGTCTTTTATTGGTAGGTCGAGGCAGCGTGCTACACAGCCTACTTTGGCGATATATGAATATATATTGTCTGCTGCCAGAATATTTCGAGCATTGTCATAAAAGAAGCGAACGTATCATTGCCTACCTCACTCAGAACAGCGGTGACAGTATCCACAAAATATTTTGCGATTTCCTTTTCCTCTCCAGGACGAATTCTCTTGTGAAATGCGGATTCCGGAGTGTTTATTATGAAATAAACCAAACTGTGGTCCACAACATCCGTCCAGTCATCCACAAATAATGCAAACGAATGTGTATTCTGAATCTTCTGCATAACAGCTGCCTGCACACTTTGGTACTCAGTGTCTAGCAGTCTTCCTCTAACTGCATCACACTTTGGTGGCTAACAGTTAGGTCGTATCTTCTAGAAGTAATCTCTCCATAAATTTGGATTCTATCAGTGAAGGTTGTACACCTGTTGTAGACACCGCTCTTGCAATACTTTCGTTAACTTGTTCAACAGTGACAGTAATAGATCGAAAGGAAGACGTTAGAGTGGGGAGGAGGGGGGAAGAGTACATTAGTTAATGAAGATGCCTCTGCAGATCATGACGTGCTCGCTAACGTAGGAGCTGTAGGGACAACGCTGCTCCTTTCAACTTCTATTGGCGACTGTCTCTGTTTCTTTCTTGTCGTAAGTTTGATAAAACCATGAGTTTAATAGATTATGGACGTACCTGATATTCCTTGAGATCCTGGAGCAGCTGCCACGCCAGAGCATAATGATAGAGCGTGTCGCAATGTTTACATCTGGTTTCTGTTTTTCCATCCACATTTCGTGTTTCATACTGATCCCGTACAATGTGACGAGGCCGCATTGATGCTGCATACTTGATACCCAGGAAGGCCACAGACGTTCCACAGATTTATATCGCTACACAATGAGTAAACAAGTACAGCTTTGGATCTAATGTTCTGCCTCCAGTACCTTCTATTTCTCACACTTTCTGTAACGAGTATTTCTCCGTCTGCAGCACTTTAGGCAACTAAACAACTCTGTTATAACACCGTTTCAAGCCACGCCTGTGGTAGTTAAACCACTCAATACACATTTTCGTATCTTCAGTCCTACTCTATACACGGACACCTACTACTGCAGTAAAGTAAGGAGACGCATTATGCAGAGCCGTGGAAGAAAATAGCACTATCAAAAGACAGGCTAATCAATATTTCAGTCCACCGTCAATGCACCATGAAAGGAGTGTGGTGTTCGACATTATCTGAATGAAAAGGCATTGAATATAAGGCTAGAAACAAAGAAACGAAATGGGAATTTTCATTTGTATTTGCTTTATATTGTACATACGTCTTGTCATTTTTTGTAGTGTAATTCTGGAATGGATGGTTAAAAGTGAATGCTGTTGTGTGCAGGCAGAAGTTGTTTGCGACGTGAAGGGATGCAGCGCTGACACTAACTCATGGCACCAAGATATTCATGATCAGCATGCGTCAGTCTCGAGACAAGAAGCGCTCCATTTTATTTGTTTGTTACACGAGAGATTTAGAGGTAGGTGATACAAGTGCCAATACTTCCCAATTTACATACGTGAAGGATTTTCATTCCCGTGTACATTTGTTGAAAGGTGATGTCACGTACTTACTCGTAGGGGCTATACCTATTATTAGTCTTTAAAAAAAGCGACACGTTGTCTGCGTAGAAGTGGTGTAGGGTGAAGAGGCATCATAAAGCAGTCACTTAGACGCTACCTATGCAATTACAATTACATCGATTCCAACCACAACACAAAATGAGAGAATTAGTCAGCTTGTTATCACATATTTCTCTTCGACATTTGCATAATTCCTGTTACATTAAGGTTACTTATTTATTGATTACTGCGTTTGGTAGACATAACACACTAATTAGGGGTGCAGGTAATCCAGATCTTTGAGAATCACACGCCGAAGGGAGGCGCATCATTATATTGCAGAATTCTGTTGCACATTTGCCGCTTAGTTGACAAAATTATGTTTTGTGTACACAACGCTGGCTATTAAAATTGCACCATGGAGGTTGGATGCAAGAAACGTCAAATGGCATAAAGTGTACTACATGGATGGATATGTAAATGACTACCATTTAATCACAAGTGCTCAAACTATGTGAGAATAGCGGCCTCTATATTCTGTATGTAAGGGGAGTTTCTTATTCATAGATCACATTTGAATGTTGGTTGTTTGTGAAAAGAGCTCGTCGTATCTCCTGTAAAAAAGTGGAACTGCTACCAACACGTGTCAGAGTACAACAGCAGACACCCTGACTTTCAAGATTCACAGAACCAAAATACACACATCGAAAAAAGTTTTGCATCAACTCGGTTCCGAGAGTTCCGGAACCTGTACAGAAAATTGGAATAGAGATCAACATAAACGTCATTTCCGCCCTTTTTATTACTTATGAAAACCACACATTGTATGTTGTATTACCATACAGCGAGACCTTCAGAGGTGGTGGTCCAGATTGCTGTAAACACCGGTACCTCTAATACCCAGTAGCACGTCCTCTTGTATTGATGCATGCCTGTATTCGTCGTGGCATACTATCCACAAGTTCATCAAGGCACTGTTGGTCCAGATTGTCCCACTCCTCAACGGCGATTCGCCGTAGATCCCTCAGAGTAGTTGTGGGTCACGTCGTCCATGAACAGCTCTTTTCAATCTATCCCAGGCATGTTGGATAGTGTTGATGTCTGGGAACATGCTGGCCACTCTAGTCGAGCGATGTCGTTATCCTGAAGGAAGAGATTTACAAGATGTGCACGGTGGGGGCGCGAATTGTCGTCCATGAAGACGAATGCCTCGCCAATATGCTGCCGATATGGTTTCAGTTGGAGAATGGCATTCACGTATCGTACAGTCGTTACGGCGCCTTCCATGACCGCCAGCGGCGTACGTCGGCCCCACATTATGCCTCTCCAAAACAGCAGGGAACCTCCAACTTGCTGCACTTGCTGGACAGTAAGGCGTTGCCTCCAAACACGTCTCCGACGATTGTATGGCTGAAGGCATGTGCGACACCCGTCGGTGAAGAGAACGTGATGCCAATCCTGAGCGGTTCATTCGGCATGTTGCTGGGGCCCATCTGTACCGCGTTGCATTGTGTCGTGGTTGCAAAGATGAACCTCGCCATGGACGTCGGGAGTGAAGTTGCGCATCATGCAGCCTACTGCGCACAGTTTGAGTCGTAACACGACGTCCTGTGGCTGCACGAGAAGCATTATTCAACATGGTGGCATTGCTGTCAGGGTTCCTCCGATCCCTAATCCGTAGGTTGCGGTCATCCACTGCAGCAGTAGCCCTTGGGCGCCCTGAGTGAGGCATGTCATCGACAGTGCCTGTCTCGCTGTGCTTCCTCCATGTCCGAACAACATCGCTTTGGTTCACTCCGAAACTCCTGGACTCTTCCCTTGTTGAGAGCTCTTCCTGGCACAAAGTAACGATGCGGACGCGATCGAACCGCGGTATTGAAACCGCGGTATTGACCGTCTAGGCATGGTTGAACTACAGACAACACGAGCCGTGTACCTCCTTCCTGGTGGAATGACTGGAACTGATCAGCTGTCGGACCCCTCCGTCTAATAGGCGCTGCTCATACATGGTTGTTTAAATCTTTGAGTGGGTTTAGTGACATATCTGAACAGTCAAAGGGACTGTGTCTGTGATAGAATATCCACGGTCAACGTCTATCTTCAGGAGTTCTGGCAACTGGGGTGATGCAAAACCTTTTTTTGATGTGTGTATTAAATTAAACAGACAAATAAAAGAAAAATTATTCCGAGCACCGTTCGTTGCTTTTCGCGAAATGTGATAAGTTGTTGAATACTCAAAACAATCATCAGTATTCTCCTCTTGATTCAAATTTTTTTGTATGATATTGTAATCGAGGATCATACAAGTATTTGGGCATTACCAACAGTCAGTGCTTAAAGGTGAAAACTGACCTGGAGAACTCTGTTTATCGTGTTACGTAGCCCATTTTCAAGGGCCACATAGAGATAACGGCATATTATGTAAATGCAAGAAACCGATCAGCTACTTTCTATTTTTACTGTAAACTGCGAATGAATTGTTAAGTTCCAAGTTTTCTCCTTACAGGCCTATGACGTCGCAAGTTTGTTGTGGCTCCTTCAGATCTTAATCTTTCAAAGCAAATGAAGCATTGCACTTCACTGATACCGCATTTCGTAAAATACTTCAAGACTAAGGATGGTGTCATTCCTTAATGCAACTAATCTCCGACGACAACAGCGAGATTTTATCATAGAGACGACATACGGCAAGTCTCGCACACCGCATGTGCGTGTCTACCATCCAGTAGTCCACGCAACATGGTGAAAGGTACGTTATTATCTCAGAATTGTTGTACCAGTTCTTATGCCTCGTGCTTCTTGCTCGTTTCTGTCAGCATAGATACTAAAATAGCACAGGTCGCATTTCCAATTTTCTATAATAACGGAATATTTCAAAGCAATGGAAATTTTACGAGTAGTAGTTACACACTCTTTAAAACAGCTTTATTTAAAGATCACCAATTTTAGCATAGCTGCTATGGCTAATAGGTATTTTAGCTTTTAATTAGTAAAAATAAAAAAAACACCTGCAATACCCGAGACCGAACAAATACGGAAAAACACCGGTTGTTTGGAACTAAAGTACCGGGATCGGTTTTAAATGACGCGATTTTCCCACCCATGATGCGTAGAAACGGTTGAATATTATATCTCACTCGGCCGCAGTTCGTTGGTTTCCTCTACATCGTGTCCTTCCCTTTGTTTAATCAATGTAGAAACAGTATCCAGGCATCTAATAAATATTCTGTAAATCGTCGGAATGCGAGTTTAGTAAACTTTATTTCTTCTCGTTTTCCAGCTACGAGGGCTATTCAGAAAGTAGCGAACGTTTCCGTCTGACGCCGCTAGGCGCGCGCCAGTAGCGTGTATTTTGGTATGCGCGTGCTCGGCAGCTCAGTCGGCATCCATCTGTGCCAGCGGGAACGTCTCTGCGCGTCTGGTTTTTCCGATATTCGAATTTGAGATGTGCGCTGCAATCGAAAATCCCGCCAGTTGTGAAGTGCGCTCTGTGATACGGTTTTTGTTTGGCAAAAAACCTAAAACCTATAGAAATCTATCGTGAAGTGTACGGAAACAATGTAATGAGTGAATGTTCCGTCCGGAAATGGTGCATTACTGGGTAGAATCGTAACCGGTGACGGGACTTGGGTGAAACACGTCAATTGCGAGACAAAATTATAGTCCATGGAGTGGGGGCAAACAAGGTCCCCCCCCCCCAAAAACCAAGAAAATGTTTGCAAACCTTGTCAGCAAGGAAGCTGATGGCGAGAGTGTTTTGGGACAGGAAAGGTGTTCTACGTATTGATTTTCTCGAACGTGGAGCAACCATAAATTCTGCCCGGTACTGTCAAACTTTGCACAGCCTTAGAAGAGCAGTTCAAAACAAACGCCAAGGAAAGGTGACGTCCAAAATTTTGTTTTTGCACGACAATGCCCGACCTCACACGGCAAACCGCACTAAAGAGCTCCTTAATTCATTCAAATGGGAAATTTTCCCTCATCCGCCCTACAGCGGCGATCTTGCACCAAGCGACTTCCACTCGTTTCCCAAGATTCAGAACTGGCTTGCAGCGCAGCGGTTTGATGACGACGCGGAACTCCAGGCAGGCGTGAGTCACTGGCTGAAGGCGGCAGAATTTTACGACGAAGGTATTTTAAATCTTGTCCACCGCTATAAGTGCCTTAATGTGTTTGGCGACTATGTAGAAAAGTAGTATGTCAGTCGCTCTTTCAGATGTATATAATAAAATGTATTTCTTGTACTTTTTTTAATGCCAACATGTTCCCTACTTTCTGAATAGCCCTCGTATAATGGAAGCGGATAAATGTAATATTACAGGATCTCTGTTATTCCGAATTACGAAGCAATATTACTTCGGACAAGCATGCATATCCGAAGGAAGGGCGCCTGGCGACTGCAATCGTTACGAAATGCATGAACTGTATTCCCGGTTGGGGATACAGACAACCGTGAGCTGCGTAGTAGAGGGACGATAATGAAAGTTAGTGCCGGACGTGGTCTCGAACCTGGACTTCCCGCTAATCACAAGCGGTTGCCTTACCCTTTGCTATCCGACGACGACGACTCACTGCTAGATCCAAACTTTCATATGTCGTCAAACATGTGTCTATGACCTGCACTCGTACATCCATATGTATATTGCCGTCCAAAGGAGACAGTATACTTGAAAGTCGTTTGCCCGGTGTAGGCGGATAAATACAGTACTGCAGTGCCTGTGTTATTCCCAATCACAAGAAATGTTCCTTCAGACGTGCACGCGTGTCCGAAGGAACAGGCACTGCGGTGACTACAATCGTTATGAAATACATGAAATGTATTCGCAGTTGCGAATATATACAACCATCGGTTGTATAATAAAATGACAACAATGAAAATATGTGCCAGACCGGGTATCGCACACGGACTTCACACTTATATCAATGGATTTCTCCATTTACAGCCGCTATCTTCGGTAGGGCGATCCCCTGTCCGTGACTTCGTCGCTTACGTACTTTTGTTACCGCGTCACGCGCCCGCAACGTCACCAGGCGGCTTCCAGCGTTGCGTCGGGCGTTGGTCATAATGTTTTGGTTTATCAGTGTCTCGTATGTCCGAAAGAGCATTGCATCGAAATTCGGAATAACGTTGGCACTTCTATATCGTACACTACTGGCCATTATAATTGCTACACCAAGACGAAATGCAGATGATAAACGGGTATTCATTATACAAATATATTATACTAGAACTGACATGTGATTACATTTACACGCAATTTGGGTGCATAGATCCAGAGAAATCAGTACCCAGAACAACAACCTATGGACGTAATAACGGCCTTAATATGCCTGGGCATTGAGTCAAACAGAGCTTGGACGGCGTGTGCAGGTACAGCTCCCAATGCAGCTTCAACACGATACCACAGTTCATCAGGAGTAGTGACTGGCGTATTGTGACGAGCCAGTTGCTCGGTCACCATTGACCAGACGTTTTCAATTGGTGAGAGATCTGGAGAATGTGCTGGCCAGGGCATCAGTAGAACATTTTCTGTATCCAGAAAGGCTCGTACAGGACCTGCAACATGCGGTCGTGCATTATCCTGCTGAAATGTGGGGTTTCGCAGGGATCGAATGAAGGGTAAAGACACGGCTCGTAACACATCTGATATATAACGTCCACTGTTCAAAGTGCCTTCAGTGCGAACAAGAGGTGACCAATGGTACCCCATACCATCACGCCGGGTGATACGCCAGTATGGTAATGACAAATACACGCTTCCAATGTGCGTTCACCGCGATGTCGCCAAACACGTATGCGACCATCATGATGTAAACAGAACCTGGATTCATCCCAAAAAAAGACGTTTTGCCATTCGTTCAACCAGGTTCGTCGTTGAGTGCACCATCGCAGGCGCTCCTGTCTGTGATGCAGCGTCAAGGGTAACCGCAGCCATGGTCTCCGAGCTGATAGTCCATGCTGCTGCAAACGTCGTCGAACTGTTCGTGCAGATGGTTGTTGTCTTGCATACGTCCCCATCTGTTGACTCAGGGATCGAGACGTGGCTGCACGATCCGTTACAGCCATACGGATAAGATGCCTGTCATCTCGATTGCTAGTGATACGAGGCCGTTGGGATCCGGCATGGTGTTCCGTTTTACCCTCCTGAACCCACGATTCTATATTCTGCTAACAGTCATTGGATCTCGGCCTACGCGAGCAGCAATGTCGCGATACGATAAAACGCAATAGCGATAGGCTACAATCCTACCTTTATCAAAGTTGGAAACGTGACAGTACGCATTTCTCCTCCTTACACGAGGCATCACAACAACGTTTCACCAGGCAATGCCGGTCAACTGCTGTTTGTGTATGAGAAATCGGTTGTAAACTTTCGTCATGTCAGCACGTTGTAGGTGTCACGATCGGCGCCAACCTTGTGTGAATTCTCTGAAATGCTAATCATTTGCATGTCACAGCATCTTCTTCCTGTCGCTTAAATTTCGCGTCTGTAGCACGTCATTTTCGTGGTGTAGCAATTTTAAGGCCAGTAGTGTATTTATCAGGCGACACTGGTCGAGCAACTTTCAAGTAAAATGTCCTCCCTGTACGGAATGTAAGTAATGGATGTTCTACTACAGGTTTTAGACACATGGTTGACGACATATGGAAGTATGGATCTGGCCGTGAATCATGCTGGAATAGCCAAATGGTCGCCGTCACAGTGGCCCAGCGTGTTCGGTCAGAGGGCTGAATACTCTCTGTAATAAAAAAAGTGAGCAAAAGAATCGACAATTAACTTGAACGGATGCCATCTGACGTCCGCCCAGACCAAATGCAAAGAACAGTGTAATACAAGTTGAAGTGAAATAAAAAAATAAAAAATAAATAATAATATGGTAAGGTGACCGCTCGCGATAAGCGGGAGATCCAGGTTCGAGTGCCTGTACAGTACAAATTTTCATTGTCGTCATTCCATTGATGATTCTCTATAATCGCAACTGCGAATACATTTTATATACATTTAAAAATGGCTGCAGTCGCCGCAGTGCCTCTTCCTTCGAACATATGAGATGCCATCCAAAATTTTCGGGATTGGTGCTGCCATCTGTTGAAAACCATACCTTTGGACTAATGGTCACCATCACTCTCGAAGTAGTTCCCATCCGCAAATACACGCCGGTCCCAGCGCTTCTGCCACTGGTCAAACGTTTTCTGGAAGTCCTGTTCTTTGAGGGTGTTTATCACCACCAGCGATGCTTCTTGAATCCTCTCTAGAATGCCGAATCGAAGGCCTTTCAACTTGAGGTCCAGTTTTGGGAACAGCACGAATAGCGCCAAATCTGGTTAGTACAGAGGATGGGGTACAACTGCCATGTTGTGTTTTTGTCAAAAAATATCCTGGTGAGCAAGGACGTGTGACATGGCTCTTTGTCGTGATGCAGCAGCCAGTTCCCTTGACGCCAAAGTTCGGGCTGTCGTCGCTGCACATTTTCACAGAGCCGTAGCAAAACGTCACAGTAGTACACGGAATCCACTGTTTGGTAGGGTGGGACGAACTCTTCGTGCACGATTCCCTTGGTGTCAAAGAAAACGATGATCATGCTCTTCACTTTGCTCATCACCTGTCTCACTTTTTTGGATCTTGGAGAGCCTGTGCTCTTCCACTGGGACGATTGTTGCTTTGTCCCTGGGCCGTAACAGTAAATACAGCTCTTGTCGCCGGTGATAAGACAAGATGGTTGGATCATCAGATGCAGTCTGACGAAGGTCCGTGCACGCTTCAACACGCTGTGCCTTCTGATCGGCAGTGAACATACTAGGCACAAATTTTGCAGCGACACAATGCATGCCCAATTCATCAGTCAACATTCGTTGAGATGTCCCATAACCAATACCGTCTCCATCCGCAAGGTCTTGAATGGTTCGACATCGATCCGCACACGCCAGTTGTTGAAGTTTGGCAACAATGTCTGGCGTTATGCGGCTAACGGGCCTTCCAGTGTGAGCATCATCTGCGACGTCTGTTCGGCCGGCCCTGAACCGAGCATGCCCCTCAAACACGCGCGTATGGCTCATGCTCTGTCCCCCAAACACTTGTTGAATCATTGCAAGGGCCTCCGTATCACTTTTCCCCAGATTCGCACAAAATTTGATACACACGCGCTGTTCTGTTCGCGGATCCATCGTAAAATCGCCACACACCAAACACAGAGTATTACGGAAATCACCGTGGACACGCAACACGTCCTCCCAGCTGAATGCCACTCCCTACACTGACTCATCAGATATGCAGCTCTCGCCACCTAGCGGTGCAAAGATCTACTACTACTACTTTCCATATGGCAGCACCAGTCCCGAAAATTTTGGATTCCACCTTCGTACGTGTGCACCGATGAGTCAAAACATTATGACCACCTGCGTGATACTTTGTATGTCCGTCTTTGGAAGGAAATACATTGCTGGTGCTACGTATAAGGAATCCGACAGTTTGTTGGTAGGTTTGTGGACATATGTGGCATTACAAGTTTAAGTACAGGTCACGTAATTCCGATAAATAACGGGCCGCTGATTTGTGTACGCCGTGATGACGCCCGATGGCGACCAAGATGGGTTCATAGGATTTACATTAGGCGAATTGGGTCGCAGAGACATCAACGTGAGTTCACTATAATGCTCCTGAAACCACTGCAGCACGGTTCTGGCTTCGAGATACTGGCAATTATGCTGCTGAAATATGACATAAAGCATGAAGGATGCAGGTGGTTCGCAGCTGTCAGTGTGTCTTCCACTGCTACCACCGGTCCCACGCAAGCGCAGGAGAGTGTTTCCCGTACCATAATACTGCTTCCACCAGCCTACATCCGTGGCGAACTGCACGTTTCGAACCGCTGTTCACCTCGATCACGGCGTCTGTGAAAATTACCATTGACGTAATGTACCAAAAATGTAATTCATCCGCAGAGCCAACAAGTTTTCATTGATCGATGTTCGATTCCTGATGGTCCCGTGCCTACTACAATCGTAATTGACGGTATCGTTGGGTTAACATGTGAAAACATAGGGATGGCCTGCAGCGAGCTCCATGTTCAGCAATGTACGATGAACGATGTGCTCCGGAAGACTAATGTGTTCACCAGCATTGTGGTCTTTCGGCAGAGATGCCACAGATCACCATCTGTCCTGTCTTACAGAGCAGACAAGCCTCCAAACCCCACGTTCTGTGAAGAGTCGTGGACGTCCAACCATTTAGCGCCTTGTGGTAGTTTCACTGTCCTTCTACCTCTTTCCGTAGATGCTCACGATAGAAGCACGTGAACATCCGACCAGTTCGCCGTTCTGAAGACACTCGTTCACAGGATCCGCATAATAATAATCTGCCATTTATCAAAGTCGCTTACCTCAATGGATTTTCCCATTTGCAGCCCATATCTTCTTTAGGGTGCCCGCAGCGCCACCAAGCGGCGTCCAGCGTCTCGATGAGCACTGGTCATAATGTTTTGGCTTATCAGTTTATGTCCGAAGGAACATTGCATTGTAATTCGGAATAACACGGATACTACAATATCGTACTTATCCGCCGACACTGGGAAAGCGACTCTCAAGTAAAATGTCAGTACTGTACAGGAATATACATAATAGTTGTACGAGTACAGGTTGTAGACGCATGGTTGACGACGTATGGAAGTTTGGGTCTGGGAGCGAGTCGTGCGTGGATAGCTCAAAGGGTAAGGCGACCGCTCGCTATAAGCGAGACATTCGGGTTCGTGTCCCGTTCCGGCACCAATTTTCATTGTCGTCCCTCCATTACGCAGCTGATGGTTGTCTATATCCGCAACTGCGAGTACAGTTCATTTATTTCATAACGACTGTTTCTGCAGTGCCTGTTCCTTCCGTCATGCGTGGATGTTCAAAATGGTTCAAATGGCTCTGAGCACTGTGGGACTTAACATCTGAGGTCATCAGTCCCCTAGACTACTAAACCTAACCAACCTAAGGACTTCAAAACGCATCCATGCCCGAGGCAGGATCCGAACCTGCGAGCCGGCCTCTGGTGGCCGAGCGGTTCTAGGCGCTTCAGTCTGGAACCGCGCGACCGCTACGATCGCAGGTTCGAATCCTGCCTCGGGCATGGATGTGTGTGGTGTCCTTAGGCTAGTTAGGTTTAAGTAGTTCTAAGTTCCAGGGGACTGATGACCTCAGCAGTTAAGTCCCATAGTGCTCAGAGCCATTTGAACCATTTGAACCGAACCTGCGACCGTAGCAGCAGCGCGGTTCTGGGCTGAAGCGCTGACAGCGGCCGGCTGCCTGGATATCCGAAAGAACATAGCATCGTATTTCAAAATAACACAGGTCCTTCTTCTTCTTCTTGCGTTACGGCCTCTGCAGGACCACGGGTAGCCCCTTCGCGGAATGCATTTTTCTCTTCACCTCCCAGAACCTTTTCATTCTTTCTCTTCTTCTCTCCCGCTCTTCTTCCGAGATCTTCAGTTTCCGTTTCTCCTGTCGGCTCCACTGGTCACACTCTAATCTTTTGCTGTATTCTTCTCTGTCATTGATCTCCGGCATATTGGTCGGTGTACATTTGTTCCTCCAATTTTCCTTTCCTTCGACCTTGATCCCCAATTCCAACCAGTCCTTCCGAATTTGAAAAATATTTAAAAATCTGCCAACCGGTTGCATAGGTTTTCTATATACTTGACCAGGTTTTTACATTTTTTTCAAATTTGTGTTGGTTGCTGCAAACGTACAGCCATGTTCAAAGTTGTAGTCCTTCCGAAGTTCAACAACTCACTTGGTTCCTGTCTTTCCCCTTGTCCTCCATGTTGTTTCCCACACTCTCTTCGTCATTCTGTCCACATTCATCCTAACTACAAGTCCAGCAAACCTTGCCCTTTTGAGTCTGATTTACCCGGATATTGTTCTCATGTTCCGGTACAATTCTTCCCTAGGTCTTCGCACCCACCTCTTTTGGGACCTAGTATTTTTCTCAGGATTTTTCTCTCTTCTTTCTCTAGTTGTTCTGCCCCATTTCTTCCTAGTTTCATCGTCTCAGCAGCATGTAATACTGCATTCCTCACCGTTGCCTTGTAGCGGCTTATCTTTGTGGATATATTCTTTTTATTTTATATCCCTCTCGTCATGCAGAAGGCTGACCTCATCTTCTTTATCCCATCTGTTATTCCCTCCTTGCTCCTGTTCCTTCCTGTTATAAATTCTCCCAGCTATTTAAATTTATCCACCATCTGCATAGTGCCGTCCTGTGTTTCCCAGTCTGCAGTGGTATTTAATGTGTCTTGTAATAGGCGATCCTCAGTCCCACCTTTCTGGTTACCTTACTTAAGTAGTCGAGTTGTGTCTTTGCGTCTTCTTCCGTCTCAATTACTACTGCTATGTCATCTGCAAAGCCTAGGCAGTCCTTTTTGTCCTGCAGTATTGTATTGCATTTGCCAATGCTCCGTAGTATCACCTTCTCGCGCCGCCTGGCAGCACCACTAGTATGTCTTTTGCCCACGTCGTGTCCGTGTCACGCCACCCGCACACGGTACGCCAGACGTCGCTGCGCGCTTAAGGAACGTGTATCTACATCTACATCCATACTCCGCAAGCCACCTGACGGTGTGTGGCGGAGGGTACATTGAGTACCTCTATCCGTTCTCCCTAGTATTCCAGTCTAATATTGTTCGTAGAAAGAAAGATTGTCGGTATGCCTCTGTGTGGGCTCTAATCTCTCTGATTTTATCCTCATGGTCTCTTCGCGAGATATACGCAGGAAGGAGCAATATACTGCTTGACTCCTCGGAGAAGGTATGTTCTCGAAACTTCAACAAAAGCCCGTACCGAGTTACTGAGCGTCGCTCTTGCAGAGTCTTCCAGTGGAGTTGATCTATCATCTCTGTAACGCTTTCGGGATTACTAAATGATCCCGTAACGAAGCGCGCTGCTCTCCGCTGGATCTTCTCTATCTTTTCCATCAACCCTCTCTGGTACGGATCCCACACTGGTGAGCAGTATTCAAGCAGTGGGCGAACAAGTGTACTGTAACCTACTTCCTTTGTTTTCGGACTTCATTTCCTTAGGATTCTTCCAATGGATCTCAGTCTGGCATCTGCTTTACCGACGATCAACTTTATATGAACATTCCATTTTAAATCACTCCTAATGCGTACTCCCAGATAATTTATGGAATTAACTGCTTCCAGTTGTTGACCTGCTATATTGTAGCTAAATGATAAGGGATCTTTCTTTCTATGTATTCGCAGCACATTACACTTGTGTATATTGAGATTCAATTGCCATTCGCTGCACCATGCGTCAATTCGCTGCAGATCCTCCTGCATTTCAGTACAATTTTCCATTGTTACAACCTCTCGATATACCACAGCATCATCCGCAAAAAGCCTCAGTGAACTTCCGATGTCATCCACAAGGTCATTTATGTATATTGTGAATAGCAACGGTCTTACGACACTCCCCTGCGGGTACACCTGAAATCACTCAGAAGACTTCTCTCCATTGAGAATGACGTGCTGCGCGTTCTGTTATCTAGGAACTCTTCATTCCAATCACAGAATTGGTCTGACTGTCCATATGCTCTTACTTTGTTCATTAAACGACTGTGGGAAACTGCAACAAACGCCTTGTGGATGTCAAGAAACACGGCATCTACCTGGGAACCCGTGTCTATGGCCCTCTGAGTCACGTGAACGAATAGCGAGAGCTGGGTTTCACACGATCGTCTTTTTCGAAACCCATGCTGATTCCTACAGAGTAGATTTCTAGTCTCCAGAAAAGTCATTATGCTCGAACATAATACGTGTTCCAAAATTCTGCAACTTATCGACGTTAGAGATATAGGTCTATAGTTCGCACATCTGTTCGACGACCCTTCTTGAAAATATGGATGACCTGAGACCTTTTCCCATCTTTTGAAACGCTACGCTCTTCTAGAGACCTACGGTACACCGTTGCAAGAAGGGGGCAAGTTCCTTCGCGTACTCTGTGTGAAATCGAACTGGTATCCCATCAGGTCCAGTGGCCTTTCCTCTTTTGAGCGATTTTAATTGGTTTTCTATCGCTCTGTCATCTATTTCGATATCTACCATTATGTCATCTGTGCGACAATCTAGAGAAGGAACTACCATGCAGTGTTCCTCTGTGAAACAGCTTTGGAAAAAGACATTTAGCATTTCGGCCTTTAGTCTGTCATCCTCTGTTTCAGTACCATTTTGGTCACAGAGTATCTGGACATTTTGATTTGATCCACCTACAGCTTTGATATAAGACCAAAATTTCTTAGGATTTTCTGCCAAGTCAGTACACAGAACTTTACTTTCGAATTCATTGAACGCCACTCGCATAGCCCTCCTCACACTACATTTCACTCCGTGTAATTTTTGTTTGTCTGCTGAGTCGCTGAGAAGTACATTCCACACTGTATTTGTACTAAAAAATGATTATTAAGTTAATAATAAGATGAATTACTTACTTCAGACATCGCTGGAAAGTGAGAAATGATGAAAACTGAAGAATGACACAAATAAGTGGCGTTGCAGCGGCCATATACATATACACGCCAGTCAACAAAAGTAGTCACGGCTTCTCTATTGCCTTTGCAGGGCAGTCCCGATTTTTCTCTTAGGTTCAGTACAGTCGTCC
The DNA here is from genome assembly GCF_023864345.2 of Schistocerca serialis cubense. Taxonomy (NCBI): domain Eukaryota; kingdom Metazoa; phylum Arthropoda; class Insecta; order Orthoptera; family Acrididae; genus Schistocerca; species Schistocerca serialis. Next base: position 245,100,815 of record NC_064639.1, on the reverse strand, counting down.
CTAGATGGCAGCACCGTGCAGAGCTGGGTAACATATATCCCGACACTCGAACTGGCGCTCAAAGTTGGTGGGACATATATGACCCATCAACCACGAAAGGGTTAAGGAAAGTGTAAATGACCAGTTAGGGCATGGGGGCGGCCTACCTGCATGCCGACGGCGAGGTTATGCCGCAGCACGGTCTCGCGGGCGTCTGCGGGCTCGGCGGCGGCGCCCGCGGGCAGCAGGAAGCGCCTGGCGAGGCGGCGGCCGGCGGCGGCGACGGCGCCCTCCGGGCAGGCGCCGGACTCGCGCAGCAGGCGCCGGCTGTCGGCCGTCGCGGGGCAGCCGCAGCGCCTCAACTGGCCGCGCGCGCACGCCCGGGACACGGCGTCCGCCAGCGCCGCCCCAGACACCGCCTGCAGCGCCGCCGTCTCGCGGAACTCTGCGGCCCAACAGCGCGTCCCTCCTGAGGCAGCATCTCGACAATTCCACACAAGGGAACCCCTACCGCCAAAGAGGTTTCTAAAGACGGCGCACATGCTCGGAACGGGGAAGGACGGGAAAGGAAATCGGCCGCGCCCTTTCAAAGGAACCATTCCGGTATCTTTTAGGGAAATTACGAAAACGCCGTCTCAAAAATGAGATCAACAGGAAGTGCAAAATGGTTAAGCAGGGATGGCTAGAGGACAAATATAAGGATGTAGAGGCACATATCACTAGAGGTAAGATAGATACTGCCTACAGGAAAATTAAAGAGACCTTTACAATGAAATGACAACCCTTAGCTGCTTACAGGCGTTGACATATGGACATATGTCAACGGGGACAGATGAAAATGTGTGCCCCGACCGGGACTCGAACCCGAGATATCCTGCTTTCTTTTTTGTTTTTTGTTTGTTGTTGATCGTTGGGTTTGGTCGTTGCGGACGTCACATGACATCCGGGGTAAAGTTCGTTTGTTGATCCTTCCACACAGCTTTTTATTCTAGAGGCCGACCAGCTCTCTGACCGAACACGCTGAGCTACCGTGCCGGCGGGCTGTGTTTTTTGTAGTTTTTTTTTGTAGTTTACCGGTGTGGTCCTCGTGGGATCCCAAGCACGGACCCCACGCGGGTACCCGGCATGCTCCACATGCCAGGGGAGAGGTGGAGGCCAAGGGCCAGGGAGTCTGAAAATTCCAGCGCCGGCCGGGAATTGAACCCCGGCCCGGCTGGGGCGATTCGCCCCAGCCGAGGCGCTGGAACGTTCTAGACTGTAACCGCTAGACCACCGAGGACCCCAACCCATCTGAGCCACCGAGGACACAGAGGATAGTGCGACTGCAGAGACTTATCTCTGGCACGCCTCCCGCGACACCCACATTCTCAACGTATTGTCCCGCACTACATTCGTAGTGCCCCCGCCCATTATACTCATTACTCGCGGCGCGTTGCCGATTTCCGTAAGAGTTCAGCCACTTGTTGTGCATCCGCACAGAAGAAGAAGATGGTCAAGTGGCCGATGAGCCTTAACTATTTATATACTAAGATGGTATCTGTTCTTTCGGACATAAGGCGTGCCAGAGATAAGTCCCTGCAGTCGCTACATCCTCTGAGTCCTCGGTGGCTCAGATGGATAGAGCGTCTGCCATGTAAGCAGGAGATGCCGGGTTCGAGTCCCGGTCGGGCACACATTTTCATCTGTCCCCGTTGACATCAGTCAACGCCTGTAAGCAGCTAAGGGTTCTAATTTCATTGTAATTTCATTCTAACGATCTGCTTGGTCACTGATGGACATGTCCGAAAGAACAGATACCATCTTAGTATATATATATATATAAAGAGATCCACTTGTATGAATATCAAGAGCTCAGATGGAAACCCAGTTCTAAACAAAGAAGGGAAAGCAGAACGGTGGAATGAGTATATAGAGGGTCTATACGAGGGCGATGTTCTTGAGGACAATATTATGGAAATGGAAGAGATTGTAGATGAAGATGAAATAGGAGATATGATACTGCGTGAAGAGTTTGACAGAGCACTGAAAGACCTAAGTCGAAACAAGGCCCCGGGAGTAGACAACATCAATTAGAACTACTGACAGCCTTGGGAGAGCCAGTCCTGACAAAACTCTACCATCTAGTGAGCAAGATGTATGAGACAGGCGAAATACCCTCACACTATAAGAAGTGTATAACAATTCCAATCCCAAAGAAAGCAGGTGTTGACAGATGTGAAAATTACCGAACTATCAGTTTAATAAGCCACGGCTGCAAAATACTAGCACAGAATTCTTTGCAGACGAATGGAAAAACTGGTAGAAGCCGACTTCGGGGAAGATCAGTTTGGATTCCGTAGAAATATTGGAACACGTGAGGCAATACTGACCCTACGACTTATCTTAGAAAATAGATTAAGGAAAGGCAAACCTACGTTTCTAGCATTTGTAGACTTAGAGAAAGCTTTTGACAATGTTGACTGGAATATTTTCTTTCAAATTCTGAAGGTGGCAGGGTAAGGGAGCGAAAGGCTATTTACAATTTGTACAGAAACCAGATGGCAGTTATAAGAGTCGAGGGGCACGAAAGGGAAGCACTGGTTGGGAAGGGAGTGAGACATGGTTGTATCCTATCCCCGATGTTATTCAATCTGTATATTGAGCAAGCAGTAAAGAGAACAAAAGAAAAATTCGGAGTACGAATTAATATCCATGAAGAAGAAATAAAAACTTTGAGGTTCGCCGATGACATTGAAATTCTCTCAGAGACAGGAAAGGACCTGGAAGAGAAGCTGAACGGAATGGACAGTGTCTTGAAAGGAGGATATAAGATGAACATCAACAAAAGCAAAAAGAGGATAATGGAATGTAGTCGAATTAAATCGGGTGATGCTGAGGGAATTAGATTAAGAAATGAGACGCTTAAAGTAGTAAAGGAGTTTTGCTATTTGGGGAGCTAAATAACTGATGATGGTCGAAGTAGAAAGGATATAAAATGTGGACTGACAATGGCAAGGAGAGCGTTTCTGAAGAAGAGAAATTTGTTAACATAGAGTATAGATTTAAGTGTCAGGAAGCCGTTTCTGAAAGTATTTGTAGGTATGGAGTGTAGCCATGTATGGAAGTGAAACATGGACGATAAATCGTTTGGACAAGAAGAGAATAGGAGCTTTCGAAATGTGGTGCTACAGAAGAATGCTGAAGATTAGATTGGTAGATCACATAACTAATGAGGAGGTATTGAATAGAATTGGAGAGAAGAGAAATTTGTGGGACAACTTGACTAGAAGAAGGGATCGGTTGGTAGGGCATATTCTGAGGCATCGAGGGATCACCAATTTACTATTGGAGGGCAGCGTAGAGGGTAAAAATCGTAGAGGGAGACCAAGAGATGAATACACTAAGCAGATTCAGAAGGATGTAGGTTGCAGTAGTTATTCAGAGATGAAGAGGCTTGCACAGGATAGAGTAGCATGGAGAGCTGCATCTAACCAATCTCTGGACTGAAGACCACAACAACAACAACAACGAAAAATCTATACCTGGAAGGCCGGCAGGAAATTGAACCGTCGTCCTCTCGAATTCCAGTCCAATGTGCTAACCACTGCGCTGCCTTTCTCGGAGGCATTTTACACTGGCAATCGAAACGTCGTCGGTTACGGGTACAGTCCTAGTCATTGTGTTAATTTTTGAATAAAAATCATCAGTAGTGGTATCCGAAGTCTTCATAGGTAAGGGCCACAGTCTTCTTAACGGCCTTGGCAGAGAGGGCGGGAGGGCACACTGAAGTGAGTTTGTGACGTTTGTACGGGCACTTATGACGAGATGAGATGTGTTGATATTTCTACAGATGATAGGACACTTCAGGTAGTGGACCTCGGGAAAGGCTGATCCAGAAGTAGAATACATCGACCTGTCCATTGCTGCCTGCGCCTTACAATTGAGAAAAGTGACTTTTTGCACTAACTCCCAAACCTCCAGATGTCAGACGCCAGTTGCTGATATCGGTCCCAATGACTGAATCAATAGAGTATCGACGAAATCACCGATTTAGTCCGTGCTACATGCTGTCGTCCAGTAGAGCATGCGTAAACTGTAATCAAAAGTAACGCGAGAACTATGGAGCACAGGAAAATCGCATCTGTGAATAATTGTGTTGATCTCGCGTTGGTGAGTTGGTAGATCGCAAGTTCATCATATCATAGGTCACGCGCTCAAACCCCGCTGATAACAACTTTTTTTTAACTGGTTACAGGTGAAACTGTCATATGGGAGAATATTTTCCTGATATATAAAGGGACTTCTCGGAGTTTGTAACAATGTTCTTTTGGCAGTCTGCTTTCGCTTCGTTAGTTGAAAGCAGCAAACCTATAGAGTACGTTTGTATGGATAGGTGTGGTGTTCCGACGGACATTCTGTCGAAGAAACAGTTTGGACAGGTGTTCATACTTCACGCCAATCTTAAAAGATCTTTGGAGGGAACATAGAACACTGTTCCCGCTGTCTACGTTTTGCTACAGAACAAAAAGCCAGAAATATACAATCTTTTTATTTGATTATTAAAACCAACTTCTTCGGAAGGAATCGTGCGTCTCTCATCCTGAAAATTGGTACTTGTCCAGTCAGCTAGAAGTTTGTTTATTAAATCAGAGGTTAGAGGTTGCAATTATTTTAAGCAATGCTTGAGCGAACACGTTTAGCATTGTGGCTTAGTACCTGTCTATAAAGAAAACAAAGCAATACACTGTATCAATGTGCTCAGCTCTGGCATATGTCCCCCTGGGAATGTTGGATGATGGTTGGTTGGCTGTCGATTCAGGAGAGCTCGTCTGAAAACCAAAAGCTTCAGAACTTTTACGACTCTTTCTAGACCAGTGACACGATAACAAGCATGCGCCAAGAGATATGTCGAATTGCAGTGGCAGCCGCCATAGCACTAACAACGTCTCTGAAGGCACTAATATCAAGAGTTCATCCAAATGTTTACGCATTTGTAAAAAATCTACGAGAAGGCGCCGAGTACCATGGTAACCAGTTAACCAGTTTGAACGATTAATTTTAAATTTCGATAGGAAAAGAAAAAGGAGTCAGAAATTAAGACTAACGAAACTGCTGCGAAGGCTTTAAAAAGAATTCAAATTGACAGCAGCTACGGACTATTCTCACTTGAGCGGCCTACACACAGAAATGGCAGCGAAGAAGAAAACGACACAACAACTGTAAATTGTAGAACTATTGAAGAGTGGTTTAGTGCACGTCATACTTGTTGGCAATGCTATAAATAAATTTAATACGAGACGAAATTAGACTACCTCTTCCTGGTTTTCTGTGGAAGCGTCACACACTCTCTAAATGTCTCATGCAATTTCTAAAATATTCGCTAATGAAGACCGACAACATTACATCAAAGGCATTGCATCTTTTAGGGAATCAGACGGCCGTAGTGGCGGAGCGGTTCTAGGCGCTTCAGTCCGCTGCTGCTACGGTCGCAGGTTCGAATCCTGCCTCGGGCATGGATGTGTGTGATATCCTTAGGTTAGTTAGGTTTAAGCTAAGTTGTAGGAGATTGATGACCTCAGATGTTAAGTCCCATTTGAACCACTTTAGGGAATCATTGCAGCGTGTTCCTCGAGAGATTCTTAGAATCAAAATCTGTATGAGCGGACACCGAATGGAAAAGCCGCTTAAGTGTCACTCTGGACAACCGTTCCAACCCCGACTGTGGCGTAGGGTATCCTGTTGCCCTTTGAGTAGGAAGTAGTAGACCTACCCGGTCAGGCTAAATAAGTAATAAATAGCAATAAATAAATAAGAGAATTGACCGTAAGTAGTATATTGTAATTTTTAATTGAAACTACGTTTTGAAGATTCTACAGTCATTGAGGATGAATGCACTCAGAGCTGTTTCGACAGGAATCTTCACCTATACTCAAAAAAAAAAAAAAAAAAAAAAAAAACTTTCAACTTACAATTAGTGAAATGGGAACCCATATCAATCCTTGTCATCAGATCTTTCAGCTGTTACTGGAAAGCAGCTATTTCGTTAACTAGCTCCGCTGTATCAGTATGTGTGCTACATTTGCCACCAAAATCAGTGTACCTGATTCCTCCACCGTCGCGTCTGACTCCAGTCCGCAGTCGGCAAAAATCTGAAGCCTTCCGTCAAATAACTATTTCCTTTAGCACCTGCTTGCCCATCTTTGAGACCCTACAGTACGGTAGCGAAGTAGCAGCAAGAAGATTGTTCAACGTGAGGAATCTGTGTAGGGGGCAGCTGTATGATTCAGGTGCAGTGTTAGCATCTAAACCACGTTAGCGATAGACGTCTATTCGATAATAGTCGTCCTTTATGATGCTACGTGGGTGAAATAACACTGTGCGAATAGTGTGCGTTTAGAGAAGTGGATAGCAAATAGGAACACCCGGGGTAAGGAGTGCTTATGCAACTCTTCATGTTAGTTTTTAAGCCCCTCTTTATATCTCGTTTTTTTTCGGTCAGTTTTTGCGCACCCTCTGTACCCATGCTCTTGTGTGTGTGTGTGAGTGTGTGTGTGAGAGAGAGAGAGAGAGAGAGAGAGAGAGAGAGAGCGAGACTTGAAGACTAGTACACGTTAACGTCATGTTGGCAGTGCAATCTTTCTGCAAAGACAAGACAAAAAATACAAAGCCACTAGCGCTCCTGGAAATAGATTTTGATGTCATGCCACTGTGGTTTCATTGTTGCCGGAATTAATTGCCGTCACTGAACGTATTGTAATGTTTTGTTTCTGAGGCTTGTGGGAATTAATTTAGTGACCGCGGTCAGCTTTTCGTAAACGTTCCCAGCCTAGTAGCGATGCAGTTTAATGTTTTGTTCGTAATACAGGCCGCTCTATTAGCTGAATGGTCAGCGCGTTGGAATGCCATGCACGGGGGCCTGGGTTCGATTCACGCCCGGGGAGGTGGATTTTCTCCCCTCAGGGACTGGGTGTCGTGCTGTCCTCATCATCATTTCATCCCTATTGTCGACACGCAGGTCGCCCAATGTGGCGCCGCAATCAATAAGACCTGCACTTGGCAGCCGAACTTCCCGACTGGGAACTCGCGGCCACTGACGCCACCCACCTATTTATTTCGTAATACGGGGCTCGAGGTTTTCCCTTAAGCTGTGCTATAGGAGACTTCCTGCCCTTACTGCTGACTGAGCTTGAGACATGGAGTGAAGTCAGTGGCTTCCTGTAAATGCTATCGTGTGAGCTGTATTTACTAGAAGGTCGGCCTATAGGCAGCAGTTAGCAGAGATTAGAGATTACTTGTAGATGGGGTAGGGACATATTTAAAAACCTACATCCTTATGATTCTAGTTTAATACGAGTAGTGCAAAAGACTTAACATGAACTTGAGAAAAACTAAGTTACGTAATTACTTTTTTGTTTGTTTACAGGTACACAATGAAATCCCGCGTCACAGAACCTTAGAACACCACTAGGGGACACAAAACAAAATTTCATTTCAAGAACGGCGACGAGGTGTTTTTCGAGTCGGACCGCTTCCTGAACAGTGAAAATGTTCTTTTCTACATCCCAAGTTTCAGGCAAGTAATTTGTCGTTGGGAAAATTGTGTCCTATTGAAGGCTGAGTCGGTAGAAAAAGACCAGCACCAGTACCAAGATTCATGCTCACATCTTCCTTCTTTCGAGGTGTCCGCAGTCCGTGGACTAGTGGCTAGCGTTACTGCCTGTAGATCACGTGGCCGAGCGGTTCTAGGCGCTTCAGTCTGGAATCGCGCGACCGCTATGGTCGCAGGTTCGAATCCTGCCTCGGGCATGGATGTGTGTGATGTCCTTTGGTTAGTTAGGTTTAAGTAGTTCTAACTTCTAGGGGACTGATGACCTCCGATGTTAAGTCCCATTGTGCTCAGACCCATTTTTGTGGATCACAGGGTCCCAGGTTCGATTCAGGGCTGGGTCGGGGATTTTCTCCACCTGGGGACTGCGTGTTTGTGTTGTCCTCATCATTTTATCATAATTCTGGAACGTGGCGAGACCTGACAGTGAAAAGATTGGGACTTTGTGCGGCCGCTGATACCGGCATAGTTGAGCACCCCTCCAACCAGATATCATCATCTTCTCTCCAGGTGATAATCATTTATTCGCAAAATATGTGTATTCAGATCTTCGCTCACGACGCTCTCCACCATCTGGACGGTGACTTCCGTAAAGTGGCGGCAGAGTCATCAGCTTTGAGTGTCACCTCCTCCCGCCTCCCAGTTTGTCCTATCCTTTTTAAGAGGGTGAGCATCGCGACCGGCAAAGTAGCTTGTAGCTGTCGGCAGAGCGGCTCTGCGCCTAGTGCCGTGGGAGTAAGGTACTGAAAACTGCTATTAGATAAGTAAGTAGTGATAATGAAGAGGGAGTTTAACGTAGAAGCGGGAGAATTCAGACACTAACCTTCACATTCAAATATTAGGCCTATGTGGAAATGTACTGGCGAACAGGGGTGGAGATACACGGACAAGAACAGCTCCATATCTAAATTTTAAAAATAGGAATTGATCATTCTTTGTCTAGGTCTGTGGTAAACCGCACAATAAATCATTTTCAGCTCAAACGATAAGTATGAAATTGACTGAAGGATGCAGGCCCTACTAACCAACGATGCAAACAAATTATACAGCGCCGGCCGCTATGGCCGAGCGTTTGGCGCTTCAGTCTGGAACAGCGCGACCGCTACGGTCGCAGGTTCGAATCCTGCCTCGGGCATGGATGTGTTATGTCCTTTGGTTAGTTAGGTTTGAGTAGTTCTGAGTTCTAGGGAACTGATGACCTCAGATGTTAAGTCCCATAGTGCTCAGAGCCATTTGAACCAAATCATACAGCGTGTCCCAGAAGAGGTGGTCAATAACCAGAGAAATGACAGGCGCGCTCATTTATAGCAGAGAACTTCCTATGGACATGAGCTTTGTTCGACGTCGTTTCTGTTACAGAACAGATTTAAAGTACTTGTTGATATGCGCAGTCATTGTAGAAGAACGAAAGACGGGACAGAATTACTCGCATGTTTTTGGAAATTCGTATGTTCAACAGCTTGAGGACGTTCTTTTATGCTTCGCGGACTGCAGTGTACTTCCAGAATGGCGGAGCCCCTCTACATTTGACCAGCCGTGTGAGGGTACATTTCAACTGGACGTACCGTAGTCGCTGGACTGCTCGTAGTAGTACAATTAACTGGCTGCCAACATCGCCTGACCTTGCACCATTAGATTTTTATTTATGGGGTAGGGTTGGATGAGGTCTCAGGTGTACAAAAGAAAGATGAATACGGGAGATGAAGTACGTGGTAGCATACTGGACGTTACTGAACTCAACTGGAAACGTACAAAGGCACTCAGCCAAGCGACGCAATGTGTCCTCCCAAAAGTGGACAAATGCTCTGAAGGTGACGATGGAAAATTAGAACATTTATTGTGAACGGTACAACGACTGTAATGTGACTTGTATGATAATGCTTCGAAATGAATATGTTACAATATGTACGTATTTTTCAACAGATACTTTGTAAAACGCATGTTGTTATATTTACTAACTGTTCTATATGTGTAAACGTAAAAATGTATTGAATTTTTTATTTAACGAAGAAATTCGCCAAACAGCTGTCAAACTGACAAGTTATTTTATTTTATTTTCGCTATCAGTTCCGGCAATTCAGTATGCCATCTTCAGGTCCCCTATGCACTTCTAAAAAAATGATCGATATTTGCATACTGAGGCCAAATGTTTCTGGATCAACAGAGACGTACGAGGTGTGGCTAGAAAAAAACCGGACTAGTACTGGTGAAACAATAAAACGAATGCAATAAGGCTAAAAGTCGCGTGGCCTGTCACGTGACTCTCGCTCCGCCTACTGCTCGAGTTTCATCTGCCTCGTGCACTCAGTCTGCCCGTGGCGTCTGTTTTAAGTAGTTGACGTTTTGTCTGTGCGTCGGAAAATGTTGAGTGTACAGAAAGAACAGCGTGTTAACATCAAATTTTGTTTCAAACTAGGAAAATCTGCAAGTGAAACGTTTGTAATGTTACAACAAGTGTACGGCGATGATTGTTTATCGCGAACACAAGTGTTTGAGTGGTTTAAACGATTTAAAGATGGCCGCGAAGACACCAGTGATGACACTCGCACTGGCAGACCATTGTCAGCAAAATCTGATGCAAACATTGAAAAAATCGGTAAACTTGTTCGACAAGATCGCCGTTTAACAATCAGAGCAGTGTCTGAGTTAACAGGAGTTGACAAGGAAAGTGTTAGGCAGATTCTTCATGAAAGTTTCAACATGAACAAAGTGTGTTCAAAAATGGTTCCAAAGTGTCTCACAATTGAACAGAAGGAACGCCGAAGAATGATTTGTTCTGACATCCTGGAAAATATTGAAAGTGATCCCACCTTCTTACAAAATGTTATTACTTGCGATGAATCGTGGTTTTTTACTTACGATCCCGAATCTAAACGCCAATCGATGCATTGGAAAACTCCTGGTTCTCCACGACAAAAAAAAGCACGAATGTCAAAATCGAAATTCAAGGCAATGATGATTGTTTTTTTTTTGACATCAAAGGGATTGTGCACATTGATTGGGTACCAGAGGGACAAACAGTGAATCAGCATTACTACATTAGCGTCCTGGCTACCCTACGTGAGCGAGTACGGAGAAAACGGAACGATTTGTGGAGAAAAAAGTCATGGATCCTTCACCAAGACAATGCCCCAGCTCACAGTGCGTTTTCAGTGAAGACGTTTTTGGCAAAACACAACATTCCCATCTTAGATCATCCACCCTACTCACCTGATTTGGCCCCCTGTGACTTTTTTCTTTTCCCTAAAGTCAAGTCAGCTTTGAAAGGAACTAGATTTGAGACTTGAAGCAGTAAAAGAAAAAGCGACGGAAGTAATGTATGGACTTACCGAAAATGATCTGCAGCATTGCTATGAACAGTGGAAAATTCGTATGGAGCGGTGTAGAGACCGAGGAGGAGAGTACATTGAAGGAGATAACATGAAATTGTAAATAATTGTAAATAAATGTTTTTTCCAGCATCAATCAGGTTTTTTTCTAGCCGCACCTCGTATTGAATTATACAGAAATTAAATAACAATCTAAATTAAACGTGTTCCATCCCAGAAACCATTCAGATAAGGACTGCTGGCGTAAGTTGTCGCCAGCACACCAGGCAGCAAATAGGCTGCGAGAAGATCGATAATAGACACGAGAGCAAGTGGGCCTGTCAGGAGAGAGGCCAACGACAGACTCGCAACTAACACGCCGCCAACGCCTTCTCGACTGCCAGTATTTACATCGGCGTCGCGGACCTGAGTCAGCGAGTCGAGTCATCAGTCGCAGCTAGCGGGAGTCGCAGTCGCAGTCGCAGTTAGCTAAGCTTCTAGCTCAGAGACAGGCAGCATCTAGCGATCACAGTAGTGTACATATCGGCACTTGTACTTTCCAGCAGTGAGGCCAACGTGGACATTACAGAAGAGCTTGTACCACAACACCTGGACTGTCTTAAGTAACTTCGTGTTCTTATGAATAAAGAACCCTGTTAATACATGCGAGCAGTTTTGTTAAAGAAGAGGATACCGGCTACCAAAGAGCAACCTCTCCTTGCTTCCCCTAGTACAAACCTACAGTGACAGCGAGACGACACAAAAGGAACATATGGCTCAAATGGTTCAAATGGCTTTGAGCACTATGGGACTTAACATGTGAGGTTTTTATTTAACAAAGTACTGCACTGTTATTTCTTCACTAGATTGTCGCACAGATGACAAAATCGTAGATACTGAAATAGATGACAGAGGGATAGAAAAACAATTAAAATCGCTCAAAAGAGGAAAGGCCGCTGGACCTGATGGAATACCAGTTCGATTTTACACAGAGTATGCGAAGAACCTTGCCACCCTTCTAGCAGCGGTATCTTAGGTCTCTAGAAGAGCGTAGCGTTCCAAAGGATTGGTAAAGGGCACAGGTCATCCCCGTTTTCAAGAAGGGACGTCGAACATATGTGCAGAACAATAGACCTAGATCTTTAACGTCGATCACTTGTAGAATTTTGGAACACGTATTATGTTCGAGTACAATGACTTTTCTGGAGATTAGAAATCTACTCTGTAGGAATCAGCATGGGTTTCGAAAAAGACGATCGTGTGAAACCCAGCTCGTGCTATTCGTCCACGAGACTCAGAGGGCCATAGACACGGGTTCCCAGGTAGATGCCGTGTTTCTTGACCTCCGCAAGGCGTTTGACACACTTCCCCACAGTCGTTTAATGAACAAAATAAGAGCATATGGACTGTCAGACCAATTGTGTGATTGGATTGAAGAGTTCCTAGAAGACAGAACGCAGCATGTCATTCTCAATGGAGAGAAGTCTTCCGAAGTAAGAGTGATTGCAGGTGTGCCGCAGGGGAGTGACGTAGGACCGTTGCTATTCACAATATACATAGACGACCTTGTGGTTAAAATCTGAAGTTCACAGAGGCTTTTTGCGGATGACGCTGTAGTATATCGAGAGGTTGTAACAATGTAAAACTACTGAAATTCAGGAGGATCTGCAACGAATTGACGCATGGTGCAGGGAATGGCAATTGAATCTCAATGTAGACAAGTGTAATGTGCTGCGAATACCTAGAAAGAAAGATCCTTTATCATTTAGCTTCAATATAGCAGGTCAGCAACTGGAAGCAGTTACTTCCATAAATTATCTTGGAGTAGGCATTAGGAGTGATTTAAAATGGAATTACCATATAAAATTAATCGTCGGTAAAGCAGACGCCAGACTGAGATTCATTGGAAGAATCCTAAGGAAATGCAATCCGAAAACAAAGGAAGTAGGTTAAAGTACACTTGTTCGCCCACTGCTTGAATACTGCTCACCGGTGTGGGGTCCGTATCAGATAGGGTTGATACAAGAGACAGAGAAGATCCAATGGAGAGCAGCGCGCTTCGTTACAGGATCACTTAGTAATCGCGAATGCGTTACGGAGATGATAGATAAACTCCAGTGGAAGACTCTGCAAGAGAGACGCTCAGTAGCTCGGTACGGGCTTTTGTTGAAGTTTCGAGAACATACCTTCACCGAGGAGTCAAGCAGTATATTGCTCCGTCCTACGTATATCTCTGGAAGAGACAGTGGCGATAAAATCATGGAGATTAGAGCCCACACAGAAGCATACTGACAATCTTCCTTTCCACGAACGATACAAGACTGGAATAGAATGGAGGACCGATAGAGGTACTCAGACTAACCTCCGCCACACACCGTCATGTGGCTTGTGGAGTATGGATGTAGATGGAGATGTAGATGTAGAGGAGGTCATCAGTCCCCTAGAATTTAGAACTACTTAAACGTAACTAACCTAAGGACATCACACATATCCATGCCCGAGACAGGATTCGAACCTACGACCTTAGCGGTCGCGCGGTTCCAGACTGAAGCGCCGCGAACCGCTCTGTCACAGCTGCCGGCGGACATATGGCCACATGAAGCTCTTTGCTTCTTTCTCCTGGGACGTTCTGTGTAAAATGTTTTAATACAATAATGGCTCTGAGTACTATGAGACTTAACATCGGAGGTCATCAGTCCCCTAGAACTTAGAACTACTTAAACCTAACTATCCTAAGGACACCACACACATCCATGCCCGAGGCAAGATTCGAACCTGCGACCATAGAAGTCGCTCGGCTCCGGACTGAAGCGCCTAGAACCGCTCGGCCACTGCGGCCGGTAATACAATAATAATATTGTCGGTGTACTGTGTTTATTATTATTAAAATCTGTGACACACGTAGCTGGTTAAAAGTGAGGGTGACGGCAAGTTATATTTGGAAGGGGGAGGGATAAGTACCGAACTGTGACAGTCCAGTTCCCCCCCCCCCCCCCCCCCTCTTCAGAACCGAAACCAACATCTCAGACCTGCGACGCTGTGTGCTATTTAGAAAGGGCAGTTATAGGAAACTTGAGGATTGGTGTACTGACCAGGTAAACGTCAAGGAGTTCGTGAGAGCTGGTTCTCTCTGGTGAAGCATCAAACCATACAGGTGCGCTGCTCTTTCTTTAGGTGGTGATCAGCTTTTTTTAGCAGTTAACTTTATTTTAGGATTTGTCCCGAGATGCACGACGTGTACGTACGCTTGGCGAAGACGGACTGTCCGGCTATGGTGAGGGAGCAGTTCCAGCGGTCGTATCGGAAGGCGGCGCGGCAGCCGTCGAGCGCTCGTCCGCGGGCCTCCAGCAGCACGGCGGGCAGCGCCGGCTCGCGGCGGCACAGCGAGGCCTGCCGGCGCGTCGCGGGCGGCGCCGGCCAGGGGCAGCGCCCGCGGGCGGCGGGGGCGGCGTCCACCTGCTGCTGCTGCTGCTGCCGGCCGCTCAGCATCGCCCGCACCGTGCGCGCCGTCGCAGACCTCCTGCCGGCACGCGTCGCTGCGCTTTCGTAACGAGCTGACAACTGGCCTCAGCCTCTTTGGACAGAGCTTAATGTTAGGAAATGGGTGGCTATCACATTGTTCTTGTCAGGCAATGCAGAACTGGATACCTAGACAACCTCTACTTCATATCATAATGAAACTCGTCATTGTGTCACACTCATTTCATTGTGGAATATAGACTACCATTCTAATGTAGAACAAGATCCAACAGTATACAGGGTGAAAAGTATTTAAACCGACAAACTCTGGGAGGTTGTAGGGGACACTAAAACAAATATTTTTTCCTAATGTCATTTTTTCCTATGAGGAGTATTTAAACCGGTAGAAGATTTCTATGGTGACAAGTTAATTAAACCAACAAAAAAGCCCAGAGCGGACATATCTGGGGATCGAACAGGGCACGGTACAGGACCACCTCTGCCAATCCACGTTTCTGGGAACCGTCGGTCCAGGAATCGACGCACACGGCGACTGAAATGTGCCGGCGCCCCGTTATGTCGGAACCACATGCGTTGTCCTGTAGGGAGCGGGACGTTTTCCAGCAATTCCGGCAATGATCTGGCGAGAAAATTGTAATAGTGCCTGCCTTTTAATGGCCTAGGTAGCAGATACGGCCCAATTAAACAGTCCCAACCAACCCCGTCCCACACATTAACGAAGAACCGCACTTGATGAGCGCTAGTAACTGTGGCATGTGGGTTATCCTCAGTCCAAACATGATAATTGTGCATGTTGAAGATTCCATCACGCCCGAACGTTGCTTCATCGGTAAACAACACAGAGGATGGAAATGTAGGATGCATTTCACAGTGTTCCAGGTACCACTGGGTGGATAATCAAATAATCAACTGGTTCCAGGTTGTGGACACGCTGTAAGTGAGATGGCCGTAACACTTGCTCTCGAAGGACTGTTCTTTGCACGAGTGCTGATTGAAGGATCCCGCTCCACATGCTGCAAGACAGCTTCCTCAAATTGCAGCGTTCTTACCGTGCGACGGCGTCCCTGTCCAGGTAATCTGCTAAATGACTCGGTCTCACGCAGACGTTGGTACACAGCAGCAAAGTTCGTATGATGCGGGATACGGCGATTAGGATATTGTTGTTGATAAACCCGCTGCGCAGCTCGTCCGTTGTGGTGCGCTATGTAATACGCACCAAGCATGTCACTGTACTCACTCCAGGTGTATCGCTCCATTAGTAGACAGAGTCAATGCACTACTACACTGGTGGACAGCAGTTGTCTACAACTGAAGAGCGTAATACGCCCTCAAACAAGTGAAGAGCGTAATACGACCTGTAACAAGTGAAGAGCGTAATACGGCCTCCACCGGTTCAAATAATGCTCATAGGAAAAAATGACTTTAAGGAAAAATATTTGTTTTGATGTCCCCTAAAACCTTCCAGAGTTTGTCGGTTTAAATACTTTTCACTCTGTATGCATCAAATATCTGTAATTTCTAACTGCTGTTGCACATCTACATCTATACTCAAAAGTCAAAGAAACTGGTACACCTGCATAATATCGTGTAGGGCCCACGCAGAAGTGCCGCAACGCATCGTACCATGAATACGACTAATGTCTGCAGTAATGCTGGAGGAAGCTGAAACCAAGAATCCTGCAAGGCTGTCCGTAAATCCGTAAGAGTGCGAGGGAGTGGAGATCTTTTCCGAACAGCACGTTGCGAGGCATCCCAGATATGCTCAAAAATGTTTTTCTCTGGTGAGTTTGGTGGTCAGCGGAAGTGTTTAAACTCAGAAGAGTGTTCCTGAAACCACACTGTGGCAATTCTGGACGTGTGTGGTGTCGCATTGTCCTGTTGGAATTGCCCAAGTCCGTCGGAATGCACAATGGACATGAATGGATGCAGGTGATCAGACAGGATACTTACGTATGTGTCACCTGTCAGAGTCGTATCTAGACGTATCAGTGGTCTCGTATCACTCCAACTGCACACGACCCTCACCATTACAGAGCCTCCACCAGCTTGAACAGTCCCCTGCTGACATGCAGGGTCCATGGGTTCATGAGATTGTCTCCATACCCGTACACTTCCATCTGCTCGATACAATTTGAAACGAGACTCGTCCGACCAGGCAACATGTTCCCAGTCATCAACAGTCCAATGTCGGTGAAGAAGGGCCCAGGCGAAGTGTAAAAATTTGAGTCGTGCAGTCATCAAGAGTACACGAGTGGGCCTTCGGTTCCGAAAGCCCATATCTACATCTACATCTACATAGATACTCCGCAATCTACCATACGGTGCGTGACGGAGGACACCTCGTACCACAACTAGCATCTTCTATCCCAGTTCCACTCCCAAACAGAACGAGGGAAAAATGACTGCTTATACGCCTCTGTACGAACCCTAATCTCTCTTATCTTATCTTTGTGGTCTTTCCGCGAAATGTAAGTTGGCGGCAGTAAAATTGTACTGCAGTCAGCCTCAAATGCTGGTTCTCTAAATTTCCTCAGTAGCGATTCACGAAAAGAACGCCTCCTTTCCTCTAGAGACTCCCACCCGAGTTCCTGAAGCATTTCCGTAATATTCGCGTGATTATCAAACCTACCAGTAACAAATCTAGCAGCCCGCCTCTGAATCGATGATGTTTCGTTGAATGGTTCGCACGTTGACACTTGTTGATGGCTCAGCATTAAAATCTGCAGCAATTTGCGTTAGAATTTCACTTCTGTTAAGTTGAACGATTCTCCTCTGTCTTCGTTGGCCTCGTTCTTGCAGGATATTTTTCCGGCCTCAGCGATGTCGGAGATTTGATGTTCTACCGGATTCCTGATTCCACGGTACACTCGTGAAATGGTGGTACTGGAAAATCCCCACTTCACCGCTACCTTGGAGATGCTGTGTCCCATCGCTCGCGCGCCGACTACAACACCACGTTCAAACTCACTTAAATCTTGATAGCCTGTCATTGTAGCAGCAGTCACCGATCTAACGAGTGCGCCAGACACTTGTTGTCTTATATAGGCGTATTCTGCCTGTTTGCATATCTCTGCATCTGAATACGCAGGCCTATACCAGTTTCACTGGCACTTCAGTTCAAATGGTTCAAATGGCTCTGAGCACTATGGGACTTAACATCTGTGATCATCAGTCCCCTAGAACTTAGAACTACTTAAACCTAACTAACCTAAGGACATCACACACATCCATGCCCGAGGCAGGATTCGAACTTGCGACCGTAGCGGTCACGCGGTTCCAAACTGAAGCGCCTAGAACCGCACGGCCACACCGGCCGGCGGCGCTTCAGTGTATATATACATAACTACTCTACAGTTTCCACTTAAGTGATTGGTAGAGGATCATAGAGTCATTTTCAGACTATTTATCGATCGTTCGATACTGGAATATCACGTGGGGAAACGATCATCTAAAGCTTTCGGCTTGAGCTCTGGGTTAGACTGATGAGCCAAAACGAGCCAAAACATTATGGGCACCTCCTTAATAACCCGTTTCTTCGTCTTTGGAACGAAATACAATACATCTGTGATTCTGTGCGTGAGGGTCCCGACAGCTCGTTGGTAGGTTTGTGGAGGTTGTAGCATTAGATGTCTATCGCAGGTCATGTAATTCACACAACTAACGACCGGCCGATTTGTGTACGTGGTGATGGCGCCCAGCAGTGTCCAACGTTTCGAGCCGCCGTTCACCCTGTTGACGGTGTTTGTGGAGACGCCCACCATCGTAGTGTATCGAAAATGCTTTTCACCCGTAAAGCCGACACGTTTCTGTTGATAGACTGTCCAATACCGATGGTCCTGTGGCCACTGAAATCGTAATTGACGTTGTCGCTGGGTTAACATGTGAACACGTAGAGAGGGTCTGTAGCGGAGCTCCATGTACAACAATGTACGACGAACGGTTCCTCCGAAACACTTGTGCGTGCACCTGTATAGTGCTTTTTGGCAGAGATGCCACAGATCACCGTCTATCCTATTTCACACAGCAGACAAGCTCCCGAGACCCACGTTCTGTGAAGAATCGTGGACGTCCAACCATTTAGCGCCTAGTGATAGTTTCACTGTTCATCTACCTCTTTCCGTAGATGCTCACGGCAGTAGCACGTTAACATCCGACGAGGCTCTGCATAATAATAATCTGCCATTTATCAAAGTTTCTTACTTCAATGGATTTTCACATTTGCAACACATATCTTTGCTAACGCGATCGCGTCCGTGTCTGCTCCGCTTACATACTTTTGTTACCGCATCACGTGTCTTCAGTGCCTCCATGCGGCATCCAACGTCATGGCGGGCAGTGGTCACAAAGTTTTGGATTAGCAATATATCTTATTTGATGAGGATGATCAGTTGTCGCTATGCAGTTGGGGATTAACGTTTTCACTTTCAGCCGACATACTTTGCGACTGAAATTGCGTGATCCCTGCGCAACGAAAAACGCCTTTGTTTCATTGACTGCCACCCCAGCTCGCGTTTTATATCCTTGAATCATGAGAATATAAAACGAGCAGCATTCCCTTGACGTTTTTTCGCTATCTTCCGTCAATCCTGTCCGGTAAGGATCCCGTGCCGTACAGAAATACTCCAGAAGAGGACAGACGAGCGCAGTGTAGGATGTCTGATTAATAAGTTCACGGGACCAAAATTTAGTCACCCCTATAGAAATTCATTACAAGCATCAAGTAACACTGTGTAATTCCGTCCCTGGACTTGGTAACCACCTGAATTCGGTTAGGAAGTGAGTCCACAAGGCTGTACATGTACGTCGCATCCAGGTTAAGCCACTCGCTGAGGATCTGATCGCGCAGTTCTACTAAACTGCGGAGATGCTGATGTCGGCGTTGCTGTTACAACATTTTCCATAGATTTTCTATGGGGTTATTTTTTAGGACAGTCGAGTTGTGATAGGGTGGGGGGAGTGTTTACAAAACCAGGCACATATTTTTGCAGCCCGTTGAACTTTGCTATTGTCGTCTTTATGTGCCTGTGTGAGCAATGACCGACTCCACACAATTGCACACAATTCCCGTCGCAATCTTCTCATGCTAACAGTTTAGAATGGACGTTCATTCACTAACTGCAGCAATTCACGTCGTGTTTGGAAGCGATTTTGATTCACAGGTCGTGAACCGCGGTTCCGGTCGCTCACAGTCAGGTTCTTTTTCCTGTCGCAATTCTGACGTACTGTTTCGCGACCACGCATGTTGCACTACTGCCTGTAGACACGTTGAACAGTGCGCGCGAAATGCTAACAAATCCAACAACTTTATACAATGTATGGCCATGGGCACGCCCAAACACGATTTCCCTTTTTTGCCACTATGTAACGTCCTTACGTTTTTTAGTCACATGTACGTACCACGTCCGCTTGAAACGTAAATACCTCACAGATTTCTACTTTCTTACGGTGATCCAGAGACAGTGCGCCAAGGGTTAAGCACTTGACTCGATCGCTGCACCATCTGTAAAGGCTTAACGATTCATCTGTGCGTGCGTACTTGGGTGATTAATTGTTTGTCCGGTGAGGTTATATTTGTCACACTTTCTGAGTGTTCTGCCAATAAAATGCAATGTTTGGTTCGCCTTCCCTACAGCATTGTTTACGAGATCATTCCAACGTAAGTCGTTCATATTGTAATCCCTAGATATATAGTTATATTGACAGTCTTTAAATTTAACAGATTCCTTTTAGTATTCATGTCGATGACCACACACTTTTTGTTGTTTGAGTTAACTGCCACTTTTCATACCATACAGATACGTAGTCTACATCATTTCGCAGTTGCTTTTGATCTTGAGATGAGATTATGTTCTGTAAACGACAAGGGTAATCTGCAAACAATGTAAGAGGTCTGGTCAGGTTCTCTCCTAAATCCTTTGTACAGGGCTGTAACACATTAATGATTCATTTAACGTCAGAATTATACCACTAGCCGCGCGGGATTAGCCGAGCGGTCTCAGGCGCTGCAGTCATGGACTGTGCGGCTGGTCCCGGCGGAGGTTCGAGTCCTCCCTCGGGCATGGGTGTGTGTTTTTGTCCTTAGGATAATTTAGGTTAAGTAGTGTGTAAGCTTAGAGACTGCTGACCTTAGCAGTTAAGTCCCATAAGATTTCACACACATTTGAACATTATACCACAACATTGATTGTTTTCCAATAATTTAACAGTAACTGTCCTGTAAACAAAACTTTCTGGTTGCATGGATCACTACATGTGCTTTTTTCAAAAGAGACAACATTTTTCCAAATTTAAAAGCCACTTGATTCTGTATATTCTTGTAATTATCATTTTTCATAACCGCGTTTGCTTGGCCGTTTATATTCAGCTTTCTGCATTATTCACATATTATGTACTGATTACAGATTTATAGTATACTTAAAAAAGAATAATTAAAGCAAAACAATGTTGCAATAGTTGTTCACATTGCTGCTTCAAACAGGAGCAACTCATTTTCAGTTATCTGTATGGTTACTAGTTCAATTTTTTAATTTCTTACGTGTTTGAGTTTTTACTAAGCACATTCTTTCGTTTTAATATCAGTGTAGTGTAAAATACCGCCGACTTTAACGATGCTTGTATCGACCCTCGTATCCTACAGGCTTTTGTCTGTCTTGGCTAGAACAGACCAGTATCGGTTAGAGCGTAAGTGGGAGAGCACCTTGCTTTCCTGCTCTTGATAAGCCGAGTACACCGTTCGTTTGTTATATATTTTTACGAGATTCAAACAGAAGTGCCTTTTGTACTGTTATCTAGTTCCCTTACTAAATTTCTTGCGTTTTTGTGTGCTTATCAGGCACACTTTAGCTTTCTAATAGCTGTGTAGTGCACAGCTTTGCTGTTTTTGGTACGGATAGGGACTGTGATTGCTTTGTTCACATGCGACATGAGGTAGTTACAGTTATTTCACAACAGGGTAATTTACATTGTGTTACTTAAGTGCTGTTTCATTATCATTTAACCGGTTCATATGTTTAATTTCATTACTAATTGTGTCGTGAGCTTTAATTTTCAGTATTTCTAACAGGGAAGACGCAAAACATTGATGAGCCACCGATCCGCCATTGGCGTTGTCTTATTACTAGTTGAGAATGTCCATTCTTATTAATTATATGTGCGGAACCTGCAGTCATTCAGAAAAGAAGCCCAGAAGCCCCAGCTTTTGAGATCAGTCATGAAGCATAGAGCGAGTACCAAATCGCGATATGCAAATTACATTTTCTAAAGTTCACCTATCTGGAATCACAATCTTCATTCTGGAAACATTTTAAAACATTTGATTTACGGAGGTGGAAGCACCACCTTAACAGGATCCGGGGGACGTCCAGCACTAGAGATGGGCAAACTCGTTCATCCTTGGGAACTAGTTCACTGGTGATCGCTCTTTTTCGGGAACCGTTCATTATTACTCGTTCACCGTTCATTTGTGCTTGGTATATGGTTCTTATCAAAAATTGAAAATTAGTAGCATAGGTGACTGAAGATAGAAGGCGCCAAGAGGGGGAACTTGCCTCCCCCCCTGGAGTACAGAGTTTTTATTCATTACAGAATTCTCACACACTTGTTATTTTCGTGATTCTGCAGAACCTCTCGGTTAACCAACTGTGGCGTTATGTGGCTGATCGTGGTGAAATAATATAAGGTGGCGCACGAAAAACCGGCCCCGAGTACGGGCTGTTCGGCAATTTCGCACGATTTGTCGACCGCTGCCGTCAGAATATATGAACATGTAATAATTAGGCAGTGAAGAAATAACCAATAAGCTAATGCAAACAACAACTTCGAAACAATAATGACGATTGGTGGGCGACAATGAGCAGTCGAGTACTCGGGTCCGATTTTTCGTGCCCCACCCTGTACCACTGAAATAAAATTGTAGAAGTTATCACTCTCTCTTTACAAAATGTGACACCAGACACACGATTATGAAGCGCGGGCTTCATTCGGTTGTTAAGTCGGTCTGCTTTCCATAAAAATGTACATGCTCTCTTACCTTGGGTTAAAAAAAAGGACAGAAAATGGCCACTCGTGTGTGCCTTGCCGGCTTCCTTTGCATGTGTAATAACAAAAAAAAAGAAAGCCTTTTTACTAGAATTTCTTCTACAGTATATCGAAATAGTGAAGTAAGCTGATATGCCGTTTTGTTACCTAAAAAGATGTATGTGTTACATACCTCGTAATTTTTACGTAATTTACGTAAGTATAAAATACATTTATGGACGCTGAATAGAATACGAAAAGAACCAGAAGTTCAGAGTTCAAAAAAGGTTTGAAACAGATCTAGAATAGCTGTGTGCAGCGAACGAAACGATACTGAACTAAACTATGAGCAGTCGGCAGTGGCGACGCGAAGGAGAACGAGTCCGCCCGAGCGAGACCGAGACCGAGACAGACGGGAACGGGACCGAGGCTGGATCGAGACCGGCCGACGTGCCGTTGCGGGAACGAGACCGAGCGTTTCCCGTTCCCGGGAACTATAAGTAGATACCCGCGACAGAAGGTAACGAAGATCCTGAGCGAAATGCGGCCGCTCAGTCTGTTCCAGAAATAGCTTTCCGGCCCGCGAAGTTTGGGCATTCACAGAGCGTGGGATTACATATAGTTGGAACTCCAAAGTTAGAAGCCTAATGTGGCCCATTAGGGATACAGCTGCCAAGGAGGGGAAGGAATCCAGTATGTACTCTGTGTCCATACCAGAAAGAGTCGTTCCAGATGTGGAAAGGCTGCTTCCGGATGCCACGAAGAGCGCAGGGTGGAGCCAACTGCAGGTGGTGACTCAAGTCGGTAATAACGACGCGTGTTGTTTCGGATCCACTCCGGTTTAGGATGGCTAATTGAAGTGATAAGGACTACCACTCTTGCTTACGAGATGAAGGCGGAGCTCACAATCTCTAGCATCGTTGACAGAACCGACTGTGGTTCTCTCGTACAGCGCAGAGTGGAAGATCTGATTCTCAGTCAGCCGGTTCTGCAACCGTATAGGCTACAGATCAGATTTCTCGACTTCCACCATTGGGTGGTAAGTTTCTGGATTCCGTTTGATAACTCTGAAGTCCTGTACAAACGGGAAGCGACTACGCGGGTAGAGGGGCTATGTGGAGAGGACTGGGCGGTTTCTTAGGTAAGAGCGTCTCGAGAAACCACAGAATGGGCGTCTGTCTGAAAGGGTGCAGGGAAAATACAGGAAGGCAGACCTATCAACAATCGGTGTTGTAGTTGTGAACAATCATAGCTTTGTTTGGAACAGCGCTGCCGCTACTGTCGCAGGTTCGAATCCTGCCTCGGGCATGGCTGTGTGTGATGTCCTTAGGTTAGTTAGGTTTAAATAGTTCTAAGTCTAGGGGACTGATGACATCAGATGTAAATCCCATAGTGCTCAGAGCCATTTGAATTTTGAACTGACTACAGAAATGCGTGGTTTGCTAGGAGCTGTCGACCATTGTAACCCATTCTTTTTAACCACTTACGCGCAGTCACTGTGGTAGTTGGACTGCTGATAGCACTTTGGAACTCACGACTGAATCCTTACGCCGATTTCATGCCTCTTTTTACAACCATCCCCCGCAATGTTCGACGGTTGCTGTGCATCAGTACATTACGTCTGCCTGCTCTCGGCTTAGCTGTTATTGTTCCGTCGCGTTTCCACTCCACAGTCACATCACCAACTGTCGGCTTGGGCATCTTTAGATGGGTTCATATGTCCAAACATGTTCAAATGTGTGTGAAATCTTATGGGACTTAACTGCTAAGGTCATGAGCCCCTAAGCTTACACACTACTTAACCTAAATTATCCTAAGGACAAACACATACACCCATGCCCGAGGGAGGACTCGAACCTCCGCCGGGACCAGCCGGTTCAGATGTCCCTGATGGATTTGTTACTCAGGTGACATACAATAACTAGTCCCGCGACCGATCCACACGGCAGGCACCTTTTTCTCTGCTGACAGCACAATACTCCCCGTCTCTCGTGAGGTCTAGTGGTCGATTCCGCATTACGTACAGTCGTCCGGGTACTTTTAATCAGATGGTAACAGACACTGTACCACGAGTCATCTATTGACGAATTAGCTTAGGAATTTCTTCCATCGAGAACACGTCTCATTGGGCTGCACGGTAAGATATTTGTGAGGTGAATGTCCTGCTCGGTATCCGGGTTTGTTTCGCACGACGGTGTGAAACAAGTTATCAGTGTTTGCAGTGGAGGCCAGGCCCGGAAGTTTGAGCAGCGGACGGCGTCGCGAGGCGTGTTCCAGGGACGACCTCCTCGCTCGTCTCGTGCTCAAAGGAGTGCTGCCCCGTCTCAGCAACGGCGGTCGTTATAAGAGCTTTGTGACGTCCACCTTGGTAACTGCGTGGTCAGTGCGGCGGATTGCCAAGCAAAGGGAGTAGGATTCGAATCCCGGCCGCATCGGAGTTTTAGTCTAAATATACTTACTGCAGCTCGGGGATCAGAAGGTGAATACGGAGTTTTGAGGCCAACGCCAGAGAGAAAAAAAGGCATGCAAGTACAGCCGGCAGTCGCAATTGATGCGGCGCTGAGTGAATGTCAAATTGCGAAGAAATGAACTGCACGTTATCCACGGAGCTTCCGTTGCATCACGCTAAATGCTACACTCATGCTCATAAATTAAGGATAATTGCAGAATGTGGTACCACAAAACGTGGCACTGCACAAATCTGGCGCTAATAGCATAGGCATATAGGGAACACACACGACACAGATCTGTAAGTCCACGGTATTGGTGATAAGTTGAGAAAACCGTCCCGAAATACATGTAGTACAAAACGCCACTGTTTCCCACATCAGTATGGGATATGATCACCATGCACACGTAGACAGGCCGCACAACGGGTTGGCATACTCTGGATCAGGTGGTCGAGCAGCTGCTGGGGTATAGCCTCCCATTCTCGTACTAATGCCTGTCGGAGCTCCTGAAGTGTCCTAGGGATTTCAAGACGTGCAGCGGTACGTTGATCAAGAGCATCCCAGTCATGCTCAATGGGGTTTAGGTCTGGAGAACAGGCAGGCCACTCCATTCACCTGATATCTTCTGTTTCAAGGTACTCCTCCACGATGACAGCTCCTTGGGGCCGTGCGCTATCATTCATCAGGAAGAAGGTGGGGCCCACTACACCCCTGAAAAGGCGGACATACTGGTGCAAAATGACGTCCCGATACACCTGACCTGTTACAGTTCCTCTGTCAAAGACATGTAGGGGTGTACGTGCACCAATCATAACCCCACCCCACAACATCGAACCACGACCTCCATACAGGTCCCTTTCAAGGACATTAAGGGATTGGTATCTGGTTCCTGGTTCACGCCAGATGAAAACCCGGCGAGAATCACTGTTCAGACGAAACCTGGACTCGTCCGTGAACATAACCTGGGACCACTGTTCCAGTGACCCTCTACTGTGTTCAGGACACCAGGCTTTACGGCTGTCCTGTGACCAGGGGTCAGTGGAATGCACCTTGTAGGTGCCCGGGCGAATAAACCGTGTCTCTCCAGTCGTCTGTAGACTGTAAGTCTGGAGACAACTGTTGCAGTGGCTGCAGTAAGGTCTCGAGCAAGGCCACCGGCAGTACTCCGTGGCCGTCTGCGGGCACTGATGGTAAGATATCGGTCTTTTTGTGGTGTTGTACGCTGTGGACGTCCCGTACTGTAGCGCCTGGACACGTTTCCTGTCTTCTGGAATCGTTGCCATAATCTTGGGATCACATTTTGTGGCACATGGAGGGCGTGTGCTACGACCTGCAGTGTTTGACCAGCCTCCATTCGCCCTAGTATTCTACCCCTCATAACGTCATCAATATGTGTTCTTTGAGCCATTTTCAACACACAGTCACCATTAGCACGTCTAAAAACGTCTGCACATTATTCCCTGCACCGTACTCTGACATCCACCAACCAACCTCTGTGTATGTGAACTGCTGCCAGCGCCATCGTGCGACGACCGCAGGTCAAATGCACCGCATGGTCATACACCGAGATGATTTAAACCATCAAACCGCCCATCAGAGCGTTGTTTCAGCATGTATCAGCATTATCCTTAATTTATGAGCATGAGTGTAGTTTACATGACGACAGTAGGTTGCGAAACTAAGTTAGGAACTGTTCTACCAAGCGCTACCAAGCGCGACTGGGCAAGCGCGGCACGTAATTGGTCAAGTCGCAGTCGAAACTACACAGTTTCATCATTTCCAAGCCGGCCAATGTGGCCGGGCGGTTCTAGGCGCTTCAGTCTGGAAACGCGCGGCCGCTACGGTCACAGGTTCGAATCCTGCCTCGGGCATGGATGTTTGTGGTGTCCTTAGGTTAGTTAGGTTTAAGTAGTTCTGAGTTCTAGGGGACTGATGACCACAGATGTTAAGTCCCATAGTGCTCAGAGCCATTTGAACCATTTGATTCTTTTTATAGTGATTGTGCACAGGAGCAGAAGCTGCGAAAGTTTGGTGAGCTGAATTCTTTATTCAGTATGCACTTATCTGATGTCACAGCATTGCGTCACATTTACAAAGTGGTTCAAATGGTTCTGAGCACAATGGGACTTAACATCTGAGGTCACCAGTGCCCTAGACTTAGAACTACTGAAACCTAACTAACCTAACGACATCACACACATCCATGCCCGAGGCAGGATTCGAACCTGCGACCGTAGCGGTCGCGCTGTTCCAGACTGAAGCGCCTAGAACTGCTCGGCCACACCGGCCGGCGTCACATTTACAGATCGTAATCACGGAATTACAAACAATAAATTGGAATATACGAGGGGTGTTCGACAAGTAACGCAACACATTTTTTTCTCCGCCAGTTTCGGCCGAATAATACGGAATTTCTTGTGGGTCACTGTAAAATATTCGCGCTTCAGCCCATACAGTTTCATGAATTTCAGATAGCTGGCAGTGCTATGCGCAGTCCTTAATCTGGCGTCCCTTACGGACGTGCGTTTCAAGCGGAGAGATGTAGTCGAGTTTTTTTTTGGTAGAAAACCAGATCATAGCAAATATTCAAAGGCGGAGACCTGGCAGTGAACAAAAGCACGATGAGGAGTTGGGCGAGGCGTCTGTCACCATTGCAAGAAGGTAGCGCAAACCTGTTCGATCTCCCGTGTGCCGACCGGCCGCACACAACTGTGACTGCTGCAATGTTAGGAAGTGCGGAGGTGATCGACGGATCACAGTCAAATTTCTCGCTGCCCAGGTAGACGCCTCAGTTGGTAGTGCTGACACCGTCGTTCACAATTTGTCGTAGTGGGAGTTGTGTGCCCGATAGGTTCCTTGCCGCCTAGCAGAAGAATATAAAGATCAACCAAGGTCCATCTGTGCGAAATTGCTTGCGCGCTACGAGGCAGATCGTGACAATTTTTTGTCGAACATCGTCACAGACGATGAAACATTGGTTCATCACTCCCAACCAGAAAGAAAACGGCAAGCCATTGAGTGGCGCCGTACCACCTCTCCCCCGAAGAAACTTTTAAAGCTCTACCCTCAGCCGATAAAGTCGTGCCGACGGGCTTCTGGGACTCTGGGAGCTGTTATTCTGTTTGATGTTCTCCCTGATGGCGCAACGATCAACTCTGAAGTGTACTGTGCTGGCCTCAGGAAACTGAAGGAACGACTTCACTGTGTTCGTCACCACAAAAATCGTTCAAAATGGTTCAAATGGCTCTAAGCACCATGGGACTTAACATCTGAGGTGATGAGTCCCATAAACGTAGAACTACTTAACCCTAACTAACCTAAGGACGTAGCACACATCCATGCCAGAGGCAGGATTCAAACCTGCGACAGTACCAGCAGCGCGGTTCCGGACTGAAGCGACACAAAAATGCAAACGAACTTTTCCTTCTCCATGACAAAACCGCACATAAATCTGCGCACCCAAGAGGAGTTCACAAAAAAAAAGTGTTGCATTACTTACTGAATGCAGTTTGAATTTGGCCATTGTTGATTCTGCAATGCGAATACGAATCCCCTCTTCGAAAAAATAACAAAATAAAAAGAAAAAGGTGTTCGTTTGGTAGACAGTGCTCCACGCATTATAGTTTGCTTCTTCCTTATCTCATCATTAACTCTATTAAGAACAAATGTGAACTATTCTGATGACATTCTCAAATGGTTGAAATAATTTCTTGAATCTCCTACAGTAATCCCTTTCAAAGCATGGTCGCTGAGCAATCGAGCTGACGTCCTTCTTTTTATCCAATCACAAATCCAGATCTGTCTCTTATTTCTTTTGTTATGCAGCAAATTCATCCAGGTAAGAATTAACCCTGTTACTTCTTGTGCTTTGGACAAAACTTTCATTTCAGACACGACTCTGGGAAACACAAATCAATGAAACTTAAATGCACACTGATGTCACTGTGTATACAGTCATATACCACACCAATTTCGCGAAACTGGTTTCGTAAAACGAGTATAATACAAGTATCTCCCATATCTGCTGCCAGAATCCTCGAACTATTGGTGTGCGAGACAAATTACGCTACGTGTAAGATTAAGTAAAAAACGGATCCAGTTCAGACACCGCCACTGCTACACTATTAAAGAAGTCTTGTTAATGCGATCTGGTGTTTTCCCTCTGTATTTCTAATTTGTACAATTTTCTAGTGTTCTCCCGTTAAGCTTGGGCCAAGCCTCCCCAAAAAACCTTGTTTCTACCGTTTCGTCGATGAGCCGTTCCTCATTTCGCCATATGGACGGGAAAGCTTAGGGGACTTTCTCGATTACACGAACCCGCTTCACCTCAACGTATGGTTTATTATTGAGACGGAACAGGATGTTTTCCTACCGTTTATTGACGTCCAGGCGAAGTGGAAACTAAATGGCATGCTGGGACCCAGTGTGTGCGATAAGCCTACATACGCTGATCTGTACGTACTTGCCTCCAGTAGTCACCACAACTCCCAGCGTGAAGGCGTTTCACCCACGCTTGTTCACAGGGCGCGATCCGTCTTCGATTAAGACAGTTTTGCAACTGAGCCGAAGCACCTGGAGAAAACATTCCGAAGGACTGGGCACAACAACAAGCAGAAAAGGTGTGCGTTTAGATGGATTGTACCTAGACGGCAGCAGGAAGAAAAAGAGGAGCACAAATCACGTTAGTGCACTTCATTTGTCGGCCACAGCCGCAGAAAAGTCAGCGGAATCTTGGAGCAACACGTTGTCAAATTGTACTTAGCATTCCTTGACAGTGTTAGGTTCAACGAAGGATGGTGTAGGCCATCACAAAGCAGGGGTTTTCCAAATTCCCTGCTAATGCAGCAAGGTGAACAGTGGGGAAATTGTACGCATAGTGGGAAAGCGGTGCCGTGGACATAAACACCACATTGAGCACCAAACCACCGAGCGAGGTGTGCAGTGGTTAGCGCACTGGACTCGCAATCGGGAGGACAACGGTTCAAACACACGTCCGTCCATCCTGATTTAGGTTTTGCGTGATTTCCCGAAATCAGTTCAGGCAAATGTCGGGACTGATCCTGTGAAAGGGCACGGTAGACTTCCTTTCTCATTTTTCATTAATCCGATGGGATCTATAACCTCGCTGTTTGGTCCCCTCCCGCAAATCAACCAACCAAACAAGCAACAAATCAGCCGTGGCTGACCATAGTATACATTTAGCCATATGATACTTAACAATAAACCCAAGGTAATCAGGCAGTCTTCTTTCATCTGGGATTGCCTGGAAAAAGAAGAGATTGAAGTTAGGGTCCAAGACGGTCTAATTACCAAAGATAGCGACCTACAACCTAGTCAAGTGTGGAGCCTTGCACTGAGCCGAGAAGAAGAAAGGTGGTGCTGTAGAGTGAGGTCCACGCCCAGTGATGATAGCACTGAGACTGCGGACCACAGTTCGCAGACTGGTGTCACCACCATACACACCACCGATCACCCACCACGGCTGTTCGTACAGTGACAGAACTGGATGACGGAAGGGTTATCGGCCAACATATATGGCACTTGACCAGTCTTATTCATGAACTCGGGCCTCACTTGATCTGTGAGACAGAGTAAAACTGTCACTACTCCAAGACGATAAATAAAATGTCCTCAGCAATCCAACTGCATTTAGAGAGACTCCGACTACTGGACTAGAAAAGACGTTGGGCACTCGCCTGAATAAATGGAAAATCGTTAAACAGAATTCCACGCCCACGCTTGCGAAAGCGCCTATGAATTTTTCTGCGCTTTCCGCCATGGAAACCTAACTTTTTATTTTCAGCACTTGCTAGGAAACACATCAGTTTGTGAAGAAGTCACTATATAGCCCACAAGCCAGTGTAGCAGGATTCCATTGCAACCCAGAGAAAGACCAACCCGTCGACTACTGTCTGGACTAAGACTGCTGATGTATTTAAAGAAATTGGCAATCTGATACATCGATATTAAAAAATGTATAATTGTCCGACATCGATATATCGACCAAAACTATGGCTACTTCGAAGGTGAAGGCATCGACATAGCGGCCTATAAACGTATCAGGTGCATATCGTAAATATACTGCCAATTTTAGAGTTTTTTATTTAAGTATTGATTTATTATCAGATATTCTGCACGTCAGCAAGCTAGCAGCCTGCGTATCATCCTTAGAGCAAGAATTGAAAGGAAATCACTCAATACGAAAATTTTTAAGTTAATAATGGGACTTCTTGCAGGTAAAAACTTATTTTACATTACTATTTTGGTCGACTTTTGTGTTGTTAGTTAACAACTGTGTACATGGTGCATTCTCATGCAATATTTCATTCCAGTTAAGTTCTCGTACCTTATTTTCTTAACTTGTCATTGGCTACATGTCAAAATAAACCTTTTTTCATGCTGTTGTAGGAAATTGCCTGGTGAAGCTCAACGTTCCAGTTTCTGTTTGTAGCGCCGAGCGCCAAGAACGTCAGCATTTCCCCTCACATGTCTCCTCCAGCCGCAGAGATCAGTCTTGTCAAATAGATTTTTGTTCGCCATTTCCAGCAACTGTTTTTGAACAATGCCGAAGTGAAAAAATAGCATACTAGTTGCGTTAAAAGTTGTTTTTTACACAACTGGTGTGCAGTATCTTCACATCGGAAATATTGTTGTTCTATTCACACCGCCACACCCCAGTGCAATCGGACTACTTCTTTCGTGCCACCTACACTTGCTTCATGCAAAGAGAAAGACTGGACGTTATGAAAGCTCAAGAAGTAGTAACACTCCTTCACAAAGTGAAAGTAAAATTATGTGCTACTACAGTTACAAAGGAACAGTTTCAAATATTTACCGAAAATTGCAAAAAAATGTAATATAAAATAAAAATATCGGCACTCGATAACGCCATTTTATATTGACATATCAGGGAAGCAGATATCGCCAATATATATCGATATTTTCTATGGGATATCTTATCAGCGGCCCTAGTCTGGAAACAGCCCAAGTACCCCAGATGTTGTCTCTTGCGTCCCAATACTGAGGTGACAAAAGTCATAGGATAGCGATATCCGCATATCCAGATGATGTCAGAGTTGTTATGTGCACTCACATAATTCACGTGAAAAGGTTCCCGACATGATTATGGGCGTACGACGTGAAGTAGCAGACTCTGAAACTTTGAACTCAGAATGGTACCTGGGCAGCTCGTGGTCGTGCGGTAGCGTTCTCGCTTTCCACGCCCGGGTTCCCGGGTTCGATTCCCGGCGGGGTCAGGGATTTTCTCTGCCTCGTGATGACTGGGTGTTGTGTGATGTCCTTAGGTTAGTTAGGTTTAAGTAGTTCTAAGTTCTAGGGGACTGATTACCATAGATGTTAAGTCCCATAGTGCTCAGAGCCATTTGAACCATTGGTACCTGGAGCTAGGCGCATAGGTCACCCCATTTTAGAAATATTTAAGGAATTCAGTATTCCAAGATCCACAGGGTCAAAAGTGTGCCGTGAACACCAAATTTCAGCTATTACCTCTCATCACAAACAACTCAGTGGCCGACGGCCTTCACTTAATGACCGAGAGCAGCGACGTTTGCGTAGAATTGTATTTGATAATAGACAAGCAACTCTGCGTGAATTTACCGCAGAAATCAATGTGGGACGTACGACGAGCCCATCCGTTACGACAGTGCGGCGAAATTTGACATTAACAGAATATGGCAGCAGACAATCGAGGCGAGTGCCTTTGCTAACAGCACGACATCGCCAGCAGCGCTTCTCCTGGGCTCGTAACCATATCGGTTCCGCCCTAGACGACTGAGAAACTGTAGTCTGATCAGATGAGTCCCAAATTCAGTTGGTAAGACCTGATGGTAGGGTTCGAATGTGGTGCAGACCTCACGAAGCCATGGACACATTTTGGCAACAAGGCGCTGTGGAAGCTGGTGGTGGCCCTATAATGCTGTGTTTACATGGAATGGACTGTGTCCTCTGGTCCAACTCAACCTATCAATGACTGGAAATGGTTATTTTCGAGTACTTGGAGACCATTAGCAGCCATTCATGGATTTCATGTTCCCAAACAACGATGGAGTTTTTGTGGATGATAATGCGCCATGTAACCGGGCCACAATTGTTCACGATTCGTTTGAAGAACATTCTGTGCAATTCAAGCGCTTGACACGAATCCTCTCGAACATTGTGGGACATAATCGAGAGGTCAGTTCGTGGAGAAAATCCCGCACCGCCAACACTTTCGCAATTATGGAGGGCCATAGAGGCAGCATGGCTCAATATTTCTGCAGGAAACTTTTAACGACCTGTTGAGTCCATGCCACGTCGCGGCGCCGGACTAAAATGGGAAAAAGCAAGTCCGACACGATATTAAGAGGTATTCCATGGCTTTTGTCACCTTAGTGTAAAACCAAGATGACGTCCACCACAGCGCGGCTAGCGGTGACGTGCAGCCGCAAAATTGGATGTTTCTTAAACATAATGAACTGGCGTACCCGAACCGAGAAAACTGTTATTTTTTTAAACTGGATGATCAACGGCATCTTGTGCCGAAAAATTCCTGTATAAGTATAGATGCGTAAGTCTTAAGATAGGAGCGGGGATTTATCCTCTTTCCGTCACTAGAGGACGGCTCCCGTCCACTCAGCCTGCTATCAAATGAGTATCGGAGATATCTGCCGGAGGTGTAAAAAGTGACCGGGCCGATGGGACCGCCAACCTTCCCCTCCTACTGCCTCAGCGAAGAAAGGCTACTCTCTGTACTCGGTCAGGTCAGTAACACTAATATAGAGGTTGTAGAGTGAACTAAATACCTACGGATTACAATTACAAACAACTTAAATTGCAACTATCAGATTCGAACCAGACTGCAATTTAGTGGCAGAACTCTTAGAAGATGCAAAAGGTCTACTAAAGAGACTGCCTACACTATGCTTGTCCGTCCTGTTCTGGAGTATTCCTGCTCTCTATGGATCCTTACCAGATATGATTGGCAGAGGACATCGAAAAAGTGTAGACAAGTGCAGTTCGATCTGTATTATCGCGGTTTGGTGGAGGGAGTGTCAAGAATATGATAAGCGAGTTGGGTTGGCCACCACTGAAACAAGGCGTTTTTCCTTTCAGTGAGATCTTTTCACGAAATTTCAATTAATATCTTCCTCTCCTCCTGTGAAAATACTGTGTTACCTAGTACCTACGCAAGGATAAACGACTATCATAATAAGACAGATCATAACTCGCACGGAGAGATTTAGGTGTTCGTTTTTCTCATGTGGTATTCAAGAATCGAGGTCGAGGAGTAGTCAGTATCGCTACAGTCTGGAACCGCGCGACCGCTACGGTCGCAGGTTCGAATCCTGCCTCGGGCATGGATGTGTGTGATGTCCTTAGGTTAGTTAGGTTTAAGTAGTTCTAAGTCTAGGGGACTGATGACCTCAGAAGTTAAGTTCCATAGTGCTCAGAGACATTTAAACCAAACACTTGAAGCGTCAGTAGACCTGTTGATGAATGCTGCTGTGCAGACAACCAACGAGGCCAACATCTACACACTCTCCGCATCCTCTTCCTAAGTAATTTTATCAGATTTTCTCTTCCAGACAATGAAGACATCTACCCTTCCTACCAGCTACCACTTTTTTCCTAGTTCATAATAAAATTTATGTAATTCAGAATAACAATAGACAGACTTCTCCACAGTTCCCATTCTCTTTCTTGAAGAGCATAAAAATTTATTGCATGAAGCTAGTTGCGAACTCATGCACTTTGCACAGTAACTTCACCGTAATCTGATCGAAACTTTAGACCACATGACCAACGCCAGAGTAAGCCAGGGCTTTCCTCTTGTCATATATATGAAAACATACGAAAGCGCTCCTCGGTTTGTCAGAAATTATTAGGGAAAAACATTTACTCGTTGAAAAAGCTATTTACTCTTTGAATTTTTGTGAGAATGCTTTTATTGGTTGGTATGTGATATGCGATACGATTCGAAGTAATGAATACAGTGTTTATACAATCTTCAGTCGATACTTCCCACACTATTTGTTCATAATGTACAAGTTTTAAAATGTGAAGCTATTCCAATAGCAGGATACATAGGCACGCGCACCTGCACGTGCCCCTCTGTACACACTGCTCGTCGGTGACGCCGCGCGCCCCGTTTCGTTTGGACAGCTTGGGAGGCCGGAGAGCGGTGCGCACATCCTGAGCTGTGCTTACCCGAACAGGCAGACACGTGACGGAAGATGATGTTATTGCACGTACAGTAGATTACTCTTTTACCATCACTCATCATAACAAAACTACTGATATACGAGCGCATCCATGGGTAACAGCTAGTTTCATTTTGGCCTGGTCCCAAAAACGATCATGCTTCATGAGCTTTGATATTAATTTCTTCCCAAACGCAATCACAGTGACCTAAACCCTTTCACAATGATTACTTTGGAGCGATCTCCAGCTAGCGTTCCGAGGCTAGCCGAAATCTATGGGTCGCGGTTGATATAAGTTCGTAGACTTCCACAGACGATGTCATTTCGCAAAAAACAATTTCGGCTACTGAGCCGTATCATTATAAACTACTGAAGCAACTAAATTGCTGACGTAGTCCTCTTCAGGGCGGTTCACTCTAGCATCTTGTCCTTCCGAACTGTCTATCTTGCACTGACTTACAAGTATACGGCGCTTTATTACCTTTTAGATTGAGGACGCAGACAGCTCAAAACACAAGCTGCATGCTCCACACAGACTAGCGTTGGAAAAATCAACAACAAAAGATTAATTCTTGTGCTCACTAAAATAAACGCTAGCACTAGAATTGAAGCAACCATATACGTGACAAAAAGGAAGAATTATTAGGCTCCAACGTTGTGTAGACGAGGATGTCGACAGCACAAGTTGAAAAAAAGGAAGTATTAAGAAAAAAGTCGGACGTATCGTTTTCTAAGGAACTGTCGTTGCATAGTGATGGGGAGAACACGGTAAGTGCCATAAACCGATTTCCCAGATATTTCCGTCGGGGAGAGGTGAAAATAAGCGGACACGTGTCTCCGCTTATCCGTGCACATTCGACCGTTTCTGAAAAACCGACGTTCAGAGTTTTTGAGTTAATTTTTCCATGTTTTAGCCAGTAGACAACCCAATCGAAGCGGTGGCATGTTGATTAACATCTCGGTTTCACACTTTTGCGGCCCCTGTTCTAAATTAGATTTCTATTTTTAATTTTTTCTCATTTATCTATCGATGTAGGTAGAAGATTACTTCACGAATTTATTGCAATGCATACTGAAATAACGTTATCCTTATTCGTTTACAAATTTCATTTCTAGTGAGTGATTTAAAAATAGGAAAAAAGAGAGAAAATAAAACAATAAATTAAAGGAAAAATTATTTGAAAATTTTTTCGGCGAAATTCCTGTGTTGTCTTGGCTCACAATCAACTGAAAGCGCCAGTTTCCGGAAAAGTGATCCGTTATGCGTGGTTTGCCCCGAAATTATTGTCAACTCGTGAAATCTCCAGCAGTATTAACGACGCTTCTTTCCCGAGTGAGATTCATACGAAAAAATGTCGCTGTGGCAAACCCGTCTTCGTGCGATATTCGGAATTTCTATGTTTCGAATGTTTGTACGATCGGTATCATCCATGTACCAAATCTTCCTAAAGAATAAACATAAGAAGAAAATATAAGATTTAAGAACTGATATAAGAATGAAAAATAAGAATACGGGAATTTTAAAAGACGATAACCTCTGAAAACACCGTACGGACATATATTATACAATGAATTTAGGACATATGTTGTGAAACTCAGTTTAATTTTAAAATTAATATAACGCCCTTGTATCCCCTAACCAGTTAAGACACATTGGTTTACTAACCTTCTACAGACACGGGTATGTAAATGAAAAAAATAAAATAAAATAGGTAAAAACAATAAACGGGTTTCGAACACGTGACGTAAAAGTTGGAGGCCGCGACGGTAACCACTACGCCAAAAGCGGCGCTGAAATTCTACCGCGCTAGAACGTATCTAACTTACACCTAAAACCTTAACGGTAGTTTTCTCAGAAACTGTCGAGTATCTACGGATAAGGTAAAACACTTCTTCGTTTATTTTGACTCCTCTTGCATTGAGCGAAGTTTCTGGGAAATCAGGTTATGGCACTTGCCTTTTTTTCCTCGTGAGTATCGTCACAGATATTCGACTGGCTTTAAGATTCACATAATGGAACCCAACACATTATAGACCTACTCTACGGCGAACGTTCAACAGAAACGAAAGAAATATTTGGCGTGCCCAAGAATTTTCTCGTAACGTAAACCGCTTATCAGGTGGAACCAACAGCAGCATCAAATTGTTCGATGACGATTCTGGTCTTTGTAGGAAACGATCACAAGAAAGTGCAGAAAGACTTGGAAAAAATTTTCTCTCGCGCTAATGAGAGGCAGCTCTCTTTAAATCTTGATAAATGGTGGGTGATGCCTTTAGTAAACAGAAAGCAGACGACAATATGTGATTACAAATTTTGCGATGAACACCTTAAGCACGTCACATCATACAAATATTTAAGCGTAACAGCAAGAAGCGGACTGAAATGGAACGAACACGTAAAATCTGTATTAGGAGAGCCGAGTGGAAGTCTTGGATAATAGTGTTTTAAAGGATTTTCCTCTTCTTTTACCACATACCTTTTCCTCATGTTTCACCATTATCAGTGGGTTCGCTTTTTTCTGTTTTAAAGGCACATATTGCTGTTGATGTAGTTGCCCGTCACCTGTACTACAGCTAATATATCGATACACTTCGTGACCTGCAATTTGTGCAGCTTCCGTCTTGTCAAAACTCTGCGAAAATGCGCTCGCTAATGCACATATAACATTGCAGACAAAACTGTGAGACTAGCGAGAGTCCGCGTATACCAGCTGCTAGCGAAGAAGAAACCACAGTACCCTGCCAAACTCAAACACCTCAATATTAAGAGGATGAAAGTAAGAAAAAACAAGTTTTATCGAAAGATTTTCGAACAGTTTGCTTCAGCCTGATCACGAAAATCTTTCTCACGATACAGAAAAAACTTCGGACGAAGAGGTGCTCACCTAGGTTCAATCATTATTCCGCAGACAACCTTCAACATTTTTCCATGCTGGCATCTCACAGTGGGATAGATGTATTAAAAGTTATGGCGATTACTTCTGAAATAATAAACAGTTTACTTATTTTTTCCCCATCCGTCTCGTTTTCATTTGACTGCCCCTTACAGTTTCTCTGGATCCATGAAATACACTTATTTTCTCGAACAAACTAGCGCTGGACACACGTGAACGACACAAATGGAATGAAAGCCCCGTTTCGCGTCCAACGCGGCGTGTTTCCTTATTTGGGTATGAAATCGGAAACTTCCGTATAAGACAGCACTCGGTTTAACGTACAAAACAGATAAATCCAAAGTTTTAAACAGTGTAATTACTACGAAACTGATAATCTGATTTTTGAAGTGTGACTATCACTGAAAATCTCTCTTTTAGAACTACGAAAGTAGCAGCACAAATTTCTATAGTTCTATTCGAAAAAGAGAAGGTGATATCGATTACAACTAATACAGCTAGGAAAAGGGACAAGGCGTCGTTTAGTGACAGACTTCTTACAATAAATCTGAGTGAGAACAGTATTACTGTATCTTAAACAATCCCGAAAATATCCAAGGTGAACATCTTAGCCGAATCACTCTGTCTATACAGACTAAACTAGAACTCCACCGTTATACTTCCAAAAGTTCTTCAGGGATACATTCTGAATATTTTGTTATCAGGGACACACGAGCTCAAGTGTTCAAATGTGTGTGAAATCTAATGGGACTTAACTGCTAAGGTCATCAGTCCCTAAGCTTACACACTACTGAACCTAAATTATCCTAAGGACAAACACACACACCCATGCCCGAGGGAGGACTCGAACCTCCGCCGGGACCAGACGCACAAACACGAGCTCTGGCGGCTCGTTAAAGAGTAATAGTGTAAAGAGGATTTATTCAGTTTTTTACCTCGGTTATCCTTGTTTCTGAGAAAATGCGTTCACAACTATGAATAAGCCTTTAATGGAAATTTGGGAATTTGGGGTAAGGTCTTATGGGACCAGACTGCTGAGGTCATCGGTCCCTAAGCTCACGCACTGCTTAATTAACTTAAAATAACTTACGCTAAGGATACACCCATGCCCGAGGGAGGACTCGAAACTCCGCCGGGGGGGAGGGAGGGGGGGGGGGGGTCGAGCCGCGTGGACCGTGACAAGGCGCCAAAACGTACAACAAAAGCACAGAATTTGGTTTCTCGATATATGTATTAAGGCTACAGCGTACAGCGCTACTTTGCGTCGTTGTGCCCGTCTGCCACTGCATTTAGTGGACCCATACAGGGGGTGCATACACCGAGCGAGGTGGCGCGTTGGTTAGCACACTGGACTCGCATTCGGGAGGACGACGATTCAAATCCGCATCCGACCATCCTGATTTAGGTATTCTGTGATTTCCCTAAATCGTTTCAGGCAATGCCGGGATGGTTCCTTTGAAACGGCACGGCCGATTTCCCTCCCCATCCTTCCCTCATCCGATGGGACCGCTGACCTCACTGTTTGGTCCCCTCCTCCCAAACCAATCAACCATTCTGATTCTGGTTTTCTACCATTTCCCTAAATCGCTTCAGGAAAATGCGGGAATGATCCCTGTGGAAGAGCACGGTCGACTTCCTTCCCCATCCTTCCCTAATCGAAGGGGACCGATGACTTCGCTGTTTAGTCCTCTCCCCGAATCAACCAACCAAGATGGTGCGTATCTGCCAACCCCTCATCAGTACTTCTGTGTATCACTGCAACGCAGAACTGACACTGCCGGAAGTAAAACCCTACACAGAAGCGAACTGTACTGAATGCAGACTTAAGGGCAGTGACTAAAAGAGGAACAGCGGGTACCAAGAGCGAATGGAAACAAGACAGACACACAGCGCATAGTATCGACATTTGCAGTGTTGTGCACTGTTTGCACGGCATTGAAGCTACAACGCTAACTGGGACAAGAAACTAAACGAAGTGCTATAACTACGGGGGCCTGCTGAAAAGTAATGCCTCCGAATTTTTTATGTGTAAACTATTAAAGCTTTTTACATAAAACATATTTTATTAACGTTCTTAATATTTATTCTTCCTGTATACATATTTGCAGCCATGTGCCGCTAGAGAGCTCCGAACTGTAGCATGTGAAATGGTGGAGTGTAACGTCGCTACGACGGTGCATGAGAAGCACTGTGCTGCAATCGAATTCGTCCACACATGGAGCGCCCTCCCCTTGAGCAAGGCAATGTCGGACCAGACACGGCAACAGTCCGACGCCCTGGGGTCATTGTTATCGGTCATCCTCCGTACAGTCCCGACTTGGCCCCACTCTATTTTCTTCTGCTTCCAAAACTTAAAGAACACCTGCGAGGACTTCACTTTGATAGTGATGAACGGTGCAAAGAGAGGTGATGTTGTGACTCCGTCGCGGAGTGGCCGCGCGGTTTGAGACGCCATGTCACGGATTGCGCGGCCCGTCCCGCCGGAGGTTCGAGTCCTCCCTCGGACATGGATGTGTGTGCTGTTACTAGCATAAGTTAGATTAAGTAGTGTGTAAGTCTAGGGACCGATGACCTCAGCAGTTTGGTCCCGTAGGAATTAAAACACACACACACACACACACACACACACACACACACACTCTGTGACTCCGACAACAAAGTCAAACATTCTAGAGTGACGGTATCTCTCGTTGGTCACTACAGTGATTATGTTGAGAAGTAAATATGTGGATTTACGAAGATCCGTTACATATCCACTTACTTTTACACAATCTGATGATACCGCAAAAGACTGAAACGCTTCATTGATATAAATAATATCGCAACCAAGGCTGTTTTTATTTTGAAATGATGTAGGATGAAATAATGCTTGTTTTATTTGACAGCTTTGAGAGGTTCCACATAAAACAATTCGGAGGTATTAGCTTTCAGAACGCTCTCGTATGAAATGAGGTACCGGAGGCCGTGGATGCCTTGTACCAAAATACTCTTGAGTGTATACTTGAACGACCTCCGAAAGTTTTTCAGTGGAATTCTGGTTCACGCTGTCTAGTGCCATAATGAGCAGCTGCCTTCGGATGATTGTTGTCACATGTGAACGACAGAAGTATCCGCAATGATACTTCAGTGGGTTCCCTACAGGATACATTGCAAGCAACAGAACGTTCCCGGTAATTTGTGCCAGTCTGTAGTCAGTCATAACATTTCCCCGACATTGTTCCCTTCCCAACAAGTCCGCAAATTTCTTACTTCGTAACCCATAGCAGTATGCCATGGAAGAGGCCTAGGACCTAAGTAAGCTGTGTAGAAGGGGAGAGGGAGTGAAACATATCCCCTTCCACCCACTGCCCCCTCTTCGTATGCCCCGAGGCTGATTGCGTCATCTGTCCTCGACGCTTGTAGGTGACGTTTCCGCTGAGAAGCGCATCCGGTCTCGCTGACCATGTTGCCTAGTTGCGTCCGTTTGTCTTTTCATACAGTACAGAAATCAACGAGGAAAATAACTCTGACAACAGACAGCAGTCGTCACGAAACTTGTGTCCGCGCACGTGGACGTCATCCATCAAATCAAGAAATGTGAACTAGTGTGACTCTGAACGCTGCTTCCTTCATACAACACGAACGGCGATAGACAGCCAATGACAAACTGGTGGCAGCTGGAACTCATAGGAAGCCTGGTCCGTAAACACACTAAATGTAAATGTCGTGTGACTAGGACCTCCCGTCGGGTAGCCCGTTCGCCAGGTGCAAGTCTTTCGATTTCAAGCCACTTCGGCGACTTGCGCGTCGATGGGGATGAAATGATGATGATAAGGACAACACAACATCCAACCCTGAGCGGAAAAAATCTCCGACCCATCCGGGAATCGAACCCGGGCCCTTAGGATTGACGTTCTGTCGCGCGGCCCACTCAGCTACCGGGGGCGGACGGTAAATACATTGAGGTACCAAAAGTCATGGGATACCTCCTAACATCGTTTCGGACCTCTTGCCGAGCGCACTGCAGCATCTCGATGTGACACGAACTCAACAAGTTGTTGGAAGTTCACTACAGAAATAGTCAGCCATGCTTGTTCGAAAGACGTCCATAACTGCGAAAATGTTGCTGGTGCAGATTTTGCGCACAAACTGACCTCTCGTTTATGTCCCGCAAAGGTTCGATGGGATTCATGTCGGCCGACCTGGGTGGGCAGATCATCCGTTCAAGTTGTCCAGAATTTTCTTCAAATCGCGAAAAATTGTGGTCCAGTCACATGGCGCATTGTCGTTCATGAAAATTCCATCTTTTTTGTTCAGGAACCTGAAGTCCATGAATGGCTGCAAATGGTCTCCAAGAAGCCGAACATAACCATAATCATCTCCAGTCAATCATCTGTTGAGTTGGGCCAGAAGACCCATCCATTCCGAGCAAACACAGCTGACACAATTATGGAGCCACTACCAGCTTGCACAGCGCCTTGTTGCCAACTTGAGTCGATGGCTTCGTAAGGTCTGCCCCACATTCGAACCCTACCGTCAGGTCTTACGAACTAAAATCGGGACTCATATGAGCAGGCCACAGTTTTCCAGTCGTCTATGGTCCAACCGATATGGTTACGAGCCCAGAAGAAACGCTGCAGGCCATGTGCCGTTAGCAGAGGCACTCACCTCGGTCGTCTGCTGCCACAGCCCATTAACTCAAATTTCGCTGAAATATCCTAACGGATACGCTCATCGTACGTCCCACATTGATTTCTGCGGTTATTTCATCCAGTGTTGCTTGTCTGATAATTCTACACAAACGTCGATGCTCTCGTTCATTAAGTGTTGTCCATGGTGAGAGGTAATGCCAGAAATGTAGTATTTTTGGCATACTCTTGACAGTGTGTGTTGTGGATTGGCAAAACAGCCAACCCACTATGAGAGGAAGCCGAAAGGCACGCGTTTTAGCTCACGCAGGCTGGCGTGAGGTCTGGAACAGGTCAAGGAAATGAGACTAACAAAAAACGTACGTAGCTGCTGGAATACTTAACTTTAATCCATAATTTGTGAACATCGCTCTTGACGGTACATGTTTTACAGCATCAATAGTAACTGGTAATGGCGCCTTGCTAGGTCGTAGCAAATGACGTAGCTGAAGGCTATGCTAACTATCGTCTCGGCAAATGAGAGCGTATTTTGTCAGTGAACCATCGCTAGCAAAGTCGGCTGTACAACTGGGGCGAGTCCTAGGGAGTCTCTCTAGACTAGACCTGCCGTGTGGCGGCGCTCGGTCTGCAATCACTGATAGTGGCGACACGCGGGTCCGACGTATACTACCGGACCGTGGCCGATTTAAAGGCTACCACCTAGCAAGTGTGGTGTCTGGCGGTGACACCACAGTGTGTATCTCGGAATTCCCTAACGATGTCCTAAATGAAATGCCTCGTGCTTCTAGCTCCGACTACCATTTCGCGTTCAAAGCCTGTTAATCCCTGTCGTCCGGTCGTAATCACGTAGGAAACCTTTTCGCGTGAATCAGCTGAGTAAAAATGACAGCTCCGCTAATACACTGCCTTTTTACACCTTGTGTACGCGATGCTTCCCTCATCTGTATATGTGTATATCGCTATCCCATGACGTTCGTCACCTCTGTATATCTGCCCTTCTGTAGTTCACAAACTGGATATCAACAATTTTTAACTACTAGCTTGTCGTCCACTAGAACCAGTTGTGTTTTACGGGCCTATTCTTCAAAGCTCCTGCACAAGGAAACTTTGGAAAGAGTTTTTAAAACACGACTAGGATGTTGACTGGAACACAGCTACTTA
Organism: Schistocerca serialis cubense; assembly: GCF_023864345.2. Taxonomy (NCBI): domain Eukaryota; kingdom Metazoa; phylum Arthropoda; class Insecta; order Orthoptera; family Acrididae; genus Schistocerca; species Schistocerca serialis. Next base: position 245,057,115 of record NC_064639.1, on the reverse strand, counting down.
TTGCTTAGCACCAAAAATAACTCCAGAAAGGAAAGCGCGTATCTTCATCTACAAAAATACTCCTCACTTCACTAGGCAGTACACGGCGGAGGGTAACAATACTGTCGTTTCCCTGTTCTATTCCATTCGCATATTGATCGGGGGAAAAATTAATTTCTATATATGCCTCTGTTCTCGCCCGACACTCTCTTAATTTATCCCTACGAATACGACGACCGCAGCACAGCGTTGGCACATCCTTCCTCAAATATAGTTCCTCTACATTTAGCCGACACAGTTTCGCGAAAAGTACGTCGTCTTTTTTCGAAGGATTCCAATTTAAATACCCCGAGAATTTCTGTTATGTTTTCGATTAGTCTATACCTTTCTGTTACCACACTAGCAGTGAGTCTTTGAATTCATTCGATGATTGTTGTCATGCCTAAGTAATAAACATCTTAAACAATTAGAGAATACTCTAGAATTTATCGCAACTTGCGTCTTGTATGCAGTTTCCTTTGTAGATGGTCCACACTTTGCCAGAAAGCTTCGAATAAAGCCGTTTCCCGTTCTTCTGCTCTAAAGCTGATTTGACGTTTTCATCCCATTGCACATTGCTTCTCAATTTTACCTCTAAATATTTACATGATGTAACATGCTCAAGATGTTACCACTAATGGGATATTATGGGGTTCTTCCTCTTTGTCATAGGTTTTACCCTGAATTTATCTGCATTTAAAGGTATCTTCTATTCGTTACGTCACTCGAAAATTGCGCAGACGCCCGAGTCTTCGCAGCGATTATCTTTTCTAGTAGTCGTAAGTGCGTGTCGCATGAAGCGCAATGTAGTTGTCCACTTAATCGCTCTAAACTGCGTAAGCGTTTACATCCCGTTGGGCAAGCTAAAGAAAAAAAAAAGACAGTTAGTGCTGCGCATTTGCGAAAGATGGCGACAAATGTTATCAGCGTAAACCAGATGTTCCGTGCAGAAGATAATTAACTACGATTAGCTCTTCTATGGCGCTATGATGAGGATTCGGGCCCTCTCATTGTTAACCTTTTCATGGTTAAAATTTGTTTTGAACATATTTGAAAAATAAAACATCAAAAACTGTCTTTTTTCGTGATAAGTAATACACTTTCACTACCTAAAATTTTAAGATGACCGATTTTCAAAATCCTTGAAGTGGGACACATTGTGTCCCACGAACCTAACTAGATCCATGTTTTCATGTGAACCTACGATTTTCAGAGTTAAATTTTTAACTTTAGAATGATTTGCTCAGAACGACAATTAAGGAAAAAGGTATAACAAACCAGTACCAAAACGTATTTATTCTCATCACCATGAAAAACATGAAATATCGCCCACAAGTTTTCAACATAACGTTAAACGATGGATTTGGCATACCATATACGAACATCTTCTACATTCTATAAAATTTTCTGGGGCGTCTACGCCCCGCTACATACAAATTATGTACTAACCAGCAGAATTACTGAGGTGTGTAGTAATGGCTCAAAAAATTGTTTTGGTGTATAGGAAAACGCAGTTAGTTGTTTCACACTCTCTTGGAATGGAGAAAATGGTGACTTGATCTGATTTTCGTGAAACAGACACATTGTGCCACTTATAGACACACGCCGTCCCCTTTTGATCGCTCAGAGGCTTCTACGTATCTAGCCCGCTGTCCGTAGTGTTATTCTCCATGTATCGGAACCATCTTACTACATCGTTACACTAGGCAGATAAGAGACGTAGATGTCCAACGCCCACAACTGCGTATTACTTTAGTGGGACACATGCATCTAATCAACCACGGAAGGATTAAAAGACTTCTACGGAAGTGCGAAGATAGTCTCGTGCTGCTAACTGGCCGACATTATATGACTGCCCTTGTAGTCCTTTTTGCATATGTAGAAAAGTGAGACGATGACAATGGAATCCTTACATGGTCAAACCTGCGATTCTGTCATCATTGATTAAGTTTTCTGTGATTTTAACACACTTCATTAAACATAATTCGAGCCGCAGCGTCAGTTCCGCGCTAATAGCTTCCTGTGCTAAACAGTTTTTTGCCACCCATGCCAATGACGATAGACTGGATGTCGTTAAATGCACTATTGCATGACTCAAACAGCTTAAGTAGCCTGGAAATTCTAACATACAACTATGAGTGGTAGTAACATTTTAAATTCCATAGAATGATATACGATTTACACTGACTTCTTTTAAATGGTTTCAGAACAATAGGAGAAAAATGTTATACACAATAATGTACTCGTAAGTTGGTAAAACGTAACTACACTGGACAAAAAATTAATCATTCCAAGTAAACAATGGTCTTATGCCGTGTAATGACAGCATTAATCGCCTCAATTCGGTGACTAAAAGAGTCCACAAGTTTCTTCAGGTATGACATACTCACAAGGGTACCACGCGGCAATCGGATTGTTGCAATTCTCAAATATCAGTCAACAAAAGCATTTCGATGCAACACTCAAAAATTCTCAAGAAAATATACTTTGAAGTTTTCCAACTTGTTTAATACGCTAAAATAATGCACATTTTACTTTAAACAGTGTGCCTCTGTGGTACAGTGCTCGCCTCGAATGTGGAGGCCAGGGTTCGGTTCCCTATGGAACGAAATTTTAAAACAAAGGTCCGTGTCCTACGAGCATTCTCGTAAAGGGCAGAATACACAAAGAAAGAAAAGAAATCGGTATCGCTAGAGAGTGGTAAACGACGGATCGAATCTCGTTTCAGTTTTGTCGGTTTCTTTTCTTCAGTTCGAATACCTACGTCATTTAAATATAAAATTAATCAAATATATGATAGTTAACACATCTGCCATTTTTATGAAAAATTCACGTCTTTTTGTTTCTTACTAGCTGACATACTCGGCATTGTCCGGATTTTCATTTGGACAGTTTTCTATTAGAAACAAAACCTTATATGTACTCTTGAAATAGTATCCTTATGAGATGATCCCGAACAGGTTCTGTATGCTGGGCGCAACTGCTTCGCCTGCCTGCGACGCTATGTTGTAAACGTCCCTGTGGCACCTCTCTCCGTAGCTCTATATATGGCTATTGTTTTCGCCTAAAGCTATTTGTGCTACGCAGTTGAACGCTGTCAAAAGCACTGCCAGGCGTCGGGGATTTCCGTCAGCTGACTCTATTGTAGGAGTGCCTCAGTAGTACAGAATAACGGCCTTAAACCTTCGTGTATAACGCGACATTTTTTCACGCAGCTCACTGTTGAAATGGAAATGAGCGTTTGGCGTCATTGGCGTCCTTACGGGGCAGGTCCGGCTGCCTTGGTGCAGGTCTATTACAATCGACCCCACATTGGGCGACCTGTGCGCCGGATGGGGATGAAATGATGATTAGGACAATACAACACCCAGTCCCTGAGCGGAGAAAATCCCCGATCCAGCCGAGAATCGAACCCGGGCCCTTTAGGACGGCAGTCTGTCACGCTGACCTTTCAGCTATCGGGGTGGACAGCTCAGTGTTTATGAGGTCATATCTCTTGTTAATCGCCCTTTAATACTCTCATAATGTGAAAATTCAATCATACCTATTGAATTATCTTAGTACAATGATATATTTGTGTTGCTACATTCACCGGCATATGTGGATATCGTCAGCGAAATAAGTTGCGGATAAAGTTAGCAGCAAAGTAGCAAATGTCATGTATGACGCGGCAGTTTTTCACGCATCTCAGTGTTTAGGACGTCATGTCTCCTGATCTATGGTTCATAGAATGACGTAATTCTGTTGTTACACTCAGCGGCATATGTGGATACTGTCTGCGAAATATGTTCGGAATTGAGTTAGTAGCAAAGAAGTAACAAATCTGAACGTCATGCGCAATACGGCTGGTTTTCACGCATTTCAGTGTTTATGACGTCATATCTCCTGAAATGTGTGGTACCATATGATAATTATGTTGCTGCATTTAGCGGCATATGTGGATACCGTCTGTGACATTTATTGCGATTAGAGTTAGTAGTACAGAACTAATAAATTTACATGTCATCCACAATGCGACATTTTTTCACTCATCTCGTTGTTTATGGTGTCATGTCTCCTGAAATATGATAGGTAGGTGGCTCTTACTACGACAACGATTGTGTATACAAACATACAAAAATCCGTTTATGTAATATGTATGGATTACATACCGTACACAAAAATCCAGTTTTCATTGCTAACGTAAATTCTTACTTATCGATATTTTATATAGAATCGCTGATCATCACCATTGTATACAGTTTTGGTTTAGACGTCCTTACATGTTCGAATTTCAAGTAGATTTCAGCTGATCTTTCCATCTCTTCTTAAAACAACCAACATTCCTTTTCCCTTGAAGTGTATATTTGTACATTATTTTAGGTATTCGTTCTTCTGGCATCCTTTGAATGTGTTCTTGCCATTTCTTCTGTGCTCATCTATTTTGTGAGGTACGCTTTTGACGCCCAGTTCATTCCTTATTTCAGTACTTTTTATCCAGTGTATGAGTTTGTAACCGGCCAGAGCTCTAAGGGGTCTCAGCTCGGCTACGTCAGACTTCCCCCTCTGACTGCCGGTTAGAGTCCAAGTCTGTAACCCATACATTAGAACTGGCACTGCCATCCCATTAAATTTTAGTAATGTCTCTTTTCTAACTTTTTTGAGGAGAGCGCGATTTATTGTCCCTACCAATTGCTGAAATTTTTGCAGTTTGTGTTCTTGATCTTTGTGTGTGATATATGAGACCTCAGATCACAAGTATTTGAAAGTATCTATTTGTTTTATCAGCTTATGATGAATTATTATTTTTCTCTTAAATGCTATTTACCACTGAATGTCATGATCTTAGTTTTTCTTTTACCTATTGTCGTATTATAATCATTTGCCACCTTGTGCAGGAACCGAATTGCTCTCTGTAATTTAACTGCAAGTCTGCTAAGATTATTCGCTCATTTGCAAACAGGAATGTATTTAGAATTTTATTATTGAGCTTAAAATGGTGCACTACTTTACTCTGCCATGTCCCTATGACGTCGTTTAAGTATATATTAAATAACGTGGGTGATGGACACCCTTATCTCACTACTTGACAGATGTTTCATGCAAATGGACTTCCTATCCGTACCTCGATTTTGTTGTGTATACACATACTTTAAATACGCTTATTAGATGCTGGGGTATACCATCCTTTTCTAAAATTTCCCGTAATGTAACTCTGTTAACTTTACGAAAAGCTTTCTTATAGTCAATAAAGGTCGTATGTGGTGTGATTATTTTGGTTCAAATGGCTCTGAGCACTATGGGACTTAACATCTGTGGTCATCAGTCCCCTAGAACATAGAACTACTTAAACCTAACTAACCTAAGGACATCACAAACATCCATGCCCGAGGCAGGATTGGAACCTGCGAACGTAGCGGTCGCGCGGTTCCAGACTGTAGCGCTTAGAACCGCTCGGCCACTCCGGCCGGCTGCCCATTGAAGAAATGTAGCTTTATTTGCTGCTCTGAACAATGTCCTTATACAAGGTTCGCGACTTCAGATGTCCACTACATGCCATTGCCTTTGCAATGTTCGCTCGGAAATTGGTTGAGATGGACCTGCAATAACCGACAGCAGCAATGGTTAACGGATTTGGATCTAATGGTCATTGGCAAGGTGTCGCACTCGTCCTCCGTCCCTGTCGATTAGGATCTACATCTACAACTTGTACATCTACACCCCGCAAGCCACTTTACGGCATGTGCGGACAGTACTTTGTGTTCCACTTTCACTTGCCGTCTTCCCTATCTGAGTCACGAATGGTCCGCGGGAAGAACGATTGTCGGCTAGCCTCTACGTTAGATTCAGTCTTACAGATTTGGCCGTTATAATCTTTCCGCGAGGTACATGCAGGAGGGAGCTATTCATAGTGTTTCAGAATTCCTGTTATTATAGGTGTTACAGAGGGGACTCAGTACACCAGTATTTGAACGATGGAAGGCTGTACAATTTCACAGAGGTCGATGCCTCGTGTCCCGTGATGTGTTGTGTGACGTCATGTCTTGTGTCATCAGCGAACAACCCAATGAATTGAAGAAAATATACATCAGTTGTCACTGAGTGGTCAAGGAAGACGGTGCTGTACGGAATGGCGTAGTACATGTTTTCCGTGTGCACCGGCATGCTGCTCGTCTACAGTGAAAGTGAAAGTGGACGAAATGGTTGATTAGCTTAACGCTTGCATCACGAACGATTTCCGGAGTCGTGCCCGTCCAACACGTGCCATTTTTGCAGGATTGGAACAACGGCTTCGGGAAACCGGCACCTTCAAGGCTAATGGGATCTACTATGGACGTGGCTGGATGACAAGAACCCGCTACATCGCAGGTTCCGTTGATGTACCCAGAGCAGCAAACGGTGAGTTCTCCGTGGACAGCAACTTCACCCATACCACCTCCAGAAGATGCAGACACTGGGTCCAACTGACTCTGCGCCACGTGCCGACTACTGGGCATGTGTCTTATACAGTTCTGTCCACGTTCCACAGTTCCCTCGGATCTTTCTTTCCATTTTGTTTCATTAACTAAGTTCTGCTCAGCAGTCATAACAGGCACATTCGTGATGAGGAAAAGCCTCAAGCCAGATGGATTTCAACATTGCCTAGATATTTACTTATTTATTTTGTTATCCTGTCAAAAGCACAAAAACATAAAAAAATTATGTGATGACATAATTTTACACGAAAGAAGACCAAAAATTGGACACTTCAGTGCATTTGGTGTAGCTCTCATAAGGTCTTGCATGGTGCAGGTGGTTGGTGATGAGGAACACTGAAGGAAATGGCTGTTAGTCTGCTCAACGCCACACTGGCAACGAACTGAGTCCACAGAGAAACCCCAAGTCCTCGGATTGGTCTTGCATCTCGTTGTGTTTGATCGTAATCTATTGAGAGACCTCCATATTGACCACTTCTCCGAACGTCTAGGCGAAAGTTCCTCCTTTGGAGCCATCCATTCTCCCAAATACCGAAATTTCTCCCGCCATCGCGAAATCCTTGCCGCATGTGGATTCTCGATGAACGCCTCAGTAGTTGTCAAGAAGCTCTTTCTTGATTTCAGCCTAGGATGTGCGGGCTGACGACCATATAGTGGATGGGCTTCCTTCGTTGTGGCCTTACTTTTCTCATATCTCGCAGCTATCTCACGTCTGATTTCAGGAGGAGCTATGCGAGCGAAGCAATTGAGTTTGTCCACAGGAGTAGGTATTAAGCAACCCGTGATAATCCGGCAAGACCCACTTAGAGCCACATCTACGTTCCTAGCACGACTGGACTTGTACCATATCGAACATGCATATTTAGCTGTGGAATAACATAGAGCAAGCGCGCTTGAGCGCACAGTGCATGGATTAGCACCCCATGATGTACCTGTCAATTTTCGCAAAAGAACTAGTTAAACCTAACTAATCTAAGGACATCACACACATCCATGCCCGAGGCAGGATTCGAACCTGCGACCGTAGCGGTCCCGCGGTTCCAGACTGCAGCGCCAGAACCGCGCGGCCACTTCGGCCGGCCTTTGGTGCTTAGGCAATGCTTTTTATATGTTAGCGCGCGATCCAGAGTTACTCCCAGATATTTGGAAGTAGGATTATGTTCGAGTACGATGCCTTCCCAGGATATATTTAAGGATCTATTTGCTTGTTGATTCTTCAAATGGACAGCACAGGTCTGAGTCTTGGTAGGATTAGGTTTCCAGTAATTCCCATGACAGTAAACAGTGAATGCTTCCAAAGATTTTGATAGCGTATCTTCTACAGTCTCAAAACAGTCAGCATGAGACATTGTTTTAGTAACGTGTGGGATGGTATTATCCTTGGTCGTCTGATGCGCCTGTGTCTTCTACCGCCCCGTCTAATGGGGCACAGCTGCTTGGTTTTCCTGGAAGACGCAGTGCTGCAGCATTTCGAGGATGTGTCATTGCATATCTGTCGGACGATGTGGTTCCAGAATAATGGCGCGCCAGCCCCTTTTCACGCGACGTCCGACTGCACCTTCACCAGACATTCGGAGACAGGTGAACAGGTCGTGATGGACCAGTTCGCTGGCCAGCACGATCGCCCGATTTAACGCCTCTGGTCTTTGTGCTGTGGGACTACATGAACGGTATTGTTTGAGACCTCTGTGGAGTCACGGGACGACCTCCTTGCCCTTGCAATGACTGTAGGGGAGGTCATTCAGGTTACTCCAGGAGTTTTGGACGACGAGTATGTGAACACTGTACGCATGTACACTTTGTGCAGCGAAACTCGTGGTCGCCACTTCGAGCATATGTTGTAGTTTACACAGGTACGAGATGGTTGATGCATGTGCAGCATATCGTTTGAAATTCTTTGTCAGTTCTTACGCTGTGTTACATGGCTGCGAGTGGTGCACTGTTCCTTGTACACACGTGAACAGTTCCCATTTATAAACCAACAAATCTGGCAACTCTATTCATGGTATAATCATGGGCACGTCCAAACACGATTGCTCCTTTGCGCTGTTGCAGACCAGTCTTACTGCGCTAATCCGATGCAACTGACTGTCACATACATATCACTTCACCATCATGTCAGTATTGGAGGGTTACATGCGCTGCGTGGCAGCAGTTATACGCCGTCTGCAGCACTCCAAAGCGACTTGCGTGTTCTTGTAACGGGGTGGCTAATATTTTGCTTGGTGTCCTTAAATGCACATGGACAAGCACATTCCGTCAACCCTATCCCCAGATTTCAGCCAGGTGTCTGATGCAGATTCACACAATCGACTGACAATTAAAACATGATGATACAGTGTACGTTTGGAAATACATGATGGATATAATTAAACTTACATACGGGAGCCCCCGTGAGAAACAAGTGATCGTAAGACAATGAAACTTTATGTAAACAGTTGTAAGGACATGCAGAAGAGAAATAACGAATACACCATTGAAAGAAACACATTTTAATTTCCACATAAGAGAATAACATTTGTTAACTGTGTACCCTTTTCACGCTCTAGATTACAAATATTGCTCAGTGTGACCACCATCTGCATCCACTACAACCTGGAACTGCACTGGAGATTTCTCTATTGCTTCCCGAAACACTGGCGTATCAGGGAACGTGGGACCGCCGTGACACAGCTCGCGCACAGTCTGAAGTCGCACATTGCGTCCTGCATTCTCAGCCATGGCATCACTAACTTCTTCGATTATTTGTGGCGCAATTGGCCATTTCCCTCTTCCAGGAACATTTTCCAGATCGTCAGTTAATTCAAACTTCCGAATCGTGTTCTTCAACCTGGTTGCGGAAAGATGATTGTTTTACTGTGCCCATACTTTCAAAGAGAAGCAGCACAGTTACTGTTGTGTTGATAAAACAGCTTCATGAGCAAACCCCTGCTGATCTGCAACTGTAACGCACACTGATGCTTGTGTTTCAACACTACGTCGCTATACCATCACCGGCGCCTAATGTCAACTCATGACTCTGAAGCCACCCATTCACAGGCTGGCCATTCGGCCAACCCCGCTTCCGAGCTGGTTCGCCCCGACATTTTCGCCTCTGTAGTTCACGACTTTATGTTACACTACTGGCCATTAAAATTGCTACATCAAGAAGAAATGCAGATGGTACACGGGCATTCATTGGACAAATATATTATACTAGAACTGATATGTGATTACATTTTCACGCAATTTGGGTGCATAGATCCTGAGAAATCAGTACCCAGAACAACCACCTCTAGCCGTAATAACGGCCTTGATACGCCTGGGCATTGAGTCAAACAGAGCTTGGGTGACGTGTACAGGTACAGCTGCCCATCCAGCTTCAACACGATACCACAGTTCATCAAGAGTAGTGACTGGCGTATTGTGACGAGCCAGTTGCTCGGCCACCATTGACGCGACGTTTTCATTTGGTGAGAGATCTGGAGAATGTGCTGGCCAGGGCAGCAGTCGAATATTTTCTGTATCCAGAAAGGCCCGTACAGCACCTGCAACATGCGGTCGTGCATTATCCTGCTGAAATGTAGGGTTTCGCAGGGATGGAATGAAGGGTAGAGCCATGGGTCGTAACACATCTGAAATGTAACGTCCACTGTTCAAAGTGCCGTCAATGCGAACAAGAGGTGTCCGAGACGTGTAACCAATGGCACCCCATACCATCACACCGGGTGACACGCCAGTATGGCAATGACGAATATACGCTCGCAATGTGCGTTCACCGCGATGTCGCCAAACACGGATGCGACCATCATGATGCTGTAAACAGAACCTGGATTCATCCGAAAAAATGACGTTTTGCCATTCGTGCACCCAGGTTCGTCGTTGAGTACACCACCGCAGGCGCTGCTGTGATGCAGCGTCAAGGGTAACCACAGACATGGTCTCCGAGCTGATAGTCTATGCTACTGCAAACTTCGTCGAACTGTTCGTGCAGATGGTTGTTGTCTTGCAAACGTTCCCATCAATTGATTCAGGGATCGAGACGTGGCTGCACGATCCGTTACAGCCATGCGGATAAGATGCCTGTCATCTCGATTGCTAGTGATACGAGGCGGTTGGGATCCAGCACGGCGTTCCGTATTACCCTCCCGAACCCACGATTCCATATTCTGCTAAGCAATGCCGCGATACGATAAACCGCAATCGCGAAAGGCTACAATCCGACCTTTATCAAAGTCGGAAACGTGATGGTACGCGTTTCTTCTCCTTACACGAGGCATCATAACAACGTTTCACTAGACAAGGCCGGTCATCTGCTGTTTGTGTATGAGAAATCGGTTGGAAACTTTCCTCATGTCAGCACGTTGTACGTGTCGCCACCGGCGTCAACCTTGTGTGAATGCTCTGAAAAGCTAATCATTTGCATATCACAGCATGTTCTTCCTGTCGGATAAATTTCGCGTCTCTAGCACGTCATCTTCGTGGTGTAGCAATTTTAATGGGCAGTAGTGTAGTTAGCCCAAGAGCCAAGGTGCATCGGTTCCACTCTTCTGTCCACAGCTCGTGGCCTAGTGGCTAGCGTTGTTGCCTCTGGATCACGGGGTCCCTGGTTCCATTCCCGGCCGGGTTGGGGATTTTCTCTGCCCGGGGACTGGGTGTCTGTGTTGTCATCATTTCGTCATTATCATTCGATACGGTGGGTAGATAAAACTGTGTAAAAATTGGACTGTTTAAAAATCTGAACTTTGTACGGGCGCTGATGACCGCGTAGTTGAGCGCCCCACGAACCAAACATCATCCACTCTTCTGTTTTGGCTTGGCGAGAACTGCCATGCGACAGGTCACAGTGTGCCCACACAGTCAGACTGGTCGGCGTCCCACTCATTGGGGACGGGAGGGGACTCATCGTCCTGTGTATGGACAGCTTACCACTAAATAGTAACAACGCAAATCCTGCAACGCACAGCCAGAAAATTATTCCTACAATACGGTAAATAGTGTTCATTCTACACTGGCTCAAATATCGAAAGTTTAATTGTGACCACCCTGTACGTAACTGACTGAACCCTATATATTTCACTGAGGAGTCATGTTAACAAGAAGCGAAACTAACATCAGGTGTATCCGTAGGCACAGTGGTTGGACAAAAAATTGGGAACCCAGTGAGAAATGGATGCTTGAACAGGAGTGCAGGTGGCATCCAAGACTGCAGGTTGCGCTGCTGTATTCGACCACGAACGGCACGGGTGCAGCGTCCTCAATACGTTGCAAGTCTCATCGTAGTCAGAACAGTGTTCTGTGTGGTTGTGAGTGCCTTTATGTCGGAGCTAAGTGAATACGAACGTGGACAAATCGTTGGAGATCGTATGGTTTGTGCTTCCATAACCAAGAGAGCTGAAGTGTTTGGTGTTTCAGGAGGCACACTGTCTAAGATTTATACCGCACGCAGGGAAAGCAGAAGCATCATCCACTAAGTATAACGCGGTCAAAAATTTGTGTTGAATGAATAAGATTTTGATGAGAACTAAACCGACGACAACTGCAAAAGACACTGCCGAAACGAATGTCGCAGTTGCGAACCCTGTCAGCACCAAAACAAGGCGAAGGGAGTTCCATAAGCAGGGAATTACCGGGTGAGTTGGAATTCCAAAACCACTCCTAAATAATGCAAATGCCCGTAACAGGAAAACACGATGCTGAAGCCATAACACCTGCGCTGCGGTGCAACGAAAGAATGTTATTTGCTCGAATGAGTCTTGCGTTGTGCTGTTGCCAACTTCTGGGCGAGTTTACTTCCCAACACTGATACAATGCGGGGGTTCGCTGACGATTTAGGAAGACGAATTTTGGTATTCCATGGACCCCGCGGTTACCCTCCATGACTGCATTACTGCCATGGGTTATTTGACAATTTTGGCTGATCATGTTGTAATGGTTTTATTTTCTGCGAAGTAAAGGACATATTTTTGTGACAATATTCACATTTGGTTTTATTAATGTATAGGTACTCCGATGTATCGATATATTACAGTGATATGGTTCTTGTGTGTATTCATTTCTGTGAGACTGTCATAATCTTTGACTTACTTGTAACCGTTTTGGCGCGAATGGGCACAAAGCAGTCTTTGTTTCACTTTGCAGAAGTTAAGTTGTTATTTCGCTTTGTAAAAGAACAGTCAAGTCTTGTGTTTGGTTAAAGTGGAAATTAAATATATGAATATTGATACAAAACTGTTTTCTTGATGATGTGACAGTTAAGAAGAAGTATATGTGAATTTGCAAGAAGTTTAATAAAAATGTGGATTGTGAGCACCAAGTCAAAAATTATTTCTACCACACCATTGTTCTGACCTGGGATTGTTTGATCATTAAGAGTTTCCTGAGGGACGCATTTGTTAGGTCTTCAAATATTGCTAAGATACGGATCTGGACCTTCTAGCAGTCAAAGTGGAATCACCCTGGAATCAACAAGATGAGCCATGACAACTTCGACGAAATCTACGTGGGAATCCATTCAAGATAGTGAAAAAATTAATTACTTTTTTATAGTGACTTCATTATTTCCATTCTGGCGATACCATCCACAGTCAATAACTTTGTTTTTGCCCGATAAAGCGAACATATGCTGCGTGAGCAACGTTATTAATCTGATTTCTAACCTACTTTGCAAGTGGTGGTATTGTTAGAATGTCCATCTCATAGCACAATGTTCAATCCCTAATCGTGATGCTGTGCCCCAACACGGCAGGGTCCCTGTTCACAGAACTCACATCATTCGGGACTGGTTTTGTGAGCACGAGGGTGAAGATATCAATATTATTCAGTATTTTTTGGCTACTTTGGAGAAAAGCGTGAGTGTATGCTATCCAGCTTCATCATCCTTACCTAAAATTTCAGCTATTTTGCGGTAAGTATGGTATACGACTCCCTTGAAAACCATACAGGTGCTGTAGTCGTCCATTCCGAGACTACTGGAAGCTGTTTTGAATGTCAGCGTGTTCCCGAAAATGTATTCGGCACGGTTACGTGTTGTGTTTTTGGTGTTTCCGTATTTCTGTCCAATTCCTGTAGAGTATTAGGACCGATAATATTTCAAAACGTATCAGCCTTTTTTAGATGGTCAGGGGCACCGATAGATTGTTCCCTCATGATGCTGTAGTCTACAGGAAAGTTCCATTACTAAATGATTGTAGCAGAACAAGGAAAAGCAAGATACCATAGAGAACATTTTCATTAGAAACTGTAATTAATAGCTGCAAATATGCGTAAATGCGTAATAAAGAGAACAAGCAACTGGAACGTGTCATGTCTTTAACCATGTAGTGATAGTACCAAAAAACGATGTAAAACTACTGAAACTTGTAAAAGTCTCATGTAACGAGAGAATTCCGAAGAAGTGCGGTCCGTTTGATAAAGGAATCTCGTAAACGACGCAAGTGCTACCAACTGTAAACCCCAGTTGCAGAGTTCACGTTCCTTATCAAGTTGTTAAGAAACTTATGAGAATTTATCAGGTCGGTATAGATCATTCGGAAGTGTAACATACTCGGTGAACGTAACACATTAAAGACTGAGTGTTTTTGTTCTAACTTCCTGTAGTGGTCGGGTATTGCGCGCTGCCTGATTTGCATGCAGCCCGCACAACGTAGCTGTCTTCCAGGTTCTCTAATCTCCTTCGGTACAGTCAACTAACTATTCAAAACGGAATTTTTACGGCTCGCTGTTCGGTTTTTACATGTAACCATAAATAAATTTACATCTCATCAACTTTGTATCGTTTTTATTTTAAACTTTCAGTGCCTGAACGTAAAAGTTTTTGCACATTATGAAACTATAATTTTTAATGCAAGCAGAAAAGTACCACTTTTTCTAAACAAATCATGATGTAACAGTAAACTACACCTAAAAATAATCATCATAATCCATCATGATGGTGAGCACAAAACAATACACATATTTTTTTAGTGTCCAGTAGTTGATCTGGTCCTTTGTTAGAAAATTTACTATTATTGCTGCACATGTAGCACTGCATTGAGACACAAGACAATTTGCAAATTTTATCGCTGAGAGCTTTGATTTGATTTATCGAGGAGACCTTATCCTTTATAGTTTCTACTGTATCATGTATTGTATTAGAGGCTATATAGGGTGATTGTGCTACCCTTACCTATGTCACTTTATGCAACCCGTAATGTTACATCTGTCCTTCAAAAACTACGCACGCTACCCGAGAACTATTAGTCCTAAAAAAATTGAACAGGACATATTTGTAGGAAATTTAATGTGTATTTGTGTTTATGGGTTACGGGTGCTCTACGCCGAGGCTATCAGTGCGAAATTTAATGTAGTTTTTGCTAGAGGCCATAGTTTTCGAGTTACTCGAGAAAAACGCACTCCCACTCCTACACTCAGGATTTCTAGTAGGTTGTTCGTAGGACTCCCTCCTACCACTGTACAAAAATTTGCAACTGCACGAATTATTTCCTATATTTCCCATTTTTGGTCGTCATTGACTGCCTTATTACGTCACCAGCTTAGCCGAGCACTTAAATATTGTAAAATTGACGTTTGTGTGAATTTTACCTAACAACTTTGTGACTTTTAACTGCTTAAAATAAACAATTTCATCGCTGTATTCGTCAGGTCTTCTGACTACGAAACTACTGTGCTTGTGACGATTAAGTTTGGATCCAATTATCCACGTAATTAGTTTAGTGTTAAGTTTGCAAAAGACGTTTTTCTTGCGTTACCCTCACGGGCCCGTTCAAATTAATAACGTTAACGAATTAACTGGCGATGCTGATGACGTAATAGCCCAGTCCATACAGACCAAAAAATGTCGAATATCTGCCATGGTTCGTGTACTCGGAAAGCAGGGAGTAACCGAACAACATACTAGAAACCCGGAAGTTCACTTTTGTACGTTTTTCTTGAGTAACTCGAAAACCGTGGCCTCCAGTGAAAATGTACCCCAGTACAAAATTTAAGTGCTACAAATTTCCTACAGAAAGGTCTTGTTCATTTTTTTCTGTAGGGCTAATGGTTTGCTCGTAGCGAGTGAGAGAATGTGAAAATTTCGCGTACAGTTTTTGGAGGACAGATATAACATGGCGGCTTGCATAAAACATCAGTAGGGTCAGTTGAATCAATCTGTACATAAAGAAAGGTTCCTTGTACTTTTTAATGTATGGTACTGCGTAAAACATTTCTCGCTATCAAGCCTTGTTTTAGTTTTATTTACGTAGCAGCACAAACTCTGTAGGCTCTGGTAGGAAAATCTTTTTCCATTGTTTGAAATGCACACAGGTTGACGCTACTTCATGTCACCCGACAGCATTCCAGGTGGATCTTTGCATGGTGTTCTCCATGCTCCACTAGGGGATGGTCTGGGCATATCTCTCATTGGGTCTGGAGATCCTACATTATCATCGTAGGTAATCCAGTATTTCACCACCGAAAGGAGAAAATGCTTTTTCTCTGGGTTCAGAGCAGTTTAAATTCTGAACGATAGCAACAGGTTATTAGATAACGGACGATTTTTTTGTCCGGTTCATGGATTGCCTTAGAACAGGATGATAGGAAAGATAATGATCCACACCATCAACTCCTTTTATGTGGCCACCGTATTGATTTATGAGTACACGCACAAGCTTCAGCATATCCTCTCCAGTTTCTCTATTTTTCTGTCCTGTATTTGAAACAGAAGCGTCACGAACACTTGATATCATTCTGACATCCCGCTTGCGTTCCGTACGAAGAGAAGAATGTCACCTTTTCTACGGAAAACTATGTCACCTTTCTTCATTCTTGATGCTTTGGCTTTCAGAGTTGGGAGTAAATCTCAGTTCACCCCAACAGTACCACAGAATCTGGTTTTGTTTTTCAGTAGTTCCTCTGTAGTAGAGGTGCTATTATAATAATTATCGTGTTCGATACGGTGCCACATACCAATATAAGGGCCAAGAACTGAGACCAGATCATTCCAGTTTCTTCCCTTCACTAGTGTAATTTTCCAAATTGCAGATATAGCCTGTGTCACTCCCGCACATCCTAATAGGTAACCCCTTATTTTGTAACCTCTCCAGAGTTGTACGTTCGAAACATCAGGCGTCCGTTATTTCCTCGTCAAAAGACAAGTGTTGCTTTGGTTTGTAAAGCGTCTTGAGTTTACTGACGAAATGATCGAGCACATGTTGAATTTTGAAGTCTCCGAGACCTATTGTTCAGTTTGTGTTGTCATTAAAGAGCCAGAATGTCCAAATCTATTGTGATTCATGGTCTGCGAAAATATTAGGGTAGGTATTAGAGGATCTGTTTACCATTACTCTTTCCATCTATGTTTCCGTGTTTGTCCTATTAGAACTAGCCCAACGAATTTCTTCATGTGTTTGTGAGTAACAGGAGACCACATGAGTGCTTTAAGCGACGTTTTACGTGTCACTGAGTTTTGATCATGATTGGTGCACAACTCCTAGCAAAACAATTCGAACAAGCCGCCACCATACATCAGGATAATCACAGAGGCTACAGAGTCACATTGTGCTGGAACCCCAGGGCGATTTTCAAACGACTGCAAGGGTGGCTGAATGTGAGTTTCACAGCTATACTTGTTATCATTATGACAAAACGAATCATTCACACCAACATAATGTTCTTCATCATCATTGTCGTATTCACGTGACACTGACCCCTCACGATCCTTTACAGGCCTAAAAATCTGTCACTGAATTCGACCTCATACTCATGTATGCACTGTTTCATACGGTAATCCAGATCTAGGAACATCTAACTACCCGTTGGAAAAATCTCTGAAAGTTTTTCGGGGTCATTCATGTCCCTTTGTTTTCCGAATAGTGCCATCTCTAGAAACTGGAAGGAAATGGTAACCATTTGAATTATCAAAATACGTTCCCAGTGCTACATAAGCAAAGATCAACAAAGGAAATCACGTTTTCTACCTTACCTACGAGTTTATACATGTAACTAGACGACGTCTATAGGCAGCATGTAGTAAACACGAACTATCTCGTGATCCGTCCGTGACACATGGCCAACGAAAGACGAGTAAACTCGAGGTTCATTCCTAATGTGTTAAGTGGGAAAGTTTATAAGAAAATCAGTGATGTCTTCGAGTGTCCTACTGAGTAGACTTAGAGAATTGATGTTCGAAGAAGACGGTCCTGAAATTCTGTTTGTCAGTATAGCACAAAAGGACTTCAGAAAGTAAGTTACAGAAAATTATGACAGACCAAGTGACTCTTACTGAACGCTGCACTACACTTCAGAGTGATACAGATAAATGTCACTATTTTTCAACAAAGTCTCCAAGTCACTGTAAACAACGGTGGGAAGTTCTACCAAGCTTTCAGTTCTTCAACGATACGTCCTCTTCGTTGGAAAATCTCTTTCCCTCCATATGTGCTTTCAGCTTTACAAAAAGATGGAAATCGCGCAGTGCAAGATGTGGACTGTACGACGAATTCTTCCAAATGTCCCACTGAAAACGTTGAAGCAAAACCTGTATTGTGCGCGGCGTGTGGGATGTTGAATTCTCGTGCAGAAGAACAATGTCGTTGCCTAATCTTCCACGCCTCTTGTACTTAATGGCGTTGCGCAGCGATGACAATTTTTCACAGTTCGAATTAGCATTAATGGTTGTGCCCTTTGTCATAAAATCTGTGTGCACAACTCATTCACAGTCAAAGAAATGGTGGCCATGACCTTCCCTGCTGATGGCGTAACTTTACATTTCTTCCATGGAGGTCAGAAGGTGTGTGTCCATTGCATAGGCTGCAGGTACCATTTGTTGCAAGTATGAAACGATAGACCAATGTCTCATCGCTCGTAATGATGTGGCTTAGGAAATCAATGCCTTCCACAGAGCACGTCGTGGAATCGTATGACGATGTTCCAGAAAGAAGTTTCGGCCAGGTGACGCAGCACTCAAAAGAAATCCTCAGACGCCAAAAACTTTGCGCCTTTGCGTGCGGGTGACAGTGATCGCGGAATCCAGGATGAGCACAATATCCGATACTGCAGACGATTTCGGACGATGGAATGAGCACTGCCTGTTGAGTTGGGCACAAAGACAGGTGGCACCAAAAGGGAAGAGGAACAGAGATCTCTAAAAATAAATGAGACATTGGTAACAAGTGAATGTAGGGTAGCAAACGTTTTGAAGAGGTACTTTGTTTCTGTTACTGAAAGCTTGGGGTTATCAGGTTCAGTAAACAGTGCAATGGAATACCTGAGACCTGTCTTTACAAATGACTTCTGTAAAATCGAAATGACACTCATATCTCCCAAAGAAGCAGCATCCATCACAAAATTCTTAAAATCAAAGTATTGTAGTGGTTATGATAGCATATCAAATAAGTTAATCAGAGAGCGCTCGGGTGAGTTGAGTTCTATCTTAAGTTGGAACAAAGTAGAGGCTACTGGCATTTTCTGTGAACTGTGAGAGCCTTTGACCGTGTGAATCACAGCATTCTACTAAGTAAATTAGAGTATTATGGTGTCACCGGAAGTGCTGCGAAATGGTTAGAGTCCTACCCCACTAACAGGAAACAAAGGGTGTCGTTGCGAAATACCTATAAAGTAAGCAATCAGTCTTTATCTAATTGGGAATTAATTGTGGTGCTCCTGAAGGTCCCATCTAGGGTCCGTTGCTTTTTCTTGTGTTCATTAATGACCTCTCGGCTGTTATACTGCCAGATACTATGTTTGTTTTGTCTGCAGGTGATACAAACATTGAAATAAATAGCAAGTCAAGCACAGATTTAGAAATGGCTGCTAATCAAATTTTCACTGACATAATAAATGGTTTAAAGCTAATTCAATGTCATTAAACTTCGAAAGACTCACTATATGCTGTTCAGAGTCTGTAAGAGATTTCCTTCGAGCATGTGTGTAACATATGAAGACATGCAGATGGAACCGGTTGACAGTGGTAAATTTCTGAGATTACAACCCGATGTTAAACTCATTTGGGAAGGGCATACCACAGAATTGCTGAAGGGCCTGAACAAGTCGGTATTTTGAATGCGAGTGATGTCAGCTGTTGGAAATATGAATATAAAGAAACTTGCTTACTTTGCTTACTTTCATTCTATTAAGTCACACGGGGTCATTTTCTGGGGCAACTCATCAAACTGAGCAACAGTTTTTAGGATGCAAAAGGGTGTGACACGATTCATTTGTGTTGTAAATTCAAGAACATCAGCTGGAAACCTGTTCAAGGTACTGGGTATCCCAAACAATGTTTCTCAGTATATTTATTCCTTAATGAAATTTGTTTGAAATAACATAGCTCTATTTACAACCAACAGCTCAAAACATAGTATCAATACTAGGAATAAGAGCAATCTACATAAGACCTAAAATCACTTACATTGGTCCAAAAGGGGTCCAAAACTCAGAAATACATATTTTCAATAAATTTGCCAGCAACCACTAAAAATTGGTCTCAAATTAAGCACAGTTTAAAAAGAGTTTAAAAAACTTTTTGATAGGCAAATCTTCTACTCTATAGATGAATATCTTAACAGGGACTGTTAAACCAAATTAAGTAAAAACATTAGCTAGATTTCAGTTTTGGCCAGCACTTGCCACAACAGTCCAGATTAGATATTTTGCGTATGATAAATTTATTAATACTGCATAACTATGTTTTATTCTGACACTGTATTAAATCTGTAAATATTAGCAGTTCCAGTTTACTGAAATTTATTCACATATTTTGACAATTTCCTGACAGATTATCAAGGAACTGAGTGTTATATTCAAATGTTCTGTTTTTTGTGTTATGCTGGCTGGCATGTTCGACACCCTTGAGAATCTCCTCATTTTTGGGTCTATGGAACGAAAACTGAATCTTACCTAATTTAATCTAATCTAATCTGCTGAGCAATGTACGCAGTAAACATACTGCCATTGCTGCGAAACAGCTCATCGATTGCCTGGAAATAGTCGTGTGTTGATGTCGATGGCCTCTTTTTCCCAATCAACATCACTCACGTATGTGTGGCCTTGATCAAATTGTTGGCACCATTTCACAACGGCTGAACGCGATATTGCGTTTGGCCATATACTGCCAGAATTTCCGGTGAATCTGTATGCAATGTAGCTTGCCCACGAGAATCGTACTGTCCAGCGTTCTTCAGCTTGTAGAGGACATTTCCGAATGCCGCGCATTTCAGTCGCGGCCTTCTTGTACCTGTTTTCCGTTACCGGAGCAGAACTGTCTCCGCAGAAACCCCGAAACATGTAATCTTTTCTGACAATTCGCCACTCTTGTTACGCAGTGTTCTTAGCATGGGACGCCATATTTTCTTTCTGAAGTCTCTATGCATATCTCGCGTAGAGACTATGAGCGTAAGCCGGCCGATGTGGCCGAGCAGTTCTAGGCGCTTCAGTCTGGAACTGCGCAATTGCTCCGGTCGCAGGTTCGAATCCTGTCTCGGGCATGGATGTGTGTGATGTCCTTAGGTTAGTTAGGTTTAAGTAGTTCTAAGTTCTAGGGCACTGATGACCTCAGATGTTGAGTCCCATAGTGCTCAGAGCCATTTGAACCATGAGAGTAAGACGGGTTATGCAGTACAGGCGCAGACAGTCAGTCATTTACCCTTGTTCCATACGCAAATGCAATAGGACAGAATATCGCCGTGCATTTCACAGTGGTTTGCGGAACGTGTATTTTACCTTTGAGATCTGCGTCACCAGGCCTAAACTTCTTTTTGGATCATCGTCAAACGATTCCACGACATACTGTACTGTGGTCAGATATCCTGCAGAAATTTCCATCTGCCAACTCCGCTACAGTTAAGTTAAAAATCGTATAGAAAAAAAAGCAGGTAATACTAACTTGTGTCCAGTATGTACAAGGTCAGACAGTTTGTCTCCTAGAACATAGCACAGCTTTTTTTGACATTTGGGGATACACGGGCGCCATCCTCCGGTACGTGGCGGTACCAGGTAACATTTAGCAGAACTAAACCCACATCATCCACGTAGTCGACAATTATTTGTAGCGTGTTAATAGCGATGGTCTTAGTTTTGGCAACTCGAAAACTTCTTTTGGTGATTACGGTGGTCTGTCACTTAGAAGCATCGACGAGTCGGCAAGAAGTTAAAATTAAATCGGAGGGCTCAGGATCAGAGCCAGATTTCTACACAAACGCAGGTCTTTATATAATGGCTCTGAGCACTATGGGACTCAGTCCCTTAGAACTGAGAACTACTTAAACCTAACTAACCTAAGGACATCACACACATCCATGCCCGAGGCAGGATTCGAACCTGCGACCATAGCGGTCGCGCGGCTCCAGACTGGAGCGCCTAGAACCACTCGGCCACTCCGGCCGGCGGCAGGTCTTTATATCTACATTTGCATCTACACCTATATTCTGTAAGCTACTCTGAAGTGTGTGGCGGAGAGTACTTATAGTTCTATCATGCGTTCCAAACACGAATGATATGTTGATTAAACTCCTGTCATTAACCCTTTAACTACTCTGGACATGTTAACTCGCGCGCCTTTGTACCTGTCCCTGTGTGGTCTGAACGTGTTTACGCGTCACCAGTCCTACTACGCGTAGACGCGTTCCGAGTACCAGGTAGGAGGACTGTTGGCGCTCGTAAACACGTTCAGAGCACACAGGGACAGGTACAAAGGCGCGCGAGTTAACACATCCAGAGTAGTTAAAGGGTTAAACCTTCTTATGAGCTCTAATTTCATTGACTTTCTCGTAGCGGTCATTTCGCCGGATGTGTGTGGTAACAAGTTGTAAGGTTACCCATCCTTGAAATGTACACTTTTAGATATTTGAACAGTAAAATTTTCAATGATACACCTCTCCCCTCGTGTAACGCCTGCCATTGAAGTTTGTTGAGTACCTCCATAAAGCTCTCGTTCTTACTAAATGGTCCAGTAACGAAACGCGACACTCTTTCTCCGATCTTCTATACCTTTTCTATTAATCCAACAACAGAAATATTCATTAATTGATCGAACAAGAGTTTTGTAAGCCACTTCTTTCGTAAATAATTAAATTTTCAAGGCAATCTTTCATTGAATCTCAGTCTGGCATCTGCTTCTCCTACCATTAGTTTTACGTGATCGTTCAAGTTTAAGCCGCTCTGGGCGGTTATTTCTAGGGACTTTGCGATTGTTGCTGTTTCCCATGATTTATGGCCAGTAGTACACTGTAGAGTCATATTAATGTGACCACCTGTTACACGCCAGGATAACAGTCTTTTACAGCGCGAGATGTGCAGGGAGAGAGTGAGTGAGGTTCTGGAAGGTACAGGTGTGCAGAACTATAGACCTATACCTCTAACGTCGATCAGTTGTAGAATTTTGGAACACGTATTATGTTCGAGTATAATGACTTTTCTGGGGACTAGAAATCTACTCTGTAGGAATCAGCATAGGTTTCGAAAAAGACGGTCGTGTGTAACCCAGCTCGCGCTATTCCTCCACGAGACTCAGAGGGCCATAGACACGGGTTCACAGGTAGATGCCGTGTTCCTTGACTTCCGCAAGGCGTTCGATACAGTTCCCTAAAGTCGTTTAATGAACAAAGTAAGAGCATAGGACTATCAGACCAATTGTGTGATTGGATTGAAGAGTTCCTAGATAACAGAACGCAGCATGTCATTCTCAATGGAGAGAAGTCTTCCGAAGTAAGAGTGATTTCAGGTGTGCCGCAGGGGAGTGTCGTAGGACCGTTGCTATTCACAATATATATAAATGACCTTGTGGATAACATCGAAAGTTCACTGAGGCTTTTCACGGATGATGCTGTAGTATATCGAGAGGTTGTAACAATGGAAAATGTACTGAAATGCAGGAGGTCTGCAACGACTTGACGCATGGTGCAGGGAATGGCAATTGAATCTTAATGTAGACAAGTGTAATGTGCTGCGAATACATAGAAAGAAAGATCCTTTATCATTTAGCTACAATATAGCAGGTCAGCAACTGGAAGCAGTTAATTCCATAAATAATCTGGGAGTAGGCATTAGGAGTGATTTAAAATGGAATGAGGATATAAAATTAATCGTTCGTAAAGCAGACGCGATACTGCGATTCATTAAAAGAATCCTAAAGAAATGCAGTCCGAAAACTAAGGAAGTAGGTTACAGTACACTTCTTCGCCCTCTGCTTGAATACTGTTCAGCAGTGTGGGATCCGTACCAGATATGGTTGATAGAAGAGATGGAGAAGATCCAACGGAGAGCAGCGCGCTTCGTTACAGGATCATTTAGTAATCGCGAAAGCGTTTCAGAGATGACAAATAAACTCCAGTGGAAGGCTCTGCAAGAGAGACGCTCAGTAGCTCGGTACGGGCTTTTGTTGAAGCTTCGGGAACATACCTTCACCGAGGAGTCAAGCAGTATATTGCTCCCTCCTACGTATATCTCACGAAGAGACCATGAGGATAAAATCAGAGATCAGAGCCCACACAGAGGCACAGCGAGAATCTTTCTTTCCATGAACAATACGAGACTGTAATAGAAGGGAGAACCGATAGAAGTACTCAAGGTACCCTCCGCCACAAACCGTCAGGTGGCTTGCGGAGTATGGATGTAGATGTAGACAGGGATCTGGAGACATGCCGATTCCAGTGCCGTGGCCAGCTGCGCGAGGCTTCTCGGTTGAGAATCCATAGAGCGAAGATTCCAATCGAGGTGATCCCACAGGTTTTCAATTGGGTTTCAATCGGAATAGTTTAGTGGCCAGGGGAGTACCATAAAGTCATCCTGGTGCTCTTTGAACCACGCACGTACACTGCAAGGGGTGACACGTTGTATTGTCCTCCTGGCAGATGCCATCGTAGCGAGGAAGAGCAAAGTGCATGTAGAGGTGGAAGTGGTCTGCAATGATAGATGCATACGTTGTACCTTCCAGAATGACGAGATCGTCCAGGGAACACCTTCCATCCTGGTCCATTCCGACGACAGTTGAAGTGTGTTTGCTTTCAGATTTTTCACGCCCTACTCGCCAACGGCCGTCTGTCCGATGGAACATAAAACATGATTCATCTGTGAAGGTCACCTTCCGGCACTCAGTGGACGTCTAGTTACGGTACTGCCGTGCAAATTCCAGCCTTCGTCGCCGATGAACAGCGTTTAGCGTGGCTGCATGAACCATGCGCCTGCTGCAGAGGCCCATTCGCAGCAACGTTCGCTGAACAGAGGTTGGGGTGTCACTGTTGGTACTTCTTGGTTCATCTGGGCGATCAGCTGCTCAACAGCCGCAAGTCTGTTCACCCGCAGGCGCCTCCACAGCTGTCGTCCTCTCTTGCCATCTACGGCCTGTGGTGCACCACAGTTCCCTCAGAGCCAGTTGTGGATAGCGCCATTTTGTCATGCACGGCGACATGTGAACTGTTAACAAACTTAGCCGTTTCGCAAATGCTTCCACCCTTAGTCCGAAAGCCAATGATCATACTCTTTTAGGTGTCAAATAAATCGTTCCGTTTCCGCATTACGACAACGACTGCCCTGTTTTTCCGCATCGTCCCGACACACTTCATATACCCTCCACTGCTAGTGCTGCCACCTGCCGGCTGTGAATGGTTATTGCACACTGACGTCGAACATATGCGGTGGGTACATCAATGGGAGTTAGGCCTATATGTAGTGCAAACAGTAACAGCCCTACAACACATTTCTGCGATATTCCCGAAATTACCTTCACATCTCGCGATTTCGTCCGTTACGAACAGCATGTGAATTCTGTTTGCTAGAATTCCTGAATACAGTCATAAACGTGGTCCGATATTTTGTTCGTATTTTGCTCTTCGTTTGTTCATACATGTCAACGACAGTCGATCTGTGTCGAATGCTTTCCGGAAGTCAAGATAGATATCAACGTGGGCACCGATGTCTTTCGTTTTCTCTCGCTTTCATGGACGAACAGAATTAGCTGAGTTTCACAAGATACCTGTCTATTTCTACAGCGGAGACTTCTGTTCTCCATAGTCTTCATATGAGAGCTACAACAGATTGACCCCAGCGACATAGGCCTACAATTATGTGCACCTGTCCAACGACCCTTCGTGAAAACGTGCACTTCATCCAATCCAGATTCGTTTTCACTACCGAACAATTTTCGTTGATTTTCTATTCTGCAAAAAAAAAAAAAAAAAAAAAATAAATGGCTGTGAGCACTATGGGACTTAACATCTACGGTCATCAGTCGCCTAGAACTTAGAACTACTTAAACCTAACGAACCTAAGGACAGCACACAACACCCAGTCATTACGAGGGAGAGAAAATCCCTGACCCCGCCGGGAATCGAACCCGGGAACCCAGGCGCGGGAAGCGAGAACGCTACCGCACGACCACGAGCTGCGGACTATTATGCACATACTTAGAAATCATGCACATGTCATTCACTGGAACAACCCTCTGCTTTGGCCCAACCAGATGTTTATTAATTCAACTGCAATGAAAGTGAAAAAATTTATGTGGGACCAATGGTCATTAGCTTTAATTTAAGATTTATAAGAGACGCTAACGTAAGTGATAGAAACCAAGCTTCATTTGGAAATATGTGGGCTGTGACGTATCTGGCACTATGTCACTTCTTCACTTGGCAGAGTAAGCTGGATCCATCGATATCTTAGGAGGTGGAGATTTTTATTAATATGATTAAATACCCAGGTTGTATTTTCAGCGAACAGACTGAGCTGCGAAATAAGTTAATATAAAATTTCTCGAACATTTTATTTAGGAGATCTCTGTTTAGAGTTACATTGGTACAAAGGCTGAATACCAGACGAGGGATCTGCTATTTAATGTAATCTCGATGTTGTAGCGTAAGTCACCGATGTTAGGCTATTGTTCTGGCGCTGTAATATGAGGGCTATTCGGAGAATAAGGTCCGATCGTTTGCGAAAAGGAAAAACGCAGTGAAAATCTGAAATGTTTTAATTTACAATAGTTTGCTACACCTTCCACCTATTTCTCTACGTAGTCGCCGCTCCGACTTAGACATCTTTCTTAGCTTTGTACTAATTTTCCAAAATATTCGTCATAGAAGGCATCCGCCTTGATAGCCCGCGGTTTCATGTGAGTGAACATCAGAGGGAGCTAAGTCTGGTGTACATCGTGGATGATCAAACACTTCCCATCGAAAACGTAGGAGGAGTTTCCTCATTGCCCTTGCAGAATTGTCATGAAGAAGGAAAAGGATGACTGATAAGTTGTGTGCGGTTGCTGAAATCAGGCGCAGCATCGCAGTGTGCGCCCATACTTGGAGGCGGACACTATTGTTCTCTATGTGCTCACTATGTTCTCATAACTGAAACGAGCGACATGATGCGATCGACAGGCATACTAAAGACATGCCCAACACATCTGCGCAAGACTTCATTGGATGTCGTTCCCATTTTGCGACCTATCGGACTTTACTTTCCGAACAGAAGTCGTACTTCTGTCCACCACAAGCATACTTAATCAACAGCGCGAAATTGTAAAATCGAATGTCACAGACATCTCTGTCGATACTGTAATTTAGATTTCGATCTCGTCTGTACGTACAGTCCTAGATATAACACCAGGCTGCCAGCCAGCCTCCACAGACACAAAGTCACAAACTCCGAGTCGTTCACTCAAGGCCACAATAAAACCGGCTGCTCGTCAGAATTCTAAGTCCTGCCATATGCACGATCTGGCAATATTGTAGGAACTGTTACAGTGCAGTATCTTTCGAATCTACTCTTACCTTTATTTCTTAAACCTCGTAAAACGCCACCAGTCACTTATCTGGTTTTAGCGTGTGTTCACCCCAGGTAATTGACTAACAGATCAACAGAGAGTGCAAAACTGCCGCAATGTCGGATAGCGCAAAGAAAGTAATAAGGCCCTGTGACTCCTGATTGAACTACGGTGGCAGTGTTGACATTAACTGATTCAGAATTGATCCCTTTTAATTAAAAAGGGATGCACATTGATGTTATATTCAGCTATTGAACACCAGATGTAAATGTTGAACATAAAATTAATTAAGAAACTGACTTGGGATTTCAACTAATTGATTGAAAACAGAGGCAGTCGATTAGCACAAATTTATTTTAACTCACGACGATCAATCATCAAATTACATGACTCTCCTAACAGGCAGCGGTAATAAATTACGTTTGTGTGGAGTAAAGCGCGAAAAATCAAAAGTAACTCCTACCGACTGACCCAGGCGTAATGAGAAGTGCGAGAAGAATTCTACAATACACGGCCCATGAAACCCTCGTGGAAACTTTGCCGACATGATCCAACAAATTAATCAGTGGCCTAATTCAAGCCGGAGCGGGCGCAATATGACCAAATTCAGTGTGGCGGGGCGTCGTCGTTGTGAGGACGTCAGCCGGCCTCGTGGTGCTGCAAGGCTGCGCTCTTCTATTCACTCCTAGCTATCTTGCTCAGTACATTTTTTTTCCTTTCCTGTGCTAACCTCTTCATCTCAGAGTAGCACTTCCAACCTACGTCCTCAATTATTTGCTTGACGTATTCCAATCTCTGTCTTCCTCTACAGTTGTTGCCCTCTACAGCTCCCTCTAGTACCATGGAAGTCATTCCCTCATGTCTTAGCAGATGTCCTATCATTCTGTCCCTTCTCCTTATCAGTGTTTTCCACATATTCCTTTCCTCTCCGATTCTGCATAGAACCTCCTCATTCCTTACCTTATCAGTTCACCTAATTTTCAACATTCGTCTATAGCATCACCTCTCAAATGCTTCGATTCTCTTCTGTTCCGGTTTTCCCACAGTGCATGTTTCACTACCATACAATGCTGTACTCTAGACGTACATCCTCAGAAATTTCTTCCTCAAATTAAGGCCGGTATTTGATATTAGTAGACTTTTCTTGGCCAGAAATGCCTTTTTTCCATAGAGAATCTACTTTTGATGTCCTCCTTGCTCCGTCCGTCATTGGTTATTTTACTGCCTAGGTAGCAGAATTCCTTAACTTCATTGACTTCGTGACCATCAATCCTGATGTTAAGTTTCTCGCTGTTCTCATTTCTACTACTTCTCCGATTTACTCTCAAACCATACTGTGTACTCATTAGACTGTTCATTCCGTTCAGCAGATCATTTAATTCTTCTTCACTTTCACTCAGGATAGCAATGTCATCAGCGAATCGTATCATTGATATCCTTTCACCTTGTATTTTAATTCCACTTCTGAACCTTTCTTTTATTTCCATCATCGCTTCCTCGATGTACAGATTGAAGAGTAGGGGCGAAAGGCTACAGCCTTGTCTTACACCCTTCTTAATACGAGCACTTCGTTCTTGATCGTCCACTCTTATTATTCCCTCTTGGTTGTTGTACATATTGTATATGACCCGTCTCTCCCTATAGCTTACCCCTACTTTTTTCAGAATCTCGAACAGCTTGCACCATTTTATATTGTCGAACGCTTTTTCCAGGTCGACAAATCCTATGAAAGTGTCTTGATTTTTCTTTAGCCTTGCTTCCATTATTAGCCGTAACGCCAGAATTGCCTCTCTCGTCCCTTTACTTTTCCTAAAGCCAAACTGATCGTCACCTAGCGCATTCTCAATTTTCTTTTCCATTCTTCTGTATATTTTTGCTTTTAATGTCACCAAAGGTTGTTTTGACTTTCCTGTATGCTGAGTCTGTACTTCCGACTATCATATCTTTTTCGATGTCTTCACATTTTTCCTGCAGCCATTTCGTCTTAGCTTCCCTGCACTTCCTATTTATTTCATTCCTCAGCGACTTGTATTTCTGTATTCCTGATTTTCCCGGAACATGTTTGTACTTCCTCCTTTCATCAATCAACTGAAGTATTTCTTCTGTTACCCATGGTTTCTTCGCAGCTACCTTCTTTGTACCTATGTTTTCCTTCCCAACTTCTGTGATGGCCCTTTTTAGAGATGTCCATTCCTCTTCAACTGTACTGCCTACTGCGCTATTCCTTACTGCTGTATCCATAGCGTTAGAGAACTTCAAACGTATCTCGTCATTCCTTAGTTCTTCCGTATCTCACTTCTTTGCGTATTGATTCTTCCTGAATAATGCCTTGAACTTCAGCCTACTCTTCATCACTACTATATTGTGGTCTGAGTGGATATATGCTCCTGGGTACGCCTTACAATCCAGTATCTGATTTCGGAATCTCTGTCTGACCATGATGTAATCTAATTGAAATCTTCCCGTATCTCCCGGCCTTTTCCAAGTATACCTCCTCCTCTTGTGATTCTTGAACAGGGTATTCGCTATTACTAGCTAAAACTTGTTACAGAACTCAATTAGTCTTTCTCCTCTTTCATTCCTTGTCCCAAGCTCATATTCTCCTGTAACCTTTTCTTCTACTCCTTCCCCTACAACTGCATTCCAGTCGCCTATGACTATTAGATTTTCGTCCCCCTTTACATACTGCATTACCCTTTCAATATCCTCATACACTTTCTCTATCTGTTCATCTTCAGCTTGTGACGTTGGCATGTATACCTGAACTATCGTTGTCGGTGTTGGTTTGCTGTCGATTCTGATTAGAACAACCCAGTCACTGAACTGTTCACAGTAACACGCCCTCTGCCCTACCTTCCTATTCATAACGAATCCTACACCTGTTATACCATTTTCTGCTGCTGTTGATATTACCCGATACTCATCTGACCAGAAATCCTTGTCTTCCTTCCACTTCACTTCACTGACCCCATTACATAGCTGAACCAAAACTTTCTATCTCCAAGCTCAATCGTTATGTTTGCTAAGTCCTAAACTATAGAGATGCTCACTCTCTTTCTCAGGCAGGCTGAGTAAAGAACGCCAAGTCCGCACTCTAGGCAAGCTGGGAACAGAAGACCTCTACGTAGACTTCTCCCAGTCCGCTCTTCGTCTTGGTTTCCCCTCCAGGAAAATCACTTACGCCAATTGCAGCACAAGTCGCGTTAATTATGCGTCGCTTCCTATCACCAACAAATGCCTGCTCTGGGAAGTGAACAAATTCCCACAAAATTTCCCTTTCTTTCAACTTCTGCTATTTAGCTCCTCCCAGGTCATCCATCAAGGTTAGTGTCTCCACAAAACGCCAATTTTTCCGGAGTTCTGACTCCCAGGAGAGTACTTCAAATTCCTTGGTCCTACATTCCCATCGGAGTCTGGTGTATTTCATTCTGTCTTTCTTTACCTGATTTACTTCACACTCTGTGGATTGTGAATTCAGCGTGAAGTTGCTATAGTCATGAACACACATATTTGGGCCTCTGTTGACCATAGCTTTGCGTGGCTTTCTTGCATGTTTCACTGAAAACGGGACGACGAACATTTATCAAGAGGCATACAAGTTCTCTGTCTGCTTCCCAGTACACAAGCATGGGATCAACCACACACTCACTGTCACTCATCTTAAGGCAGTTGGAGGCCGTGTCCCGTTACCGCTTTCTCAGAGCTTGAGCTGCCCTAGGCTGCCTGTTGTTGCTTCCCTTCGTCGCTTCCCAGCCAGCCACAGTCAACTCTGAATACTTCCCTGCGATAAACTAGCCACCAGTAAATCGACGCGTTTCCACAAAGTTTTCATGTCGTGTGAATTATTTTAAAACCATCGCCTGAGATTAATTATTCCAATACGTCCATACTATACCCTCTACAAGATGCATTGTGCCTTAACAGTCATTTTTGTTCAGCCCTACTGTTCGCTCAACGTGAGTTAGGTGATTTTTAATGACTTCAAGTAAGGGGCATAGTTCTTGCCATCTTACAACCTCATTTCGTCCATCTGTTAAATATATCAATCCCTTCGAACCTCAATGATAATTTCCTTCACTTTCTAACCCACTAGCTATAGAAAAATCTTCCAGAAACCTTTACAAGAAGGAGCGCACAGTTGTGTCAAGATCACAACAGTTTATGCTCGAGTTTTCAAACCTACGGCAGCACTATTCACCGGCCACACGCTGGTGACTGTCCGACATCATGCGCCGTCCGACCAGATGAACGCAACGCGATACTCCTCGGGCACGTTTCTACTCTCGCACTGGTAAACATAAAATTGTTGATTAGCACAGTTTGATTATCCATGTGAAACAAGTTTGAGTGCAGTACACAACATGCTTAGGTTGCTACGAATGTATTTATCAATTATAATTTTATTATTTTATGTTACAGTATTTATCTTGCAATTATGTATTAGATTTTTTCGTGGTTGATACTTATGTACGTTGCTTACTCGTTATAAAATACAGCTGCCAATGGAAAAAGGTGTAACATTTACAACACATTGTCTGCTTTGGTTTTCATAGAGAACCGCAGGGAGCGGAGGCACCTCAAAGCATATGTGTTGTGTCTGGGCCGAGTGCATTTGGGCAAGTCACGTCAGAACAGTGTTATCTTGTTTCGAGAAAGATCGTTCTGGCCTGAATTACTTTCCACATTCAAGAAGTCCCGATAATTGACATATGTAATCAACTACGACCGTTTAACTTTCGTGCGATGTTTGCGTTCAGTAGGCAGGCTCAGAAGTCGGCTGTAGAACACTACATGCTGTAATTCAAAGATACAAAAGTCGAAGGGGTGACTATTGCTATTTTTGTTGTACATCACCAGTTCGGTGATTGAGCACTCCAATCCAATACTGTATTAGTAACGAGTTATGATGCCTCTGTGTTAACTTATTAAGAAGAAATTAACGGCTGAGGCCTAACAGAAGACATATACTACAGCAAATAGGAGTGACAAGATAATATTTAGCATCTGTTGGCTCAAAAAAGGTCTTGTACACTGCGCACTCCGAAGCTGGCATTTGTTGTCATCAACCGAGAAATCTTTCGGTCGCAGTGTAAGCAAGAAGACCAACAAAGCTGTATAAAGTGTTGCTAGTACGGAAGAAAATAATGTGGTGATGTCGCAAAAAAGTTTGTTTAGGAAGTCGTCCCTCACGAATTCTTCTTTTGATCTTGTGCCGTCAGACGTTTACCTTTCCCGCTCCTCGTCGAGCACGCAGCATAAAAATTTCTTTCACGTTAAAAACAGTCTTCAAACGTGGTTTAGTGGCTTCCTTAACTCAGAACCAGTAGATTTCTTACAGGCATGGAATCCGTAAACAAACTGACCATTGTCAGACTATTTTAAATAAAGTGTGAGAATATATTGCTGACGTTATATTTCTGTCTTATGTTCACTGCTGTGTCAATAAACGAAAAAGACGAAGCCTGATTTGAAGAATGACTGCAACTGGGGATCATATCGATTAAAGTGGAAGTCCATGTCAGTTGTAAATAATGTATGTTCGGAGAGCTATAGCTCCATCACTGGGTGCCACACAATGGTTTGTTAACTCCTGGGTGTGGGACGGGCACTTAATCGCAAAATATCTTACTCTCACCTGTGCGACATTAGGGAACACCTGAGCAACGAAAGGGGAGCCTGCCACAACAGTACTGGTGTAGTAGGCACTCGTCTCCACCGCTGAGTGATCTATATGTCTGACTGCACGTGACGACCTAACTTCCTCCCGGTACACCTGGCAATTTTTCCTTCGTGGGAGGTCTGGAACGGGGTCTACCCAGTCCCGTGATGCCGAACAGCTACTAGAATCAGAAGTACCGGCTCCAAGGTGTGGAAGGCCGACATCGGGCGGGAGAGCGGTATACTGACAACATGAATGGCGCCACATGGTAGAGAGTGACACGATGGCTGGTCGGCATCACTCGGTCCCCTGGCCCTGATCGTGCAGTCCAGTTTCCTTATTTCTATTTAGTGGAACAGAACGTAGAATGTCTGATTTTCATCAAAAATGGCTCTGAGCACTATGGGACTTAACATCTGTGGTCATCAGTCCCCTAGAACACACACATCCATGCCCGAGGCAGGATTCGAACCTGCGACCGTACCGGTCACGTGGATCCAGACTGAAGCACCTAGAACCGCACGGCCACACCGGCCGGCTCTGATTTTCATCCTTGAGAATGACGAAATCAGACAGGCCCCTGCCGCCTACTGAACAAAATGCTATCGTCCAGAATGTATTATTGAATTGAAAAGATCCAGCAAACAGAAATGGCGCGTTATTCTCAAAAGACAGAAATCTTCAGACGTAAAAGTGACTTCGGGCGTGCCCCAGTCGCCTAGTGAATAAGATCGGAAGCTCCATTGGGCATATCGCGGATGATACTGCTGTATAGACAAAAGTCGCAACGATAGAAAAATCCAGCGAAATCTACATCTACATTTACATCCATACTGAGCAAGCCACCTGACGGTGTGTGGCTGAGGGTACCTTGAGTACCTCTATCGGTTCTCCCTTCTATTCCAGTCTCGTATTGTTCGTGGAAAGAAGGATTGTCGGCATGCCTCTGTGTGGGCTCTAATCTCTCTGATTTTAACCTGATGGTCCCTTCGCGAGATATACTTAGGAGGGAGCAATAAACTGCTTGACTCCTCGGTGAAGGTATGTTCTCGAAACTTCAACAAAAGCCCGTACCGAGCTACTGAGCGTCTATCCTGCAGAGTCTACCACTGGATTTTATCTATCATCTCCGTAACGCTTTCAAGATTAGTAAATGATCCTGTAACGAAGCGCGCTGCTCTCCGTTGGATCTTCTCTATCGTCGGCCGGAGTGGACGAGTGGTTCTAGGCGCTACAGTCTGGTACCGCACGACCACTACGGTCGCAGGTTCGAATCCTGCCTCGGGCATGGATGTGTGTGATGTCCTTAGGTTAGTTATGTTTAAGTAGTTCTAGGTTCTAGGGGACTGACGACCTCAGATGTTAAGTCCCATAGTGCTCAGAGCCATTTGAACCATTTTGATCTTCTCTATCTCTTCTGTCAACCCTATCTGGTACAGGAAGACCTGTAGAGAATCGACGCTTCGTGCAGGGATTGGCAACTGACACTCAATAGAAGCAAATGGAACGTACACTGAGGTGAAAAAAGTCGTGGGATACTTCCTAATATCGTGTCTGACATGCGTTTGCCCGATATAGTGGAGCAACTCGACGTGCCATCGACTCAACATGTCGTTGGAAGTCCCCTGCAGAAATATGGAGCCATGCTCTGTAGCCGTCCATAATTGCGAATGTGTTGCCGGTGCAGGATACTGTGCACGAACAACCACTCGATTATGTACCATTCAGGTTCGATGGGACTCATGTCGGACGATCTGGGAGGTCA
Organism: Schistocerca serialis cubense; assembly: GCF_023864345.2. Lineage (NCBI taxonomy): Eukaryota > Metazoa > Arthropoda > Insecta > Orthoptera > Acrididae > Schistocerca > Schistocerca serialis. The sequence continues at coordinate 245,022,511 of NC_064639.1, read as the reverse complement.
AATCATTCGTTCCAATCGTTCAGAATGTTCTGCAAACCTATCGCGAACAACTGCGGCCTGGATCTTTGCGCGTTGTCATCCATAAAAATCCCATCGTTGTTTAGGTTCAAATGGTTTAAATGGCTCTGAACATTATGGGACTTAACATCTGAGGACTTCAGTCCCCTAGAACTTAGAACTACTTAAACCGAACTAACCTAAGGACATCACACACACCCGTGCCCGAGGCAGGATTCGAACCTGCCACCGTAGCAGTCGCGCGGTTCCGGACTGAAGCGCCTAGAACCGCTCGGCCACCGTGGCTGGCCGTTGTTTAGGAACATGAAATTAGTGTACTGCTGCAAATGATCTCTGTGTAGCCGAAAATACTCAGGATCTAGTCAGTTCTATGTAATTGCACAGAGTCTTGTTGACAATTAGGGACCATGCGCTACACTCGAAGCCTATCTTCAGATCTTATCACCTGAAACCGGACCGGGTTTCATATGACCAGCCCACAATTTTAGAGTCGTCTAGGGTCCTATCAAATGGTTCAAATGGCTCTGAGCACAATGGGACTTAACTTGTGTGATCATCAGTCCCCTAGAACTTAGAACTACTTAAACCTAACTAACCTAAGGATATCACACACATCCATGCCCACGGCAGGATTCGAGCCTGCAACCGTAGCCGTCGCGCAGTTGCAGACTGTAGCGCCTAGAACCGCTCGGCCACTCCGGCCGGCTCTAGGGTCCTACCGACGCGGTTACGAGCCCAGGAGAATCTCTGCAGACGACGTCGTGCTGTTAGCGAAGACACTCTCGTCAGTTGTCTGCTGCCATAGGCCATTAATGCTAGATTTCGTCGCACTGTCTTGATGGATACGCTACACACTGATTTCTGCAGTTACTTCACGCAGTGTTTCTTGTCTGTTAGCACTGACAACTCTACGCGAACGACTGTGCTCTCGGTCGTTATGTGAAGGCCGTCGGCCACAGCCGCGATCAGAGGTAATGCCTGAAATTTGGTGTTCTCGGCACGCTTTTGACGCTGTGGATGCCGGAATACCGAATTCCCTAAAGATTTACGGAGTGGAATGTCCCACGCGTCTAGCTCCAACTACTCTTCCCCGTTCAAAGTCTGTTAATTCCCATTGTGTGGCCATAATTGCGTCGCAAATCTTTTCACATGAATCACCTGAGTACAAATGACAGCTCCGACAATACACTGTCCTTTTGTACCTTGTGTACGTGATACTACTGCCATCTTTATATGAGTATATCATTGTATTGCTTCCCTCTACGTATATCTCGCTGAAAGACCGTGAAGATTAGGAATCTACGAGCTCCCATGGAAGCTTACCAGCGATCTTTCTTTCCGCAAACAATTTGTGAGTGGAAAGACGTTTTGTAGACATGCAGATGCTTACTATATACATCAGGGCCGGCCAAACGTGCGGAAGTGCTGCACATGTGCGCACGTGTGCGACAGCGACATCTGTTATTAGACATGTGTCCTAAATGAACGGCGGCGGCTTCACTTCCCTGTTTATGTGGTACAAGCAAGAGCGCAACATACCCAACCTCGTTTACCCCTGGTAACCGTAACCTTAACAGAGAAGTACTGAGAAATGGCAGGTACTGTGAAGAAGCAAAGGACGGGAGATCTATGTTCTCAGTCGTTTAAAAATGACTGGGAACTGCAATTCTTTTTTGTAGCCGTTGGTGAAAACTCACAGTGCTATGCCGCCGAATAATAGACGGCCAGCGTAAGTTTTCAATTGAGAGACACTACAATACATATCACAAAGACGAGTGTAGTGTACTCAAGAGTGAAGAACAGCAAGCAAAATTAAATGTCCTTAAGAAAATGGATGAGACACATCAACTCGATTATCATTTCTCATGACCAGTGATAAACGTGTTTGGATTTATTCCTTTCATAATTAAAAATTATTGTTTACTAATTGTGCATTAGTGCCTCATTCTGCTCCATGTTACATTATTATCAGGAAAGTTAGTAATTAAACCGATTGTTCCAATGTATACTTACATTTACGTTTTTTTTTTAATTTGTGAAGGGCTACGCTCAGCTGAAGTCGATAAAACGTAACATTCATCTAATTGTCAGTTATTATGCAGATTTCAGACGTAACTGATGAAAGATATAGCAATAATGGTATTGAAATAACAGGTAATCATCGAGAGGTCTGCGGTTATCATTCTGTTCAGAGGTCAGTGAGACAGAAATTATGTGGGTGTAACTGAGGGCACCGAGAATTAGTTATAGGAAACCTTGCATTAGTTTAATGTTATTTGAAATCATGAATAAGGTTCGTTGGAAGTCGCTAAGTGCTCTCTTCCTTAAATACTGGATCAAAAACATTACTCGTATTTACGTGCCGTCAGTCAAGCTGCATTAATAAAAACCCACGGTTGTTAACTGTATTACTTGTCTCACTGGGTTAAACTGTTAACATAAAAGTAGACGTCTCAATGAGTAGACTGTGACAGTATTTTAAATGTTTAACACGCGAAATACCTTCCCATGGTTGGCTTGCAAGCTGTGGAAAGAGCACTAAAATGCCCCGGTACAGAGTATCCCAGCAAGTGGATAAAGCGACATCTGTGCGTAGAACCCTGCACACATGAAAGCTGACGGCTGCGGCGTGCACGCTGTGACCCGGAAGTTGCACATGTGCAGGAGCACCGCACGCGTGAAGAATTTCTGGCCGGCTCTGATATACATGAATAATTTGTCGGAAGATATATGAGGCCGTTCCTGGATGACGTCATGTGTAGGCAAATTATAACGCCAAATAATTGTTGTGGAATGTAGCAAGACCTATAGAGGATCGAAGTTCGGTTCGCACACTGGCAGTTGCCACTCTTCTTTAGGCCTAATAAAGGAAACGTGATGCGTATAGAATGGCGGATAGGCCAGTTTTTGTCCGATTAAGCGATTGCCACAAGCACTGCAAAGAGTTGCGTCAGACTCATTCATTGCAAGAAGAACGCAAAATCAGTGGACCTCGCTCACGAAAAATGATTTAGCTCATAAACCTTGTTACACCGATCACTGAGCATTAATCGTGAAAATCAACAATCTCATTCATCAAATAGGATTAATAGGGGATCAGAGGAGATCCAAGGAAGAGCGGCACGTCTCGCCAGGTGTTCCTTCTGTAAGCGTGAGAGCGCCTCATGTTAACTCCAACGGCAGACGCTACAAGAGAGGCGCAGTGCATCACGTACAAGTTTACTGTTACAATTTCGAGAGAGTACGTTCCAGAACGAGTGAGGCAACAGATTATTTCCTCCCATAACACAACGAAAGGTCAGAGAAACTGGAGTTGATACGTAGAGCCGGCCGGGGTGGCCGAGCGGTTCTAGGCGCTACAGTCTGGAACCGCGTGACCGCTACGGTCGCAGGTTCGAATCCTGCCTCGGGCATGGGATGTGTGTGATGTCCTTAGGTTAGTTAGGTTTAAGTAGTCCTACGTTCTAGGGGACAGATGATCTCAGATGTTAAGTCCCATTGTGCTCAGAGCCATTTGATACGTAGACTCAGCACGATCGCTCTTTCCACGCACCATTCACTGTACGAACAAGGAAGGATGGGAACGATAGTGGTGTCAGTTTAAGGATAAACGAAGAAAACGCGAAGTTGACAATGACTAGTAGATAGTATAACAAAGTGCTTAGTACCGAAATCTGGAACGACACAGTAGAGGAAGTAGTGACAGAATCGTCCCATCTAGGAAGTAAGATTATACGGGATTGTCGAAGCAAGAAAGATATCAGGAGCTGATTCGCACAGACGAAATAAGAGAGGTAACTGTATTATAGAGTACTGAATTGTATGGACGTGAAACGTGGGCCATTGAAAATCCAGAGAATAAATTGCAAGGATGTGAAATGTGGGGTTGTCGAAGAATGTTATGAAAAGAAGAAAGATGAAGTAGGAAATGAAAAGTAATAAAGAGAGTGGCTGAGTATGAAAGACTTTTTTTATACCATTACAAGCTTCTGTTAAATAATACTTTATTCTGTAGCGATCAGCTGCGACAGACATAACGTCATCACCAAGGAGATTTTAGAGGTCAGAATGCTACAGACAACGTGTGCCTATTGTGCTGGTCGATGTCATGCCTCACTCTAGGTTCACTTGATTAAAGTACATATTATTTAATAGCAGCTATCTTTGGTAAAAAGCGTATCTGTGGAGTACATTTTATAGGAGATATTTTTAGTAGAAATGAAATGATCAGAACATTGTAGGAAAAAATGAGCGATAGGCATGTCTGTGAAACGCAATTTATAGGAGATTTCACTCAGGAATGAAATAATTAGAACAAAGTAGGAAAAGATGAAAGTTGAAACAAAATAAAGAAAGCAAGAACGCCCTGCGCCACGCACCGTGTGGTAGCGTGTGGAGTGTAGACGTAGACGCACCTCCATATATCGTCCATATATTGACCAACTCGACAACCACAATCTATGCCAGGAGGAGCTGAAGTATGACGTTTGTCTCACAAGTTAGCTGAACTATAGTATGTTTCGGAAGTATTCCTGCTGTTTCTGAAAACTGCATGTTCTACACGAATAATAATAGAAACTTGGGGTGAAATTTACCTTACTGTAGGCACTATGAGGATTTGAAGAATTTACTTAAAAAGTGCATCCACCTACACAAGGGTATTCTCGTGTTTATTACGCACATATACACACAGACTCTGAGTACTTTCTATAAATACACGACTGGCCATTAAAATTGCTACACCACGAAGATGACGCGCTACAAAGACGAAATCTAACCGACAGGAGGAAGCCGCTGTGATATGCAAATGATTAGTTTTTCAGAGCATTCACACAAGGTTGGCACCGGTGGCGACACCTTCAACGTGCTGACATGAGGAAAGTTTCCAACCGATTTCTCATACACAATCAGCAATTGACCGGCGTTGCCTGGTGAAACGTTTGTTGTGATGCCTCGTGTAAGGACGAGAAATGCGTACCATCACGTTTCCGACTTTGATAAAGGTCGGATTGTAGCCTATCACGATTCCGGTCTATCTTATCGTGACATTGCTGCTCGCGTTGGTCGAGATCCAATGACTGTTAGCAGAATGTGGAGTCGGTGGGTTCAGGAGGGTAATACGGAACGCCGTGCTGGATCCCAACGGCCTCGTATCACTAGCAGTGAGATGACAGGCATCCTATTGGCATGGCTGTAACGGATCGTGCAGCCACGTCTCGATCCCTGAGTCAACAGATGGGGACGTTTGCAAGACAACAACCATCTGCACGAATAGTTCGACGACGTTTGCAGCAGCATGGACTATCAGCTCGGAGACCATAGCTGCGGTTACCCTTGACGCATCAGAGACAGGAGCGCCTGCGATGGTGTACTCAACGACGAACCTGGGTGCACGAATGGCAAAACGTCATTTTTCGGATGAATCCAGGTTCTGTTTACAGAATCATGAAGGTCGCATCCGTGTTTGGCGACATCGCGGTGAACGCACATTGGAAGCGTGTATTCGTCATCACCATATTGGCGTATCATCCGGCGTGATGGTATGGGGTGCCATTGGTTACACGTCTCGGTCACCTCTTGTTCGCATTGACGGCACTTTGAAGAGTGGACGTTACATTTCAGATGTGTTACGACCCGTGGCTCTACCCTTCATTCGATCCCTGCGAAACCCTACATTTCAGCAGGATAATGCACGGTCGCATGTTGCAGATCCTGTACGGGCCTTTCTGGATACAGAAAATATTCGACTGCTGCCTGTCCAGCACATTCTCCAGATCTCTCACCAATTGAAAACGTCTGGTCAATGGTGGCCGAGCAACTGGCACGTCACAATACGCCAGTCACTACTCTTGGTGAACTGTGGTATTGTGTTGAAGCTGGATGGGCAGCTGTGCCTGTATACGCCATCCAAGCTCTGTTTGACTCAGTGCCCAGGCGTATCAAGGCCGTTATTACGACCAGAGGTGGTTGTTCTGCGTACTGATTTCTCAGGATCTATGCACCCAAACTGCGTGAAAATGTAATCACATGTCAGTTCTAGTATAATATATTTGTCCAATGAATACCCGTGTATCATCTGCATTTCTTCTTGGTGTAGCAATTTTAATGGCCAGTAGTGTACATTTAGCATCAAACTTTCTTCTACGTTTCACAGATATTCAGTGTCCCCTTCACCAGATGCACGAAAACCTTCAGATAACAGTCGAACTGAGTCGGAATTGGGCAACTGGTCTAATCTACATCTACGAGAGTTTCCAGAAAAGTGATGTCTCCAAATCTTTTATGTGAAAACTGTTAAAGTATTTTAAATAAAAGAAATTTTGTTAACAGTCTACATCTTTATTGTTCATGTCTAAGTATTTATTTCTAAAAATAATCACGCTGACGACGAACACATTTCTTCCAACGTGAGACCAATTTGTTATATACCGTCACTGTAGAATGTTTTACGTTTTCTAACAGAACCACAGTCTCACCTCCGTTTGCAGCGCTTCATCACTGTAAAAGTCAAGTCCTCAAATGTATTCTTTAGGTTTTGGAAACAGATGAAAATCGGGTGTTATCAAATCGGAAATGTATGGAGGATGATCGGTGACAGCGAAACCAAGGCGTCGGATTCTTGCAGAAGTCGCAGCGCTCGTGTGTGGCCTGGCATTGTCGTGCCGAAGGATGGAGTGCTGCACGTGTGGACCAACTCTTCCAACTCCTGCTTTCAGGTTTGTGACGGTCTCACAGCACACCCACTTAGTTACGTTACACACAGCCATGTTAAACGCTACAACTCGGAGCCTTCTAGTGCCAGAGGCTTGCAACTTGCGTCAGCGAAGCGAAGAAGTCGATCGAGTAAAATGTATGATATTTAATACCTCAATCGATATTGAGGTCAGGATAAAACAATTAGGAGGCATCACTTTTCAGCACGCCCTGGTTCATTTACATCTGTATGTACATGCCTACTCTCCGATTCACTCTGAAGTGTTTGTTATAGAAGCGCTTTCAGACTATTTTTCTACCGTTCCATTATCGAATAGCACTTGGGAAAGAGGAACGCACAAATCTTCCCGAGCGAGCTCATATTTGCCTTATTTTACTACGATGATCATTTTTCCCTAAGTAGGTGGGAATAAAATACTTTTGCATTCTTAGGACAAAGATGGTGATCGGAATTTCGCCAAAAGATCTCGTCGCAATGAAAAACACATTTGTTTTAATGATTTCCACCCCAAATCGCGTATCACTTCCGTGACACTGTCACCGTTAACACAAAACTAGCTGCACTTTTTATCCTTCTTAGAAATTTTTCGATGTATTCCGTCAGTTCTATTCGGTAAGGATTGTTGCACACAAATACTCCAGAAGAGAATAGGCAAGGTTAATGTAAGCAGTATCTTCAGCAGACCTCCTGCATCTTCTAAGAGTTTTCCTAATATCATGCAGTCTTTGGATCACCTTCCCCAAAGCGTCTGCAGTGTGGTGGTTCCAATTTAAGTTGTTGTAATTCTAATCCCTAGGTATTTCACTGAATTGGCGCCCTTAAATTTGTGTTATTTAATGTGTAACTGAAACTTAACGGTTTCGTTTTAGTATTTATTTAGATGAATTTAATACATTTAACTCTTTAGAGTCGGCAGTCTCTTTTCGCACCATATCTTGCCTAATTCAGGTTGCAATTGTTTTCACCTTCTGATGATTTCACTAGGCAGTAAAACGCAGCATCATATGCACACAATCTAAGAGGGCTGTTCATGTTATACCCTGAAATATTTATGAATATTATGAAAAGCAGAAAGCCTATGACGGCTTCCTAGGGATCGTTAGACATCTTGTTTTATTCGATGACTTTCCGTCAGTCACGACGAACTGTGACCTTTCCGACAGGAAATCGAAGGAAAACGTTAAGCATCCTGTACTACACATAGTATACACGTAGTTATAAAATCATCACTGAGCAGTCGTCTATACAGAGTGAATCACCTAAAACTTGTAACCCAGATTTGGGGAGATGGAAAGTTCTGTCGATGTGTGGTTTTCACTGACTGGATTGGTAGGCAGGGGCTAGTATAGTTGACCAATCAACAAATTGTGATAATACTTACAAAGAGTACAAAGAATACCATGTAGGCTTTCACGGCCGGCGTCTTTATCAGTAAACTCTTCCGGGCTAAGTTGCCGTGGTCGATCTGTAGAACTTCTTCTCCCTGACGTTTCGTTCTCAACTACGGACAACATCTTCCGAGGTGAGTCGACGACTGGCTGCTAGGAGCTGGGGCCGCCGCTTATATAGAGATCGTAGGGGGCGCCACCACACGTCACGTGGCGTCGATGTGCAGCTATCTCTGGCTGTCGTCTGTTCTCTCGATTGCAGGCAATCGATTGTCACGTGATTGAGGCAACGTCGACCGCCATATCTTATCCAATTTTAATCCTTCTTCTTTACGATTAAAATTGTATTGATGTTTGTGGATTTCAATAGCCTCTCTATACATACGTGTATAACAGTGCGACGTCCTCGCTAGCACGCTTGTTTCACCGAATTTTATTTCGTGATCTCCATCCTTAAAAACATGTTCCGCTACTGCCGATTTGTCGATATGTCCCAAGCGACAGTTTCTTTTGTGCTCCGTCAACCGTGTATTGATGCTTCTTTTTGTAGTTCCTATGTAAACCCTGCCACAACTACACGGAATTTTATATACCCCTGGGGTGGCTAGGTGGTGACGAGCATCTTTTGTTGATCTTAGGCATTCACTAATTTTCTTAGTAGGTCTAAAAATGGTCTCTACCTGAAACTTGGCTAGTACTTTTCCAATGAGATCCGTGATATTATGGATGAACGGAAGAAATACTTTTCCAGCTGATGGTTGTTGCTGTCTCCTATTTTTAGGCATTTTTCTATTTGGGTGAAGTGCTCGGTTAATCTCGTTTTTCGTATAACCATTTTTTGCAAAGGCCATTCGTAAATGATTTAGTTCTTCTTGTAAGTAGCCTGGTTCACAAATATTATAGGCCCTATCCACTAGTGCTTTTATGACCCGCCTCTTTTGTCTAGGGTGGTGGTTTGAGTTCTTATGGAGGTAGCGATCAGTATGTGCACCTTTCCTGTAGACCTTATGGCCTAAGGTCCCATCCGCCCGTTTGATAACTGATACATCCAAGAAGTTAAGTTGTCCATTCTTCTCCTTCTCCATAGTAAATTTAATCTTTGGGTTGATGCTATTTAAGTGTACCAGAAAATCATTCAAGTCTTCTTCCTCATGATTCCATATTACAAAGGTATAGTACAAAGAATATTTTTTGCGCCAACATACGCTTTTTTAAATAGAACAATGCCTACTGACATTAAGTAACTAAAAATGGGGTAAATAAGCGTGTCAGTGGTGTTTGTTGCAGGATACTACCGAGAGTCGTTTACGAGATGTCTTATTTTGAAATTTCCCATACCGACACTTTTACAATACCTGTTGTAATACACACTAAATAACAACACAATTGCATACACTAGGTATGTGGATTCTTACCAGTAACGAGACAACTAACAGTCACAGGCTGTGTCCAAAATGAACTCCGGCAGCGGCAGTGCACGCATCCAGCCTGGTATGGAACTACTGCTGCACCTGTGCTAGCGTTTCAGCGGAGATGTCCTACCTAGCTGCAGTAAAACATCGTTGCATATCATCGAATGTAGTTTGCATGTCCGCGTAGAAAGTATTTTTCAGATTTTCCCCACAGAAAAAAGTCTACAGGCGTCAAATTCGGGGAACGGGACGGCCAAGATACAGTTCCTCTTCGTCCAGTCCGACGATATGGAAACAATTCGTGAAGCCATGGTGTAGTACTTCGTGCACTATGTGCTGGACATCCAACATGTTGGTACCACAGATTTCACCTAGTCTGCAGAGGTACGTCTTCTAACATCCGTGGAAGGATATCTGTTAAGGGTCTGCGATACTTGTGCGCGATCAGTGTTCCGTCTATGAAAAACGGGCCACTGAGCTGATGGTTCACTATCCCACACTACACGTCCATGGATTCTGACGTAGCACCTGACAAAGCCAACGGGGATCGTCAACAGAAAAGTAGTGCATGTTTCGGCCGTTTAACTGGCCGTTATTGGTAAATGTGGCTTCGTCACTAAACAAGACGCATGATACATCTACAGTACTCCGTATTAATGCCCGTATATGGAAGTTAGCACGATTCTCATAATCGTTAACCTGCAGCTTTTGATGGGCAGAATGTGACAGGGGTGGAACCTACATCGATGGAGAATGCTTAGGATACTTGCCTGCCTCATGCCATTTCCTTATGCGATTGCGTTGAAGCTAACGTGCGGATCAATTGCAGCAGCAGGATGAACATTAATTTTCCCCTCTTCTGTTGTCACTTGTTTCCTTCTGTTACGTTGTCTAGGTGTTACACTACCACTTCCACACCGAGCGAGGTGGCGCAGTGGTTAGCACACTGGACTCGCATTCGGGAGGACGACGGTTCAATCCCGTCTCCAGCCATCTTGATTTAGGTTTTCCGTGATTTCCCTAAATCGTTTCAGGCAAATGCCGGGATGGTTCCTTTGAAAGGGCACGGCCGATTTCCTTCCCCATCCTTCCCTAACCCGAGCTTGCGCTCCGTCTCTAATGACCTCGTTGTCGACGGGACGTTAAACACTAACCGCCACCACCACTACCACTTCCACGTAACAGGTTGAAGACGTTGATAAGATGGTTGACGTCAAGTTGCGATATCTTGCCGGATACGCCATACAAGAACGAACTACTTTCTTGCTACACTCTTCATACACCATGGGGATGTTGGCTTTTTCTGCATTGATAAATCCCGTCGTCCAGTCAAGACCTACTGCCTAGACTGTCACACACGAACTGACTAGCAAGTCGCAATACACTCAAGGAGCAGATAAGCACACTGCAAGCAAACTTTACAACATTGTACCTAGCAATATACCGGTTGAATGGTGGAAACAAATACTGAAACTTCTCAAAATACGATATCTTGTAAACGACTCGCACTATAATCCTGTAATAGCCGGCCGCTGTGGCCGAGCGGTTCTAGGCGCTTCAGTTCGGAACCGCGCTGCTGCTACGATCGCAGGTTCGACTCCTGCCTCGGGCATGGGTGTGTGTTGTCCTTAGGTTGGTTAGGTTTAAGTAGTTCTAAGTCTAGGGGACTGATGACCTCAGATGTTAAGTCCCATAGTGGTTAGAGCCATTTGAACCATTTTGTAACAAACACCACTCGCATTTGGAGTTATCCTGCTTTTACCAGGTGTACCGGTATGAAATGAGCGTTAAGATACAAATGTGTCGATAGGGAACATTTGTTGTGAACGAGCCTTAATTTTTTTTTTGGTTGGTATGATATCTGTCAAAGTTATTTAGTATACATCAAGTCACGGAACAAACAACATCATATGTTTTCATCGTGTTAACAATGTCGAATTTTGTACCAGAAAGTGATGATTTGCATAAAGCATTAATTTTTTGTTTTCATTTGAAAAAAAGTGCTGCAGAGTCGCATCGAATGCTTGTCGAGGCATATGGTGATCATGCTCTATCAGAAGCAATATGCAAAAGATGGTTTCAACGGTTCAGAATTAATGATTTTGATGTAAGAAATGAAGAACGTGGAAGACCACCAAAAAAGTTTGAAGACGCCGAATTGCAAGCGATATTGGATGAAGATGATACTTTGAGTCAGAAGCAAGCGGCAGCAATGCTAAATGTTGTACAACAAATAATTTCTAACCGTTTGAAAACTATGGGAAAGATCCAAAAGTGTGAAAAATGGGTGCCACATGAATTGAATGAAAGACAGATGGAATACCGAAAAACCATTTGTCAAATTTTGCTTCAAAGACATGAAACAAAATCAGTTTTGCATCGAATTGTTACTGGGGATGAAAAATGGATTTATTTTAAGAATCCTAAACGGGAAAAATCATGGGTTAATCCGGGACAACCATCAACATCGACTGCAAAACCAGATCGATTCGGCAAGAAGACAATGTTCTTTGTTTGGTGGGATCAGAAAGATGCGATGTATCATGAGCTTCTAAAACCCGGTGACACTGTGAATACTAATCGCTACAGACAACAAATGATCAATTTGAACTATGCATTGATCGAGAATGGGTCAGAAGACATGGCAAAGTAATTTTTTTTTACACGACAATGCACCTGTACACAATGCAAAACTGGTTCAGGATACAATCAAAACACTTGGCTGGGAGCTGCTACCCCACCCGCCGTATTCACCAGACTTTGGACCCTTCCGACTACCATTTGTTTTCATCAGTGGGACACGCATTGGCTGAGGAACGCTTCGATTCCTACGAAGAAGTTGAAAATTGGGTGTCTGATTGGTTTACTTCAAAAGACGAACATTTCTATTCGCGTGGTGTCCACAAATTGCCAGAAAGGTGGTCGAAATACATAGAAAGCAATGGTCAGTACGTTGAATAAAATGTTTTTACTTTTCAATTCAAAATTAGTGTTTCATTTTCACAAAAAAACGCTCATTTCATACCGGTACACCTGATAGTTTGTTAATGTCAATAACCAATGTTCCCTTTAAAAAGTATATGTTTGCATAAAAAGTACACTCTCTAAGTATTATTACAATCTGTTTATTGGATAAGAGAACGAGCCCCTGACTACCAATGCAATGGCAGCTGCACATCAATAGCACTTTCGATTTCAGCAGTATTTGAGGTGCATGTGTTAGGTGATTCACTCTGTGTGTTGGCCCTGAATGTCAGTAACTAACTAACACGCCAGGAGAAGGACAAGTGCGACACTGGAGGGAGTGCGGACCAGCGGGGTGACTGACCTGGCGCAGAGGGCGGTGGCGATGGCGGAGCAGCAGAGCAGCGCGGCGACCAGCGGCCTGGGGGGCGCCATGTCGAGTCCCGGCTGGCCCACTCTGACACGCACGCTCGGACACGCAGACACGCGCCGCCTCCGCCTCCAGCGCACCTCGGCGTCGCGGCTGTCCCCGGCGCACTGCGGCTGCTGGCTTTGCGCAACGTTCTGACCGCCTCAGAGGAGCTGTCAGCAGCCGCCCCCCGCCCCCGCTGCCGACGGACACGCCGCCCCGCCGCCCCCCGCCGTCTGCTGCGTCGGCTCACCGCCCCCGCCTCCAGCTGCTCACCTTTAGTAACTCGCTGTGTCACAAAGGAAGACAGACACCCACTGAGCCCCCACCTTTACCTTCAATAACGTAATGCCAGTCATAGCATCATCATTATTGACATAGATGAGATATCAGTCCTAAATATAGGAAAGTTGCACAAGTCACACCAATGCAGAAGAAAGGAAAGAGAAGTAATCCCGGTTCTAGGCGCCTCAGTCTGAAACCGCGCGACCGCTACGGTCGCAGGTTCGAATTCTGCCTGGGGCATGGATGTGTGTGACGTCCTTAGGTTAATTAGGTTTAAGTAGTTCTAAGTTCTAGGAGACTGATGACGTCAAAGGTTAAGTTCCATAGTGCTCAGAGCCATTTGAACCATTAGAAGTAATCCGCTGATTTAGAGCTCCACATTATTGACACCAATTTGTAGTACGAATTTGGAACGTTTGCTGTGCTCCAACGTTATGAATTACCTCGAAGGAAACAATTTACTGACGCATAGCCAACACCGGCAAGGAAAACGTCGTTCTTTATTTGTACAACGATGGTTCAGATGGCTCTGAGCGCTATGGGACTTAGCCTCTGAGGTCATCAGTCCACTAGAACTTAGAACTACGTAAACTTAATTAACCTGAGGACATCACACACATCCATGCCCGAGGAACGATTCGAACCTACGACCGGTTCCAGACTGAAGCGCATAGAACCGCTCGGCCACCAAGGCCGGCTTTGCACAAAGTAATAAGTGCTATCTTTTTTTGCTTTTCCCACAAGTGGCTTCTAATCAGATCGTGTGCCTGTGCAGTATCCTCTTAGTTGTGCGAATGGTTTCGTAATTTCCGGGTAGAGAGGTCAGAGTTTGTCACAGAGTAAACCAGAAGTTTATCAATGCCTGGTGTCTGTTCTTTCAGACATGTCCGCAAGAACAGAAACCACACATTCATAAAATTGATTCGCCTCGACGATTCGGGAGGACGGCGGTTCAAACCCGCGACCGGCCATCGTGATTTAGGTTTTCCGTGATTTCCCTAAATCGCTTCAGGCAATTGCAGAGATGGTTCCTTTGAAAGGGGAGGGCCGATTTCCTTTTCCATTCTTCCCTAACCCGAGGGGACCGATGAGCTCGCTGTTTGGTCCCCGCCTCTAAATCAAACAACCAAAATCAAGCAACTCTCCTCGAAGGGCTATGAATCCACAACCTTCAGTGCTGATGCGCATTTACGTTAGACCTCCAGTGGGCATTTAAAAAATTAGCAAGCGTGGAGGACACGGACGAGAACTAGAGGTAGGTGGCGCTAAATGGGAATGTGAGTCGGCCAAGGAGCATGCCGAGATGGTGCGCGCATTTGCGATAAACACTGTATCTGGGTGACGGAGGAGTTAACGGCACGGCCGTGTAAGCACGAGTTGCGATTCGGCTCTCATTTTCACTCGTCGTCGCTGTTTCGGCATACAGTCCCGAAGTAGCTGATATCAGTTTCTTCCCTTCCCTTCCCTTCCCTTCCCTTGCCTTTCTCTTCCCCCCACCTTCAGTTTACACAATACGTTTCACAGTTCCAGATTCTGCATGGTGTCTGTTCTTTTGGAGATATTCGATATGCGTGAGCAGTTGCTTTACCTTTATCACTCCCACCTGTGTAGGTTCTCCGACCACAAGACCAGCATGCCAAGTAAAAGTTCCGCCAATGCATTGTGAAATAGAGTGCTGAAGCTCTCAGATGAGGCAAGATGAGACAGGATTCACGCAAAGTGGGGTAAAAAATTACAATAATCACGAATGGACAGGGGTGATGTCTCGAGAGATCACAGAAGCAAGGTAAATGACATCATGGTCGCCTTTTGGCTGTAAAACCAGTAATTTGTAAAATCCACTATTTCAGTTTCGCCCGTGGGGCAAAAAAAAAAAAAAAAAAAACACAGGTCGTATACATAGAACGGCGTTCACATCGTGTCATGCATTTGGCAATTATATAATAAAATAAAATTCTAAAAATTGAAATATATTCCTTATATTGCGCTTCAGCATATGTGAAAAACTGAAAATCATCCGACGTATATGTATGTAATCGTCACATCCATCATAACTTGGATCTTTAACAGTAAGAATGCGCCTCTATTCAAGGAGAGTGAGGCTATGTGCATAATGAAAATGATGTAAATTGTACATGCTATTACCGTTGTGAACATCTTTTACATGACAAGCGATGCTTCACTAATCATGTACACTGTCTACGTGACAACTGAGGTATTTGACGAGAAACACACTCGCGAGTCATATTTCTGCCATCGTCAGATGCATTTACCATCACAGTAATTCAATAACAGTTCATCATTAGTGACAATAGTGACCAAAATTGGTATTTTTACGTTATAATACAATCACACGATTTAAGGAGCTTGGATGTCGAAACCACTAGCACACATGCCAGTAATAAATACACTGGGCGTCCCAGGAGAAATTAACAATATTTAGGGATATGACTGGAACGTAATTAACATTATGAGGTCAAATACTACAGCAGAATTAATTAATTTAATGATTTGCAAGTACTTCTGGTATTCACCAGTGGTCGCTCAACTGTGTGACAGAATCTGAAAAAATAAAATTTGAAATAATACTGATGATAGGATCACTTTCAAATTTCTCGCTGCAATGAAGCAAGAAACAGAAAATTATATGAACTTCAAGCGTATTTTATATCCAAACGGTGCATTTACGGAGATGGGTTCCTTATCTACTAAATTTCCTCTTCAACCCACAGAAGCCAGTAACTGAACGACTATCAATGAAAAGTTGTCAAAAGATTTTCGGGAAGAAGACTACTCATGCCGACAAAATGTAACTTTCAGCAATCCCGGAGTCAGTTCCTGTTCGAATGACGGTAAGTATTTAGCTTTTTTTACAACTGACTGAAACTCAAAAACAACGAACCACAACAGGTGTAGATTGTTTGCACTTCGTACTGACTCTGACGCAGCAGGAAAAGAGTCTTGGCCAGTAGCTCTCCATTCACCGCTATAAGGCAGAAAAAGGATGTCAGCAGGGGAGGATGGCCTCCGAATTGGCGCACACCACACCGACGTCATTCGATCATTTATCCGCTATCATGAGACTCAAAGCAGCGAAGATCTGTCTCGTCGTGGTCAGCCGTTGTCGCCGACAGCGGTTCATGATCGTTATCAACAAATCATTGCTCGTAAGTACCTCGAGGCAAATTCGGCAGAGCTGCGCGCTGTCCTTTTGGAGACGCCTGGGAATGCTGTGATGACGCTGGCAGTACGTGATCATTTGGGTATCTAGCCTTCCATCTTTTCCGACGAGTGCCGTATGGAATCTGATGATGATCGTGGAAGAGTGTGGAGGCAGTCAGAATCCAGTGCCTGTCTCAGACATGCAGTTGCACAAGATCAGCAGGGACGTGAGATAAGTAATATTTTAGGTCGACTTATTTACTTATGATTTGGCATAAACACCTGGACATATTCACGGTAAATGATAACAGCCAAACAGTTGCAGGATAAAGATTTATTGAAATCATTGACCGCGGTTTCGGTATATCTGAATATACCTTCATCAGAAGCAAAAATACACTAAAATTACATCCTGCAGTGGAGATAAATAAAACAATCGTGCCAATGGCACTACTGACGACGCCTTTGGTACGATTGTTTCATGTATCTCCACTGCAAGATGTGATTTTAGTGTATTTTTGCTTCTGATGAAGATATATTTAGATATACCGAAACCGCGATCAATGATTTCAGTAAATCTTTATCCTGCAACTGTTTGGCTGTTATCGTTTACCGTGAAGGTTTTCAACAGCTGCTGCTTCAGCCATGTTTAAAATTTTGAAAACTTAGACATATATTGCACCGCTATAGGGGAAGACTGTAATATACATTATGTTCAGGAACCATGTAGGGACAATAAAACTGTAAGATCAAAAGCAAAGCACTCGGATTAAAAAGAGTGTCTGGAAGGGATACAGTCTGTCGCACCTACCGTTCAGTCTCTACATCGAAGAAAAACGACGAAAATAAAAGAAAGATTTAAGAATGGGATTAAAATTCAAGATGAAAGGATATCAACGATATGACGAAGGAAATAAAAGAAATGTTTGACAGTAGGATTAAAATTAATGGTGAAAGGATATCAGTGATATGATTGGTTGATGATATTGCTATCCTCAGTAAAGGTGAAGAAGAATTACAGGATGGGTTGTACGGAATGAACACTCTAATGAGTACGGAATATTGACTGAGAGTAAACTGAAGAAAGATGAAAGTAATAAGAAGTAGCAGAAATGAGAACAGCGAGAACTTTTGGGAATCACGAGGTAGACGAAGTTAAGGAGTTCTGATACTTTGGCACCAAAGTAACCCATAATGGAAGGAGCAAAGACGACACAAAAAGCAGGATAGCACTGGCAAAAAGGGCAGTATTGGCCAGGAGATGTCTACTAGTATCGAACATGGGTCTTAAATGGAGGAAGAAATTTCTGAGACTGTACGCCTGGAGTACAGCACCGTATGGTAGTGAAGAATGGACTGTGGGAAGACCGGAACAGAAGAATCGGAGGGTTTGAGATGTATTGCTACAGAAGAATGTTGAAAAGTAGGTGGACTGATAAGGTAAGAAATGAGGAAGTTCTCAGCAGAATCGACGAGGAAAGGAATGTATGGAAAACACTAAGAAGGACAGGATGATAGGACTTGTGTTAAGACCTCAGGGAGTAACCTATATGGTACTAGAATCAACTGTAGAGTGTAAAACCTTTAGAAGAAGACAGAGATCCAGCAGATAATAAGACTGAGAACGTACGTTGCAAGTGCCACTCTGAGATGAAAAGGTTGGCACAGAGAGGAATTCGTGGCGAGCCGCAAAAAACCAGCCAGAAGACCAGAAAGCTATAGAATACAGGGTGATTATAATTAAAGTGCAGCTACTCAAGGACGTTCCGTGTGGTCTGTACTTACCGTATGTCAGCGAAGCGTCATAGATATGCTAATGCGTTAAATGTGGATCCAATTTATTCTGCAAAACAAATCATTCCAATTGTGGCCACCAGGTACAAGTCTAGTGCTGTACACTGTTTGTCTGATGGTATGACATCCACACCGTCATCTGACAAGCCCTGATGTGAGAGATTTCCCCGCGGTCTTTGGTTACCGTCTATGATTAGTAGTCAAAGCAACCTCGGTTCTGTATTCAAAATCCGCCACCGCTTACATTTTGATTAATAATCTGCATTGTCGGCCGAAAACTTCCGGTATAAGAAGTCACCCTCACTCTGCCAAAGGCCTTGTCAAAGAGGGTGGAGGAGCGGAGATATGTTCAGGGCACTCTCTTGGCCTTGGGGTGGGAAACTGCCCCTAAAAGCGGAAGAATCAGCAATGATCAACGGCATGAGGATGAAGAAGGCAATGGAAACTACTGCATTAAAGACACGTATATCCGCAGGACATGTGGCCTCTAATTGAAAAGTGTCATGATGATCTCTCCACTGATAAAAGATTCCGGATCTCTAGGAGGGGGCGTCCAAGGGGGAAGTGAGCATAATAAAAATATTGAGTAATCAACGAAAGGATAACGTTCAACGAGTCAGAGCGTGAAATGTCAGAATGTGGTAGGGAAGCTAGAAAATCTGAAAGCGGAAATGCAAAGGCTCAATCTAGATATAGTAGGGGTCAATGAAGTTAAATGGAAAGAAGACAAGGTTTTCTGGTCAGACGAGTATAGGGTAATATTAGCAGCAATAGAAAATGATATAAGTGGAGTAGGATTTGTTATGAATAGGAAGGTGGGGAAGAGAGTGTGTTACTGTGAACAGTTCAGTGATAGGGTGGTTCTTATCAGAATCGACAGCAAACCAACACCGACAACCATAGCTCAGGTCTACATGCCGACGTCGCAAGCTGAAGATGAAGAGATATAGAAAATACACTCCTGGAAATTGAAATAAGAACACCGTGAATTCATTGTCCCAGGAAGGGGAAACTTTATTGACACATTCCTGGGGTCAGATACATCACATGATCACACTGACAGAACCGCAGGCACATAGACACAGGCAACAGAGCATGCACAATGTCGGCACTAGTACAGTGTATATCCACCTTTCGCAGCAATGCAGGCTGCTATTCTCCCATGGAGACGATCGTAGAGATGCTGGATGTAGTCCTGTGGAACGGCTTGCCATGCCATTTCCACCTGGCGCCTCAGTTGGACCAGCGTTCGTGCTGGACGTGCAGACCGCGTGAGACGACGCTTCATCCAGTCCCAAACATGCTCAATGGGGGACAGATCCGGAGATCTTGCTGGCCAGGGTAGTTGACTTACACCTTCTAGAGCACGTTGGGTGGCACGGGATACATGCGGACGTGCATTGTCCTGTTGGAACAGCAAGTTCACTTGCCGGTCTAGGAATGGTAGAACGATGGGTTCGATGACGGTTTGGATGTACCGTGCACTATTCAGTGTCCCCTCGACGATCACCAGTGGTGTACGGCCAGTGTAGGAGATCGCTCCCCACACCATGATGCCGGGTGTTGGCCCTGTGTGCCTCGGTCGTATGCAGTCCTGATTGTGGCGCTCACCTGCACGGCGCCAAACACGCATACGACCATCATTGGCACCAAGGCAGAAGCGACTCTCATCGCTGAAGACGACACGTCTCCATTCGTCTCTCCGTTCACGCCTGTCGCGACACCACTGGAGGCGGGCTGCACGATGTTGGGGCGTGAGCGGAAGACGGCCTAACGGTGTGCGGGACCGTAGCCTAGCTTCATGGAGACGGTTGCGAATGGTCCTCGCCGATACCCCAGGAGCAACAGTGTCCCTAATTTGCTGGGAAGTGGCGGTGCGGTCCCCTACGGCACTGCGTAGGGTCCTACGGTCTTGGCGTGCATCCGTGCGTCGCTGCGGTCCGGTCCTAGGTCGACGGGCACGTGCACCTTCCGCCGACCACTGGCGACAACATCGATGTACTGTGGAGACCTCACGCCCCACGTGTTGAGCAATTCGGCGGTACGTCCGCCCGGCCTCCCGCATGCCCACTATACGCCCTCGCTCAAAGTCCGTCAACTGCACATACGGTTCACGTCCACGCTGTCGCGGCATGCTACCAGTGTTAAAGACTGCGATGGAGCTCCGTATGCCACGGCAAACTGGCTGACACTGACGGCGGCGGTGCACAAATGCTGCGCAGCTAGCGCCATTCGACGGCCAACACCGCGGTTCCTGGTGTGTCCGCTGTGCCGTGCGTGTGATCATTGCTTGTACAGCCCTCTCGCAGTGTCCGGAGCAAGTATGGTGGGTCTGACACACCGGTGTCAATGTGTTCTTTTTTCCATTTCCAGGAGTGTATATGAGGATATTGAAAGGGTAATACAGTACGTAAAGGGAGATGAAAATCTAATAGTCATGGGGGGATTGGAATGCAATTGTAGGCGATAGAGCAGAAGAAAAGGTTAAATGAGTGTATGGGCTTGGGACAAGAAATGAGAGAGGAGAAAGACTAATTAAGTTCTGCAAGAAATTTTAGCTAGTAATAGCGAATACTCTGTTCATTAATCATAGGAGGAGGAGGTATACTTGGAAAAGGCCGGTTCTAGTTTTATTGTGCCTGCTTCTATTTTTCTCAGATTCTTTGCGAAGGACTAGCCTCTTGTAAGGGCTACCGATGACCTCAGCAGCAGATGATGTTCCTCTGCTTTTTGTTCTTTTTTTGTAGATCTGGGAGAGGTGAGATATTTTGTGGGACACTCTCCTACTACAAGTTCGTTTTGTGGGAGTTGAGGATTCAGGAATGCATAATTTCCATGACTTTATTTTGTTGGGAGCTCTCGAGTTATACGTTCACTCATTTCTTCTTCCTCATTTGTAGTTTCTGATTATGTATTGGATTTAGTCGCCAAGAACTCTGAATTCCGAAATATGTATGGATCCAACTGCCATATTCCAGTTTTGAAGAAGCCACTGACAGCATTTTGTACTGTTGCAGCTCTTCAATATAACACTCCTAACAGGTGAGCAATGTTTTCGCAAGTAATATTTGCTGCCAGGGCTTGTGTGAAGTCATTGGTCAGCTGCTTGATTGTAATAAGCTACAAGTCGCTTAACCAATGCAACGTCTAGTGGCTGTAACCTGTAATGGGATGTGGGGCAGGTAAATCACGATATCACCATTATCTCTAGCTACAGTTATAGTAGACGACAGATATATCACTACAATTGTCAGATTAGTTATAATATCAAATTAACTGTTAAAACATCCATAGTGAACATTATTTTAAAATGTACTGGTACAATATGCAAGAGAAGAGTTGGGCAGTGACGACCCAATACTTCCGTTTTACTGCACAGAAGCTAGGTAGATTTTAAATGTTTCTACGCTATATTGTCAGTGAATAAATATTGTTATGTACTATACAGGAAGATTCAGCTGCGCCTCGCCATGGATTTTATGCAACCCTCAATACCTTTAAAAACCACGCGCACGATTTTCACATTTTCTAGCTCGTTTCGCGCAAACTACACTGAAGCGCCAAAGAAACTGGTACACCTGCCTATTATCATGTAAGAAGTAGTGCTGGAGGGAACTGACACCATGGATCCTGCATGGCTGTCCATAAATAGTGTACGAGGGGGTGGAGATATCATCTGAACAGCTCGTTGCAGGGCATCCCAAGATATGATGAACAATGTTCATGTCTGGGGAATTTGGTGGCCAGAATAAGGGTTTAAACACAGAAGAATGTTTCCGGAGCAACTCTGTAGCAATTCTAGATGTGGCGCTTGTGGCATTGTCTTGCTGGAATTGCCCAAGTTCCTTGGAATGCACAGGGGTCATGAATGAATGCAAGTGATCAGACAAGATGTTTACGTACGTGTCATCTGTCAAAATCGTATCCAGACATATCAGGCGTCCGATATCACTCCAATTGCACACGCCTCACACCCTTACAGAACCTCCACCAGCTTGAACAGTCCCGTGCGAATATGCGGGTTGTATGGATTCGTGAGGTTTCTCCATACAAGCACACGTCCGTCCACTCGATACAACTTGACTCGTCCGACCAGGTAACATGTTTCCAGTGTCGGTGCTGACAGGTCCAGACCAGGCGTAAAGCTTTGTGTGGTGCAGTCATCAGGGGTACACGAGTGGGCCTTCGGCTCCGAAAGCCCGTATCGACGATGTTTCGTTCAAAGGCTCGCACGCTGACACATGTTGATGGCCCAGCACTGAAATCTGCACCAATTTACGGAAGGGTTGCACTTCGGTCCCGTTGAACGATTCTCTTCAGTGGTCGTTGATCCCGTTCTTGCAGGATCTTTTCCCGGCCGCAGCGACTTCGGAGATTTGATGTTTTACCGGATTCCTGATAGTCACGATACACTCGTGAAATGGACGTACGGGAAAATCCCCACTTCATCGCTACTACGGAGATGCTGTGTCCCATCGTTCGAGCGCCGACTATAACACCACGTTCAAACTCACTTAAATCTTGATAACCTGCCGTTGTAGCAACAGTAACCTATCTAACAACTGCGCCAGACACTTGTTGGCGGGCAACCTGATAATACGTGTGTACGCTTTCGTTCATAGCTGCTGTTCAATAGCTACGGTAAGCAATGTCCGAAAGAACAGATGCCATCGATCACCATGCAGCTCTCTTAGAATAAAATGATAATTGTATCAAGACCCGAAGCTGTCGACAGTTGTTGATATACATCAACGGGGCGAGTTGAAAATGTGTGCCCCGACCGGGCTCGAACCCGGGATCTCCTGCTTAGATAGCAGACACTCTATCCATCTGAACAGATACCATCTTCATATAGTTAAAGCTAACCGGTCATCGTCCTTCTTATTTTGTGCTGGATGCACACGTATTGCCCGAACTCTTACGGGACTCGGTAAGATTGTCTGCCGCGAGTAATGAGTGTAATGGGCAAGGGCTCTACGAATGTAATGTGTGGACATAAAGTTGGGAATGTGGGCCTCACGGGGAGCGTGCAAGGGATAAATCCCTCCAGTCGCACCATCCTCTATGCCCTCGCCGGCTCAGATGGATAGAGCGTCTGCCATGTAAGTAGGAGATCTCAGGTTCGAGTCCCGGTTGGGGCACACATTTTCAACTGTCCGCGTTGATGTATATCAAAGCCTGGATAGAGCGTCTGCCATGTAAGTAGGAGACCTGAGGTCCGAGTCCCGGTTGGGGCACACATTTCCAACTGTCCCCGTTGATGTATATCAACGCCTGTTGACAGCTTAGGGTTTTGATTTAATTATCACTTGTTGTCATACATAGGCACTGGCGACCATAGCGCCGTATTGTGCCTGTTTACATATCTCTGTATTTGAATACGCTTGTATATACCAGTTTCTTTGGCGCTTCAGTGTTCCAGGCCAAAAAAAAAATGAACAGGGCATTTTTGTAGCAAAATTTAACGTAGTTAGATTTTGTATAATGATGGTTTTCGTTAGAAGCCGCAATTTCCGAATTTTTCAGGAAAAACGTACAAAAGTGACCTTCAAACGCTTTTTTCATGAGTAACTCCAGAATTGTGACCTCCATCGAAAACGTAACTCAGTACAAAATTTAACTACATTATATTTCCTACAAAAAGGCCCTGTTCACTGTTTTGTAGGCCTAGCAGGTAGCGCGTAGCGAGCGAGGGAATATGAAAATCTTGTGGCTGGCTTAAAGGCATTGCGGGCTGCATAAAACCTATCGGCAGGGGCAGATAAATCACTCTATATAAATTATAAAAGGACTTTACGTATCTGCAAGAGTACAGATGGTTAGCTTCACAAACAAATATTTACTTCCTCAGAACACAAAATAAACTTGAATCAGTCCATGTCAGAATTATCAATCGTGTATCGAACTGGTCACATACGACAGCTAGACTCAAACTAATACACGTTCTGTTCAACATGCGGCACCTCCATGCAGACGGTTCCGAGATATTTTGGTGGTATAATTTCAAAGGCGGTCCAATTTATAAGACTTTCTCCTAGATGAAATAAACATCACAATAAGTAAAAAAATAGAGATGTAAGGGAAGTGACTTTCATCGGAATATATAACAAATGAAAGTTTTATGGATGTTTGGTACGTAGCCGTCTCCTCGAAAGTGGAACGGCCTCTAATTGTAGATGTACGGTGTGTCACCGACTCCTCAAAAATTTGTTAAACAGAGTGAAGGGCACTTAGGGAGACAGGAACCGAATGCAACGGCCTGCAGTGTTTACTGACATGCGTGGGACTTGCTGAAAGTGGCAGTGCGTCGTCTTAAGAACCCTACAGGTGGACTGCCTTTCTGTTTCGCAACCTCTGAATGCGCCTTACGTGAGACTGAGAACACAGAGGCACACCTGGAACGCGGCTGCCCGGTGGCGTTGGACGGAGCGAGACGCAGCGGGCAGGTCAGCCGGCGCGCAGATCCCGCGAGCTGCGACGCTCGTCGCTGCAGCGGCGGTACGCGGTGCGGCCTGCGCACACAAACAGACCGGGCTGCTTGCGCCGAGTCAGCGCCGCCACCTGCAGCCCGCCCACTGCGATCTCGAAAGCTGGGGAACCGAGGTCACCGCTCCTGCCGCAGGCGGGAAACCCGATAAAACGTGTACGCTTTTGTTTAGTAGCTACGGTAGGCAGTCTCTGAACTGTCGCGTCCTGGCACGGCATCACTGTACGAGAATGAAGTAAGTGCGAACTGCGTAGCGCAATCGGGACGTTAACGACAATGGGTTGGTTATAAATTGCTATCAACCTTTATATCGGAGATGAGAGGGACAGAATCTCCTTGGTTTGAAGCAAATAAGTTTCCTGAAAATAGGTTACAGAATTGCAATAGGCAGAAAAGATTGGTTAGTTTCTATCAAGTTTATTCTCACATATACGTATGTGAGGTGTTGAACCATAAACCCCTTAGTAAGATTCAATTAATTCGGACTTACTACTCCAAAGCTAATTGCCTGGTACATATAACAAACAAGTACAAAGCAGTGTGCCGGGCCGAGTCTCGAACTCGGGACCTTTGGCGCAGCACTTGCCCGAGAAAGGCAAAGGTCCCGAGTTCGAGTCTCGGTCCGGCACACAGTTATAATCTGCCAGGAAGTTTCATATCAGCGCACACTCCGCTGGAGAGTGAAAATCTGGACTGATGACCATAGACGTTAAGTCCCATAGTGCTCAGAGCCAGAGTGAAAATCTCATTCTGGAAACATCCCCCAGGCTGTGGCTAAGTCATGTCTCCCCAATATCCTTTCTTTCAGGAGTGCTAGTTCTGCAAAGTTCGCAGGAGAGCTTGTGTAAAGTTTGGAAGGTAGGAGACGAGGTACTTGCAGAAGTAAAGCTGTGAGGACGGGGCGTGAGTCGTGCTTGGGTAGTTCAGTTGGCAGAGCATTTGCTCGCGAAAGGCAAAGGTCCCGAGTTCGAGTCTCGGCCCGGCACACTGTTTTAATCTGCCAGGAACTTTCATATCAGCGCACACTCCGCTGCAGAGTGAAAATCTCATTATAAGTACAAAGCAATCACTTTTTCTTGGTTAGCACTGAAATCTCTCTAAGTAATTGAGACAAAGAAAGACAGCCTCTGTTCAGCACTATTCCAATGAAACTCTAAAAATCCTACTTGACCTGCAGTTCCTGTCACCGTCTTCTCGTAGTTGAAGTCTTTATCAGCTGTATCGGCTGCTATGGGCCTACTCGGCCCCGCTGGTGTCTCGCTGTGGAATCTCCAAACTGCCGGTACTGGCTCTGAATCTGCATCTGAACCTCTGCTTCTAGCTATTCCGCTGCTTGGCCTTTTATTTCGTTTCTCAGGTACTTGGGTGCACACGAGTTAATTTGTTTCACATGACCCTTTCATTTCTAAGTGATCGGATTGCACAAGAATGCCTATGGTTCCACACGACACTCTCGTTCCTAATTGGTCGGCTTGGGCAAGAATGCGTTCGGTTCCACACGACACTTTCGTCTCTAGCTGCACACAACTTAAATTGGTTCTACATGAGTCTTTTCTGCACGTGACTGACACTCTTGCTGTATTATCGCCCCAGTGTTTGTGTCTTCCATTGTGCAAGTTTGAATCATGCTGCTTCCTCTGGTAGGAAGTCAAACACTAAGTTATTTGATCAAATAGGCATACTTGGCAGCCTCCACCGCTTATCTTGTCCCTACGTCCTGGTGGACTATTTCTTGTTGTCGGCTGGCTGTTTGCCTATGGAGCCAGGACTCTTATTACAGTCACAAAAGCAAGAATAAAAATTAAAATTTTCTACGGTCACAACTGAACCAAAATAAAAATCAGTCATCAGCTGCAGAAAACCTTTTTTAAAATTTCACTTTACAGTTTAAAACAGATTAGTTGTCATCGAAAGTTTCAAATTGTTCAAATGGCTCTGAGCACTAAGGGACTTAACTGCTGAGGTCATGAGTCCCCTAGAACTTAGAACTACTTAAACCTGACTAACCTAAGGACGTAACACACATCCACGCCCGAAGCAGGATTCGAACCTGCGACCGTAGCGGTCGGGCGGTTCCAGACTGTAGGGCCTACAACCGCTCGTCCACCCCGGCCGGCTCGAAAGTTTGATACAGGCTGAAATCATAGGTAATCCTTCATCAGACCCGGACCAGACGCTAAAGATGTCGTGCTAAGAATAAACAAAAAATATAAAAAGTGAGCTAAGAACAAATGTACCAGCATCATAAAAGTATACCAGGTTTGTTCAAAATGGTTCAAATGGCTCTGAGGACTATGGGACTTAACATCTATTGTCATCAGTCCCCTAGAACGTAGAACTACGTAAACCTAACTAACCTAAGGACATCACACACATCCATGCCCGAGGCAGGATTCGAACCTGCGACCGTAGCGGTCACGCGGTCCCAGACTGAAGCGCCTAGAACCGCACGGCCACAGCGGCCGGCCCCGGTTTGTTAAACATGAATGTAGAGTTGTTGGCCATCGGAAAAACCACATACTTTCGCTACAGAAACAATAAACAGCGTTACTTCGCGAAAAATGCATTATAAAAACGCGATGAATAGCAACAACAGACTGACACATTGCAAATAAGTCACAACCTGTACGGTGAATAGTAACCAACAGGCTGAACTCGTCAGGCTCCTATTCAAAATACTGTGCTGTCATCCGTAGAACCTAACAAAGTCATATAAAATGTTTAACCTAAACATATAAAACGGGTTATACATTACATCAAATGCTCAACGGCCGATCAGGCATAAAAATAAAATTTCATGTCAATGGAGGCAATTAAAGAATTATATTTTATTAACAGCTGTGGGTTGATGGAGAAGCGGCAAGCTTTTCAGCATCCTGGAGCCGAGGCTAGCAGCCAGACGTGAGTTCTGCGGAAACGCAGAATGAGTCTGCTTCATTCAAGTTACGATGCCAAGGAGTACAGAGTGCCGACCCAGAAGCGTAAGACGGGCGCAGCGCGTGTTTATGCTTTGACTTAATATGCTGAACCCTTCCCTGTAACTCATACAACTGGTGATTAAAGTCTAGCGTACAACACTTTACGTCTGTTAAAGCGTTAAAATATTAGCTAAATATAGGCATTTTAGCAATTAGCGTGTGAGAGTGAAACACTTTACAAAGTTGTAGCCTGGCGGTACGAATTGAAAACAGAGTTAGTAGAATAAAAGTTCCATGACACAGTAACAGCCACTAGTACATGCTGAATTGATGCAATAAAATATGATCAAAAGTGGCTACTTGGAAATCTGCGTACAAACTACTTGCAAGTGTGCTATCTATCACAACACTGGTTCAACATTAAATATAAAATACGTTAACTTACATTATTCAGAACAGAAGCTCTACAATGAAAAAATTGTCTCTTCTTTCAGTGCGAGCTGATAATTCAGCAAGACCTTAGAATTAAGTCAGGAATGTTTATATATTTCAAGCTTTTCTAAGAGATTAACTTTGTATCCCCTGTCAACTATATTCAAAATTCACATCTTAAATAAAGAGGGCAGGGGGAAGTCTGTTTTTCAATTTTGAGATGTTCTGGGAAAGTTGACTCATATCAATTTTCACCGTCTTTTTGCATGTGCTCACGAAAACGGGTCTTGCTCTCTCTGTGTCTCCTATACAAAGACTCTGACATGAATTGCATTCAAATGAATTTTATATGACCCACATTTTAGATATTTGGCACTTGTAGCAGCTTACTGACACCTTGATGCCATACAATACATCTACACGGTGACAAGTATAGCACTATATGTAATAAAATCGTCGTAGCTTCTGAACTTTTTTTTTTAAATCTTTATTTATTAAAACCCAATATCATACATAATTAACCCACCACCTGAAATCATTAGTGGGTCGAACTTAGCTACAAATTACATTTCAGCAGCATTTACTTTATCTGTTAATTTCTACTGTTAGTATTAGCTACAGGAAGTTAGTTCAATCTACAGGTATCTACATTATCTACAGGTATCTATGTGGATTACTGTTAGGCAATCATACTATCAACTCTAATCTACTTTACTACTAATATCTACATCCTGCAGCGTTACAGGTGTGCCAGTATGTAATATAAACCTACTATTTTGTGGCCATGCCCACCGAGCTAACCCCAGTGGGCGTGCCCCTGGCACTGGCTGGCCTTTCAACAATCGCTGCAGGTCTAAGAAAAAAAATTTCCTACAATCTACTTCTTCAACAATAGTAACAATTATTATGAGTCATAATTGGTGTGCTGTAGTCTTAGCCGGTATGGTCGCACCCTCCCCCTAATCCTGGATGCGTCGGATCCCGATCGTCGTTGACGGTCGGCCAGTACGCACCCTGGCGGAATGGGATGATGCGTTATGTCAAGAAAATTTTGGATCCTATCTACTCAATCTCCCTTCTATATTCACTTAGGATCTTGGCGGATACCTCGCTAGCCAGTTTATCAGTGATGGTGAAGGTGGTAGCGTCCCTAATGAGATGAAAAGTGTCTGTATTAGGCAATGAGTTTCGTAAGTCCATTGCAACGTCGTCGAAAAGCGGACACTCGTAGACCACATGATCCGGTGTGCCCAGTTTGGCACCACAGTCACACGACGGTGTCGCTCTTTTCCCGAACCGGCAAAGATATGCCGGGTACGGGCCATGCCCAGTGAGGAAGTGCAGCAGTCCCTTACTTGGCTGGAAATGTTTCATCTCTAGTCTTTCCTGAACGTTTGGTAATAGTTGGTGCGTTCTTCTTCCGGTCTCTTCCCCGTCCCAAATTTCCTGCCAAAGTTCCATTCCCCTTCTTTTAATTGTAATTTTGTCCCCCACTCTGACCCCCATTATATCCATAGTTTTTTCAATTTTTCCCTTTTTTACCCAATACCATGCAGCCTGCTCCCTGATTTTTACATCAAGGGGGCATAGACCCATGAGTATTAGTAATGCTCCCCCTGGTGACGTTCTATATGGCCCCACTGATCGAAGTATCATGTTCCGCTGCACCCTCCTCACGACCACGGCAGGAACGACCCTCGTGAGCCTGTGGGCCCAGACCCCGGACCCGTAGCCCACGACGGAAACTAGAATGGTATTATGATACAACTTGATGAGATTTGGTGGAATATGAAATCGTCTATGGCCGATGTTGATGAGATTATTTAACACTTCTGATGTCCTATGTGTAGTTGCCTCGATATGCCTGGCAAAGCTCCATTTTTCATCTAATATTACCCCTAAGTATCTAGCTTCTCGACGACGTATAACTGGCGTGCCATCCATCCTAACTGTAGGGTTTCTGACCAATTGGCCCTTTAAGAGTAGATAAGTGGATTTGTTAGGTGCTATTTTTTGCTTAGTTCTATGGCACCATTGTGAGAGTAATGTCATGGTTCTCTCTATCTTCGGTTCCAGTTCCTCTCGGCTCCGACCGCCAACCAACAGGAGGAGGTCATCAGCGTATGCTACCACCTCTAGCACATCTGCACAGCTCTCCAAGGTCTCAAGGAGAGGCTCCATATTGAGTGGTCCCAGGACAGAGCCCTGTGGACACCCCTTTGTTATCTTCTTGCCCACTCTTCCGCTAGGGGATGATAGCCAAACCTCCCTGTCCACACAATAGCTCCTGAGACAGCCATATAGCGGCCCTGGGCAAGCGAGAGAAAAGCGAAGGCCACCACAGGTTGTCAAAGGCGCCACTGATGTCCACCACGATGCCAACTATGTACTTATGTGTGGACGACCCGCAGACCTCAGCCGCCATGGCGATTGCGTCAGACGCAGAACGCCCCGGCCTAAAGCCGAACTGCCTGCTGCTCATTCCACAAAGCACTCGGTGTGCCATCAGCCTGTCAGCCAGCAGCCTCTCCAGCAATTTTCCCAACAGATCCAACAGACAAATGGGTCTGTAGGACGTGACCTCTTTTGGATCCTTATCCAGTCCCTTTTTTATTATTACGACGTTTGCTTGTTTCCAGATGGTAGGAAAGTTTTTGAGGCTTAGGGCCTCGTTGTAGATTCTGGCTAGAGGTGCTACTAGTTGAGGAGCGAGGTATTGCACCACCTCCGCTATGATGCCGTCTGGTCCTGGGGCCTTTCCTCTCTTAAGTGCCTTAATGTGCTCCGCCACCTCGTTCTCCGAAAAAGGGTACACCAAGGTGTTGTTTTGGTACTCTTCTAGCTGCGCTTGCCTAATTAGGCCTTGTTTTTCCGTGTCCTCATTTTCCATGTCATCCGGAAGTAGGGACCGGAGAAGGACTTCAGCAGTTTCCTGCCATGTCCCTGTCATCCGATTCCCATCCCGGATGGTTGATAGTACCATAGGTGACCTAATTTTCTCCATGACTATTTTATATGGAATACCCCAGGGATCTAAAGCCAATTGGCTTTGGACATACTTCTCCCAGCTTACTAGCCTAACCCTTTTGAGCTCCCTCTGGAACTCCTCCTTGGCATTCCTATAGATTTCCAGCCATCTCTGTTTTTCTTCCCAGACGACACTTCACTGGTAGTACCTCCTCGCCCTCCTGACCGACTGACGCATCTGCCCTAGTTCAGCTGACCATGGTGCCGGGGAGGCCGCGACAGCCCTCCTCCTAGTTGGTACTGCAGCCTTTACCGCTCTTGTGATGGCACTAACCAGTTCTACAGCATGCCTGTCGACGTCTTCATCACCCTCCGGCCATATCGGCAAGGCGCTCCCAATCAGTTTTGTTATACTTTAATTGAAATTCCCACCCTATGTCCCAGTGGCATTCCCTATCTGTAAGCTCAAATGTTATTAGGTTATGGTCACTTGTCGTAACTTGGTCTCTTACTCTCCAGTTATTCAAATGACCAGCAAAATTTGGTGATATTAATGTTATATCTATGTTAGTTCCTTCTCCTCCTCCGCCTGTGTAGGTGGGGGGATTCCCGGCTCTGTTTGCGACCAAGTACTGTAATGACATTAATGTTTCCTCCATCTTCTCCCCTCTGCCGTCCCGGGTGCCACTGTACCACAGGGGGGACTTCGGATTGACATCTGCCACCACCACTATCTTTCTACCTCTTAGTGCTGTTGTGACTCTTGATAGTTGGTCTAGATATACCTCGATGTCCTCGCCATATTGGTAGTACATATTGACTAAGTGAATGACCCCGACTGGAGTCTGGAGTTCGGTTACGATACAGTGTTCATTTGAGAAATGAGCGAGCACTGTGACTCGTATGGCTTTATTTAAGACTATAGTGGTGGCTTTAGGGTCGTCTCCAAAGGATACTATTTGCCAGTTAACACTGGCGAAAGCTATGTTCCCTGCAAGAGAGTATGGCTCCTGTAGACAGAGACTCATCTCCTCCACCACCCTTCGTAGCTCCTGCATGACTAATCGACTATTATGTGCGTTAAGTTGTCCTATTTGTATTTTAATTGTCATGGGAAATACGTGTGTACTTATTGTTCTGGAAAGGTCTTCCTCCAGTCAAAAGCTATCCTTCCATTGGCTAGGACAGCCTGCTTGTAAATTTCGTCTAGGTCGAATTTCTCGTTCCTTCTTTGGAAAACCTTTTGAACAAGGTCACGCAGGGCACCGAAGTCAGTGGGGAGATTCATGGTCTTTAACTGTATTCTATCGACAGCCTCCATGGCCGAGAAGGTGACTTTACGTCCGTACTGGTGTCCCACCCGCACTATATGCCTTAAAGCTGTGGTCAGGACAGCCGGCTCCTCCAGACGCGAAAGTTGCAAAGCGTGTTCTAGATTGGGGTAGATCCTGATGGGATCCACCTCTAGACGCTTAACTAGCGGTTGGTCACAGGTAGGGGTAACTATTGTACTACTAATCATGTTGACTTGAACTGGTCCTTCGGATGTGGAGCTACTTTCAATTTGGCCCGCTATTGCAGGACGCCTGACTATGGGTGCCCGATCTTCTGGCGGTCTCGAGTTCCGGGGGGAGGGGAGAGCGGTAGCTTCCCGTTCACACAGATCCGTCTGGACGGACACATCTACCATACTTGTTCTTTCTGTTTTACTTCCTTCAACGAAGGTTAAGAATTGCCTGAATTTAGCAGCCCTAGCCGCGTCCCTACGCCTCTTCCCCGGAGACTTCCTTTTTGGCATCCTGCTCACAGCTGCAGTTTCAGCCATAATCTATTCTTGAAATTAATCTTTGCTCCAACATCCTATAAGTTGGGCAATTCCTACCTGAGGCATTGCAGGTCTTCTTGCCTCTCTTTGTACATGGAATGCAGATTCCAGATTTTGTGCAATTTTTTCTTATATGATCTTCCGCTCCACATCTGGAGCAAGCCGGCTTCCTGTCACAGTACTTGTGGATGTGATCTAGATCTCCACAATTGTGGCAGCGAGGCACCACCAAGTAGTCCCTAACGTTGATTGCATGGAACCCAACGTATATCCTTCCCATAGATGTAAGCTTTTTTCCACATAGATCCTGTTACTTCTGCTACGTGATGTACTGTCTGCCTGTCTTTTGGTCCTGTCTTAAATTTTAATTTGAAGTCATTTTTAAATTGTTCATCAGTCATGTTATCGAAATTTTGATTCCTAATCGTGTTGCACAATTCATTGTTGTCCATCGTAACCGGTACATCGTACATGATTACGAGTGGATTCCTTTTCTTTGGGGGTTCACACCTGACCGCCTTGCACAAATTTTGATTATTTAGGATCTTGTTTCTATCTTCTTCGGTCGCTACGTCCACAATCACTACATTTTTTGTTGCCTTTACTTTGTTTACTTTTATTTTATCCTTAACTGGGTTAACTATAGTCGTGAAAATTTCTTGAACCTTTTTGGTATCCTGGCCGGGCAGGGGTCTTAAAAAGACCGCCGTGTCCGGCTTTTGTGCCACTTTTGCTATCGTCTCTCTAGTTGTTTGGGACTTGGGGGCAGCCTGAGCCACTACACCTGCCCATGTCCTAGCTGGCTGTCTTCTAAGGGCAAAATTTTCCCGTTGCAGTTCCACCACTCGCCCCTCAAGCCTTGCATGAGCAATCGCCCAGGAGGCAAGTTCGTTCTTTATGGCCAAGATAGCGGTTTGACTGATCTTTCCGTTCTTGACGTTGGACTCCAACAGTTGTGTAATTCTGTTGTGTCTCTCGGTCACACTCTCGTCAATATCCTCCATTTGCCCCGATGGGTCGGGAGCAGAAAGCATCGAAGCTCTCGCGGAAGCACACGATTCGCTTGTCTCAGGTTCAGCCATGATTGACAAGCGAGAAAAAAGGGGGGTTGAGAGCCCGTCTCTAACCCCGGACCGGCTCCTCTGGCGTTGGGGGGGTGGGGGGGGGGACTAAGATGCAGCTCGCCCATCAACCTTGTCCCTAGGTCAAGGGCATCTCTGAGCCGCCGAGTTCAGCACACCGTTGCCAGTGTCTTGGTCCCCTTCAGTGGCCCCGTCACCGTCGATTTCTCCCAGTGTTCCTCGGCAAGTGCACCCCGCACTCCGGAGAAGCGGATGCACTTCTCGCCCTTCGCCGCCTACTAGCCCGAGCTCCCACCTGCAGGCCAAGGACCCGCTCCTACTCAGGTGGCGGGCCGGTCACCCAGTCGTTCGACGGTCTGGACCCCGCTAACCTGGCCCAGGCGATGTCAACACCCCCTGGGTTTGGCAGAACACGCCCCGGTTAACCACGGGTGCGGCGAAGTGCACTTGCCGACTCGCGCCGAGGTCCCACGCCGACAAACGAGGTCGCTGGCATGCAGAGCACCAGCTGGTCTTGTGCCCTGCGAGTTGAGGGACAGATAGTTAGTCCCTCAGACACAGCTCCCCCTGTGCCACGCACCCTTCGCTTTCGCCTTGGGTCGGGGGCGTTTAACGTCCTACCATGACGGGAGTTTAACGTCCTTCCTTGACACAACGACAACCCTCACCGTTCCACAGCCCGGAGGTGTTATGAGAGTGATGATGTGATAAAATGATGGTATGGCCCGGGTCTTATGTTGTGGAGTTTGACATCATCGAGACGGTGCGGCACTCAAACCCGAGGTACGTTCCCCGGAGGGCCTCCACACCTACTGGGGGATCATGGCCGACCATGTCTCACCCACTGCTTTTGATAATTCACGGTGGGCCAGTGCGGTTCAGTGAGGATTGCACCCATTTAAGGGCTAGCCGTTTAAAGTCATGCATGGACGGCCCTTCCCATGTTAGCTTCACCCCATCTAAGGGGGTTACTGAGCGCCGGGGCCACGTCAAGGCCACGGGATAGGACATTACTGTCCCCGCCCCACTCAGGTTCCTCTGAGCCACAGAGCACTTCAGACAGTCTGAAGGTTTCCGGGAATCAGAGGGTCTCCTGGCGGTTTTAACCCAGTTTCGGAAGGCAACACACCTTCCCCAGGTGGCGCCACGCAGACCACTTTCCCGTGCGGTTTGCGTTAGCACGTTAAAATAGCACGGTTGGCCGCGGGGCATGATGGGAATTTGTATGTGCATACGCCATTTGTATCTGAAAATGTCGCGGCCTACTACGCGAGCAGTAACAGTTCATCTGCGGCTCAAATGGAGTTTGTGACCAAGTTCAAGGTTAAGACAGCCGGTTCAGTGTGCTAACAATCAAGAATTTGAGTCACAAGTTTGAGAGAACTGATAGTGTTCGTGATGACAGTGTTGGCAATGTCGGTCGTCCAAAAAGGGTGGAAACGCCTAAAAACATCGAGAAGACACACGCTGTGTTTCAAACCAGCCCCAGGAAATCGATCAGACGAGATGCACAACGGTGGGAAGCAACTGGGAGACACAGCAATAAATTGTTGTTGAAGACCTGCATCTCTTCCCATACAAAATTCAAACCCATGACCCATTAAGGGCCAGGGCCGTGGAACAGCGATTGTGTTCCGCCAACACTATTGTCCACGGAATTGACGAACATAACTTTGATGTGAATATGGTTTGGTTTAGGGGACAAGCCCACTTGGATTTGGGTGAGTTCGTCAGTAAGCAAAATTGGCGCGTTTAGGGGACTGAGAATCTGAATTTCGCAATCGAGAAGTCTTTTCACCCTCAACGGGTGACCGTGTGGTGTGCTGTATCATGTCACGAGATAATCGGTGCTATATTCCTTGATGGCATGGTGACTATTGAACGATACGTGAATGTTATCCAAAGTGACCCTGTTTTCGACAAGATGTGGTTCATGCAAACATGCAAGGCGGAGCTCGACTCCATCGAAGCAGGAGAGTGTTTGATGTGCTGGAGGGACACTTCGGAGACCACATTCTGGCTCTGGAGTACCCAGAGGCCACTGGCATGGGCCTAGATTGGTCGCCATACTGTCCGGATCTGAACACTGCAACTCCCTTTTGTGGGGCTATATTAAAGGCGAGGTGTACAGCAATAGCCCCAAAACCATTGCTGAGCCGAAAACAACCATTCAGGAGGTGAACCACAGCATCGATCTTCCGACTCTTCAGCGGGTCATACAGAATTTCGCTGTTCGTCTGCGCCACATGATCTCCAATGATGGCAGGCGTATCGAACATGTCATAGCTAAATACGAATATCTGTAGTGACGTTTACAGGTTGGATAATGTGCAGGTCGTAGTTTGTAAGTAATTTACCTTTTTTTCATATAATTCAATAATTGTCACCCTGTGCGTACTTTCAGTCCTGGTTGCTTTCCACCTATTAAGTATTACCTATGGTATTAAAGATTGTTCACTGGGCATTATAATGTGTAATTGCTCACCTCTAAAAATCAAACTGCGACCGAAAGCGAGCTGTTGTACTTGGTCGTGAATTTCCGGGTACCTTTGCTGACGCATTCCGTTACTCTCCAGGACGGAATATATGTACCCCAACTGTCTGTTTGTAGTGTTACTCATGAGAAAGTGAGTCAAGTTTTTTAAATGTTTGCAAACCTTGTAACTTAGGCTACACTTGGCTGCCAGCCCCGTATTCCTCTTGTGAGATGTGGAAACCGTCCAAATGCCGTATACAGGCTGACAGGCAACCCGCCATCGTAGTTAATCGACCAGGCGGTTTCGATCCGGGGTCGGCGCACCTCCCCGCCCCGAATCGGCCTTTTAACATGAATTGCTATGTAGCGAAAATTTCCCTGTACGATCGAAAGGAAATTTACCTCGATCTAAAGCAACACTTTCTGGTAAATTTTTAACTTGTAATATAATGTAATGTGAGTATACAGACGTACTGCATACGCGTCACATTAACGCTTACGTGTAATATTTTTGCACTGCCTAACCTGACCAGACCTATTTCAACTGATTTTTCTGGAAAACATGAAACAACATTGCACTCAGAATGATGATGATTGGATGCCAGAGTATTGCATAACAAGTCATATCAATATCGATTCAATAAAAAGACAGGTGCGCATGAACCGTCAAGACCGAAAAAATATGTCACAATTCGTATTTTTTTTTCATGGCAGTGTTTACTTTCTGATCTTAAGACTAAAGGTGTTTGATAAGGTCTTCAACTCCTAATCCCGTTTAATGAGCGAGAAAGTAAATTTTTAATTTATTGTTATCGCAGAAAAATTTAGTGAGTCTGTGTGATTGTAATTATGCGTATTATTTCAAAAAATCGTTCAAATGGCTCTGAGCACTATGGGACTCAACTACTGAGGTCATTAGTCCCCTAGAACTTAGAACTAGTTAAACCTAACTAACCTAAGGACATCACAAATATCCACGCCCGAGGCAGGATTCGAACCTGCGACCGTAGCGGTCGTGCGGTTCCAGACTGCAGCGCCTTTAACCGCACGGCCACTTCGGCCGGCGCGTATTATTTAGTTAACCTCGGTCCTAATTAGGAAGACAAACAGAATTGTGATCAGGTACAACTATACTGTCTCAATTTAACCAACCCATGCACTGTGACTGCCTTTTACATGCTAAAGATTTCGTTGCACTTTGTTGACGTTTTGATTATGGTGGGGACGAACGATGGACGTCTGTAGTGATCCACTGGGGTCCCGTTTGTGTGTCTCCAACTATGTGCGCATACGGCGTACGTTATTACGGCCCGGGATCGTTGCCAAATACCTGGCTCGCTGCTGTCAAGGAAGGTACCTTTTGTCACGAATACTGACCGATTTGCAGTCATTCCAGCTTGCATCTCACCAGTGGCGAACGCTCTGCGTCTCCAGTTTACACTTTTTTCTTGGTATCTAAGGAACTTTCGAAGACCACTAACCCTATCAGTAATACTTTTCAGTTCTTTGCCCTGACGAGTCTCACTGGATACGAATGTAATCGTGATGATGATGATGAAGTCCCATACTCCGTGACGGAGCGTAGGGGACGATGCGGGAGACCCGCACCTCCGTACTAGGCAAGGTCCTTGTGGAGGTGGTTTGCCATTGCCTTCCTTCGACCGTAATGGGGATGAATGATGATGGTGAAGACGACGCAACAACACCCAGTCATCTCATGGCAGGAAAAATTCTTGACCCCGCGGGGAATTGAACCCGGGACCCCGTACTTGGGAAGCGAGAACGCTACCGCGAGACCACGAGCAGTAATACAACATAAATAAAATTTCAAAGTTAATTGATATAATTAATACAATAGTCATTAAACATTAACACGTGCCAAATAGCTAAATTTTTAAAGGAGCTGTAGTTTCAGCTGCGTTGATTCGTCATAACTAGAGCTGCAAAACTACTTCTATCGTAAGTAAGCGTAGACTATGGTAATTTTTCTAGTAGCTTTGGTGAGTTAAAATCATAACCGCGTTACCTGTACGTTAAGTGTGTTGTTTTTCAATCGGGCGTTACTTTAGTTTGGTTGTTTGCGTATGCGGTCAGTGTCTTACCAGATTCCCCTAGAAACCCCGAAGCGGTGAACCGTCTAGAAACTGAACGAGGTTATATAAAGGGCCGCGTAACTTACGGAACATCTTTGTTTGACATATTTATCCTCCTGTCTGTTAATTAAAAATAACAGTATTTATGGCAATACTGAAATTGCTAACGTATAATTCATGTTTTATTCGAGAGTTGTTGATTTGTAATGTGAAACAGATTGATGTCGTAGTAAAACTAAAAAAATCCTGGTTTCTAAAGAAAAGATATAATTAAAAGAAAAGAAAAACACAAAACAAAAATATATCAAACATCGCTTCAGTACTTCGCCGAACATATATTAAACATGTTTCTGTTTTTCATAAACAGTTTCCGCACTTACTAGTAAAGGCAGAAATACTCTTATAGACAAAATAACAACAATAATTATAAAGTTTTTTATGTTTGTGCATGTAAACTGTACTTGCATCAGAAGTAACTGCTTCCATAATATAAAGGCGCAAAAGTTATTCGATCAACTAATTTTTATTTCTTATAAAATGCAATTGATATTTTGTGAGGACACGCAAGGCGGACTTACACTGATCAATGTGCGGTTCTAATTATGTGAAAAAAGGGAAAAAAAGGAGAAGTCGTCAGCTCCCAGTTTCTCTTCACACATTCATTTATGTTTCGTTCCCTACCAACGCTACAAAAACTACTGTTAATCCTATCATCTACTACGTCACTTATGTACTATACTGATACCACTGCTGGAGGCTCATCTCCAATTGCCCAACGCTACGCACTGTGCACATCCAACTGCCCAACGCTACACAAGCAAATATTCTAACAATGAGTCCAATCAGCCACAGACTACGCACAGCGCAGTCAGCGATTTTCATAAAGAACATTATGTGGCGTTACCAACACAAAAACCTGAACAGCCTACTTACCTACTTACAATACCTATGTCCCTCTTCAGCTCCTTCTAGTAACAAGGAAGTTATTTTCTAGCTAGTGATTTCCAGACGTTTCTCACCTTGTCAGTTCTCGGAGAAACTCCTCATGTCTTGTGAGCCGACATAATTTTAATCATCTTTCGGGTTCTCGACAATTCATGACTTATTTCTGTACAACGCTGTGCTGCAGCCGTAGCTTCTTAGAAGTTGCTTTCTGGAATTAAGGCCTATGTTAGATTCTGGCAGACTTTTTTGGCGATGTCTTTGCCTATGCCATTCTGATTTTTATGTTATCCCAGGTAGCAGAATACTTTAACTCTGTCTGTTAGGTGTTTCCCAGTTTCGATGTTACGATTGTTCCCGCATGCATTTCTGCTATTTCTTAGCACTTTATTCTTTACTTTACTTTCACTCCGTATTCTGACTATTCCATCCAGCAGGTACTGTAGTTCTTCCTCACTTTCACAGATGACAGCAATGTAATCACTGAATATTACTGTTTACATCCTTTCGCCCTGAATTTTAAAACTACTTCTGTGCTTTTTTTTTATTTTCCTCATTGGATCTTCGAAGTGCAGGCTAAACAGAATGCCTTACGCCAATTTTAATTGGAGTACTTCTTTCTTAGTCTTTCATTCTTATGTTCCGTCTTGCTTCTTCTATTAGATACCAGCCGTCTTTCCCTATAACACCTACGTTTTCTGCTGGGAATTTCAAAGATCTGTCATCACTTAACATTGCTCAAAACATTTTCTAAGTTGACATGTCCGTTGAAACCGTCTTTATTTTTCTAGAGTCTTGTTTAAATTATCAAATGCTACATCAGAACTGCCTCTCGGGTGCCAAACTAATTGTCATACCGTGACGTCTCAGTTCGTACAGGATTGAGTCCACATGTGCAGCTACATAGAAAAACATACTCCGCAAGTCACCGCATGGTGCATAGCGGAGGACACCTTGCACCAGTCATTTTCTATCCCGTTCCAGTTGCAAACAGATCGAGGAAAAACGGCTGTCTACATGCCTCCGTACCAGCCATAATTTACCTTATGGTTCAAATGGCTCTGAGCACTATGGGACTTAACAGCTGAGGTCATCAGTCCCCTAGAACTTAGAACCACTTAAACCTAACTAACTTAAGGACATCACACACATCCATGCCCGAGGCAGGATTCGAACCTGTGACCGTAGCGGAATTTCTCTTATCTTGTTTTCGCGCTACTTAAGCAAAATGTACATTGGTGGTAGTAGAATCGTTGTGAAATGAGTAGCAAATGTCATTTCTCTAATATGAAGTCTTCACGGGTTGTCAGCCGAGTAGCATCGTCGTCCTCGTAGCAACGTTTCGATAGAATGCGGCTCCATCTTCAGGCGAAGTGTCGGGATATCGTCGGTCGCGGGCTTATATCTCTGCTGGACCGCTCTCCGCTTCCCGCGGCCGGCTATTCACGCGCCCACGGAATCGCCCGATGCGCCTGGATCGGCCGGTGGTGGGGAGGACGCGTGCGCAAGGTTCGAGTCCCGGCGTCCGTCTCTGTCTGCTCCGTCCGCGGCCCTTGGTGGAACGGAACGTTCTTCTCTGATTTTCCTGACTGCAGGCTGTGCTGAGATGGTAGCCACTGTCGCTGTTGATTAGGTTGTCGTGTAACCGTATTTCTATGGACTCTTTTATTACTGAGTCCCAAAAACCGTTTGTACTGCATATTTTCTTTGTGTCCTCGAAATCGAAGGTGTGCTTCTCGTCAATACTATGTTCCGTCACAGCAGATTTGTTGGTCTGCCCCAAGCCTACATGCCTAATGTGTTCACTCCGGCGCTGTGAGATGCAACGCTGCGTCTGTCCTGTATACTGCATCCCACATTCGCATCCGATCTTGTACACACCTGGTGCCGTCAGACCTAGTGGATCATTGGTTGAACCGAGAAGGTCTTTGATTTTTCCTACTGCGCGGAAAACGGTCTTCACTTTATGTTTCTTGAGAATTCTCGCTATCTTGGACGTCGGAGGACCCGCGTATGGCAAGAACGCACAGCCCATTGCTTCGTCTTCATCCGGTCTCTCTTCTTGTGGTCGGTCTTCAGAACTCTCCTTGTGTCTCACTGTACCCATTTTTCTTGAAGGTGTCCTTTAGGTGTTGTAATTCTCCTGG
The DNA here is from genome assembly GCF_023864345.2 of Schistocerca serialis cubense. NCBI lineage: Eukaryota > Metazoa > Arthropoda > Insecta > Orthoptera > Acrididae > Schistocerca > Schistocerca serialis. The sequence continues at coordinate 244,980,995 of NC_064639.1, read as the reverse complement.
CAAACTTTCCTTATTGCAGATGGACCTGGACCTGTACGCTAAGGTGTTGAGTACAGCATTGCGTTGCGTAGGGTGGTGGCAGCTATTGGATTTAAGATAGAGGTCAGTGTGTGTTTTCTTTCTATACACTGAGTGTCCAAGCGTGCCGGGAATCGAACCCCGCGCACGCGTCCCTCCACCACCGGCCGATCCAGGCGCATCGGGCGATTCCGCGGGCGCGTGATTGGCCGGCCGCGGGAAGCGGAGAGCGGTCCAGCATAGATATAAGCCCGAATAGGGGGAGACTTCAATGCCAAACACCCTGACTGGAATTCTAGAGTAACCTCCAGAGCAGGCGCCAAACTGCAACAACTAGCGCGCACCCACCACTTCGAAACATGGGGTCCAGTCGAGCCCACACATTTTCCGAAAAACGGAAGCAGGCCCGATGTGTTAGACATAGCTCTCACTAGGAGGATCGCAGGGTTTGTGACCGCAAGGACAATCAACAGAATGTCCTCCGACCACAACCCAGTGATTCTGGAGGTCGATGTGGGAGCATGGGTAGCACTCCCACGGTACCAGACGTCGTACAAACGTACAGACTGGGAGCGATACCAAGAAACTGTCGCCTCTGATATCGCTCGCGCTCCGCCACCTACTGCCGAAACAGTAGAACAAGCGCTACAAGACCTAACAGGCACCATCTTGGAGGCAGCGGAAGAAGCCACCCCTCCACAAAGGGATGGACCACCGCCGCAAACACAGCTCCCGGAACATTTGCTAGCTCAAATTCGACATAAGAACAGAGTAGCAAAAGAGTGGAAGATCACCAGAAATCAGGCCACCAGGAGGCTGCTCAATCGTCTACAGAGAGAACTGAAGGTAGCGCTCAATGAGAACAGAAACCAGCAATGGCAAAACCGCCTCACAGCTCTCAAAGTAGACGATCATACACTATGGCAAGCGACAAAACAGTTTACAAAACGACGCGCTAAGATGCCGCCACTGCATGGCGAGCGGGGACTGGTCTACAGCCATGCTGGAAAGGCCAACGCCCTCGCCGACTCCTTCGAGAAGCAGTTCCAAGCGGCAGAATCCCAAGATGAAGAGCATGAAGAGGTGGTCAGTTGTCAACTGGCCGTCTTCCTCAATGCCGAGGAGGACCCAGAGGACGAACCCATACTTTTTGCCCCCGAGGACGTGGCAAGAGTAATCAGGTCCCTCCCTACTAAAAAGGCGCCAGGGCACGACAGTGTCACAAACCAGTTAGTCAAAAAACTCCCACCCACAGCGATCACACACCTCGCGAACGTCCTCAACGAGATTACTCGATCCCGTGTTTTCCCAGCTTGCTGGAAACATGCGGAAGTGGTCGCGATACACAAACCAGGGAAAGACCCTCTATTCCCGCAGCACTACAGGCCGATTAGCCTCTTGCCAACACTCAGCAAGATCTATGAGCGCCTCCTGCTAAGACCCATACAAGAACATATTACCAGAGAGCAAATTCTGCCGGATTTCCAATTTGGATTCCGACAGAACCACTCTGCCCCACAACAGGTCATGAGAATGGTTGAAGCAGCCACAGAGGGCTTCAACCACAGGGGCTACTGCGGGATAGTGCTACTAGACGTAGCCAAAGCCTTTGATTCAGTATGGCATAGAGGGCTACTCTACAAGTTGTACACACAAGGGTTTCCCGGGAGCATAGTTCAGCTGATCAAGAGCTATCTCACGAAGAGGACGTTCTCCGTCAAAGTAGAAACTGCCACCTCCACCAGAAGGCGTATTCGTGCCGGGGTGCCACAGGGATCGGTCCTGGGGCCCGTATTGTACAGTTTGTACACTGCGGACACTCCAACGGCCCCCCTGGGGCACACCGCACAGTACGCTGACGATACAGCCTTCTACACGAGAAACGCGAACAAGGACCTGGTCATCCGTAGGCTACAAAAGGTTTTAGATGACACAGAAACTTGGGCCCATCGCTGGCGCATCACCATCAACTCTGAGAAGACACAGGCAATGCTGATTACCCGTAGGCTCGGGAAGCGCGATCCTCCTCAACGTCCCCCCCTCCACCTTCACCTAAATGGAACCCAACTCCCCTGGCGCAGAACCGCCAAGTATCTTGGCGTAACCTTGGACTCTCGTCTTACGTGGAAACCCCACATAGACGAGGTCCACGGGAAGGCCTGCGCCAGAATGTCCATCCTATATCCTATCCTGAACACAACCAGCTCCCTTCCCTGCCCAGTAGCAGTAAATGTGTACCAGGCCCTGATCCGGCCGGTAATGGAGTATGTGTGCCCTGGCTGGGGATACGCGGCAAAGCAGCACCTGGACAAACTCCAGAGGCTGCAGAACCGCGCCCTCAGAAGGACACTGCACTTACCTCTTGGATTCCCTACAGACGACTTGCACGCCGCAGCCGAAATCCCACTCCTGAGAGAGCGTTTCCAGGATCTGGCAAGGGCCTTCTATGAGGGTTCTTCCAGATCCGGAAACGCACTCATCCACTCCCTAGGTCGGTATGACATGTCCTACGATAAGCACAAGCGCCCTATGACGATCTTCGACGACTAAGTCGAAGAGAAAATCCCAACACCCAATCCATCATCCTGTTCCTTCCCATATAACACCAAACTTCTCGCCTACCTCAGGCAAGTACCAGACACACTCACAACAATTCATCACAAATCACAGACACCAAAAACTATAGAAACATCACACACACACGTTCACGGGGGAGTAAAAGCCGAAAGGCTACAGACTCCCCCTCACACTTCCCCAAAGAGGGGAAAGCAACAGATGAGAGCAGGCAGACGATATCCCGACACTCGCTGAGTAGCAGTCGAGGGTTGAGCATCGCTCCTCTCACTCGCGTACTGTCAGCCATAGGCCCCCGCTTGCACGGGAGTAAAAACAGGAGTGACTCCGGCTCTGTTTTTATTAAAACATTGACGGGCACTTGCGCCTAGGTCTTAGCACGGACGGCACCTGGAAAAAATTTTGCATGGCGTCGCCTGGCAGAGTTGTCGTGTCTTCTCGTCGTGGTATGTCGAGCTTGGGTGGCGCCTTGGGGTCGCGGCGGTCTCTTTCCGCCGACGACACGAGGCGCGTTTTCTTGTTGCCGCGGGCCGCGCGGCCGGCCGTCTCGAGCACCTCGGCTGCCGCAGTCAGTCTCTGCCCCCCCCCCCCCCCCCCAAGAACAGGGAAAAAGTAGGCCAGGACCTGGAAGCGGGCCGCTGAACCACAGAAAGGTTTTCCGCCGCCCCCGTCCAGAACTCCGCGTCTGCCATCGTGATAGTAGGGTCAGCAATGCAACCGGAAAACCCAACGGTGCCAACAAAAGTTGCAACTGACAATAACCTGGCAGCAAGCCCCCTTTCCGCTACTGACATGGCAAAAATACACGATACACAAACAAACAAATGCATCGTCAGTATTTGCGATCCCGCCCCCCCTCTCCTCTCCTCTCCCCTCTCCTGCTTGCCAACGGCTGTGGCCTCCTTGCTGAACATATCCGCAACCTAAATGGCAAGCAGAAACCCAGTCAACCGACTAAAATCCTTCCCAAACCCGCAGCTGCCACCCAACCCCCTACCCGATCCCAGTTCCTCAAATCCCCCCCACTCAAGTGCACCACATCCAAGCAGCGGCGTGTAAGGAAGGACAAGAAGGAGAAGCACTCCAAGGGGAAAAAGCACTCCACCACCCCCACCCCAACCACTTCCACACCCTATGAGGAGCCTGCGCCCCCGACAACACCTGTCGTCGTCCTAGGAGGGGACCAGAAAACACCGGCACTGGAAGGGAACCGCATAACCGGGCAGGATTCGGATGGTTTCGTGCTGGCGAGGAAAACCTTTCGCCAGCCGAGGCTCCCGCCGGCCCGGGGAGTGGAATCAACCCCAAACAGGTTCCAGGCGGTGGCCGATGAGCCAGAGACACCACAAGACACAACAACACAAACACAAAATCAGGTCACCCACCACCTCCCTCCGATCCTCGCGGAGTTCACTCAGAACTACGAGAAACTCTACGAAATGTTACAAACAGCAATCGGGGGAGGCAATTTCAAGGCAAAACCTGCGGGTGGTGACAAAATAAAAATAACATTACTCACACTCGAGCACTACACCACAATAAAAGCACTTCTCAACAGCAAAAACATACCCCACTACACTTTCCCCACAACAAAAACACGTAATAGAAACATAGTCATCGGAGACCTACCAAGACGAGTGGCCCCACAGGCGATCAAAACAGACCTGACTGCCCAGGGGTACGTCTTCAAGGCGGTCCAACAGATGGGAAGCATAGGGAGCAAATGACCCCTGTATCAGGTGACACAAAACAAAAGGGACATTAAGATGATCCTGGCGGTCCCTGTGACCACTGAACCACTGCGCCCCAGAAACAAAATGGTGCAGTGCTTCAGATGTCAGGGCCTCAACCACATTGCGGCACACTGCTCCATGGCACTGAGGTGCAGAAAATGCGCCTAGGCCCATGACACAAGAACTTGCAACATAAAACACACGGACCCGCAAATAAGGTGCGCGCTGTGTGGCAAAAACCACACAGCGGGTTACCAAGGTTGCGAGGTCCATAAAAGACACACACAGCAGGCAAAGGGCGCAAAGGCCGCCCCCCACACACGAAAAGAAAACACCATGAACTCATCCAGACACACAAGAAACCAAAACATGACAACACACACGGACAAGGCCTGGGTAAAACGAAGGCCGGACACACCAAGGGCGACTTATGCGGAAGTGGTTTCTCCTCCGAGGAACCATGAAAGCGTGGCCCAATCACCACAACACCAGACACTATCACGAGAACAACACCGGAAAACACAAAGCAACAACGACCAGGTCGACCATGACGGAGGAAGATCAAGGGAACCCACACACACTCCCCCCCCCCCATGGATCAGTTGTTAGGTGTAATGGTGCAGACCATGAACCTCGTCATGGAAATGATGAAGGAATTCAGGGAAGCCCAGAAGCAGAACACACAGATCCTCGTCGCCCTTCAGGCAACAGTCCAGTAGTCGCTCCCCTCTGCGACTTCCTCAGTAGTATCAAAACCCCATCATGAATAGACGACCGAATATTCAAGGCCTGACAATGTGCGTCTTTAACGCAGACGGCATTGTTAATCAAGAGGTCGAGTTCCGAGAACTCATGGAGGAGTTCTCCATCGACATATGCATGATGGGGGAAACCCACCTAAAACCGGGAATAAAAGCGACAGTTCCCAACTACGTTAGCTACCGTAAAGACAGGCCAACCCAAGGCGGAGGAGTGGCCATATATGTAAAAAGAGGGATCCCCCACCACCAGGTATTCTTACCAGCTACCAACAAAATCGAAGCAGTGGCGGTGGAAGTAACCACTGCCACTGGACCCTTAACAATTGTTGCAGTCTACCGACCCCCACATGACCAGATAGATGAGGGAGACATAGTTGCTCTAGGGCAAATTGGAGGCAAACTCGTAATAGGGGGAGACTTCAATGCCAAACACCCTGACTGGAATTCTAGAGTAACCTCCAGAGCAGGCGCCAAACTGCAACAACTAGCGCGCACCCACCACTTCGAAACATGGGGTCCAGTCGAGCCCACACATTTTCCGAAAAACGGAAGCAGGCCCGATGTGTTAGACATAGCTCTCACTAGGAGGATCGCAGGATTTGTGACCGCAAGGACAATCAACAGAATGTCCTCCGACCACAACCCAGTGATTCTAGAAGTCGATGTGGGAGAATGGGTAGCACTCCCACGGTACCAGACATCTTACAAACGCACAGACTGGGAGCGATACCAAGAAACTGTCGCCTCTGATATCGCTCGCGCTCCGCCACCTACTGCCGAAACAGTAGAACAAGAGCTACTAGACTTGACAGGCACCATCTTGCAGGCAGCGGAAGAGGCCACCCCACCATAAAGGGATGGCCCTCCACCGCAAATACAGCTCCCGGAACACTTGCTAGCTGAAATCCGACACAAGAACAGAGTGGCAAAAGAGTGGAAGATCATCAGAAATCAGGCCACCAGGAGGCTGCTCAATCGTCTACAGAGAGAACTGAAGGTAGCGCTGAATGAGCACAAAAACCAGCAATGGCAAAACCGCCTCACAGCTCTCAAAGTAGACGATCATACACTTTGGCAAGCAACCAAACAATTCACAAAAAGACGCGCTAGGATGCCGCCACTGCACGGCGAGCGGGGACTGGTCTACAGCCATGCTGAGAAGGCCAACGCCCTCGCCGACTCCTTCGAGAAGCAGTTTCAAACGGCTGAACCCCAGGATGATGAGCATGAAGAGGTAGTCAGTCGTCAACTGGCCGTCTTCCTCAATGCTGAGGAGGACCCAGAGGACGAACCCATACTTTTTGCCCCCGAGGACGTGGCAAGAGTAATCAGGTCCCTCCCTACTAAAAAGGCGCCAGGGCACGACAGTGTCACAAACCAGTTAGTCAAAAAACTCCCACCCACAGCGATCACACACCTCGCGAACGTCCTCAACGAGATTACTCGTTCCCGCGAGTTCCCAGCTTGCTGGTAACATGCGGAAGTGATCGCGATACACAAACCAGGGAAAGACCCTCTATTCCCGCAGCACTACAGGCCGATTAGCCTCTTGCCAACACTCAGCAAGATCTATGAGCGCCTCCTGCTAAAACCCATACAAGAACATATTACCAGAGAGCAAATTCTGCCAGATTTCCAATTTGGATTCCGGCAGAACCACTCTGCCCCACAACAGGTCATGAGAATGGTTGAAGCAGCCACAGAGGGCTTCAACCACAGAGGCTACTGCGGGATAGTGCTACTAGACGTAGCCAAAGCCTTTGATTCAGTATGGCATAGAGGGCTACTCTACAAGTTATACTCACAAGGGTTTCCAGGGAGCATAGTTCAGCTAATCAAGAGCTACCTCACGAATAGGACTTTCTCCGTCAAAGTAGAAACTGCCACCTCCACCAGAAGGCGTATTCGTGCCGGGGTGCCACAGGGTTCGGTCCTGGGGCCCGTATTGTACAGCTTGTACACTGCGGACACTCCAACGACCCCCTTGGTGCACACCGCGCAGTATGCAGACGACACAGCCTTCTACACGAGAAACGCTAACAAGGACCTGGTCATTCGTAGGCTACAAAGGGTTTTAGACAACACAGAAACCTGGGCCCGTCGCTGGCGCATCACCATCAATTCGGAGAAGACGCAGGCAATGCTGATTACCCGCAGGCTCGGAAGGCGCGAACCTCCTCAACGTCCCCCCCTCCACCTCCACCTAAATGGAACCCAACTCCCCTGGCGCAGAACCGCCAAGTACCTTGGCGTAACCTTGGACTCTCGTCTTACGTGGAAACCCCACATAGACGACGTCCACAGGAAGGTCTGCGCCAGAATGTCCATCCTATACCCTATCCTGAACACAACCAGTCCCCTTCCCTGCCCAGTAGCAGTAAATGTATACCAGGCCCTGATCCGGCCGGTAATGGAGTATGCATGCCCTGTCTGGGGATACGCGGCAAAGCAGCACCTGGACAAATTCCAGAGGCTGCAAAACCGCGCCCTCAGAAGGGCACTGCATCTACCTCTCGGATTCCCCACAGACGACCTGCACGCCGCAGCCGAAATCCCACTCCTGAGAGAGCGTTTCCAGGATCTGGCAAGGGCCTTCTATGAAGGTACTTCCAGATCCGGAAACGCACTCATCCACTCCCTAGGTCGGTATGACATGTCCCGCGATAAACACAAGCGCCCTATGACGATCTTCGACGATTAAGTCGAAGAGAAAATCCCAATACCCAATCCCTAATCCAGTTCCTTCCCATATATCACCAATCATCTCGCCTACCTCATGCAAGTACCAGACACACTCACAACAATTCATCACATATCACAGACAGCAAAAATATGTAGTAAAATCACACACACATGTACACAGGGGAGTAAAAGCCGAAAGGCTACAAACTCCCCCTCACACTTCCCCAAAGAGGGGAAAGTATTAGATGAAAGCAGCAGCAGCGATATCCCGACACTTCTCCTGAAGATGATGGAGACGCATTCCATCGAAACGTTGCTACAAGTCGACGATGCTACTCGGCTGACAGCCCGTGAAGACTTCATGTATGAAATTCGCCGAGAAAGCCTGCACTCGCCATTTCTCTAAGATCTCTTAATAGTCTTTGTCGAAAGGAATGTCGTTTTCCTCCAGGTATTCCCATTTGAGCTTATGAAACATCTACCAACACTGGCGTGTTGATCGTCCCTACCAGTAACAAATACAGTACCTCCCCTCTGAATCGCTTCGGTGTCTCCCTTTAATACGACGTGATGGGGGTCCCACACACTCTAGTAGTAGTGTTCCATATGCGGCGTCCTTCACAGATGACCCACACTTTTCTAAAATTCTCCCAATGAATCAAAGTCAGTTATTTGCCTTCCCCACTACTGTCCTAACACGCTCGTTCCATATCATACCACTTTGCAATGTTCCACCCAGATAAGTCATCTACGTTACTGTGTCAAACAGGACATTACTAACGGAAGATGACTGCCAACAGCCGTTAAGTAACGTATAAAACGCATATTTGAACCATCAGCTGTTTTTATTTTACCCAAATTCTACCGGTTTCGGTCTTGGACCATCTTCACGGATGAAGGGTTAAAGTCGTTTAAGGCACCACATTGCGTTAGTCATTGCTTAAAATGTGTAGTGGATGCCATGAATGTAAACGTATGAGACAGGACTTTAAAAGAAAACATCCGAATTCTAAATGTATACCGCTCCGTAAACATTTAGAATTCGAATACAACATACAAATGGTCCTCTGCTAGACATGTTGGCATCTTTACTCTGACTCGGAAAAAAACTGATTGGCGGCATGTGATTCTGCGTGGTGCTGTGAGATAGGCTCCTAGTTTGCTGCGCCGCTCGCGGTGTCAGTGCAGTGATATGCTCGCAGCAGTCGCATGTATCGAAATCCAGGTCAGTGGATACATCATCCCTCCTTCCCACCTCTTCTGAGACGCCGTATAGGGGCAGTACCGGCCCAACTTATACCTGTTCGTCATGGAGGGAGAAGGGCTGTCCCAGATGCCCATGTATGCTCTTAGTCCAGATCTACATATCTGTCCAGTGAGGCAAGGCTCTGAAGGAAAGTTTATTTTTGCAACGATAATCCCGTTCTGTTCAGTAGGTCCTTGAATGTCTGAGTTATTATCAGTTACATTTCTTACCCAAGTACGTTCCAGCTTTACATTCATAATACTTCATTGCATGTCATCGAAATTACCAATTTGCATCTTAAGAGTGTGCAGTAAATCACTTGTACCCTGATCTGTCCTCTCCACTAGTCCTATGAACACCCTGCATTTTCTAAATAATTCGAGTCTAAGGCCAATGCAGTCAATCTCAATTCCGCTCAGTTGGTATCTTAGATTCCAAAATTTCATATCAAGCTACAGGTAACTCTTACATGGAAGATTTAAAGCATGATGGTGTCGTATAAGGATCCTAATTTCATCATTTCTGTTAAATGTTGTCAAAACATGTTAAAAGTATTCATGATGTATAATTTGAGCATCATATTTGAAGGGAGTTGTTGCACTGAGTGGCATCATTGTGAGGTTTCAGGCCTAGCGATTTAAGGCTCTATTAGTTTTTCCATGTTATCACACTGTGTCTCCGTTGCAAAGTGTAGAGTGATGGCTACATGCTCTGGTTTCCTGGTTTTATACATTTCACCCACCCTGCTGTTTCATGTTTAAGCGAATCACCATTTCCTCACCATGAAAGTATACTAGGTGCATGTCTTGAACGACAATAGACAGCTCGAGTTGGGCTGATGTCTCGACGGTCACTGGGAGGAATATGGAGCTGGTGGACGCCTTAGTGATGCTATATCCTGGGCCAACTGCAAGGAAGAATCTGTAGATTGTATGAACCCAGTTTTTGTTGCGTTAAGAGTTAGTTGTAGTATTACACTCAGTGGTAATTGTAATGACTGGAAATACATGCAGTGGCTGAGCTGTCTCAAGAAATCTTTCAGAAACCTAGTAATGACCCTATTGAACTCTTCCAACTAAAGTGCATAGTCGCCTTAGTTGTGCTTATATCCAGTTTAAATGAACTGATGTTTCCATGTAGCACAACTGCTTTGCCATATTGTTTTAAAAATGCGTTTAAATCATCAATATGTTCCAGGTGTTATTTTCATAAAGACTTCTCCTTCACCATCAACATCTAGAGGTAGTTTATTATTTGCCTTGATTACTTCAGAAATTTTGTTGTACGTCTTCAGTTCCATCAACGCAATACTCCTATCCCCCTTGCTTAAATCAACTGGTGGAAAATATTCCCTGTGTAAAACTCAAAATAGTTCCTTCAGTGTGAGAGTTTATGACATCAGATCTAAACCTTAACTGATTCAGTGATACGCATGATGTCTGTTTTTATGCTGTTTGAGGCATAAATAGTCACATAGGTATGTGTCGAAGTTTTCGTAGTGTCGAAAACTGTGGAACACACAGTTCTTGGTAAAGTAATGGTGCAGTTTGTTTGGTTGAAACAGGACATGTTATTCCAGTCAGTTTCAACCTACACCACCTAGGGAGTTCTAGGTCTCCTGCAACATAGATATTCAAAAACTGTTTTCTTTCGAGTCCCACAGACTCTCCACTAGCACATGTTTCAAAATAGCTTCACAAAATTTTGGAATGTTGAAATTTTTGAAAAAGTTCATCTGGTTGGTACTTGACAGCGGTCTGCTGGATTGTATGACGAGTTTTTTTTATGAACTGTCTAGACTTTCACTGTATTGTTTTAAGTATAGTCCTTTTCTGATAGCCACAGATTCTATCATTCTGTTGTGTATTTCACCTCATCAGACTGTTACAGACAACGCTGCTGCTGCTCTTCCAGCTAAAAAAAAAATGATCCTGAAAAACCCACCAGCACAGGAGCTGCAAATGGAATAATTCCACCAGGTGTCTAAGGTATTGGTAGAATCTTAAGGATTTCTATCAGTCATCTTCTTAATACTCATTTCTGCTTCAGGAAACTTTTAGCTGCGGACATTGCTGATTGGAAGCAGTTTTTTTTAAACATCCCACAGGTTTTCTTCTTGTTCTTTAGTGTACAACAGGTGGTGCTCGTAACTTGTCGTAAATTTACATCCAAACTTAATTTAAATTTGTTGGAGATTGTTTCATGAACTAGAAATGCTGTAGTGTGCGGTGCTATACTGATGCATTTCGTACTGCCCCATTACCATCTTGAAATACTGGTTATAAAACTAGCCTCCATGATCAGTTTGAAGGTTGTCTGTGCAACGATTTGTTGCCATCTGCAACAATTGTTCAAATACTTACGCAACTTCCTTCCCCAGTTTTGATTTTACTGGCAGTACACAGGAGAAATTGGAATATATATCAATAGTCTTTAGAATGTATTTCAGAGCGTTATTCCTGCCTGAATATTGCATCATATGTATGAAATCTGCTTGCCATAATTCATCCAAGCTCTACATGGGAATGTTCTGTGTGACGATTTGTGGAGTTCTTGAACTAACGTCTCCATAATTATTTGACGATATGTCACACTCTACACTCAGAATTTATTGCCATGAGTTCATTCATGTTAGCTGTATTCCGCTAGCAGCTGACATTGTTAGCAGTTTTAGCCATTATATTTTCATCATTCCTACAATGGCATGTTTACTGTGACTACTCTTTAACCAATATGTTGAATTAAACAGCATTATTTTCATATTGAAATGCTTGGCCCCACCTGCTTGAACAAACGAAAATGTATTGCATATACTTACACCAATACTTACATGAAGAGTTCCGTCGCTGCTGCTTTGCATTTCGACATGTTCACCCCTTGAGAATTCGCATTTGACTTTGGGGGTGATCTTTATATCCTTTGTTAATGAGTATTATTCATTGCATTGAATGCAACTTTAAAACAAACAAAATTGTAGTTACATTATCATCTTTGCTTTTGTGTATTAAAGAAAAAAAAATACATTGGGTTCTACAATCAGTTCATTGCTATCATTCACGCCGTCACCACATATACTGTTGAAAATGAATAACCGAGCGAGGTGCGCAGTGGTTAGACACTGGACTCGCATTCGGGAGGACGACGGTTCAATCCCGCGTCCGGCCATCCTGATTTAGGTTTTCTGTGATTTCCCTAAATCGCTCCAGGCAAATTCCGGGATGGTTCCTTTCAAAGGGCACGGCCGACTTCCTTCCCCGTCCTTCCCTAATCCTATGAGACCGATGACCTCGCTGTCTGGTCTCCTTTCCCAAACCAACCAACCAACCAACCAACCAACCAAAATGAATAAGGTTATGATATTTGATTTTAAACCTGATAAGCACAGAGAGATATTACTAGCAGTTGATGTAGGTGATGGAGACGAATGTGTACTATTAGTTACGAACACTGAGGCATCTTTCAGTACTGTGAAATCTGGCATTAAGTCGCTGCTAAACGAGAACGATGACGGCACGATGTTAGTGTTTTCAAGAAATCTATCAAGTCCAGTCATCCTACATATTCTGGAACTAGTTATTCCTGAATATGTTACAATGCTCTGCAGCTTGAGGCCTAGGAATTTGATGAGAAGTAAGAGGAGACTGTTAATGTTTTTATCTGTTTGAGTGACTTAAATCTAAAAATAAATCTTAAATTTTATAAAAAAGTTACACAATAGTGCTGTAACTTGAACAAAATTGACTGTTATTTGTTTTCTACATAACTGATGCCTTTTCTGTGTAATATTTCACACCGATTTCACAAGTTATTTCATATGTTTCAGAGGGATGAGTTTATTTCTAAGTATAACTATTGCGACAGGCATTTTCTTTTGGATGGATAAAGTTAACTTGATGGAACTCCTTCTATTAAACCGCTCTGTGAAGACTGTTAAAGGAAACAAACGAAATAAATGGATCATACGTGTTTTTCTTTCATATAAAAATGCAGAGGTGTCTGTCATAGCTTAAGGAGATATATATCTCTGAAAATTAAAAAAAAAGATTTTGCGGCTTAAAATGTGCTCTTGGATGTCTAGTCTATTTTATTCTTCATCTTAAATTCGCCAAAAACGCTATTGCGAGTTAAAAGACGATCTGCGAAAAAGTGCGTGAGAAGAGCAGTCACAGCAGCCAAAAAATAGTCGACATTGCAGCTAGTGTGGCAGCATGCAAGTTCAACGATGACACAGAAAGCATTCATTATAAAAGTATTCGAACTTGAGATTGGACCAACCTAGAACAACTTCTGTACAAAAGCAGAAGAAAATAATTTCGAGGGAGCAGAGCAGTGGATGACTATAGATGCCAAAGAGGGTTGCGGGATCACCATGGAGGGAAACCTTATTTTGGATTGAAAGGATTGCTGTATGGTCCAGGGATCGCTGACTAGAGGTATGTTTAATTTAATCACAAAAAGTAATCCAAAATTTTAAATGCGTTGCTCATGAAACCATATTTCTCAGATTGGCAGCAAACATACCTTGAGAGCAGTACATACGATTTTGATCAGAACTGGATGCCATCATTATATGAGGAGTGTGAGAAAAGTAATGGGACTGAGAAAACTGTGAGCGATCTGGCAGGACTGCTTTGTTCTCGTTGTGTGGATTGATGGGTTCATCGCTTACAGATACTCCGAGTTTCGGCTCCATACATCCTTAATGTGATATTTGAGGGTGCCACAGCCTGCCGAGGTGGCCGTGCGGTTCTAGGCGCTACAGTCTGGAACCGCGCGACTGCTACGTTCGCAGGTTCGAATCCTGCCTCGGGCATGGATGTGTGTGATGTCCTTAGGTTAGTTAGGTTTAAGTAATTCTAAGTTCTAGGGGACTGATGACCTCAGAAGCTAAGTCTCATAGTGCTCAGAGCCATTTGAACCATTTTGAGAGTGCCACAGGTGAAGTTGTGTTTTTTTGTGTATTGCAAAACTGGAACAACGTAATTTAGAGTAATGTAATGCCATCAAGTTTTGTGTTAAACTTGGGGAATCTGTGAGTGTGACATATGAAAAATTGAAACAGGCCTATGGGGAACATGCCCTATTAAGAGCACAAGCTTTTCGCTGGCACAATTCATGCTTGGTAGGCCGAGAAAATGTTGGGAGTGGATCTCACTCAGGGAGACCTTCAACTTCACGAACCGACAAAAACATCAAACGTATGCATGCTCTTGTGAGAGTGTTCCTTCAGGACACATTGTCAACCAAGTGTTTTACAAAGTTAAAGGTCATACAGGTTGAAGCCTTTCATTGCTTCTACAAAGACTGAAAGACTAGGAACAATAAGTCTGCTGGTGTATAGGTGTCGAGGAGAACTACGCTGATAGGGACAATATTGATGTTTGAAAAAAATAATACCTTTGGTAGATTAAAAAAAGTCTCATTACTTTTTTCACACACTTCATACATTGAATTCTCTATCACCATACACGGTGATTTTGTGATGTCTTCAAAGGTGTCTTTTCAGTGCAAGATTTTGTTTTGAGTTTTTGTGTGAAAAAAAATTGTTTCGAAAAGTCACCATTTCATTACAAATTAATATTTTTCGATTATCCTGAATACTGCATTGACTGACTGTTCTGTCGGTTCTTGGTAGAATATTTTGTACATTATGAATGAAAATAACGACTACTCTTGTGTAATAGACTACAGCATTGTAAAATATTACACCAGTATTTTGGGTATATTTTCATTCATAATATCCTAAATATGATGATAGAAAATGTATTGAAAATTAGTAATACGAAATTATTTTATGACTGATTCAAAAGGAGGGCTTCAGGAATTCCTACCGATGATCGATGTTCCAACTGCAAGGGGTTCTTACACCTGGTGCAGCTCTTATGGGTGCATCCAATGATGGACACAAAAGTCACAAATATCACCCATTTTTCATGCGTCAAAAGAGCACTATCGGTAATCCCATAACTTGTTGAGGGCTATTCTATTTTAGTGCAAGTACAGTACTCAATGAGCTACAATAATGACATATCTTTACCTAATTTAGATAGCCTACATAACATTCTAGTTGAAATAGAACGCAGTTTTGAAAGATAAACATTGACTTATTTTTTAAATTGTAGCTTACATTGTAGGCATCCATAGTCTACGTGTAGCTTCTTTGACTAGCAATCAAACTGTCCTTGGTCCCAGGTTTGAACCTTAGCATTCGTTAAATTCTGAATAAAAAATCATCAGCAATGGCAGCCGAAGACTTCCTGCGTAAGAAGTTACCCTTATTCTGCGAACGGCCTTGTCAAAGAGGGTGGATGGGCGGACTGAGGTCTGGGTTACTCTCTTGCCCAAGAGATGGGAAACTACCACGAAGCACGGAAGGATCAGCAATGATCACCGGCATGTGGATGCGGACGGCAATGGGAACCACGCATTAAACACACATAATGTGTATCTGCAGAACAGTTGGCTTATAATTGAAAAAAGTGTCATGATGATCTCTCCACTGGCAATAGATTCTGAACTAGTCTCTCATTCGGATATCTGGGAGGGAACTGCCAAGAGGGAGGTCAACATGAGAAGATTGAATAACCAACGAAAGAATAATATCCTACAAGTCAGGGGGTGGAATATGAGAAGTTTGAACATGGGAGGAACACTAGAAAATCTGAAAAGGGAAATGCTAAGGTTCAGTCTAGATATACCAGGGTCAGTGAAGTGAAACAGATGGATGACAATGATTTCTGGTTAGATGAATATAGGATAATATCAACAGCAGCAGCAAATGGCGTAATGGGAGCAATATTCGTTATGAATGAGAAGGTGGGGCAGGGAATGAGTTACTATGAACAGTTCAGCGATTGGGTTATTTTCGTAAGAATCGACAGCGACCCATCACTGGCAACACTAGTACATGTACACATCCTGCAGTCTCAAGCTGAAGAGGAAGAGATACGGAAAGTATATGAGAATATTGAAAAGGCAATTCAGTGTGTATAGGGAGATGAAAATCTAACTCATGGGGAAGTTAAATGCAGTTGTAGAGGAAGAAGCAGTAGAAAATGTTACAGATGAGTATGTTCTCGGTAGTAAATATGAAGGAGGAGAAAGACTAAATGACCCCTGGAATGAATTTCAGCTAGTAATAGCGAACATTCTGTTCAAGAATTACAAGAGGAGGAGGTATACTTTGATAAGGCCGGAGGATACAGGTAGATCTCAGTTAGATTACATCATCGTCAGGAAGAGATTCCGAAGTCAGATGTTGGGTTGTAAGGTGTGACCAGGATCAGACATGGACATAGATCACAATTTAGTAATCATGAAGAGTAGGCTGAAGTTTAAGAGCCTACTCAGGAACAATCAGTCCACATAGAAGTGGGACACGGAATTAATAAGAAATGAAGAGATGCGCTTGAAGTTCTCCTAAGACTATCGATACTGCGATAATGAATGGCTCAGTAGACGGCTCAGTTGATGAGATATGGACATCTCTGAGAAGAGTGATCACAGACATTGGTAAGAAAACCGTAGGTACAAGGAATTTAAATACGAAGAAACAATTGGTAACAGAAGAAATTCATCTGTTGATTGACGAAAGACGGAAATAACAAAATGTTCAGGGAAATACAGAAATTCAAGTCACTAAGGAATGAAATAAATAGGAAGTGCAGGGAAGCTGAGGCGAAACGGCTGTATGGAAAATGAGAAGCAAACGAAAAAAAGAAATGGTTGTCGGAAGGACTGACTCAGCATGTAGGTAAAGTGAAATTAAAAGCAAGGGGGGGGGGGGGGGGGCGGGTAACATTAAGAGTGCAATGGAAATTCCTCTGTTAGATGCAGAGGAGAGAGCGAATAAGTGGAAAGAAGGGTACACTGAAGGCGTCTTTGTTGGGGAGGACTTATCTGATGTTATGTTAGAGGAAAAAACAGGTCGATAGGAAAGAGACAGGCGTTACAGTTTTAGAATCACAATTTTAAAATGGTTAGGAAGACTTAAGATCAAATAAGACAGAAGGGGTAGATAAAATTTGATCGGAATTTCTAAAATCATTGGGAGGAGTGGCAACAAGACAACCATTCACGTTGGTATTTACGTGTAGAACGTATGAGACTGACGATACACCATCAGACTCTCGGTAGAACATCATCCACATAATTCCGGAGATTGCAAAGGCCGATATGTGCGAGAATTAGCGCACAGTCAGCTTACCAGCTCATGCAGCCAAGTTGCTGACAAGAACAATGTACAGAAGAATGGAAAAGGAAACGGAGGATCTGTTAGATAACGATCAGTTTGGTTTTAAGAAAGATAAAAGCATCACAGAGGCAGTTTTGACGTTGTGGTTGATATTGGAAGCAAGGCTGCCGAAAAGTTAAGACATGGTCTTAGGATTTGTCGATCTGGAAGAAGCGTCCGACAATGTAAAGTGGTGTAAGGTGCTTGAAATTCTGAAACAATCGGAGTGAGGTGTAGAGAAAGACGGGTAATATACAATACGTATAAGAACCTAGAGGGATCAATGAGAATGGAAGGCCAAGAACGATGTGGTCAGATTAAGAAATGTGAAAGGTGAGGCTGCAGTCTTTCTTCCCTACTGTTCAATCTGTTCAATATACACTTCGAAACAGCAATGACGGATACAAAAGAAAGGTTCAGCAGGGGGGTGAAATTTTAAAGTGAAAGGATATCATTGATAAGATTCGCTGATGACATTGCTATCCCGAGTGAAAATGAAGATGAATTATCGTTTCTGCGGAATGGACTGAACAATTTAGTGAGTGCAGAGTATGGACAGAGAGGAAGAAAAGCGAAAGTAATGAGAAGTAGAAGGAATGAGGACAGGTAGAAAATTAACATTAGAGTTGATCATCACGAAGTAGACGAAGTTACGGAATTCTGCTACCGAGGCAGCAAAATAACCCACGGTGCATAGAGCAAGGAGGACATAAAAATCAGACTAGAACTGGAAAGAAATAGCACTCCTGGCTAAGAGAAGGCTACTACTATCAAACATAGGCCTTAATTTTAGGAAGAACGTTTCGAAAATGTACGTTTGGAGCACAAAATCGTATGGTAGTGAAACGTGGACTGTGGAAGAAACGGAATCGCCTCTCTCTATACAGCTCCTGATACAGACGTAGTGCGGATTGCATAAAACGACATGGGTAGAGGTTTCTGAAACAGTCTGTATATACTGCGTACAGAAACACAACAAGTATCGAAATCAGTAGCGAAAATGTCTTCTAAAGAGTTTTCATGCGTGAGCTTTGTAAGCGGATACCACATATTTTGGAAAAATCCGCGTACATATTCCCACCACCCACACAGTCATTCATAGCATATTGGATGGCAGAGCTACCATACATCAAGTTTCTGAACGATGATTCCTGAACGTGAGTGCACTCTGCAGTGTCATCGCCATAGTATATTTTAATTGTCCTTGAGCAGTTACCAACATATATTGTGTGACAGCCCAGTAACACAGTGGGCTATTTGAGCATTCAACAGTGCAGTTATTTTTGAAATATCCTGATAGAAATTCCAGCATCCATAGGATGAAAGCTCCTTAACCTGCATGCCACTGAACTGGGGATTTTCAAACACTATCAGTGTTTTCAACTCTTCACTAGAGGACATGTCCACAGTCACACACTTACTCCCACTCACATTAAGATTGTGCATTACAGAGATAACTCACTTTAATAGGAGAGTTGTGCCACTGTAACTGCCCAAAGAGTGGTGTCGATGTTGGTGAGAGGGAATACTCAAAAGTCCAAGAAGAACGGTTTCTTTACGTCCTGCTGCAGTATATCGCGTTTATGATGTACAGCTGCTATTGTGCAGCCTCGGAGTCGGACGATAATCAAGAGGGTGCTGCTGATGTTGTGATGGAAATCTGAAATCCAATTATCAAATGGTTCAAATGGCTCTAAGCACTATGGGACAACATCTGAGGTCATCAGTCCCCTAGACTTAGAACTACTTAAACCTAACTAACCTGCGACCTCAGCCATTAGCGCGGTTCCGGAATGAAGTGCCTAGAACCGCTCGGCAACAGCGGACGGCTCCAATAATCACATAGGGCGTTAGTGTGCAGATATATTGGTGTGGACAATGCAAATTCAAACGGCTGTGTGTCCTGATCCCATGAACATGTGTGCTGCCAGCACTCCACTGCATCATCAGTATACAGTGTACTATGGGAGAAATAATACTAAATTAAACACACAAAATGTATAATAATGAGCAATAAGAGAGATGGATGAATTTATAATATTTATTATTCTAGTCCGACTTACTTTTATTTTCTTTTAACTCTGCCAGGGCGATGCTGATGCTTCATGGTGATGACTGAAGTACAGAGCATGAGTGACACTATGGAATGAACTAGGCTTATATATGCACAACCACATCCATAAAGAAAATAAGTAGTGGGGGTCAACCTTGAGGGCAGGTCCGCATCTTGGATGCCAGCTTGTTGACCTTAAGGGTTAGTTTCACCTGGCTTATGACATAAAAGCTCTGCCATTTTGTATCTACCATCTTTGATAATGTCATCGTAGTGTTGGCCATAATGGATCGATCTTCTTGGAGAAATCTGGCAACAATGCTGGTTGCACTCATATCCCCAACAAATAGGACAATGTACCTTACACTTTCCCACCATTTTAAGAAACTCAATAATCCTAGAACAAAACGGAAATTGGAGAAGTGACCTTGACATGACTTAGACCTTATTAGAGATCTGGCAAAAATACAGAGTGGGACTGTTCTCTCTTTGATCCACTACTAGCAAGGTCTCCATACCATACCTGCCCTACACATCCATCAACACCTGAACCAACGCCAGCTACTTCTTGTCAACCGGCGTGGCTTCTACCCAAATTTCTTCTCTGATGACCAGCTCCTGTACCTCACTCATCTTCTATCCCACCAGCTCAACAACAATAAATCGGCTTTTTTGTCTTGCTTGACCTAGAAAGAGGCTACGACCACTTGTGGCATTCCAATTCACTATTCAAATCCAGAATATTTTTTTGAATTGTCAGTCTTCCGAAATATTTAATATGATCTTCCACCAACTCCTCTCCTGGGCCAACATTTTCATCTCAGAATAGCACTTGCAACCTATGTTCTGAATTATTTGTCAACCTCTGGCTTCATCTAGATATTTACCCCCTACACACCCCTCTAGCGCCGTGGAAGTTATTCCCTGACTTTTAACAAACGTCCTGTCATCCTGTCCCTTCTTGTCAGTGTTTTCCATATTTTCCTTCCGCCGCCAATTTGGTAGAGAAATTCCTCATTTATTACCTTACCAATCCACGTAATTTTCAACATTCTTCTATAGCACCACATCTCAAATGCTTGGATTCTCTTCTGATGCGGTTTTCCCTCCGTCCACGTCTCACTACCATACGATGCTGTACTCCAAACGCACATTTTCAGAATTTTCTTCCTCAGATTAAGACCTATGATTGATAGTATGGCCAGGAATGCCCTTTTTGCCAGCAGCAGTCTGCTTTTGATGTTATCCTTCCTTCGTCCTTCATGGGTTATTTTTCTGCCTAGATAGCAGAATTCCTTAACTCTCTCGTCGCCAAGACCTTAGATTCTATGGACCGCGTCCTTTCAAACCCGTCAAGCATATAGACCAGCGTATTTTGTTGATTAAAAAGCGCTGCGCGTAGTTTTCGCGCCTCTGACTATCGATATCGATTTTTATAGTACTATTTATGAATTGCACGCATAGATGGTGTGAATTTACGTCTTTTTTAGTGTATTTCGTCCTTTATGAGTGATTGTGTTCGCCTACCGATAGGGCACATTATTGGTATTCTGTGTAAGAGAAATGGCGCGCCGTGGTTTATCTGATGAAGAAATTGCCGATTTGCTGAGTTCTGGCGAGATTGTCGATGTTATAGGTAGTGAAGATGATTTGGACGACACAGGACTGAAGTATAATGTGTTCAGGCACAGAACTTTTTTTCATTTGCTCATTCTGGGGGGAGTATCGAATGCATTTTGGTTACACAGTTCATTTCAGACTAAGAAAATGACAGTAACTGATTTCATTGCCTATCTTGCCAAAAGCGCCAAATAACAAAAACATATAAGTAGTCTGAGTGACACAGAGACATTTCCTGCAACATTTACCACGCACAGCACAACTTTAACCGACCAACACTTACAGACAGTGAGATCCGCGCCCAGGTTTATCCGTCCTATCAGCTGTAGCTCTTCCCGACCTATCCCACTACTTTCCTTCTATTTTCTCCTACCTAACAGACCCTGTATTTTTCTACCCCATTCCCTGAACTATATAGAACATATTTTCTCCTCCACAAACCTTTTTCTCCCAGTGCAGGTCTTTCAGTTTTTAAGAAAAAGTCCAGTGCCGTTTCCTAGAAGAATGTCACCTTTCTGCAATGTGGATTAAACTTATATACTTCTGTTTTTTTTAGTCCTTTGATTTTAATATGAAAAACGGACAAGTGTGAGAAGGACTCGCACAAACCTAATTGTGTGTATAGACAATTCGACTACAGGTTTTGTTGACTGACTTTGTCAGTGTGAAAATATATAACATAAATGACCGTATATTTTGACTGCATAGACTTAGAAGCTTAAATTTTAACATTGCCAAGGGACTGTAGACTTTGGTAATTGACATAAATTTTAACTTAATATCTCTAACAATTCCCGAGAAAAAGAGGTCTTCACAGACGAACAGATGGACAACGAAGCGATGCTATAAGGATTCCTTTATTACCGACTGAGGTACAGTAAGCTAAAAAAGACATTAGTCTTAATTTTTTTAGGTAAACGCCAACAAAATTCATAATTTTCATAATTTTTAAAATCATCTGTATAATTTTCACCATTTAATAATATTTGTTTTTTTTTTTATATGTGTTGGTGCTAATTTGCCACGCATTATAGATAAATCATTAGAATCTCTCATAAACAAATAAAATACTGTACTAGGTTCAACCAAGCAATATGTCTTGGAGGACATTTTTTCCTCAGCCTGTGACCTTTACTTGAAATCGGTATATATGTTTCTATATTCAAACGCGCTGGTGCTATATGAGAAGTGATAAAACTCTTATTAGAAATTAGTTCGAATACAACACGAGTTTGTTAACACTATTTCCTGCTGTGTGTGACGAAACTGTCAGATTTTAAGTGGAGCCATAGTCTTTTGTTGTGGCTAGTTCTCAGTTTCTCACGTAACACTTGAACTACCGAACGTGAGTGTAACGTTTGCCCAGCCCTGCCTCCTTGCTCGTCTGTGTGGACGGCAGAGTTCTTTTCTGAGCGAATGTTTCTGTTCGCGTGACTGTGGAACCAAAAACAGCCGAGTGCCGCAGGTGTGCCGCGGGTATATTTATAACTCCATAGAGTGCAGCACGGCCGTCAGCTCGCGGTTCTTCTGCGAAAGCAAACGGCGGGCACCTGGCAGCAGGCTTCGCAGCCCGCCTTTGCGTCCGCCTGCCTCATCCGTGGCGCCTCTGCAAACTGGGTGCCGGGCTTAACAGCGGTGGTAGTTATGCGTAGCGGCCCTTCTGCTCAGGTGCATTTGCCCCGATACCAGCTGAGGCGTTGGAGGTACTAATTAGTGTACTGCTTTTTGATTTGCAAGTCAGAGAAATAGGTAAATTACTTGGTCCTCTCGACGATAGAAGCCGGCCGAAGTGGCCGTGCGGTTAAAGGCGCTGCAGTCTGGAACCGCAAGACCGCTACGGTCGCAGGTTCGAATCCTGCCTCGGGCATGGATGTTTTTGATGTCTTTAGGTTAGTTAGGTTTAACTAGTTCTAAGTTCTAGGGGACTAATGACCTCAGCAGTTGAGTCCCATAGTGCTCAGAGCCATTTGAACCATTTTCCTCTCGACGATAATTCTATCTCCATCAGAGAACATATTGTGCATTCATGGCAAGAGAGATGGGATTCTACTGCCACTGGAAGGCGGACATATTGCTTCCTCCCAAATGTCACGGAGATTCTCCAATTGGTAAACATCATCTGACGTGACGTGGTCCATGTGAGGCGCCAAAGAAACTGATGTAGGCATACGTATTCCAATACAGAGACATGTAAACAGGCACAATATAGCGCTGCGATCGGAAACGCCTATATAAGACAAAAAGTGTCTGACGTAGTTGTTAGATCGGTTACTGCTGCTACAGTGGCGATGAAGTGGGGATTTTCCCTCGCGACCATTTCACGAGTGTGCAGTGAATATCAAGACTCTGGTAAAACATCAAATCTGCGAGATCGCTGCGACCGGAAAAAGATCCTGCAAGAACGGGACCGACGACGATTGGAGAGAATCGTTCAACGTGACACAAGTGCAACCCTTCAGCAAATTGCTGCAGATTTCAGTATTGGGCCACCAACAGGTGTCAGCGTGCGAATCACTCAACAAAACACCATGATATGGGCTTTCGGAGACGAAGGCCCACTCGTGTACCCTTGATGACTGCACGACACAAAGTTTCACGCCTCGCCTGGGCCCGTCAACACCTACATTGGACTGCTAATGAATGGAAAGACGTTGCATGGTCGGACGAGTCTCGCTTCAAATTGTATCGAGTGGATGGACATGGACGGGTTTGGAGACAACTTCATGAATCCACAGACCCTGTATGTCAGCAGGGGAGTGTTCAAGTTGGTGGAGGCTCTGTAATGATGTGGGGCGTGTGAAATTGAAGTGATAAGGGACCCCTCATATGTCTAGACACGACTCTGACAGGTGACACGTACGTAAACATCCTGTCTGATCACCTACATCCGACGGACTTGGAAAATTCCAGCAGGACAATGCGACATCTCACATTCCCAGAAATGCTACAGAGAGGAACACTAGTCTGAGTTTAAACACTTCCGCTGGTCACCAAACTACCCAAACATGAACATTATTGAGCATATCTGTGATCCCTTGCAAACATACTGCTCAGAAGAGAGCTCCACCCCCTTGTACTTTTACGGATTTATGGACAGCCTTGCAGGATTCATGGTGTAATTTCCCTCCAACACTACTTCAGACATTAGTCGAGTCCATGCCACGTCATGTTGTGTCACTTCTGCGTGCTCGCGGCCGCCCTAAATGATAATGAGCAGGTGTACCACTTTCTTCGACTATTCAGTGTATGTTGCACACAGCAGTGATTGCATATCCATGGCTATATCTGGCCATGTCTTCGTGGGTGAGCCGTGGTAAAAAAATTGTTGCTTTGAAGAACGCGCCGCAGCGCGTTGTGTGAAGCAGTCGCCCTCTGTTTCTGGCGGTGGCGCCGCTGTGGTAATCGCAGCTTTGGTATTTCCCTCTGGTTGGAAAGCGGAAAGGTTGCCTGTTCACGTGCATTTAAGGGGCGCTATCAGCTCGGCAAGGCCGACTTTGACCTGTGGAAAACCTCCCGTATCCTGATGTTCTCCAAACGCTACAAGCCTCCATCTGATGCCTCTTCCTATCGTCCTATCTCACATCGGTGTTCAGCAAGCTCTTGGAATCCATCCTTATCCGGCACATCCATCACCACCTCCACCAAAACCACCTCCTCCCCGACACCCAATGTGGCTTTCGACCTTCTTTCTCTGCCGATGACCAACTCCTCCGCCTCACTCATCTCCCTCCAGCTTAACTCCTGTCGCTCCGCCATTTTTGTCTCCCTCGACCTCGAAAAGGCCTACGACCGTGTCTGGCATCCCGGTCTCCTGTTTAAACTCCAAACCTATGCCCTTCCTGTCAACTACATCTGTCTGATGGCCTCCTTCCTCTCCCGCCGCCCCTCCTATGTTACCATCCTTAATGCCAATTCCCACACCTTCTACCCCTATGCAGGTGTGCCCCAGGGCTCTGTCCTCTCCCCTCTCCTCTATCTCCTGTACACGGCAGATATGCCCCAACCCCTCCCCCCCCTCCAGTACACCTCTTGCAATATGGCGATAACACCGCATTCCCGCCCTCGCTCCTACCCTCCAATGGTCCCAAAGCCTTCTCCAGAATCACCTTGACCTTTTTTCCGCATGGTGTAACCAGTGGCTCCTGAAAATCAATCCTTGCAAGACCCAGGCAATCAGCGTGGGTCGTACAACTCGCTCCTTCCGGCTCCTGGATTTCTCCCTTACCATTTGCGCCCGTCCTGTCTGCCTCTCCCCCACTCTCACCTACCTTGGCCTCACCATTGACCGTCACCTCACCTGGATCCCTTATCTCCGCTCCATCCAATCCAAAGCCCAAAACCACCTCCGACCCCTCAAACTCCTCTCTGGCCGGACATGGGGGTTGCAACCCTCTACCATCCTCCACACCTACAAATCCTTAATCCGTCCCATCCTCTGTTAAGCCAGTCCCGCCCGGATATCTGCCCCCCCCCCAAATTCTATACGTCCCTCCAGATCCTTGAGCGTCATGCACTCCGCCTTGTCTTCCGTATACGCCTCCTGTCCCCCACGCGGGTCCTCTATGACCTCATTCCTTTCCCCCATCTGTTCCTATTCTCCGAACATATCCGCATACTCTACACCTCCTGCCAGCCCGCCCCCTTCGGGGGGTGATCGAAATGAAATTCAATAAAGAAAAAAAAAAAAAAAAAAACTCGGCAAGGGATCAGTCGGAGTGAGGCTAGTTCAGTGTCGCGTCACCAGTTGCTGGTCTGTCTCTCGTTTGCATTTGTATGGCAGTTAGTGTCTGTCTGTCGTCAGAGTGCTAGTATGTCTGTCGTTTGGATCAAACTTTAAAGCCAGAAAATGAGTCTTGCCACTCCGCCAGTAACAGAACTCAGCTAGTGGTCGCCCGGTCGGGGCTGAGTTCCTGCATCTGAGTCTGCGTGTTAGGCCGCCAGTCTGCTCGAGATGCTCGGGCAACGGTCATTGGCGGTTGGATCGGTCGGTTGGTCGGTCGCGCAATGAGACACAAGATGACTTGTCCGCGTTGAGCGTCGGCGCATCTGATGTCCCCACGTGAGTCCAGTGGGCAGCGCCGTGTAGAAAGGGGTAGTGACTTCGCGGTTCACAAGAGAGCAACAGGAGCGAAACCACGACATCGGTCTGGCCGGGACGAGGTGCTACGCCGGGAGACGGGAGATCGGCGCGCCTTCCTGCGTCCGTTGAAGCGGCTGACGGGGGACGGTTCGGGAGAGCGTTGGGCGTGCTGCGCCAGGTCTTCGCCAGAAATCGCAGTTTATTAGAAGTTAAGTGACTGGAGATATGTTGTTTCATTTACTTGTTAAATTCTACTTGTTTTCTTGGTGAGGTCACCAGCCGCTTTATTTTGGGGTCTTCCCACCATTCTTCTCCGTTTGCCCACCCGCGGGAAGGTGGTTATTTGTGAATTGGGTGGTCCGTTTTTCCCGTGTGGAATTGGGGAGGTTTAGAGCAATCTGCGGTTCGGGTTGTTTAGTAAACCCCCTCCCCCCCTGCCAATCTGCCATACGTTAATACCTGCCTCTGTCATGTTTGTCGGATTCGGTGTTAACGAATTTATTGCTTAAAGGCCGAATTCTTGAAATATGTATTTATCTTGCCTTTCATCTTGCGAGGTGGTATATGTATGTGTAATGTAGAGCATGTTGTACATTTTACTTAAGTCTGCATTTTATGGGTTTTATTTAAATAGTCATTTTAGATCATAAGGTTGCCACCCTTCCACCGTAAGAGTCCTTAAAAAAGAAAAAAACAAATTGCACTTTCGGTGGCAAATAATTTGAATGTTGTACCATTTCCATTCCTCTTACGGGGTGCATAGTTTACGTGTTTGTGTGAGTTGTTAAAAATTTTTATTTTAAAGTAATCTGGTGTGTTGCAGATTTGCACCAGTGTACTCTTTCAGAGGTTGTTGTGAGCGGTCATGACTACGGCCGTGTTGAAAGGGAGCAGGCAAGCTTCTCAGCCCGAAGACTCATACTTCTAATATTGTTCTTTTACCTCTAAATAAAATTGTAACGATATTCCGAGGGTGCTTTTCTACTTATAATTGTAAATCTGTTTTTAAAAGGCTTTTAGGAATAAAATTCATATTTGTTAAAAGTAATTTCATTGTCATTAGTTGCTCCCTGGCAACTACTTCCACGCTCACCTAGTGTGATTAAATGTGTTAATGTTCTTGATGAATCGCTAGTAAATAAAGTAAATTCTTTAAGAAAAGATTTTGAAAGTAAATTTACGGTTCAGGGGCTATTCAGTTTCAGACATCTTGATGGTACACAGAAGACAGCAGCTTCAGGACTCCTGCGAGGGGTTGCGAAATGACGTTAAATTTGGATTCTTGAACGAAATAGCTTAACTCTTCTTACAGTCAGCCAAAAGAGAGTATTGTGAACAACTGGTGCTTAGTCAGGGAAGAAGTAAATGGCGTTCTGTGAGGGAAGGGAACGGTTCGGTACCACAAAGAAAATGAAGGGAAATAGGTTTTAAGCAACCCGTTAGCTTTCTAAAACGGAGACTGAATCTTGATCGCAGCCGACGGCCCATGCATGTGCCAATGTTAACACCACGACATCGTCGACTACGACTGAAATGGGCACGGGACCACCGCCATTGGACGTTGGAGCTGTGGCAGAGCGTTGCGTGGTCTTCTTCACCATGCCGACAGGAGGGCGTGAATCCTTCGTCTTCCATGGGGACAGCTCATCGACACCTCTACTGCGGGACGTAGACAAGATGGCAGTGGTTTCATTATGCTCTGGAGAACATTCACGCTGGCATCCAAGGGTCCAGTGCAGTTCGTCAAGGCACCATGACGGCCGAGGAATATGTACATTGGTTGTAGCCCACGTAAACCTCTTCATGACGATTGTTTCCCGACGATAGTGTCATTTTTCAACAAGATAACGCGTCATGCCACAAGGTCAGGAGTGTGATGGAGCGGCGAGTTCCAATTGATGTGCTAGCTCTCCCAACTCATCAGATCTGAACCCGAGCGAAAGCATCTGGTATGTGATTGAACGTGGTGTCTAAGCTCGTCTTACTCCTCCCTGGAGTTGGGTGACTTGTATGAGCAGATATGGTGTCAACTCCCTCCAGCGACGTTCCAAAGCCTCATTCCTTCCATGCCACGACGCGTCGCCGCTTTTTTTCCTGCCAGAGAGGGACATACCGGCTATTAGGTAGTTGATTATAATGTTCTGGCCGATCAGTGTACAACTAACATTTCGTGTTAAACTCAGTTATCCCTTTAACAGGATTGTATATTCTTTGAATTTATATCAAATTAGCTCTATTTTACAGTTTGTTAGCGATCATAACCTCAAAAGCGTTTCAGAGAAACAATAAATAGGATACTAAGTTTTTCTGTTGTAATAGATATCTCGTTTTTGCTGTTAATGGCTTTAGTTTTCAAAGACTACGGGCAATACTTGTAGTATACCAGACACATAAATTTAAAGAGAATCAAAGGTGCCTCGAGTACTGTCCACCCCTTTGCAGGCAGTCTCCTCTAAAGAAAGTTCAGAATTTATCACTACTCGTCAGTGACTACCAGAGAAGTCTGACAAGATAACCGTTGCTCAGAGAGTTTCGACGAAGCTTTGAGTTTGCAGCATTGTCCCCAGAACTGACCATGGCTCCCTGGTTCTAAGTGTGGGGTTTCCACCAGAGACTTCGAAAGTTCTCTGACAAACTAGGCTGCAGCTGCATAGACTTGCACTATAGGGTTCAGAACTGTAGGGTTCCCATAAATGAGTCAGGTATGCACTACACATTAAAGCCTGCTACTAAGATGTGTGTGGGGTGCACACAAAGGTTTTTTAGATGTGACCACTTTCGATTCAGTTGAGATAACGACAGCTGTAGGAGACTCGGAAGTACCAATGTAAGAATCAAAGAAATGCCACCAACAGGCGAGAGTATTAAAATCTAGTGCTTTCCTGTCGAAGCATTTGCAACAAAGTGGCAGAATTTGAAGTGCTTCTAAAACCCAGCAGAGTTCACATAATACACTACTGGCCATTAAAATTGCTACACCACGAAGATGACGTGCTACAGACGCGAAATTTAACCGACAGGAAGAAGATGCTGTGATATGGAAATGATTTTTTCAGAGCATCCACACAAGGTTGGCGCCGGTGGCGACACCTACAACGTGCTGAAATGAGGAAAATTTCCGACCGATTTCTCGTACACAAACAGCAGTTGACCGGCGTTGCCTGGTGAAACATTGTTGTGATGCCTAGTGTGAGGAGGAGAAATCGGTACCATCCCGTTTCCGACTTTGATAAAGGTCAGATTATAGCCTATCGCGATTGCGGTTTATGGCATCGCGACATTGCTGCTCGCGTTGGTCGAGATCCAATGACTGTTAACAGACTATGGAATCGGTGGGTTCAGGAGGTAATACGGAACGCCGTGCTGGATCCCAACGGCCTCCTATCACTAGCAGTCGAGATGACAGGCATCTTATCCGCATGGCTGTAACGGATCGTGCAGCCACGTCTCGATTCCTGCGTCAACAGATGGGGACGTTTGCAAGACAACAACCATCTGCACGAACAGTTGGACGACGTTTGCAGCAGCATGAACTATCAGCTCGGAGACCATGGCTGCGGTTACCCTTGACGCTGCATCACAGACAGGAGTGCCTGCGATGGTGTACTCAACGACGAACCTGGCTGCACGAATGGCAAAACTTCACTTTTTCGGAGGAATCCAGGGTCTGTTTACAGCATTATGATGGTCGCATCCGTGTTTGGCGACATCGCGGTGAACGCACATTGAAAGCGTGTATTCGTCATCGCCATACTGGCGTATCACCCGGAGTGATGATATGAGGTGCCATTGGTTACACGTCTCCGTCACCTCTTGTTCGCATTGACGGCACTTTGAACAGTGGACGTTACATTTCAGATGTGTTACGACCAGTGGCTCTACACTTCATTCGATCCCTGCGAAACCCTACATTTCAGCAGGATAATGCACTACCTCATGTTGCAGGTCGTGTACGGGCCTTTCTGGATACAGAAAATGTTCGACTGCTGCCCTGGCCAGCACATTTTCCAGATCTCTCACCAATTGGCAACGTCTGGTCAATGGTGGCCGAGCAACTGGCTCGCCGCAATACTCCAGTCACAACTCTTGAAGAACTGTGGTATCGTGTTGAAGCTGCATGGGCAGCTGTACCTGTACACGCCATCCAAGCTCTGTTTGACTCAATGCCAAGGCGTATCAAGGCCGTTATTACGACCAGAGGTGATTGTTCTGGGTACTGATTTCTCAGGATCTATGGACCCAAATTGCGTGAAAATGTGATCACGTGTCAGTTCTAGTATAATATATTTGTCCAATGAATACCCGTTTATCATCTTCATTTCTTCTTGGTGTAGCAATTTTAATGGTCAGTAGTGTACATGTTACATAAAACTGGTTACAATTTGAAATTGATAGCAGTGAGTTTCTGAGGGCAAATTCAGTGTACATTGTAAAAATAGGCTTATGTGAATCTGAGGTGCTATATGTGTCACTGTAGACAAGAATCTGAAATCCACCGATACAGAAATTGTATTTAATTGCGATATTGTTTGAGGAAGAGTCAATATCAGGGGTAGGCATAAATTTATAATGGGGATAACTACAGTTTTGTTTGTGGTGGATGTGACAAAACATTACTAAATGTATCTAAAGGAACAAATGTGAGAGTCTACAAAAATAATAAGTCTGTCTTTATATAATAGCAACATAGCAATGGATCTTCAAGCCAACGCCGACACGTTATTATCGACGTCTATTTTGTAACATAATGATCTAAAATTACATCTTCATAAAATTAAATTCAATAAATATCCAACGGCATATCGTTGGATATTTATTGAATTTAATTTTATGAAATCTGGGGAAATAAGACTAAAAATATTCAAAGGATATTTGGATTCATATACGAATATTTTTTAGTTTGACACTGAAAATTGTGAGGTCCTGCCCACTCGTCCCGCATAGGGTGCCTAAAGGATGCTGCGTTCTGGGAATACTACACAACAATCCACGCAATTCACATTAATAGTTTTTATTACAATAAAGAAGATTGACAATACTTTACTCTGTATTTATAAGAACGTGACGCAAGCGATGTGCGACATGCAAACAGTCAGTATCTTTCTCTATATACTATGTCCATACAAGGAACGGACATGGATCACTAATAACTGCTGTCGTAGCGCTCACTGCTAGGCCGGGTCTAGTACTGTGCCGCCTATCACTAGACTCCTCGGAAGTAGAGAAGCAGAAACTAAGCTTTGAGAAATGTGTACTTAACTTTGATGACACCTTGTAAGTTTTGGCGAATGGAAACGGTATTCTTAAAGGTTTCCGATAATGGACATGCGCCAACAACCTTTCGAAACGGTAGTCTTACCACATATGAATTTAAGCCTCCTTTCAAACTTGCCTATTTTTTTCCATTCGCTGTTGAAGCAAACTGCATGCCAGACAGAGACTCGGAATCTGGAACCTTTGCCTTTCGTGGGCAAGCTCTTTGCGTACTGAGCTATCCAAGCACGACTCACGACCTGTCCTCACAGTTGCACTTCCGCCAGTACCTCCTATCTTTCAAACTTCGCCGCGCGGGAATAGCCGAGCGATCTGGGGCGCTGCAGTCATGGACTGTGCGGCTGGTCCCGGCGGAGGTTCGAGTCCCCCCTCGGGCATGGGTGTGTGTGTTTGTCCTTAGGATAATTTAGGTTAAGTAGTGTGTAAGCTTAGGCCCTGATGACCTTAGCAGTTAAGTCCCATAAGATTTCACACACATTTGAACATTTTTTTCTTTCAAACTTCACAGTAGTTCACCTTCATACCTTGCGAGACTAGCACTTCTGGAAGAAAGGATACTGCGGCTTAACCACAGCCTAGAAGATTGTTTCCATTCTGTAATGGAGTGTGCGTTGACTTGGAACTGCTGGTAGATTAAAACTGTGTGACGGACCAGGACTGTAACCTTGGACATTTACCTTTCGCAGGCATTTTGGAGCAAACACATTACTTGTTCACCATAAATTATTTCCGTGTCTAGCTAGGCACATGGGCACAGACTGGTGCGCAAAATTTTTTGTGACAATCTGTCTCTAAATGAACTCGTTGTCAGTTCACACTAAACCCTAATCTTGTGTTCCTCTCGCTCCCTTATGCAAGTGGCGATGCCACCACATTAGGCTGCAGCTTCCTACTAGCATTCACCTCCGCAGGTTTCAGGTTTACCGTCTGTATGAACCGCTTACGTTAGCAGCGCCAAGATATTGCAACTTGGGTGCCAACACTCTATCACCGACCTTCATCGTCCATTTCTCACCTATCCTACTACAGCTAACGTCAACGACTGATTTTCGCTGACTCCATCCAAATACTTTCCGCTAGTGCCGTATGTCTTCTTATAGACATGCTTGTATTGAGTACAAGTTTAGATTATTCGGTTCGTTATTGCAATTGAAGTTGTAAGATGGCAAGAACTATGCCCCTTACATGAAGCCATAATCGATTTGGGTCGAGGAGAAGTCACATTAGGAGAGGTCTCACCGACCGACATCGATACCTCTCCTCAGTGCAACACTCCGTGAAGACTGTGCTGCCATTCCCCAAGAAACCTTACAGCACCTGATGGAACGTATTCCTGCAATAGTGGAAGCTGTCATCAAGGCTAAGGGTGGGTCAACACTATACTCGTAACTCATTTTCAGCCAGATGTCCGGATACCTTCGATCACATAGTGTATCTATTAGAATTTACTCGAGATAAGCTGGAGTTTTTAAAGTTATCCCGGCTCTCCAGCCGAAAAATAACAAACAAGAAAACTGTAGATACAAGTTGCACTTTAAAAATACAAAACTTCCAGAGCCGTACAGCTGCTCTGTGGAGCGGCCCCTGGTCGGCGTCCTATTCAGAACGCGCCAGATCGGCTTTTGGCTCCAGTAAGACCAAAACAAGCAAGTTAGCCACCACAGTGGGGCTACGGTTTGCCGGTACCAACTCACGCACTCACTGAACCCACAGTAAGACACTCAAGCAGACTAAAACTACAGGTACAGAGCGCAGTCTAATCAAAGAAAACGTCAGAGAAAACACAGGCTGAATAGAAAACCACGAACATTGCTGAGCAAAGGCCGAAATGTGGGAAGCAATTAACCAACGTGTTCATCTAAGATCGTCAAAACACCCAGTTTGCAGGAAAATACGAGCGGGAATGCTATAAGGCTGTTTCCGCTACTAGGAGAAATCAGCCGACGCTTCCACGAAACCAATGGCTCAGAATAAACATTCTGCGTCGATCAGACACTCTTAAGGTTCCACATTCGTATGTTTACCTGCTTGTTGCCGATCCAGAAACAATTACTAGGCAAAAGCAATAAGCCAACCACCAAGGGAAAGTCGTGAGCTGAAGCGCACACACACACTAATCCCTGCCCCCGTAGCAGTGGAATATTCACTCCAAGACACGTCGGGATCACGTTTCCACTTCCCGCCCAGACCTCAGACGGCCTCGGTCCAAACGACGGCGTTCCTGCGACTCCACTTTAATCCACTTCCTCCTCAGACGCCCACGCGATCGCAGTGTCTAATACGAAACATAACGTGAAATTGCTAACTCGGGATGACGAGGCGGACAATTGTAAGACGAACGAGACGGCGCGGCCCACCATGCGCGATATTTTCATACTCTCTCTTTCGATAAGCGCCATCTATTAGTCCCACAGAAAAAATGGACAGTACTACATCAATGTAGGCCTGTGACGTGATAGTGCCACGCAAAACAAGGGGTGCAAGCCCCCTCCATGAAAAACACGACCACACCATAACACCACCGCCTCCGAATTTTACTGTTGGCACTACACACGCTGGCAGATGACGTTCACCAGGCATTCGCCATACCCACACCCTGCCATCGGATCGCCACATTGGGTACCGTGATCCGTCACTCCACACAACTTTTTCCACTGTTCAGTCGTCCAACGGTCACGCTCCTTACACCAAGCGAGGCGTCTTTTGGCGTTACTGGCGTGATGTGTGGATTATGAACAGCCGCTCGACTATGAAATCCAAGGTTTCTCACCATCCGCCTAACTGTCATAGTACTTGCAGTGGATCCTGATACAGTTTGAAATTCCTGTGTCATGGTCTGGATAGATGTCTGCGTATTACACATTACGTCATTACGACAACTGTCAGCGGTCTCTGTCAGTCAAAAGACGAGGTGTTGTACGTGTCCCTTCACATTTCCACCTTACTATCACATCGGAAACAGTGGACCTAGAGATGTTTAGGGGTGTGAAAAATCTCGTGTACAGATGCATGACACAAGTGACACCCAATCAACCGACCACGTTCGAAGTCCGTGAGTTCAGCGGAGTACCCCATTCTGCTCTCTCGCTATGTCTAATGACTACTGAGGTCACTGATATGGAGTTCCTGGCAGTAGGTGGCAGCACAAAGCACCTAATATGAAAAACGTATGTTATTGGGAGTGTCCGGATACTTTTGATCACATAGTGTACTTGCTTAAAACTGAACAGAGTGTAACTTGAAAATGAGACCTGTTGCTCTGTTGATGATTTAAGAGTGGCATGTACTGAGGCTTTAGAAGTATTCACTTATTTCCTTAAGCGAATCACAGTAGAGCCTGGGCTCTTAAGTGAACGGCCACTGCTCCGATTAAATCTAAATATTAGAACTGTTGCTCTATTTGTAATTTAACTGTGGCATGCCCTGAGCCTTTAGGAGGTTTTACTTGTTTCTGACGTAGCTCGAGTCAGTCAATCGACCATTGGGTCGAATTTACTTTGAAACCTGAGCTACCATCCTTCTTAAAATATAAATGTCATCAACGTCTAGAATCATTACTTGTCTTAATTTAACCTTGCCGTAATTTGCTATTCCAGCGACCTTCCCCCGTGTAGACCGCAACTTTAAAAGCTTAGTCTGCCTTTTCAAATTTAATTGGCCGCTGTGACGTACCTTTTGAAATATTTCCATTTAAAGCCTGTTGCCGACCGTTGGTCAGGAGTTTGGCATTACTCTAACTGTTCCTTAGTTTAAAAAAACTTTTGTTAAAAGTACGTGTCCTTGAAATTATATTGAATCCGCCATTCAGGCGAATTTAGTTTTAAATCCAAATAATTTTTTTGCTAAATTTTTAGCGGCCCACGGTGTAAGTTACTGTTTCCTTTTAAACCATTTTTTTCGTTTTTATAATCAATCAGCGACCGAGTCGAATTAATGCGTAAATCTCAATCTGTCATTTGGTTGTAATTTATTGGGGTACTATGCCGCACTTTTCCATGTATTATTACCTAAAATTTATAGCTAGCTTTAGTCAGAGATTTTGTATTTTTTTGGCTGTTATTTTGTTTAATTTTTTAAAGTAAATGGCCCATGCAGTCGGTCCTGTACCGGTTGCCTTGAATCCGGAATTGTCGGCGATAGATAATAGAATGGCCTTCAACCAAACCTTGTAAACTGTAGAGGCTATCTTATGCCAAAAAAGTGAGTAACTTCTCACAGGGTCTGCTCCTCTTTTTTCTTAATTTGGAGCCTTTGTTAAGGGGCCTTACTTGATGGATTCCTCTTTGAGATTTGTCATTGTTAATTTCTTATATACACATAGTGTTTTAAAATTAGCTAGGTTTTGTGCAGTGGTGAATGATGTATAACTGGTCCTTGGCCCAGCTCTTCCTTGATTTCTCTGGGTTGTTTTCCATAGTGGTTTATGAAGGCCAGGTATGACACTGCGGGTTGCATAAAACGAGAGCGACAGGGGCAGCTAGATCACTCTGTACATGAGAATAACGGAAGCAGTCGAAATTTGCGTCGTGGTCGTGTGTAGACTCAATCAGGATGAATGACTACAGAGAGGCGAAAAAATATCTCTTCGTAAAACAAATGCTAGGTGAAGGACCCGTATCAGCGATTTATGATTACATTTACACTGTCAGACTCGAATACACAAAATAGTGAACGATATTACACGTGCGGTAGTAATCCGAGGTGTCATGACACCTGTGAATTACACGAACAGTACAGCGGACGACGTACATCCCTTCATGCCTGGTGACTCCCCTGCCAACGATGGCACATCTACCTAGATATCTGTTCGTGTCGCAAAGGCAGAATTGTGCTGCAGTAGTTTGGGGAGTTAGACAGTGAAGTCATGCTGATATCTCGGCCACGAAATTTGTGTGATATGAACCCGATAGCACACATCTGGAACGCTATTGGGCCCTAAATCCGTTCCTACAAACCACCGGCCTGTACATACGGGAAATGCATGGCCTGACCTTGGACATCTAGTGCCACATAAGCCCAGAAACGTACTAAGAGTAAGGACTGGACGAATCTCTGCGACGCAGATTCGCTGCTGTGTTGTTTTCCAAATACGAAACAACACGCTATCAAGTAGCTGGCAATAGCGTTGGTTCACCGGTGTACGTGCAGTTATGTAATATGAAGTTAGAAACGGGGTTATTGTCGATGTTTGCTAATGGACAGGAATTAGTATAATCTGTTTTATAATATCAAATCGGTAAATTGCTAGTTTTGTAATCATTATACTGAAATTGTAAATGTATATGCAATTACAGGTACAATATTAATCAAAAGACAGGTGTAAAAAACAATCACAACAAAATTTTCTGTAAAAGAAAGCAAGCCAGTCGATTGAAAATTTAACTGTTATGCTAAAATAATTTTGCCAAAAATGGATATATTTTATAGATCGGTTTCACTGCTAAAATTTGGAATGTACTAGTTTTGTTTTGGACGCCAAAATAGCCGAAGTTCGGGTTTGTGCAGAATATTTCTGAGAGGAGCCTCACACAAAAAACTGTTACAAATGTGAAATTTGTCGAGAGCAAGATTCTGCGAGGGTACTTAACGGAATAAAGAAATGACTTCCGAAACCTTCATTTTGTTTTACAAAATAAGAATGAGAAGCTGATTGTTTGGATTTTAATGGTTCGAAAGTTTGTACTGAACAGTAATGAATAAATTACGTTAATTTAAAAAATGCAACAAGCAAAACCAGATACATTTTCTACTATTATTAAATTGTAATAGCGTTTATGTGATAAAATTTACAAACACTTGTTTTATTACATATATGACTGTACGAGGAAAGAATAGGCTAATTATACTGCTGATAAACCCGAATACGGGATACACTTAAATACTACAATGTTCAGTCACATTTATGTGACCACCTGTCAAAAGACTAAATAACGATCTTTTGGAGCGTGGACAGCTGCGAGACATGCAGGACGTGAGTCAGTGAGGTTCTGCAAGGTACCGGCAGGGATGTGCCCGTGCTGACTCCTGTGCCGTGGCCAGCTACGCAAGGTTTTTCGGTTGAGGATCTGTGGCGCGAGCAGCACTATCGAGGTGACCCCACAGATTCTCGATTGGTTTTAAATCCAGGGAGTTTGGCGGCCAGAGGAGTACACTGAGAGCTGCGTGACACGTTACATTTTCTTGCTTATAGATGCCATCTTCCGAAGGAAAATAAAAAAAAAGCTACTTGTAGGGGTGGACATGGTCCCCAAGTATAGAGGCGTACTTATGTTAATCCATTGTGCCTTCCAGAGGCAATGCCAAGAAAAGATCCCCCAAATCATAAGGCTGCCTCTGGTTTCACGCCGTACTCGCCAACGGACATCTGTCCGGAGAAGCATAAAACATCACTCATATGAAAAGGCCCCTCGTCGCCATCTGTGCGATATTAGCGTGAGAATTCCAGCCACCACCCCTGATGAACAGTAGCCAGCGTGCGTGCATGAACCAAGCGCCTGCCATGGAAGCCCATACGCAGTAACAGTCGCCGAACGTTCGTTGAAGAGCCCCTTGGTTCATTTGGGTGGTCAGTTGCTCGCCAGTTGCATGTGTATTAGCCCGCACACACTTGCGTAGCCGACATTTACCCCTGTCATCTGTGGCCGGTTGTGCACCACAGATGCTTTGGAGCCAGTTCCGGATAGCGCCATTTTGTCCTGCACCGTATACTTTACGCATGGCGGCACGTAAACAGTTTACAGAGTTAGCCTTTCGGAAATGTTTCCACTCTTGGCCCGAAAGACTATGATCATGCCCTTTCGGACGTTAGATACGACAACGACTGCACTCTCTTCTGCGTCCCCCCTCCCCAACACGCTTTACGTACCCTCCACTGCTAGTGCTTCCACCTGCCGTCTGTGAGTTGTAACTGCACGCTGATATCGAACATAGCTGGTGGTCTCGTTAATGTGACGGTCCTGTGTATAACACCAGTGCTTCTTGCGGATGACTGTTACAGGTGCGGGATAGCGTTATTTTTACCATTGACTTCTACAAGGAGGAACAACTATAGGGCCAGACTTATTATCCATCGTAAAACGCTCACGAATCTATAAATATGGTTGTCTGTGATTGTACCGATTGATGCATTTAACCTACTGTGGTGTTAAGTGATCAAAAATCCTGCCGTTTTTACAAACGCCAGCAGAAAGCCCATTCCCGCCTCCGCCTGCTGAAACTCCTGTCTGGCCGGACATGGGGATTGCATCCTTCTACCATCCTCCACACCTACAAATCCCTCATCCATCCTATCCTCTGTTATGCCAGCGTCGCCTGGATCTCCGCCCCCACCCGCTTTTACAAGGCCCTCCAAATCCTTGAACGCCATGCGCTCCACCTTGCCTTCCGTATCCGCCTTCCTTCCCCCACACGGCTCCTGTATGAACTGATCTCCTTCCCCCACCTCCTCCTGTTCCTCCAACATCTCCGCATCCTTTACATTGTTCGCCAGCTTGATCCCCCCCACCCTCTGGTTTCCTCCTTCCTCTCCACCCCCCGCCCGTTGCCGTGCCTCTATCGCTGTATCCCTCCCTCCCTCCACCTCCACACCCTCCATCTCCTTCATCAGGGCAATTTCCAACGCCTCCCCCTCCCGGATGACGAACTTCGCCATGACATCTACCCTTCCTTCCAACTATAACCTGGCCTTGTTCACCCCCCCCCCTTCCCCAGGGCCCCTTTTTCCTCTTTCCTCCTTCTCCCAGAGCGGATTTTCCTCCGTCCCCCCTCCCCTGAGACCCTGCACCCCATACTTGCCTCTCTCCTTCCCACATCCCTCCCTACCTGGCCCTCTTCCGCGCGCCCCCCGCTCACCACCCCCATCTCTTTCCCTCCCACCCTTCTTCAGGTCTCCCTCATCTCCTAGCGCCTGGCAGATCCTCTGTATTGATCATCATCAGTGTGCCACATCAGTGTTGTGTTTAGTGCTGTTTCTCGTGTGCGTCTAGAGGTGTGATTTTAATTGTGTACTACCTTGAGGTTCGCCGTCAGTGTTACGTTATGTGCTATGCCATCCGTCGCTACTTTTATGCTCCTGTCGTACTGTGCCTTGTGTTCTTTTAACCGTCGCAGTGTGTGGCTTTTTGTGTGTGCTGCTTTTAAACAGTTTTTTTTATCTCCATTTTACAGTCACCCCGTTTTTTGTCTATTGCCTTCCATGATGTTCCCCCTCTTATATATCTATGTTCCCTTATTCTCTCCTTTGCTGTTTTTAAATGTCTTCTATTGTTTTGTCCTATGTCTTTCGGCTGAAGAGCAGCGCCTATGCTGCTGCCAGCGCGCCCCGATGGGGAATTGAAATACAATAAAGAAAAAAAAACAAACGCTAGATGACTTAGTTTCTTTTGATGGTCGTGATTCAGATGGTAAATTTTGCCGTTTGCATTGGCTCGGTCGCAGTTTTGACGCCTTCCGACAAAAGAGAAACTTCTGCAGAACGGTGCCAAAACAATGTTTCCACCTTTGCTGTTTTTTTTTTCTCTCACATGCCCATATCGGGGTGCAGAAATGGACAAGTCGAATACGTCAGCGCTAGGAGTCGCTCACGTATAAAGCTCCGTTATCGCTCACTGCCGGAACATAGTCATGGTTGTTAAATACCTAGCAGATATGCGTCGCCATCTTCGGCAATAATTCCCACTCCCTCCGTGCACAACTACGCATTTCGTCGGTTCACATCGTATTCCTGTAGTGGCTTGTTAAGATCAGTTTTCGTTTTACGTAGTAGAGTGACTCTAGTAGATCCTGAAAAGCTCTTCTATGCTTAGCCTGCTCTCACAAATGTATGTTGGAAAAAGCTCATGCTATTTTCTGCTCTGCAAGTTAAAACCAGAGTGTGATACTTTCTCGATCCCTACAATGCAGAAAGAGAAATACGAACTCTCCTACTCAATAAATGTGGCAGCACAACGTATCAAACTCCGGACATGAGAGCCTTCTTGAGTTAATCCTAGATCCACTTCTACGTCATTACTCCGCAAGCCACCTGACAATGCGTACCGGAGACTACTTTTGGTAAACTGATCCCCTCTTCCCTGTTCTGTTAGCAAATGCCGAGTGATAAGAATGATTGTCGGTATACCTCTGTATTAGCTTTAATTTCTCGAATTTATTCATCGCACTCATTTCGCGAGATGCATGTGGGGGAAAGTAATGTGTTGTCCGAAAGTAATCTCTCAAAATTTCAGTACCAAACCTTTCCGTGATGCACAACGCCTCTCATGTAGCGCGGAGTTTGTTGAGAATCTCTGTACAGCTCTCGCGTCGGCTAACCGATTTCGTGACGAAATGCGCCGCTCCCCATGGGAACTTCTCTATCTCTTTTATGTCCTACAGGTAGAGTCACAGATTGGTGAACAACAATCAAGAGTCGGTCGAACAATTCCCTTGTAGCCCACTTCCTTCGCGAATGAGTTACATTTCCTTCAGATTCTTTCTGTGATTCTCAGTCTGGAGTCTGCTATTCCTACTATTTGTTCGAAGTGGTTCTACTTAAGGTCGCTGTGGATAGTTACTTCTACATTTTTTACGGTATATACCGGTCATCAATACAGTAGTGGATCTCTTTTCCTATGTATCCGCAATATCTTACATTTGTTTACGTTCAGGGTCAACTGCTAGAGACAGAAATTTTACAAAATTTAAAATTATTGCAAAATTCGATTATACAATTCTCAAGACAGTTAATTATATATCAACTTCCATATGAGAAACTTTTTTTATACATCATCGTTTCGAAATTATTTCCTCCAAACCTAATATGCCAAACTACCTTTCTGGGTGTGTTTTACCACTTAAAAGTGAAATCAGGCACAAACAAAAAAACACGTATTGCTTTATTTGGCCCCTCTCTACACACCCGCCCAGTCTCATCAAGATCGTTTTGTGAGACTTGGGATATTCCCTTGTCGGTGCCATCTATACTGTTTACAATTCTATAATATCAAAACACGTAGAAAGTAAATCCTTTTTAAACTTCCTGGCAGATTAAAACTGTGTGCTCTACCAACTGAGCTACCCAAGCACGACTCACGCCCCGTTCTCACAGCTTTACTTCTGCCAGTAGCTCGTCTCCTACTTTCCAAACTTTACAGAAGCTCTCCTGGTTCACCGCGAAAGGCAAAGGTCCCGAGTTCGAGTCTCGGTCCGCACACAGAGTTAAAATCTCATTCCAGTAAATCCTTTTGTTTAAAATTACAAATCAGTGAATTTAAAATAAAGTAATTCTCTAGCATAAAATTATGAAGTCAAATGTAAACAACTACAAAATGACATAAAAAGGGAAATTTCGCTAATCCCAACAAAATGTAACCTTCAAAAAACCGTAAATATTAACTTTATTTTGGTAGTCAAACGTCACTGATAGTAAAATCTTGAAAGGGTATTTTAATTTATGAAAAATTATTGAAATATTGCCTGTCATTACGTCATTGTTATAAACAAACAGGCAATATAATATTTATTCAGTACTGTTGATGTTAGTTTCGTTTCTGCAGCATTCCAAAGTTAAGAACATTGTTCCATTGCTCTGCCTTTCTAATGTACGAGAGTAACCTAAGTTTGTTCCGTTCGTTTGGGACTATTGTCTGTAAAAGAGATTCATTGTGACGGAAAATAAGACCTTGACGACGCTTAGTACCAACATGTAGTCATGTAGTGTTTGTTGGGGTGTCAAGCCTCACAGAGTACCTCGGGTCAGTCACGCCGGGAAACCTTGAGGAACCGCGATCCTTGATCCGGCACGCAGTTGGCGCCCCTGGTGGGACAGCTTACCCCGTACCTGCTGGCTTGCTTTGCCCTCTGACTGCTGACACAGTGAGAGTGTGTTGAGACGCAGCTGAGCGGTTGGACACAGGGCCGCCACCCACGCTGCCAAAACAAACAGTCGTCCCCCACCCCCGCCGCCGCCGCAGCCACCGGCCGCTGTGACGTCACCGTGGCGCCGGGGCCAGAGCGGCGCGTTTGTTGTTCCTGTCGGCAGCCGCCGTCCAACACTCTGACTTTGAAGAATCGGCCGCACTTGTTCAGTCGACACGCGCTACATGTGCGCAAAGGACGACCGTCGTCGCAAAGACTTCGTCGTGGGCGCGGAACGAATACTGGCGTGAGCTGTGAAATTCACTTACGTTTGTGCCTACACATGTACGTGCAAAGCTGTTGACAAGTGACTCACTCTGACAACTGAATTCACGGCGGTAGCATGTCAGACAACTCGATGGCGTCCGTGAAAATGATTAATAACTACATAATACGGCAACGGCGGAACGAATTATTTTCAGTTACAGTGACAGCCTGTGGAAATAAAGGCAAGAGGATTAGAGTTTAACGTCCCGTCAACGACGAGGTCACTAGGGACGCAGCGTAAGCTCTCCGAGGAAGGAAATCGGACGTGTCATTTCCAACTTAACCACGAGGGCGTTTTGCTCAAGCTGTTCAGGGAAACCACGTGAAACCTAAATCTGGTTTGCCGTACGAGGATGTGAAGTGTTATCCTACCGAATGTGAATCCAGTGTCTTAAGCACTGCCTTAACCATCTGGCTCGCTATGAGCTTTCAGGTTGGCTACGTTAATGCAATTTCGTAATTTTCGCTTGTCAGTCATGGTTATGAATGTGATGTCTTTAAAGCGCAGTGACGACCTTCATGTGGCCATCATTGGCGAAGTTTTACAGAAGCTCGAAATTTAGCTCGGCCTTCGTTGCGAGGTGCTTTTAATAGCTTTTACAAGGATCTCTGTCTCGAAATCTGGCAGACAACCCTCAGAGGTTCTGGTCGTATGTGAAGGACACCAGTGGCAAGCAACGATCAATACCTTCACTGCGCGATAGTAACGGTAATGTTACAGCTGACAGTACCGCTGAAGTGAAATTACTAAACACGGTTTTCCGAAATCGCTTCACCAAAGACGACTAAGAAGTGTTCCAGAATTCATATCGAAAACAGCTGCCAACACGAGTAACTTAGAAAAACATATCCTTGATTCAGCGAAGGAGCTTAAATCAGCAAAGCCTAAGCCTTCAGTCCAGAGTATACACCAGTTAGGCTCCATTCAGAGAGTGCTGATACAATTCCTCCATATTTAGCAAACATATACGACCACTCGTTCGTCATAGATCCGTACCTAAATACTGGAAAGCTGCACAGGTCACAAAAATCTTCAGTGAAGGAGTGTCAGTAATGTCATTTACAGTAGGATTCTGGAACATCTACAGTGTTCGAACGTTGTGAGCTGCCTCGAAGAAAACGATTTATTGACAGAAAGTCAGCACGGATTTAGAAAATATCTTTATAAAAGACATCATATTTACGCCAGTGACTGTAACACTTTCTTTATTTCACGATTGAAATTTCGGCCTTAGGCCATTATCAAGTGAAGATGTTACGGCTTTTAGGCCATGTCAACCTAAAATGAGCTGACACATTTACATGTCGTTGTCATTACTATTAAATACATTGGTGACACTGTTACATAGTGCGAGCACACATATCCATATGTCATACAACAACATAGTCTGTAGACACTCATGTTCGTTGGCCCATCACTAGTCATATATGCACTAAATAAAGAAAGTGTTATAGACACTGGCGTAAATATGTCTTTTATAAAGTTCTACATGACTGTGAATCCCAGGTATAAAAAGTTTAGAAAATATCGTTCTTGTGATACACAACTAGCTCTTTACTCATATGAAGTGCTATCAACAGGGGACTTCAAATTGATTAAATATTTCTAGATTTCCAGGAGGCTTTTGACACAGTTCATCAGACCGACTTCTAATTAAACTGCATGCCTCGGAGTATCGTCTCAGTTGCGACTGGATTCGTGATAGGCTGCCAGAAAGAACACAGTTCGTAGTAATGATAGAAAGTCATCGTGGAAAACGTAAGTGATATACGGCGTTCCCAAGTAAGTGTTATAGGCCCTGTGCTACTTCTTATCTGTATAAACGATTTAGGAGACGACGTAAATAGTCCTCTTAGATTGTCTGCCGATGATGCTAT
Source organism: Schistocerca serialis cubense (assembly GCF_023864345.2). NCBI lineage: Eukaryota > Metazoa > Arthropoda > Insecta > Orthoptera > Acrididae > Schistocerca > Schistocerca serialis. The sequence goes on along the minus strand of NC_064639.1, from coordinate 244,936,683 downwards.
CACTTACCATCTAGTAAAGTTATCAAATGCTCAAAAGCAATTGCAAAGTGATTTCGACAAGATATCTGCATTATGCGATTGGTGACAATTAACCCTAAATACTGAAAAGTGTGAAGTCATCCTCATGAGTGCTAAATGCAGTCTATTAAAGGTTACACGATAAATGAGAAAAATCTAAAGGCAGTGAATTCAACTAAATACTTAGGTATTATAATTACGAGTAACTTAAACTGGGACGCTCACGTAGATAATGTTGTGGGGAAAGCTAACGAAAGACTGAGCTTTATTGTCAGAACACAAAAGGCAAAAGACACTGCCTAAACTACGCTTGTTCGTCCTCTGCTAGAGTACTGCTGCGCTTTCCAGATAGGATTAACGGGGGACATAGAAGAAGTTGAAAGGAGACCAGCTCTTTCTACTATCGCGGTGTAGGGGAGAGAGTTAGGGTGGCAAACATTTAAAAAAGGTGTTTTTAGTTTCAGCAGGATGAAAAAACTAAAAACTAAACTCCGCCCGAGCAGGTAGTGAAGCGCTGACGTTACCGACCGGCCACCGGGTCATCTTCAGCCCACAGGCGTCACTGGATGCGGATATGGAGGGGCATGTGGTCAGCACCCCGCTCTCCTGGCCGTATCTCAGTTTACGAGGCCGGAGCCGCTACTGCTCAATCAAGCAGCTCCTCAGCTTGCCTCTCAAGGGCTGAGGGCACACCGCTTGCCAGCAGCGCTCTACAGACCGGACGGTCACTCATCCAAGTGCTAGTCCAGCCCGACAGCGCTTAACTTTCTCCCCCGAATTTGAAAGTATTTTGTCAGCGCCGATCTACGTAAGTAGAAACGGTAATTGTAATAAAATAAGAGATAATCAGAGCTCGCACTGAACGATTTAAGTTTCGTTTTCCCGCGCACTGTTCGAGAATGGAAGGGTAGAGAAATAGCTTGAAGGTGGGTCGATGAATAGGCACTCAGTTGTGAGTTGTCATGTAGATGTAGAGGTACATCCTCATTGCATGCCACCTCACGGTGCTCTGGGAAGGGCACGTGCAGAATGAACAGAGCGGCATCACCTGTTTACATTATGAAATTATTTCTGTGGAGGAACATGTAAACAATCCAGCATTGACATAAACCTTAACGACGTTACACTGTTTTTCCGTTTATCAAAGTGTACGCTTAGAAGTTCGAGAGTAAGGCTATCCATGTTGACGGCCCCATCGTATTCCGTGTCTCACAGCTGTTTGTTGAACATTTGTTACCCTTTTACGCTAACCAAAGAAATTGGTATCGAAACACAAAGTTTTTTTCGAATGTTCTGTGTGTTCTTAGTTGATTTCTTAGTTGATCCATCTTGGTAAGTGCCTCAGACTGCAGAAAATATGCCAAAAACGGTAGACCGAAGGTTTAGCCTCCTCCTTCAGGACTCTTGCAAGGCATGTGAGTCTGGCATCAGCTTTCTTCACAGATGGACTTGTGTAATCGTTCCACATAAAATCGCTACTTGATAAATATTTGAAAATCGCATGATTTCTAGAATAAATAAGCTTCAGTTAATCCAGATTTGTTATTTATGTGATTCATCATGATCACTGTCAGCATCGCCAAATGTTATAAATTAAAGTCCCCCGCCACATTTTTTGCCTATGTGTGGATCTAATCTCAGGAACTACTGTAGAAATTTTGATATGGTTTTCACTAACTGAAAAAATTCTCAAGGAAGCTCTATGTATACGATTTATAAATATTTCTTGCAAATTGGCTGAACTATGATGACTTTGTTGTGCCTCTTGAGTTAATATCCTTTTAGCTAACGTTGTTCTATGAATTTTAATCACATTTCTACTCGGTAGCACGTCAACAAAAGTACCGCTGCGCCAGGTAAGTGACCCGGCCGTAGATACTTGGCGTTACCTGTACGAAGCCGGGGACGGTCGCTAGTTGGATATAATTTATATGTCTTTCTCATTGAGAACAAAGGCAGGGTAATGCACTTCCTTGAAGAACTGCAGACATACATCCACTTTTTAGCAACCAGAATTAGTTAATAAACAGGATCAGCAAATATGACTTTAAGTGTTCAATCAAAGAAAAGAAAGAGTCCTAGTGCCTTCAGATGGCTCATCGGGTTGGTTGGTTGGTTGTTTGGGGGAAGAGACCAAACAGCGAGGTCATCGGTCTCATCGGATTAGGGAAGGACGGGGAAGGAAGTCGGCCGTGCCCTTTCAAAGGAACCATCCCGGCATTTGCCTGGAGTGATTTAGGGAAATCACGGAAAACCTAAATCAGGATGGCCGGACGTGGGATTGAACCGTCGTCCTCACGAATGCGAGTCCAGTGTGCTAACCACTGCGCCACCTCGCTCGGTGGCTCATCGGGAACCGTTTTCATTTGCTGCCTACAACTACTTCTTTCTTCCCAATGTGTTAGGGTTGCATCTTAATTGTATCTGTGAGTGTATGTGACTGTAATGACTGTCAGTATAGTGTGCTATTACGCTTGTGCTGTATGAAAATGATGAATGAAGGGAGAGGGTGACAGCTGGTTCCGGCACACAGCTTACTTCTCTCGAATAACATCAAGGGGGCCGTCAGGTCAAACGTCTTCATCCGACGGACGAATCACCATCAACACAACGTCACTTGCCCTCACTTCGGCTTAGAGGTGTGGACATCAATCTAAGACACTGGTGCAGAGACTGGTGATCAGGAACTTTATGCCACCACCTCTCAGTCCGTTACCAACGAAATACTGACGTAGAATTTTTTTCCACCGTCGGGATTCGCTCTAGCTACCTAAAAGTCGAGCGCCTCGGCGTATGTTTGTGATTCAAGCGACAGAGGCAGGTAATTACTCACACAAGCTAAACATAATACTGATACCAACGCTGTTTCTAAATTCGCCCAGTGACTTTCATGAAAGCAAATTTAATAAAGATCCCAAACTCTGTAGCAATGCTGAAGAATATGTGGCATTAAAGTTCAGTACCAAAGAAGGCCTGTGCGGACAAACGTAAAAACAGTCGGACTGTATCGGTCGGACAAGTCACGTTTGCCAACTCTGCCCAGAGCTGTATGTAGAAGAACAGAAAAAACAACTGAAGTCATACTGAATAAAGGAACAAAGTCTCATCAACGAGGGCACTGAAGGCATTAGAGGCTGAGCTTAACACAAATGCCCTCTTCAGAGCGGCTGTTGCAGTATTTGTATTATGTGATTTATGGAAACCATGGAAATAAGAACATGTGGGTGGCTGGACAACGATTAGAGCTCCAGTCCTCTTGAATACAAGTCCAATATCTTATCACGGCGCCCTGTCGCTCTTTGTTTGATTTCGGGATGATAAAAGATACCACAAACGCAATTCTCAAGTAGCCTTTAGGAATGGAAGACAGACTTATGAAAAATCAGGGTACCCTCCTGCATTTGTAGAACAAGAGACATCCTGAGACAGTGTAGTGTGGAGAAAGATGTTCAGAATCCCTTGAAGGTTTGCATTAAAGTCCGAAGGTAGGTGAATAATCTAAGTCATCTACAAAATCCGAGTAGGAGTAATAAAATAAAGCGAAGAGAGACACGTTTATCTTAGTAAGAGTGAAGGATGGTTTAACAGATTATCACCTCTGTTGTTCAAGTTTTAAGCGAGACAAGCCCCGAGGAAGTGAAACAAAATTTCGAAGAGTGCGAGGGACAGATTCAAATGCTACGTATAGCAGATGACGTACCCCGTTTCACTGGATCTTAAAATTACTTACGTATTATATGGTGTCCGTTAGTTGAGAAAGTAGTTGTAGTAGTGTATACTTCTGCTGCTACTTCCAGTGGCCACTAAATTCTACATGAAAGCTACCCCTTTTTTTAAAGACAAGCTCCAAAGAAAATATTATGCAATCTGATTCTTCTCAGGTCAGGTATGGTTCGTCGCAACTACACATACTTAAACCCGACGGAATATTTTTTTAGTGTCTAAAATGTTTCACTATTGATCACTGACTAGCTTTATGTTTACTGAACCCAAGTCCGAAACTCACAAACAACATTTAGTTTTGACCTGACCAGCGGGCTAGCTGGCCGCTGTGACCGAGCGGTTCTAGGCGCTTCAGTCCGGAACCGCGCGACTGATACGGTCGCAGGTTAGAATCCTGCCTCGGGAATGGATGTGTGTGCTGTCCTTAGGTTAGTTAGATTTAAGTAGTTCTAAGTTCTAGGGGACTGATGACCTCAGATGTTAAGTCCCATAGTACTCAGAGCCATTTGAGAGCCAGCGGGCTATGTACTCGAGATGGTGTTCCATTCATTCACATCGCATTTCGTTATCGTTAATAATAATTAGTATTAATGCCACGCAATCACAAGATATTATCAGAATGCTGAAGTAGTTGTCCTCCTGAAGATCTGGAGGGAAAAAAATTGACAAAAGGAAAGTTTTGTGCTTGTTCAATTACTCTGAGCAGAAGTGCTTCCGACTGAACTATCGATTGAACCAAAACCCCAAGAACATCTATTTAATTACTTCCATGCGAATTATTGGTTCGAGGCTTCACGGCTATCACTACCGCTGTCTTGAAAATTAATGCTTCATTTAACAAAAATGGAGATAATGACAGGTTTCAGACAGATTATATAATGGTAAGACAGAGATTTAGGAACCAGGTTTTAAACTGTAAGACATTTCCAGGGGCAGATGGGACTCTGACCACAATCTATTGGTCATGAACTGTAGATTAAAACTGAAGAAACTGCAAAAAGGTGGGAATTTAAGGAGATGGGACCTGGATAAACTGACTAAACCAGAGGTTATACAGAGTTTAAGGGAGAGCATAAGGGAACAATTGACAGGAATGGGTGAAAGAAATACAGTAAAGAAGAATGGGTAGCTTTGAGGGATGAAGTAGTGAAGGCAGCAGAGGATCAACTAGGTAAAAAGGCGAGGGCTAGTAGAAATCCTCGGGTAACAGAAGAAATATTGAATTTAATTGATGAAAAGCGAAAATATAAAATCGCAATAAATGAAGCAGTCAAAAAACAACACAAACGTCTCAAAAATCTCAAAAATCAGATCGACAGGAAGTGCAAAATGGCTAAGCAGGGATGGCTAGAGGACAAATTTAAGGATGTAGAGGCTTACTAGGGGTAAGATACATGCTGCCTACAGGAAAATTAAAGAGACCTTTGGAGGAAAGAGAACCACTTGTACGAATATCGAGAGCTCAGATGGAAAACCAGTTCTAAGCAAAGAAGGGAAAGTAGAAAGGTGGAAGGAGTATATAGAGTGTCTATACAAGGGCGACGTACTTGAGGACAATATTATGGAAATGGAAGTGGATGTAGATGGAGATGAAATGGGAGATATGATACCGCGTGAAGAGTTTGACAGAGCACTGAAAGACCTAAGTCGAAATAAGGCCCCGGGAGTAGACAACATTACATTAAAACTACTGATAGCCTTGGGAGAGCCGTCCCTGGCAAAACTCTACCATCTGGTGAGCAAGATGTATGAGACAGGCGAAATACCCTCAGATTTCAAGAAGAATATAATAATTCCAATCCCAAAGAAAGCAGGTGAAAATCACCGAACTATCAGTATAATAAGTCACAGCTGCAAAATACCAACGCGAATTCTTTACAGATGAATGGAAAAACTAGTAGAAGCCGACCTCGGGGAAGATCAGTTTGGATTCCATAGAAATATCGAAACACGTGAGGTAATACTGACCCTACGAATTATCTTAGAAGCTAGATTAAGGAAAGGCAAACCTACGTTTCTAGCATTTGTGGACCTAGGGAAAGCTTTTGACAATGTTCACTGGAATACTCTCTTTCAAATTCTGAAGGTGGCAGGGGTAAAATACAGGGAGCGAAAGGCTATTTACAATTTGTACAGAAATCAGATGGCAGTTATAAGAGTCGAGGGACATGAAAGGGAAGCAGTGGTTGGGAAGGGAGTGAGACAGGGTTGTAGCCTATCCCCGATGTTATTCAATCTCTATATTGAGCAAGCAGAGAAGGAAACAAAAGAAAAATTCGGATTAGATATTAAAATCCACGGAGAAGAAATAAAAACTTTGAGGTTTGTCGATGAGATTGTAATTCTGTCAGAAACAGCAAAGGACTTGGAAGAGCAGTTGAACGAAACGGATAGTGTCTTGAAAGGAGGATATAAGATGAACATCAACAAAAGCAAAACGAGGATAATGGAATGTAATCGAATTAAGTCGGGTGATGCTGAGGGAATTAAATTAGGAAATGAGACACTTAAAGCAGTAAAGGAGTTTTGGTATTTGGGGAGAAAAATAACTGATGATGGTCGAAGTAGAGGGGATATAAAATGTAGACTGGCAATGGCAGGGAAAGCGTTACTGAGTAAGAGAAATTTGTTAACATCGAATATAGATTTAAGTGTCAGGAGGTCGTTTCTGAAAGTATTTGTATGGAGTGTAGCCATGTATGGAAGTGAAACACGGACGATAAATAGTTTGGACAAGAAGAGAATAGAAGCTTTCGTAATGTGGTGCTACAGAAGAATGTTGAAGATTAGATAGGTAGATCACATAACTAATGAGGCAGTATTGAATAGGATTGGGGAGAAGAGAAGTTTGTGGCACAACTTGACTAGAAGAAGGGATCGGTTGGTAGGACATATTCTGAGGCATCAAGGGATCACCAATTTAGTATTGGGGGGCAGCGTGGAGGGTGATAATCGTAGAGCGAGACCAAGAGATGAATACACTAAACAGATTCAGAAGGATGTAGGTTTTAGTAGGTACTGGGAGATGAAGAAGCTTGCACAGGATAGAGTAGCATGGAGAGCTGCATCAAACCAGTCTCAGGACTGAAGACCACAGCAACACAGCAAAAATTATAGAAAGAATGAATTTGGATTAAAGATATGACATTTAATTTAACTTTATAGTTGTATTATATCATTTCACGAATACAAAGATTTTACACAGAACAAACCGATTGAGGTTGCATTACACATGTGGTGCCCCAGCACAGTCACACGAATACCAGCTCCATAACGTGTACTTGGAAATCATGTAGGATGCAAAACCTGGTGAATGGAATACTGTCTTATTAATCCAGATTGCGAATCAAATATAGCTCACAAACAAAACGGAATCTGCCCCACTTGATCGTAGCTGCGAGTGGTACTCTGCTTTGTATCAAAGTGCCTAAGAAATCTCGTCAATCCAATATGGCTCATCGAACATTTAGTTGTAGAAAAAGGTTCCCTCTTGGTCCAGAATAGTTGCGTGAGAGGAGCTATTTTCTAATCTCTGATTTTAAATTGTTTGATTGTCTTCACGTTACGTACAAGTTTTTTAGCTGTGGTTTCCGACCTGTAAGGTGATTTGTAGTACATTGCCTGGACCTAAAACATTGGCGTCTATTATTGAACCTCGCCTACTTATAGTCTCCTCGGTATTGATAGGATCGACGTGTGTTTCCTTTCATCCTAAATAAATAATTATTCCTGTCACCTAGATCCAGTTCTCCTACACTCCTTCTCTATTCCCAACCACCTCCGCCGTCCTCCCTCCCTCTCCACTTCCCCTCCCCACCCCCGGTCCCTCCCACGGGGTTTTTGGCGGGTTTTGAAAGATAAGTTGTAGGAGGATTTTGGTCCATGAATCCCCCCGTCGGAGGTTCGAGTCCTCCCTTGGGCATGGGTGTGTGTGCCGTCCTTAGCGTAAGTTAGTTTAAGTCAGATTAAGTAGTGTGTAAGCTTAGAGACCGATGTCCTCAGTCGTCTGGTCCCATGAGACCTTACGACAAATTTCCAAAATGGTCCATGAATTTGTCTTTGTCGTCAACTCTGGTCTGGTTTCACTAAGATGCATCACATGGTTTCTATATTCTCCACGTTAATTTGGACTCTTTAAAAATGATAGGGGGCGATTTTTATGTTAACGTGATCTAGTATTACGTAGCAGCATTTTAGATATTATGTTTTCTGGTATTGTTTTACAGTTCTTATAATTTTTTATATTTTTATTGGTTTAATATAATTTTCCATCAAGGACTAGTACTTCAGTTGGGTTCTATAATCTTGTTGTGGATGGAACCAGGTAGTTCAGTTTCCTTAGCTTTAAGTAATTTTAATTTATCTTACTTCGCATAAGTGTATTGGTTAATATTTTCTGTCTCTTGCACTGGACTGCTATTTAACAGTGATATCCATGTTGTTACTGCGATTCCCAAAGTGCAGTCTACGTGCTCTTTTAATACGGTCTCTACCGCTGGATGTCGAGATCTTCAACTCGCGACGGGGTGGCATGTGCTCGGCTTCACATTACTCAGTGTGTGGCTAGCGCTGTATATACAAGTAGTTCTATTTGAAGCATGCCGATATATTTTAGTATGTTGGCGACTCCCGAGGATTGTGTGTCTTTCAATTCTTTGTTTCTCCCGCAGATTTTGACGATGGTGGGTTTCTTCTCTTTTATAATCTACCGACAACGCAAGCTGTGTCTTATTTACAATACTTTCGTTGTGCAGCTGTAAGGTGGCTATAATTTCGCACCTTACAAACACTCACCTACCTACTTTGCCGTGATTTAAAACTGGAATTAGGTATCATTCGATAGGTTGTACATCGTATATAGGAATATTTAAAGAAGACTGACATTGTGACGTACACCTTGTAAATAGTTGCTTATGCTTACTGCATGAAAGGTGATGGATTGGCTTTACTATCAAAACGGCGAAATGAATGATTGCCTATACTAGCAGAGGTTGGAACGCCAGTGGAAATGAAAAGGCAGGCATAACTCAGGCCTTGGGTGGAAAAGCCCGCACAGGCGTATTGGTCCTGCTTAACACAGGAAGTAGCCAAGAGGGATGGTCGGGACACCTGAGAGCTGAAGCACAATACAGCGGCGTCCGGCCGGGTTTGTAGCGGGGCCACAAGGATACCGGATAACACTTCAGAAACGCTGAAAATCTTGGACGCAGCAGAGAGGAACGAGGAAGCGTTACCTCGGAAATCACGCAGGATGGGCTATTTCCTAGGATTTTTACTCTGAGAAGCATACCACTGTATGAATTTCTCGTTAACGGGGATGGGTATTTCCTCGCAAACTTTCCACGCTGGACGACAAAAGACTAAAATATGGTTGGTCGGCGTTCGGAAGAATCTGTAGAGAGGGAGAATATTTCGCGGTTTCGAGACGATGACTCGTCTTCTGCAGTTACGAGAGAGGGGAGCCGAGTTTTGCTGGGAAGCCAGCGTTGGAGAGAAGGGGGTCTTCCGTTTTGAGCGCCCGTGTTTGACCGTCGCTCAGTATCAGCTTTTGTTGATACAAACTGACTTGCTGTCTTTGCTCTCCGTACATTTTATAGATAGAATGGTTAGGCAGTGTACTGTTGAAAATTTATACGATTCTGGACTTGGCCTCTGGGTAGGGAGCCGTCGTTGAGTACGCAGCGTTCAATGATTGAGAGCACATGTTCTGCCCATACTCACGTTGAGGCGTTATCTGAACTCCGTCATTGTGGCTGGGAGATCACGTTTCTCGTCTGTAGAGCACAGAGAGGAGAAGACAGTATTAGATTATACTAGTCAGAGGACCATATTCTGCCGTCCTAGTGTTTGCGTGAGTTTTTTTTAATTTTTTGTGGCTGGAGTCAACCGTCACCACAGACGTGTAGGAGAACCATCACTACGAAGCACCGGACGCAGTACATACGGTGATATTGCTAATTGCTTTGGCTTATTAGGCCTATAAAGCTAAACAGCTGTCGTCATGTAAATTTTATTTCCGCTGAGGTTGCACATCACTGTAGATAATCTTTGAAAGTATTGTCTTCTAGTGTTTGGTACGTAGATGATGTCAGTCATCTCGCCTTATTTATATTAAATCTTGTAGCCACAAAAAGGGACATTTTTAGGCAACTGATGAATCATATTAGTTAGGAAATTCATTTGTATTTCTTTATGTCCATTGGACATTGATATGTAAACATTTGTAATATATAAAGCGGTTTTAATCTACAATAAACGTATAAGCGGAAACAGCATTTATCATTTTGTAGTTACCAGTTCCCTTAATCATTTATTTATGTTGTAATTTATATGTTAAAGAGCAAGGAGGAGATAATATCACCATTAAGAGATCTTAAGATCTGCTTCAGGGGATAGTCAGACAGCCAAATGTTCATTTTCGCGTTCAGTAATTTCCGTTGCGCACATTCATTTTACACCCGCCTGGAGCAGCATCTTGGACAATGTTTTGTGCTCATATGTTTTATCTGATCATACGTGGATCGTCATGTGCTGTCTGGGCTCTACTTTTCACTGTGTTTGGAGATGTTTAGCGATCATGCTTGGTTCGGATTGAATGCCGTTTCATTCAAGGTTTCACCGAGGAGTGACACGCTCTTACCCGCACTTGTAACTTGGAATTCGTGCCACATGAAGTATTAGTTTTGTAAATACATCGGTTTACTGTCTACTTTGTTCAGTAGTATATGTTGACTGCCAATGCTTTTATTTATGTAGTTTTATTCTATACGCAGATATGACCTGAAGACACACCTCCAGGGTATGAAACCTGTCGTCATACACTGAAAATACAATAAACAGCTATTGCAAATTTGGACTTTTACTCAATTTTATTATAGACTATTTTACCATCTCTGATTTTAAATCGTTTGATTGTACTTCACATTATGAAGAAGCGAAGGAATATTCCTGTCTTGGAAGCAGAATTACACAGGATAGTCGGAGCAAAGAAGATACCAGAAGCAGATTGGCACTAGCGAAGACAGGTTTCTTCATTAACAACGCGGCAGAGCCTTGCCCAGATCTTATTGTGGTACTGAGGAAAAAGTTCCTGGACTACGGCAGTATAAGGGAGGGAAGTGTAAACCTCGGAAATACGGAAAAGAAACTGGAGACATTTTAAATGTGATGGTATAGAAGAACGTTAAAGATAAGTGAACTGATGAGCTATGCAATAGAGAGATTTTAAAAAGAATGGCCGAGGAAAGATGTCTGTGGACTACCCTTAACAGGGAGAAGTGACTGCTTAATTTGATATTGGAAGAAAAAGTAGTTGACGTGAAAACGAAGGCGCGTCAGTCTACTTATTGCAATGTATCACTGGTGACTTATTATAGGAGAACTATTCTGGTACAGTAATACTCTGCTGCTGTAGGAAACGTATGTTTGTCCCTGTATTTAATGGTTGAACTTAGGCCTTTCACTGTTGATACTAAGAACACTACTAAGTCATATATGCATCTCTCTCTCTCTCTTTTTCTGTATGTGTGTTCTTTTGTTTTTTTGCTTCTTCAATGTGTTGAAAAATAGTTATTTTGTGCAAGCATCGCTAACCCGGTGTACTACAGGAACACCTGCCTGGACAAGCAGTATAATATTTGCGGCCACTTACCGTTAGTTGCAAGTGCAGTGCTCTTTTGTAGAAATATAGACATGTAAAGTGCTGTAATGTTAGCTTCAGATTCGCATTTTGTTTAATGCTTTTGCCCTTTAAATAAGAAGAGTAACTGTTATTCGCCATTTGCGACTGTGTTTTGTGTAGTATCTGGAGTTGTAAATACACTCCTGGAAATGGAAAAAAGAACACATTGACACCGGTGTGTCAGACCTTCCATACTTGCTCCGGACACTGCGAGAGGGCTGTGCAAGCAATGATCACACGCACGGCACAGCGGACACACCAGGAACCGCGGTGTTGGCCGTCGAATGGCGCTAGCTGCGCAGCATTTGTGCACCGCCGCCGTCAGTGTCAGCCAGTTTGCCGTGGCATACGGAGCTCCATCGCAGTCTTTAACACTGGTAGCTTGCCGCGACAGCGTGGACGTGAACCGTATGTGCAGTTGACGGACTTTGAGCGAGGGCGTATAGTGGGCATGCGGGAGGCCGGGTGGACGTACCGCCGAATTGCTCAACACGTGGGGCGTGAGGTCTCCACAGTACATCGATGTTGTCGCCAGTGGTCAGCGGAAGGTGCACGTGCCCGTCGACCTGGGACCGGACCGCAGCGACGCACGGATGCACGCCAAGACCATAGGATCCTACGCAGTGCCGTAGGGGACCGCACCGCCACTTCCCAGCAAATTAGGTACACTGTTGCTCCTGGGGTATCGGCGAGGACCATTCGCAACCGTCTCCATGAAGCTGGGCTACGGTCCCGCACACCGTTAGGCCGTCTTCCGCTCACGCCCCTACATCGTGCAGCCCGCCTCCGGTGGTGTCGCGACGGGCGTGAATGGAGGGACGAATGGAGACGTGTCGTCTTCAGCGATGAGAGTCGCTTCTGCCTTGGTGCCAATGATGGTCGTATGCGTGTTTGGCGGCGTGCAGGTGAGCGCCACAATCAGGACTGCATACGACCGAGGCACACAGGGCCAACACCCGGCATCATGGTGTGGGGAGCGATCTCCTACACTGGCCGTACACCACTGGTGATCGTCGAGGGGACACTGAATAGTGCACGGTACATCCAAACCGTCATCGAACCAATCGTTCTACCATTCCTAGACCGGCAAGGGAACTTGCTGTTCCAACAGGACAATGCACGTCCGCATGTATCCCGTGCCACCCAACGTGCTCTAGAAGGTGTAAGTCAACTACCCTGGCCAGGAAGATCTCCGGATCTGTCCCCCATTGAGCATGTTTGGGACTGGATGAAGCGTCGTCTCACGCGGTCTGCACGTCCAGCACGAATGCTGGTCCAACTGAGGCGCCAGGTGGAAATGGCATGGCAAGCCGTTCCACAGGACTACATCCAGCATCTCTACGATCGTCTCCATGGGAGAATAGCAGCCTGCATTGCTGCGAAAGGTGGATATACACTGTACTAGTGCCGACATTGTGCATGCTCTGTTGCCTGTGTCTATGTGCCTGTGGTTCTGTCAGTGTGATCATGTGATGTATCTGACCCCAGGAATGTGTTAATAAAGTTTCCCCTTCCTGGGACAATGAATTCACGGTGTTCTTATTTCAATTTCCAGGAGTGTATATTGAAATGACTGGAAGAAAATATAGTACTGGATACAAAGAGTTTATATAAAACAGGGCATGTTCACTTTCCATGAAGAGTATGTCAAACATTGGTCCACAAGGGAAAAAAAAATAGATTCTCAATGTGCAAAAGAATAATTACAGAGAAACAATGTTCCCAGTGTCACACAACCAACCGTTATAGATATAGCTTTCCATGATTCGTCATTTAACTCGGGAGCAAGGTAAAGTGCATTAAGAACATTGGACTGTAAAACGATGCAACAGAAATTTTTATTGAAGGAAATTTGAGTTCAGAATGCTAACAGCGCAGAAATGGACATACATAAAATATGAGAAATATAAAAGAAGTGCTTAACCTGCCTACTGACACCTGCTGTAAATGTTGAGTTAACCTAAAAGTACTGCTAAGAAACGCAGCATATTTAAACCTAAATAATCTAAACAAAATATCTGAACCAATAATAATTATAGTAGTCATTACCCTCACAGACCACTGAAAATTATTAAAATAATTGCGTGAAAAATGTTTGACTAAGAAACAAAAACTCTCAGCTTCCAAAGCCGAGTAGTAATTATTCTCGTCTATAAGATGGACAGAATTTGACTATGAACTGACGAATAGTGACTGTAACTGTTAAGAATACATGTTTATTTTGCATTATGTTTCGCATAATTATTTTGGCGTCTTTAGTGGTTTTTCAAAAGACATCATTGTTACAATTGTTTGCTTATATGAATATTTTATTTGCAGACGTTTAATTTGGAAATATAAAATTATATAGCAGCACTTTTAGGATAAATTGTCAGTATCATTTGTCAAACGTGTACTGCAGATTGATAATTTAATTTTTACCTCTATTTCCTACATACATACATCCATTAGCTTTCCTGTTTAGCATACCTTTCCGTACTCGAAGTCACGAAATTGCCTTTTACAGAAATTTACACTGTCCTGCAATACACTGTACTCGCTTCTAGGCCAGCTGAGCGATTACTGGAAACTATGATCTTTAACCTTACACTTTATATCATAAGTGTAAGAGTAAAGAGGGAATGTTAATCTGAATAGGGACAGTGTGGTAATGGGGCACTCTCATTATATTCATATATTTACGTACGCATGATGGTGTCTGCGTCTTCTTTGCGATGTATTGTGTATTTATGTTTTGGTCATTGAGCTTGTTTTTCATATGGATTTCTTCATGAAATAGTCCTCCCAGGAAGTAAGCATACCCGATGCCATGACAAAAGCACATTCGAAAGTGCCCATGTCTTAAAAAACTGCGTTACTAGAATACCTTATTTATTCTCGTTTAAGTCCCTAGCGAAGTGTGACAGATGCAAAGTTCTTATCATTTTGTACCTTAATGTTTTAGCTGCAACTATAGGTTTGACGGAATATCTTTACCGCTTCGAGGGTGAATGACAAACCTTGTGCGTGCGTACTGACACAAAATGCATGATCACTTCAAGATTATAAACCAAAACAATTGGAGGTGTCAGTAAATCTGTGACATTTTGGTATTGTACTATTTGAAAGTAGGTACTGTATCGAAGTGTACTAAGAGAGACAATCCCAATGTCGATAAAATTACTGGGTACACAGCAATAATTAAAGCTAAAGTAAAGAAGACTGGAAGCTTGTCTGCGGACCAACAGAACGTTAAACGGCTTGTGCCGATGTTATTAACCACAGGGGAATCGATATTGATATTACATGAAACAACAAGTGAACGTGTACTTTTCACATAAGGTTAGTGCATGTTTATGAACAACAACAGGTAGAAGTGAGAGAGCAAATGGGATCGTTAAAGTTTAAAGCCAGTTTTAATCGATAATGTGTTAGGGTGTGAGTACGTAGGTTGTGCTTGAATAAAAAGTAGGATCAGTAACGCGATTGTCAGTTAGCATGAAGAATGTAAAAATATTCATGTGTGAGCAAGTTATGAAAAACTTTTCCACCTTATATGTGAGATATATTAGACAGGTCAAATACCCTTAGACTTCAGAAATAATGTAATAATTCCAGTTCCAAAGAAGCAGGTGTTGACAGGAGTGAATACTAGAGAACCATGATTTTAATAAGTCATGGTCGCAAAATACTTACATGAGTTATTCATAGAGAAATGGAGAAAGTGGTATAAGCCGACCCTATGTCTTGTCTTAGAAGATATCCTAAGAAATACAAATCTACGTTTATAGTGATTGTACATTTAGAAGAAGCTTTGGCCAATAGTTATTGGAATACACTCTTTCAAATTCTTGAGGAAACATGTAAAATAACACAGGAAGCAAAAAGTTATTTGTAACTTGTAGGAAAACTAAACTGTAGTTATAAGAGCCGAAGGTCATGAAAGGAAAGTAGTAGTTCAGAGGATAGTGAGACAGAGGTTTAGCTTCTCCTGAATGATATTCAGTTGGTGTACTCAGCAGGCAATGAAGGAAACTAAGGCGAAATTTGTAAATGGAATAAAAGTTCAGAGAGAAGAAATGAAAACTTTGCTGTTTGCCGATGACGCTGTAATTGTGCCAGAGATGACAAAGCAGTTGTAACAGCAGTTGAACGGAATGGATAGTGTCTTGGAAAAAGGTTATACGATGAGTATCAACAGAAGTAAAACAAAGATAATGGAATGCAGTCGAATTAAAACAGGTGATGCATTTAGAATTAGATTAGAAAATAGGACACTTAAAGTAGCAGTGGTAACAGAGTTTATAAGATGAAAGTCAACAGAAGTAAAACAAAGTTAATCGATAATAATCAAATTAAATCAGGTGATGCATTTAGAATTAGATTAGAAAATAGTACACTAAAAGTAGTAGATGTGTTTTGCCATTTGAGTAGTAAAATAACTGGCGATGGCCGAAGCAGAGAGATGTAAAATATTGCTTACAAATATTATTCAAAGCTTTTCTTCAGATTGGAATATATTAATATCTAATGTGAATTTAAGTGTAAGAAAGCATTTGTCTGGAGTGTAGCCTTGTATAGAAGTGAAGAATGAGCGATGAGAAGTTCAGACAAGAGGGGAAGAGAAGCTTTAAATGTGGTGCTACATATGAATACCGAAAATCAGAAAGGTAGAGCGAATAACTAACGAGGAGTTACTGAATCGCGCTAGGGAGGAAAAAAAATTATTGCACAACTTGACTAAAAGAAAGGATCGGTTATAAGACACATCCTGAGGCAGCAAGGAATCGTCAAGTAGATAATGGAAGTGTGGAAAGGATGAAAACTGCAAAGGGAGATCAAGTGATAAATACAATAAGCATGTTCAAACAGATGTAGGTTGCTGTAGCTATGAACTGAATTCCACAGGATAGACCTCCTGGATAGCTGCATCAAACTGATCTTCAGAGTGAAGACCACAATAACAACCAAGACAAGTAAATTAAAGCATGATTAATTTCTAAAATTAATTTCAATGTGAGTAAGTAATCCACATTACAGATATATTTCGGAAGCCACTTTACTGAGTGTGACCACTATTAACGTATTTCTGTCTTATTCGAATCACGTATTGCGTGAGGGCAAAACGATTGTTTGTAGGCCTGTCTACAGTCCCGACTTCTTATAGTTTATTCCCATGGTCCGTATGCGAAGGAAACGATGGCGGCAACAAGTCTATTCCTCGAAAAACGGTTCTCTAAGTTTACTCAAAAAGATTTCGCGAAAACATTATCGCTTTCTTTCAAGGGTTTCCATTTAAGTGCCTCTAACACAAAGCCAAATATCAACACTGTAATGACTGAAATTTCTTTTGAGAGCCAAATTTATTTATGTTAAACTGTTCAGGGTGTAAAGTGTAGATATTTTTATGTATGAGTCTTTAATATATACGCACATCAGTGTGTTGGTCGTTTTTTCTGTGCATCGAACTTCTTTCCGATATCACAATCTTACGACCTGATGTTTTCTGCACGTTAATACTGCAGCACTAAATGACTACATCTGTTAGTATGCACGAACCATTTTGTGTCCAAGTATCTATATTTCAACACCTGACCTGCTGGCCAGGGAAACATAAGTATTAATGTCTTTCTCTTGCCACACGTACTTGGAAGTACTAACCAACCATAAAACATGCGACTTGTAACAGCTATAACTATTAGTCTACAAATGACGTAAATACTGATGTAGTCTTGTTCAGTACGCCGTCTACAGTCACTAACAGAAATATATGCACTTATACCCGTTACATCATGTGTGTGTAGGTATACTGCGTTAGGTCCAAATGTGACTTCACAACTCCAGATAAGATTCCCAGTTAGATATAAAACAATGAACGCTTTATTTTAATTAGCATAAAATCAATGATTCAGAACTAAGGTCCACAGATGTAGCAAATAAGATTAGCTGAACACACATAAATGAGCTTCTTGATACACAACTGATACTGAATAATGGACTCCTATAGTTTATATCTAAAGCAATAGTACTTGAAGTAAACATGTCCACCTTGGACTTCAATCGCTGAAGATTGTTTAACAGTACAAGTCCAGGACCAGATGGACCATAATCTTAGATGGCAATCTTGAACACAATCACAAAATTCAATAACAACCGGCGGATAGCAAGTCCTTATGCCCAGAATCCACTGGAGGCCAAGGTCGGATAGTTGGAGGCTCCGAGACAACTGGCTGCTTGTTGTGGCTGCAGAGACGTAATTCGAAGTCTGTGAGGTGTAGCTCCAGATTTGATTCTGTGATGGAACTGATAGGTTCGGTGCGAACTAAACTGCCTGCTGGTGACCAGGCACCGTCTAAAACACACGCCCGGCGGCAGCTACCTGTTCCGTACTGTTGCCGGGGCTTCGGCAACCCGCCGGTCATGGCTGTATTGCTGGTAGCCGAGTTACAGCAGGCGATAGCAACGGGTGTAGCATATTGTTATTAACTGGCCTACCCTTAAAACTTTCTCAGTTCTGTAGCCCATAGATTTCTCGTGGGCGGAGATTGTATGTCGCGAAACCAGCATGACTGCTCTTTCCTGTAACAGAAGAGAGAGAAAGAGAGAAAGAGAGAGAGAGAGAGAGAAATACAGTTAATCCAGAAAATCGGGTTGCAGATTCATGTCACTGATGAGATAAAGAGTTTATCGGTAGCAAGCACAGACCTATTAGTTGCGTAGTTAAAAAGCTCCCAAATTAAAACAGTCAGTTTGAATATCAAAACCAATTTTCTCTGAACCAACGAACCCCATCTATTTCATGCCTGCATGGCGGACTATCGAGTGCAGGGGGCTAATATTTTTACCCTTTCACCATTCAATTAATATTAAAATAAATCAAGATGGCGAGTTTTCTTAAAGTTGGAGCCGTTACTTCCGAACTTAACCAGAGCGCACACCAACGCATAGGAATACTAATCGTCTGGGCGTTCACGGAACTGGTGCCCAAATAGCTCCTGCAAACGATCGAGCTGCATCGCCGGACTGAAGCCACAGGAACCTTTAACGCCTCCACCCTCAGTTATGTTACCTATGGACTCGTCTTTACCTCCCGCAGAAGCGTACTGTTGGGTGCTGCCAGGGCTATCAAAAACTCAGAGAGACGATCTTTGTGTTCCACTCGTAAGCAGTTGGTGGAAAATGTTATATACACTGATCAGCCACAACATTATAACCACTCACCACCGCGACGATGGATGCCGCCTGGTGGCCTTGCGGGCACGTGACGAGGTAACAAAAGTGTGTAAGCGGAGCAGACACAGGGCTCACCCTAGCCATGATACGAGCTGAAAATGGGGAAATCCACTGAGATAAGGGACTTTGACAAAGGCCATTATTATTATGCAGAGCCTGTGAACGAGTATCTCGAAAACGGCCAAACTGGTCGAAAATTTACTTGGAGCTGTCGTGAGCATCTACGGAAAGAGGTAGGAGGACAGTGAAACTGTCACAAGGCTCTAAATGGTTGGACGTCCACGACTTTTCACAGAACCTGGGGTTCGGAGGCTGTTGCACGCACAGGTGTTTTATAGCACACCATTCATCGTACATTGCTGAACATGACCTATGAGTAGACATCTAATGCCATATACCTACACAAACCAACCAACAAAGTTGGATCCCTGGTACGCAGAATCAATTATGTATTTCGTTCCAGTGACGGACAAACAAGCTATTAAGCAGGTGGTCGTAATATTTTGGCACATCAGTGTACATCACTTTGTGAGTAGCCGCAACACGTTAACTACCATCTTATAGCAGTGCTGAGCCTCCATCACTCTGGGAGCAACATCGTGCACAAACCAGACGGCTGTCGAGTAATGTGATTGGTGATCGGGAGCTTGCAGCAACTACAGTAACCTGCTCTCGTGCAGTGACACTGAATGTTTCACTATGATTCAGCACCGCAAGTCCATCAGCAGTAATGCAGTCAGCTTGAATGTGCTGACCCTATTTCTGGCACCAAGTCTCGATTCCTCTGGCTTGCTTTTCCGATTCTCAATTTTCAACTCTTGCAGTTAGCTCGTGCTCTCTCTCTAGGGACTGGTTTTGGATTTCGTTGTATTTATTCAACTTCTTGATATGTTTGTAATATGTAATTTTAGATATTATTCCAGGTTCTTATCAACAAGACGACTTGTCAGTTTTCTCTTATCAAGGTTGATGCTTAAAATGATTGTTTGCATGAAATTGTAGGCGTTAATAAGGAAAGAACAGTTATCTCTGGTTTTTCAGCTAATTTTATGAGTAAGAAATACTGTTTTAGATGTTAAAAATGAACAAATTGCCTTCAGCACATCTTTCAGAACAGACTATTTGTTCCGTGAGCTGAGCTCATATTTGTTTTTCTCTAATATTTCTGTATGAGAACAAAGACGTTCAAATTTCACGCTGTAAAATTCTCTGTTTTTTAAATCCAACAATTACATTACGAAGTTGCTAATGTCAATATTAAGGGAGGAAAATTTAATTCTGTTATATTAGTATAAAGAGATTTTTTTTAAAACATCGGCTAGTGTCGTTTTCTTGTTTCTGATTTCCTGAAACCTGTGAAAAAGGCATCCCTCATATTTAAAAGCGTTGTTTTGAAACAGTAAACGTCAATATCAAAATTATTTATTGGCGATGTTTCATCAGCACTGAATTGTGAATCACAGCTTCTCTTCCGAAATCTTGAGAAGAAAAAGATCATTTGTTCTCGAAAGAAAGAAATTCTTCTAACATCCAAAAACTATGTTCCCTTTCCCCTAGAAGTTTACTATTAAGCTGATGAGACGTAACGCCTACCAAGAAATAAAATTTTTGGATTCACTGATCGCTAATTCTGTACTGGACGCCGTTCTCAAAGAGAAATGATTTAATTTCCATTGATAAGGAAGTGGAACATTTCAAAATCTTTCCTCTTGATGATCAACGTACCTTGTCATTCCTCACATCTGCTTATTCACTCTCCATTTCAACCAAAAATTATTTAGAATGAGGGTTTTATCTATAAGAGTTTTATCTATAATAAGGGTTTTATCTATAAAAGATTTTATGATATAATTACCAATTTCATAACTTCGCAAATTTCTTCTTTAAATGTCTGCACACAAAGTACATCTTGATGAATGGTGCAGTGGGATCTAAGTAACTCGTAATTTTTTTTCTTTCAAAACAGCAGCAAACCTGTTTCTTATGCCAGTCCTACTTTTAGCCTCGTCCCTATAAATTAAGACAATTTTAAGTTGAATATGATGTTTTTCTGTGCACTAAACTGCAGTATTTGCTATATCCTCCCGACGTGTTTGACCTTTGAGTGGCAATAGTCCTAAAAGTTCTTTTTTAGGATCTGTAGCTGAAATAAATGTCATAAATCTGAAGCTTGCACTGTATCATTCCTCAAAAGACTCGTCAACTGACATTGATAAAGCTGAAACCAGTTTAAGATCTTCGAATTGCTGGTTGACTATATTTGAAGAATTTTGACTGTTATTTCAGTGTTTTACTAGATAGCGGTAACTTTTAATTGTTTTGAAATATCTGATTTGTTATAAACGAAATACAGAACATTGTACTTTTCATTCATGAGTATGGTGTCCACCAAGATACGACTGGAAGAATGAGTTAACATAAAATCTGCCTTGTTCTCAAAATACAGAAATAGCTCTTCAGACGAATTTCTAAAACAATCTAGTATGTGTTGGGCATCTGTATATGGTTTCCATCTTACCAAATTATTGACTAACCGAAGAACTTGCTATATTAAGACTGCTGAAGATTGCACCCAGTAACTTGATTTGTTCTGGCTCTTCTGTAGTTCCTCAACTGCTTTTTTCCTTGCATCGCTGACAAAATATTTAGTGCTAAAACACATGTTTGGTTGTAAAGTGTCTCTACAAATTTGATTTATTGTTACTTGCTAATTTTTATTGCCGAAAAGACAGGTTGGAAGGCCATTTAAGTTCTGACTAACCACGGAAGTCTTTGCCCGTTCAACTTTAAATTAACGGTTTTCACAGTTCATAAATTCATAACCAAAATACCTGTTGGGTTTTCAGATGGTTAGAAAGGTAGTTCATGATTCAAAGGAGTACTTTCGACGCCTGCGCGTGATTAGTGGCCACGCCTAGCAATAACCACTGCACAATGAGGCTAGTATCTGCCTGGCTCACTTAACTTGTGCACGAATCGCGCGCATGTCCACCACGTGTACAAGCGGAATGTAACTTTGTGGCCCCTAAATTTGCAGAACGGCAGCGTGTGGAGGGTGAATGTCACTGGTGGAGGAGTCTTGGGTCAAAATGCTTTGCACAGGGGCAATTCAGATCAGAAGGGTGCGGATAGAAACTATAATTCCAGTTTTTCATGTGGGGACACATGCTCAGAAGTAATACGCTGTAACATACAGTACAAAGATAGACATGACTATACACGTTGACATTTTAACTGTCTGGAATAGTTTTCTCGATAAGTCCCACCAGTGCAGTCACCTAAGTTAAAGACACTCAGACACCAAATGAGTATGTAGAAAAAAAAGTAATAGACCAGTAATACCTACAAGTATTTTTATTTGTTGTGACACAAGCTTATATGTCTTTGTCATTCTCGTCGGCTGCTTCATTTACGAACTTCCAGCATGCTGGAGTAAATGCAGGGTGTTAATATGTGTTAATCAATGGTTCAAATGGCTCTGAGCACTATGCAACTTAACTTCTGAGGTCATCAGTCGCCTAGAACTTAGAATTAATTAAACCTAACTAACCTAAGGACATCACACACATCCATGCCCGAGGCAGGATTCGAACCTGCGACCGTAGCGGTCGCTCGGTTCCAGACTGTAGCGCCTAGAACCGCACGGCCTCTCCGGCCGGCTGTTAATCAATATAACGTAAAAAAAAGTTGCAAAATGCACTTTTATTTACTTGTTGACTAGTTTTGGGTCGGAACTTATTTTCAGATCATCCAGAGAGTCAAAATGGTATTTTCCAAAATATGCTGACATGAGGAAAGTCATCGGATGGCGACATAACATCTACATCTACATCTACGTGGATACTCTGCAAAACACATTTAAGTGCCTGGCACAGGGTTTATCGAACCACCTTCACATTTCTCTATTATTTCAATCTCGTATAGCGCGCGGAAAGAATGAACACCTATATCCTTCCGTACTAGATCTGATTTCCCTTATTTTATCGTGGTGATCGTTCCTCCCTCTGTAGATCGGTGTCAACAAAATATTTTCGCATTCGGAGGAGAAAGTTGGTGATTGGAATTTCGTGAGAAGTTTCCTTCGCAACGAAAAACGCCTTTCTTTTAATGATTTCCAGCTCAAATCCTGTATCATTTCTGTGACACTCTCTCCCATATTTCACGATAATACAAAACGTGCTGCCTTTCTTTGAAGTTTTTCGATGTACTCCGTCCGTCCTACCTGGTAAGGATCCCACACCGCGCAGCAGTATTCTAAAAGAGGACGGACAAACGTAGTGTAGGCAGTCTCCTTAGTAGGTCTGTTACATTTTCTAAGTGTTCTGCCAAAAAACGCAGTCTATGGTTAGCCTTCCCCACAACATTTTCTATGTGTTCCTTCCAGTTTAAGTTGTTCGTAGTTGTAATACCTAGGTATTTAGTTAAATTTACGGCTTTTAGATTAGAATTATTTATCGTGTAACCGAAGTTTAACGAGTTCCTTTTAGAACTCATGTGGATGACCTCACACTTTTCGTTATTTAGGGTCAACTGCCACTTTTCGCACGGTTCAGATATTTTTTTCTAAATCGTTTTACAGTTTGTTTTGATCTTCTGATGACTTTATTAGTCGATAAACGACAGCGTCATCTGCAAACAACCGAAGACGGCTGCTCAGATTGTCTCCAAAATCGTTTATATAGATAAGAAATAGGAAAGGGCTTATAACACTACCTTGGGGAACGCCAGAAATCACTTCTGTTTTACTCGATGACTTTCCGTCAATTACTACGAACTGTGACCTCTCTGACAGGAAATCACAGATCCAGTCACATAACTGACACGATATTCCATAAGCACGCAATATCACTACGAGCCGCTTGCGAGGCACAATTTCAAAAGCCTTCCGGAAATCCGGAATTACGGAATCGGTCTGAAATCCCTTGTCAATAGCACTCAACACTTCATGTGAGTAAAGAGCTAGTTGTGTTTCACAGGAACGATGTTTTCTAAACCCATGTTGACTGTGTGTCAATAGACCGATTTTTCTAGGTAATTCATAATGTTCGACACAATATATGTTCTAAAATCGTGAGGCAATGTGTAGAGCTACTAAAGTCAGTTTTAAATAATCTAATTGCTTCAAGCTTCACTCTGAAGACTACCATTTTAACGCTATGAATAGCTGCTTTGAACTATCACCACAAATGCGACGCATTTCCTTCTACTGTTCTATTTTCAATTACTATTACGACAATCACTGGGCACCTCGTAATTGTGATGGCTTTAATTGCACGATTATTAGCATCTTATGTCCTGAGCCCCTATCAGATATGCCAAGGTTTAATTACATTTATATTGCCACAGGTTGCCATTTGTTTAGCGCTCAGTTTATTGGAATAAATCAAGTAATTATAATTCGTGTCACATTTAATGGTCATACATTTTCCCGTTCATTATTTTGGATGTTACCGTTGCTTATTTAATCGACGCCACCCAGGATCCAAGTCACTAAGTATAGCATCAATCCAAGATTTATATAAGCAAAAACGACCTTCAACACCTTCACAGCACAACAGTCAGAGTACTTGTTTATCATTTACTAAAATTATTTACAAGACGAATTTACTACCCAACACCTCTTGCCAACTTTCATCTTGTCAGACAGACGGTACTACGTGTTACTCCATAACTGCACAGTACATGACAGACTCAAAGTACTCGTTCACTGCTAAGAGATACACAAAGTTCACATGCAACGTTATGCATGTACTGTCGATATCGGCGATGATTCTTAACCAAAGAAATATAGTGAACAAATATTTCGTAAAATAAAGCATTTTTATCAGTTTCACCTTTTTGAATAATTATGGAAAACAGTTAAGTGTGATAATAGTACCGAATAGCAAGACTCATAAGCAGTTTATCAGTTTATCTCCACAACTACCCACTTCGTACTTGCAGCCATGTGACTTGCATTATGCGTACGGTGGAGGGCATGGGGAGGGGGTAGAACGAGCTAAAGTGGTAACTCTTCCGTCCATAGACGGTTTAAATGGTGGACACATATTTTTCGTAACCGAACTTGTTGAAAAAATCAGATTATATTTGAAAAAGTTCTTCAAATGATTTGAAATGTTGTAGAAATTTGAGGAATGTTTGTTTTGGAAATTTTTGCTGCGCATTAACGACCATAGGCTGGTACACTTGCCAGCCTGACTGTGATTTTTAGGCGGTTTATTACGACGTTTAGGCAAGTTTTTCCCCAAATTGCACCTAAAAGAATACAGCACACCAACAGTTAAATGGGATGACACACAGAACAAAGTTTACACGATTCACGGACAGAAGGCGCACACGGCTTCCCTCCCTCCTTGACGAGTATGAAGAAGGGCTCGGATGTAGGAGGTGGGGGGTGGGGGGGGGGATAATATGGGCTATGACCACAACATTTTAGTAGAGGTGGTCAAATTTTTACGTCCATAAACTTTCATATTTTACGGTCAATTACCGGAAACAAGTAGCTTGGAAACTTAAGTGTTTCCGAAATGTCTTAGAATTCTTGGAATTCCGCCAATACTCAATGAATGGCAGCACTATCCTTCATTAGTTATTATTCAGAGTCTGCCCTCCATAAGAAGAAGTAAGATGTCCGCATTTATTAATTATAAACGAAGTAAGCGAAGAATGTAGTAAGTCCAGTGGTCCTAAGTATGTAACTTACATTTCCGTTCTTGTTAATGGTAAAGATTTTCCTAGCTGATGTTTGCGTTGTGGCCTTACGCTTAATGGGTGTTTCGAAACCGCATTGTGAGTCTTCCAGATAGTGCATTTAGCTATTTTTAAAGTAGGTACTGTTGAAGAAAATGTATGTTGTTCCGTCCAGTATAAAGCAAGTAAGATGCCACTTCGTTAAAGGCTTATTCTTTGTGTGCCGGATAAGTTCAAAAGAACCATGAAGCGGAGAATGGAAAACAAAAATTTAACCAAAGGTCAACCAGGCCCGGCAGGTAAGAATAATATCATAAAATAAACAGTGGCACGAACTTCGTCGTTACTATACAGTCTGGAATTTTAGTAACAACAAAGTACTAAGTGTAATTCATACTGGAAACTTCTTCTGGACACCTTGGTGTATTAATTTGTGGAGAAAGATAGAACACCTAAACGATTCAGTTAAGAAAGTAAGAAGACAGGCTATGATTGGTTGAATCTATTCCTGCAAAGACACGCCAATGTTGTTACAAGGAATGCCCACGGTATACCCATTGCAAGAGCGTTGCGAATGTGTCGAGAAAAGGTTGAGATCAATAGTTCCCTCATGTTACATATCCACCAGGAGAATAAGATGTTACAGCAGGCTGGGAAAATTTATAACATGAACGAGTGTGGGCTTCAGCTGAGCAATGAACCTCGGAACATTACAGCAGTGAATAGTTCCAAAGACGTTCATCGAGTAACGGTAGTGTAAAAAGGCGAAACCATGTCCCTTATTGCTTACTGCAATGCCGAATGGAAATTCCTTCCACGCTACTGCATATTGAAAGTGGAAAGGAAGAAGTCTGAATTTGAAGACGGTATGCCGCCAGGTTCCCACGTCGAAATGAATGATAGATTCGCGTATGTGATTACGAATGTGTTTATGAACTGGATGAACGACTACTTCCTTCCTAGGATGGAATCTGACAAGTATGGCTAATTCTGGATGGGCGCAGGTCACGCTGTACAGAAGTCAATCTTTTTGATTTTTCAGCTGATAATCCGCTTATTCTCCCTCGCCTACTTAGCCACACTAAGCAGTACTTTAGTCTGCCTTCACAATAAAGCGTCTGGCAGAGAGTTCAATGAACCACCTCCAAGCTGTCTCTCTGCCGTTCTACTCTCGAACGGCGCGCGGGAAAAACGGGCACTTAAATTTTTCTGTGCGAGCCCTGATTAATTTTATTTTATCGTGTTGATCATTTCTCCCTGTGTAGGTGGGTGCCACGAGTGTTTTCGCAATAGGTGGAGAAACTGGTTATTGAAATTTCATGAGAAGATTGCGTCGAAACGAAAAACGCCTTTGTTTAAATGATTGCGACTCCAATTCACATATTATGTCTGTGGCACTATCTCCCCTATTTCGCGATAGTACAAAACAAGCTGCCCTCTTTCGTGCTTTTTCAATGTCATCTGTCAGTCCCACCTGTTGTACATGTTTTCTCCAGTTGTTTTGATATTTCTGAATATAATGTGTAGTGGGTCCCACATTAGGTTCTTTCAACACGTCTTCATTCTTTTTACGATCCCACTTGGTATAAGCAGTTGCGCGTCTCAAGAATTTCATTTCACAGGCTATTAGTCTTTTCGCATCTTTTGCCTTCATTGACTTGGCTTCACTGCCACAATATAGCAAATCTCTTGCTAAGGTCGTATAAAGGCGTATCGTTATGTGCTTCCGGACTAGGGGAGGTTCCATTACATTAATTAATAATGCCTGCCATTGTTTTTATATGCCAGGTGGGTTTCTCTGCTAGATCCGTTTCTTCCGCTAAGGATGGTTAATCGTCTAAATACGTGAATCTGTTCACTCGTTCTAGCATTTCAGTTTTCAAAAAAAATGTTCAAATGTGTGTGAAATCTTATGGGACTTAACTGCTAAGGTCATCAGTCCCTAAGCTTACACAATACTTAACCTAAATTATCCTAAGGACTAACCCACACACCCATGCCCGAGGGAGGACTCGAACATCCGCCAGGACCAGCCGCACAGTCCATGACTGCAGCCCCAAAGACCGCTCGGCTAATCCCGCGAGGCTTTAGTTTTCAAACAGAAGTTACTTGGTAATGGGTATTTTCCACAGAAAGGCATATTTTTTCGGTTTTGATGTCCATGCTGTATTTCTCTGATGTAATCTGTAAATTGTGTACAGAGCGCTGCAAGTCATCCTCTGAAGATGCTAGAACACCTACGTCATCTGCAAAAAGGGAAACATATAGCTTTGTGTATCTGTTGACTTGAATGCCATTTGTCTCCGCTCTAGGATGATTTTATTCACATAAATAATACACAAGACTGATGAAGGACCGCATCCCTGCCGCACTCCTGTACGTAATCTGTCCCACTCTGATGTTTGTCCTCGAGACAGATTAAGTTTGTTCTGTAAATTTTGTGTGCGTTACGGATAAGTCGCTGAGTAACATGATCGTCTGCCAGACTTTGTAAGGATTTGTTCGAATGTGTTTGAAATCTTATGGGACTTAACTGCTAAGGTCACTAGCCCCTAAACTTACACACTACTTAACCTAAACTATCCTAAGGTCACACACACACATATACACACACCCTTGCCCGAGGGAGGACTCGAACCTCCGCCGGGATCAGCCGCACAATCCATGACTGCAGCGCCTTGTAACGATTTGTTTCAGCAAATTTTTTTTCAAAAGCTTTTTTTTTAAAGTCGACGAAGGCAATGCGTGCTTCTGTAATGAATTTTATATGTTTTTCTATTAGCAACTTAAATTAAATATAACCATCACAGCTTAAACTTCCTTTTCGAAAGCTGTTTTGATCATCACTCATGATGGTTTCATAGTGTCTGTACGATTTATTTTTGTTGATGTTGGCAAAAATGTTTCGTGCCTAGTTCAGTAGCCTTATTCCTCGGTAGTTACTACAATTTTTCAGGTCTTACTTTCTGAAGACAGAAATGACGATTCAGTGCAGCACTCAGACAGAAGGTGACAGCTATCTGCGTCTAAACCGGTTGGCAACTGTAAAGACGAATTTATGCAGTCTTGGCTATTGAATGTTTTTTACGAGGTAAAGCATAGATCGCGCCTTCCAATTTCTGATCAGAGGGAAAATTCAATCGGCTTACTTGCATTTTTAGACAGCTCTAGATTGATTGAATTTTGTCCTGGGACTTTATTATACTTTATATGGTTCAACTGGCTCTAAGCACTATGGGACTTAACATCTGAGGTCTTCAGTCCCCGACTTAGAACTACTTAAACCTAACTAACCATAGAACATCACACACATCCATGCCCGTGGCAGGATTCGAATTTTGCGGGCGTAGCAGCGGCGCGGTTCAGGACTGAAGCGCCTAGAACCGCTAGGCCACATCGGTCGGCTATTTTATTTGGTTTCATACTTCTTTAAGTTTACGCATTCGAACGTTTAATAAATTTCATTGCCATGAGCATCTCTTGTAGCGTAAGAGCTAGCGCGACGGCAAGTAATGTTCATGTGAAGTGAGGGGAGAGAGAAGGTGACTAACTACGACCGTCGGCCGCTGGTGGCCGAGCGGCTTTAGCCGTTTCAGTCTGAAACCGCGCGACCGCTACGGTCGCAGGCTCGAATCCTGCCTCGGGCATGGATGTGATGTCCTTAAGCCGTCGGCACACGGACCGTGCTGTCGAACGTTAATGTTGAGCGTGCCAAGTTCAACGTGCTGCTGAACTCGCAGGAACGATGCGACTTGTGCATACGGTACGTGGGCCCCCAACGTGGTATACGCGATCACAACGCTCTCCAGCGGGAGTTGAGGGATGTTTCAAGTTCGTAAATCACTCTGTTTACTCAACGGGCGCGCGTAATATTCCCACGTTAGCTCTAATAAAACGCACATTTCCTCCATCGTCCGCGAAAAGGAAAGTACGATGTCCAATCAATAAGGACACAGGTTTATAAAAGGTCCATTATAAACAGTGTGGTACAAATTTGGAATACTTCTCCGCATAAGATAAACATTATTTCATCGTTCCAAAATTTTACTAAAACCCCAAGATCAGTCTTACATGATCACTGTTCCTACCCAGTAGCAGAATCTTTGCAACATGTGAATTACGAAGCGTAAAAGAAAAAGGAGCAAAATATCTTTGTACAAATAGCGCAAGCTGTCCTGTAGGTTAAGCCAATAGAACAGTCACCCCTCAAAAAAAGGTGAACTTATATTTGCATAACATCAAATATTATAGGATATACTTGTGTTAAACTAATATTAAAGTATCAGAACCTAATAAGAACACGAATGTTAGGAATAAAAATTTGAGAGTGTTCGGACGCGAGCCACTAACCCAGAAAGATTCGTTAGTAGATAGAGACGCTATCCATTACGCTAAACTACCAAAGAGTTTCGTGTACTTAATCATATTGTATTACCACTTGCTAAAAACGTTAATCGTAGATAATTATCTCATTAATTGAAATTTAAGTATAACAAATTGTATCAAGAACAATGCGTTTTGGGTGGATCATCAGTGTGTCGCTGCCTTGAAATGGCCTACTCTCATAATACGCAAGTTACAATAATTATTTTGCCACGAATATGATGTTTCTCATTATTTTATTGGAACGAATCACACAACTAACAACAGATTTTCCAGCGATTCTCAATTTGCTGGAGCTCAGAAACAGCATATATACATATAGGCTTGAAATAAATGCCAATATGGCGCCTCACAACTCTGTACTGAAGGGAGACGGCGCGCTTGTGACGTAGGTGGCGTTGTGACATCTCATTGGTCAACGCTCAGACGCACGCTCACAATATCTGACATGCAAGATATTGCTCTGCACGTTCGGAAAGACTCCCGAGCGTGCTATTCCACGGTATGACGTCAGAAACTCGGCACGCTCAACGCTCAACGTTCGGATGCACGGTCCGTGTGCCGACGGCTTTAGGTTATTTTGGTCTAAGTAGTCTAGGGGACTCATGACCTCAGGTGTTGATCCCATAGTGCTTAGTGCTCAGAGCCATTTGAACCTAACTACGACTGCCCCCCCCCCCCCCCTCCCCCCGCTCCTATGCAACATCTATATAGATTTCCGTATGCTTATCTTTATAGTCTACGCTCACGGGAAGTAGCATCTCCATGCACAAAGAACACCGCTCCTGCAGCTACCTGACCGCAGACCGACGGACTCTCTTGCCATCGTGGTCACATTTTTACAGTACGGTGCTCGACGCGTAACGCAGGAGGCACTCGAGCAGGAATGAAAGGAGTACGGCGGAGGTGAACACACAACGCCGCGCGCAGGTTTCCCGAAATATTTGCGGCCGCTTTTCGCGGAGGCGGCGGACGGGCGGACACCTGTTGGAGGCGGTGGGGGCGGTGCGGGCGCGGTTCCCACGTGCTGAGTCACGGCCGGCGAGGTGTGGGAACGCGGTGACACGCGGAATGGCAGCTATGCCCGGCTCCCACGAACAATGCGATGACATCTTGTAATTATACCCGCCGGCCGGAGCGATAGCAAGCCGGGGCCCATGCCCGAGCACGCTCACCGATAGCCGGCCGGCGGCGTTCTTTTTCTGGGCCTGGCCCGCCTTATTGTAATTCCTAGCGGAGTGTCCGCCGTCACGGTCCTAAATAAGCGCCAAGCGCCGCCGGGGCTAACTGGACACCGCCGGCCTTGCCGGATAGCGGGCAGGCCGCTGCCCCGTCGCCAGTTGTGGGGGACGGCCACAAGGCAGGTGCCAACTCCCCTCACACCGATCACCTCTCGGTTTTGTGTACACGCAAAATCATACGAACACTGATCGTTCAGAGCCGACGATTACGTTCTCGGTGAATTATGTTTTACTGGTATTAGCCCCTAGTTCCTAACGTCTCGTCTCCTAATGGTGGAGACATTGTCAAATGCTTGAAATACTCAGGCAACAGTTTCAAACTTAAACAAGCTCAGCAAGCCGACCTCATTCGTCATTTCCGCGTTCCGCCAATGTTACCGGTGGCCTTGTTATTTGCCTCGCTCAAGTCCTGTGTTGCGCAAGGTTGTTACAGTGGAAGGTATATGAACAAGTCCAAGCAGCATGAAAAAAAGTAAATATATAAACAAGAAATTTAAATACAGAGTGTTCCAAACTCGGAGAACGCCTCCATCAGTTGGAACGATGCTCCATTTTTACACTATTGGCCATTAAAATTGCTACACCACGAAGATGACGTGCTACAGACACGAAATTTAACTGACAGGGGGAAGATGTTGTGATATGCAAATAATTATCTTTTCAGAGCATTCACACAAGGTTGGCGCCGGTGGCGACACCTATAACGTGCTGACATGAGGAAAGTTTCCGGCGTTGCCTGGTGAAACGTTGTTGTGATGCCTCGTGTAAGGAGGAGAAATGCGTACCGTTTCCGACTTTGATAAAGGTCGGATTGTAGCCTATCGCGATTGCGGTTTATCGTATCGCGACATTGCTGCTCGCGTTGGTCGAGATCCAATGACTGTTAGCAGAATATGGAATCGGTGGGTTCAGGAGGGTAATACGGAACGCCGTGCTGGATCCCAACGTTCTCGTATCACTAGCAGTCGAGATGACAAGCATCTTATCCGCATGGCTGTAACGGATCGTGCAGCCACGTCTCGATCCCTGAGTCAACAGATGGGGACGTTTGCAAGACAACAACCATCTGCACGAACAGTCCGACGACGTTTGCAGCAGCATGGACTATCAGCTCGGAGCCCATGGCTGCGTTTACCCTTGACACTGCATCACAGACAGGAGCGCCTGCAATGGTGTACTCAACGACGAACCTCGGTGCACAAATGGCAAAACTTCATTTTTTCGGACGAATCCAGGTTCTGTTTACAGCATCATGATGGTCGCATCCGTGTTTGGCGACATCGCGGTGAACGCACATTGGAAGCGTGTATTCGTCATCTCCATACCGGCGTATCACCCGGCGTGATGGTATGGGGTGCCATTGGTTACACGTCTCGGTCACCTTGAACAGTGGACGTTACATTTAAGATGTGTTACGATCCGTGGCTCTACCCTTCATTCGATCCCTGCGAAACTCTCCATTTCAGCAGGATATTGCACGGCCGCATGTTGCAGGTCCTGTACGGGCCTTTCTGGATACAGAAAATGTTCGACTGCTGCCCTGGCGAGAACAGTCTCCAGATCTCTCACCAATTGAAAACGTCTGGTCAATGGTGGCCGAGCAACTGGCTCGTCACAATACGCCAGTCATTACTCTTGAACTGTGGTATCGTGTTGAAGTTGCATGGGCAGCTGTACCTGTACACGCCATCCAAGCTCTGTTTGACTCAATGCCCCGGCCTATCAAGGCCGTTATTACTGCCAGAGGTGGTTGTTCTGGGTACTGCTTTCTCAGGATCTATGCACCCAAATTGCGTGAAAATGAAATCACATGTCAGTTCTAGTATATTTGTGCAATGAATACCCGTTAATCATCTGCATTTCTTCTTGGTGTAGCAATTTTAATGGCCAATTGTGTACATGTTGATTCGCAACGGTTCACGACTGAGTAATCTTCAAATAAGGTAGGGCGGATCGTTTCTTCTTTATTTGCAAGCATATCCGGCGGCAGCTTACTCTTCCATTTGGTGACGCGATTAGACTCTAGTATTACCTCCAGAGGTTGGGTCGTGGGGATGAAGCTCTTTCTAGATTCAATCGACAGGCAGTACCTTTATGATCATGATGAAATCGTTGACTGCTTTGCCCTCCCGCTTTGGCAGCGACGTCCGCCCCTGGTAGCTGAGTGGTCAGCGCGACGGAATGTCAAACCTAACGGTCCAGGTTCGATTCCCGGCTGGATCGGAGATTTTCTCCACTCAGGGACTGGGTGTTGTGTTGTCCTTATCATCATCATTTCATCCCCATCCACACGCAAGTCACCGAAGTGGCGTCAGATCGAAAGACTTGCACCAGGTGAACGGTATAGCCGACGGGAGGCCCTAGCCACACGGCATTTCCATTTTCATTAGCAGCGACGGCTATTCTGACAGGGAAGAGAGCTGTTCCAGCAAACTAGTAGAGTTTGTCGACTGGAATTAGCTTCACACATTTCGACCAGACTGAAACAGTCTCACTGACTGCAGTGTCAGCCTGCTTGGTGTGAGCAGATGCACTCCAGACAGGTGAGGCGTAGGGACTACTCCGTACCTGACAAGCACAAAGCCAGAGCACGAGTTCTCAGGTTGTAAGGACTAGCTTCCTTGGTGGTGGCTGTGAGCATCCTCTAAATGTTGTTCCTTGCACTAACTTTCAGCCCGGTGTTATGGCAACGTATCTTGAAGGGCGCAGAGTAAGAGTAACACCTAGATGTGCAAGTGCAGGACATTACTGAATCGTACACATTACCTTGTGACATTCAGTTCCCGCTGAGATTCTCTATTCCGTAACTGCATTGCGCACACACGAGTCTCATTGGGATTTGGCGTTAGATGGTTCATCTTATGGTAAAGTCCAAGCGTTAGCAAGCCGATCTGTTTGTACACTGGTCAGACAGAACATTATAACCACCTACCTAATAGCTCGTATGTCCATCTTTGGTACGGATAGCAGCGGCGACGCGTAGTAGCATAGAAGCAATGAGTTGTTGGTAGGTCGCTGGTGGGAGATGGCACCACATCTGGACACACAAGATATCTAGTTCCCGTAAATTGCATGTTTTCAATCACATCCCAAATGTGGTCGGTCGCGTTCAGATATGGCTAGCTGGGGGGTCATCGATTGCTAATAATCACTGTGTTTCTCCAACCACCCCACCATAACTCTGGCCTTGTGACAAGGCACAATGTATTGTTAAAATTCCCACTGCCGTCGGGAAACATGATCGTCATGAAGAGGTGTACGGTACTCCTTGGCCGTCACGGTACCTTGCACGAACTCCATTGGACCTGCGGATGCCCATGTGAATGTTCCCAAGAGCATAATAGAGCAGCCGCCATCTTTGCTCCGTCCCACAGTACAGGTGTCAAGGAGCTGTTCACCTGGAAGACGACTGATCGTGCCCCCCACCCCATAGACACTATGAAGAAGGTATCCGAATTCATCAGACCATGCAACGCTTTGCCATTGCGTCAACTTCCAGCGTCGATGGTCACGTGCCCATTTCAGTCGTACATGCCGATGTCGTCTTAACATTGGCACATGCATGGATCGTCGGTTGCGGAGGCCTGTCGTTACGAGTGTTCGCTGCACTGTGTGTTTAGACACACTTGTACTCTGCCTAGCATTAAAGTGTGATGTTAATTCCGCGACAGTTCGCCGTCTGTTCTGTTTTACCAGTCCGCCCAGCCTACGTAGGCCGACATCTGTAAGGAGGGGTGGGCCCTCAACCCCGCGACGTCTGGACGTGGTTTCACCTTGGTTTCGCCACGTGTTGAAGACATTCACCACAGCACTCCTCGAACACCCGACAAGTCGTGCAGTTTTTGAAAAGCGCGTGCCGAGGCTCTGGGCCATCACAATGTGCCCTCGGTCAAACTCACATAGATAGCGCGCCTTCCCCATTCTACATACGGACAGCACCCGCACTGATACTACATGCGCCATCCGTGTCTCTGACTAGCAGTTATTCCTCGCCGGATGACGCTCCTACCCATTGGACGGGTTTATATCGATAGTAGGTCGGTGGTCACAAAGTTCTGGCTGATCAGTGCATGCATCCACGCTAGGTCGGTTCGTCATAAGATGGCGGACGAGTTGGTGCTCTTTGTCTTAATTAGAACCACAATTGTCTAGTTTCTAGAGTTGTGTTTGTGCTTTTGAATCTCTATTGTCTCTCTTTACATACTAGCACAGTACCCATTACCCCTTTCCACCCTCACCCTCCAGTTCCTTAAAGACCCGCACTCCCATGTATGAAACAGCTTCAAATTTCTTATTACTTTACAAATGAGCTAATGTAGTACGTATTTGTGGTTAAGTGTGTAAAAACTGTGTTGGTCTTATTGGTTTCGTATCATTCACCCACACATTAATGAAAAAGCTTAGAAAATGACTGAAATTACGTTTAAAGTTTGTTGGAAGTCGCCAAGTACTCTCATGCTCAAATATTGGATGAATATAGTCTGGTTACTTTGCACACCGGGAGTTACGCTGCTTCAAGACATAGACGCAGTTTCTAATTTTGATATTTGTTTCATTGAGTTAAACCTTTAACTTAAGGCAGTGCCTCTTAAAGAGTAGATTATGACAACATTAAAAAAAATTGTTTAAATGGCTTTGAGCACTCTGGGACTTAACATCTGAGGTCATCAGTCCCCTAGAACTTAGAACTACTTAAACCTAAGTAACCTACGGACATCAAACGCATCCATGCCCGAGGCAGGATTCGAACCTGTGACCGTAGCGGTCGCACGGTTCCAGACTGAAGCGCCTAGAACCGCTCGGCCACAGCGGCCGGCACAACATTTTAAGTTTTTATTGTCTGTCCGTAATTATAAGCAATATAATTTGTGTTGTTCCTGGTAGCCATTAGACAGGCAGCGTGCAACATTTGGGCCGTACAGCAGTATCGATCCCTGTCTCTTGATAAATTCACAGTATCAGAGCAATTAATTTGGCGGTCCCCTGGTGCCTCTCCGTGATCCGCTACAGCCTATTTATCCGTCTTGCCCAGGAGAGAACTGCTCTTGAGTTCCATAGAGCATGTTTTAACGCTTGTTTTTTAAGTTAGTACCTTCAGTAGTTAGCAAGTGCAAGGTCTTTTACACACTCCTACTGTGACATGCGGCGGACGTGTGTCCTTTACAGTGTTAGAATATAAGCGCAGTTTTCTTTTTGGCTTAAACACTGTTTCAATATCGAGTCTTCCTAGTTCTCTGTTGATGCATCCTGTGATAGCTTTTAAGAATGCGAGGAAAACTTTCCGTTTAGTTGCTAGTTTTTCACTAAAGTCCCAAATCTTTTAGGGTGTAGTGCCCTATTTATCTCTTTCTCAGAGTAGCCCTTTCTTCAGTAAGTAGTTGTTAAACGATCGAACTCTTCCTCCAAGTGTTGTGCACGAGAGTCTGTTAGCCCGGTCCGTCAATGTTTGGATCACTCCTCTTTTCCGCTTGGGATGGCGATCAGAAGTGGGCGTTCTGTGAACTTTCTGCCCTAAACTTGCATCGGGTTTTTTAAGAACTGGTGCATCCAAAAATATAATTTGATATTCTCTCTATTTTTAAATCATGAACTTTATATCAGGATTAATCTCATTTAGTAACTTCAAAAATCCTGAGAGTTTTTTCCCCTTGAAACCATATAGCAATAGTAACAAGAACGTAGAGAAACAGAAGAGGGTTTCTTCTTGGCCATCTCAAGTGCAATCTCTTCAGCTTTTCCATGTAAAAATTCGCAACAACTGCGTTGAACAGTTTCCCCATAGCCATAGAGCAGATTGCTCAGCTTCTTGAAGTCTGAAACTGTTTTTTGAGCTGTTAGAGCCCCTGATGAGGTGATTTTTCATGGGTCGTGTTACATCATTTTTATCACATTACGTATCAGCGTGAGTCTGCTGTTATACACGACGCTGGATATCAAACCACAGGCAATCGAATTCAAGTTCAAGGATATTAGTTAATACCGAATTAATTAATGTAGGCTGTACTACAATCGAGTGGACGATACAGTAAGAATCTTGCGATACCACAGAGTTTCAATGTCTTCGTTAACATAAATATAGCTTCGTGTAAATACATTCTCAAAAAAAGTAGTTATTTCATACTTAAATATTCATATTTTATGTATCTGAATTAATGTTAAAACATTTTACCTAAAATTAATTTTACTGAATTGTTAAAGATGTACCAGCGATTGTTATTATCAAAGATGTAAACTCTTTGGTATCTCTGTTTTTATTCGTTATCCTGGCGCAAGCGTAGCTGCAAATAGTCTTGGCGAAAGAGTTGTTGTAAATGAAGCTGGTGTGCTTTTTTTAGAGCTGCTAAAGGCAATTTACTCGTATATTGTGTTACTAGTTCAGAGTGTGAAATAGTACTGAATATAATTATTTCAAAGTTCAGAAGCTTTATTTCATTCCCTAATCTTTGGAAGCCACGTGAATATCATAATTCTTTCATCAGTTAATATTTCTTCGTATGAGAATAAGATCTGCGACCAGCGTCATGCCCTACAGAAGACAAGCTACCCAACGAGATGCAGTTTAGAATTTCAATTGCGGATGCGCGATTGTATGCAACTTACTTCAAAATAATGATCAGCTTCTGGCCCGAAGACGGATCATTGAATATTAAGCATCGAAGAGGAGCATTGCAAGGTATGCCAAAACATTAGTTAAATCAGGCAGCAAACAACACAGGAATATTTAAAGGTAAGAAACAATGTTTCAAGCCAAGTAACACTGTGTATCATGCATCATAAATGTGCGCTTGTAACATTAGAATCCAATGCAACACGTATTTTTCAGCTATACTTGATTTTTCGAGTTCGTAACTATTCTTTGTAAATACATTTATTAATGAATTTTGCCAGTAATTAGTGACTATGTAAACGTAATCTATTTTGATAGTGTAACTAAGAAGCATTTATGTCGGATCACTTCAGTAAACACGCTGGTCATGTCAGGGAAGTTATTATTGTATAAAGCACAAAGAATATTTTTCATGTAACAATAGCTTTGTTGGCGCGAGTGCGCGCAGTTGTAGAGGTGAAGGCTGAGAAGTAGTTGCGAAGCATCTGTGGTATGGAACACACGTATGTGTAGCGCGCAAATGCCAGAGTGTTTTGCGTAGAAAATGTTGTTGTAATATGTGGACAGGCAGTTTATAAGTGGGTGAGCAGGTATGTGGGCGCAGTATATGGTCACAAAACGTTTTGGAAGTAAGGAAGAATACTGCGTGGCCCAAATTTATTCAAGCTGCTCACTGATCATTGCTAATAATGGATCTCATAATAGCACTACGTCGCACCGCAAGCAACACACTGCAAAGTAAGACCCAGACGTATTTTGTAGCTGTGTAATAAGCGTGCAAGCGCCTTAACTTTTTGGAAAGAACAAACTTGTCGAGAGAACGTCTTTGACACGAGTCATTAACCATCAGCAAGGTCCTATCCTTTCACCATAACTTCCTAGAAAGTCACAAGGAAGCCAAATGTAGTTAAATTTACAGTTGATTTGCGTTCAGTACTTACTGAGCTAAAAAGCAGTAGAAACTTTGAAAGACATTTAACTGAAATTAAGTTTCTATAACAGAAGTATGCTGGCTTTCTCGTAGTCAAAGTAGTTTTAGAATTTTATGTTGTAATTTGTAAATGATATTATGTGCATCGTTTACTTAACACCTGTACTGAATAATAATTGTTGCAATGAATGAAAATATTTACTGCATGTAGTTTAAAAGCAAACAGTTTTTGTCACGATGAAGCGTATTTTCAGACAGCATTGTCGTGAGGTATGTAACGCAGTGCGGTCTCAATAAAGTGTTGCTAGTTATTGTTTATGACTGGTAATCATTAAGGTAACTAACATCATTGCATTACAAATTAATGTCTTTTGTGCTCATGGTACACGTGTCTTTTTCATGTAAGATAGCGTGAGTGCATTTTGTCAAACTGCTGCTTTGTCTTTGCCCCATGAAATTCGCGTGGTATCAAAGTCATTACAGTCATTTACTCAATTTAACTTTTGCTCGCTTTTGGAGTGGGCTATCGTTTTATTCTGCAATCTGAATTCATTTAAACCAAATTCTGGCATTCAAAATTACGGTCAACTACACTGAGATTTTAGTTTATGACCACTTTTTAATTTCGATCTTTGTTTTGCATAGTAATAAACACTCGTCCAATAGCAACCAATTTTCTGTTATCTATATTTTATTGATAATCGTTGATCTTCGGATTCGACACTTTGTTTCCACTAACAGCGGAAACTTAGGCACACGTTTGACAAAAAAAAAAAAAAAAACCATACATATACCGCGGAGCATAGGTACTTTATACACTGACAATGAATGGCCAAAAGTAATGGGAAGCCACTGGGTGTGATGTTAGATGTCGGTTGTCGACTGTCGCCTGCTGAAGACTATGCGGTGCACTTTTCCTGGTAGAAGTGGGTTTTCGACGTTCAAACGATGTAATCCACGGCAGATCCTCCATTCCCAAGTAAGGTTGTACGGAGGCGACGCGACGTCCGAATGTGGTCATCCTGTGCGGAAGGTTACGTGTATGTCTCTGTGCTTTCAATATGTGCCCTAAACACAGGTGATCTCGGAAACCGGAATTCATGTGTGATCTAATCCCTATGCGTCTTACACTATCATCTCACGTTCAAAGTCTGTTAACATGCGACGTCCTGCCACGTTTACGAAGCACAGGAACGTAACGAAATGCTAAGATGGCATGTCTGTATTTACTCCATACGCTGCACCTAGCTGCATCATTACTGCGCCATGCATGGTAAATCTTCCGATGGGGCAACCTTTCCCGTCACTTGTTAGACTAAGTTTATTTTGATGGTTATTTATTTTAGGGGAAAAGTTAATTTTTTAAAGTTTTAAATGACGCCATTTACTATTCTTGGAAGCAATTCAATGAAATATTTATAAACAATGATTAGCAATTATGGAACTGGCACCTTGAGAGGGACACCGCTGAAGACGATGTAAAGATTGGACTTCAACATTAACAAACCTGCTACAATTTCGTTTGCCCCATTACACAGCTGATGACGATGTCGGACGACGTTATCCATCAGGCGCAAATGAGCAACAGGATTTATGCTAAGACTCTGAAAGCAGTTCAAAAACTTTCTGAGTAAAATAATTTTCACTGACTTAAATTAATATGTGCTTTTCGTTATGTAGATCAACAGTAACTAAATTCTAGTATCTGTGTTCTCATTGTTAGTCATAATATATCCCTATCACTACTGTTTGCCAACTCTACCTCATTTATTTTGTTTGCCGTTATATGTATCTTCGTGTGGTTTTTGGGGGGCGTCCTCCGGCATATGTGTGTTCAGTAATGTTATTAGAAAATTTTACATATTTAAATATTATGTTTAGTGCGATGTATGCGAGCTGTGGCGTCCACCATTGCGATTCTGCCTCCGACCAGTCAGAATAAAGTACTACATTTTTTTCAAACGACAGATAACAGCGTGTACGTATACACTTCGAAAAATGGGTGGCATAAAGCTGCCTTGTAATTTAAACTCATATAGCTTGCCGCAGATTGAGCCACATAGCATTATTACTAGAAAATTGTAACTGTTTTACACGTTTTGGCTATGTTTAAGTTGTTTTTCGTATTTGAAGAAATGTATAAGATTTGATGTGACTGTATTCTTTCTTATGTGGAGGATGGTCAGTGACCGAAACCGGTCGTAATAAACAAATGTTACAAGACAGCATTGTGTCATTCATTTTTCCACGAATAAAGTAGGTTATTTCTCTTTGGTGCGACGTCTGAATAAAATGGGAATTGTAAATCAGGGAGCAGTACGATGACAAGAATTCACGTTTACGTTCTGCAACTCTTCATATTGCAACATTTCCGAAGAAGTCAGCTATCGTATTTATTTTTTCAATTATAGTTGGACAAGAATATTATGTTGAAATTATGTTTATTTTTCACACAATCACTTTTATGATAAAGACATAATCGGTTTCGGTCTGTGAAGGCAATTTTCAGGTATTACAATACGAAAAACATGCAAAGCCTTAAAATCTTAAAACAAGTAAAAATATATTTTGTTAGATCTGCTTGTGAGTTAGGTATTGTACAATTTTAAAATGCATTGGATCATACCTAAGGGTCATAAGCGCCAATACGTGAGCAAACTTTCATGCATTTTCTAAGTGAACGTAACACGGAAAATACTGACCATAGCCCGAAGGTTTGATCCTCATACATTGTATTTGTACACTGCTTAAGTCACAAGTAGATCTATCAAAAATAATTTTTACTTGTTTTAACTTTTTCATATAGGCTTTATCGTTACCACTTTCCTTAAAACAATTGCCTTTTCCAGGAATATTATCATTTGCTTTACTTATGTTGCAGTTGTGTTTATGGGATCTTGGTAATTTATACTTTTTGTGGATTTGTTTACCAATTGCGAACGGGACTTTGACAATAACTGTGGTTTCGAAAAGGGTTTTCTCCAGCTCTCAAGGGATTAAAAGTTACTTCACTACGCGTTTTTGTTAAGAATTTAGTCACATTCGCGGTCAAAATTCGATATTTAATCTCTTCAGAACCGGATTCATCATGTTCTTGTTGTATTCTTCAGTCCTGAGACTGGTTTGATGCAGCTCACCATGCTACTCTACCCCGTGCAAGCTTCTTCATCTCCCAGTACCTACTACAGCCTACATCCTTCTGAATCTGCTTAGTGTATTCATCTCTTGGTCTCCCTCTACGATTTTTACCCTCCACATTGCCCTCCAGTATCAAATTGGTGATCCCTTGATGCCTCAGAACATGTCCTACCAACCTATCCCTTCTTATAGTCAAGTTGTGCCACAAACTCCTCCCCAATTCTATTCAATACCTCCTCACTAGTAATGTGATCTACCCATCTAATATTCAGCATTCTTCTGTAGCACCACATTTCGAAAGCTTCTATTCTCTTCTTGTCTAAATTATTTATCGTCCATGTTTCACTTCCATATATGGCTACACTCCATACAAATACTTTCAGAAACGACTTCCTGACACTTAAATCAATACTCGATGTCAACAAATTTCTCTTTTTCAGAAACGCTTTCCTTGCCATTGCCAGTCTACATTTTATATGCTCTCTACTTCCACCATCATCAGTTATTTTGCTCCCCAAATAGCAAAACTCCTTTACTTCTTTAAGTGTCTCATTTCCTAATCTAATTCTCTTAGCATCATCCGACTTAATTCGATTACATTCCATTATCCTCGTTTTGCTTTTGTTGCTGTTCATCTTATATCCTCCTTTCAAGACACTGTCCATTCCGTTCAACTGCTCTTCCAAGTCCTTTGCTGTCTCTGACAGAATTACAATGTCATCGGCAAACCTCAAAGTTTTTATTTCTTCTCCGTGGATTTTAATACCTAATCCGAACTTTTCTTTTGTTTCCTTTATTGCTTGCTCTATATACAGATTGAATAGCATTGGGGATAGGCTACAACTCTGTCTCACTCCCTTCCCAACCACTGCTTCCCTTTCATACCCCTCGACTCTTATAACTGCTATCTGGTTTCTGTACAAATTGTAAATAGCCTTTCGCTCCCTGTATTTTACCCCTGTCACCTTCAGAATTTGAAAGAGAGTATTCCAATCAACATTGTCAAAAGCTTTATCTAAGTCTACAAATGCTAGAAACGTAGGTTTGCCTTTCCTGAATCTTCAGTCTAAGATAAATCGTAGGGTCAGTATTGCCTCACGTGTTCCAACATTTCTACAGAATCCAAACTGATCTGCCCCGAGGTCGTCTTCTATCAGTTTTTCCATTCGTCTGTAAAGAATTCGCGTTAGTATTTTACAGCTGTGACTTATTAAACTGATAGTTCGGTAATTTTGACATCTGTCAACACCTGCCTTCTATTGGATTGGAATTGTTATATTCTTCTTGAAGTCTGAGGGCATTTCGCCTGTCTCATACATCTTGCTCACCAGATGGTAGAGTTTAGTCAGGACTGGCCCTCCCAAGGCTTTCAGTAGTTCTAATGGAATGTTGTCTACTCCCGGGGCCTTGTTTCGGCTTAGGTCTTTCAGTGCTCTGTCAAACTCTCCACGCAGTATCATATCTCCCATTTCATCTTCATCTACATCCTCCTCCATTTCCATAATATTGTCCTAAAGTACATAGCCCTTGTATAGACCCTCTATATACTCCTTCCACCTTTCTGCTTTCCCTTCTTTGCTTAGAACTGGGTTTCCATCAAAGCTCTTGATATTCATGCAAGTGGTTCTCCTTTCTCCAATGGTTTCTTGAATTTTCCTGTAGCCAGTATCTATCTTAGCGCTAGTGAGATAAGCCTCTACATCCTTACATTTGTCCTCTAGCGATCCCTGTTTAGCCATTTTGCACATCCTGTCGATCTCATTTTTGAGACGTTTATATTCCTTTTTGCCTGTTTCATTTACTGCATTTTTATATTTTCTCCTTTCATCAATTAAATTCAATATTTCTTCTGTTACCCAAGGGTTGCTACGAGCCCTCGTCTTTTTACCTATTTGATCGTCTGCTGCCTTGACTATTTCATCCCTCAAAGCTACCCATTCTTCTTCTACTGTATTTCTTTCCCCCATTCGTGTCAATTGTTCCCTTATGCTCTCCCTGAAACTCTGTACAACGTCTGGTTCTTTCAGTTTATCCATGTCCCATCTCCTTAAATTCCCACCTTTTTGCAGTTTCTTCAGTTTTAATCTAGAGTTCAGAACCAATAGATTGTGGTCAGAGTCCACATCTGCCCCTGGAAATGTCTTACAATTTAAAATCTGGTTCCTAAATCTCTGTCGTACCATTTGTTGTGGCGTAGCAAGACAGCCACGCCACGGAAGTAGCCGAAAGACACGCGTTTAGTTCACGCAGGCAAGAGATAGGTCTGTAACAGGATACGTAATGAATGCTATAAAGAAAAGTACGTAGCTTCTGGAATAATTAACTTTAATCCATCCTTGGTACATCGCTATTGACGATATAAGTGAGATTCCATAGATACATGCAATGTTACTAATGGCGCCTTGCTAGGTCGTAGCCATTGACTTAGCTGAAGGCTATTCTAACTATCTGCTCTGCAAATGAGCGAGGCTTCGTCAGTGTGCATCGCTAGCTACGTCGTCCGTACAACTGGGGCGAGTGCTATTCCGTATCTCGAGACCTGCCTTGTGGTGGTGCTCGGTCTGCGATCACACAGTGGCGACACGCGGGTCCGACATGTACTAATGGACCGCGGCCGATTTAAAACTACCACCTAGCAAGTGTGGTGTCTGGCGGTCACACCACACCATTATATAATCTACCTGATACCTTAGTCTACCCAATTTTTGCTTGAGATGCGCTTAAAATTTAAATTTCGAGAAGTCGCTATAATGATATAATTTTGCTTCCCCGAGGACTAATTTTAGCAGTGCTGCTTCCTTCGTCCTCCCACAACCCGCTGGAGGTTAGTGACGCAGGAGCCTGTTCAACAGGCACACAGGATACGCGAATGTGAGAGTGGTGCAACAGGTGTCGCCGTTGGCAGAGCAACGCGTCTGCAGTCGTGGGTGAGGACTCGACAAAGGACGCTTGTTTTCTCGAGGGATAACAGAGGAGGGACAGGCGGGCGCAGAGTGTTTGCCGTGGCGCGGCCGCCGCACCTGTGTCCTGCGTCCTGTCCTGAGCCCTGCAAACAACGGCTCGGGTTACGCCGGAAGGCAAGTAGAGCAGGGCGCGGACTGCCTCCGCTGCTGCGGCCACCCCGTCAGATGCGGCGCACCACACAGATGTCAGTCGAGCTCTCAGCCGATATCGTGAGACGCGAGACACTGAAGACCTACCTCGTAGTGATCGCCCATAGTCAAAG
This sequence comes from Schistocerca serialis cubense, assembly GCF_023864345.2. Classification (NCBI taxonomy): domain Eukaryota; kingdom Metazoa; phylum Arthropoda; class Insecta; order Orthoptera; family Acrididae; genus Schistocerca; species Schistocerca serialis. The sequence goes on along the minus strand of NC_064639.1, from coordinate 244,891,833 downwards.
GCTATAGGTTATGGCAGCTACTTACAAGGGAACCTCCCCATCGCACCCCCCTCAGATTTAGTTATAAGTTGGCACAGTGGATAGGCCTTGAAAAACTGAGCACAGATTAATCGAGAAAACAGGAAGAAGTTGTCTGGAACTATAAAAAAAATAAGCAAAATATACAAACCGAGTAGTCCATGCGCAAGATAGGCAACATAAAGGATGTTATGAGCTCGGGGGCGCCGTGGTCGCGTGCTCGGTCAGAGGGTTAGCTGCCCTCTGCAATAAAAAACTGAGTGAATGGATCAACGAAGAACTTAAACGGACTTCATAGGACGTCCGCTCCGAACAAATAGAACAAACTATACCGAACGAAATGAGATAAAAAAAAAGGTCCCGTGGTTAGCGTGAGCAGCTGCGGAACGGGAGGTCCCTTAATTCAAGTCTTCCCTCGAGTGAAAAGTTTATTTTCGCAAAGTCATGATTTGTCCGTTCACTGGCGCCTCTGTTCACTGTAATAAGTTTAATGTCTGTGTTTTGCGACTGCACCGCAAAATCGTGCGATTAGTAGACGAAAGGACGTGCCTCTCCAATGGGAACCGAAAACATTTGACCGCAAGGTCATAGGTCAACCGATTCCTCCACAGGAAAACACGTCTGATATATTCTATACGGCACTGGTGACGGCATGTGTGTCACATGACAGGAATATGTTGTCGACCCACCTAACTTGTACACTTGGCGAACGGGTAAAAAGGTTCTTCTACCTTGCCCGATTTAGGTTTTCTTGTGGATGTGATTATAACTCCCAAAAAAGTTATGAAAACATAAGAGTTTGTCACATAAACTGCAACAAATGAATGCAACAGTTTCACAGTCGCACAGTTTTCCCTGTGCTCTGTCAAAAGATATGCTTTTAACGTTTTCAAATTTTTCCGTGAGTAGACCGTCAAATCCTGCATATGTCCAAGCAAATCTGAACTTGTCCTGGAATTTTGGAGGACGAAATTGATTACGTGTGAGTGCCTGAACTTTGATAATTGTCTGAAAATAAAAGTTAAATTTTTCACTTGAGCGAAGACTTGAACCACGGATCTCTCGTTCCGCAGCTGCTCACGCTAACCACGGGACCACGGCGCCCCTGAGCTCATAACATCATTTATGTATCTTGCGCATGGACTACTCAGTTTCTATATTTTGCTTATTTTTTTCGTAGTTCCACACAACTTCTTCCTGTTTTCTCGATTGATCTGTGTTCAGTTTTTCAAGGCCTATCCACTGTGCCAACTTATAACTAAATCTGAGGGGGGTGCGATGGGGAGGTTCCCTTGTTAGCACTAAGACCCGTAAGTACTCCGAGGAAAATGCAACTGACCTGCACATTGTCTTTGGGGAAGTGACTGAGACGGCTGTATCAACACAGAACGCAGCTGTCTCCACACAGTTAATTTGGCACAAGGCGTCCATTAAAAACCCCCCGGCGTCGTGGTCCACGAAGAGGGAGGTAAAGCCTGAATCAATGGCATCTCTTCGTCGACGAGGCGACGATTAGTATGAAGTATCGTGATAGCCCTAGAGGAGGGTGAACACGGAACCATACCAACACACGTGTCAGGCATGCAGTACCGCAGGTTTAGCAGGGAGGTGGATCAGTCGTGTTTTGCCCCAATAACTTGTACGGATGTCGGACGCTTCTCATCGTTAGAGAGGCTAATTTGAGGACTTTGTAGTATCAGGATAAGGATTCTCCAACCTTTCCTTCCGTGGATAGTGGACGCTTCTCATCTTTATTGAGGGTAATTTGAGAGCTATGTACATCGAGACCAGATCATCCTACCTAAAGTCCAGTGGATGGTCGACGTCTCTCATCTTTATTGGGGGTAGTTTGAGAGCTATGTATATCGAGACGAGATCATCCTACCTAATGTCCAGTGGATAGTGGACGTCTCTCTCATCTTTATTGGGGGTAGTTTGAGAGCTATGTATATCGAGACCAGACCATCCTAACTAATGTCCAGTGGATGGAGGACGCTTCTCACCTTTATTGAGGGTAATTTGATAGCTATGTATATCGAGACCAGATCACCCTACCTAATTTCCAGTGGATGGTGGAGGTCTCTCATCTTTATTGAGGGTAATTTGATAGCTATGTATATCGAGACCAGATCACCCTACCTAATTTCCAGTGGATGGTGGAGGTCTCTCATCTTTATTGGGGGTTGTTTGAGAGCTATGTATATCGAGACCAGATCATCCTACCTAATGTCCAGTGGATGGGGGAGGTCTCTCATTTTTATTGGGGGTAGTTTCAGAGCTATGTATATCGAGACCAGATCATCCTACCTAATGTCCAGTGGATGGTGGACGCTTGTCATCTTTATTGAGGGTAATTTGAGAGCTATGTATATCGAGACCAGACCATCCTACCTAATGTCCGGTGGATGGTGGACGTCTCTCATCTTTATGGGGGATAGTATGAGAGATGTATTGTATTGGAAAAAGATCCTCTAACCCTCCTTCCAGTGGATGGTGGACGCCTTTCATCTTTATAGAGGGTAAATTGAGAGCTGTGTAGTATCAGGATCAGATCCTGTAACCATTTGTTCAATAGATGGTTGACATCTTTCATCTTCATCGAGGCTAGTCTGAAAGCTATTTAGTATCGGGACAGGGTCCTGCAATACATTTTCTAGTCCTACAATCAACACTGAGGCGATGGGTCAATCTTTCAAGATAATGACGCACGAGCTCACTTCGCGAACACATTTTTCGAGGCTAGAATCAATCGAATGGGATGGTCTCCTCATATGCTGACGTGAAGCCGGCTGGAAATGCTCGGGGCCAGTTGAAACTTGCAGTGAACGATCGCAGGAACCATCCTCGCACTGGATGATGTCAAGAGGGCCGTCACTGAGGAGTCGGAGAGCCGTGTGCAGCATCGTCTTAACCTCATTGAGGTCAGCATGCTCAGGAAGATCCAAAGAAGTCTCAGTGAACGAAATGGGGCAACTCGATATTGAATGTGACCCAGCACAGGTGATACTAGATTCTGCAGACGCTTCCCGCGCTGGTTGACCACTCGCTTTGTCATAGTCTACTACTGGAATACACAATTCGAAGAGATGAAGTTAGCAGCGACAAAATAGTGATAGCAAAGTTTGTCCTCATCTCGTACAGAAACCAAACTACAGTTGTACTAAGTCGAAGGACGTGAACAGGAAGCAGTAGATGAAAAGGGAATGAGTCCGAAGGTACCTGCACACTGAAGGAAAAAGATTAGAAGTTAATGGCAAATCGACTACGAGGTCATTAGGGGCAGTGTAAAAACTTGGATTAATAAAGGATTCGGAGCGAAATTGGTTGTGAACTTTTCAAAGCAACCATCCCGACATTTACCTGGAGTTATTTAGGAAAACAGCAGAAAACTTAAATATGGATGGCCAGAGGAGGATTTTTCACCAGCCTCCTCCCAAATGCTAGTCTAGTAGGCTAAACAATTTTTTAAAATCTCATTCTGTTCGTTATTGTTCGTTGCATTTGTTCGGGACGGGCGACCTACGACATCCGTTCAAGTTCATCGTTGATCCATTCACGCTGTTTTTTGTTTATTTTATTACAGAGAGCAGCTAACCCTCTGACTGAACACGATGAGCGACAGTGCCGGCACACCCCAATGAGCCATCTTGCTGGATCTGTACGCTGAGAAGACAGCAAAGAAAACCAAGGATAAATTTGGAAAAGGAATTAAAGTTTGGGGTCAAGAAATAAAAATTATGAAACTTGCCGATAACTTCAAAATCCCGTCAGAGACAGCGAAGACTCGCAAGATCTATTGAATGGAATGGATAACGTCTTGTAGAAAGATTATAAAAGGAACATCAATAAAATTGAAACAAGAATAATGGAATTGCTAGAGTTGGAAAAGATGATTGTGAGGAAACTAGATTAGAAAATGGTACACTAAAAGTAGGAGATGGGTTTTGCAATTTGGGCAGAAAAGTAATTGCTGGTGGTCGATGTAAACAGGATAAGAAGAGGACATTGGCTACAGCAAGAAAATCATTTGTGAAAATGAGGAATTTGTTGACATGTTACATAAATTTAAATGTTAGAAAATTTTTCAGAAGATGAAATAAAAGGTATAGGGTTTGCCGGTAAGTCTGTCAGAGACGGCAAAGACACGGAAGATCAACTGAATAGGATGGTGAGTGTGCTGAAAACAGATTACAAGAGTAACATCAGGAAAAGTAAAACAAGGATAATGGAATGTACTCGAATTGGACCAGATGATTCTAAGGGAAGTGAGTCATAAAGGGAATCCGTTCTGCTTCCTGTTTGTGGTCGCGCTGGATCTTAACGCTGTCCAGGGCTGCTTGAAGGATGCTGTATGCACTGAGTTGATATTACGTTCCGATGGTCATTTACATGGTGTAGCCTGTAAAAATCATGGTGAAGTCACCGCAGTGCTACCGCAGCTTGACGTAATATTAGGTATGCAGTGCTGTCAAACCTATAGATTTACCTTCATTCGTGTCCAGACTTATTCGTTGTTCAAAGACAGAGATTTCTACCTATGTTCACGGAACAATATCTGTATTTCCATTGTCCATCCGTCAGATTGGAGCTTGGCACTCGTTACCTTCCCACTATTTTGATATTGTCTTTAACATTCTAAAGCGTATGGAGCTTCCTTTTTGTTCTGTTTCTCCTGTTTCGTGGAACTGTATTCCACGTATGGACAAATTTAATTTTTTTTGCCACTGCAAATTGAGTTAGTGGTCAATAATGAGGAATTAATCTAAAGCACTTTCGATTTATTTTAATTACACAGTCAGTCGTAAGTCTGCAAGATTTTTTTAATTGTTCACATGTGATACTACATTTTTTCGTGTGAGAATGTTTGATCTGCGAACAAGTTGTTATTCAAATTCGACCTTTAGTGGCAGTGTTGTTCAAAAAACAGCTGCCGTCAGCAGAAATAGGCCTACCTCGAATTATTTCCTTGCATATTACAGTCGATTAGGTAAGTCAGTGTTGGAGAGCCCTCGAGACTTCATGCTGTACCAGACTATGTTCCTTTCGTGAATAGGCATTAGGATTACAATCTGAATTTCATATCCTCATTACACGCGATTAACTTATAAGGAAGGTCACCATCACATTCATAAGTAGTGCCAGAAAGTTAGAGGGTAATTGTAATGCTATCTTCAATCGAACACTCATCAGAGCTCCCTAATATTCTCTCCATTGCGCATTATAAGTATTTGTTACTTCCGAAATGTGAATTAAATATAAGTCAGTTAGCGTTAATGATTAATCCCTTAACAAAGATAATGTTTTCAGGGCATTTTACTCAAGTACCAGAAGTAGGAGAAGGAACAAACGACGTGCAAAATGGTTCAAATGGCTCTGAGCACTTTGGGACTTAGCATCTGAGGTCATCAGTCCCCTAGAACTACTTAAACCTAACTAACCTAAGGACATCACACACATCCACGCCCGAGGCAGGATTCGAACCTCCGACGGTAGCTCCAGCGCGGTTCCGGACGGAAGCGCCTAGAACCGCTCGGTCACAACGGCCGGCAAACGACGTGAAACAAGATACACGAAGAGCAAAGAATATGTAAGATGTGAAATACAAATCCTAAGGTCCAGAGATTTAACAGACCTTCTGGCAGGATGTAAGGAAGTTGTTTACCTCTTGGAGGCAATGGCCAACATGCTCTGCACAGAAAATGGATTTAGGAAAAACAGAGGAAAGAATAGAATGATGAAGAATAGCAGAACGTAGAATAATGACTTGTTTAACTTCGTAATTGGGAAGTCTAGCGGACTGATGACCTCAGATGCTAAGTCCCATAGTGCTTAGAGCCATTTGAACCATTTTTGTATTGTTGTTGCAAACGCAAAAGACTGGATTGGAATGTTTCCCCAGTGGCCAGAAACGTTAACGTGAGTGCTATCTATGTCTGAAAGTGAACACAGGCTACACTCTACATGTTATTTCTATTACGAAACTTTCTATAAAAGATATTGGGTTGGAGCATAAGTTCGTATCGTTTCTGCGTAAGGTTAATAAACACAACAGATACATATAACAGGGAATTTAGTCGTCACTAATATATTCTCCTTTACAGTTACAGCAGTCTGCCAACGGGACTGTAGAAATCACGTGGTTTCGAGGTGAAGAACTCGTCGAGTCTCGTTCGGAGCGCACTTTCATCTGGAAGGGAAGTTTCTTGAAGGTTATTCGATAGAGAGCGGAAAAGGTGAAAATCTGAGGTTGGAAGATCAGATGAATAAGGTGAGTGCGGAATGACTTCCCAACCTAAATCTTGTATAGTATTTTTCGTCAGTGTAGAAGAATGCGGGCGGGCGTTATCGTGGAGTAGCACCACTTCATGCAGTCTTGCTGGTCGTTGTTCTTGGACTGCGTCCGCAAGACGTCTCCGTTGTTGACAATAAATGTCAGCAGTGATGGTTACACCTTCGGGAAGCAATTCGTAGTGCACAACACCGTCGCCGTTACTCTAGATACATAATATTACATTTTGTGGATGACACAGATGTTTGTACGGCGTGTTACTGTTTTGTTTAGGATCAGCCATTCCTTTCATTTCTTTATATTAGCATAAAGACACTATTTTTCGTCACCAGTAACGATACAGGATAGGAATGGTCGGTGTTGTTCACGAGCCAGTTGATGACAAGCACGCAGAGATATACACTACTGGCCATTAAAATTGCTACACCAAGAAGAAATGCAGATGATAAACGGGTATTCATTGGACAAATATACACTCCTGGAAATGGAAAAAAGAACACATTGACACCGGTGTGTCAGACCCACCATACTTGCTCCGGACACTGCGAGAGGGCTGTACAAGCAATGATCACACGCACGGCACAGCGGACACACCAGGAACCGCGGTGTTGGCCGTCGAATGGCGCTAGCTGCGCAGCATTTGTGCACCGCCGCCGTCAGTGTCAGCCAGTTTGCCGTGGCATACGGAGCTCCATCGCAGTCTTTAACACTGGTAGCATGCCGCGACAGCGTGGACGTGAACCGTATGTGCAGTTGACGGACTTTGAGCGAGGGCATATAGTGGGCATGCGGGAGGCCGGGTGGACGTACCGCCGAATTGCTCAACACGTGGGGTGTGAGGTCTCCACAGTACATCGATGTTGTCGCCAGTGGTCGGCGGAAGGTGCACGTGCCCGTCGACCTGGGACCGGACCGCAGCGACGCACGGATGCACGCCAAGACCGTAGGATCCTACGCAGTGCCGTAGGGGACCGCACCGCCACTTCCCAGCAAATTAGGGACACTGTTGCTCCTGGGATATCGGCGAGGACCATTCGCAACCGTCTCCATGAAGCTGGGCTATGGTCCCGCACACCGTTAGGCCGTCTTCCGCTCACGCCCCAACATCGTGCAGCCCGCCTCCAGTGGTGTCGCGACAGGCGTGAATGGAGGGACGAATGGAGACGTGTCGTCTTCAGCGATGAGAGTCGCTTCTGCCTTGGTGCCAATGATGGTCGTATGCGTGTTTGGCGCAGTGCAGGTGAGCGCCACAATCAGGACTGCATACGACCGAGGCACACAGGGCCAACACCCGGCATCATGGTGTGGGGAGCGATCTCCTACACTGGCCGTACACCACTGGTGATCGTCGAGGGGACACTGAATAGTGCACGGTACATCCAAACCGTCATCGAACCCATCGTTCTACCATTCCTAGACCGGCAAGGGAACTTGCTGTTCCAACAGGACAATGCACGTCCGCATGTATCCCGTGCCACCCAACGTGCTCTAGAAGGTGTAAGTCAACTACCCTGGCCAGCAAGATCTCCGGATCTGTCCCCCATTGAACATGTTTGGGACTGGATGAAGCGTCGTCTCACGTGGTCTGCACGTCCAGCACGAACGCTGGTCCAACTGAGGCGCCAGGTGGAAATGGCATGGCACGCCGTTCCACAGGACTACATCCAGCATCTCTACGATCGTCTCCATGGGAGAATAGCAGCCTGCATTGCTGCGAAAGGTGGATATACACTATACTAGTGCCGACATTGTGCATGCTCTGTTGCCTGTGTGTATGTGCCTGTGGTTCTGTCAGTGTGATCATGTGATGTATCTGACCCCAGGAATGTGTCAATAAAGTTTCCCCTTCCTGGGACAATGAATTCACGGTGTTCTTATTTCAATTTCCAGGAGTGTATTATACTAGCACTGACATGTGATTACATTTTCACGTAAGTAGGGTGCATAGATCCTGAGAAATCAGTACCCAGAACAACCACCTCTGGCAGTAATAACGGCCTTGGTACGCCTGGGCATTGAGTCAAACAGAGCTTGGATGGCGTGTACAGGTACAGCTGCCCATGCAGCTTCAGCACGATACCACAGTTCATCAAGAATAGTGCCTGGCGTATAGTGACGAGTTAGTTGCTCGCCCACCATTGACCAGACGTTTTCAGTTGGTGAGAGATCTGGAGAATGTGCTGGCCAGGGCAGCAGTCGAACATTTTCTGTAGCCAGAAAGGCCCGTACAGGACCTGCAACATGCAGTCGTGCACTATCCTGCTGAAATGTAGGGGTTCGCAGGTATCGAATGGAGGTGGAGCCACGTAACACATCTGAAATGTAACATCCTCTGGTCAGAATGCCGCCAATGCGAACAAGAGGTGACCGAGACGTGTAACCAATGGCACCCCATACCATCACGCCGGGTGATACGCCAGTATGGCAATGACGAATACATGCTTCCAATGTGCGTTCACCGCGATGTCGGCAAACACGGATGCGACCATCATGATGCTGTAAACAGAACCTGGATTCATCCGAAAAAATGTCGTTTTGCCATTCGTGCACCCAGGTTCGTCGTTGAGTACAACATCGCAAGCGCTCCTGTCTGTGATGCAGCGTCAAGGGTTACCGCAGCCATGGTCTCCGAGCTGATAGTCCATGCTGCTGCAAACGTCGTCGAACTGTTCGTGCAGATGGTTGTTGTCTTGCAAACGTCCTCAGGGATCGAGTCGTCGCTGCACGATCCGTTACAGCCATTCGGATAAGATGCCTGTCATCTCGACTGCTAGTGATACGAGGCCGTTGGGATCCCGCACGGCGTTCCGTATTACCCTCCTGAACCCACCGATTCCATATTCTGCTAACAGTCATTGGATCTCGACCAACTCGAACAGCAATGTCGCGATACAATAAACCGCAATCGCGATAGACTACAATCCGACCTTTATCAAAGTCGGAAACGTGATGTTACGCATTTCTCCTCCTTATACGAGGCATCACAACAACGTTTCACCAGGCAACGCCTGACAATTGCTGTTTGTGCATGAGAAATCGGTTGGAAACTTTCCTCATGTCAGCACGTTGTAGGTGTCGCCACCGGCGCCAACCTTGTATGAATGCTCTGAAAAGCTAATCGTTTGCATATCATAGCATCTTCTTCCTGTCGGTTAAATTTCGAGTCTGTAGCATGATATCTTCGTGGTTTAGCAATTTTAATGGACAGTAGTGTACTTATGGCCACCAGCTGATTTTTCTGATTTTGGCTCAGAACATTTGATACCCATACACCCGGTTTTTGAATCTTCTCTGCAGCGTACAAATGTCACACGATGGTGGAATGATCATAGTTCATCACATTTGTTAGGTCCTGAGTATACTGACGTGGATAATTTTGGATTAATACGTTTAAAATATCTCCATCTAATCCCGAACGTCTTGCAGTAAGTGGAGAGTCATTAATGTCAAAATGATCTTACTTAAAACGAGAAAACTATTTTCTTGCCGTGTTCTGTTCAACAGCATTATCCCTGTAAATGATTGCTGGCTGCCTCCACTTCTGTCAGTCGAAAATGTTCCGATTTATCCAACGGGCACTCCATTTTCTAGCGTTCATAGCTGCACTCACTATCTCAAAATGACAATAGGTGAACTGAAATAACAGCAATGAGCTACAAGTAAAAAATGGTGATCGATAAATAAACCCATTGCAGAAGGATTACCAACATACAAAGCTAAAACTCTACTAGCTTATGCACCAACCTGATATATACCTACCTATCTCTGGGTTTATGAACTCCCTCATGTTTGTGTCTTGCCGGTAAATATCTTTTTCAGTGATGGTGTGTAACTACGAAACAAATCATCCCTGCCATTCGAATGAAATTACGTAACGAATCTCGATTATGGGATCTATGTGATGAAGTACGTTATTTCAGAGCGTTGGTACTCAATACAACATTGAGAATGTGAACGACATACATTATTCAATTTAAAACCGAAAATGGGAAGAAAATTCAACTGAGTTAAAGAATAACTTCTACTGTTGTGTATCTCACATCGTTGTACAATATTTGTAGTGTTCCTCTGCCATGAATTCGCTATTCAAGCTGGCGACAAGTTCAAAATCTCCCCTCCTCTTCTGCTGCTGATACGGTTAATGCAGCTATTTTACGCGCGTCCAGTTTCGTGAAGAAACTGTGGTTTGAGAGTCAAATAAAGTCGACAACGGGCGCTGGAGAGCGCTGAGAGCGCAAATTGCGTTACCCAGCTCGTCCCGTGTGATGATCCCGCTGTTTCTCGTGAGATCGGATGTCGTACGCGCCCACGTCAACGTTAGCTCCCTTGTCCCGTGTGAGGAATGCTTTACCAATGTACAGCATCTGACAAGGAACCCCTTGAGTGCGACGTCGCTAGTTCAGTTTTAGAAAGGTTCATTTGGAAGTGTTGTGTTAATAACTACGAAGGTACCTCTAATTTCCAGGGTTCCTTTCATATGCATTTCCTCTTCACATCCCGACAGATCGAAGTTGAATACAAGTACCTCACTGAACGACGGGATAAGTTTGTTTATCCCATCTACAAATTTTCGGGCTGGTTTAATTGTTTGCTGTCCATGGTAAAGTTGACACTTTATTTGAAATTATGTCTGCCAATTCTGTAGCACTGTATGAAGTTATGCACCCATCCTCTCTCTCTCTCTCTCTTTCTCTCTTCCCGAACAGGCCATGAAGGCCCAACGGTACCAATGGCCGCCGTGTGATCCTGAGCCCATAGTCGTCACTGGACACGGATATCGAGGGGCATGTGGTCAGCACACCGCTCTCCCGACCGTATGTCAGTTTCCGAGACCAGAGCCGCTACTTCTCAATCAAGTATCTCCTCAGTTTGCCTCACAAGGGCTGAGTGCACCCCGCTTGCCAACAGCGCTCGGCAGACCTGATGGTCACCCATCCAAGTGCTAGCCCAGCCCGACAGCGCTGACCTTCGGTGATCTGACGGGAACCGGTGTTACCACTGCGGCAAGACCGTTGGCAGCCATCCACGGCTTCCCTTGAAATCACTGTAATCTATGTCGCGCGCAATTTGCAATGTGTCACTATCACATACATCCTGTAAGTTGTATCGAGCATCCTTTAAACACGCAAACAGCAAGTTTTGTAACACGTGCACCTTGACCTCCCTCGAATATCCGTAGTTTTTCTCATGCATTACACATCGTATTACTGCGGAATTACTGCAATCCTGTTCATATTTTTTTATTACTATGCTGCGGATAATCTTCCATGTACATAATTGTATTTAGTACCTGCTCCTTGGACAACGATTGTTCTTTACTAAGTTTCACTGGAAACGGGATTTATGGCTTCCTCTCTGATAAGGATGATGAACTAGATGGCTCGACACCTGTTTCAATATCACTTTCACTTGTTAAGCACGTATAATCATGATTGTACTCCTCACGTACATTATCCCCGCAGTCCAGCGTATGTGACACCACACTTTCCAGTGACTCATATCGCAGGAACGCTCATATTTCATCTGATACTTCTTTCTCACTCTGCGAAGTTAATTGGTTTCCTTTCTGAGGAAATGTCAACTTCGGCAACGTTTGTTGCAGATATTATGCAATGTTTGCTTTGTTTATTGTTGCCATTACCCTTACCATTACTAGCACTGCAGCACTGCTGTGAGTTACTCGTCGACTAAGCAGTTCAACTACACTCCGTAGCCTCATGCTGTGCTCACCATTGGGTATCTCCAGTCGCACAACCTGTTAGCATTAGCAGGCAATATTGTGGTTGCACAGTAGACAATATGTGAGGTGTCGAATGCCGTAAACATCATCGGCCGTTTTCAACCTCGCACTCAAGACATTCCTTGTGAGACAAACTATGTAATGCATCCCTTCGCAGGTTTGCTCGGAAACGTTTACTGGCGCCGCTGGCTTAGTTTTTAGCATTGCTACACTCCTCAAAATAGTCTAAGGTAACCAGTCTCGCTCTGACCCTCGAGACACGCCTAAAAGTACCACTTCTCCTGTACCACTAATGACAGTCCTACGCTAACTGTTCACTTTCAGAAGGATTCCGAGATCCGATCACAGTGCCAGGGACTGACATGAAAAGATGGGAATTTCCTCGTGGCAGTTCAGTGCTCTTCGAACTTGCGACGTTTCCGTTACTCTTGTAGATAAGACGGTGGCGTAGGGCGTGTCCCAGCGACACAGGAGGGCCGGGAAATTTCTGTGGGTTTTTCCCGCGAGCGATGACCACGGCGCCACGTGTAGCTCACTGACAGCACGAGATCTTTTCCATCTGTACTTCCCGCTGTCGGCAGTACAGGCGCCATCGACAACTGTCAATAGCATTTCTCCAGCTGCTCCAATAAAAACGTCGTTCGCTTAGCTGACAGATTACGAGCAGTGTCAGTTTACAGTTTTAGCAGTGTGGTTTATAGAAATGTAACTTTTCCTGCTTTGCTGCACTTAGCTAATTCTTATTGCTTAGTATATTAGGTGTGTAGATCTAGTCACATGAAGTACTAGTCTGTTCATTTATCAGTTTTCGTCATAATGTATTAGTCCGTAAAATTTCTGATTTTTGAGCTATGGACACCACTTAGTTATTTAAAATTTCTCTAGTGGCGAGATACAGAATACATCGTAAAAGACTGAGGTTCTGTTATAGATGATCTTCATAAACCACGCACGAGAGTTTCATACTGTCTCGCTCTCTGCGCACAAACTATTAGTCCTCCAGAAAAAATGAACGGGATCTTTTTGTAGGAAATTTAATATGGTTAAATTTGTACTGAGACGCGTGACAGGCCCTAATTTTCGAGTTATTCAACGAAAATGTACAAAAGTAACCTTCAAACGCAGATCCACTTCTACACTAGGCTGCCACCTGTCAGGATTTCTACTATGTTGTTCATGGAACTCTCTCCTGCTATCGTACAAATATTTGCGACTCCACGAATTATTTCCTGCATTCGACCATTTTTGGTTTGCACTGATTGGTACGTCACCGACGTAGTCGAGCACTTAACAACTGTAAAAGTGACATCTGTGTAAATTGCACCTAATAATTTTGTGAAATTTTACAAAGTAAAATAAAAAATTACATCGTTGTATTCATCAAGTCGTCTGGCTACGAAACTAGTGTGCTTGTAACCGTAAAGTTTGGATAGAATTGTCAATGTAATTAGTTTTTGCGTAACGTTGACAAAATTAGTGTTTCTTTAACACCCCGACGGACAATTTTAAATTAATGATGTTGGCAAAATAGTCGACTGTGCTGGTGGTATAATAGCCCAGTCAATGGAGGCCGAAAAACGGTTAACATCGGGAATAGTTCGTGTAGTCGGAAATTTCTGTACAGTGGTAGGAGGGAGTGCTACGAACAACATACTAGAAATCCTGACAGGTGGGGGACGAGTGTGCGTTGGAGGTGCTTTTTAAGGTCGTTTTTGTACGTTTTTCTTGAATAAAACCGTAGCCTCCATTGGAATCGTATCCCAGCACAAAATGTAACTACATTACATTTCCTACAAAAAAGTCCTGCTCATTCGTCTCTGTAGGAGTAATAGCTTGCACGTAGAGGCGAGAGAATACGAACATCTCGAGTGTAGATTGTGAAGTCAGCTATAACGTTAAGAGTTGCATAAAACGACAGCGGTAGGAGCAGCTGAATTACCCTGTATATTTCAGCTGAATTAAAATTCTTCTGTAACTCAGGAAGTGATTCAATTATTCGTTCTATAACAGTGAAACAGCTGCATGTGGAAGTTGAGATTTATTGTTAAACATTCACTTTAATTATTACTGTAGATTTGCCTTTGGTGTCATCTTCGGCCAGCGCGTCCTTGTACAGTCGTATGTGAGAGCTCAAGGCGAGTATCTTGAAGAAATTGGTGTAGAGGTACACGATCAGAATGAATTGAGGAGAAAGTGAATAAAACACGTTTCAATAAATGTCAACACATGAGGAAGTCTTATAATTATTCTTGCACTTAAGGCGGTCTGGTGGACATGCAGTATCTGTGTAACATCAGCTATGGCGACGACTAGGGCACTGAATCAAAGAAGCAGGTAAGTTAAAACTAAATGTAATGCCTGTGTTCGAATGTTTTGTAGGAAGTACAGCAAAATTCAATATTAATTCAATAAAACGCGCATGGGAATTTTAACTTTTATTATTAGACGAGAAAAAGTAAATTGCATGCTACATCATTTGCAAATCATGTCCTTTTTCATTCCTTTTATAATCCATGTTCGTTTCCTTCGTCTTCTTCTTCACCTTCTGCTTACTTCCCAGGTATCAGCTAAGGTAAGCTTATTCTGATGTCATCATCTCGTCCTCGATCTGTTTACTAATCCTCTCTCCAAAGACTTATAATGTAACGCTTGCTTTGGGACCCTGGTCTCCCATATAGATAGAGCATGTTACATCCAGTCACTTTTGCTCTGTGCAAATTTATGTGTTACAAATTTCACCCCTAATTGTGCCTTTACACCGGTTATTGATTTTATTTTCCCTACCACAACCTTTGTCACATCCAAGGAACTATATTTCTGATCTATTTCTTGTTCGAAGCCCAGCATGCTCTGTACAACTTGTGATACTTTTTAAAAACTCATTTGCATATATTTCCACGCTTCCAACTGTCCCACATATTCTATGGTAGATGTTTCTATTTCTACATCTACCTGGATACTCCGCAAATCACATTTAAGTGCCTGACAGAGGGTTCATCGAACCACTATCACAATTCTCCATTATTCCAATCTCGTATAGTGTGCTGCAAGAACGAACACCTATATCGCTCCGTACGACCTCTGATTTCCCTTATTTTATTGTGGTCATCGTTTCTCCCTATGTAGGTCAGTGTCAACAAAATATTTTTGCATTCGGAGGAGAAAGTTGATGATTGGAATTTTGTGAGAAGATTCTGTTGCAACGAAAAAAGTCTTCATTTAAATGGCGTCCAGCCCAAATCCTGTATCATTTCAGTGACACTCTCTCCCATATTTAGCGATAATACAAAACGTGCTGCCCTTCTTTGCACTTTTTCGATGTTCTCCATCAATCCTATATGGTAATGATCCCATACTGCGCAGCAGTATTCTAAAAGAGGACAGACAAGTGAAGTGTAGGAAGTCTCCTCTGTAGATCTGCTACATTCTCTAAGTGTCCTACCAATAATACGTCGTCTTTGGTTGGCATTCCCCACAACATTTTCTATGTGTTCCTTCCAGTTTAAGTTACTCATAATTGTAATTCCTAGGTATTTAGTTGACTTTATGGCCTTTAGATTTGACTGATTTATAATGTAACCGATGTTTAACGGATTCCTTTTAGCACCTATGTGGATGACTTTTCATTATTTAGTATCAACTGCCAATTTTCGCACCATTCAGATTAGGTATTTAGTTGAATTTATGGCCTTTAGATTTGACTGATTTATCATGTAACCGAAGTTTAACGGATTCCTTTTAGCACCTACGTGGATGACTTTTCATTACTCGTATTTAGTATCAACTGCCAATTTTCGCACCATTCTGATATCTTTTCTAAATTGAATTTGTTTTGATCTTCTGATGACTTTATTAGTTGTTAAAGGCTGCTAACATCGTCTTCCAAATCGTTTATATAGATGCTTGCAGGGGACTCTCACTTTTGATACAGTGTCATGCTGCTTAATATTCATAGGAAAGGTGATCTTTATTACTTGGTTGCGATACTTGATACGATCTAACTTCATTCATATGGTGAAACGGTTGGCGTAGTTAACGCTCTTGCTTGTGTGCTCTAGTGAAGGCATAGCGGTAGGCTTTACCTGCATTGGAAGAAAGAGGGTGCTGAATCAACTGACTGCAGTAAAAGCTTACAGTGTCTGAGTGCCGAGGGGAGCTTTTTTCTGTGGAACCTGGTGAAAACATTTGCTGACAGCCAAGTGCCCCTGTCTCATTGGGTAGACACACTGGGTGGTGCCGGTCGGTAGGCGACCACATCCAGGTAGGCTGACTAGCGCCGAGGAGTCGCTGCAGCTATGAGCAGCATTGTAAGATCTGATGGCTGACAATAAAGTGGAATATGGGCCCTTGTCACGTAGAAAGCGGATGAGATGGCTGAGAGTTTCTGCGATTTCTGTGGGACAGGGCAGTGGCGGCCAGGTGTCCAGATTCTGCTGCAAAATATATTTGTGAAGGCACGAGGCTTTTAACGAGTTTATGGCTGTTCATCGGAAAGTTCGAAATGGACACAACAGGGGAGATCACGATCTTTTTATGGAGGGCTGTGGTTCAATCCATGTCATTCTTTTAGCAAAGACATGGTGTAAACACATGGGAAAGAGGGAGCAAAGCTGAATCTTTTTCCTTTTCTCCCAATTAATTTTTAAAGTCGCTGGTTGGTCAAATCTACATCTACATCTACATTTATACTCCGCAAGCCACCCAACGGTGTGTGGCGGAGGGCACTTTACGTGCCACTGTCATTACCTCCCTTTCCTGTTCCAGTCGCGTATGGTTCGCGGGAAGAACGACTGTCTGAAAGCCTCCGTGCGCGCTCTAATCTCTCTAATTTTACATTCGTGATCTCCTCGGGAGGTATAAGTAGGGGGAAGCAATATATTCGATACCTCATCCAGAAACGCACCCTCTCGAAACCTGGCGAGCAAGCTACACCGCGATGCAGAGCGCCTCTCTTGCAGAGTCTGCCACTTGAGTTTGTTAAACATCTCCGTAACGCTATCACGGTTACCAAATAACCCTGTGACGAAACGCGCCGCTCTTCTTTGGATCTTCTCTGTCTCCTCCGTCAACCCGATCTGGTACGGATCCCACACTGATGAGCAATACTCAAGTATAGTCGAACGAGTGTTTTGTAAGCCACCTCCTTTGTTGATGGACTACATTTTCTAAGGACTCTCCCAATGAATCTCAACCTGGTACCCACTTTACCAACAATTAATTTTATATGATCGTTCCTCTTCAAATCGTTCCGCACGTATACTCCCAGATATTTTACAGAAGTAACTGCTACCAGTGTTTGTTCCGCTATCATATAATCATACAATAAAGGATCCTTCTTTCTATGTATTCGCAATATATTACATTTGTCTATGTTAAGGGTCAGTTGCCACTCCCTGCACCAAGTGCCTATCCGCTGCAGATCTTCCTGCATTTCGCTACAATTCTCTAATGCTGCAACTTCTCTGTATAGCACAGCATCATCCGCGAAAAGCCGCATGGAACTTCCGACACTATCTACTAGGTCATTTAGGTATTTTGTGAAAAGCAATGGTCCCATAACACTCCCCTGTGGCACGCCAGAGGTTACCTTAACGTCTGTAGACGTCTCTCCATTGATAACAACATGCTGTGTCCTGTTTGCTAAAAACTCTTCAATCCAGCCACACAGCTGGTCTGATATTCCGTAGGCTCATACTTTGTTTATCAGGCGACAATGCGGAACTGTATCGAACGCCTTCCGGAAGTCAAGAAAAATAGCATCTACCTGGGAGCCTGTATCTAACATTTTCTGGGTCTCATGAACAAATAAAGCGAGTTGGGTCTCACACGATCGCTGTTTCCGGAATCCATTTTGATTCCTACATAGTAGATTCTGGGTTTCCAAAAACGACATGATACTCGAGCAAAAAACATGTTCTAAAATTCTACAACAGATCGACGTCAGAGATATAGGTCTATAGTTTTGCGCATCTGCTCGACGACCCTTCTTGAAGACTGGGACTACCTGTGCTCTTTTCCAATCATTTGGAACCTTCCGTTCCTCTAGAGACTTGCGGTACACGGCTGTTAGAAGGGGGCAAGTTCTGTGTATGCAGAGCAGGGTTCGGTCTCCCAGCGTCGTACGCCAAGCTCCAGCTCGTGACTGGCTTGTGCTAAAGTGGGTGTAGCCTAAGCATGCTAATGTGCTGTGCTACCAAGCCGTGGAGAAAAGATGTAGAGAAAGAGCAGAGCACTCTTGTACTGGCACTTAGCTAGTAAAAAACGGCAGGTCTTTACCTAGATGGTGAGACATGTGTCCTTTGCTAGTGTGCCACTTAGAGCCTTTGGTAGTCACCATCTGAACCGTCTTGCATCACGCACACAACGAGTTATGCGTGGGTGTACTTATTTGTTTTGAGTTGGCCGTCTAAATGTTTGACGTATTCCATAATGCTTAGTTGCGTCATGCAGTCAAATTGGTTTGTTAGACCAGCGAATGGGTCTGCCTTCACACTGGACTCCACCAGGGTTTCAGAAGCTCATAGGGAAGTATCTGGATTCGGAATGAGCGGAATGCAAGACCGTGTACTTGCATATTTCCGGGCGCGAGCCATTAATAACAGATTGCTGCAGTCCATGACTGCAGTTGGCGAGCGCGTACTGCTGTGCCGCCCTAACCAGCAGAAGGCTATGACGTAGGGCACCAATATATGCTTCTCAGCACCCTGTTCTTTGGAACCGTATTTTTCTTTATGGAATAGTAGAGTATAGATTCTTGGTAATACCGTAGTTTGTGGCGGATTCACATTTACAAAGTTAGATAAAGCGATTAGTTCTGGTTAGTGTGGTGTGTTTATCTCCAGCTGATCACTTTGTTAACCATAGATCGCATATTGTTGAAAGCGTTTCTCAGATAAAAATGTTTGTGTGGCGTTTGTTTAGCCATCTTTTGTCATGTGATGTTAAAATGAATAAATAAATTCTTATTTAGACCACAACTCCTCCCAGTGTTCTGATTTACATTACCTTTGCCATTTTATTAAAGTATTGGTTGCAGTTGAAAGAGTCGGAAGTATGCATAGATGAGGAACAGCAAAGGGCCAATAACACTACCTTGGGAATATCTTTCTCCTCTCCATCGATTATAGTGCAGCGGAGGTAAAAAATATGTGACAACTGGTCCAGTGTTTTACCATTAATATAGATTCTAGATCATACTGTTTCCTTTCCTTGCAAAACCTTAATTTTAGTTGTTGTATTTTTGATTTATATGCAGTGTTCAAAAGATTTAGCCCTCTACAGGTTACTATCTCTTTCGTCATTAGTTGATTGTCAGCATAGAGTAGGGTTCAGATCCTTTTGGCTTCCTTATTTTAGTCGAAAGAAACATTACAATCTCCTAGGCTCTTGTTCAGGTCATCTCTGTCGATGACAAATAACGACTGAGATATACTGAGCTTTGGAATCAGCACATAAATTCCTTCATGATGAGGTCCTTTATAATTATTCATTCTAAGACAAACAGAAAAAAATACACACTATGAAGGAATTATGCAAATCCGTCAAATTGATAATCATAGTTATTAACGGTAAGCGCAAAACTACGTATGACGATGGCGACCGATGTATGAATGTGTGACGCTGCAGCACAGTTTTACCATGCAGCTGACAAAGATACTAAACAGCGGACATGTCGGGACAAAGCCATAAAGTCTCCGCGAATTTCATTCCTTGTAATTAGGTAGACAGTAACTATGCTTCGCAGACAGGTGTGTGAACAAATATACGCGTATGTACATCATTTGAGAGAGGACGTGTAGTTGGGCTCAAACAATCCGGTTAGAGTAATAGGTGAATCGCTCAACATTTGAACAGGAGCGATGCCACTATTCAACAATGTTGACGGAATGGGTGAGCCATGGCCAAACATGGCGTCAAGAAGGAAGCGGTCGACCTAGAGAGACGATAGAATCGAGCAATCGTCGGAGAGGCACTCAGAGCCCCAGATTCGCCATTCTCAATGACTCGGCATGCAACTGGTGCTCCAGTGATCACAAGGACCATTAATACGAGGCTTACAGAAAGGGGGCTTCGTTCAAGGCGCCCCTTGCGCCGACTATCGTTGACCTCTGTACACCAACAGATTGCACCAATGGTCTGGCGGTAGCATCTTTGATTAGTAATCAAAACGTCCTCGGTCCAGTACTTGAACCACGAGACTGCTTAAATTCCGAATAAAAATCATCAGCAATGGCGGCCGAACACTTCCAGTGTAAGAAGTCACCCTCGATTTGCCAACGGCATTGCCCAAGAAGGTGAAGGAGCGGACACATCAACCAAAACGGACGAAGTGACATTCATGTTATACTGTCTCCACATCCAAAATAGAGTTGTAAATCGTAGGCTTCCATCAGAAGACCCGATGTATCCTGCGACGAGGCATGCTGCCGACTATGCGCCAGCTACCGGAAATAAAGGATAGAGCTCTATGTCAACAGTTAAGATAATGTACCTCCACTTTATTTCATACTATTATATACAGTCATATCGCCACCTATTTTACATTTCATATCAACACCTCTACCACGGACAAAGACACAAATATTATCAATATTACATACTATTATATATATAGCAATGATCAATGCCTTGAGCATGCAGAAGGGAATGGAAATCACTGCATTAAAGATACATAAAGTGTATCCACAGGACATGAGGTCTGTAATTGAAAAGTGTCATGATGATCTTAACATTGGCAAAAGATTCTGGACTAGTCCACCATTCGGATCTCCGGGAGGGGACAGCGAAGGGCGAGGTGACCATGAGAAAAAAGTTGAATAACCAGCGAAAGGATAACGAATGTTCAAATGTATGAAATCTTATGGGACTTAACTGCTAAGGTCATCAGTCCCTAAGCTTACACACTACTTAACCTAAATTATCCTAAGGACAAACACACACACACCCATGCCCAAGGGAGGACTCGAACCTCCGCCGGGACCAGCCGCACAGTCCATGACTGCAGCGCCAGAGACCGCTCGGCTAATCCCTCGCGGCAAAGGATAACGTTCTACAATTTGGAATGCCAGTAGTTTGAACGTGGTAGGGAAGCTAGAAAATCTGAAAAGAGAAACTCTAAGACTCATTTTAGATATAGTGAGCTTCAGTGAAGTAAAATGGGAACAGAAAAGGATTTCTGGTCAGATGAGTGGACGGTAATATCAACAGCAGCAGAAAATGTTATAACGGGAGTAGGATTCGTCATTAATAGAAAGATAGGGCAGATAATGAGTTACCGTGAACAGTTTAGCAATAGAGTTGTTCTCAACAGAATCGACAGCAAACTAACACGGACAACGATGGTTCAGATATACATGCCGAAGTCGCAATCAGAAGCTGAAGAGACAGCTAAACTATATGAGGATACTAAACAGGTAATTCAGTACGTAAAAAGAGATGAAAAACTAACACTAACAGAGGACTGGAATGCGGTAGTAGGGGAAGGATAGAAGAAGGGTTATGGGAGAATATGGGCTTGGTACTAGGAATGAGAGTGGAGAAACACTAATTGAGTTCTGCAATAAATTTCAGCTAGTAATAGTGAATACTCTGTTCAAGAATCACAAGAGGAAGTGGAATACTTGGAAAAGGCCAGGAGATACATGAAGATTTCAGTTAGATTACATCATAGACAGGCAGACATTCCGAAATCAGATATTGGACTTTAAGGCGTACCCAGGGGGAGATGTAGACCTAGATCACAATTTAGTAATGATGAAGAGCAGGCTGAAGAGACTAGTAAGGAAGAATCAATGCGCAAAAAAGTGGGATACTGAATTACTGCGGAGTGAAGAGATAGGCTTGAAGCTCTCTGAGGCTATAGATACTGCGATAATGAATCTCTCAGTAGGCAGTTCAGCTGACGAGGAATGGACATCTCTAAAAAGTGCAGTCACAGATGTTGGAAATAAAAACATAGGTACAACGATGGTAATTGCGCAGAAAACATGGGTAACAGAAGAAATACTTCAGTTGATAGGATTTCTCGACCTGGAAAAAGCGTTCTGCAATATCAAGTGGTCCAAGAGATTCGAAATTCTGAGAAAAATAGGGTAAGCTATAGGGAAAGACGGGTAATGTACAATATGTACAAGAAGCAAGAGGTAATAATAAGAGAGGTCACGAAGAACGAAGTGGTCGGATTAAAAAAGGTGTAAGACAGGGATGTAGTCTTTCGCTCCCACTGTTCAATCTATGCGTCGAAGAAGCAATTACGGAAGAAACAAAGGTTCAAGAGTGGAATTAACATTCAGGGTGAAAGGACATCAATGTTAAGATTCGTTTATGATGCTCCTATCCTCAGTGAAAGTGAAGAAGAATTACAGGGTCTGCTGAATGGAATGAACACTCTAATAAACACAGAATATAGACTGAGAGTAAGTCGAAGAGAGAGGAATGTAATGAGAAGTAGCAGAAAAGAGAACAGCGAGAAACTTAACATCTTGATTTGTGATTACGAAATAGAAGAGGTTAAGGAATTCTGCTTCCTAGGCAGCAAAACAACCAATGACGGAAGGAGCAAGGAGGATATCAAAAGCAAAATAGCACTGGCAAACAGGGCGTTCCTGGCCAAGAGAAGTCTACTAGTATCAAACGTTCACAACTTTAGTTGGAAGCATAAGCGGCAAAGACACTCCCACCTGTGGCGAGCTAACATACACTGACAAGCGACAACATCGGCAAGCCCCTGCACATCAGCAACACTGACTGAATATGCCACTTGCTATCACAGCCGATCAATAGGCTACAGCAGGGAAGCCAACAAGCTCGCACATTAAGGCGCAAACAAACCGCTAACGCTACCTTATGCTGTGAATCCGATGTTTGACCTATCGGACACTAACAGATAATGAACCCAACTGTTACAGGTATGCTGATGCTGAGTAAGAAACCAACACCTGTACCCAGCTGCAGCCGCCGGGTAACATCACTGCAAAACGTCGCAGATATCCGCCTGCATGATAACCACTACTCACGAAACCTACCCTTGTATGACCTATTACAGACAGCAAGAAAAAAAAGCTGCTGCTCTTACAACCTGATTCATCTACCGCAGAGGTTTCTTTTTCCCTTGGCGCTACCTTGGCATCCCCCCCCCCCCTTTTTCCCTTCAAACCGCTATCCTTCGTTCAACTTTCGACCCAATCCATTTCCCGATGAGCGCGTATTAATTGTTAATCATAACTAGACGTGCGCAAACATAGCAGTGCCCATATCCTATTAGACCTCACTTAGTGGAAACTAATGTAGAGATGGCAGTAGATCTTTTGTGTTAGCCATCATACCGGTGTGGGAGCAAAAAAGTATCAAACGTAGGCATTAATCTGAGGAAGAAATGTCTGAGCATGTACGTTTGTAACACAGTACTGTATGGTAGTGAAACATGGACTTTGGGAAAACCAGAAAACATGAGAATCGAGGTATTTGATGTTGTGCGACAGAAGAATATTGAAAATTAGGTGGACTGGTAAGGTAGGGAATGAGAATGTTCTCCGCAGAATAGGCGAGGAAAGGAATATATGGAAAACACTAACAAGAAGAAGAGACATAATGGTAGGGTATCTGTTCAGACGTCAGAGAATAACTTCCATGGTTCTGGAGGGGGTGTAGAAAGTAGAAACTGTAGAGGAAAACAGAGATTGGAATACACTCAGCAAATAATTGAGGACGTACTGATGATTTTTACGGGTTTGCAGCCGGGTTCCATCGTCCTGACGACAACACGATATTTCGGCGGACCATCTGGCCGCCATCTTCAGGTGAGATTGAGTTCCGGTGTGATTGTGCACTCAATCTCACCTGAAGATGGCGGCCAGATGGTCCGCCGAAATATCGTGTTGTCGTCAGGCCGATGGAACCCCACTGCAAACCCGTGAAAATCATCAGTATTTGATTCGCCGGGAAAATCTACGTTATCACAATTGAGGACGTAGGTTGCAAGTGCTACTCTGAGATGAAGGTTGGCACAGGAGAGGAATTCGTGGCGGGACACATCAAACCAGTGAGAAGACTGATGCCTGAAAAAGAAAAGAAAACCTCGTTTTGCAAACAAACTAGTGATACATTTGAAGCTGTGTTATACGTGGGTGTTCCAGTCTTCAAAGAATCGGGAGTTTACTGGTCAGGATATAATGGTAAACTCTAGTATGGTTGCTATGATGACATAAATGAATATTGAAATAGACTTTATGTGTAAGAGAAAAATTGTTGTAAGCTGCCACAGGCAGCACAATTCTATTACTACATACACTTTTATACTTCATGCCAGCCGGCGGTTGTGGCCGAGCGATTCTAGGCGCTTCAGTCCGGAAACCGCGCTGCTGCTACGGTCGCAGGTTCGAATCCTGCCTCGGGCATGGATGTGTGTGCTGTCCTTAGGTTGGTTAGGTTTAAGCAGTTCTAAGTCTAGGGGACTGATGACCTCAGATCTTAAGTCCCATAGTGCTTGGAGCCATTTGAACTACATACCATTAATATACCACTCCCTTAAATGCGTAGGACGTCAAATGGGCGGACGTGGAGGAGGGAACGCACCACAGGACACTTTAATTTCCACTGTCCACACTTTTACAAATAAATTCATAAATTTTGTCAGCATGACCAGAAAGGATTCAGGATTCACACCCATAGCAGTGGAAGTTCAAAAACATAACAAAATAAATTTTTTTACATGTGAAATTTCATCATTTAATTTAATTTATGAAAACATGAATGAGCTGTTACATTTTAAACTTCGTGCTTAGAAAAAACTGAAATTTTATAGATAATTACCTCAATTTTTAGCACAGTTTTTAATAGATTTGGAAAATTCTAGAGTTTCGTACACCTGTAAGTATGGATTCTGTGCTGTGCAAAATTCACCAGAGAATCTCTCTCACTTATGAAGAAAAGTGTACCTACAGCAACAAATGCAGCCAATAGTAACTGAAAAAAATGATAAAATTTCACAGATTAGAAAAAATTATTTTGTCATGTGTTTGAACTTCCACTGCTATGAGTGTGAGTCCTGAATCCTTCCCGGTCATGCTGACGAAGTTTTATGAATTTATTTGTAAAAGTATAGACAGTGGAAATTACAATGTCCTGTGGTGCCTCTCCCGCTCAAAGTGGATCCGTTTGACGTCCTACGCCCCCTTAAACCGATGATCAGTGCCATGTCTTTAAATATATTTTGTGTATTCACTAAGCGCCACTTTAGAGTGAGTTAATGTTGTGGTGAGTTATGTATATCTGCAGTGCTTTTATTTTTGTGGAATTCAACCAAATGTAGTTCAGCAACAATGTGTAATCATGGCCTGTGACAGCCATGTGTGACTTCTATCAGTTGTTTAGAGAATTAATGTTGAAAACTTTGTAGTTATGTCTTATTTATAAATACTGACGGTGCAAGTGAACTTCGGGATCGAAGGCCTGTGTAGTACTATGAAACGTCCCCTTTGAACAACAGGACTGTGCTTAAACTGACATACAATATTTTTAGCGCAACGCAATCTGACTTTCAAAAATCCCTGCAAAAGAATGGCCCTGAGTAACATTAAACTATACCTTTCAGAAATCACTTACCTCACAAAAATCTTCATTACTCGAACTACTGCAGTACAGCGAGCGCCACTACTGCCAGCTAAATAAAAGATTCAAACTACGGAAGGCACTAACTACTGATAGGGATAGTTAGCAAATGAAAGATATTAATAGAGAACAAACAATGTATTTACCTTAATAGTCATAATATATACAGCAGTTCATGACAAATTACAAAACTCCGCCATCTCTCTCCCCACATCCACCACTGCTGGCGGCTCACCTCCAACTGCGCAACGCTACGCGCTGTTCACATCCAGCTGCCGCTGCCCAACACTACAATGGCAGACAACAATGCAAACTAGACACAGACTGCACACAGCACAGCCAGTGATTTTTATACAGAGGTGGCGTTACCAATAAAAAAACCTAAACAGCCTACTTACAGTACTTGTGCTGTACTGACGATGGGGGATCAGACTCGTGCATCGACACTAAGCATGGGTAATGCTGTAAGCGTGAGCTGTGTTTCACGTAATAGATGTTTTCGAAACAGACGCTGATTTCATTGAGAGGACTATTTTCATCCAGGCAGGTGATAATTTGCAACCGAGAATGGTCCTATTAGTACCATACAACATAGTCTGGAAATTCACGACCATTACAGTAGCACATTTTAAAAGAAGAAAATAAATGTGCATAGCGCTTGGGTCTTCAGCTCCAGATGGTTTTGAAAACTCGTGACCTGTATTAAGTAGTCGAAAATCTGCAGTCTGATATCTTGCTAATTATCTAACACCGTAAAAATGATTCAACTAGCGTTGTGTGAAACGGCAAGCTGATCTAGCCTGACCCCGGGCCCCTCTACGTCTATGCTCCCTCCAGCGTCACGAATACAGTCCGATGCATACAGAATGTCTTTCGTAACAATCGTCAGGCGCTCTTTCTCCGTTGTTCCAGCAAATATTTACAGTTTCGTGTTTTCAATATTCAGCTGGAATCTGCGTCAACATGAACCGAATATCACGTCCTTCATGCGAGGTCCAGTGTGGAAGGAAATCGCCGGTTTGTTTCCATTTACGAACAAAACGGTTTTTAAAGCGGATTCGTTCGTGCCCAGATTAGTTTAGTGCGTTGTTCGTGTTATCGATGTGAATTAACACGGAAAATAAACTAGTACTCCAACAGCGACACACTGCCCTGGCACAAGCTGACTGCTACTGCCAAGCCGCAGTAGCGGCGCTGCTGAGTCGCTGTTGAAGAATTGTTTTTTTATTTTTTTATTTTTAGTGTTCCTGTTAATACACATCGAGAAGACGAATATCGCACTAGAGTAATCTGGGACCGCTCTATCTAATGGATACAAAGATTTCGCTTCATAAATCATTTTGTTTGGAGCGGGCAACTAACTGGCGATTTTCTTCGACACTGGGAATCGCTAGAGACACGTGATAAGTATTTGTTTGGGACGACTCGAGATATACACAGAAAAAGCGAAATTGCAAATATCTGCCGAAACACCAGAGAAAAAGTCCCTGAAGAGTCTCAGGAGTGACATCTAGTATACTTATATAACTACTACCCGGAGAAATCTCAAATTATTTTCTGCTACTAACAAGGGGGCCTCCCCATCGCACCCCCCTCAGATTTAGTTATAAGCGGGCACAGTGGATAGGCCTTGAATAACTGAACACAGATCAATCGAGAAAACAGGAAGAGGTTGTGTGGAACTATGAAAAAAATAAGCAAAATATACAAACTGAGTAGTCCATGCGCAAGATAGGCAACATCAAGGATAATCTGAGCTCAGGATCGCCGTGGTCCCGTTGTTAGCGTGAGCAGCTGCGGAACGAGAGGTCCTTGGTTCAAGTCTTCCTTCGAGTGAAAAGTTTAGTTTTTTATTTTCAGACAATTATTATCTGTCCGTCCTTCCGTCCGACGCGAGGTAACTGCGCCGTAGTATGGGGACGCTACACCTAAACAAACATCGAGACACACGACGTCAGTCGACTACAGCGCACGGAAGAGAGAGTATTCCTGCTAACGAGGCTCCCTGGCTGGCAGTTGACTGTTCACTACTTTGGACGAGAGTGTATTAAATGCGTGAGATGTATTCCGAGAGCAACATGAATCCAGCAAATATAGCTTTGCGGTGCGGTCGCAAAATACAGACACTAAGCTTATTACAGTGAACAGAGACGTCAATGAACGAACGGACAGATCATAACTTGGCGAAAATAAAGTAAACTTTTCAGTCGATGGAAGACTTGAATCAAGGAACCCTCGTTCCGCAGCTGCTCACGCCAACCACGGGACCAGGGCGCTCCTGAGCTCACACTATCCTTGATGTTGACTATCTTGCGCACGGACTACTCAGTTTGCAGATTTTGCTTGTTTTTTTTTTTTCATAGTTCCACACAACTTCTTTCTGTTTTCTCGATTGATCTGTGTTCAGTTTTTCAAGGCCTATCCACTGTGCCAACTTATAACTAAATCTGAGGGGGGTGCGATGGGGAGGTTCCCTTGTAAGTAGTTGTTATAAGAAGTTCTCAGATTCGCGGTTCCTCAGTGAACTACCGTAAGAAAGTTATTCTTGTGAGACTCTATGTTTAGGATTTACTTTGTTACAGCCACTCTAAAAATAATTAACTACAGTTTTGAAAGCTGTCTGAGCTATTCGACTGCGTTATCCGAATCCGTGACATCACTGTGGTACCGGCAACGATTTCTAAATTTCTGCTTTCAGGTAGTAAGACTCTTCAGGAGCGACGTTAAGCGTGGAACCGGTTTATCCGAGATTAAACGTGGGAGAATACTGTCTTTCGCCGTAACTTCTCCACTAGTCGGTGGAGAGAGACGTCCACTCGTTCGTATCTTACGCAACTATCACCTTAGTGCTACTGCGCTGTTAAATATTCCTCCAATAAACTTGAGGCGGATCCAATAGGGAACAGAAATCGTAAAATATGGACTTTATTCGCCGCGTCCCCCATAGCTTACAAGCCAATGCCTGGTCGTCTTACTGAGGGAATGCGAGTCGGGCGGCAAGTAGCAATAAATACTAGTCCGCGGTGGTTACGTGGAAGGTGCAACGTCGGCCCGGCGACAGCTGCCTGTGTCCAGCTCTCTGCTTACACCTCGGCGAGACGTCGCAGAGCATTCTCGCTCCTATCCACAAACATCAACAAAACATCCCGCCACATTGTGGGCGTATTTGGCAGGCAAATTAGCTGCGCTTTCACATGGCTATAAAAATCTTATCGTTCAATAAATTCTATTGAGTGTGGTGCACGAAAAACCAAGAAAACATCACACGCAACACGACTCGGTCTATCTCGCCAGTCTCGCACGCAGCTCCGGCCGGTGATGGTGACGTCATAGGGCACAGCAGCGCGCTCACCTGTGCGCGTAGCGGCAGTTGGAACCAGGCTAGCAGCAAGCCGCAGGAGGTGGCCCCAGCTTCGATCTTCTCACCTGGCGTGACGTCAGCCAGCCAGGAGAGGAGTCTGCCCCCGCGCATGCGCAGTACAGGTACCCCATGCCACCTTTGCCCGTCACCTGGTGTCGTCTCTGTATCGCTTACGGAGGTAGCTCAGCGAGTTCGGTCAGAGGGTTACGTGCCTTCTGTAATAAAAATAAATAAATAAATAAACTGAGTTAATCGATCAACAACGAACTTAAACGGTTGTCGTACAACGTCTGCTCCGAGCAGATGCAACGAACAAAAGCGAACAAAATGAGATGATAAAAAAAATTGCGTGATAAGTTAACTTGCACAATTTGTAGAATAAATAACTATTTTCCGTCAAATACAGAGGCTTTTCCTTCTGACATCCACTGATCGCACGCAGCTGCGTGATCAAGTTAGCTACATGTTTTCGAATACATGTTATAAATTGGAGAAGGTCTCAGAACCAAAGGTACCGCTTGCATTCTACTTACCTCAGAGAGCGAAACCCAGTACTTCTAGTTGAAAGTGGTTTAGCAGTAAATTGAAAGGAGAACAATATGCTTGTTATCTGTCAAACTGTTATCGGCGACATTCCTTGTATTTTGGTTGTTCAAATGTGTGTGAAATCTTATGGGACTTAACTGTTAAGGTCATCAGTCCCTAAGCTTACACACTACTTAACCTAAATTATTCTAAGGACAAACACACACACACCCATGCCCGAAGGAAGACTCGAACCTCCGTCGGGACCAGCCACACAGTCCATGACTGCAGCGCCCTAAACCGCTCGGCTAATCCCACACGGCTGTATTTTGGTGAAATACGGTTTTGTTGTGATTTTAAAACTTGTTGAGTTTGAGAGCCTGCTTCCGCGAAGCTGTTGCTTATTTCCGAAGCGTACCTAACGCCAAACAGTCATCTTTTTCCCAGAACCCAATCAGAATTTCAAATTTAACTTTTTCCAGAATAGTGGTGACGTGTCATAGGAACTTCGGAAGCGCCACAGATAGCAGCTGCAGGCAGTAGAACTTAAAAAGAGCCGGGAAGACCACAAATGTCTATTGACAATATGTTAGTCTGTAGAAGATTTGTCAGCACGATGAAATGAAAGCCGTGATCAATAATATTCGAGTACAGTATTAATCAGATCAATGGAGATTGCTTTCTTTCGAAAGTTCACATCTACGTCGCTTATAAACAGAGACAGTGAGTTTCAGTCAGCAACGTAGTAACCTCTCGCGCGGCTTTATAATAGCTGCGTAGTGTTATTCCATGTAGTTCTTTACATAACGAACTGTCCTATGACAGACTCGTTTTAAAACCTGCTCACGTGTTTTGGAAATTAGACATTAAAGCCACTGTTATTTTCACTAGGCGCATCTGTGTTCCTCTAGCCACCTAGCGGCGTGTCTAAGATTAATTTCCTCTGAGACGTATTCCATTCGTGAACGGTATCTGGTACGTAAGATTTTCGGTACCCTTCTATATGAACAAGAATTTCTTTAATTTTTTATAGTGTGCATTACGCGAGATAATCGTTGTAGTGAGTAACATGTTTCTTCGCTCGTTACGGAACGTCGGCCATTGGAATTTGGAGAATAAAACGCTCCGTGATGCATAACGCTGTCCGAACAAACCCGTTTCGAATCATGCTGATTTTCTTTGAATCTTTTCTGTCTCTTCTGTTAATACAAATCAGTAAGGGTGCCAGATCGTCGATTAGTACTGCAGAATTGATCGAACGAGTGTTCAGTACGAGACCACTTTCGATCGTAAAATGGTTCAAGTGGCTCTGAGCACTATGGGACTTAACATCTGAGGTCATCAGTCCCCTAGGACTTAGAACTACTTAAACCTAACTAACCTAAGGACAGCACACGCACCCATGCCCGAGGCAGGATTCGAACCTGCGACCGTAGCGGTCGCGCAGTTCCAGACTGAAGCGCCTAGAGCCGCTCGGCCACAACGGCCGGTTTTCGTTCGCAAATTGCGATTTGTGTTAAAACGACGCCTTGGTGGGTAGAAACACCACGCAAGGTGAAACTGACAGAAACAAAGCCACCAGAGCCGGACAGCCTAACATCACAAAAATTCTTGCTTCAGAATGTACTACAAAAAGATCCAGTTAGGTTGGACACAAACAATAGTTTCATTTCCGTCAGACGGCAACAACGGCTTCCACCATTGACATAATCTACCGCCAGGTTTACTTGTGAATTTGGAGCAGTGGTAGTAAAGGTTTCACTGAGTGCTGAAACCACAAAAGAACAGAAAAAGCATCTAATTCGACGAGCAGTCATTTGATATGTTTTGTTACTCCCGCATTGCAACGGCATATTTGCTAAATTAACGACGCTGGAACGAATGTGCGATCCCTGTTCACCCAAGTGATCCAGCGTGCTGCCGCTCAGGTAACGCCGAAATGCTCTCCTGTCAATTTATTGTGATCTTTCAGTCTTTCTCTCTCGCTCGTCTTATTATTTATTCTTATTTTTTAGCTCTGAATTCCTTTCTATTCAGTTATCTGAACAATGTCTGAAGGATTTGTTCTTGTATTCATGTTTGACGATTTAAACAGTCTTTGCCACCTTCTCAGTGCCATTATTCTCTCTCAGTCGGTGTGTTTAAATTGTCTGTACATTACCAGATAATAGTACAGGGTGATCATAAAGTCTTTTCCTGACTACAAAAATTTATTTCAACTGAACTATGCTAGATATACGAGGGTCACCCCAAAAAAAATGCACACTATTTTTGTAAAAATACAGTTTTCATTCCGCATAAGTGAAAGTTTTACGGTGTGTAGATACATCCTTCCCGCTTGTTTTCAAACTTAGTTCAACCCGTTCCCGTGAGTGGGCTGCTACACTTGACGTTCGTCAGAAGCAAAGTGCTTTCATAGAATTCCTGTGCTGTGAAAAGGAGACAGTAGGAAACATCCACAAGAGGTTGATAAAGGTGTATGGAGGTGCTGCTGTCGATCGCAGTACAGTTAGTCGGTGGGCAAGCAGGTTACGTGATTAAAGCGGGCACGGCAATATTGAGGATTGTCCTCGCAGCGGCAGGCCTCGTACTGCACACACTCCAGACAATGTGCAGAGAGTTAACGAATTGGTGACTGCTGGCAGACGCATCACAGTGAACGAATTGTCACGCTGCGTTGGGATAGGGGAAGGACGTGTTTGCAGAATACTGAAAGTGTTGGCGTTAAAAAAGGTTTGTGTCAGGTGGGTTCTCAGAATGTTGACAGTGGCTCACAAAGCAACAAGAAAAACGGTATGCAGCGAACTTTTGGAACAGTACGAGAATGGTAGAGATGAATTTCTTGGAAGAATTGTGACAGGTGATGAAACATGGCTCCATCATTTTTCACCAGAGACGCAGAGGCTATCAATGGAGTGGCATGATGCAAATTCACCCAAGAAAAAAAATTCAAAACCACATCTTCTGCTGGAACAGTCATGGCTACGGTGTTTTTCGATTCCGAAGGACTCTTGCGTGTGGACATCATGCCAAGTGGAACCACTATAAATTCTGATGCATATGTGACGACACTGAAGAAACTGCAAGCTCGACTGAGTCGTGTTCGACCACATCGGCAAAAGCAGGATATTTTGCTGCTGCACGACAATGCACGGCTACGTGTCAGTCAAAAAACCATGGAAGCGATCATAAAACTTGGATGGACAACACTGAAACACCCGCCTTACAGCCAGCCGCGGTGGTCTAGCGGTTCTAGGCGCTTCAGTGTGGAACCGCGCGACTGCTACGGTCGCAGGTTCGAATCCTGCCTCGGGCATGGATGTGTGTGATGTCCTTAGGTTAGTTAGCTTTAAGTAGTTCTAAGTTCTATGGGACTAATGACCACAGATGTTAAGTCCCATAGTGCTCAGAGCCATATGAACCACCCGCCTGACAGTCCTGACCTGGCTCCATGTGACTATCATCTCTTTGGGAAACTGAAAGACTCTCTTCGTGGAACAAGGTTTGAAGATGATGGATGACCCTCTTGTGCACGCTGCCAAGCAGTGGCTCCAACAGGTTGGTTCAGAATTTTACCGTGCGGGTATACAGGCGTTGGTTCCAAGATGCCGTAAGACAGTTGAGAGGGATGGAAATTATGTGGAGAAGTGAAAATATTGTTCCTAAAGGATGTATCTACACACTGTAAAACTTTCAAACATGTAGAATAAGAGATGGATTAAAAAAAAATAGTGTGCATTTCTTTTGGAGTGACCTTCGTAACTATGAGGTTTGTTGCAAATGATAGCTTAACTCATAAAGTTTTACGATTATGTTTCCACATGTGCTCCGTTTCTTCTACACAGAACACCTAGGCAATACTCAAGGTCTCTCTATGTCTTCGCCAACATCTATTCCGTCATCGCCGCTACAGTATATCGTACTCATACCGATGGAGTCCGCACATCAG
The DNA here is from genome assembly GCF_023864345.2 of Schistocerca serialis cubense. Lineage (NCBI taxonomy): Eukaryota > Metazoa > Arthropoda > Insecta > Orthoptera > Acrididae > Schistocerca > Schistocerca serialis. The sequence goes on along the minus strand of NC_064639.1, from coordinate 244,858,343 downwards.
GAATTGGTGAACTGAACACTTTGTCTTAATGTAACCCCACAAAAAAGATGTTGCAACTGCTGAACATGGGCCGGCCGCTGTGGACGAGCGGTTCTAGGCGCTTCAGTCCGGTACCGCGCTGCTGCTACTGTCGCAGGTTCGAATCCTGCCGTGATATCCTTAGGTTAGTTAGGTTTAAGTAGTTCTTAGTCTAGGGGACTGATGACCTCAGATGCTAAGCCCCACAGTGCTTAGAGCCATTTGAACCATTTTTTGCTGAACATGGTGGCCAAGATGTGTCTTTTACCGATTTATCTGTCCGGAAAGGTTTCACCAAAGAACAAACGCCTAGATTGGCAGTGTGCCATCTTGCTGACGCAATACCCATAGTTGAAACTCGTGTAGCTAAGGTGTAACTTGAAGTTGTAGAAGTGTATCCACAAAAACTTCACGAGTTAAGCTAAAAAAAAAAAAAAAGACATTTGTAAATGCACTATTAATAAGCTTTATGAGTTAATCTACCATTAGCAACAAACTGCATAGTTGTCTCTACCATAGTTTCTTAGAAATAAATTTTCTAATCTGGTAAAACTTAATGCTCACTGTGTAGACCTGTTCTATAAAACAGATTGGGGATAACTTCACTCTGCTAGTAGGAAGAAAATTTTGAATCTTTGATATCATGGTCGTCGTACTGTTTCCAGACAGGTTTCCACCTACAGAAGAATCCACATGTGGGCAGAGGATGCTTGGGACGCTGTTCTACCTGTAAGCAGGGAGAATTTTTATCGATTCTTCCAATAAATTTGAATCTTGCATTTGTCTTTGCCATGGCCAGATTTATGTTGGTGTTCCGCCTTAAATCACACCGACAGAGGTACCTAGATACCCGATGGTAGTAACTGATCGTACACATATTCAGACATACACAAAAAATGGTTCAAATGGCTCTGAGCACTATGGGACTTAACTTCAGAGGTCATCAGTCCCCTAGAACTTAGAACTAGTTAAACCTAACTAACCTAAGGACATCACACACATCCATACCCGAGGCAGGATTCGATCCTGCGACCGTAGCGGTAGCGCGGTTCCAGACTGTAGCGGCCAGAACCGCTCGGCCACTCCGGCCAGCCCAGTCATACACAGAACGCCATTTGCTAACAAGTGTTCAATACTGCACTTTGCTGTCAAATTACGCCTGGATACTTATTGGGGAAACATTTCTCGCATTCCCTTAAACGATTCGGTACTCATTAACTGGCAACTCCTCTGCAGCAAAATGTAGACCAGATTCCTGTTTGACCGCTAGCGACTTGGTGGCATGCTGTAGGAATTCCTAGCAATGCTTTCACCTAATGATGGCACGTCTCACAACTGTGGGACGCCAAGAGGTCGTTGTTGGACATTCCAGTGCCTAATGAATAACAGCAGAGGAATTTTCTGGAGCTAGGCATGCCGCAGTGAACTCTTTTGGGCTTATTCCTCAGCGTCTGAATAAACGTGGGATGAAGCCATCTCACAGTGATGGGTTGTCCAGAAACAGTCACGCAACGTACGCAGGTTCATGGTGAAAGACCCATTTGATCTTAATATTTAATTGACGCCAAAGAATATGATAAAACAGCAGTACTAGTGATTATCGATAACTGACTAATGTAACCTTCCTCATTATTTACTCTTGATTTGGATTTGCATACCTTGTAGAAGTGAGAGAATGTTGATATCATTCTGGACATGCAGGGTAGTAAGAGTCGGCTGCCGCCCTTAGAGCCGTTTTACAGAAGGCCTCCCAAGGGGAAGGTGATGTTCAGTAAACCACAACCAGCCAGATCTTTGTGAGGGCACCCTGGAGTGCCTAGGACTTCGTGTACACATAAATAAAACCTCCTGTTGCACCAACATTTTACAACCCTGAGGAGGAAAGTTTTAACAGAAAGTAGTATTATGCACAAAAGTAGAAAGCTTTCAATGCGAAGATTTTAGGTTAGGCTTTACCGTGACTGTTATTGACATTAAATTAAACAACAAGTCTACTGTTACCAGTCTCTGTTTATTTATCTCCACGACGCCATATTTGTTTACAAAATATGACAGTATACATGTGATGTGTTACGGCAGTGAAAGGAAACTGTGACCACTGGAGACAGTGCCAAAAGTGCCTCCAAAAATCGTAACACAACACACACACACACACACACACACACACACACACACACGTCACACTAACAAATGGAAATCCACCTGATGACGGAGGTTCAAACCTTTGAAACGCGTCTCCGGGATAAATAAACAGTGACTAATAACAGTAAACTTGTTGTTTCATTTAAAGTAGAAAGCAGTTTTTCTCTGGACAGCATAGGACACCACAAACAAACATCTCGAAAATGGAAAGAGGACCCGCAGTTTTGGGTCTTTGAAGATGTGAGACACCACTAGACTTTCTCACTCCACAAAAAACAAATGTTTACATGACTTAAAGAATCGCAGGGTTATGCTCACTTAAATAAATTATATAACAGGTGAGACAGAGTAGCTCGCCTGTGGCGGCAAAGAATGCCTTATTGGTCACAGAAAGAGATAAGAGAGTGAGAGTGAAGCGACTTTTTTCTGTGTAAGCTGGTAGGACGAAAGTTACTGGTTAACCAAATAGAAGAGAGCCTAGAGGTGGGGACTAGAGTGTTATAAGGAGCATTTTTATCGGTCAGCACTCAGAAAATCAGGAACCCAGACAATCTGAATTCAGTAATAAACGTAAAACTCAGCAATATGAGGTTTACTTGTAGTAACCATTCAAGCAGAAATCACTTAAAACTTGGAATTCATGTTCCTCTCATCGCCAACTTCAGCTGACACTCTGTCTACGACTTGACTGACACCGAGTACCACTACTAGAGGTGATGTATCTAGGGCAGGGCTTCCCAACGTGTGGTCTGCGGACCCCTTAGGGGTCCGCCGGCTCTTTCTAGGGTGTCCGCGGCCACCTTTCACCAAAACGTGTAAAATAATGAGTAAAATTATTGAATAAAAATGTGAAAATCAAATTCATCACTATTGTTTTTTTCGTGTGAAAAACATTTGTACTTTTACTTCAGGTCGTATCCCCAAGCAGCCTTTGCGGTTCCTAAGTGAGAACGTATACACAGTTTAGTGCCGCAGAATGCGGCTTCTCTGATCGACTGTTTAGCAACAATACGGGGGTCGTTTTTGCGCCGGCTCACGGCGCGAGATGCGCTGAAACCTTTTACGCATGCGCGGAGCGAGCTTTGTCGACTAATTACAGCGCTCACTGGCCCGTATGCGGCCCCAGGCATCATTAAATGTTAAACTTGCCTTGTCAGGGCACTACCTGTTTCATAAGTCGATTTTTGACCAGTTTGTTACTTCTAACATGGATCGGTGGCTGAAGTCAGGATCATTGAAGAAGGCTGCAGTTTCTCCATCGCCTTCACAACAAGGGAAGTTTCCAGTTGAAATGAATGAGAAGGGAGGACGACCAAAGGAAGACTTTACATACATTTGAACATTTTTCTTCGAATTTCACGAAAAACCACACTCACACACACACACACACACACACACACACACACACACACACACAGACGACTGCCACGAAACATGCATGCTCCTTACGCAACAGTAGCCAAATAGTGGAAATGAACAGATCATAAGCGACAGCTTGTCAACAGCGAACAGTTCGGACGTGACGTTGATTGCTCTTGCAGGAAGAAAGCTCCATTGTGTGAAATTTCATTTACCAAGTAATTTTAATCAGGCTATAGTGTGTTGAACAAAGGGAGTAAATCCACTAGTAAGTGTCTGGATGCAGTGGGAATTCAAATTGGATCGTTAATTTCAAGTTGTTTTCATTCATCTCTACACCAAAAACTACTGATACTTGGGGGAGGGGGGGGGGTGTCACTGGGAACATGGCACCTGAATTAAGAAGCTTTCAGTTCCCATGGGTTTCGCTCTGAAATTTGAAGTTACTGTGCTCTTGACTGACTAGGGGTCCGCCATGGATTTTCGACTGAAGAAGGGGTCCGCCAGCTGAAAAGGTTGGGAAGCCCTGATCTAGGGACTTTGAGAAATCTGAGATTTATCTGCTCTTTGCCATTGGCAAGAACAATTCGTTCCACTAATGACTGATTTTGCAGCCACTTCAACCTCCGCATACAACTCTGTTGTGAGACTGAGCCGCAACCACGATGCACGGCATAGGGAAACTAAAGTCATTTTATAAAATTTTATGTACATGGTGCTGTACAGCTTGAATGAATGCTAAGAATTGCATCAAGCAATACACAGCTGTAACAGGATATCTGATTAGAGACAACTGACTTCGGTCTAGGATCATACCATCATCAGGTCCAAAGAACATCTCATCAATGCATTTGTGTAGTTGGCATAACATCAGATATTCATAGTTCCAACATTGATACTGGCCCATTGTGACCATTGTGTCATGAATGGAAGTAAAGTGGCTGGTTGCTTCTTTTTAATAATTGTGGCAAAAGTTACGTAGTGAACTCCTGGTGCATCAATGTGACACTACAATCAACATTTCACACTCTAGCGAAGAAATGGAAAAGTATTAATCGTTAGGCTAGGTTACGTACCAGTGAATGAGTAATAAGAAAAAGTAACAAGAAACAGAAACAAAACAACTTAATGCTAGGTATACACTTCACTCTGATTAAAAATACGGAGATTGTCACATAACTCTAGACCTGAATCTGGAAAATGGGTAGAATGTTATGTATTTACAGCCAATATCAATGATAAAACAATACACATCTGATAGCAGACACATCAATTACGCTAATGCAATGGCTGAGCTAGGTCTTCGAATGCGATGGTAGTCTCATCCTAGACCGAAACCGATCGTTTGTAATAAAATGTATGGTTACAGCTTGTATTGCATAATGCAGTTTTTAACATTCGTTTTACAGTTTAAGGATGAATAACAAGTACACTGTTTTCGTTCTACTGATTTTTTGTTTATTTCAGACTAATTTTCGGCTTGCTAGGCCATTTTCAGGAAAGAACTGAGTAGCGTTTGAAAGGTACACTAGTTCTTAGGTAATCAAACGTTATAAGCGAAGATACAAGATACAACCCACTTATGTTGAGTTCTGGGCGTCAAATCTGTTTTTTAATGTTACAATTAAATTTTACACAGTGGACAATATTAAGCACAATAAATAATTAAAGTACACAATATTGCAGGTTAAATGTTTAAAATGCTAAAGTTTGAGAGTTCTTGGCTTTTACCGAAAACTGTTAAAGTGAGCTGTTCAACAAGTTACCCAAAACACTCAAATCCTGCAATAATACAACTTCATTTTATGTAAGAGGCAAAACAGCTCATATTCTATTCAATACTAATGACAAAACGGATTTATTAAGTAACAGTGTTTGTTGCAAAATCACTTGAAATGACTGCAGCAAATTATATATTGGTCAGAGAGGCAGGGCCACAACAACCAGGCTGATTGAACATGAACGTAGCCAGAGGTTACATCAGTCAGACTTCACCTTTGCTGAACATGTACCGAAGGAAAGACACAGATATCAAGCCCACACAGAAGTACTACATATAGCCGACAAAGAAGGGAAAGCACTTGAAGTAAAGAGATATTTTGCTCAAAATGCTCTAAATGATCAATTACAGCTGAGCACATCCCCACTTCTAAGCTTCACATGATGCAATTAATCAGTCATATACCTGCAAACCGTCACAATGACACACACAGCTACACAAAATTAAAACACGATAGAATTCCCTGCTTATTATGGTGCCTGCCCACAAACTTCAACAACATAACTTGTAATAATAACTTGAATACTTTAATTTTGAACTATGTTTAATAGTGCCCACTGCATAAGGACTTACTAGTTACTGGTGCTGAGCTAGTCAATTCTCAGATCTGTCTCGCCTTGTTTCAACTCAGATAACAAAGCATAAAGAATCAAAATTTATCTGTGACATGTGTCTTCTCCACTTTAAGAGGAAAGGAAAAGTAGATGATCACACACCAAATTGCATAGTTAGCAAAAAAATAAAAGTAGAATTACCAAAGAAAGGCTCATATGTAGATTTTAAAAATCATCAACAAACACAGGAAGTTCCTTTAATTATTAGTTTTTGAAAGTATACTCTGAAAGATGAACAACTGTCGACCAAACCTTGAAGAACTATACGCTGTCAAGTATAAAAAACGCAAGCCAAGCGGTTTCTGTTATTATAACAAGTAAATTTATGGCCATTATCAATCTTTCTAGAGGACATGTTGCTGTTGTCGTCTTCAGTCCAGAGACTGGTTTGATGAAGCTCTCAACGCTAATTTATCCTGTGCAAGCTCCTTCATCTCACAGTACCTAGTGCAACCTGCATCCTTCTGAATCTGCTTAGTGTATTCATCTTTTAGTCTCCCTCTACGATTTTTACCCTCTACGCTAGCCTCCAATACTAATTTGGTGATCCCTTGATGCCTCAGAACATGTCCTACCAACCGATCTCTTCTTCTAGTCAGGTTGTGCCACAAATTTCTCTTCTCTCCAAGTCTATTCAATACCCCCTCATTAGTTATGTGATCTACCCATCTAATCTTCAGCATTCTTCTGTAGCACCACATTTCGAAAGTTTCTATTCTCTTCTTGTCCAAACTATTTATCGTCAACGTTTCACTTCCATACATGGCTACACTCCATACAATTAATTCCAGGAACGACGTCCTGACACTTAAATCTATACCCGATGTTAACAAATTTCCCTTCTTCAGAAACGCTTTCCTTGCCATTGCCAGTCTACATTTTATATCCTCTCTACTTCGACCATCATCAGTTATTTTGCTCCCCAAATAGCAAAACTCATCTACTACTTTATGTGTCTCATTTCCTAATCTAATTAACCTCAGGATGACCCAATTTAATTCGAATACATTCCATTATCCTTGTTTTGCTTTTGTTGATGTTCATCTTATATCCTCCTTTCAAGACACTGTCGATTCCGTTCAACTGCTCTGCCAGGTCCTTTGCTGTCTCCGACAGAATTACAATGTCATCAGCGAACCTCAAAGTTTTTGTTTCTTCTCTATAGATTTTAATTCCTACTACAAGTTTTTCTTTTGTTTCGTTTACTTCTTGCTCAATATACAGATTGAATAACATCGAGGACAAGCTACAACCCCCTTCCTTATCGTTCCGCCGGCTGCTGTGGCCGAGAGATTCTAGGCGCTTCAGCCTGGAACCGCGCGACCGCTACGGTCGCAGGTTCTAATCCTGCCTCGGGCATGGATGTCTGTGATGTCCTTAGGTTAGTTAGGTTTAAGTAGTTGTAAGTTCTAAGGGACTGATGACCTCAGACGTTAAGTCCCATAGTGCTCAGAGCCATTTCCCTTTTGTTCCCCTCGACTCTTATAGCTGCCATCTGGTTTCTGTGCAAATTGTAAATAGTCTTTCGCTCCCTGTATTTTATCCCTGCCACCTTCAGAATTTTAAAGAGAGTATTCCAGTCAACATTGTCAAAACTTTCTCTAAGTCTAAAAATGCTAGAAACGTAGGTTTGCCTTCCCTTAATCTATCTTCTAAGGTAAGTCGTAGGGTAAGTACTGCCTCACGTGTTCCAAGATTTCTGCGTAGCCCAAACTGATCATTCCTGACGTCTACCAGTTATTCCATTCGTCTGTAAGGAATTCGTGTTAGTATTTTACAGCCGTGACTTACTAAACTGATATTTCGGTAATATTCACATCTGTCAACACCTGCTTTCTTTGGGATTCGAATTATTATATTCTTCTTGAAGTTTGAGGGTATTTCGCCTGTCTCATAAATCTTGCTCACCAGATGGTAGAGTTTTGTCAGGACTGGCTCTCCTAAGGCCGTCAGTAGGTCTAATGGAATGTTGTCTACTCCTGGGGCCTTGTTTCGGCTCAGGTCTTTCAGTGCTCTGTCAAACTCTTCACGCAGTATCGTATCTCCCATTTCATCTTCATCTACATTCTCTTCCATTTCTATAATATTGTCCTCAAGTACACCGCCCTTGTATAGACCCTCTATATACTCCTTCCATCTTTCTGCTTTCCCTTCTTTGGTTAGGATTGGGTTTCCATCTGAGCTCTTGATATTCATACAAGTAGTTCTCTTTTCTCCAAAGGTCTCATTAATTTTCCTGAAGGCAGTATCTACACTCCTGGAAACTGAAATAAGAACACCGTGAATTCATTGTCCCAGGAAGGGGAAACTTTATTCACACATTCCTGGGGTCAGATACATCACATGATCACACTGACAGAACCACAGGCACATAGACACAGGCAACAGAGCATGCACAATGTCGGCACTAGTACAGTGTATATCCACCTTTCGCAGCAATGCAGGCTGCTATTCTCCCATGGAGACGATCGTAGAGATGCTGGATGTAGTCCTGTGGAACGGCTTGCCATGCCATTTCCACCTGGCACCTCACTTGGACCAGCGTTCGTGCTGGACGTGCAGACCGCGTGAGACGACGCTTCATCCAGTCCCAAACATGCTCAATGGGGGACAGATCCGGAGATCTTGCTGGCCAGGGTAGTTGACTTACACCTTCTAGAGCACGTTGGGTGGCACGGGATACATGCGGACGTGCATTGTCCTGTTGGAACAGCAAGTTCCCTTGCCGGTCTAGGAATGGTAGAACGATGGGTTCGATGACGGTTTGGATGTACCTTGCACTATTCAGTGTCCCCTCGACGATCACCAGTGGTGTACGGCCAGTGTAGGAGATCGCTCCCCACACCATGATGCCGGGTGTTGGCCCTGTGTGCCTCGGTCGTATGCAGTCCTGATTGTGGCGCTCACCTGCACGGCGCCAAACACGCATACGACCATCATTGGCACCAAGGCAGAAGCGACTCTCATCGCTGAAGACGACACGTCTCCATTCGTCCCTCCATTCACGCCTGTCGCGACACCACTGGAGGCGGGCTGCACGATGTTGGGGCGTGAGCGGAAGACGGCCTAACGGTGCGCGGGACCGTAGCCCAGCTTCGTGGAGACGGTTGCGAATGGTCCTCGCCGATACCCCAGGAGCAACAGTGTCCCTAATTTGCTGGGAAGTGGCGGTGCGGTCCCCTACGGCACTGCGTAGGATCCTACGGTCTTGGCGTGCATCCGTGCGTCGCTGCGGTCCGGTCCCAGGTCGACGGGCACGTGCACCTTCCGCCGACCACTGGCGACAACATCGATGTACTGTGGAGACCTCACGCCCCACGTGTTGAGCAATTCGGCCGTACGTCCACTCGGCCTCCCGCATGCCCACTATACGCCCTCGCTCAAAGTCCGTCACTGCACATACGGTTCACGTCCACGCTGTCGCGGCATGCTACCAGTGTTAAAGACTTCGATGGAGCTCCGTATGCCACGGCAAACTGGCTGACACTGACGGCGGCGGTGCACAAATGCTGCGCAGCTAGCGCCATTCGACGGCCAACACCGCGGTTCCTGGTGTGTCCGCTGTGCCGTGCGTGTGATCATTGCTTGTACAGCCCTCTCGCAGTGTCCGGAGCAAGTATGGTGGGTCTGACACACTGGTGTCAATGTGTTCTTTTTTCCATTTACAGGAGTGTATCTTACCCCTAGTGAGATAAGCCTCTACATCCTTACATTTGTCCTCTAGCCATCCCTGCTTAGCCATTTTGCACTTCCTGTCGATCTCATTTTTGAGACGTTTGTATTCCTTTTTGCCTGCTTCATTTACTGCATTTTTACATTTTCTTCTTTCATCAATTATTTCAATATCTCTTCTATTACCCAAGGATTTCTACTACTTTATCCTCTGCTGCCTTCACTATTTCATCTCTTAAACCTCTATGTTCTTCTCCTACTGTATTTCTTTCTACATTATTGTCGTTCGGTCCCTAATGCTCTCCCTGAAACTCTCTATAACCTCAGATTCTGTCATTTTATCCAGGTCCCATCTCCTTAAATTCCCAACTTTTTGCAGTTTCTTCAGTTTTATTCTACAGTTCATAACCAATAGATTGTGGTCAGAGTCCGCATCTGCCCCTGGTTCCTAGATCTCTGTCTTACCATTATATAATCTATCTGATACCTTTTAGTATCTCCGGGATTCTTCCATGTATACAACCTTCTTTTATGATTCTTGAACCAAGTGTTAGCTATGATTAAGTTATGCTCTTTGCAAAATTCTACCAGGCAGCTTCCTCCTTCATTCCTGACCTCCCATTCCATATTCACTTAATATGTTTCCTTCTCTTCCTTTTCCTACTATTGAATTCCAGTCATCCATGACTATTATATTTTCGTCTCCCTTCACTATCTGAATAACTTCTTTGATCTCATCATACATTTTATCAATCTCTTCATCATCTGCGGAGCTAGTTGATATATAAGCTTGTTCTAATGTGGTAGGCACGGGCTTTGTGTCTGTTTTGGCCACAATAATGCATTCACTACGCTGTTTGTAGTAGCTTGCCGCACTCCAATTTTTTTATTCATTATTGAACCTACTCCTGCATTATCCCTATCTGATTTTGTATTTATAACCCCATATTCACCTGACCAGGAGTCTTATTCTTCCTGCCACCGAAATTCCCACTATATCTAACTTTAACCTATCATTTCCCTTTTTAAATTTTCTGACCTACCTGCTCAGTTAAGGGATCTGACATTCCTTGCTTCGATCCATAGAATGCCAGTTTTCTTTCTCCTGATAACGACTAGAAGACTAAATTCTCATAAAACAATTACTGACTGTATGAAAAAAGAAGTTGAAGGAATGAAACCACTTATACCAGAAGAACAATCAGGGCATGCAAGAACAAAAATTTGTGAACTATGCAGATGTCACTTTCAAAAATTGAACAAAAAAGTCCTTCACATGATCATCTAACTGGAAAATACATTGTCCCTTTGTGCTATAACTGTAATTTGCAACTAAAGCATCCCAGCTTTGTACCTATTTATTTGCATAATTTGTGTGGATACTATTCTCATTTGTTTGTAAAAGAATTTGGTTAAATTAGAAGACAGATAGATTTAATCCCCAACAATGAACAGAAGTATATCAGTTTTGGCAAGAACCCAGAAAATCTGAAGATGAGATTTATTGACACATTTAAGTTCATGGCTCCTCACTTGATAAACTATCATCAAATATGAAGAAGAAACAAATGGAAAACATTAAAAAGCTTTTTTTCCAGAAGATTTAGTCAATTTAGTGAGCAGAAAAGGTGTTTATCTGTATCGTTATATGGACAGTTAGGAGAAATTTGAACAAACATGACATTTGCAAAAGATGGAACTCTACAAGACACTCAACAATATTGAGATAAACCACAGAGACTAGTTTTAGGCACAATGAAGGATGAACACAATAGAAACATAACGGAAGAATTCTGTGGTATGAGAGCAAAAATGTATGCCTATAAGGTTGTTCAAATGGAAGAGAAAAAAATCAAAAGTTGTCAAGAAATGTACCATAAAGATGAGTGTACACATTCAAGACTACAAGGACTGCCTATTCAAAATTATAGAGTCATGAACCTGACTGGGAGTGATAAACACACAGCTGAAGTTAATAAGAAAGCATTGATACAGAAGATAGGTGAAATTTAAAAGATTTCTTGGATATTGTTTACAGCAATGCCCATAATTACTTTTGAATACATTATGGGAGTGAACAGTAATCATGTGTTACAACTATTGACTGTTAAAAACAGTATTGATCCCAATTTATTTATTACGGTAACTGCTTTCGACCACTAGTGTGATCATCTTCAGACCAATGAGTAAGAACCTCCTTCTGCTGGAGAATCACTACTGTGATTCTCCAGCAGAAGGAGATTCTTACTCATTGGTCTTAAGATGATCACACTAGTGGTCGAAACCGATCACCATAATAAATAAATTGTGATCTAGACTGTTTTAATGGTAAATGATGAAGATACAATTACAGTAGAAAAAATATCTCTAAACCATGAAATCAATGAGTTTAATAAGAAAGTTGATAGGAATGTTAATAAGAAAAGCGTTGATACAGAAGATAGGTGAAATTTAAAAGATTTTTTAGATATCGTTTGTGGCAATGTCGATAATACTGATGAAGATACTATTACATTAGAAAAATTAAACCCGTCATCATAAATTATGACCAATGGAATAATGTTTTTTTTTTCATTTAAGTTTGTACCCAAAAATCAGTGCCTCCCAGGGAGGGGGGGGGGGTGCTGAAATACCATATTTAATATGACACAAAATTTCGCTTGTGTCCAACACATTCTTCTTTTCTCAAATAGTGGGAACCACATATCTCTAAACCATGAAACTAGTGAGTTTAATTGTTAGGAATAGATTAAGTTTTATGAATATTTCCCAGGAGTTAAGCATTTAACTGCTTATGAAAATATGGATTTCAGGTGACTAAACATCTAGCTACCTACAGAAGTTTTTTAACAAATTTACTTTTTTTAGTCTTGCACACTGTGCAAAGACCTTGAGTTATCTGTTTTCCATTTTTATTTATTGTTCGATAAGGCTGATATGTTTCATCAAATTTTTTTCATTTCAAACACCAAATATGATTGTCCTTAAGGAGTGAGCGTAAAGGATGATTATCCATTTACAGGGAATAAAATTTAAGACATAAAATTATTAAATTTAAAATTTCATTTAACTTGTAATTATCTGAAAACAATTTTAAACCAAATAGACACAAATAACCACATGTACATTTGAGAGGTGGCATGAGCCCCCTCTCATATTTCTATCTTACGATTCTCCTCTCTAATTGCATGCGGTGGAAAGTTGCTATTCCTTCACACGCGGACTTCCCACGCAGTGTCTCTCGTCACCCAGGTGGTCCGGTGACAGGCGGGCTCCACTGATCTCGAGAGGGTTAAGCCGACGTTTGTGAGGCAGTCGAGTGAATGCTTTCCAGACGCCGACATTGTCAAGAGACACGCCTGCTGGGGCATGAAGTAGCGGCTGGGCTAGAGGTTCCGTTACTTCGCACAAACTTAGCGAAAACACTTTCTGGCGGGCTACCAGCGAGGCGTGGGAATGACGTGTACCCAGGCAGTTGTGGCGGGAAAATTCCCGCGCTTTCTGCAAAATAGTAACTGTGATTGGCTTGCTCAGGGCATAGCTCCATGACGTAGCAAAATCAGCGCAGAAATTGGCGCCAAGAATCTCCATTGGTGGAATGGTAGTGCTCCGGCAATGGGGTGGAATTTTCCGCCGGTTTTCGAGTTGCTGATTGGAACGTTTAACCATGGCCACTGTCGTGGGGGCGGGAATGTTCTGTGTTCGGCCTGTACGGGTGCTCTTGTGGGTAGTCGGCTCTCGCTTTTCGGTCGAGGACGTCGAAGCAACCAGCCATCGCCTACGGTACGCCAGATCGTGTTCTGGCAGTTAAGAAGACAGTTTGGTAATGTATGTCCGCAGCACCGGCAGATAGAGATTTTCCTAGGTGATAATCAGAGCTCAGCATAGAGCGCCTGTTCGTCTTTTTCTAACTTTGTTCTGTCTTGAGTACCAGCAATTGTGATACCGACGTAGCACATCACAGTTATCAGCAAGATAGAACAGGACACTCAGCAGATGTGCAAGTATCGGAAACGAGTGACAACACCAGTGCGAGGATCAGACAGGATTTTGATCACAATCACTTCCTGTCGATACTAAAATTCTAGAAGTTCAAAGAAAATGGAGGGTCGATGCATCCGAAGAGCTGGGTGATGCAGTTTACAAATTCATTACCGGCATCATGGCCAACCCAGGCAAAATTAGAATTCATGTGTGGACACATCGAAGGCCAAGCAGCGGAAATGATGCGGGGCGTGGCAGCGACGTGTCGGACTTATCAGGAATTTGTTGGTGCATTCCTGCGGACCTACTGGTCAAAGGAAACGCAAGATAGGATTAAAGAGGAAATAATATTTTGTCCTGAACTGGAAGTGTCCGGGCATAGGAGCGCAACCAAATTTTTTGATGTGTTACTCAAGAAGAATCAGTTTTTAGATAGTCCATATAGCAACGGAAAAATCATTAAATTTTGCTTTTCCAAATTGCCAGTTAGGTATCAACAGACACTTGTCGGGAAGTGTGGATCTGACATAGATGCATTCAAGAGTCTACTGCGCGAACTCGAAGTAGTCTTCGATAAACAAGATGCAAAGGACAGGAAGAAGGCGCAAAATAACAAATACCGCGGGCCAGCAAGGGAAGACGACAACAGATCGCATAATCGCACTGGTCAGATAGGAAACCAGGGTTACAGAAAGCAAGGTTACGCTATTCAAGGTTATGGAAACCAGAGACACAGAAACCAGAACGTCAGGGAACAGGTTCAATCTAGACAAGCAATCTGGGACAGAAGGAATGACGAACGGCAAAGCGACCGTCATTGGAGAGAGCGAAATCAAGGACAACAGGAGAACCAGGAGATTGAAATTAGACCTCCAAATCCTAATGCACGTCAGAGGAGGGGGAGTCTAAGAAGGGATTGACGCTAGCCCATAGGACTCCACCACTTCTCTCACACAAAGAAGTTCGTGGAATAATAGTAGTTTAAGTGGTGTACATAGTAGAATAGGCAAAGATATGAACCTTTCTTCGGGGAACAATAATCGTTGCATTAATAGATTAAGATTGTTAAAGTATTAACACGCTGCGTTTTCTCGCATAAGAATTTACTGCTGTTAACTTTTTTTGTCTATGTTCGGGATCTCCTCTGTCGTTGCGATAAGAGGCACTACCTTTCCATGAGCAATGTTTTTGTCCTTTCCTATCTGGTGTCCATGTTAAGGGATAAAGAAGAGTGACGAGATGTCGCACAAACGGGCGCATACAAGAACGTGCTCTTAGAAGCGTTCTGAGAAGTCGTGATACGCTCCATAGCGGCCACAACCAGTTCGTGAGACGTTCATACCAATGCTTGCAGGCACGCGTCAGTGCACTGCAAGATTGTGGTATATTGCGAGATTTCGAGGATCAATATGGGCAGTATAGTTTTTTGCAGAGCTGCGCCAGCATCGTTGTCTTGCAAGTCGGGGTGAACCTGTGAGCATTTGACTCCAATGGTGCCCTAGACGAGAGAAATGGGGGCATAAAGCCTACCATGCTAATGTGCTGGTTGGGGATTTAGCGCGCTGCTCGTGACTGTCACAGATGAATAACCAGGGACTTATACTTGGATATTCGTGACATACTGTGTAGCTGGCGTGTGTTGGGCGACTGAATCCTCAACAGGGACCAGTCCTGGCTTGGTCATATTACATTGCGTCTGGAAGGGTGTGCTTTGATCGCGAATACTGCATAACAAAGAAAAAGAAGTTGCAACTATAAATTTATTGTCTTGTATAGCCATGGCTAACCCAGTCTCTGGAGTTTCAGTGAGGCGTAGTGAGAACTCGGAGGCCATGTCGTACGGCGCGCACATCACTGTCGTCAATAGCGGCGAGCAGCGAGACACCTCAGCGTAACAGGAATTATGTAAGAGTGTTGTATAAAAAAAAAGATTATAATAATAATAGAGAGAGTACCATATACTAGGATAAATTAAACTTTAGGATTTTACAATAACTAGATCCTTAATATTGTGGCGGTTTTCTACCACAAGTGTTTGGCGCGCCTGTTGAGATGCTATTTTTCAGGTCACCAAACCACAGACCGGAGATGGAGGGACGACGGGCGAGCGAAAGTAGCATAGTTGCATGTTCTTTATAGCACAGTAAAACTTAGACCTGCATAACAACATAATTGAATTAAAAGACATAGAATGTAGATCGTTGGCAAATGGTAGTAAATTCTTGAGCATGTCTACTGTCGATCTATATAATTAATAGCAATATTAGTGCGGGCCCGCACATTTATTTCTTCATCCAATATAGCGTCACACAACATGTACAATAGTGACATCGGTCTCTACACAAATATCAAGATAAATTATTTCCATGATTCTGTTATGATAGCTACAGATAAATAACTATAAAATTAAAATTAGAGTGTCTGAAATGACAGACCATCAATGTATCGTTATGTAAATTTATTATAACATAGAAGGTCATGGGGAAAAGTTAGGTATAAGATTTTTGTAAGAATTGTGCAGATGACGGGTATCGTGGCAATGCAGAGGCCAGCCGGAGCAAAAGCAAGAGGTCATCGGGTACCTGCAAGAAGAGAGCGTCAGCGCGCTACCTGATGTGAAGGGCGCGAGAGCATCCGGTCCTGCAAGCTGACAGTCACCGGGCCATATACCTGAGGGATTAGGCGGGATCCTCGCCGGGCCACAAGCGAAAGTGAGGCTGGCCGTTGACCCTGACACGCGAACCACACGCGACAGGCTGCTAGCTCTCCGGACGCGGCAGCCGTTTGGAGGGATTCCCTGCGGCAGACCACGTTGTCGTGAGTACACGAAGAAGATCACATATGGTGTCAGAACCTGCGCCTCATGTGCCTCAGGATAGAAAGGGACGCTCTATACTCACCTGTTTGGGTTTTTACAACTCACTGGCATTGGCCGATCTGCATACACAAAGCAGTATCGTGCCACACTAACAAATGTATAGTCTCATTTCTAACTTCTCCTCTCTATTAGAGAGCAGTTTTAGCAATCGTCGCCCCTAGTTCGATCCTGTATGGATGACCTCACACATTTGTGGAGTCACTCCATGTACCATCATCCCTCGTCGAACTGCAATATTGGGAAACGTAAAGCACTGTCCAGCGAGAGAAGAGACCTAGACTAGTGATGTATGCCAACAAATAGACCTCAGAGACAATTAATCGACGTGACGAGAGCCTATCACTGTGTCTTCCTACCGTACTGCCATGATCATATGCGTAGGTCTTGGTGCAATCTCAACAGAGTACTGCAGATGCTCCAGAACACCCTATTGCCGTTGCAACAACGTAGCAACAACACCCGACGTTTAGCCCTATGTGATGTCAGTACTGTGGAATTTGTGAAGTGCTTCGAATATTTCTAACAATGTGATTTAGTGCCTCATTCTCAGCACAGTCGTGAACTTTGTGCAATGTGCACGCACAACTTGATGCCCCATGAACCTTGTTTTTTATCTTAAATTTCTTTCTCTAGTGTTGTTTTTGTAATGTATGTTATACCTTGTATGTGTTTGTGTTTTACACTGTAATTCTTATTACAAATTACTGTATTGTTCTCCACACCATGTTTTTTTTGTATTTTGTATTTATTGTTGTGTGTATGCAAACAGTGTGCCTGAAGTCCCCATAAACTGAAGCAGATACCACCACTGTAATTGTGAATGGACCATCAGTTCAGGGAACATTTTGTAAAGGTTATTCTTGCTGCAGGGAGACAGAATGAATCGGAGGTTGTAACTAGATTCTGAAAGCTCACAAAGAAATTGTTAACTTAAATAGTATCATGTGTGAGTGAGTTCAGGTTAGTTTCATGATTCAAATTGTTGTAAAATCTTGGGCATTTAATTGCGGAGCACTCCAACTCTGATTGTAAAGAATAAACTGCTCCATATTTGACTCACATGCCCGGGCCATATTTAGAGCGTGAATGTCTGTGTGAATCGGTGTTTGGAAGGGGCTCCCTGGGTATGGATGTGTGATGTGAGTGTTAGTGTTCCATATTAAGAAGGTGAAGTTGGCTAAAACATAAATAATCCTCCCTCTATGAGCTGCATTTTTCGGTTGCAGTGATTCTTTTATAGAGTGCGGCATGTGGAGTCAGTTCGTAAGATTGTTCTTGGGCGATTGACTCACTACCTTGCTCCTAAGTGAGCCAACCGCTCACCAATTTCAATCTAAAATGGCGTAGGGGAAATGAGAGGTGGCATGAGCCCCCTCTCATATTTCTATCTTACGATTCTCCTCTCGAATTGGATGCGGTGGAAAGTTGCTATTCCTTCACACGCGGACTTCCCACGCAGCGTCTCTCGTCACCCAGGTGGTCCGGTGACAGGCGGGCTCCACTGATCTCGAGAGGGTTAAGCCTGTGAGGCAGTCGAGTGAATGCTTTCCAGACGCCGACATTGTCAAGAGACACGCCCGCCGGGGCCTGAAGTAGCGGCTGGGCTAGAGGTTCCGTTACTTCGCACAAACTTAGCGAAAACACTTTCTGGCAGGCTACCAGCGAGGCGTGGGAATGACGTGTACCCAGGCAGTTGTGGCGGGAAAATTCCCGCGCTTTCTGCAAAATAGTAACTGTGATTGGCTTGCTCAGGGCATAGCTCCGTGACGTAGCAAAATCAGCGCAGAAATTGGCGCCAAGAATCTCCATTGGTGGAATGGTAGTGCTCTGGCAATGGGGTGGAATTTTCCGCCGGTTTTCGAGTTGCTGATTGGAACGTTTAACCACGGCCACTGTCGTGGGGGCGGGAATGTTCTGTGTTCGGCCTGTACGGGTGCTCTTGTGGGTAGTCGGCTCTCGCTTTTTGGTCGAGGACGTCGAAGCAACCAGCCATCGCCTACGGTACGCCAGATCGTGTTCTGGCAGTTAAGAAGACATTTTGGTAATGTATGTCCGCAGCACCGGCAGATAGGGATTTTCCTAGGTGATAATCAGAGCTCAGCAGAGCATGCCTGTTCGTCTTTTTCTAACTTTGTTCTGTCTTGAGTACCAGCAATTAATGTTGGGTTAGTTGTGTGTCTCTCTTATGATTTGAGTAGCAAGGAATTGGCTCCACATACCACTTCGTCTGAAACCTCACAATCTAGTTTAAGGACAACTTCACCTTTACAGTGTTTGTATGAGTATCCAATTTGAGCCAGTTTGATGTATTGTAAATGTTTCATGTGTTTTGGTTTAGTATTTTGTGTTTAGTCTTAATAAATCATATTGTTATTTTGGACAGAACTTTCATTCTGTTAATCGGTAGAGCAAACCTATCATTCCTCACTATGTTAATGAAACCTTCCTTTATTTAACTTATTTATCAAATTAAATTATTGCAGGTGCCAAACTCTTTTCTACTCCACTTGCAGGGTTGATTACAGTCAGTTCGCGTATATTTTTTAATCCTTGTGCAACAGCAAAATTCGGAGTTAGAATAGGGGGGGGGGGCTTAGAGCATCATTTACATGTGTAGATTCTAGAATTTAGTGTTAAATACACTGCTAGCCCTGGCACCTCCTAAGTTCATCAAAACTTTAAATTCTTTTTCCATTATAGTATAGCTCACTTGGTGCAAGATATTTACCTAATTCATTGAGAATATTTCTTTGAAATCAATCGAATACAAATTTTCTATCTTTATTTTTTATAGTAACATATCCAATGAGTGCCTCTGAAGGCATAGATATCTAAATTTAGTATTCCAGATTCAAAAGTTTTTTGTTTTTTCAGTAATTTAATTTATAGTTAATTAATGCAATAGTATACATATGAATCATTTTTTCGAAAATTTCTTTGGTTCTTTACTTTTCTTGTCCATTGCTAAAATTAGGTCTTTTCTGTTCTTCCAATTCTTTATCATCCTTCTTTTTATTATAACAGCATTTGCAATTGCTGCAGATCCACCAGCTAGTGTTAGATATGGTAGTGCAGCCAAAAGTAATGGAAGAAACCTGCCTTCATGTTTCATCAGTCTAGAGCCTTCTTTCTTTTTCATTAGATATTCAATAATTATTTTCACAACTGGAATACCCAATGTAATAAGTAAATTTCCACCAATTTTCTTTCTATTTTATTCATCACTTAAAAATTGATTAACACTAAGTAACATTTCATTATTGGCTCCCATTTTTACTCCTTTTGGTTTAATTTTGCCACTAGGTAGGAAACTCCATTCAATAGTAAAATTATTCATTGATACAGATAAAAAATTTATAAGGATTAATATTTTTATAGTCCCCAAACATTGTCATTCACACCAAAGCTCGTACCTAATTTTCTCTTTCCATATAGTATTTCTTTAACTGCTGTTATAGCTAATTTTTTCCTAACAAAGCAAAACTAGCATGCATTCTCTCTTTTGCAGCAAGCTGAATTTCTTTATCTGCTTCAGGTCTTTTTTCTAAATCTATATGGTCTGTATAAGCAATATCATGTGTTTTACATTCTTCATCTAATTTATTTATTCCTGGATCACCATGTGCTAATCTTCCTCTAGTTTACTAAACGACTGCAGTACAAGTTCCCTGGAAGATATATCTCTGGCATTCGCAGATTATTTTAAGCCCAGTTTATTATTCCTTTATCATACTTTTCACTTTTCCTAAATCTGTTGGGAATATTATTGAGAAATATGATTAAATGTGGAATTCCTTTTGGATTGTTGATTATAAAATCACCAAATTTATTTGTTAACATTTGTACTACACCAACTTTTCCATTATGGTAATTTTTATTTCCACAGATTACAACTAATCTATCAATTAATTGGTGAACATCATTCATCCAAATATACTGAACTGGTTTTTCTGTACACTTTTTAATTAAGCCTTCAGCAAGCTTTACATCTACACTTGACTCTAAATCTGATGGTAACTTCAGATCAATAATTTCTTTTACATTTGATTCCTCCACTTGCTTTTATTCCATTTCAATTTTGTCAGTATGTAATGCTCCTGATTAAACGATATATCTGCACAATTAGATAAATAAGAACTAACAAATTTTTTACCCAAATCAGACATAGTAATATGCTTTTCAGTTAAAAGATTCATTAAACCAGAAGTCCCTTTATATGTTTTTTCACCAACACCTAATTTATCTCTATCAAATGTTACTGGTAATCTTACTATATATTTAAAGGCATCAACAGGCCTTAACAAAAAAACAGCATCTTCACTGTGGTTAATATATTCTAGCATTCTTTCACTGATGTTTATTTTTTTAACATCACTGTCCTTTATTTTATGACATCTCCCTTTTCTTCTTCATATTTTTTCAACAACACCTGTATTTCTGATTCACTTAATGTATAATCTCTATCATCTTGTTTAACTGGTGGTATGTCGTTAAATTATTCAGTACAATGGTTATAAGGAACCATTTGTTTTTCAATCTCTCTCTTTTCTTCAACTGCTTTCAAAACATTACCACCTAAATCCATGATTCCTTCTTTAACATTTTCGGTTTCATCAATAACTGGTTGATCTTCTTTTTATGTTTTTACTATTCTGTTCTTGTTTGGTTTTTCGATTTTTTAAATTCTTCTTTTAAATGTTCCTTCATCTTTCAATTTCGTTTAGCTGTCTTCACAAACTCCAGGTTGTATTTTGAAACATTTATTAGAGAAGAAAAAAATAGTAAAATTATTTTTTATTAGCTCAGACAATTAACTGGTCAGTCAGTTAGTTGCTCAGTCAGTTCGTTGGTCAGCCATTTATTGGTTGTTCAGTTATTTTTGAAATTACAAAATAAATTTTATTCTTAATTACCAATGAACAAAGTTGAGAGTTATCAGTTTTACTCATTCCCTATGAATGAGAAGACTAAAAATAATCTAAATCTCCCCAACAAGAACAGAGACATTAATATAAATATTGGAAATGGGTGGTTTCATCCTAACCATGCACAACTTTATATGAATTTTAGTATTGTTGATATCGATGGTAATGACTATCGAACCTATGATAGAAAATCCAATAAAAAATAATCGATAAGTATGTAGAAAAACTTTTTGAGGATGTCACAGTTAAATAAGGAAACAATATTTTATCTAGGATTGAGTATCCTTTCATTTCTACGTCTGATCTTGTTCAACTGACTTGGTTTCTAGCTGATGAGTCCCCTATGGTAGGTCACATTCTTAATAATGGAAAGATAAAAAGTAAGAAAAAGAAGTACTTTATCCATTAGTATTATTCGGTGGATTTTTTTAAAGATTGTAAAGAAGTTATGTGGGAAGGAGAGTTAACTGTAACTTTTCTGTCGAGTCCAACTGCAGTAGATGGCAGTTTTCGATGGGGTAATAAAAATGGTGCTGGTGTAGCACTAAAAGAAGGTAAAATTGTAATAGAATCGATGGAAATTCGTGTTATTGTGATTAGATATGAGCTAGAATATTTACTCAAGCTTGAGCAAGAAAGATGAATAAACTCGAAGATTACCATATCTTTCTTTGAACAACAAAACATCGAGATTGCTGGATTGGAGGGAAAGAGTAATTTTGAGTTAGATGTCACTAATTACTGTAACATTACAGAATCTGATATGCCCTACTCTATTTTTGTTGTTTTTCAGACGAAAAGGAAGAAAAATCAGTCGATAGACTCTTCTTTATTTGACCACATCGAACTATAGAATATCTATATAAAAACAGTAGAAAGATGTTTTTCCTCAAGAAATATGGAATCTAAATTGTCCAAATGACTTTTGAATGCTTATGATGCTTTCCATGATTTTAAGAAAGTCATACAATTGAACGGTAATGTTAGTGTAAGTTCATTCAGTTTTATTCACAATTATTCTGTTTTTGTTATTAATATGACTCGAGGACTAAATGTTTTAACTACAAAAAAAAAAATGAAATTGGTGCCACTTTTAACGACCAGCTTCCAAAAGATACACTTGCCTATATAGTCATTTTCGGGAAGAAAAATTTGGTGTATGATTCTAACTGAAAATTTTTAATAGCTCTTTTTACGATAAATTTCTTCATTTATTTGTATAAGATTTTTGTATTTTTAAATGACGGTTTATACCAAATTTCGATGGAAATGACTGTTCTGTTTCACGATTGCATGCAGCTGCTAGTTATCAAACCACAATCTTCCTGTTGTGACATTTATCCTTCCAGTGTGGTGTAGTTGTATTTAAGCACTCGAGAGATTTGTCTCGTTTTTTGTTATGTGCTCTCGTAACTTAGTGGTGGTGTGGAGCCATCACATAATTATCTTCATTATGGAATGCTCTAAATAGTGTTTGAAAATTTTGAAAAATTTGTTGTGTTACAATGCTAAATTTATATATGGTCTTTGAACTGCGCCAGAAACCCCATAAGCACACTAGTCTCTTGGATGCAGCAATCTAACCACAGAGAAAGTCTGTACGCTTTTGGAAGAAGTTATATTATATTTACTTTGAAACATGATTTTGGGATCTTCCTTCTAGTAGTAATCGCAGTGTCACACTTTCCATGTGCACAAGAAAGATACTGGAACGAACGACTGACAGCCACTTGAAACGGACATTAGTATCCACTTATCCTCCGAAGGTTCCACTCGACACTTTCATTCTCATTCTCCAGGAGGAGGCAATATGTGTGGCATTATTGTGCGGTGTAGGAAAAGGGAGAGAAGGAAACATAGTAGGTGAATATGGATTGGGGGTAAGAAATGAAAGAGGAAGCCGTCTGTTAGCATTTTGCACAGAGCATAACTTAATCATAGCTAACACTTGGTTCAAGAATCATAAAAGAAGGTTGTATACATGAAAGAATCCTGGAGATAGTAAAAGGTATCAGATAGATTATATAATGGTAAGACAGAGATTTAGGAACCAGGTTTTAAATTGTAAGACATTTCCAGGGCAGATGTGGACTCTGACCACAATCTGTTGGTTATGAACTGCAGATTAAAATTGAAGAAACTGCAAAACGGTGGGATAAACTAACTAAACCAGAGGTTGTGCAGAGTTTCAGGGAGAGCATAAGGGAACAATTGACAGCAGTGGGGGAAAGAAGTACAGTAGAAGAAGAATGGGTAGCTCTGAGGGATGAAGTAGTGAAGGCAGCAGAGGATCAAGTAGGTAAAACGACGAGGGCTAGTAGAAATCCTTGGGTAACAGACGAAATATTGAATTTAATTGATGAAAGGAGGAAACATAAAAACGCAGTAAATGAAGCAGGCAAAAAGGAATACAAACGTCTCAAAAATGAGATCGACAGGAAGTGCAAAATGGCTAAGCAGGGATGGCTAGAGGACAAATGTAAGGATGTAGAGGCTTATCTCACTATGGGTAAGATAGATATTGCGTACAGGAATATTAAAGAGACCTTTGGAGAAAAGAGAACCACTTGTATGAATATCAAGAGCTCAGATGGAAACCCAATCCTAACCAAAGAAGGGAAAGCAGAAAGATGGAAGGAGTATATAGAGGATCTATACAAGGGCTTTGTACTTGAGGACAATATTATAGAAATGGAAGAGAACGTAGATGAAGATGAAATGGGAGATACGATACTGCGTGAAGAGTTTGACAGAGCACTGAAAGTCCTGAGCCGAAACAAGGCCCCGGGAGTAGACAACATTCTATTAGAACTACTGACGGTCTTGGGTGAGCCAGTCCTGACAAAACTCTACCATCTGGTAAGCAGGATGTATGAAACAGGCGAAGTACCTTCAGACTTCAAGAAAAGTATAATAATTCCAATCCCAAAGAAAGCAGGTGTTGACAGATGTGAAAATTACAGAACTATCAGTTTAATAAGTCACAGCTGTAAAATACTAACGCGAATTCTTTACAGACGAATGGAAAAACTGGTAGAAGCCGACCTCGGAGAAGATCAGTTTGGATTCCGTAGAAATATTGGAACACGTGAGGCAATACTGACCTGACGACTTATCTTAGAGGAAAGATTCAGGAAAGGCAAACCTACGTTTCTAGCATTTGTAGACTTAGAGAAAGCTTTTGACAATGTTGACTAGAATACTCTCTTTCAAATTCTAAAGGTGGCAGGGGTAAAATACAGGGAACGAAAGGCTATTTACAATTTGTACAGAAACCAGATGGCAGTTATAAGAGTCTAGGGGCACGAAAGGGAAGCAGTCGTTGGGAAGGGAGTGAGACAGGGTTTTAGCCTCTCCCCAATGTTATTCAATCTGTATATAGAGCAAGCAGTAAAGGAAACAAAAGAAAAATTCGGAGTAGGTATTAAAATCCATGGAGAAGAAATAAAAACTTTGAGGTTCGCCGATGACATTGTAATTCTGTCAGAGACAGCAAAGGACTCGGAAGAGCAGTTTAACGGAATGGTCAGTGTCTTGAAAGGAGGAAATAAGATGAACATCAACAAAAGCAAAACGAGGATAATGGAATGTAATCGAATTAAGTCGGGTGATGCTGAGGGAATTAGATTAGGAAATGAGACACTTAAAGTAGTAAAGGAATTTTGCTATTTGGGGAGCAAAATAACTGACGATCGTCGAAGTAGAGAAGATATAAAATGTAGACTGCCAATGGCAAGGAAAGCGTTTCTGAAGAAGAGAAATTTGTTAACATCGAGTGTAGATTTAAGTGTCAGGAAGTCGTTTCTGAAAGTATGGAAGTGAAACATGGACAATAAATAGTTTGAACAGGAAGAGAATAGAAGCTTTCGAAATGTGGTGCTACAGAAGAATGCTGAAGATTAGATGGGTAGATCACGTAACTAATGAGGAGGTATTGAATAGAATTGGGGAGAAGAGGAGTTTGTGGCACAACTTGACGAGAAGAAGGGACCAGTTGGTAGGACATGTTCTGAGGCATCAAGGGATCACAAACTTAGCATTGGAGGGCAGCGTGGAGGGTAAAAATCGTAGAGGGAGACCAAGAGATGAATACACTAAGCAGATTCAGAAGGATGTAGGTTGCAGTAGGTACTGGGAGATGAAGAAACTTGTACAGGATAGGGTAGCATGGAGAGCTGCATCAAAGCAGTCTCAGGACTGAAGACAACAACAACAACAACAACATCATTAAAAGGGATATTTTGTATATTTAAAAGGGCTACAATATCGCCTGGTGACGCCATCTGGTACAACTTCATGAAAATGGTTCACAAGGATATCTTCCCATTACAGGATAATCATACCCTTTCAGAACGGGTATTTAGCTTTGGCAGTATACTCTGAAGGTTAAGATAGGCGTACCCAGGAAAATGGGGTCCCTCAGGGGACTGTCTGAAGCGCTGCAGTTTTAGATATAGCAGTAAACGGAAAAGAGGATAGAGCCAGGATCCCTGTCCATTGATCTCAATCGGCGATTTCTCCATCCTCTGCCGAACTTCTAATCTTGGAATGACATTCCGAAAGCTACAGTTAACGTTATTAAGTCTGAAATTTTGGACACAAACCATAGGTCTCAATTTTTTTTCACAATCACAGAAATATATGTGCGTTTGTGCGGATACTTGCATGTTTGAGACGTGCTTTATTGGTCAAGGTAGGAGTGGAATGGCTACCGTGACAATGTCAGCTTCCGTGTGACGTAAATTACGGAAAGTGTGAGCTGGTATCGCTCACTATATTAGTTTTCACGTTGTATTGCAGTATTTCCACAAACCTATTTTGACACTATGAAACTGCTCTTTAACTGTTTCCAAATAGAATTTCTTCTGTGATGCAAACTTCAGAAACGCAAGGCGCAATAACACTCACTCATGTGATGTATTATGTTACGAAAATGAGGATATTAACATTGAGGAACTTTTCCGGTTGGTCAACGGACGTACTTTAGCCTCTACACAAAGGCTTGCTATTGAACTTGTTTAGAAGGCCTGTGTCTTCTATTCGTATCGTCATGGTGAACCGTGACTAAGTTCTGTAGGTGATACGGTCGTACAGAATCATACATATTGCGGCTACAGTTTAGCCCTGACCAAAAAAAGGCTCTGTAAAATAATAACAGGCAGAACTTGCTCCGATATTTAATTATGCTGTTCGCCTTGTAGATAAAAATGACTGTTAAGCTTGGGTTGCAACTGAAAATTATTTTTGTTTTCAACGAAAAAAGATTTCACTTAACTGTTATAGATATCTTCAGTTGTTCACAAAGAGAATTACTACTTAATTGACTATAAATATTTTATTCTTAAAATCGTAGTGTTTCAGGACAGGATTTTCAGGTTAACATAGTACTCACATTAATTACAAATAAATAATGTAGACTGAACACTTCCTTCCATGATCCTATTTTTATGTATGTTCGCCGGCCTAGCGGCCGAGCGGTTCTAGGCGCTACAGTCTGGATCTGCGCGACCGCTACGGTCGCAGGTTCGAATCCTGCCTCGGGCATGGATGTGTGTGGTGTCCTTAGGTTAGTTAGGTTTAAGTAGTTCTAAGTTCTAGGGGACTGATGACCTCAGCAGTTAAGTCCCATAGTGCTCAGAGCCATTTTTTATGTATGTTCAGAGGAGAAGCTTCTTTGATAATAGTGTTCACTTAACTGCTTGTCATAACCGTACTGTTCACTGCATTGGACCTCGTTATTACGTTAACTAATAGATTGTGGGTAGTGCAAAAGGTGGCAGCAGTGTTCGGTGGTGATAGTGAAGTAATCGTGCGATATTTAATTCGCAGAGACAAATTCTATCTTGTGCAAGACATCGTTTTATTTCTTTGTTGTTACCCAGACATGTTTCTGCTCTCTACGTAATATCTTCAGTAGAATTTTTGTTTATTTTCTCTCTCGTGGTACGCTATTAGTTGTGTATGCTGGTTGCTTTAAATTCACCGTACATACTACAGATTGTCATAGTTTTTTGATTCTGCTGTCTTGTTTTCCCTGTCTGTGCCTTGCAAAAGTACTTATTTGTTTAGTTGTTTTATCGATTCTTGCTGTGATACAAGCATTTTGTGCAGTTTCTCAGGAGAGGACAAGATTTTTGCCACTATTTAACGACACAATTAAGGGAAGGAAGAGCACAACACAAAAATACCAGGACAAGCTGTAGAACGTATGATAGATTTAAAGCTACCACACTACACAACTAATAGCGTTATTTGAGAAAGAAAATACACAAAAATTCCTCGGATTGTAACATATAATGGCTGAAAATGTCTGGGTAACAACAAAACTATAAAACAGTGTCTTACATAAGGCGGAGTTCCTCTCTAGTTTTTTCAGATTCTAATGAGTTTGTGCGATGCTTTCGCGCAGTTGTGACAGAAAAACTGTTCGTGTACCTGCAGTGTAGTAGTGTTCAAAAATATATCTCGCTTTCAGTCACAGTTTGTCATCTATGTTGAAGAATATTGTTTATTTATTAACTGACATTTCTAGTAATGATAATATTCGACTGCCCCATCATTTAAGGAGCATTTACATTACCTTCAGACCAAGAACTGGCTGCCCGGCTAAGATTTCGGCCGTTTGATGCTGCTATCTGGCGGCACGCGCGAGAAGCAGTATCCGTGCTGTGCATTCCGAATACCACCGTCCACACCTTTATAAACACAGCCACGACGTTCGTCCGTTTACCGTCTCTTTGTGAATCAAATTGATTAGGTCTTACAGAAACAGACAAAGCGATTTGTGTATTAGAGTAGAGACAGAGTAATACTCCTGGTTTTATCTCTTATCGTATTCGTAAGACAATTTCCAGACTTTTCCCGTTGATTATTTTTTGGCACTTGTACTTTTAGTAACACGGAGGAATAGCTTCCCTTAATACGATGCATAAATGTTCACAGTTCCAACTTGTCTACAAATAACAAATACAAAAGAATATTATAGGTAGAAATATTTCCATTAGAAGTCAAAGTCTATTACCGCTTTCAAGACAATCGGCATTCGAGCCCCCGTCCAGCAATGTAAATTCTGGTTTCCGGTAATTGCTTTAAACTGACTGAGGCAACTGCCGGGTGATGATTTATTCGGAAAAATAAAAAACAAAAATAAGCACAGCCCACCGTCGCTTTCCTTGTAGGTGTTCCCAAGGATTTGTGCTGGGGTTAGATTCCTGTTTTTCGCGATGGCAGTCGGACTTTGGTGGGAATTAATTAAATATTTACCATTCATCTCGTCTCATCGATGCACATCCGGTCAGACGAAAAAAAAAATTGCAAATTCGTTCAGGAAGTTGTTTTGTATTGTTGACTATAAACAAGAAAAGCTATTGATACATCACCTGATTTTGATAGTCCGCAGCATATGCACAATGTTAACATACAGCCTAGCGCGACAACAGTTAATTACGTCTGACTTATGGTTTAGTTATGTCTCTTTAAAAATATTATCATGTAGCTGAAGGCCGTTCCAATTATATCTTGGACCGTTATGCACTGCATGAGAGTTATAATAATAGGCGCCAATAGTCGCCTGAGGGTTTTACCGTGTCCAGTTCCATTACAGACCACTGTGAAGCGAACAGCATAATGTATCACTAATCACGGTTTCTTCCAGTCCAATTTGCATGTTCTTCTCTCTCTGCCTCTCTCTCTCTTACGCTTCCCGCTCCTGTCTTCCCTTATTTAGCTTCCTGTAGTTAGTCGAAGGTTTCTGTGGCCTCACGATCAGTGTCGAGTTTGCTGTGATAACGTAGCTCGAAAGTTCTAGAATACCACCAGTCTTTCAAGACTCTTATTTTTCATGCTACTTTATTCTCCAAAAGTTAGTTGCGAAATTTAGTAGGTGATATAAATAAAAATGGAAACGTGTTTATCAAAATGAGTGGGAGGGTAGGAGAAGGAAAATCATGAAAACCAATATCACCACTCCCGCTTTCCGCCACCCCTTTGGGTCCGCACCTGAGAACATGAAAGAGAAATAGTAACTGAGAAGGAAATGAGACATAGTTGTCTATTCCTAAATTATTCACTCTGTATGTTGACCAGGTAGAAAAAATACAAAGGAGAAATCTAGAAAAGGAAATACATTTCATTGAGAAGAGAGAAACGCTGATTTTGCTGTAATTCTGTCAGACTGTCAGAGACATTAAGGGACTTGGAAGATGGGATGAACAGAATCGATAATGTACTGAAAAAATTTTATATGGTGAACACCAACGAAACTAAAAGCTTTCTTCCATTATCAAACTGAGAATTTCTTGGTTCAAAAATGGTTCAAATGGCTCTGAGCACTATGGGACTTAACTGCTGTGGTCATCAGTCCCCTAGAACTTAGAACTACTTAAACCTAACTAACCTAAGGACATCACACACATCCATGCCCGAGGCAGGATTCGAACCTGCGACCGTAGCGGTCTCGCGGTTCCAGACTGTAGCGCCTAGAACCGCTCGGCCACTGAATTTCTTGGTGCCTCAGGATGTGTCCTATCGTCATGTCACAGCTTTTGATCACGATCAGCCACAATTTTTTTTTTTTTTTTTGTCTAATCCGATTCGGTATGTTCACATACCCATATAATCGGAAGCATCCTTCTGTAGTACCACATTCAAAAATTTCTGTTCTTTTATGATGTCTGCTTATCGTCCACGTTTCACTTCCGGACAAATAACTCCAGGAAAGCTTTCATCATGATTTGATATCAGATGTTAACAAATTCCTCGTCCGCCTACGGTAGTTGAGTGGTCAGCGCGACAGAATGGTAATCCTAAGAGCCCGGGTTCGATTCCTGGCTGGGTCGGGGATTTTCTCCGCTCAAGGACTGGGTGTTGTGTCGTCCTAATAATCATCATTTCATCCTCATCGACGAGCAAGTCGCCGCAGTGGCGTAAAATAAGACTTCCACCCGGCGAACGGTCTACCCGACGGGAGGCCCTAGTCACACGACATGCACATTTAACAAATTCCTCTTTTTCAGAAATTCCTTTCGTACTATAACCAGTCTGCATTTTATATTCTCTCTCCTTTGACCATTATCAATTATTTTGCTACCCAAATAGGAAAACTTTTTACTGCTTTTGGTGTCTCATTTCCTAGACTAATTCCCTCAGTATCGCCTGTTTTAATTCGACTACATTTCATTACCCTCGTTTTTCTTATAACCTCTTTTCAAGTCACTATTAATTATGTTCATCTGTCTGTCCAAGTTCTTTGGTCTCTTCGACAGAATTACGATGACATCAGCAAACATCAAAATTTTTATTTCTTGTCCCTAAGCATAAATTCGGTTTTCAAATTCGTAGTGGATTTCGGTTACTGCGTAGTCAATGTACGAATTGAATAACATCGGCACCAGCCGTTGTAGCCTAGCGGTTCTAGGCGGTTCAGTCAGAAACCGCGCTGCTGCTACGGTCGCAGGTTCGAATCCTGCATCGTCATGGATGAGTGTAATGTCCTTAGGTTAGTTAGGTTTAAGCAGTTCTAAGTCTAGGGGACTGATGACCTGCGATGTTAGGTCCCATAGTGCTCAGAGCCGTTTGAACCAATAACATCGGGGATAAACTAGAACCCCTTCTCACTCACATAACCACTGCTTCCCTCTCATGGAGGTCGACAGTTTGTCTACCTTGGTAGTCGTGCAGTCAGCGGGCTGTATTGCTAAGCAGAAGGGCGCGGGTTAGATTCCCAACCGGATCGGAAACTTTGTCCACTCGGGAACCGTATCGTGTTGTCCTTAACTTTCCTATTATCATTACTGACGTAACACTCTTGAGATGGTTGTATGGGAATGTCCCGAAAGCCAATTATAAAAAAAAATCCTCGAGTGATATAACTGCAATTTGGTTTGTGTACAACTTGTAAATAATCTTTCACTGCCGCCATTTTATCCTTGCTACTGCCGGCCGGTGTGGCCGAGCGGTTCTAGGCCTTTCAGTCCGGAACCGCACGACCGATACGGTCGCAGGTTTGAATTCTGCCTCGGGCATGGATGTGTGTGATGTCCTTAGGTTAGTTAGGTTTAAGTAGTTCTAGGTTCTAGAGGACTGATGACCTCAGATGCTAAGTCCCATAGTGCTCAGAGCCATTTGAACCATTTTTATCCTTGCTACCTTCAAAATTGCTAATAGTGTAGCCCAGTGAAGATTGTCAGAAGTTTCTTCTAACTTTATAATTGGTATAAAGATGTATTTTACTTTCTTCGGTGTACTTATAAGTTGTAGGGTTGCTATTGCCTTGAGTGTTCCTACGTTTTTCCAGAACACAAACTGATCTAGGAATTCAGCTTCTACCTGCTTTTCCATTCATCCGGAAGTACTTCGTGTCACTATATTGTGTGTCTGTAAACTGTGTGTCAGTATACTGCAAAACTTATTACAGTAATGGTTCTGTCGTATTCACACTGTTACCACCTGCCTCGCTTGAGTAGGATTATTGCATTATTTTTGAAGTATGATGGTATATCACCTAGCACACCAGATGGAATAGTCTTGTCATGACTGGCTCTCCCAAGGACCTCAGTAATTCTGAGGGAATGTCGTCTACTCCAGGGGCCTTGTTCCCAGTCTTTCATTGCTCTGTCAAATTCTTCTCACAGCATAATAGCCCCTTCTCATATTCACCTACTATCTCTTCCCTTCGTATAATATTGTCCGCAAGTTTGTTTCCCTATACAGACCCACTATATATAACTTTCTGAGAGTCATTAACGTCGCTATTTGGATGGGATGTAAGTCACAACTGACGCCCACAGAATACCACTTTTTTCTGCTACTGGACTTTCCTGCCGTAATGTGGATGAGAAGGAACGTCAGATGGCGACTATACAAGTGAGGTAGTGCAGAGTCTCAGCTGTTTCCACCCTCCCCTCTCCTATAGTACAATTCTCATATACGTCTCTGTCCTTCGCAAGTCACCGTACGGTGCTTGACGGATGGTACCTCTTACCGCTATTAGTGGTTTCCTTTCCTGTTCCATTCGCAAAAGGAGCGATGGAAACCGAGTGTCTATATACCTCCGTACATCCCTAATTCTCTTCATGCTCCTTACACATAACGTACGTTGATGGCAGTACAATTGTTCTGCAGTCAGCTTTAAATTCCGGCTGTCTACGTTTTCTCAATAGCGTTTGGTGAAACGGACATCGTCCTCCCTCCAGGCCGGCCGCTGTGACCGAGCGGTTCTAGGCGCTTCAGTGCGGAACAGCGCTGCTGCTACGGTCGCAGGTTCGAATCCTGCCTCGGGCATGAATGTGTTTGATGTCGTTAGGCATGTTAGGTTTAAGTAGTTCTAAGTCTGGGGGACTGATGACCTCAGATGTTAACTCCCATAGTGCTCAGAGCCATTTGAACCTCCCTCCACGGATTCGCATTTGAGCCATCTCCATAAGACTCACGTGTTGATCGTACCTAGCGGTAACAAATCTACCAGCCCGCATCTGAATTGCTTCGCTGTCTTCCTTTAATCCAACGTAGTGGGGAACCAAAACACTAGAGCAGTGCTCAAGAACCGGTCGCACTAGTGTTCTATATGCAGTCTCTTTTGTAGATGAGCTACACATTACGTTGAAGTGGACCATTTGCCTCCACTACCAGTACCCTTATGTTCTCGTTCACATCATATCGCTTTTTCAGCATCACGCCTAGATGTTTAACCGACGTGACTGTGCCAAGCGGCGCACTAACAATGCTGTACTCGATCATTGTAGGATTGTTTTTCCTTCTCATCTGCATTAACTTACATTTTTCTACATTTAGAGCTAGCTACATTCATCACACCATGTAGAAACTTTATGTAATCCTACAGTCACTCCTCCAGCTGTCAACCAACGATGACACCTTCCCTTACACCACAGTGTCATCAGCAAAGAGCTGCATATTGCTGCTCACCCTGTCCGTCAGATCATTTATTTATGCAGAGAATAACACGACAAGATAAATCTCTATTCACAATGAGCGTCCATTCTTTTCTTCCCTATTTCCTGTCTTTTCCACTATACACTGTCCAGTCACATTGATGTGACCATATGTCAAAAGCCTGGAAAACCTTTTGCAGCGCGGACTTCTGCGGGACATGCAAGAAGAGAATCAATGAGGTTCTGGAAGATACGGTTAGGGAATTGGACTCCTACTGTCTCCGATGCCGTGGCCAACGCACCACGTTTCTCATTTAAGGATACGCGGCAGGAACGGCTCAGTCGAGGTGGCCACACAGATTTTCGATCGGGTTTAAATCCGGAAAGTTTGGTGGCCAGGGGAATACGGTACACTCCACCTGGTGTTCTTCGAACCACACATAAACACGAGAGCTGTTTGACAGGTTGCATTGTCCTACTTGCAGGTGCAATCGCGCAGAAGAAAAACAAACTGCATGTACAAGGAGTGTCCAGAAAGTAAGTTCCGATAGGTCGCTTCGCACAGATGTGTTGAGCAGTGTCTCTAGTATGACCCTAGATAGAATCACGTCGCTCTTCTCATTTCTGAGCTCACAGAGAGCGTGTAAAGATGTCTAGAAAATAGTGTCTCCCGCCAAGTACGAGGACCTGTTGAGAAATTTCGCCTGAAGCTATGCAGCCAACATTACATAACTATGGTGCTGTTTCTTCTTCAAGACAATTCTCTCCCGCATTTTGCAGGGGCAATGAAGATGCTCCTGCATCGTTTTCAATTGGAAATGTTTGATTACCCACAGTACAGCCCCTAATTGTCTCCCTCTGAGTTTCATCACTGCTCACATGAACCACTGGCTATGAAGACAACATTTTGGCACAGACCACGAGCTGTAGGCCAGCGTAGAGAGTTGGCGGAAAGCACTGACGGCTGCGTTCTAGATGACGGTATTGGAAAGTTGACTCAGCGCTATGTCTAAGTCAGAACGGCGACTATATAGATAAGTAGCTGGAAGGTGTAGATAACTATTACAAATAAAGCATTTCTGATTTTTAATGTGGTTTCCATTTCGCGGTCAATCGGAACTTACTTTCTGGACAGCCCCCGTAGAGGTGGATATGGTCCCCAAGAATAGACCACAGGTGTGTTGATCCACTGTGCTTTCCAGAATCGCGAGATCATCCAGGGCATGCCACGGAAACATTCCCAAGACCACAATGCTCCCTCTTCCGGACTGGAACCGACGATCGTTGCAGGATGTTTGCTTCCAGACGTTTCACTCCGTATACGCCAACGACCATCTGTACGATGGAGCACAAAACGTTATTCTTCTGAAAAGGCCACCTGCCGCCACCCAGTTTTCGTCCAATTGTGCTACTGGCGTGTGAATTCCAGGTTTCGTCGCCATTGAACAGCAGTCAGCATGGGTGCATAAACCTGGAGCCTATTTGGAGCCCATACGCAGCGACGTTCCCTGAACAGTCGTTGAGGAACCATTGTTGGTAGCCCCGTGCTTAATGAGACACTGTTGGTAGCCTTTTGGTTAACATGGGCTATCAGTTGCTCAATAGTTGCTCGTCTATGAAGCTGTACATTTCTCTCCCCTGTCATCTATGGCCCGTGGTGCACCACAGTTACCTCGGCGCCAGTTTTGTATAGCGCCGTTTCACCGTGCACGGTATACTTTAACACGAACAGTTTACAAACCTAGCCGTTCCGCAAATGTTTCTACCCTTGTCCCAAAAGTCAGTGAACATCACCTTTTGGACGTCAGCTAAATCACTCCATTTGCACATGATGACAACAACTGCACTGTTCTTCACATTCCCCCTACACGCTGTACATACCCTCTGTTGCTAGTGCTACTATATGCCCTCAGTGAGTGGTTATTCCATGCTGACGTCGTCCATAGGCTGTGATCACATTAATGTTGAAACGGTACGGTAGTTTCCGCTCCATAAGAAGCAGGTTTCTCTGCTCGCTCGCACCGGGAAATACAAACGGAGGCGGCTCCGCCGCCAATTTTATTGCACGACGCGGCCGGCCGCGGGTGCAACAGAACCCATGTGGACGGGTTGGAAGAAATGTGTCAGGCTTCATAATACATATTTATATGTGTCGTGTATTATGCATTTCTTGTAGGTGAATGCGAATCTGCACATGAACTTTCCTAATCCTCCTCACACCTTTCCATAAAGCGTGGCCAAATCTTAGTTGGGAAGTAGTTCTGTAGTAGTGCCAACCTCACTCCTCGGTAGGGGATCAGAGAGACAGTACAGGCAGGAAAAAGTCAAAGACGTCGCAGTGTCACAAGATTTGGGGTGGAGAGGTTGGTCACGGCCAAGTGGTTCGACCATCCCCTCCACCAGGGCCCAGGAAGACCTCTGGGTGCCCGCGATATTCTGGGAGTGTTACAGAAGACGGGTAAATGAGCAGACGTGCCCTCAGAGGGTCTGTCTCAATGTTCACGCGTGGAAGAAAGGTATTTGAATATTTGCATTAATTCTTTTATTTACAGCTTCGGATTGTGTAAGGAAATGAATGTTCTCGTTTAATTTCGGAAATTTGACCCACTGTGTTAATGTATCTGGTCTCCCAGGTTGCCCGTTATCCTCCTCACATTGTGGATGTCCCATGTAAAATATTGGGAAACTTTGGTGGTATACATGTGGCCAACGCAATTCCGTCTTTCCCGTAGAAATGTGCGTGCAGATTAGTATGAAACGTCCCCTTGGAAAAATTAATTAATTGGTTCAAATGGCTCTGAGCACTATGGGACTTAACTTCTAAGGTCATCAGTCCCCTAGAACTTAGAACTACTTAAACCTAACTAACCTAAGGACACCACACACATCCATGCCCGAGGCAGGATTCGAACCTGCGACCGTAGCGGCCGCGCGGTTCCAGACTGTATCGCCTTTAACCGCTTGGCCACCACGGCCGGCAATTAATTAATTACTGTGCTGATAAACCTCTTACGTTACTTGATTTTCAAACAGCTGAGTAGAACTGAACGTACTCAGACATGTGTCTCTTTACTTATTCTGATCAACACTAAACGGACACACAATATTTTTAGCGCAACGCAATCTGACTTTCAATGATCTCTACAAAAGAATGGCCCTGACCGGCAATAACCTATACCTTTCACGAATCACTTACCTCACAAAAAATCTTCGTTACTCGAACTACTGCAATACAGCGCGCGCCACTACTGCCAGCCAAATAAAAGATTGTAACTACTGAAGTCACTTACTACTGATAGGCATAGTTAGCAAATGAAAGATTTTGATAGAGAAGAAACAATGTATTTAAAAGTGTTCAAAAGTCATTATATATATATATATATATATATATATATATATATATATATATATATATATATATATATAGTCCAGATCGTCCAGATCGTCTGCCCTTAAAATTCTGCCATCTCTCTCCCCACATCCACCAGTGCTGGCGGCTCACCTTCAACTGCGCAGAGCTACGCGCTGTTCACATCCAACTGCCCAACACTACAATGGCAAATATTCCAACAATGCAAACCAATCACAGACTGCACACAGCACAGTGAGGGATTTTCATACAGAGCGCTACGTGGTGTTACCAACATAAAAACCTAAACAGCCTTCTTACAGGCATATAATACACCCGAGCTATAAGTTGTAAAATTATAATATCTGGAAGCTGGAACAACAGCTGCATTCGCTGTAAAGTCGAGTGATAATGCAACAAGATCCCCCAACACGGCAGTCTCAGATAGCACCTGAAGAAGGCAACGAGTTACGTGGCCGAAATAATGTGTCAGAGCGACACAAACATCCGGCAGTAGACCCGATTATTCCACATGTCGAGTGATTATGTTTAAAATAAATAGGTAATCAATTGTCATCAATCTTTAACATACCTCAAAAATCACATAGGAGTCAAGTTAAAGGAATTCATTTAAAATAAAAGATATAGAATGCAGGGACGCACACATCAGCGTGTGAGCCCTCCAGCCCCTTGACTAGTATCGTACAGAAAGGGCACGCACTCTAGGTAGCACTATCAAGCTCCCCTCCTCAGTTATCCGTTGCGCAATTTTCATTCAGGGCTTGACGACGTCAACTTTTATCTGGTGTCCCTAGGCAAGGAGGTTTGACGGTAATCTTTCAATGTGACTGTGCATTTATCTTTTTGGCATTTGGGGATACTGAGGGTGAGGATGGGGTGCTGCACTTGACCGCACTGTCTCAAAAAATGGTTCAAATGGCTCTGAGCACTATGGGACTTAACATCTGATGTCATCACTCGCCTAGAACTTAGAACTACTTAAACCTAACTAACCTAAGGACATCACACACATCCATGCCCGAGGCAGGATTCGAACCTGCTACCGTAGTGGTCGCGCGGTGCCAGACTGTAGCGCCTAGAACCGCTCGGCCACTCCGTCCGGCACACTGTGTCTCGTCAGTGCAAATTGCTATCGACGGCTGCCCACACACATAGACACACACACCCAGCTGCTGAACCGCCAGCAACCACGCGCTTAATATGCTGGGCCGAATCTGGCGTGTGATGAAATTACGGCCACTAAAGCGATGCTGCGGCGAAAAAGCGCGGCAGTTGGAGGAAGAATGCGGTGCGCTACCGGCTCGTCCGCTCGCAATTGACAGGCACTCCGCAGCGTGCGACTGCCGGCCGCATACAAAGAAGGGCGGCCGCGCCGGCTGCTGTTTTTTTACACGGCTCTCCCTCGCCGGCCGGCCGAGACTCATTTGAGCCTCTGCCGTGAGGCGGCGCGGCGCGCTGATACGCCTCGGCTCCCCCGGCCGTCACTCACCGTTCTTACGGCCGGCCAGCCGCCGTCCTTTTTCTCTCGGCCCGCGTCGTACCGGGGAGACACAGACACACGCAGACTGGCGTGAATGATAAATTCGTCCGCGACGCGCGGAATACACAATACGACCGGCGGGAGCGCCGCTGGCGGTATAAAAGGCACGACGACGCGGAGGCCCACCGAGCAAAACGACTCCCAGAGGTGCGCACGCGCTGCCGAATGCCTGCCTGCACACGCCCGCTGATTGCTCCACTGCGCCGAATCGTCACGTCCCCGATGGCCGCGCGTTCGCCATTTAAGAGGGCCGGTTTCTCCGAAGTAGCGACGTTTCTCGTTACTCGTTTCCTCTCTTCCATTTTTGTCTCCGAAAAGCTCGAAAGTTGCCTGTTACTTTAAAACTTCTAATATTTAATTTCCTACTTCTTACGTATTAATTATTACGTGCAGGATTGGTTATAGATCAGAACTTCGCTCCTTATATTCAATTTAAACTCACCAGCGGGTCCTGTGACGTCATCTCAGAACTCCCTGTCTCTGTACTCTCGGAGACTCGACTCTCCTTCTCCTCCACCACCCATGTTCGTAGTAATAGACGGCAAATCATCGAGTAAAACTGAAGTGATATCAGGTGTTCCCCAGGGAAGCGTCCTGGGACCTCTGCTGTTCCTGATCTATATAAATGACCTGGGTGACAATCTGAGCAGTTCTCTTAGGTTGTTCGCAGATGATGCTGTAATTCACCGTGTAGTAAGGTCATCCGAAGACCAGTATCAGTTGCAAAGCGATCTAGAAATGATTGCTGTATGGTGTGGCAGGTGGCAGTTGACGCAAAGAAACGGAAAGTGTGAGGTCATCCACATGAGTTCCAAAAGAAATCCGTTGGAATTCGATTACTCGATAAACAGTACAATTCTCAAGGCTGTCAATTCAACTAAGTACCTGGGTGTTAAAATTACGAACAACTTCAATTGGAAAGACCATATAGATAATATTGCGGGGAAGGCGAGCCAAAGGTTGCGTTTCATTGGTAGGACACTTAGAAGATGCAAAAAGTCCACTAAAGAGACAGCTTACACTACACTCGTTCGTCCTCTGTTAGAATATTGCTGCGCGGTGTGGGATACTTACCAGGTGGGATTGACGGAGGACATCGAAAGGGTGCAAAAAAGGGCAGCTCGTTTTGTATTATCACGTAATAGGGGAGAGAGTGTGGCAGATATGATACGCGAGTTGGGATGGAAGTCATTAAAGCAAAGACGTTTTTCGTCGCGGCGAGATCTATTTACGAAATTTCAGTCACCAACTTTCTCTTCCGAATGCGAAAATATTTTGTTGAGCCCAACCTACAAAGGTAGGAATGATCATCAAAATAAAATAAGAGAAATCAGGGCTCGAACAGAAAGGTTTAGGTGTTCGTTTTTCCCGCGCGCTGTTCGGGAGTGGAATGGTAGAGAGATACTATGATTGCGGTTCGATGAACCCTCTTCCAAGCACTTAAATGTGAATTGCAGAGTAATCATGTAGATGTAGATGTAGATGAACAGTCGTGGACAAAACGAGCGAGACCTCTCGCCTTTTCGTTATGCTGATCCGCACAGCTTTAAAGTCTGCTACACAGTATAACAGGTATGGCGATGAAGTGCTACCAACGTACTATGCACAGGCGTGAAATTGACAAACTATCCGAACTTTGTCAGACTGTTTTCAGTCATGTGTAAGACTACATTAATGTTAATAAGTGTGTTAAACACAACACGTAAATATAAGAAATAAATGAAAGAAGAAAGCCTAATTAGTATGAACTGTACCAATAAAAATGAATTTCAGCTTATCGAGATAACATAACTGCTTTAGTAAGACAAAGTACCCCAGATTGTTACGAATTAGCGAAATATTATGCGCATTCGGCCGCGAAACGGTCTGTGTCAACGTTCAGACCAGTTATACTGGATTACCGTTGCTGACCTACCGTGAATGTGTGTAAATTTAGCAATGCGTGAAGATTCATAACGAAATTCAGTTAAAAATCATTCAGTGCCACACTTAAGCCAATTCAGTTATTGAAAGAAGCGGAAAAAGTAGGCAGTAACAAGTATGAAATCCTACAAGAGTTTCATATTGACATTCACAGGGCGCCAGTACAGAATAAAGGTGGCAAGAAAACGTATTGAGGGTGCGAGCATTGCTTAAAATTGCTTTACTTATAGCCTATCTGCCTCCATCGAGATTAGAACCTAAAACAAATCAGAACTACTTTCCAGCAGCAAACACCTCTCACTACGCTAGCAGACAACACAGGCAAACAGTCCTCTATTATTACCCCAGACATGACAAAGCCGGCAATTTTTCAATGAAAATGGCAAAATGACCTGCAGTTACTGTTGCATAGATCTTTCTGGACTCAAAAACATGAATTTCCTACCGTTATGTCACTGCTTATGTGACAATGATTCGGGATGTTTATCGAAATGACAAAATACTGTTATTAGCGATTAAATTTAGTAGGATAATTCTGCATTACCCCAGGAAATAAACGGCTACATAGCTGCCAATCATATTCTACAATGTTTCGAATTCTCCATTAGACTCGCCACAGCCAGAAAATGTTCATTAAGCGAAGTGTTTCTTAAGCTAGCAATGGGAATGCTTGCTGCCGCGCAGGATTAGCCGAGCGGTCTAGGGTGCTGCAGTCATAAATTGTCCGGCTGGTCCTGGCGAAAGTTCGAGTGCTCCCTCGGTCATGGGTGTGTGTGTTTGTCATTAGGATAATTTAGGTTAAGTAGTGTGTAAGCTTAGGGACTGATGACCTTAGCAGTTAAGTCCGATAAGATTTCACACACATTTGAACATTTTTTTTTTTTTTTGGAATGCGCGCGCTTCTAAAACGCGGTGGCATTAATACTGGGATGTGAATTACCACGTGTTTCTTCTTTCATTTATATCTTATATTTGCGTGTTGTGTTTAACACACTAATCAGCATTAATATAGTCTTACACATGATTGAAAACAGTCTGACAGAGTTCGGGTAGTTTGTCAATTTCACGACTGTGCATAGTACGTTGGTAGCACTTCGTCGCCTTTCCTGTTATGCTGTGTTGCAGACTTTAAAGCTGTGCGGATCAGTATAACGAAAAGGCGAGAGGTCTCGCTCGTTTTGTCCTCGACTGTACATGATTCATATTAATGTGAGCACTGCCTATGTTCGACGTAAACACGCGTTAACCACTCACAGAGGGCAGAACCAGCAGTGGAGATCATATAAAGCGTGTCTCGCAGTCGTTGTCGTAATGTGGAAACGGAGCGACGTTGTAACGGCTCCATGTGAGCCGCTACATGGCTTGACACAATAGTTTTATACTCAGAACATACCTAGGTGCTCTTCCAACACTCAGGCAAGAGCAATACAAGATTTATTATTCGAAATTATGTTACATTGTCACTCTTAGTATAGTCTGCAAATGTGAATGGGGGTCGTCTGCTGAAGTATGCGTGAGCTGTTTGCTGTGGGTTCTGTGAATGTGGGGATGCAGTTTAGCCAACCATTGTATTAAGTAGAGTGCGACTGCACTGGACCAGAGAGACATACGTTCCCCGCGCGTTAGCAAGCCCCGTTAGTTTGGCAAACAGCCGCTGTGCAGACTCTCTGAGCCCTTCCGCCCACCGTGTATGGACCCCGGACAAGGGGAGACAGTTAGGCATTCCCTGCTGAGACTCTGGTGAGTGAAATTGCGTGCTTATGGAATATCGTCTCAGTTATGTGACCGTATTTGCGATTTCCTGTCAGAGAGGTCACAGTTCGTAGTAATTGACGGAAAGTCATCGAGTAAAACAGAAGTGATTCCAGGCGTTCACCAAGGTAGTATTATAGGTCCTTTGCTGTTCCTTATCTATATAAACGATTTGGGAGACAATCTGAGCAGCCGTCTTCGGTTGTTTGCAGATGACGCTGTCGTCTATCGACTAATAAACTCATCAGAAGATCAAAACAAACTGTAAAACGATTTAGAAAAGATACCTGAATGGTGCGAAGAGTGTGAGGTCATCCACATGAGTGCTAAAAGGAACTCGTTAAACTTCGGTTACGCGATAAGTCAGTCTAATCTAAAAGCCGTAAATTCACATAAATACCTAGGTATTACAATTACGAACAAGTTAAATTGGGAAAAAGACATAGAAAATGTTGTGGGGAAGGCTAACAAAAGGCTGTGTTTTATTGGCAGGACACTTAGAAAA
Source organism: Schistocerca serialis cubense (assembly GCF_023864345.2). NCBI lineage: Eukaryota > Metazoa > Arthropoda > Insecta > Orthoptera > Acrididae > Schistocerca > Schistocerca serialis. The sequence continues at coordinate 244,815,993 of NC_064639.1, read as the reverse complement.
TGTAACAGGCCTACTAAGGAGACTGCCTAGACTACGCTTGTCCGTCCTCTTTTAGAATACTGCTGCGCGGTGTGGGATCCTTGCCAGATAAGACTGACGGAGAACATCGAAAAAGTTCAAAGAAAGGCAGCACCTTTTGTGTTATCTCGAAATATGGGAGAGAGTGTCACAGAAATGATACAGGATTTGTGCTGGAAATCATTAAAAGAAAGGCGTTTTTCGTTGCGATGGAATCTGCTCACGAAATTCCAATCGCCAGCTTTCCCTCCGAATGCGAAAATATTTTGTTGACACCAAGCTACATAGGGAGGAACAATCACTACGATAAAATACGGGAAATCAGAGCTCGTACGGAAAGATATAGGTGTTCATTCTTTCCGAGCGCTATACGAGATCGGAATAACAGAGAATTGTGAAGGTGGTTCGATGAACCCTCTGCCGGGCACTTAAATGTGATTTGCAGAGTATTTATGTAGATTTAGATGCAGATGTAGATAGACGCTCTGCGCGATGGCTCCTATAGTCATCTTAGTTAGGACATACAGTCAGGTTGCATAAAATTGCGAGCATTCTATATAACCGTACCATTAAGTAAAGTGGGTGATCAAGGAGTTATTTTCATGATTTTATTAAATAAAATGTTGTTGTTATATAAAATTCTTTGGCTCACAGCAACGTCTGATTTCCGCTACCATTCCAGTTAAGTTATTCAAACTTTCAACTTGAAGTGAACCAATGATCAGAAGTTTTGTAGCGGTATTTGCTCATGCAAACGGTCGTAGGCGTCTTTCACGAAAGATACAGGTGCCATTGTCAAGTTGAGGATGCCTGCCAAGGCTTTGCGGAGAGCAGGTGTCACGGAATGTCTCTGACGTCCAAAGAGTCATGACCGCTGGCTTTCGGGCCAAAGGTGGAAGCATTTCCGCAGCGGCTAAGTCTGTAAACTGTTCGCGTGGCGCCGTGGTTAAAGTATACCGTGCATGGCAAAGTGGAGATATCCAAAACTGGTGCTGAGGCAACTGTGGTGCGTCACAGACCGTGGATGACAGGCCTTAACAACCGCTGATGAGATGAGTACGGATGTACGGACGTGTAGCTGTTGAGCAACTGACCTTCCAGATAAACGCAGGAGCTATCAATGTTCAGCGAACGTTGCTGCCTACGGGCCTCTGCAGCAGACGTCTGGTTGATGCAACTGGACGTCCATTCTGTGGCCTTTTCATATGAATTACGTTTTATGCTCCATCGGACAAGTCGTCGGTGTTGTATACGGATTGAAACGCCTGAAAGCAAATACCCTGCAACAATAATCGGAAGGCTCCAGGCCGGAGGACGGAGCGTTACGTTCTGCGGAAAGTTTTGGTGGCATCTCCTGCTTATCTCGTCATTCTGAACGGCACAATGGATCAACAAAAGTATGCATCTATACTTGGGGACCAGATCCACTCCTACTTCATAATGGCATGTACCAGTAGGAGCACGGAACATGTCTCACAACTCGGAATGTACGTGCGTGGTCCGAGGAGCAGCAGGGTGAGTTTACCACACTCTCTGTAACGTATTACTATCTTTACGACGTTTCTCATCGAGCGATATACGTTATCTCGCATTTCTCGCTGCTTCTCTCACACAAATAATGATAAGAATTCAGAAATTCACGGTCGCCGCCAGCCCAAGCCCTTCCTAACCATTTAGAGAAAAACGGAGCTGCAAATTATTAGTTTAATTACTTTAATAATTTCATTACGAGTATGCAAATTTCTTTAAGCAGCCAGATAAGTAGCACTCCATGTCGTGCATGAAGCAACTTGATTAATTCAGGATTCGAAATCGGAGAAAGGGGTAAGATCAACACCACAGAATTTATCTTTCACGTAGATTATTTATTGTATCTAAGTATTTGGTTGCACATCCTAACTACACATAGCTGGTGCATGACTAGAAATATTTACGTAAGAATTACTTGAGAATGTAACAGAGCACAATTTAACTACAGCAAGAAGAAACACAGGAAACGGGGTGGGAGGCAATGATACTATCATCTTCTTTGCATTCATACCATAAAAATATCTCAGTGAGATTCGCATTACGATTCTACGCATGCACTGTTCTGGACAGAGGTTTAACCAATGTACGAGGTTGTGCGATAGTTATTCAACATACTAACTGCGTCTGCTGCTTGCAAACGGCCGAACTAGAGCACGTGGTGCATTCCGAATCGAGCTGTTGTTCTGCTTTGTAGAAAGCACACGAAAGAATAGATATTCTCGCAGAAATCATAGCTCATCAAACAAGCAAACTGTTAAAATAAAGCCTATTGCGGTGCCGTGGTGGACCAGAAGGGTCATTGATTACGAAACACTTGGCACAAAATCGACACACAAAGAGAAAAGCAACTTCCACAAAATATAAGATTAAAAATCATTAAAATCATACTCGCTTCGACACAGTATTGCACTCACGCACGGTTGATGTGATCCTAACCAGCTTTTCATAGTCAGATTTACCGTTTGAAATTCTACTTCATCGTTGTTCAAAATGAACAAAGTAACTTCCACACTTTTAACTCAAACACCCAAAAATCACCTATTTAAAACAATATAACTATTGCACATTCGGAAATATAACTCACTTCACACGCTTCAGTTAAGCTGAAGTTCTTAAGTATTTCAACAGGTAAACATAACGAAGTCCTAACTCAACCTGCTTCCTATCACATGAAACCCCCTTTAAGAGCTACGATCTGTACTCACCAAGCGTTCACTGAAGAGTGCCCCTTTCTCTATCGAGATTACCTAGCTCCCCGTGCAGCGGAAGCTACCAGCGGGGTAGCCGTCCGTCACCAACCTCACACACAGAAACAGCCTTCAACTAAGATGGGTAAACCTCTCTGCTCAGGTGTCGGAAACCTAAGTTGGTCATCCTGTGCTCTCCTTCGAACGAGAAGCAACATCGTCTGCTCCCAGCAGACGATGACCAACTCAGCGTTTCCCGCAAAACAAAACCGAAACCCCACATTAAAACACACATATAATATTCAATAGACCTTATTTGAGAACTCAATCTTTCTGGAAGAGTTCATGAACTGAGCTGAAATCAGGTAGTAAAGTGAATAACTTGTACCGAATTCGACAAGCGTCTTACGAAACGATTTCACAGAGACATTTCATCCCCTGACCACCAAATTCCCTGGATTTAAACATAATAGAGAATCAGTGGGAGCACCTCGATCGGGCTGTTCGCACTATGGGTCCTCAAAACATAGCGGTGCTAGTCACGGCACTGGAGCAGACATGATTCCAGACCCCTGTCGATACCTTCCAGAACATCACTGTCTGTCTTCGTGTACGTCTGGCAGCAGACCGCGCTTCGAAAGGTGGTTATTCAGACTTCTGACACAAATGTGACTGGACAGTATAATTCAAAACGTGTCACTTGAGTATGTTGTTGGGTACAAATGTACTATGAGAACAATGAAAGGAGAGCGAGTAAAAGAGTTCTCAAGGATAACCGAGGACTCACATTTTGCCGCTACAAATTCAATGGTATACGTTCAGTATCCTCTGTCCATCGTATTTCGTACGGATCCGACACACGAGCAGTATCACAAGGTGGAATGGATAAGTGATTTGCAAGCAATCTCCTTTGTAGACTAACTGCATTTTGCCAGCGTCCTACAAATGAACTGAAGTCGAGGAAATAATTTACTTTCCGGTACAGTTAGGATAATTTCAAACCAAATGAGGGGTTTCGGCTGGCATCGGCTAGCCTCTGAACAGCATGACAAATAAATTAAAAAAATTAAAAGGGAAATTATATAGATTACATCAGTATTAAGATGTAGTAAAATAAAGTGTCGTTTCAGAGAATACACGTCATGGTTCCATCCCACTGTTATCACTGTACATACATGAGGAGTACGTTGATAAGTTTACACCAACTAACTTTTAAAGTTTTCACAGATCTCTTGTATTTTCAAATTTAATAATAAGCATCGAACGCATGAAAATTGTTGTTGAAAGGCAACACTTGAACATGCTTTGGGATTTATCTTATGATGCACCTGACTACGCTTCTGACACGACGAGGTCGCAGAAGTCACTTTTTATTGAAATGCGCCAGTATTACAGCAGGGGATAAGCTTTTATGTACAAGAGCCCCTTCGTGGATATTCGGTGGCAACGAGGTTTCTGCAGTGGTGGGGTTAAACAACGACACGTATTTTATGTTATCACATCACTTTATTTTACTGTATTTTAGTTTTGACATATTCTGTATAAATTCTTTTATTGGTCCTTTAGATCTGAGGTTCGCCGATACCGGCTGGAGCTAGTCATTTCGTTTGAAATTAGTGTGGTTTTGGTAGACAGTAAATTCTTCTCAAAACAGTCAGTGACTGTGGGCTCCAGCCCGACTGGAGTGTCGTCGTTCCAGAACCGAAGTCTGAGATCTGCCTTGTCTTTGATTGAAACTACGTCATCATTGCATTTAGCAACCCTAGACATTGTTACTCCTAGGTAATTTGTGTGACTTGATTGATTCTAATTGTAGATCTTGTTAATGCAATCATATAAACCAGTGTGCGCACATGAAACCTACCTGATTTCCAAAACCAATAAAAAGAACTATGAGACATTGCTTCTTGCAGCATTCAGCATCAAGTAAAGCAACTTAAAAAGTTTTGCGTGGACTTTTCCAAACGTTTCCTTTTATTTCGTTTCATGTGATAAATAATTACCAAAAATGACTACACCTCAAGACAGCGCCCAACGCGTGGTGAAGAATGCGGGAACGAAATCACTCATTTCTGTCCAAAGAAATTTCCGACGATAATTTCAAAGGAACTCGCCAGATGTTAAGACGATTAATGTTTAGGGTGACATGATGTTAGCCACTGACAGTGTAAACAGACAGCCAGGTTCTGGCACAAAACACACCCCTGACGTAAGGGCAGAGGATATCAGAGTGATCTTTCAAAGAAGCCAATTAATGTCTGTTCGCTGAGCGTCAGGACAGCTAAGCATCCCTCGCTTTACAGATCACAAGGTGCTACATAATCGACTTAGGTTGCACGCTTAGAAAGTTCAAATTGTGCTAGCATTGAAGCGAAACTACTTGCAGATTCACCACGAATTTTCCCTTGAGATGTTGGACCAGATGGGGAAAAACCAGGTACTGAAAATCATTTAAGACCACGCAAAACAAACGAGGCACCAAGCTCTGAGGGAATACGTACAACATTTTACACTGCGATAGCTCGTCTCCTATTAGATATTTATCGCATATCCTTCTTGCATGTCGCCTGAAATGTGCGCTGGTCAGCCGGCCGCTGTGGCCGAGCGGTTCTAGGCGCTTCAGTCCATAACCACGCTTCTGCTACGGTCGCAGGTTCGAATCCTGCCTCGGGCATGGATGTGTGTGATGTCCTTAGGCCGGTTAGGTTCAAGTAGTTCTAAGTCTAGGGGACTGATGACCTCAGATGTTAAGTCCCATAGTGCTTAGAGCCATTTGAACCATTTTGAACGCTGGTCGCTACTGCTTATGAAAATATTAAAGACGGATGAAACCAGTCACAGAACAGCTTCAGTGACGTCCGTGTATTTTAGGGGCCTAAAGCATATTTTACGTTCTAGCGTCATGACTTGCTGTGTGAGAAAAGGAACTTCTCTGAAAGAATTAACGTGGCTTAAGGAGAAACTATTCTTGTAAAATGCAATATCTGGGGTATAGTGGATGAGGATGATCAGCTTCATTCCGTCTTTCTGGATTTATCACAGGTGTTGCACACTGTGTCAAACTGCCGACAGACAACCAACACACAGCGTCACCGAGTCTCTTCATAAGTACGTGAGTTCAGCAAAGACGGTTTTACTTATAGAGGACTATACACTATACCGGACGGCGATTCATTAGCAGAAACGTGAATCCCATAGATCGCAATAGGACGACTGTGTATCCAATACACACACAACAATTTATTGCTTTCTGAATCGAAATATTGTCACTACATTGAATTATTGACTGCAGTGCAATGTGGTATGTAACTCGGGCCTACATAACGCACTGTCCAACAAAAAAGTGTAGCACTAAAAGAGATGGAGGATATGAAATAAAGCTTCACAAGCTGAGAGGGTGTGTGATCTTATTCAATACGTACGTACATGAATACAAATCTAGCGATCACAGGCCCTGCACACCATGTGCTACTTCCACAAACTGTCTCCATTCCCTTCTGTTTTGTGCTCGATTCCTATAGGCGTCTTCAGTTCCCAGGGATACCAGGCCCTTTCCCAGGTCGTCCATCCAGCGTTGCCTTCGTCGTCCTATGGGGAGTCTGGTGTTTGGTCTCCTCTCTAGTGATTTCTTCACCTGTCTTTCTTCCGGGATACGGGCTACATTGCCTGCCCACTGGATTCTTTTGCTCTTCGGATTCTATAGAATTGTTGGTTGTTACATCAAGAGAGTGATTTCCTCATTCTTCCTCCTCTTCCATTCTCTTTTACGTAGGATGGGTCCCCATAGCTTCCTCGTTGCTCTTCCTTCAAATATTAATAATTTTTCCTTTTCTCGTTTTGTCACGCTTCAGGTTTCTGAGCCATCCTTAACTACTGGGCATATCACTGTGTTACATATTCTCATCTTAGTATTCGATAATTATTGATTTTTATTTGAGCGTCACACTAACTACAAAATAGAGTCAGATTACAAAGAACTAGTCAGTATGAGCCAACTTGTTTGTATAACGTTGCACCATCTCTGGTCTGGATGCATACACTGATTCGGTCGGAGGCGTGTCGTGGAACCGATGAATCTCATCCTGACGCAAGCTGGCCCACATCTGTTGTAACTGCTGCTAGATATCGTGGATTCTGGCACTGGGATGGAGTTGACTTCCAGCTGGAACCACACACATTCCATCGGGGAGAGATGTGAGGGTCTTGCTGTCCACGGGAGTACCCGAACATTAACGTATGCAGTTTAATAGAGATACATGCCTTATGTGGACGAGCATTATCCTGTTGAAAAATGACACCACGATATTGTTGCGTCGAAGATAACACACGAGGACGCTGAATGTCCGTGACGTACCGCTGTGCCAGCCGCTGTTACTACAGAACGTAACATGAAGTCATGCCCTATGGCTTCTCACAACATGAGGTCAGGAGCACCGCTGTAGCTCTTCACAACGTTTGAAGAATGGGATCCTCGGCCATACACGCCCACGATGACCATCTAGCGAAGTGCACAACCGCGATTCGTCATTGAACTCAGTGTGAAGCTATTAATCAGCAGTCGATGCTTTCTGGTTATGGCTCCACTCCAAATGCAACCGTTTGTATTGTTAACCAGCCTACACATGCCATAGGGTATTGTAACTCTAAAAGTGTACATCCTCACTGACGGTGTGGAAGTGCAGGAAGCTACATTGGTACAGGACGATGCCTTCTGGGTGATTCACTTTTTTGTCAGGCAGTTTACTTCGGTATTCCACCTTCGTTAGATGCGAAGGTGAACTGCTGAAAACACGATTTCTTTATTTATTTAATAGTTAATCATATTCTCCCTAGTGGGTTCTCGCTGCGGGCTGCCAAACTGCCGCTCTACAGCCACTGCATTATAAAAAAAGTGGCTCTGAGCACTATGGGACTTAACATCTGAGATCATCTGTCCCCTAGAACGTAGGACTACTTAAACCTAACTAACCTAAGGACATCACACACATCCATGCCCGAGGCAGGATTCGAACGTGCGACCGTAGCAGTCGCGCGGTTCCAGACTGAAGCGCCTAGAACCGCTCGGCCACCGCGGCCGGCTCCACTTTTGCTTGACAGGCATTCATTTGAGGATTGTCAAGCTTTGATGACAGTTGATTTAGCTGTTCATTACATTTTTCTGTAGTTTGAAGTGCTACATCAATTAGCCTGGCACCTAGTAAGTCTGCCAGTGCGTAATCCTTTCACCGTTTACAAGTCCATCGCTGTTAGCCATGTTAGCCATACTCAAGAGAAGCGGGGTTGCGTCCCATATAAGCATATCTGTTGAAAAGGCTTCCTTTGGTTGCAAATATTTCCTTAAACCGTGTGTTAGTAAACAGGGAGCAGATAGGGTGATATAGCTCCTAGTAATACTGCGGCGCATCTGCAATTGAGTGGGCTTAGTTAACCGAATTTTTCAAGTACGTCGCTAGGTGTTGACGACTATATTTATTATTGTACCAAAAGGTTTTAGTAATTGTTTGTGCTTCAGTGGCTTTCCAAATTATATTTTTCTGTGGGTCACTGGTTTCTGAAATTTGTGAAGTACGGCAGTCAATTGGGTGTCCAGCTGGAGACGAATTCTATGAAGTATTATAGTTGTGATTATTTTTCTCTTTTTAACCTGCCAATGGTTGTTATTGCAGTTCATATTTGAGGCACTAAGACAATTCTGAAATGTTGTGGAGCTAATGCTCGATATATCTTTCATCGATTAAAGTGGTTCACTTGCTGCAGTCAGTTGTTGGTCTCCATATGAGGTTATACATCAGCGTACATGAAGTTGACCAGGCTTGCATTTGAAAGTAAGTTGTGAAACACGTATGACGCCTAGCAGATCGATAATTGGTGTATGGCTTAATTGTCCTAGTTGGTTATTGTTATGGTCACTGATTTGTGTGTTTTAATTACAGGACGTTTAAGTATCGCAGAAGGGAGAAATGCTGCCCTCCACTAGTGTATTGCTAGCGGGACCGAGCAGGGGTTTCATTAGATCCGAATTGTAGATTACATTTGAAACCGGTGGTTATATGGTTAAATAAAATAAGAAAAAGGAATTATTATACCGATCGTGACATGCCCCAAGATAGTTATGCCGCACTTAGCAAAATACGGCAAACCTAATAGTCAATAGCGTATTGAACCTCAGCATTTATCGAGGATCGACACATCCACGCTGTCAAAAGGAGGAAGATTAATTCTTAGCGTGTCTAGTTGTGAAGACGCTTAACGCCTTAAAATTGGTATAAAGCTGAGAAATCCCGTACAGAATTAGACGCAGGAATAGTTTCAACAGAAGGGTCGAGAGTATTGCTTCCAGATTCCGAAAGGTTCTAAAGCCATTTTTTTACGTGTAGAAGGCGTATTTTTGATCAAGATTGCTGTACGTGGGATTCTCATGTTGGTGGCCATGTATCCACCGCAGTAGTTTTTTAATAATTTTGAAAACAGTCGTGGTGTAGTGACCCCTTTCGGTGCGAGATGCTGGATGTATTCAAGAAAGGACACATTGTGGATATGTAGGAATTTGATTCATTGTATCAGTCAACTAAATACCCAGGGAGGGGCAGGGGAATGCAACCGCCCTCCACCTCCCATCCCCGGCGCCTCATCAGCCCCCTCCTTGCCTCTTTGCACGTAGAAAATAAATCTTCGCCAACCAGAATAGCCTCCTCTCCCACAAAACAGACAAATGTATCAGTGCAGTATCATTTTGAAGAAAGTATTATGTGACGGTAAGTGTGCCAACAGACATTTGTCATGAAATGTCAAAACTATTTCGTCATTGGAACTTCATGGCAGATTAAAAGTGTGTGCAGGAGCGGGGCTCGAATCTGGGCGCTTAGCCTTTGGCGGGCAAGTGCTCTACCGACCTACCCATCTATCTTTCTTTCTTTCTTGGATGGCTTAGTCGGTAGAGCAATTGTCCGCCAAAGGCTATGGTCGCACGTTGGTGTCCTGCATCTGCACATGGTTTTAATCGGACAGGAAGTTTTAAACAAGCTAAAACTGCGCTGCAGATTCAAAATTCACTCTGAATTACTTCATTTAGCACCGCGAAGTAATACGAGAGGTACTCGTGATTTCACCGCCCTTCAACCACCTTCCAAAAATACGACAGTAGCACTCGAACAGCCGACGAGCTTCGCAATTTCAGAGATGCTCGTTCCCGAGCACAATCCCATAACAATCTGCCCATTGTCAGAACCGTCGCTAGAATGATTCCCCATTCATCTCTGCTACGCTTATAAACTTCCTTTGCCGAATCGTGTGACCCTATGCCACCAGACGAAACTTAGTCTCGCGGTGTGCAGTGATCATAAAGTTTGGCCGCTGACTATAATCATCATCTTCCTCATCATCATACCTCCAAGTATTAGACCTCTTGATCTCTTACGACCTCCTCGAGAAGGTCTCCTGTCATCGCTTCATCGGCCGCCCTACCTATCATACACCATTGGGGTGGTAGTGTTACTTGGATCCTAGGATCCTCCTTGAGTTCATTCATTGTAGGTGTTTTATCCAGTTGTTTTTGTATTTTTGAGTATAATGTATGATGGGTTGCAATTTAAGTTTCTTCAACACATCTTCAGTCCTTTTCTGAACCCCTTTGGTGCAACCAGCTATACGTCTCAAGAATTTCGTTTCACAGGCTGTTAGTGTTCCCACCTTTTGCATTTCTGTCCAGGCTTCGCTTCATAGCGCAGCACACGTCTTTCTAAGTTCTTATGAAGGCGTATTCTGGAGTGCATCTGTACTATGGAAGTATAACACTAAACCGACTCCCATTATTTTTTGCATATCTGATGGCTTTCTGAGCTACGGCTACTTCTTCCAGAAAGGATTGTCTATAGCCTAAATACATGAATGATTACACTCTCCTAAAACTTTATTTTTCAAACAGATCTTACTTTGTACTATATATTTTCTGAAAACGGTTATAGTTTTCGTTTTTTCGCTGTTGGTTCCCATGGTGTATTTCTCGGATATAATCTGTAAACGGTGTACAGAACGCTGCAGATTATCCTCTGAAGATAATACAAAAACTAAATCATCTGCAAAAAGTATATCATCTAGCTTTGTGTTTCTGTTGTTTCGAATGAAGGCGTGTGGTATTTGTCACATGATCAAATGAGGTGACAAAAGTCATGAGATACCTGCTAATATCGTGGCGGACCTCCTTTTGCCCCGCGTAGCGCAGCAACTTTGTAATAGGTCCATGACTAAGGAATTTGTCGCTAGCACACTCGAGCAGATGTAATGTCGATGGATTGCCCACGCGCTGCCTGCAATATGTAAGCTATAAGTGAATCTCAGACCAGAGAGCAGTGTTGTCAGCAGTAGGAACTGTGTGTGTGTCAGTAGGAGTAAGTAGTTGCTAGCAGTCGTGTGTATCGAGTTGGTTGGGCCAGTCGTGGGGAGCGATGGCGGTGCCTGAGCGTTGTAGTATAAGGTAAAAGCAGCCTCGCGCATATGTACTATTGTTGGTTGGTTGGTTGGTTTGGGGAAGGAGACCAGACAGCGTGGTCATCGGTCTCATCGGATTAGGGAAGGATTGGGAAGGAAGTCGGCCGTGCCCTTTCAGAGGAACCATCCCGGCATTTGCCTGGAGTGATTTAGGGAAATCACGGAAAACCTAAATCAGGATGGCCGGACGCGGGATTGAACCGTCGTCCTCCCGAATGCGAGTCCAGTGTCTAACCACTGCGCCACCCCGCTCGGTGTGTACTATTGTTATTTCAAGTCTTACGTAAATATTTTTTTTAAATACTCTTAATAATAATCTTTCATATAAAAATTAACTTTGGCAATCATTCATCTCAATTTAAAGAATTTACTAATTTCTCCAATCCATGGTCATCCCGATTATTGTAAAGAAAAATGAGTTGTTTCTTTTTGGACATGACAAATCTATCAGTCAGCATTGCACTGGGGTGTGCCAGAAAAATTTCATATAGGAACAGTTATATACGCCTTATCCGGCGACTTCATTGAGGTAAGGATCTTTCAATTTATTCAGTATGATTTACCAGGGCCATGACGCAGCACTGCTGACGTCCAAATTTACCAGTTTAGATTCACAGTCAGTTAATTATTGAAAGGTTATAAGTGGGCCACAAAATTATTGCGAGGTTAGTCACATTTCTATCAATAGTAGGTTACGAAATTTAACTGTTGGGAGGTTACATTGAATGCGAATTCTATAATTATTTATTTTGTTTTACTGTTGGGAGGTTACAACTTGACGTGGCATGGACTCAATAAGTTGTTGGAAGTCCCCTGCTGAAATGTTGAGTCAAGCTGCCTCTGCAGCCGCGCATAATTGCGAATGTGTTGCCGGTTCACAAACTGACCTCTCGTTTATGTGCCCTAAAGGTTCAATGGGATTCATGTCGGGCGATCTCGGTGGTCAAATCATTCGCTCGAATTGTCCAGAATGTTCTTCAAACCAATCACAATGACTTGTGGACCAGGTGGCATGGCGCATTGTCATCCATAAAAATTCCATCCTTGAATGGCTGCAGATGGTCTCCAAGTCCAGGGTCAAACCGATATGGTCCCGAGCCCACGAGAGGCGCTGCAAGTGATTACATCAGCAAAGGCATTCGCCTCAGTCGTTTGCTGCCTTAACTGCACTGTCCTAACGGATACGTCCGTTGTACGTCCCACATTGATTTCTGCGTTTATTTCACGCAGTTTTTCCTGTTAGCATTGACGACAATGCGCCGAGAATACCAAATTTCAGTCATTACCTCTCACCACAGACAACGCAGTGGCCAACGGCCTTCACTGAACGACCGAGAACAGCGGCGTTTGCGCAGAGTCGCAGTGCTAACAGGAAACCCTGCGTGAAATAACCAAAGAAATCAATGTGGGACGTACAACGAAAGGTGCGGTTAAGGTAGCAGACGACTGAGGAGAGTGTCTTTGCTGACAGCACGTAACCACTTGCAGCGCCTCTCGTGGGCTCGGGAGCATATCGGTTGGACCCTGGACGACTGGAAAACAGTGGCCTGGTCAGATGGTAAGAGCTGATGGTAGGGCTCGAGTGTAGGGCATACCCCACGAAGCCACGGTCCCAGGTTGTCAATTAGGCACCATGGAAGCTGATCGTAGCTCCATAATGGTGTGGGCTGTGTAATATATTCAGTTGTACCTATGTACCTACCGATTACCTACCGATGTCTCGCTCGCTATCCACAAACTGTAAGTCGAACAGAAAAAATGAGAAGGACCGTTTTTTAGGAAATTTAATGCAGTTAAATTTTGTACTGGGATGCATTTTCACTGGAGCCCAAAGTTTACAGTTACTCAAGAAAAACATTCAACAGAGATCTTCAAATGCAGCTCCATACCCATACTCATCCCATACAAGTCAGAATTTTTAGGATGTTGCTCGCGGAACTACCTCCTACCACTGTACAAAAATTTCCGATCGCACAACCTATTCCCGATGTTCGACCTTTTGTGGTCTCTATTGACTGGGGCATTATGCATCAGTGTAGGCTCCTATTTCGTTGACATTATAAATTTGAAAGTGTTCATGAGAGTAATGCAAGGAAAACGATTTTTGTAAACGTTCTCTAAAACCAATTATCTTGACAATTCGATCCAAACCTAACCCTAACAAGCACGGTAGTCCCGTAGCTGGAAGGTCTGACGAATACAACGAAGTTATTGTCCATTTTATACTGCTAAAATTCACAAAAGTGTTAGATGAAATTACCACAAACGTAAATTTTACAACTCGAAAGTGATCGATGAAGCCGATGGCGTAATAAGCCCAGTCAATGAAAACAAAAAAGGTGCAATGTGGTAACTAATTCGTGCAGTCACAAATTTTTGTACAGTTGTAGGAGGAAGTGCCGTGATCAACATACTGACCTAGGGGAGGGGTTCGTGGCCCGGACAAGAAGGGGGGGGGGAGTGAGTGATGACTTGCCACTTTTGTACGTTTTTCTTGAATAACTCGAGAACTATGCCCTCTGGAGAGAAAGGAACCCTGTATAGAATTTAAATAAACTAAATTTCCTGCAAAATATTTCTGTTCATTGTTCTGTAGGACCAATAGTTTGCACGTAGTGAGCGAGAGAAAATGAAATTCACGCGCGTAGATTTTTATGACCTGATATAACATTATTGCGGGTCGTATAAGACGATATATATATATATATATATATTGTGTGTTTGGAGGCTTACGTAGTCATTTCTGACCCGATTTTCAAATACTCAACTTGTCGACGTGGAACACTTCACTAATCTCTAACAACGAATTTGTTTCGTGAAGAATGGAATGGGAACGTTCATTGTCAACACAGTGATTTTCACACGGGTCAGGCTCGGACCGATGAAACCCGTGAATGTAGCCCTCGGCAGTTAGTGGCCAATTTCTGTTTACGGCGGATACATTTGTTAGATCATAACAGGCTTAACACGCACTGTTGAAATGAAGATGGTCCGGATCGGTGCGGACAGCTCGAGATCCCTTTGTGCCGGCGGAGGCCCCGACGCCGAGCACAAAAGGACGAGAGGTCGGCCCTCCCTGGAGGGGGAAGAGGGGGGGGTTCGTGATATCTATCTCGCGCTTGCAGGAATCAGCGCGCGCGTCCGGTCCTGCCGCGCCGACAAATTGGGGAGGAGATAGCTCTGCTCCGAACTCGATATCGATATCACCGGCAGATCGATGTCTCACACGGCAGCGAGCGGAGCGCAAACGCATCGAACTGACGGCGCGCTGGCACTAAATTGTTTTCTGGCCGTCGGGTCGCTGCCCCCCTCCCCCTCACGCCCCTACGGCGCGGCCCCACCTCCCCCGCTGCCAGATTACCATAATCCCCTCTCTCCCGTGAAAGGGAGGCGGCTCGTTCGGCCTCAGAATACCGGGTACTTACCGGACCATGATACAGCTACATGAAAAGGTTGCCATCCCGGAGAGCTGTTCAAAAGCCGAGCCCACTCCATTAGTCGAGTGGCTGGCCCGGGCGCGGAGAGTTGGGAGGGGGCGTTGCGACGTTGTGAGTGTGGAGTGAGGGGGAGGGGGAAGGACGACGAGTGGAATGGGGGCGGCGGAGGGGGCGGAGGGATCAGAAAGCACCGGAGCGTTTTGTAGGTCCGGGGAACGGGCGCGGCGGTCCTCTCGCCCGAATAACACAATAAGCGGCTTCATTAAGGGACGCCGGCGACACAACGATCCCTCCTCCCAGAGGCCCGCGCGCCTATGACGTGTGCGTGCGTGCGGGAGGAACACACAGGGCGCGCGGAAGGGCTGGCCGCCGGATCGGGCCCCGGGATTATCTCAATAACTTGTTTACCTGCGGCCGCGCCGCCACACAACGCGATGCTCGCTGTTTACGACGGGACCCGGCCTGTAGTGACCGGCCGAGCTGAGACTGCCGCTGGTTTCGCACACAGAGCATACAACGTACCATTTTTGTACAGGCACTATGAATGTAATGTGCTGCGAATACGTATAAAGATAGATCCCTTATCATTTAGCTACAATATAGCAGGTCAGCAACTGGAAGCAGTTACTTCCATAAATTATCTGGGAGTACGCATTAGGAGTGATTTAAAATGGAATGATCATATAAAGTTGATCGTTGGTAAAGCAGATGCCAGACAAAGATTCATTGGAAGAATCCTAAGGAAATGCAATCCGAAAAGAAAGGAAGTAGGTTACAGTACGCTTGTTCGGCCACTGCTTGAATACTGCTCAGCAGTGTGGGATCTGTACCAGGTAAGGGTTGATAGAAGAGATAGATAAGATCCAACGGAGAGCAGCGCGCTTCGTTACAGGATCATTTCGTAATCGCGAAAGCGTTACGTAGATGTTGGATAAACTCCAGTGGAAGACTCTGCAAGAGAGACGCTCAGTAGCTCGGTACGGGCTTTTGTTGAAATTTCAAGAACATACCTTCACCGAGGATTCAAGCAGTATATTGCTCCCTCCTACGTATATCTCGCGAAGATACCATGAGGATAAAATCAGAGAGATTAGAGCTCACACAGAAGCATACCGACAATCCTTCTTTCCACGAACAATACGGGACTGGAATAGAAGGGAGAACCGATAGAGGTACTCAAGGTACCCTCCGCCACACACCGTCAGGTGGCTTGCGGAGTATGGATGTAGATGTAGATGTAGATGTAGAATCCTGCTTTTGAAGCTCGCAATTAATGCGATAGTTATAACCGTCTAGAGAAGAGCGCTAAGTGCTAAGTTTTGTGCTACTGGTTGCTGATTATTTTAAAAAACCATGTTTCTCAGCAAAGCCCTGGCGCATCTGTTTGGAAACAGTCAAATTTCCAGAAGGGAGTATGTTGTGAAGAGACACACGCGACTGGCCGAAATACAGAATGCAAGTGGTACGTTCTGACATATCTGCAAACGGGTGCTTAATTGCAGACTATGTATGTGGTGTGTCCTCTCTCCATAGCCTTTGTACTTGGAATTGCGAGTGTATTCCGAAGGTTCGTTGCCACACTCGTGGTGTTTTGTTTGTAGGCTTAGACGAGAGTGGGGACGAATCTAGCTAGGTACTGGAGTCACTGTTGATCGACCTTGTTGCCACTGTGGGTATGTTGCGTGTATAGTAGGGTGTACATGGCTTATAAGAAATGGTATATTGACGCAAGATTTACCGTGATACTTGGCTGTGTTAAACTAACTTGAAATTCTGGACCACGGGCGCCAGGAAGCATTAGTGTAATTGTTATAAGTATTTAATTTAAACGAATACCTTGCTGCTGTTACTAATTATATGTTACACTTTGTATAACAAGACACTGTGCTGTGGTTTTGAAAGTTAAGTGGAGCTCCACATGCTAGCTTGTTTATGAAGTGTTATTTTAGGTATTTTATTAACGCACCTGTTTAAATTTATACTCTTAGCTGAGACGGGGTTGTTTAAAGCCATACTATTCTACAAATGCTAGTCATTTTATGGAGTTTTTAAACTCCGTACTGAGAATGTGTTTTTTGAAAATATATCTTAATTGTGCTGGTAGAAGCACAGGTGTGAGAGCTTAGCTGGTTTGGGGACAGTCCAAATACTAATGTGGCATATTTTTCCAGATGAGCAGAATTTCCGTTGCACAACAGTAACATATGTCTAGTCAAGAAGGACGCCAAGTTTTCTGTACTTGCAACCTGTGGAGGAACGTTCGTTTTGAAGGAGACACAGAACCTACTCATTGCTCTGGACGTAAAATTGTCAGTTTGTGGTGGCGTAAGATAATTTAAATTCTGATTATCAGAAACTGTAGATGAAAATTTTTAATTAATAGATGTTAAGCAGTCTTCCTGCATTTTATTAAACCAGTTATCACTCCCAGTACCGGAGTTGATAAACCGTCGACGGACTGTGCTACGAATTCTTACGCCTATTTAAAGGTTTGCGTCGGTATTTTTTAGAGTATAATGGTAAAGTCTGTGGCGATCAACCCATGAACAGGCTTCTGGCATGACCGCAGAGAGCAGCCATTCGTTCGCCGAGGCAGTAGGGGAGGGAGTGGACGAGTTGACAGACTCTGTTTACGTCAGTATCTTTGATCTTGTGATCCTGAAGGCTTTAGCAACCGGTATGTCAGTAACTGACATTTAATTGTAACAAATCATACGAAAAACGAAGCGGTTACGGTATATCTTCAATATGCTAGTGTTATAAAACAGCTTTCTTTTATAGCGCTCGAGCTGCAATACGAAAAGCCTTCACAACCAATATTAAAATTACAAGTCGTATGAAACACGAGGACTTTTCAAGAGATCCTCAGTATGCTGGTACCTTGCAACAGCATATATTCATAGGAATATAAGAACAACCAGATACTGTTTTCTAATGCAAACGATGAAATCAAATATGAGGTCTCCTAAGCTCTGCAGTGGCATAGTCAGCGGCCTTGCATTTCGTTGGCGACATTCCTCTCAGCGGATCAAAAATCTGACGTGTCTGTTTTGCCTCTGACGCTTGGAGTATGCCCCTTAACGTGAAACCCAACGTTTTGACGTTACAAAACTCGATCAGCTCTACGTCTACGTGTGAGGGTGGTTGGAGGGTGATGGTGCTCCAACGCGTCCCTGAAGTTTGAAGAAGCAGCCTCTCCACGCCCCCTTGCCCCACCCCCTCCCTCTCCAACCACCCACACAGATCTTAATTATCTGCTACGGGGATGTCATTAGACAGAGATGTCGAATTAAAAAGCCAAAAGATCCTTTGGAAATGTTTCAGATTTTATTTCATTGTTAGACCTGTCAACAATAAAGCAGCCCTTATTCTCACATCGTTTTTTCGCTATGAAACATCACCAGCCAGAGAAACTTTAGTCACAGCAAAGAACAGCCAGCAGCGCTGGTATAGCACTATCGTGGAAATTAACCTATATCTTGCCCATTGATTCGCGCCATCTAATAATATAACCTGTGTCAAACATGCACTATCGTAACCAACATATTCTACACTTACCTATAGTCTTTCCGCCCTAAATTAGATGAAAAAGAAGAAATATGGGCTTAAGAAACAGAAAGGATTTAACGTCAGATCGACGGCTGGGTTATTAAAAACGGAGCATGGGTTTTCACTGGGGAAGGATGTGGAAAGAAATCAGCCACAGGCTTTTCGACTAGACCGTCCCATCAATGTCCGAACACAACTCCTTACACAGCTAGGTAAAATTAGCTACAGTATGCGGAGAGACAACACCCAAAGGAAATCAAAGGGGACAGTACTTGTTAAGAGAGCGAAAAAGAACTGTGCCCATTCTCCACATTACACTGTCTGTACAGGTATTAAGCAATAAAGGCAAACAGAGAGGAATTTGGCAAAATAATTGAAGTTCAGGGAGAAGAAATTAAAACCTTAAGGTTTGCGGAAGACAGTGTAAGTCTATTAGAGACAGAAAATTACTTGGAAGGTTAGATGAACGGATTGGATACTGTCTTTAAAAGAGATTATCAGATGAACATCAACAAAAGTAGAACAAGGGTAAGGGAATGTAGTGCAGTTAAATCAGGTGATGCTGAGAGTTAGATGAGGAACTGAAAGTAGTATGTGAGTTTTCCTATTTGGGGAGTAAATGAGCGTATGATCAGAAGTAGAAGGTATATTAAATGCAGATTAAATGGGTGAGCTAGATAACTAATGAAAAGCTACTGAACCGAAAGCTCGGTGCTTCAGTCTGGAACCGCGAGACCGCTACGGTCGCAGGTTCGAATCCTGCCTCGGGCATGGATGTGTGTGATGTCCTTAGGTTAGTTAGGTTTAAGTAGTTCTAAGTTCTAGGGGATTGATGACCTCAGATGTTAAGTCCCATAGTGCTCAAAGCCATTTGAACCATTTGAACCGAAAGGAGGAAAAATGAAAACTGTGGCCACTAGCCAACTCAACATCTCGATATAACTACCGCAGCCTACATCCATCTGAACCTCCTTACTGTAGTCAATCCTTGATACTATAGTGACGCATCGTATGACGATGTACACTTGATAGCACAAAAATTGGCAGGTGGAAATCGCAGCCAGTATTTAAGCCGGGTACAGCACTGACGTGAATGAAATGCAATATCCATATCTTTCTATTTACCTTGGGATCATGCAGACGAGGAATCATTACTTCTAAAATAATAGGAAACTGGTCTTGTCAGTATTACAGGTCTATTCGAAGAAGGCACGAACTATTTTTTAAAAACAGAGTACACTGTTATTCAGTACACCTGTAGTGCATGTTATATAAGAAGGGGCGTCCAGAAAGTAAGTTCAGATCGATCACAAAACGGAAACCCCAGTGAAAATCTGATGAAGCTTTGCACATATATGTTGGGCAGAGTCTCTAGTACACTCGTTGATCGCGCCACTTTGCACTTCACAGTTCGGAGTACACAGTGACCACGTAAAGACGCCTAGAATGTAGTGTTACCCATCAAATATGGGAGCCTACCGAGAGATTTCGCCTGATTTCATGCAACCCCACATAACGTAACTGTCATGCGTTTCCTTCTTTATGACAATTTTCGGCCACAGACGGCAAAGGCAATGAAGATGCTACTGCAGCGTTTTCAGTTGGAAGTGTTCGATCACCCACCATACATCTAGAACGTGGCCCTCTTTCATTTTATTCTCTGGTCGTGTAAACCGCTGGCTATGAAGGCAACATTTTGACACAGACAACCAGCTGCAAACCGGTGTAGAGAAATGTCGGCAAGTACAGGCGGCTGCCTTCTATGAGGAAGGTACTGGAAAGTTTGTGCAACGCTACTACAAATGTCTAAGTGGGAGTGGCGACTCTGTAGAGAACTAACTGGATGATGTAGGTAACTATTGAAAATAAAATATTTCTGATTTTCAGTGCGGTTTCCGTTTGGCGACTTATCGGAAATTACTTTCTGAACAACCCTCGTAAGTTCGTAAATGCTCCCTATAGTTGTGTAAACAAAATTCAGGCTTTATGTGTAAAGTGCCTAATGTTAAAATCCCTGTGATTTTTTTTTCGCCATAAAGGAAACATTCATCTGGGTCAACAATCTGTTGTTTATGAAGCCCTCCATTGTATATTGTGAATCACACTTCGATTATGTACAGGTAACTGCCCACGGAAGATCGGCGGAGTTTTGGTTGTAAATGAATGGAAGTCACGTCTGGTCGAGTGTAAAACTTAAACTTATTATCTCTATTTGACGTGATACGTGAGAATTATTCTCCCGAGTGCATCTATATTACACGGTAATATTCCGACAGTCATGGTGAACGATGTCTGCCAGTGACTGATTCGTTCCATAACAGCCAATGAGAGTACACTAGCAAGGTCAACTACCTGCACCACACCGCTTTCAGTCGAGTCGCATTGTTAATGCTCTAAGTCTCGTCTTCAACAGTCTACTAGTGAGTGTGTCATCGTGCTCGTGCGGGAAGGGAATTTGATAGCGTCGGGCATCGTTATGGTGTTCGAAGACGCACTGCACGACGCTGGATGAAACCTTATCGAAATACTCGATAGTCCGGTAAACCTGTGGCATCTGGGCTTTGGCGTGCAACAACATCTGTCCAGCACAGTGAACTTGTTAACTCATCACTGCAGAATCCTTTTTTAAAAGCGATGCAGCTGAAACATACTGTTTCCCAAGTCGGTGGATACAGTTCGGCGCAAGATCCTGGAGGCCGGAGCACTTAGCAAATGTGCTGCGAACAAGGTTCTAACGATCAGCATTTTCTGAGGACAATAGCAACCGTTACTGACGGAAGGTGATATTTCCCAACAAATCGGTATTGTCCTCAGCGAATGACGGTCCCGCACGAGCATAAAGGCCGCAAGGTACCTGTTTCTACTCCAGATACATCTCTGATCCATCTCGCAGTACCCTTGTGTCAGTGGTAGTTTGGAGCTGAATGTGTTCCCGTAGACTTGAATTGCTTCACAGGACATATGGTCCACTTGATGTTGGCCAGTACAGCCATATTATGTACAGAAATAACACCACTGTTCAGAATAACATGAAATTACAACGAAATACTATCGGAGAAGGGGGAAAACGTATGGCAGAAGAAAAATAACTAGTTACAAAATGTAGCAATAGGTGGCGCTGTAAGCATCATAATTTAGTGGTGGTCGACTGCAAATGACAAATGAATCATACAAGAATGGCTAAGGTGTGCTTTGACGTTAAGCAAACTGTACTACTCAGTGCGCACGGGTGTACAGGTGTGATACTGTTAGTTTCGCAAGCCCATCCACCACGGCAATGTCATATCACATCGGATGAGAAAAATCGGTTTTTAATTGACCTGAGACCAAAAACTACATAAAAAGCATCACTCACATCAGTTTTTAACTGTCCTGAGGCCGAAACCCGCAAAAAAGGCATTAATCACATCGGTTTTTAACTGTCCTGAAACCAAAAACCGCATAAAAAGAATCAATCAAAATCAAATCGGATAATTAATTTGCGTGCGACTGGCGCAAAAAATGTTTAGTGTGCTGTTCACTGTTTTCAGCAACAAGATCAAACCGAGGAACAGCATGTTCCACAACTCATCGAAGTGTTTCCGGGGTCACGTTCAGAAGGCGTGCCTTGAATGCAGCTAAGTTTGCAAACGGAAAACTGGCACAACATTTTTCAGATAGCCCCACAGCCAGAAGTCACACGGAATAAGATCAGGTGATCGGGACAGCCAGGCTGTAGAGAAATGGCGGCTGATAATTCTAGCATTTCCGAAATGGAGTTTCAGCAGCTGCTTAACTGAATTTGCAACGTGCGGATGTGCGCCATCTTGCATAAAAATGATCCCATCCACACATCCACGCTGTTGAGAGCTGGAGTGACGTGGTTGCGCAAAAGACACTCATAGCGCTTACCAGCGACGATACAGGTAACAGGACCGGAAGCACCTGTCTCTTCGATTAAATATGGCCCTGTGATAAATAATGCCGCAAAACCCGCACCACACAGTAACCTTTTCAGGATGAAGTGGTACGGGTTGATTTGCGTGTGGATTCTCCGTTGCCCATATTCGACAATTCTGTGTGTTGACATATCCTGTCAGATGGGAGTGGGCTTCGTCTGTCCACAAAACCTTCCACGACCAATCATTGTCCGCTTCCATGCGAGCATGAAATTCTAAAGGCATGTCAACAGGAAGCAACTCGCGCACATGGGTAATTTTGAATGGATAGCAAAGAAGGATGTTTCGTAGGATTTTATGCACCGTGCTCACAGGTATGTCCAATGTTCGGACAATTCTCCGTGCACTACACGTTTGCTCACTACCACTTGTATTCTCCTGCATTGCTGTGGCCACTGCTTCCACTGACGTCGAATCAATTAGTTTCACCCCTCTACCAGGTTTCACACCAAAAGAACCGGTCTTTTCGAATTTCCGAATCATTTTCTCCAAACCCACGGCAGTCATCGGACCAACACCTTTCTTCAAACCCTTCAGTGTCCGAAACTTCTGCAGAACAACGTGTGCTCAGTCATCATTCTTGTAATACATCTTTACAAGTAATTATACTGTAGCAACAGCGATTATTTTGTATTGTTTTATTAGATAAAGTTTCGACGTTGCAATCAGGTCATTTACAGGCCTGCCGCATGGGTGACGCCAAGTGCCACTCTTGCAGGACGACGCAATTACGATTGTATCACACATTTTTAAGGTGCTCTACAAAGGCGGGTGGATGGATGGCTCCGAGGGTTTTGGTAGCGGAGGAAGGGGGGGGGGGGGGGGCTTAGAAGGACTCTTTGCCGTTTTATTCAAGCATGTGTCAGTGTCGCACCACCCCCAACCCCCACTCATGTGATCACACCACAGGAGGACGCGAAATAGGAGGGATGGAAAAGCATAAGCACACTTAGCTGTTTCGGATCACATTCAAATTTCATCGAATGCCATTGGACCGTCCCTAGTGTTTCGAACCTGTACACGAGAGAAAAAACTGCTGTCGCACTGCACTTCGATGGGGTCGGATCACGTTTTAATGGAATTGCAGCACCAAAATGTCCTTAGAGAAGAGTGAAACGTCCGAGGGTGTTGGCAGCGTCACAGGTTGCAAACATATTCCTGTTCCCTATCGCAATGCGAATTGTCGGTTTCGATCCCGAAATGTGTGGGTATCAAGGCCCCAAGTAAAGGGGAGGGGTATCATTGAGGTTATTTATGCCACCATCCTGCGGCCTTTTCTTGGCGACTGTGAGCGGGGATGTGTCTGGAATATTTCCCTCGACCACTTATAAGGAAGCCGCGTGATTTCGACGCTGTGCGTGGCGGTTCTAACCTCAATTGCAGAGGCATCAAAAGAAGGGGTGAAATGTGAGAGAGGAGCTGTGATGATCTTCCATTGCTCTGACTCGTCCAGGTGGCCTTGGGCAGAACTGAGGTGACGTTTGGTGCGAATGTGACGTCATAAAACCACCTTACACGTCACATGATCATCTGAGCTGTGACCTTCATTCCACATGTTTCGACAGCGTGCCGTTTGAAGCGTCGTAGAGTTCGATGGCGTTTCGAAAAAGTGATCCTTTAATTCTATTGTGCAGTGTAATTAAGTGGTGTTTTTGCAGGTGCATGGTGCGCAAGTAGCAAATTATTAGCAGTGAGAGAGGGAAATTCAGCGTATTCATTTTTGCCGATCTTTGTGTTCATCGATATCATAGGTCGTTGTCGAGGCATTTTTTTTGTTTCTTGTGACTTAGGCCGTATATGCAATTAAATCTAGTAAATCTCCTTAGAAAATAAAAAGGAAAAAATCCATTTTAATGAGGCAGAACATTGGGATATAATAAGAAATAACATTTAAAGGAACTAGTTTTAAAAGATGTTTTTCTGTAATAACGAAGCGAGAGAACTGTCATTGTATGAAACGAGAGTACACGTAGTATTTATTGCGATACGATAAGCTGACAGACTGTATTTTACCGCTGCTACCTTCGGAATTCGAAAGTGTGTATTCCAATCAGTACTGTCAAACGCTTTCTCTAAATTTACAAATTCTCTAAACGTAGCTTTGCGTTTCTTTGACCTATCTTCTAAGATAAGTTGTGGTGTCAGTATTGTCACACGTGTTCCTACATTTCTCCTGAATCGGAACCGGTCTTTCCGAAGATCGGCTTCTACGACATTTTACACTCTTATATAAATAATTCGTGTCGGTATTGTAACTGAATTACGAAACAAATGGTTCAGAAGTATCCACAACTATCGTCACATGCGTTATTTGGAATTCTAATTGTTCTTCCTGAAGTCTGAAGGTATTATGCCTGTCTAACATTTAATCCATGCCGGATAGAACAACTTCCTAATGACTGACTGTCCCACGGAACTCAATAACTCGGAGGGAATATCATCGTCTTCAGGGCCCTCGTTTCGACTAAGATCTTTCGGTACTCTATCGAATTCTTCTCGCAATATCGTACGTCCTCTTCGTCTATTTTCTCTCCATTTTCTGTAACATTGGTTTCAAGACGATTTACGTTGTATAGCACCTCTATGTATTCCTTCCATCTTTTACGTTTCCCTTTTTGCATAGTACTGGTTTTCCCTCTGAACTCTGGTTATCTTTCCTATAGGTGGCGTCTGTCTTTTCCGTAATCACGGATTTTTCTGCATCTTTCCAATTTTTATCTAGTCGTTCCTGTTTTTAAATGTCCACTTACAGTTAATCTCATTTTTTAGAGTCTTCTATATCCCTTTTGCGTGCTTCATTTGCTGCATTTGTATATTTTCTCCCCTTTCATTTGAATCCAATATATTCCCTAACTTTTAGAGTCAGATGTATACAAGTGACAGAGAGTCGCATGGGGTACTTTGAGATAAGCATCCGATAAACTTTTAATTTTTGTTGACTTAAAGCAGCAACTTAACCTCACTCTAATTGCTCGGTATGACGACGGCCATTATCACTGCATGTATTACGATGGCACGTAATATTTTTTACCACTTTCTTAAATATTCGCCTTGTTTCTTGTACAGTGGTGGTGTGAGCAACTACCGTATTAACCAGTTCCTCTTCATTTCGTACTGAGGTTTCAAACTCCAAAAAACTTACGTAGCTCAATAAGACAAACTGTAATGTTAACACATCAGAGGCGACTCGGTATGGTTTCTCAAGGTAGCACCAGCGTCTTCAATGCAGTTAAACACGCGGTTTACAAATGAGTGCCTCAGAAGTGTTTCCCATTTAAGTACTCGAACCGCTTCAGATACTCATTTGCGACCTTTGGTTTCTTAGACAAGGATATTAACTTCAGGGTCTTCTACCGATTGCATAATTTTAATCTAAGGGTTTGTGTATACTCGCGATCAAATAGAATGGAGACACGGCAGCTTTTCCCACCTTGATAACAGTGGCAACATCTCGTGCTGTGCTCCCCACAGCACAGCAGAAGATTTTGAGGGAGCCAGAGTCGTCCGCTACCGCTCAACCGCAAGTCATCGCAGGCGGAGACTGGACGTAGCCGTGTCAGCGGCGCGCCCATCTGGCCTCGAAGGCGTCCCAGATGTGATCAGGATGACGGAAGCCCCGTTCTGATGGAACTCGGAAACGACGGTGATTGCAGTACCTTGCTAGTGGGAACCTACAGGTTGTTGTACGCAAGCAAGCGGACACAGATGACTGAACAGAAACGTGCTGAAACCTTATTCAATAGAAACGTTTTGAAACTTTCTTCGGAGCTTCCGTGGCGTCGGGGGAAGCCTCACTCGCGGGCTGCGGGCATTCGCGCTCTTAGCGCCGTGCGGTGAGAGAAACGAACCACGCAACGTTTGCTCTGTACACTTCCGCCGAAACAAAGTGAAACTTGAGATCGTTGATGGGCCCAGGTTAAATCTCATTATTGCTTCACGTATACTCTCTAGGTAAGTAACGGTGCCAGCCTAGGTATGACTAGCGAGATAGCCTTTAAATTACCCGACAGAATATTATGACCACCTACCTAATAGCCGGTATGTCCACCGTAGGCACGGGTAACAGCGGCGACACGTCGTGGCATGGAAGCAATGAGGCCTCGGTAGGTCGCTATAGGGAGTTAGCACCACATCTGCACAAGTGAGTAACCTAATTCCTATAAATTCCGGGGTCAGAGGTGCTGAAGGAGGAGGAGGAGATTAGTGTTTAACGTCCCGTCGACAACGAGGGGAGGTGCTGAACTCTGGGGCCACGTTCAATCCCGTTCGATGGGGCTCTGATCTGGCGAGATGATAAGGGGGGGGGGGGCAGCAAATCAACTGGAGCTCGTGACTGTCTTCCTCGAAACACTCCATCACAACCCTGGTTTTGTGATATGGCGCATTATCTTGATGAAAAGTGTCACTGCCGTCGATAAACATGATCGCCATGAAGGGGTGTACGTGGTCTGCAACCGGTGTACAGTACTCCTTGGCCGTCATGTTGCCTTGCACAAGCTTCACTGGATACATGGATGCCCATGTGAATGTTCTCCAGAGAATAATGAAGCCACCACCAGCTTGTCTCCGTCCCACAGTGCAGGTCTTATCTAGCTGTTTCCCTGGAAGACGACGGATTCGCACCTTCCCATCGGCACGATGAGGAAGATATTGGGATTCATCAGACCATGCAACGCTCTGCCACTGCTCCAACGTCTAGTGTCGATGGTCACGTGCTCATTTCAGTCGCTGTTGCCGACATCGTGGTGTTAACATTGCCACATGCATGGATCGTTAGCTGCCGAGGCGTCCGTCGTTAGGAGTGTTTGGTGCACTGTGTGTTCAGACACACTTGTACTCCATCCAGCATTAAAGTCTGACGTTAGTTCCGCCACAGTTCGCCGCCTGTTCTATTTTACCAGTCTGCCTTGACTACGACGTCCGACGTCTGTAATGAGGGGTGGCCGCCCAACCTCACGGCGTCTGGACGTGATTTCACCATCTGTTAAAGACACTCACCGCAGCACACCTCGAACACCCGACAAGTCGTGCAGTTTCGGAAATTCTCGTTCCGAGCCTCCGGACCATCACAATCTGCCCTCAGTCAAACTCAGATAGACCGCGCGCCTTCCCCATTCTACACACGGGCAGCGCACTCACTGGTACTGCATGCACCGTACATGTGTATGGCTAGCACTCATTCCTCGCCAGCTGACGCTGCCGTCGCCTGGATGGGTTTATATCGATAGTAGGTCGGCGGTAATAAAGTTCTGACTGATCGTTGTACACTATCTGATCTAAAGTATTCGGAAGCGGGTACATAATGCAGAACTGGCCATGAAATGTCAGGAGAGGCGAACCCACTAGAACAAAAGGAGGCGGGAGAAATGCGTTACCTGCAGAGACGCAGTAACAGCAGGATGTGTCAGTCAGGAGAGCTCAGTAACTTTGAACGTGGACTAGTCGCTGGATGTCACCTGAGTATCACATCTATCAGGGACATTCCAGCCGTTCTAAAGCTCTCCAAGTCAACTGTTGGTGATGTTTTTTTGAAGTGGAAATGAGAAGGAATAACCATAGCTAAACCAAGAACAGGCAGACCTTGTTTACTGACGGGCAGGGACGGTAGAGCATTGCTGAGGATGGTTGTAAAAATCGCATGAAATCAGCGGAAGGGATCAGTTATCAATTCTAAAGTGCTATCAGCAGTGTAGCACAATTACTGTGCGTATGGACTTCAAAAGAATGGGTTAGAGTGGTTGAGCAGCTCCTCGTAGGCCACTCATTTCTGTAGGCAATGCTAAGCGACGCTTAAGTTGGTGAAAAGAGCGACCACACTAGAAGCGAGCGATTTTCAGTGAGAAATCGCGCTACACTTCCCGTGGCAAACCGATGGAAGTGTTTGGGTTTGCTGAATACCTGAAGAACATTGTGTGTGTGTAGCCAACAATGAAGTACAGAGGATGTTGTGTTACGCTATGCCGGTGTTGGCCGTAGTTAGGGTGTGATCCCTTTATTGCGCTTAAGAAAATGCTAAATGCAGAAGGGGGTACTGCGTACCGTAGGCGAACAGTTCGGAGAGCGTGATTGTTTGCATCAGCTTGACGTGCACTGTGTCATAAATCAGCATGTGTGAGGCAGTAGTGGACAGTAGCAATCCTGAAATGGACTGCCCTGTCCAGAGTCCAGACATGAATCCAGTGGCCCACCTTTGAGATGTTTGTTTGTCAATCACTCTAACGGATGATTTCCAGGACTTCGGCTGTTCAGTATGAAACGAGAATTATAACAACTTCAGCCGTCACTTGTGCATTTAATTTGTTTTTGCAACCACTTACGGTGTTCCGTTAGACCATCTTCTGGCCCATGACTGAGGAGAACTGGGAGGAATTCAATGTCGTTTACAGTCATAACAGGAGCCAATATTATACAACTGGTATTCGTAGATCTTTGGTTCACACGACACTTTATCTTCATACATCAACCGACATCTCAGGAGTCGTGCTTTTTTCCTGAGTACTCGTATAAAGGAGACGCTTTGGAGAGAAAATTTATTATTGTGGTTTAGCCAGTCCGTGCTGACTAATGCCTCTTCGTCGAACATTGGTGGAATGAGACGTGCTGTCTTGTCGGTGCTGGAGCTTGTTCGGAATGCAGTTGCTACAGGTTGGAGTATATCAAATGAGGTAATATCTGGCTATGCTTCCACGTGAGATAATATTGCACGAGACGGAATATCGTGCTTAGGAGGGTTTCCAGTTTAACCTTTTTCAATACTGCAACTTTTCTTTTGACTATTACAATATTGTCGGCTTCAGCACTTCATAACATGCATGACCTCAGGAGAACATCACATCACTCTTCAACCTTTTCTTTTTACGGAAGTGTTCACTTCGTGAGCTTTCCGTTTTAAATTAAAATTACAATAATTATTAATAACAGTGGTAATAGATTTAGACATGTTCATAATTTCTAGTTCTGTTCATGTTAGTCGTTAATACACAATTAAAGCAGAACAGTTTCCAAGTTGTTCCATATTGTGCCTTCATTTTTAAGGTTGCTTGAACTATACTTAGATTAATTTGTACTAAAAGAGATGCCAGCACTAAATTAACTATATCTTTATTGTCGTCATGACCACTTATGTTGCATCTGTTAATGCTCTAAATGAACTGATAAACTATATCGATAGGATATTTAATAAGGAATTTATCATATTTTTAAGGATCATCTCGCGATATTCCGGATCCAGGTATTTTCTGTGTATTCTTCAGAGGTTGATGATGAAATGGCTGGTTCAAATGGCTCTGAGCACTATGGGACTTAACTTCTCAGGTCATCAGTCGCCTAGAACTTAGAACTAATTAAACCTAACTAACCTAAGGACATCACACACATCCATACCCGAGGCAGGATTCGAACCTGCGACCGTAGCGGTCGCTCCTCTCCAGGCTGTGGCGCCTAGAACCGCACGGCCACTCCGGCCGGCCGATGATGAAACAGAACATGTTTATAATCTGTTGGTAGAGTCCTTTATTGGGCACTTTTGTCATTCAGGGAGTTTCCGACGTGGCGTGTGTGGCAAATATCATTACGCCTCTTGTCTATCTTAACTTATAACTGTTGCACGTTTTAATAACTATTTTCTGTGTTATGTTAAAATGGCACAGCAACAAAAGGGTAGGCGTGGGCCGCGGGATATAGAAGATAAAGCAGCAGCAATAAAACATATTATTCAAAACAAGATGTCATTTGCTGCAGCTGCGAAATGATTTAACGTACCAAGAGTCGCTCTGCATTGTAGGATGATCACAGGCATTTCAGGCAACGACCAAACTGATAAATAAGGGCACATATGTCGACAAAAGCAGGGAGCTCCAATTAGTCCGCCCTCTTTTCCTATTATATTCGAAAGGCAAATATCTGAATCAGCTTGTACATACCTTCGATACCGTGAATGGCCATCAGAGCGATGAAAAGCACTGGGTGTTACGTATACGTCACGAGAGGTGAAGAATCCTAGCTAGTACTGCCTGAAATGTGGTGTTTTTTGTTATAGAGATAAATATCGTGGCTCTCTAGTTGCTCTGGAAAACGGAAAAAACATTGCATCGCTAGAGGTGTGCACATGACGCAGAAAATGCAATTTATCGTGTGAAAACTGTCCAATCTTACTGAAAGCTTGGAATTCAAATAAATTTCAAGATTATTCTCAATCAGGGAGAAGCTCACATTTATATCAAAACTAAAACTAAATTCAGAATTTAATAATTATTTCTTTAACCAACAGTTAAATTAACCAACGTCACTAACAATTTGATTTATAATTTTAAAAAATTAACATGTTGGATATTACAGTGAAATCTGTTGTCTCCTAATGCGTTGAGACATATTTAAATGACTATAGTTTAGCATTTCAGTATCACAATAAATGAGAAAACATTAAAAAGCTTAAATATTTTTGAGAGAGATCGCAGCCACCGACAAATAATTTTTAAAAATTAAAGCTTTATTTCGGGTCGTTCCAACGATATTATGACGACTAAAGATTTATTATATACTGACATTGGCATCAGAAATACGTCGCATACTCCTACACTGCACGGGAATGAGTATTCAGTTATCACCACTTTCTGAACCAGGTGGATGAGCTACACACATAAAATGCTGATGCGCATGCCGCTGAAGACATAAAAAGTAACCAAGTTGTGTACATGTAAATGTGTTCCAGTGAACAACTATTTGTTTCTGTGTTGCTCAATATGAGTTTCTGAGACGAAGCTCGAAATTCAGAAATGAAAACTTAGCCCACGCATCCTGTAATCGACTGTGTTTCACAAAGACATAACACACCTCGTAACAGCCGCAATGTCAAATAGGTACTCTAAATCATTGTTTTAATTTACGAGCAAATTATCCCTCACGCAAATACGCCATTGACACCCTGAGAGACAAACGATTCCAGTAACTTTAGTTAAGCATAGAATATAAGTGGTAGATGACTCAAGCCAAATACGGAAAGAATACTTTAATTATATGAACAAAATTATTATTTAAAGACTAGAGTGGGGAAGGAAAGAGGGAGAGAAGGAGAGGGAGGGATGGAGGAAGAGAGAGGGAAAGACACAGAGAGAGAGACAGATAGAGAGAAGAGAGAGACAGGGAGAGAAAAGAGAGAGACAGAGAGAAAGGAGGAAAAGAGAGAGAGAATGAATGAATGAATGAATGAGTGAGAGAGGCAAATAGAGAGAAAGACCGCCAACGCTGTGATCGAAAAATCGGGCATTCTTTTTTAAATATGTTCAATATACCTGGCCTGTTCAGTTATGAATGCACGAACTCGTTTTACAGCATTTGAGACCCCGTTGTGGAGCACGTTGGCACTCTTGTTGTTAAGGTGCGTCCACACTATACTTTTTTTGTGTTCGACTTTGCCCATGCGCATAAATTTCCAATATTGCAACTACACATGTGCATTTGTGCATGCATAATTTCTTGGAAATGGAGGCCTTGCGTAAGGCGCATTGCTACCCACCTTCGATAGGGATCTTTCCGCTTTTTAGCAGATGACATGCAGCTGGACCCATATGTGTTTGATTGTGTACTGTGTTGAGGTTATGCCGGGACAGCGATTTATCTGCAATAATGTGTGTTGACTCCAAAGGAAGAACGCTGAAATTTATAGACAGTTACAGACAAAGAAATAAGTAGTGCGGAATGCCGCTTCCCAATATGAGAGTAAAAATTCGTGATGCGTTGCCCTGGGCGTCACGTATTAGTTAAAAGTCCCCGATCATGTTTCTGTAAAGAATAAGATAGCGTAAATTTCGAAGTAGGAAAACTGAGAAGAATAATCCAATAATTTATGAAAAGCTTATATGAAAATTGTGAACAAATATTCATGCTGTGGCGACTTCAAAGCACAACTGAGGAACCTGATGTCTGAACGAAAGAAGTTATGGCGTATGTGTAGTCCCTCAACAAACTACTAAAAACAGAAACGAAGCACATTGATTATGGAAAAAATACGAAACTGAAAAACACAACCTCCTTTCTAGTGGATTCTGGCGTCTTATGAAATTCCCAGATTTTTCGCATCTGAGGATGCCATATTTCATGATTAGATACAAATGAGGCATTGAAAGTAAATTAACCTTCACATAACAACTAAGAACCTCTCTTAAGTATTTCTCAGTTTCAGGAATAATCGCTTTTACTTTTATTTATTTATTCGTGTTCCGTTGATGCATCATGCAAGAGAGTTGCATGAATATGGAGCGAGTCATATTTATACATAAAGACGGTACTTGTAGATGCTAATAAGTACTAACTGTAATATTATATGGGAACAAAATATGCTAATAATTACAAGTTAGGCATTTTCTACAGTGAAAAAGTTATAAAACAATCAAATAATAAATTACAATAATTCCACATTGCAAGTTAGAAATTTGACCGAACTGAAAAGTTTTGTTCTCGCCAGTTTCTAGCTATCGAATTATTATTGGCAGCGTTATCGCTGCAGTTTCCCAAGCAGAAAGTGTAAAATCTTGTTGTGACCTGCTTCTGAAATTTGCAGACAAAACGTTGTCATCACCTTGTATTCCTCGTACCTATATTCAGTACCCACTGCCGCTTTTGCGTTTTCTTTTTCTGTCGCCTTTCATCACAATAAACGCAGCACGAGCTTACAAGCACAGAAGGGAATTCATAACAGACATCTTGCGCAATGAATCAACGTTGGACACGATAACATGCATTCTTTCCACAAATTTTTGTGCATGCCCTTTTATTCCCTTGCGCCTGCGATTCGCCCGACGAAAGAGGCATCGTGCGCGCGTACCTGTAGTGCTTTATCAGGACTCACAGCCCCAGCACAACAGCGCTGCATCACTGGCGGCCTATACCACGAGTCGCAGGCGCCACAAAGGCGAACACCGCGACTACAGTTGAGAGCGCACGCCTCGCCTCGCACGCCCTCCAAAACGATGCAGGCAACGCGGACCCACGCACTTCCGCAGGATAATGTGCTCAGAAATAGGTCTAACAGTTTCCTGACACCTCAATAGTGTTTAGGCTGGTGTGCACCTATGGCTGTTCAATTCTTCACAGACGAACTCTCTGGGCTTTTTACTGACCCCTGCTGAGGTTCCACCGCCAGAAACTCCTCAAATCCTTTTACGACAAGTTGTTCGATACCAGTGTACCTACCTGAGATATTCGCATCCAACACTATGTGGAACCGCCAGCAGTAATCCTCAATCTACGCCGCGGTGGCCTCTTCAGTGCAAACCTCAGAGACTTTGGTATTTTGGCCTGACACAGCGTTCGAGCACTTAGAGATCGTCAGTGAACCAGTACTTTGACTCTAATAATTGTTATTTAGTTTTCTGTATCTCACCCATTCAGACACAGAGGATTAATTGTTAACTATTTCTTGTGTTGTGTAGTTACGCTCCAAAGAAGGAGAATTGAAGTTTATGTATATTTATATAAACTTGCTTTTCATTGTCTGCCTGTCGAACCTGGTGTGGACCTCTTCAATACGCGACGAGGTTTTTTCCTGTAGATGCATTCTGCAGGCTTGCGCAATATTCCAGGTAGATGGTGGGTCTTCGTGTGTTTCCCAATTTCTGGAGGACAAACGTTTGCTATTAGTTACAGTATGTCCACATTTGTGGACGTAATCACTCAAGTCTTACTGCTACTAAAAACATGCAACAGGCTCAGGAGCTTATCTTACAATATATGGTAACGTTTTGCAAAAGTTGACCCCACAGAGTAATTACTTACACCTCTTGGACGAAGCCTGCGAAGTGTCCTGGCCTACAACACGCCACTGGGCCTATTTTGGTGTAATCTTCTTTTGACATTGCCTGCGTACCAGCCATATTCCAGCACTAACTGCAACATCATACATGGGACATTTTGACGATGGAAAATTATTTCGACGATATCACTGTCCTGGAAAAAAAAACCACACACACACACACACACACACACACACAGATCTGGCAACCAATTTGGATTTCTTGTTCAGCATGCCCTGGCCAGCTAATCTGAAATGCAAAAAGGGAAAATGCTCTTTCTTTGTTCCGCAAGTGGATTATCTAGGATATGTATTCAGTACATCACGGATACACCCTGCTCCACATCATAACAAGACCAAACTAAACTTATCAGCCTCTGGTGATGTCAAAAACTGTCCTAATGAAGGACCCTGGAGTGACCTCGTACAGCGCAATGACCTAGCTTTAGCTATATGCCTTGCAAAGACGCTGTGGGTGGGTGGTGTAGCCGGTAATTACTTCATGCATTAATTTTTCTGTAACACATCAACGCCAGCAGTGCTACTTTTATAGGGCAAAATACACAACCTGTGGAAAAATGGACACAAAGATCAAGTGCGCCTATTGTCCATGAAGATAAATTGTGATTAGGCTCAACTGGACTCCAGACAATCTGATTCGGCCGACGTTTACTATGTGTGTGGTCCTAATATCATCCATGTTCTTCAATAGATTATTCACATAGGAAGTGGCCTAAGCGCTGTTCCTGTTATTTCTCATATTGATTACGTTTCTTCGACCACTACTGTCGACTGAGAGATATTGCTGCATCACCTTGCATACACTACAACTTTTTTTTAAGCAGATGAAAAGCTATGGTAAAGACACGATCAAGATAAAGGAACAATTCAGTGCTTGAGTTCAGTATCAAGCACTATCAGCTTCCTTCCTCATGGTCAACACGATGCGGCTACGAACATTTCAGATTTGCATCTGTTCAGTATCATTGGTTTAAAAGTCCATGATTCAGTGAATTTACATCCAACAATTCACCCCAAGTTCCTACCGATGAGACCTTTGAACAAAGTATACCTCAGTTTCAGCCCGCCCGGCAATCCGTGCGGTCTAACGCGCTGCTTCCCGAGCAGGAAGACATGCCGATCCCCGGCACGAATCCTCCCGGCTCATTAGTTCAAACGGTTCAAATGGCTCTGAGCACTATGGGACTTAACATCTGTGGTCATCAGTCCCCTAGAACTTAGAACTACTTAAACCTAACTAACCTAAGGACATCACACACATCCATGCCCGAGGCAGGATTCGAACCTGCGACCGTAGCAGTCGCGCGGTTCCGGACTGAGCGCCTAGAACCGCTAGACCACCGCGGCCGGCGGCTCATTAGTGTCGAGGTCCGGTGTGCCGGCCTGCCTGTGGATAGTTTTTACGGCGGTTTTCCATCTGCCTCGTCGAATGCCAGCTGGTGCCCATTATTGCGCCTCAGTTACACTATGTCGGCAATTGCTGCACAATGTCTCCACGTACGCGTACACCATAATTACTCTACCACGCAAACATTTGGAGTTACACTCGTCTCGTATGAGACGTTCCCCGGGGGGGGGGGGGGGGGGGGGGGGGGGGGGGGCACTGGGGCCGAACAGCACAATAACCCTGGATTCGGTGTGGGGCGGCGGTGGGTTGGGCGGACTACTGTGGCCTGTTGTGGTGTTGTGGACCACTGAGGGCTATGGCGGGACGAAGCTTCTCCGTTGTTCCAGGTCCGCGATTTAATACACAATGCCTCAGTTTCCTCACATCCATCAACGAGCATTACTGACTTTCATGCACATGTCTACTGCTTTGTGGGCACTCAGGTTTCTTGATGTTCCATTTTCTCTGTGCGACAAGCTTCATGTCGAGCTACAATGCCTATAGAAAGAAGGTATTCCGTCCCCCTTTTTAAAAACAGTAAGTGAGCCACACCTAGTGTGATAATTGAAAAATTAAATGGATTATTCAGGATTTGTAGGGATTTCAAGTCAACTATCAGTCCATACCTATTGTGATAATTGAAAAGGCGAATGGATCATTGTCGTTTCGTGGGGATTTTAAATCAGTTATCAATTTTCAGTCCTTCACCGACTCATATCCTATTCATATAGTGGAGGAAATCATGGTGCACCTTGTAGGAAGTAAATTTTTTGCGAAAAATTGATCTATGGACACTTAGTTGCAACTCCCATGGATGAAGCTTCCACAAGCATCCTAGTCATCAATATACCATTTCGTCTTTTTTAGCATAATCGTTTTTGGCGTCGCCACTGCACCAGCCATATGCCAATTTATTCGGAACACTTCACATGGGTCGTTCTGAGGAAGGCAAATTATTTAGACAATATCATTGTTACTGTCAAAAATGCATAGCAACCAGTTTGGACTCTTTGTTGGCTAACTTGAAAAGCAATAATGGAAAATGCTGTTTCACCATCCCACAAGTTTAATGTCTGGAACATGTTGTCAGCACATCATGATATGCAACACTCCACATAATATCAAGGCCATACAGAACCTACCAGCTGCCAGAGATGCGAAACAACTGTTACATCAAAAGAAACTATTACAGAAAGTACATTCCTCATGCAGCAGCTTTTGCACCGCATTTCTCCCTCGCAAGAATGTTAACTGGCAGTGAACCTCCACTAGCGACAAGGTTGTTTGAAACCTCAAACAGGCTGTACTCCACACAGTGTGCCTCATGACATTTGATCTTTCGCCCGCAACTCGTGGTCGTGCGGTAGCGTTCTCGCTTCCCACGCCCGGGTTCCCGGGTTCGATTCCCGGCGGGGTCAGGGATTTTCTCTGCCTCGTGATGGCTGGGTGTTGTGTGATGTCCTTAGGTTAGTTAGGTTTAAGTAGTTCTAAGTTCTAGGGGACTGATGACCATAGATGTTAAGTCCCATAGTGCTCAGAGCCATTTGAACCATTTGAACATTTGATCTTTCAAAAGCCCCTGGGAGTGCTGACATATGCACCTGACTGCGGCTTTGGGGCCATTATCTCTGACAAAATTCGATAGAATTGAACAACCGATCATATTAGTTTCCAAGATCTTAACAAAGGTACAGCTAAATTACAGGCAAAGCCGAAAACAAACATTAAGTATCATTTCTTTATTGAAAAAATTTCACGATTATGTGTACACATGGCGGTTTATCCAGATAAGATTTCAGAAGCCTCTGTTACCATTGTTCACTGCCCATACCAACATTCTGGCAAGGACTGACTGATTCCCGCAGAGATGGGCACTGTTCCTCTCAGAGTATTACTGTGACATTCGCTATTGGCCCACAATGCAACATGCCAATGTTGATATCCTATACATCTACCAGTGGGATAAGACCCTCCCACGCTCACCTGATGCAGCTGCGGAAGTCTACTTTCATTCTCAGGCTGAAGCCGAGGCAGCAGTGGTCAGTTTATCCATTGATGCCACAGTTATCACCTGCTTGAGTATACCATCCTCCTAGAAGTCATGTGATTGGTGAAAAATAGTTGGTCATTAGATCACAAGGCTCTTGAATATCCAGACACTCTGGCGTATTGGTACTGTCACACATTAGTATTCACTGTAGTTTCAAAGAAAATAGGACAAACTATTCGACGATGCGATGCAGCACACCATACTCCAATTTTCTGACAGTGCAAATTGTTCCCTGAGAAACATGTTGATTCTGGATGACCAAATTCTTGTGCTTTGACTATTTTCGTCTCTATTAAGGCACGCCCGGTGACTGATTTCAGTCCGGTCCGATAAGAAATTCGTGAGACGCTAGCATTGTACATCGCCCGGGACGTGTTTTCGAATGTTTCCACCTGCTATCGGCTCGCCTCGGGTATGCAGCTCATAATGCAGACCAGTGATTGCGAATTTATTTAGTGTTACAGGAACAACCCACGCCTATGCGATATGTCACCGAAAGTACTTTAGTATAAATATGTTAAAAAATGCTTGCTGCTAGTGTTTGTGGATATTAGCAGACTAACTTCCAAATGTTAGAATGACATGACTGTGGCCAAAATTCCCGAAGTTTTTCGTAACTGCCTTTTCGACTGGGATTACCTATCTCATTGCCGTATTTTGTTTTTCTATTCTTACTCGTATTAACATTAGTAAATATTTCTTGTCCATACAGAACGTCTGCAACAGTTGAAGCTGAATGTAATTTATAATGAATTAGCTTCAACCAGCTACTTTTACAGACTTTTATTTTTCTATGACGACATTTCGAGACGCCTGGCATCCTACCTTGAGATGTTTACATTTATGTACGTTATGTGAAAGTTGTTTCTTTACTAATGGTGTCGCAGAATTTTGCAACAGAAACTTTTAAAACAGTTATTGTAAAACGTTGTAAGTAAATAAACAATAACGAATTTGTTTGCGTGGCCATCCTCCGCAGCAAGTACAGAAATATTTGTCTTGTAAATAAAAACCACCTTTTCTTGCTGCAATGTATTTTATTCCTCCGAGACGCGTTTCGCCTTTTCACTTTAAGGCATAGCTCAGCAAGAAAAGGTGGTTTTTTATTTCTAAGACAAATAAAGACACAATGTTCGCCACTCGTAAATAAATATAAACATCTGGAGATGAGGTGAACGTTAAATGTATGTACTCTCAAAAAAGAGTGTTTTGATGCATAACTTGTTGACGTGAAATGTCGGGAAAGGGCTGCCATTCATATCGGTGCGTTACTTCATAAACATTAACGTCACGGACGCTACAGGTCTGACATTCCGCGCTAGGAGCTAGGAGCGTCAAGTGATAAAGTGAGCCGCGAGCTTAAGTACTGATGTGAATAAAGGTCGCAGCTCACCAAAAGCTGCCCAAGCTTGTATTAAGATGAACTCGCGTTTCATCAGTGCACAAAACACGGCCCAGTTTACGATTCCATGGATATTAATGAAAGACTGAAACCACGTACAGTAAACCAGTATACTTGACACTTTACTTTATCCAGCGCCTTCAACTCCTGCGCACTATGACCATGGAATGCACGAACTTTAAGCTTTTTCATCGCTTTTTGAACCATAGCATACTATATTTGAGA
This sequence comes from Schistocerca serialis cubense, assembly GCF_023864345.2. Lineage (NCBI taxonomy): Eukaryota > Metazoa > Arthropoda > Insecta > Orthoptera > Acrididae > Schistocerca > Schistocerca serialis. The sequence goes on along the minus strand of NC_064639.1, from coordinate 244,776,974 downwards.
CTAGACAGATAGTCTCTTCCAAAATATTGAGCACGAATATATCACCACATCGTTCACTTTAGACAGTTTAGTGTCTGTCAAAATGACCGGTCTCACAGTTCTGTTCTTGTGTGCAACTGATCTACATGTCCGAAAACGAACGATTAACCGCGGTACTGTTGAATTGTTTGCCAAGTACTGCATGGCCGAGCAAGCGAGCAACAAATGCGAGATGGGACGAGCGCAGCCCAACATGATAGGCTTCCCTCACTAGTACTTGTGACCGAGTATAAAAGCCATGAACGAATCCCAGTTAATGTCCGCCGCCAATGACGTGTCTATCTGTACGCAACTACTGAGAGCAGACGCTTCTCATTGCTCGGCTGTCTGTAACGGTGTAATGTGAGGAAGCTTGTGCTGTAAGACTCAAGCCAATGCGTAGACCCTGAAAAAATGGAAGTGTCTAAAGAGCGAACTATGGAATATATTTCTTTTGGTTGTAGACGAAAACAGGAAGTCCACTTGGTACGTATCGTGTATAAATTGCTGAAAATTATTGCGTTTCCAGTCGGATCCACTCATTTAAAGAAACACTGTTTAGAGAAATCCACAATGACACAGCTTCTTCAGGGATACCGACAATAATGAAAAACAGTACAACATAAAAATGTTCTGCAATCCGTGCCAAAGATACGAGGCTTTTTAATGCTGTTTCTGACGAAGGTTTCAAACACACAGACCAAGAAGTTCTACGTCCACATGATGGAGAAGTCAGCATTTCAGTTGTCATGCTACTATCTCTCTACTATAAGCAGAGATATCAAAGAAGAGGTTGATGCAATGTGAAGTAGCATAATGCCTTCTGTTATTAAGTAAGATATTAATAAAACATGTGCTACAACAGTTGTTATGTGAACTGAGTTAACAATTAGGTCAAATAAATGACGCGTACACAGACTGATCTGCTGCGAATAATTTATTTACAGCTTAGCCCCAGACAGGGGAGTATATATTAAAAAAGGAGTAGAAGAGAGTGTGGCTGATTGGAAAAGTTCGCCGGACATGTTGCCCAATTTTGTTTTTGTCGACGACCAGGGCGCCAACATACTAAGAAAATGGCTCTGAGCACTATGGGACTTAACATCTGTGGTCATCAGTCCCCTAGAACTTAGAACTACTTAAACTTAACTAACCTAAGGACATCACACACATCCATGCCCGAGGCAGGATTCGAACCTGCGACCGTACCAGTCGCGCGGTTCCGGACTGCGCGCCTAGAACCGCTAGACCACCGCGGCCTGCAACATACTAAGAGCTTTGAAAAATGACAAATGGAATAGCTTCTTTGTGTTGCTCACTGAATTAACGCAACACATTGTCACACGTAATAAAGACAGATAGGTTATTTTTAAATGATGCTACGAATATCGCAGCAGCAATAAATACTGGAAAATGCACCGTGCGGTACATCGAGAATATAGGTATCTGCTTATCTTTCCAATGGTCTTGAAACAAGAGGTTAGTAAACACTGAAAGAGCTTGTACACTGTGCTAGAGGCCTCCTGTATTCAGGATAACGAATTGCTCCTTTGGTGACGGAGAAGAATTCCGTTTTCAGGTTACAAGGATATGATAATGAGCTATCCGGAAGAATTGAGCTTTTCCTGAAACTATTTAAAAAAGGGGACAGATGAATTAGATGGGGAACAGGAACCTATAATCTAGTTAGTCCTTCTTTGGTTTGACAACAAATCTGCACCGTCGGTGAAAATAATTATGAGGTAAGTCACTGCAGCTTCAAGTATTGTATCATTATAATCGGTTCTGTATCATTAGTGAACAGTGTCATACTGCCAGATGGAAGTATTATAACTCGTATAATACTTTATCAATGTGAAATACCGTTTTTTATTGGGTTCACGCAGTTATGTATCACTTCTCTCTCTCTGTTGATTATTAATATAGAGCCATCTGGTACAGTGTCATCCCCATTGAGAAAGAGAGATAGTTTCAAGAATTGGAAGGACAACGAATTGTCCACAGCAGATGAAGTAGATCACAATATTTTAATGCACATCGGAGAGGATGATGATACCTTAAAGTGGTGGTGCAGAAATGAAAAGGATCTACCAAGAAGAGATGTAGCTACAGAATGTTATAGACCTCAGCAAGAAGCTCACCTGTAGGACGTTGCATTAGTGAAGCTGGTATGTTACTCGTATTAATAAATGGGCACAGCCAATTAATTCTGAAGGGCCTCAGTGATCTTCTGCTACTGAAAAGTGACTATAAATTTTCTTGAAGTGAAAAAGTTTGAAAAGCTACAGCTGTGACCGTATAATGTTGTGTGTAGAATTTCTTTACAGGGTGTTACATAAAGGTACGGCCAAACTTTCAGGAAACATTCCTCACACACAAATAAAGAAAAGATGTTATGTGGACATGTGTCCGGAAACGCTCAATTTCCATGTTAGAGCTCATTTTAGTTTCGTTCTTCCACCTACGCTCAATGGAGCACGTTATCGTAATTTCATACGGGATACTCTACCTGTGCTGCTGGAACATGTGCCTTTACAAGTACGGCACAACATGTGGTTCATGCACGATGGAGCTCCTGCACATTTCAGTGTTCGTACGCTTCTCAACGACAGATTCGGTGACCGATGGATTGATAGAGGCGGACCAATTCCATGGCCTCCACGCTCTCCTGACCTCAACCCCCTTGACTTTGATTTATGGGGGCATTTGAAAGCTCTTGTCTACGCAACCCCGGTACCAAATGTAGAGACTCTTCGTGCTCGTATTGTGGACGGCTGTGACACAATACGCCATTCTCCAGGGCTGCATCAGCGCATCATGGATTTCGTGCGACGGAGGGTGGATGCATGTATCGTCGTTAACGGAGGACATTTTGAACATATCCTGTAATAAAGTGTTTGAAGTCACGCTGGTACATTCTGTTGCTGTGCAAAAATGGCTCTGAGCACTATGGGACTCAACTGCTGAGGTCATTAGTCCCCTAGAACTTAGAACTAGGTAAAGCTAACTAACCTAAGGACATCACAAACATCCATGCCCGAGGCAGGATTCGAACCTGCGACCGTAGCGGTCTTGCGGTTCCAGACTGCAGCGCCTTTAACCGCACGGCCACTTCGGCCGGCTGCTGTGTGTTTCCATTCCATGATTAATGTGATCTGAAGAGAAGTAATAAAATGAGCTCTAACATGGAAAGTAAGCGTTTCCGAACACATGTCCACATAACATATTTTCTTTCTTTGTGTGTGAGGAATGTTTCCTGAAAGTTTGGCCGTACCTTTTTGTAACACCCTGTATGAAGACCAGCCTCCTAGGTTTGAAGGGTAATACTTATTTAATGTGTACATATTTTCCTATTAATTACAAGCAGAATAAATCGTTTGTTTTTAAGTGAGAGTTTTTTTTTGTACTTGTACTTAATATCAAATTATGTTCCACGCGGTACGTTAAGTAAGCGTAAGCGTTCTTGGAAACATTACTTTTGTGATGAAAAAAGAGAGGGAGAGAGCGGAAGAAGAAAGAAAGAGAAAGAAGAAGGAACGAGAGAGACAGAGATACACACACACACAATACACAGAGAGAGGGAGATAGAGAGAGAGAGAGAGAGAGAGAGAGAGAGGCGAGGCGAGACACCAGCGAAGACTGGTCATGCTCTGTTATTCGCATATCCGGAGTCCGTACGACAGACATGGAGCTAATACATGACTGTGCAGAGTCATGTGGAGCCAACCAACAACACATGCATAGGAACGACTGCCAAAATAGAGTTCAACAAAGAAAACTCGTTGCTTTTGGGAAAACGGCATGTTTACCAATCACTGAACTACGAATACCACAGACGTAATTTAGCCTGTACCCTTCACATCGGCGTCGGACTGCTTTGCGAATACCACGGGCGCAGTTTAACCTGTACCATTTACATTGGCGTCACCGTTTGTTGTCAGCAATACCTGTGATACTATCTTGAGGTCGCAGATCGAACGAATTGAGTGCAGCTCCTGTTTACAGACACATAGTTTTTAGCAGAGCAACCAAGATGACGCAGTGATGGAACAGAACGAAGCTGATTAAAGTTAGAGCGCACCCTTCAGAACCTAAAAGCGGAACATACACTCAGGTGACAAAAGTGTGGGATGGCGATAAGCACAAATTCAGTTGCCGTTATTGTGAAGTACACGAGGTATAAAAGGGCAGTGCATTGGCGGAGCTGTCATTTGTACTCAGGTGATTCATGTGAAAAGGTTTCCGACGTGATTATGGGCGCTCGACGTGATTTTAAAGACTTAGAACGCGGAATGGCAATCGTTGCTAGATTCATGGGACATTCCATTTCGGAAATCGTTAGGGAATTCAATATTCCAAGATCCATAGCGTCAAGAGTATGCCAAGAATACCAAATTTCAGGCAATGCCTCTCACCATGGACAACGCAGTGTCCGACGGCCTTCATTTAGTGACTAAAAGCAGCGGCGTTTGCATAGAGTCGTCGGTGCCAACACACAACTAACACTGCTTGAAATAACCGCAGAAATCAACGTGCGACATACGACGAACGTAGGCGTTAGAGGGCAATGGCAGCAGACGACCGACGAGAGTGCCTTTGCTACTGCTAATAATCGCCTGCAGCACCTCTCCTTGGCTCGTTGAAAAAAAAAAAAAAAAAATGGTTCAAATGGCTCTGAGCACTATGGGACTTAACATCTGAGGTCATTAGTCCCCTAGAACTTAGAACTACTTAAACCTAACTAACCTAAGGACATCACACACATCCATGCCCGAAGCAAGATTCGAACCTGCGACCGTGGCTGTCACGCGGTTCCAGACTGACGCGCCTAGAACCGCTCGGTCACACCGGCCGGCCCTTGGCTCGTGACCGTATCTGATTCAAATGGCTCTGAGCACTATGGGACTCAACATCTGAGGTCATCAGTCCCCTAGAACTTAGAACTACTTAAACCTAACTAACCTAAGGACATCACACACAACCATGCCCGAGGCAGGATTTTAACCTGCGACCGTAGCGGCCGCGCGCTTCCAGACTGAAGCGCCTAGAACCACTAGGTCACAGCGGCCGGCCGTGACCGTGTCTGTTTGATCCCAGAATCTAGAAAACCTTAGATTGCTCAGATGAGTCCCGATTCAGTTAGCAAGAGCAGATGGTAGGGTTCGTAGCCATGGACCGAAGTTGTCAACAAGACACTGTCTCAGCTGGTGGTGCTTGCATAATTGTGTGGGCTGTTTTTACATGGAATGGACTAGGTACTCTGGCCCAACTGAACCGATCATTGACTGGAAATGGTTATGTTCGGCTTCTTGGACTTCGGTTATGGGTGACAGTGAACTATGTCACAAAATTGGCTTGGTTCAAATGGCTCTGAGCACTATGGGGCTTAACATCAGAGGTCATCAGTTCCCTAGAACTTAGAACTAATTAAACCTAACTAACCTAAGGACATCACACACATCCATCCCCGAGGCAAGATTCGAACCTGCGACCGTAGCGGTCGCGTGGTTCCAGACTGAAGCGCCTAGAACCACATGGCCACTGCGGCTGGCGTCACAAAATTGTTCGTGATTGGTGTGAGAAACATTCTGGACAGTTCGAGCGAATGATTTGGCCAGCCAGATCGCCCGACATGAATCCCATCGAACATTTACGAGACATAATCAAGAGGTCAGTTCGTGTGCAAAATGCTGCACTGGGAACATCTTTGCAATTATAGATGGCTATAGAGACAGCATGGCACAATATTTCCGCAGGGGACTTCCCGCGGCATGCTGAGTCCCTGCCTCGTGGGGATGCTGCACTATGCCGGGCAAATGGAGATCCGACACGATATTTGGAGGTATCCTATGACCTTTGCAACCTCAGTGTATTTGTTATACCGTTAATTTGGTCAAGGTGAGCGGAAATTAAACACCACTTATTTATAAACCAAGAGTTTCAACAATTTCTCGAAATGTTCTGGTCGTTAGGCTCACAATGCTGTCATAAATAAGCTGCAGATATGTCCGGAGAGTTTGTTGCTCCCAGTATTCTCGCTGAAACGCAAGCGCAGGGAGCGAATTTCTGGAATACTGCGAGGACAAGCGGCTGCCACAGGCCTGTCTCCCCGGCAGACAATGTGTGGAATTTTCCGCAGCAAGAAGCGGAGGCGGAGGACGGGGCGCACACTTCTTCTGTGACACGGCCACGCCATCTGCCGCCCCCGGCAATTTACGGAGCCGCTGCGGCAGGAAGGCGCCGTGAATGAGGAGCGTCCAGCAGAACTCCATACCGCGCCGCAAGAAACGGGCCTCATCAGGATACCGTACCTCCCCACTGGGAGTGATGGATGCGGCGCGCGCGGCTGACTTTTATTTGCAACTCACGACTGGAACATTCTCTTATTCCGCAGCTCGATAAACTTTCTGCAGGGCAGGAGCTCATTTTACCATACGGTTTTATCTGATAAAATTATCAACTGCAAGCTGTTTAGTATATACACTACTGGCCGTTAAAATTGCTACACCAAGAAGAAATGCAGATGATTAACGGGTATTCATTGGACAAATATATTATACTGGAACTGACATGTGATTACATTTTCACGCAATTTGGGTGCATAAATCCTGAGAAATCAGTACCCAGAACAACCACCTCTGGTCGGAATAACGGCATTGATACGCCTGGGTATTGAGTCAAACAGAGCTTGGATGGCGTGTACAGATTCAGCTGCCCATGCAGCTTCAACACGATACCACAGTTCATCAAGGGTAGCGACTGGCGTATTGTGACGAGCCAGTTGCTCTGCCACCATTGACCAGACGTTTTCAATTGGTGAGAGATCTGGAGAATGTGCTGGCCAGGGCAGCAGTCGAACATTTTCTGTATCCAGAAAGACCCGTACAGGACCTGCAACATGCGGTCGTGCATTATCCTGCTGAAATGTAGAGTTTCGCAGGGATCGAATGAAGGGTAGAGCCACGGATCGTAACACATCTGAAATGTAACGTCCATTGTTCAAAGTGCCGTCAATGTGAACAAGAGGTGACCGAGACGTGTAACCAGTGGCACCCCATTCCATCACGCCGGGTGATACCCCAGTAGGGTCTATGGCGATGACGAATACACGCTTCCAATGTGCGTTCACTGTGACGTCGCCAAACACGGATGCGACCATCAAGATGCTGTAAACAGAACCTGGATTCATCCGAAAAAATGACGTTTTGCCATTCGTGCACCCAGGTTCGTCATTGAGTGCACCATCGCAGGCGCTCCTGTCTGTGATGCTGCGTCAAGGATAACCGCAGCCACGGTCTCCGAGCTGATAGTCCATGCTGCTGCAAACGTCGTCGAACTGCTCGTGCAGATGGTTGTTGTCTTGCAAACGTCCCCATCTGTTGATTCAGGGATCAAGACGTGGCTGCACGATCCGTCACAGCCATGCGGATAAGATGCCTGTCATGTCGACTGCTAGTGATACGAGGCCATTGGGATCCAGCACTGCGTTCCGTATTACCCTCCTGAACCCACCGATTCCATATTCTGCTAACAGTCATTGGATCTCGACCAACGCGAGCAGCAATGTCGCGATACGATAAACCGCAATCGCGATAGGCTACAATCCGACCTTTATCAAAGTGGGAAACGTTATGGTACGCATTTCTCCTCCTCACCAGAGGCATCACAACAACGTTTCACCAGGCAACGCCGGTCAACTGCTATTTGTGTATGAGAAATTGGTTGGAAACTTTCCTCCTGTCAACACGTTGTAGGTGTCGCCACCGGCACCAACCTTGTGTGAATGCTCTGTAAAGCTAATCATTTGCATATCACAGCATCTTCTTCCTGTCGTATAAATTTCGCGGCTGTAGCAAGTCATCTTCGTGGTGTAGCTATTTTAATGGCCAGTAGTGTATAAGTGAAAAGTGGAACATACGACTGATATTACTTGTCATTTCATGTAGTAATACTAACAGTCTTTCTGCTCTACTCCCTAAACCATGCACTTGCTTGTGAACTCCTTGTCATTTTCCATGTGGCTAAGATAAGATCCTGCCTTCAGTGTACCTCCAAGTAGAAATGTAACGACCTCGGATAGGTAATAACGTATTACACGATCAAATTGTTTAGTGAAGAACCCGATACACATGCATTTTGACCCTGTCATTTGTCACTTCAGGGTTTTGGCAGAAAAACAGAATTTTGAATAGACAATTACCACTTGGGGTTAATAATATCAGCATGAAATTTCATTCTGAAAATAATTGTCGTAATTGGTGTAACTAATAATGTTATAATAATACCCAAGTAGCAGGTACTTAATTGGATATTTTTTTCCTTTGGTCCATACTATTGCCTCTGAAGAAACCTACCCTGCAGTTAAAGTAACAACAGTGCCGGTACACGCATGCCATTGTCAGAGATACCAAAAAGATTTTCGCTTATAATTTTCGACTCGGTGCTCTGTGGACCTGTAGGGTCCCTTACCTCAAACTGATGCATTTACCCTTCTCCATGACACTAGCTAAGTAACCGGCGTTTCACGGACATGTATTTATTCGAAATTTGTGTTAGTCCATAGCAACCATGGTCTAGGACACCGCCATTGACTAGCACTTAAAATGTGTAATAATACGGTACCAGCAGCCGTTATTGGCTGTTGCTACAGCCCCCTTTCCACGCTCCTTAGCCCAAGAAGGAGTCACATTTAGTAATCAAAACGTCCTCGGACCCTGACTAGAACCCAGCCACTGTTTAAATTCTGAATAAATATAATTAGCAACGGCGGCCGGAGGATTGCCCCTCGTTCTGCCAACGGCCTTGTCCCCTTGCAGTGGGAAACTGTCCCCACAGGCGGAAGACTCAGCAGTGATCAACGGCATGAGAGTGCAAAAGGCAATGGAAATCACTGTATTAAAGACAGTTACGGGTATCCACAAGACGTGTGACCTGTAATTGAAAAAGTATCATGATGATCGCACCATTGGCAAAAGGTTCTAGAGTAATACCTCATGAGAAAAAGATTGAGTAACCAATGAAACGGTGAAGTTCTACGAGTCGGGGCGTGGAATGTCAGAAGTCTGAACGTGGTAGGAAAGCTAGAAACCTGGAATGGGAAATGCTGAGGTTCAATCTAGATCTAGTGGGAAGCAGTGAAATGGAATAGAAATAAAACAAGTATTTATGATCAGATGAATATAGGATAATATCAACAGCTCCACAAAATGGTATTCGTGAGTAGGATTCGTTATTAATAGGAAGGAAGGGCAGAGAGTGGGTTACTGTGAACAGTTCAGTAATAGGGTTTTTCTCAACGTAATCGACAGTAAACCAACATCGACAACAATAGTTCACGTATACGTACCGACGTCGCAAGCAGGAGATGAAGAGACAGAGAAAGTAAATGACGGTACTGAACGGATAATTCAGTTCGTAAAGGGAGATTAATATTTAATAGCCTTGGAGGATTGTACTGTGGTTGTTGAGAAATGAGTGGGAGATAAGGTTACGCGAGGATATGGGCTTGGTAGTAGTAACGAGAGAGGGGAAAGAATAATTGAGTTATGTAATAAATTTCATCTAGTAACAGCGAATACTCTGTTCAAGTAACACAAGATGAGGAGGTATGTTTGGAAAAGGTCGGGAATGAGTGTAAGCTTTCAGTTAGATTACATTATCGTCAGGCAGAGATTCCGGAATCAGAGATTGGATTGTAAGACATAGCCAGGAGTAAATATAGACTCAGATCATAATTCGGTAATGGTGAAGAGAAGGCTGGAGTTTGACTGCTTAGGAAGAATCAGTGCCCAAAGACGTGGGGTACGAAAATACTACGACATGAAGAGCTACGCTTGAAGTTTGGGCTATAGATACTATGACAATGCTCAGTAGGACTGATGACCTTAGCTGTTTAGTTCCCCTTAAACATCCCCCCCCCCCAATGCTCAGTAGACATTTAAGATGAAGAGGAGTAGTCTCTAAAAAGGGCAATCACACAAGTTGGAAAGAAAACCGTAGGTATAACGAAGGGAACTGCGAAGAAACCATGTTGTCTATGTCCATCTCATTCTTCCCCCTCTCTGTCTGACCATCTCCTGAAAGTTGCCTGCCCTCAATCCCCTAACACTTCTAGCAAAATACGATTTTGGAGTTTTTCTGGTTCTTACCCCCCACACCATATCTTTCCAGATAGTAAGTAGTACGTCTATCACATTTGGTTGAAATCGATCAAGGGGTTTAGGAGTTGTGCTCACTCATGCACATGTCACATATGTTTCACACATATTTAATATTTTTCACACGTATTTGTACATATAATTCACCTGTATCTTCAGCGAATTTTGCCAAGCAGTTCGTTTTTATTCAGCTCAGTGTTTACGACGTCGAATGTCCTGAAGTATGTGTCATACAACGACGAATTTTGAGGAAACATTCAGTGATATGTGTGCATACTGTCTGCAAAATGTGTCCGAATGCACGAATACAGTTAGTAGCAAATCGGTGAAGCTGTAAAAAGTTAAAAATGTTAAGCCTGATGAACCAGTTTTAGTACATGAGCAGTGAAAATGTAAGCTATAAATTTTTCTCCTTTCACCTTTTTGTGCGGGTTGCCAGAAAAAGTTTCGCAAAGTTTGAGTGTATGTGTAAAGTGTGTTGAGGCTCACTAACTGCTCGCATTCTCACGTACCAAGTCTGAGGATCACATGTGGATCATACGTACATACATACATACATACACACATACATACGAGGGTTGTCCAGAAAGTAAATCACCGCAGATAGCGTAGCTGCAGGACAGTTTAAAAATGGCGTCTATAGCTGATGCACGTTACAAGCAACGAGCCGTCATTGAATTTCTCGCTGCAGAGAAAGAAACTGTGAGGAATATGCACAAACGCTTGTGCAATGTCTATGGAGCGTCTGCTATCGACAGAAGTACAGGTCATCAGAAGGCGGTTCGGTGGAGTTCCACGATTTGCAGCGGTCCTGGAGACCATCCACGGCTTTACATGGCATGCTGCAGCGAGATGATGCTGTCATTCGTGAGAACAGACGCATGAAAGTTTGCCATTCGTGGAAGACGTTTTGAGGATTATGCAGACGTCATTCTCACAGTAAAGCACTGATTCCGCCACCAGGACAGGTTTTGGTACTGACAGGGCATACACACCCTTGTTTCCGGCTAGAGGAAGGCCAAAGAACTGGATGGAGAGTACGTGGAAAAATAGGATGTGTAGATAAAACACCATTCTTTTGTGTGTGTAATTCTCATTATGTCCAATAAAGAATTGTTGAAGGAAAAAAATGTGGTGCATTTCTTTCTGGGCAACGCTGTCACAAAGATATACACATTTATATATGTATGTTGAAGCAGAGCTCCAGTAACAAGCTTTCAGAGGCAGTAGTGTGTATCACAACACGAATGAGACGGCTAGCAAATATGGACTTACAAGTGCATATCTTGTGAGCTATGAGGACTTGTTCGTCTTCGTTACCGTGAAATACATCTGTTCTTCTGAACAACATCTAAGGTATCCATTTTAGGGTCCATTATTACTGGACTTTTTTCTTCTGTTGGTCCATACTGCCTCCTCCAAAAATACGGAAAGCAGAGATCTTGCAGTAGAGGACATGTGTTTCACAGTATCGAAAACGAACAAATGTTAACAGATCTTAAGGGCTGCATTTTGCAGTCCATGTTTATTAGACATTTTTGTATTGTTTCAGTCCATACTACCACATTTAAATTTATTTGTGAAGTTCTGGTTAACCATGTGTTTAGGGCAAGAGACAACAACTTTACAATGCATATGGGGTACACAAGATGAAATTAACCGACACATACAGCTGTTTTAAGCACGTATTTTGAGCTTCACGCTTCATTTCACATTCTAATATATTTCTGGTACATGTAGACAAGTGTACATCGCGTTATTGTGCGTATGTGGTACAAAACAGTACAATAGTGTACATGACGACGTCCACAGACAGATGTACATGATGAAGCCCAGCAGCCGACGCACGAGACTAATGGACGAAAAGATGTACACTAGTGAACTATTTTTGGGCCGCATACGGACAGAATTACGATGTATATCTGTCCACGTGTACCAGCGACGTATTAGAATGTGAAATGAAGCGTGGATCTTAAAATATGTGCTTGAAAATGACAAACGGTTGAAACTGACGAACTGCATGGATAATAAATAGATTACAGCCTACTCGGGCCATGTTTTCAATCTCAAAACACGTTAAAGCTGTGAACCCAGCCAAAAATAAAATTTTTAAAAAATATGCAAAATCTATTGGTTTGCACGGAGATTCGATGACACATTCTCTAATAGAGTGCAATGCCTTAACCTCCGTATTACCACATTCCGTTGTTGTTTACTGTTTATTAGTGAAATCAGACGCTAGCTGACTTGCAGAAATGGATACAAGGGCCACAGAAACGAGTTCATTGAGCAGTAGCCGCGAAGGCGGCGAGTGTCGGGCATCTCGGGAGGGCAGCGACACTGGGAGGTACAAAGCCTCAGCGAGCGGCGGACAGCTATTGAGTGACGCGGGACCAGCAAATGAATAGCCAGCGGGCGGTGCCGGCGGAGGGGCGGTAGTCTCGTCACTGTCGCCATTGTTACTTAAACGACGCACCTTTTCTCTAAACCGAGACGCTCTGGAAACTGCCAGCAGGGTCTATCAGCTGCTAACAGGCGTCAGAGAACGGAGAAGGGTGAGGCGCATGAAACTGACTCACGGAAAGGTTCTCTTCAGAGAGCGGCATGGACCTTATTCCACATACCTATACAGATTGAAACGAAGTTTATTTCGCTTAGTGTTATTTCCGTCGCCCGTTTGAGAAGGGACTGACCGGCAACGGTACATTACGGCTCTCCAGCCGAGAACATTAATGAAGTACTCGTACTAGTAACGCCCCAAAAATTTATTTTTTTAAAGAATGGAGCTCTCATGTATAAAACAGCCTCAAACGCTTGATTGGTTTATAAATGAACTAATGTATTAAATAGTTGGCGTCAAGCATGTAAAATCTCCTCTAGTACGCATTCGACTTCGTGTTCCTAGACCTGTACTGCAATCTCCATAAATCGTAGTGATTCCTTCAACTCCATTTCAACCACTACAGTTCCTGGTGCAACTAGTGACTTCTCAAGATCACCTATTCCAAGAACCAATAAAAGAAACTTCCTGGCAGATTAAAACTGTGTGCCCGACCGAGACTCACACAGTTTTAATCTGCCAGGAAGTTTCATATCAGCGCACACTCCGCTGCAGAGTGAAAATCTCATTCTGGAAACATCCCCCAGGCTGTGGCTAAGCCATGTCTCCGCAATATCCTTTCTTTCAGGAGTGCTAGTTCTGCTAGGTTCGCAGGAGAGCTTCTGTAAAGTTTGGAAGGTAGGAGACGAGATACTGGCAGAAGTAAAGCTGTGGGTACCGGGCGTGAGTCGTGCTTTGGTAGCTCAGTTGGTAGAGCACTTCCCCGCGAAGGCAAAGGTCCCGAATTCGAGTCTCGGTCGGGCACAAAGTTTTAATCTGCCAGGAAGTTTCATATCAGCGCACACTCCGCAGGCAGAGTGAAAATCTCATTCTGGAACCAATAAAAGATTATGGTGGCAAACGCGAGAACCTTACTATGTTGGTTTTATTAGTTTCGGATTATTCACCCGTAGAATAACTAAAATTTAGCCGTTTAGTAAGTTTTACGAATAGTTTTTCACGTATCGCAATGTTTATGACGTCATATCGTCTAAACTATGTGTTGTACAATGATATCACGTTTCAGGTACATCATTTGGCATATGTTGTTACTGCCTGCAGAATTTTAAACGAATATTGTAGGTAATAAAGACGTAATAAATTTAAACATCATTTCTGATTATGAAGTTTTACTATATCAGCAACTAAAACGTACTAAGCGATAAACTTGTTTCCTTTCAATATTTTCTGTTGGGTATCAGCGACAAAAAGTTTCGAAAAGAAATAAAATTACTTGTAAAATTTTTTGAAAGTCGCTTAACACTCTTACTCAAATACTGGAAGAATTTCTACATCTACATTAATACTCTGCAAGTCGCAATTAAGTGCCTGCCAGAGCGTTTCAGAAATGGTTCAAATGCCTCTGAGCACTATGGGACTTAACTTCTGAGGTCATCAGTCCCCTAGAACTTAGAACTAGTTAAACCTAACTAACCTAAGGACATCACACACATCCATGCCCGAGGCAGGATTCGAACCTGCGACCGTAGCGGTCGCGCGGTTCCAGACTGTAGCGCCCAGAACCGCTCGGCCACCCCGGCCGGCAGCGTTTCAGAGATTATTTCTCTAGCGTTTAACTTTCTAACACCGGTTCTGTACTAGATCTGATTTCACTTCCTTCATTATGATGGTCATTTCTCCCTATGTAGGCTGACAACAGTAAAATATTTTCACATTAAGAGGAGGAAGCTGGTTTCTCGCCGTAACGAAAAGCGCCTTTGTCTCAATGATGGCCATCCCAACTCTCTTATCATATCCGTGACACCTTCTCCCTTATTTCGCGAATTTTAGGCAGTTTCTTTAATAGACACGTTGCATCTTCTAAGCGTTTGATGAACCAGTAAAACGCAGTCTTTAGTTTTAGCTTTCTTACAACATTATCTAAGTGATTGTTCTAGTTTAAGTTGGTCGTGACTGTAATTCCTAGGCATTTAGTAGACTTCACAGCCTTTAAATTTGTGTGAATTATCGTGTAAATGAAATTTAATGCATTTCTTTTTGTACTCGTGTGGGTGATCTTACACTTCTTCTTATTGAGAGACAATTGCCACTTTTCACACAATCAGATATCTTGTGTATTTCATTTTGTAATTGGTTTTGACTTTCTGTCCACTTTGCTAGACTAAATGACAACATCACCTGGAAACAATCTAAGAAGACAGCTCAGATCGATCCCTAAATCGATTATGTAGATTAGGAACAGCAGAGGGCTTATGACACTTCCTTGGGGAACGCTGGATATAACTTGTTACGTACTGTGACCTTTCTGACAGGAAATCACGAATGAAGTGATATTCCATGGGTATGCATGGGAAATCACGAATGAAGTGATATTCCATGGGTATGCAGTTTGATTAGATGTCTCTTGTGAGGTACGGTATCAAAAGCTTCTGGAAATCTGGAAATATGGAGTCAATTTGAGATCCCCTGGCGATATCACCCATTACTTCTTGAGAATGAAGAGCTATTGTGTTTCACGAGAGCAGTATTTTCTAAATCTATGCTAACTTTGTGTCAATAGACTGTTACCTTCGAGGTAATTCATAATGCTCAAACACAATATATGATCCAAAATCCTACTGCAAATCGAAGTTAGTATTTCACTGGAGTACACCTATTTTCTTTCTTGGGTATTGGTGTGACCTGTGAAACTTTCCAGCCTTTTGGTACAGAGGTTTTGGATGATTTGTATGTACGGGATTATAGGATCAGCATACTCTGAAAGGAACCTTATGCTGTCTGGACGAGAAGACTTGCCTTTATTAAGTGCTTCAAGCTGCTTCGCTACATGGAGGATATCTAATACTACGTTACTCATGATGGCAGTTGTTCTCGGTTAGAATTCTGAAATATTAACTTCGTCTTCTTCGGTGAAGAAATTTCGGAAAACTGTGCTTAATAACCCCACTTTAGTAGTGCTGTCATCGGTAGTAATACCATTGACATCGCCCAGTGAATGTATTTATTGTGTCTTACTGCTGGTGTACTTTACATACGACCAGAACCTCATTGGATTTTCTGTCAGATTTCGAGACAGAAGACTGCAGTGATTTGCATGAAGACCTGTAGAGGACTAATGAATGATGCAGAGACTGGTAGTAGGCCGTAAAAGTAAATAAAAGTAACATATTACGCATGCGCAGGAGAAGAGACCCACTACTGTACGACTGCAATGATGATGGGAAATTTCTGGCAACAGTTTCTACCGTAAAATATTTAGGAACAAGCACCGCCGCTGTCTTATGTGGAATGACCATGTAAAATAAACAATAGGAAAGAAGATGCCACACTGAGGTTCGTAGGAAAAAGTCTTAATAAAAAATAACTCATCCACGAAAGAAGTGGCTTACAAAACACTTGTTCGACCGACTCTTGAGTATTGCTCATCACTCTGGGACCCTTACCAGATGGGGCTGATAGAAGAGAGAGGGAAGATTCCACGAAGAGCAGTGTGTTTCGTCAAGAGAGCGTTCAGGTGGCACGAGAGCATTACAGAGATGCTCAACAAACTCCTGTGGCAGACGCTATAAGAGGGGCGTTGTGTATCACAGGGAGGTCCACCATTGAAATTCTCAGAGCGCGTTCCGGGAAGAGTCGGGCAAAATATTACTTCTTCCCACATACGTCTCGCGAAATGATCACAACGAGAAAATTCGAGAAATTAGAGCTAATACGGAGGTTCACTGACAATCGTTCTCCCTCTGCGCTATTCACGAATGGAACAGGGAAGGGGAGATCATTAAGTGGTACTAGAAGTACCCTCTGCTACGCACCCTCAGTTGGCTTGAGGATTATTGATGAAGATGTGAATATTGACTGTGGAATATGCACATCGTGAATTACGCTGTCTCAACACGCATACAATGATTCTAACTTCAATACTTGTCTTCGTGTAGTAAATCTTTTACGTAAGATTATGCCCCTTCATGAGTAGTTTATGACAGCATTTAAAATTTTCACGTTCGGCGATAACTTTTACCAAACACTGAAAATTAAATTTTTGTAGCCCCTGGAAGCCCATACACAGACAACCTGAAACGAGAACTGGATGAATGTTTTAGCTGTTGCAATTATTACTTTATATAAATGTAAAATATGCATATACTCTTAGAATCCTTAAAATGGATTGTTGAACACTGAAGTTTTTAAGTAAAGTATTGGTGTTTTTTCCTTCAACACAGGAAATTTATGGTAGTATTTTTGAAAAGTCAGCAGCTCGTGGTCTTGCGGTAGCGTTCTCGCTTTCCGAGCACGAGGTCCCGTGTTAGATTCCCCGTCGGTCAGTGATTTTCACCTGCCCCGAGATGATTTGGTGTCGTTGTGTCGTCTTCATGATCATCATTCATCCCTATTACGGTCGGAGAAACGCAACGGCAAACCATCTCCATTAGAACCTTGCCTAGTGCGGCGGTGCGGGTCTCCCGCATCGTTCACCTACCCTCTGTAATTTTTGAAAAATGGAGCAGTTCGCTACATTGCTACAGGAAGTGAGCGGTAGGTGAGGAGGGTTGTTGGAGGAAGAGTGTTTTGAAATGGATCTGGGATGTAAAAGTTGGGGAAGAGGTCACCAAACTAATCCTTCGGAAATGGAGGAGGGCTTAACTGGGGGGTATCTATGACATGGAGGGGAAGAGGAGTATTCTTTAAATCTGGAAGGATGGCCAGAACTCTGGATGTATTTCGTTGTCACGTTGGAAGAGTTAGTTAAATTATCATTGGGATTGGACACAGTGTCATGGGTTACAGTTGTTGATAGGGAGAAGAGGGAGTCATTTGTTGGTACAAGCGCCGCAGAGGTGATAATGAAGGACGAAATATTAGGGCGAGCGGTTTCAAATTCGCGGAAAGTGTAGAAAGTGCAAACGTGTTCGATGTATGTGTGTGTGTGTGTGTGTGTGTGTGTGTGTGTGTGTGTGTGTGTGCGTGTGTGTTGTGTGTGCCAGAGAGAGAGAGAGAGAGAGAGAGAGAGAGAGAGAGACAAAGAAAACTGATAAGTTCATAGAGGGACCTGGTGTGGTAAGACAGTAAGATATGGAATGGAAGGCGGTGTGAATTTTATTGGAGAATTTGAATTTGAAGGAAGTGGAGCAGACATCAAGCTGACATCGGCATAGTCAAGGATTGGTCGGCTTACGGCTTTGTAAGTGTGGAGTATGGCAGAGGAATACAGTTCCCATGTTCGCCCGGTTAGTAGTTTCAGTTGTTTTAGTCTTTTATTGTATGGGTAGAAGGTGTTACTTCCAAATAAGTTGACAGCCGATGGTTAGTAGAATAGGCAGAAGTCGTGGATCCGGATGCTTCCCATGTTTCGTCCTATAATTATTTTCTGGTTCTTGGAATAGGTGATCTTGATGAGTCACTAGTTGCACCAGGGAGCAAAGTGATTGAAATGGAACTGAAGGAGTCACTATGATCTATGGAGAATGCAGTACAGGTCAAGGAACACGAAGTAGAAGGGGTACTAGAGGAGAGAGACAAGAGGAAGGAGTTTGAGTAAATCAGCAGTATAGACGATATAAGTGCAAGAGTTGACAAAGTACAGAAGATAAGGAAATAAGAGCTGTTTATTGGTATATGAGAATCGCAGGCCGGCCGAAGTGGCCGTGCGGTTAAAGGCGCTGCAGTCTGGAACCGCAAGACCGCTACGGTCGCAGGTTCGAATCCTGCCTCGGGCATGGATGTTTGTGATGTCCTTAGGTTAGTTAGGTTTAGCTAGTTCTAAGTTCTAGGGGACTAATGACCTCAGCAGTTGAGTCCCATAGTGCTCAGAGCCATTTGAACCATTTTTGAGAATCGCAGGCGAGGCAACACTAAGCGTCAATGTGATGTTAATGTTTTTTCCTCGTATCACTACACGTAGGCCTCCCAACGAGCAACTACAAGTGGTCATATTGTTATCTACATATGGCAACTGAATACTTGCATACGATGGCATATAATACTACATTACACTCTACAAATACGAGACTAATATTCTCCATCCTTAGCGTGCTGAACAGGGCGAAATACCGCTGTAATATTCCTTCTTTTTAGCAGTCTCTTTATATGGCTGTTTTAAATCTGTCCATTAAATTTTTTTTTGTTTTTCACGTTCATGGACGAGGGCTATCATAGACAGACTTACATCGTCGCGGACAGAAGTCTGAGAACAAAAATATCAACATGGATTAATAATGTGTAGAAGATTATATATCTTCCCTCGCAGGTATGCAACTGGATGATAATAATTCCGTCTAAATGTTAATATTATACAACTCACCGTATCAGTAAGCTAGCACATGATGGTGGATTATAGTTTCTGTTGATTAAATTACTGTTCACGACGTACGATAGGCGGATGCGTGTTATCTGTTTGAATGGGGTACTAGAACTGACTATTACCGTTTATTGCCTCCGCCTTCCGTAAGAGGGAGGCAGAAAAGAAGACCGCACAGATGAATTATTGTTACTAATCGTAAGCTCACTTTTTATTTCGACTTACTGATTTCATTCATAACCACGCTGGAGGCGGAAATTCGAGGCATTATGGCGCCTCTGCCAGCGGGCGGTTTACTAACCACTATCAGCCACTAACTCCATGACCGCCCGAGCTAATAACTACTTTCTACTCATTTGACTGTTAACTTCCTTCGATTTCATTAAAAATAAAGCGTAAAATAAAAATACAAATCATTAAGGGTTGAAGGATCTGCACACGAGGATATATGGGGAAATGCTAGGCGTTTTGTAGGTTTGCTTTTAGACAAACATATTCAGTGTGATGTAACTGTGGAGAAACGAGTAGCTGTTGGAGTGGATGATAAGAAACGCAAAGGGGTAGATTGGATAGATTGGGGTCTGAGCAAGATCATAATAAGAAGTGGAAAGGGATGGGCAAGGATGGCGGGGCAAAGAGAGAGGCCTGGCATGGAATGGGATAATGACGGAAGAACAGAATTGATAGCACGAATGAATATTAGTGCTGATTTCATTGTCTGGGAGAGTGAGTCGACTGAAGTTTCGTTGGGAAAGGATATCGAATATGAGAGTGTGTGGGTGTAGGATTGGCGGAATGTGCCGGCAGTAGACGCGACAGCGTAGCATGAGTGGAAATTAGAGGGGAAAAATAGAACTGAGCCTAGGTGTTCGACATGTGAGCGAGGAGAGATGAGATGGTAAAGGGTATGTAAGGCGGCAGGTACATGGTATCGGAAGGCTAGGCGGAGTGCAAGGAGTTCAAGGATTTGCCGACCGGCTCTTCAGTCCATCTCACTTAATTATTTTGTACCCAGTACTGGCGCTGAGTAAGCTGTAAAGCCCTCATGATACCGAACTGAATAGAAGCGAACGTGCGACAGCAAACGTGAATCCACTCTGGTGTAGACGCTAAGCGCGCATGAGGAAACGACATTTAGTGGTGTTCGGTTCTCATTCGCTTGTTTCCGCTTCTGTTAATTTGGTTCTCCATCTTTTAGCGAACCATCAAAGGAAGCTCACGTCCTCTCGATTTCGGTTGCTGTTAGTATAGAAAACTTTCATCTGCTATCTTGCCACCTTATGGTGTTGTTGACATGTGTGGCGTGAGTTGTGGAGTGGTCCGAAGAGAATGTAATGATCGTAATAGAAAGACATAGGTACCATACGTATCTCCGGGTTGCAAGAGGTCCACAGTACAAATGCTGAAGGTAAAAAAAACTACTATTGGAAGAGAATTGCCGAAATACAAATGCTACTGGGGACGTGAGGAAGAAGATACATTCATTATACTCTTGCATCATGTGTGAATGAAGTGCGTAACCACAAGCTTCATAATTTTTTTTTACTATAAAGTTAAGGCAAGCATACTTTCTTCTTCTTCTTCTACTACTACTACTACTACTACTACTTCTACTTTTATTTGGATTCTGTCTCGCAATTTAAGGGAAATTAATCTATGAAGACTGCCTATTGTTAATAGCCTGAATAGTTCAACTAGTCATGGACTTTGATAGTTGCCCTAGAGTAATAAATGGAGGAAGCAAGTAATTTACATAAATTTTGTCTCACTCCTCTCCACCGTGCCTGGTATGTTGACTGTTCAGACCAGTTTATAAACTTCATGAAAACTCTGATAATGATATTTTGAATCTAAGAGGGCTTCATTCATTTCTCTTTTAGTGGGAAGAACTAGAGGATGCATGAGTGCATAGCGAGGGCCAAAGTTTGGAAAGCAACTCTGAGTGAAAGTGCTGAAAATGAAATGTCGTGTGGCTAGGGCCTCCCTTCGGGTAGCCCGTTCGCCTGGTGTAGGTCTTTCGAGTTGACGCCACTTCGGCGACCTGCGCGTCGATGGGGATGAAATGATGATGATTTGGACAACACAACACCCAGTCCCTGAGCGGAGAGAATCTCCGACCCAGCCTGGAATCGAACCCGGGCCTTTAGGATTGACAGTCTGTCACGCTGACCACTCAGCTACCGGGGGCGGACAGTGAAAGTGCTAATTTATTATAATGAGCAACAACCCACATGAAACACATGAACTGAAATCAAACCAATGATAACAACATACAGTCCTTTACTTGCATGATAACCATGGTTAAATAAAGTTGCAGTGTGAATTACTTCAAAGACAAGGGCATAAAAACTGGGAGACCACACAATGAGGAGAATGATACTGCACAGACGTTACAGTAATCACACGCAACGTAGTGACTGAAAGAGACAGTACTTTCTCCACCACCATTCGGCCACACAGTCGAAAGAGATTGAGCGACAGAACGACTTAATTCGATATTAAAGGATTCACGCTAAAATTAATAAATTCTGAAACTAACATAATATTTGGAAAACGTTATGCAAATTAGGGTTCATTCAGCATAGAATCACTCATTTTATTCACCAGGAAATCCTGTGATCACGATATCTTTACGTTGTTCATATGTGACGCTCAGGCACAGAGAAACAACTTCAAATCCGGGGACCACATTCACGCAAATGCACATAAAGATTACAAGTTGACCGCTGAAGATGATAAGTTTGATTAAGGGGGGTAGGACGTCAAACGGGCCGACTTGGAGCAGGAGAGGCACCACAGGACATTTTAGTTTCTACTGTCTATACTTTTACAAATAAATTCATAAAACTTTGTCAGCATGACCAGCAAGGATTCAGGATTCACACTCATACCAGTGGAAGTGCAAAAACATAACAAAATAATTTTTTTTATATATAAAATTTCATCATTTTTTCACTTACTGTTGGCTGCATTTGTTGCGGTAGGTCCATTTTTCTTCACAAGTAAGAGAGATTCTTTGATTAATTTTGCACAGCATACAAACCATACTTACAGGCGTATGAAACTCTAGAATTTTCCAAATCTACTGAAAACTGTGGTAACAATTGAGATAATTAACTACAAAATTCTATTTTTTTCTAAACATAAAGTTTAAAACGTAACAGCTCATTCATTTTTTCATAAATTAAATAGATTCTAGAGTTTCAGACATCTGTAAGTATGCAGTTGGTAGAGCACTTGCCCGCGAAAGGCAAAGGTCCCGAGTTTGAGTCTCGGTCCGGCACACAGTTTTAATCTGCCAGAAAGTTTCATATCAGCGCACACTCCACTGCAGAGTGAATATCTCATTCTGGAAACATCCCCCAGGCTGTGGCTAAGCCATGTCTCCGCAATATCTTTTCTTTCAGGAGTGCTAGTTCTGCAAGGTTCGCAAGAGAGCTTCTGTGAAGTTTGGAAGGTAGGAGGCGAGGTACTGGGAGAAGTAAAGCTGTGAGGACGGGGCGTGAGTCGTGCTTGGGTTGGTAGAGCACTTGCCCACGAAAGGCAAAGGTCCCGAGTTCGAGTCTCGGTGCGGCACACGGTTTTAATCTGACAGAAAGTTTCACCTGTAAGTATGGTTTGTACACTGTGCTAAATTCATCGAACAGTCTCTCTTACTTATGAAGACAAGTGTATCTATAGCAACAAATGCAGCCAATAGGAAGTGAAAAAGTGATGAAATTTCACATGTAAAAAAAAATTATTTTGTTATGTTTTTGAACTTCCGCAGCTACGAGTGTGAACCCTGAATCCTTCCTGGTCATGCTGACAAAGTTTTATGAATTTACTTGTAAAAGTATTGACAGTGGAAACTAAAATGTCCTGTGATGCCTCTCCTGCTCCAAGTCGGTCCGTTTGACGTCCAACCCCCCTTAAGCAGTTGCAAACTCTGCCTGACTTACACTGATCAGCCAGAACATTGTGACCACCCACCCAATAGGTGGCACGGATAAAAAATCAAATGGCTCTGAGCACTATGGGACTCAACTGCTGAGGTTATTAGTCCCCTAGAACTTAGAACTAGTTAAACCTAACTAACCTAAGGACATCACAAACATCCATGCCCGAGGCAGGATTCGAACCTGCGACCGTAGCGGTCTTGCGGTTCCAGACGGCAGCGCCTTTGAACCGCACGGCCACTCCGGCCGGCAGGCACGGATAAAAGCGACGAAGCGTCGTGGCATGGAAACAATGAGGCCTTGGTAGGTCACTGGAGGGTGCTGGCACAACATCTGCACACACAAGTCACCAAATTCCCGTAAATTCCGTGGAGAGGGTCAGTGAGCTCTGACGTCATGCCCAATCACAAGGAATAGAAAAGCAACTGGAATCACTCAATAGAGGAAAGTCCACTGGACCTGACGGGATACCAATTCGATTCTACACAGAGTACGCGAAAGAACTTGCCCCCCTTCTAACAGCCGTGTACCGCAAGTCTCTAGAGGAACGGAGGGTTCCAAATGATTGGAAAAGAGCACAGGTAGTCCCAGTCTTCAAGAAGGGTCGTCGAGCAGATGCGCAAAACTATAGACCAATATCTCTGACGTCGATCTGTTGTAGAATTTTAGAACATGTTTTTTGCTCGAGTATCATGTCGTTTTTGGAAACCCAGAATCTACTATGTAGGAATCAACATGGATTCCGGAAACAGCGATCGTGTGAGACCCAACTCGCTTTATTTGTTCATGAGACCCAGAAAATATTAGATACAGGCTCCCAGGTAGATGCTATTTTTCTTGACTTCCGGAAGGCGTTCGATACAGTTCCGCACTGTCGCCTGATAAACAAAGTAAGAGCCTACGGAATATCAGACCAGCTGTGTGGCTGGATTGAAGAGTTTTTAGCAAACAGAACACAGCATGTTGTTATCAATGGAGAGACGTCTACAGACGTTAAAGTAACCTCTGGCGTGCCACAGGGGAGTGTTATGGGACCATTGATTTTCACAATATATATAAATGACCTAGTAGATAGTGTCGGAAGTTCCATGCGGCTTTTCGCGGATGATGCTGTAGTATACAGAGAAGTTGCAGCATTAGAAAAATGTAGCGAAATGCAGGAAGATCTGCAGCGGATAGGCACTTGGTGCAGGGAGTGGCAACTGTCCCTTAACATAGACAAATGTAATGTATTGCGAATACATAGAAAGAAGGATCCTTTATTGTATGATTATATGATAGCGGAACAAACACTGGTAGCAGTTACTTCTGTAAAATATCTGGGAGTATGCGTACGGAACGATTTGAAGTGGAATGATCATATAAAATTAATTGTTGGTAAGGCGGGTGCGAGGTTGAGATTCATTGGGAGAGTCCTTAGAAAATGTAGTCCATCAACAAAGGAGGTGGCTTACAAAACACTCGTTCGACCTATACCTGAGTATTGCTCATCAATGAGCGATCCGTACCAGATCGGTTTGACGGAGGAGATAGAGAAGATCCAAAGAAGAGCGGCGCGTTTCGTCACAGGGTTATTTGGTAAGCGTGATAGCGTTACGGAGATGTTTAATAAACTCAAGTGGCAGACTCTGCAAGAGAGGCGCTCTGCATCGCGGTGTAGATTGCTCGCCAGGTTTCGAGAGGGTGCGTTTCTGGATGAGGTATCGAATATATTGCTTCCCCCTACTTATACCTCCCGAGGAGATCACGAATGTAAAATTAGAGAGATTAGAGCGCGCACGGAGGCTTTCAGACAGTCGTCCTTCCCGCGAACCATACGCGACTGGAACAGGAAAGTGAGGTAATGACAGTGGCACGTAAAGTGCCCTCCGCCACACACCGTTGGGTGGCTTGCGGAGTATAAGTGTAGATGTAGATGTAGATGCAGATGCGTGGGGTTCAGATTTAGCGAACTGGGGGGCCAGCACATCAATTGGAACTCGCCACTGTGTTCCTCGAACCATTCCATCACACTCCTGGCCTTGTGACAAAGCACATTATCTTACTGAAAGAAGCCACTGCCGTCGGGAGACATGATCGTCATGAAGGGGTGTACGTGGTCTGCAATCAGTGTACGACTCTCCTTGGTTATCATGGTGCTTGCACGAGCTACACTGGACCCATGAATGCCCACGTGAATATTTCCCAGAGCGCAATGGAGCCGCCTCCACCTTGTCACCGTCTCGCAGTGCAGGTGTCAAGGAGCTGTTCCCCAGGAAGACGAGCGATTCGCGTCCTCCCATCAATATGATGAAGAAGTCTAGGGATTCATCAGACCATGCAATTCTCTGCAATTGCGCCAACTTTCAGTGTCGATGGTCACGGTCCCATTTCAGTCACACTTGCCGACATCGTTGTGTTAACATTGGCATATGCATAGGTCGTCGGCTAAGAAGGCCCATAATTAGGACACATGTGTACTCTGCCCACCATTAAAGTGTGACATTAGTTCCGCCACAGTTCACCGCCTGTCCTATTTTACCGGTCTGCCCTTCCTACGACGTCCGACATCAGGAGTGAGGAATGAAATTACAATGAAATCCAGACCTTTAGCTGCTTACAGGCTTTGATAAATGTCAACGGAGAATGTTGAAAATTTGTGCCCCAACTGGGACTCGAACCCGGGATCTCTTGCTTACATAGCAGACACTCTATCCGACTGAGCCATCGAGGACACATAGGATAGTGCGACTGCAGGGTCTTATCTCTGGCACGCTCCCTGTGAGACCCACACTTCCAACTTTCTGTCCACTCACTACATTTGTAGTGCCCCTTCCCACTATACTCATTACTTGTGGCAATTAGTCTACCGATTCCCGTAAGAGTTCGGGCAATGCGAGTGCATCCGCACTGATGAAGATCATTGGCCGGTAAGCCTTATCTATATGGGGATGGTATCTATTCTTCCGGACATGTACGAAAGAACAGAAACAAAAAAAAAAAAAAAAAAAAAAAATGGCTCTGAGCACTATGCGACTTAACTTCTGAGGTCATCAGTCCCCTAGAACTTAGAACTAGTTAAACCTAACTAACCTAAGGACATCACAAACATCCATGCCCGAGGCAGGATTCGAACCTGCGACCGTAGCGGTCTTGCGGTTGCTGACTGCAGCGCCTTTAACCGCACGGCCACTTCGGCCGGCCAACTCATTATCGCTTGGGTTCTTAAAACCGAACAAACTTAGCTCTTGCCCACCTAGTTTAAAACTATTACTTCCGAAAAAGACAAATTTTAATTGATAATGAGCATTTGCACAAGTAGTAACACACGGACACAGTAATGTCCCTGCAGTATCGCATTTTAGCGCGTGCAAGTGCTTGAATTTGCGCGCGCATCGAACTGAGTGGCTCATTTCAATATTAAATAACTCGGGAACAGTGCAACGCATCGAATGTTTTCTTAGCAGTTAATTCTCAGCACAACCTCCCACGCAACAAGCTTTTCAGACTGTTTCTGACCACCCTGGGTAATCATTTTTTCCTTTCCCATGCACTTCACAACGGTTTGGAAGATGTAGATGTAGATATCGTGAGAATTTTCTTGAAATTCGATCTGAATTAGCCTTTGGAGCTATTGTTTGTATGAGTAGATTAGTTGGTTGATTTTGGGGAGGGGACCAAACTGCGAGGTCATCGGACCCATCGGATTAGGGGATGGATGGGGAAGGCAATCGGCCGCGCCCTTTCAAAGGAACCATCCCGGCATTTGGCTGAAGCGGTTTAGGGAAATCACGAAAAACCTAAATGAGGATGGCCGGAACTGTCGTCCTCCCGAATGCGAGTCCAGTGTGCTAACCACTGCTCCACCTCGCTCGGTATATGATTAGATATCGCCCGCAGCTGTCATTTTTCCTTTTTATAATTTTCAAGTATCTCCATAAAAATTCAGCGCATTACGTCACGGCAGTCTCTACACATGTTACATTTCATTGACGTCCACAGCCATTGTGCTTTTTAGGATAAATGTTGCCGTACGAATAGCAAGTTTAATACTGGTGCATGTCAAACATTTAAAATTATCTGTATTTCCACGCACAATAGCAGCCAAGTTATACGTTATGACTGTATAATGGTTAATGTGGACGTAGCCCTACTTAAAATGCTGCTGAAAATAGCATATGCTCTTACATAGAAGTGAAAGGAGGACGGTGGACTCTGCCGATAAGATGAGAATATAAATTTTTCAAATTTGGTGTCGACGGCGAAGTACTGTAGATTAAATGGATAGATCGGATAACTAATATCGAGGGACTGAATCGAATTGGAGAGAAAAGAATTGTGTGACACAACTGAAATAAATGAAGGCGTATGTCTTAGGATACATTTTGAGGCCTTAAGGAGTAATTAATTTGGTAATGAAGGGAAATGTCAAGCGTAAGAATTGTAGAGGGAGACCAACGATTGTGTGCAGAAGTAGGTTCAGTTGGATGTACGTTGCAATAGTTATGCTGAGATGAAGAGGCTTGGACAGTGTAGACTAGTGGGGAAAGCTCCATCAAACTAATCTTCAAACTGAAGAGCACAACAACAGCAAAAAAATGGTTCAAATGGCTCTGAGCACTATGGGACTCAATATCTGAGATCATCAGTCCGCTAGAACTTAGAACTACTTAAACCGAACTAACCTAAGGACATCACACACATCCAAGCCCGAGGCAGGATTCGAACCTGCGACCGTAGCAGTCACGCGGTTCCAGACTGAAGCGCCTAGAACCACACGGCCACCGCGGCCGCCTTTTCGGCTAGTGCCCATTATCTTACGATACAAAATATCATCTCAAAAGTGCACTTTCAGCACTTGGAAACATTTAGAAAGATTGTGGAATATAGCTGTGTTCCTGGCTGTGCATTGTAAGAAATGCATTATGAAAGGATTTTGCATCTTAAATTTCCCTAACTCTATAAGCGTCTTTTTAAGGGCGCAAGGATTCCGTTAAAAACCAGCAGCGCCCCCCCCCCCCCTTCCCTACCCCAGTACCTCAGTACTGTAGAATGCTCGTTTTTTGGGGTGGCGTCACAGTTCCGAAAAGTCATTTCGATGTCTTGAACATATATGGAACATCAGAGATGTTAAATATGAAACGCTCCATACAACACGGCTTGGACAGATGTCCAGCTCTTAATTGAGGTTAGGTGAAATCCGAGACCATCGGGAGCAAGGCGAGGTCGCTTCCGAGACATGTGCTGGTGGTCCTCTCTTTGCAGCGAGCCATCGGCCTGAAAACTGCTAACATGTATCCACTGCACGCCAACGACAGGTATCAAGCGGACAAATGGCGAAGCAGGGGGTACGAATAAGTTGTCACTTCGCATCATGTCAGGTGACTTCTTCACTGTAGAGGACAAGCTGTGTTGGTACGCAGCGGCGTGTTCGGAATCGGCGTAATGCCGCCCAGCAAGCGGTGCCGCGTCTCCATTCTGAACGCGTGGCTGGTCGCGCAGAATGCTGGCGCGCGAGGAGGGCTGGAGAGCCCGCCCCGCAGCCGGCCCTTTGAGGGCAGCTGCCCTTTCTGCCCTTTGTACCGTCCGCGGCCGCGGGCCACCGGCGTGGGCTGTCAATGGTCAGCGCAGCCTCCTCAAGGCGAAGCCGATACGATCACCACCAGAGCTAATCCGAGGCGCCTGCAGCAGTACAGACGTACAAATTCTTTTAATGCTTTTTGCTAAGCGATCTGTTCCGAGGACGTTGGGTGTACTGTCGGAAGTAATTCGATTCTCCAGCCAGCTTAAGGCCATGCTGATAGACTGCTGGGTTCAGACTTCTTCGGACTTCAATGAAATACTATACACACTCTGATCCAAAGTATGCGGACACCCTTACATAACGCAGAATTTACCAGTAGATGTCACGAGAGGCGGACCTGTGGAGCACAGTATAAGAGGAGGTGGGGAGTACTGTGTTGTCAACAGAGAAGCAATAACAGAAGAAAACTCAGTGACTTCTAACGTGTAATAGTTATTGGAAGTCACCTGAGTAACAAATACATCAGAGGCATTTCAACCCTTCTAAAACTGCCCAGATTGAAATATATCTACGATATGGCAACGAAGACGGCGCTCCTTACATAATAATTCTATGGCAAATTGTTAGGGTTCCACAAAAGTAATCGTCACACCACACAAAATAAACTACAGATAATAATAAATGCAAACGATGCGGTGCTCGAGATCTACACACGAGCGTGTTCATTTAAGGAATATTGACAAGGTATCACGGCGAATCCGGCTTTTAAGAATATACGAGAGTTATTCCATACGGCCGCGCGGTTCTGGCGCTGCAGTCTGGAACCGCGAGACCGCTATGGTCGCAGGTTCGAATCCTGCCTCGGGCATGGATGTGTGTGATGTCCTTAGGTTAGTTAGGTTTAACTAGTTCTAATGACCTCAGCAGTTGAGTCCCATAGTGCTCAGAGCCATTTGAACCATTTAGCCAGTTATTTCATAAGCCATGCAACTATGTGATACCTTACGACAATGCGACAACATGGTTATACCACTATCTATGTTGAACAGCTAAGGCAGTGTGTATTTCAATGCGTATGATGGTATATACACACATCAAAAAAAGTTTTGCAACACCTCGGTTCCGAGAGTTCCGGAACCTGTACAGAAAATTGGAATAGAGACCAACATAAACATCATTTCATCCCTTTATATTGCTCATGAAAACCGCACATTCCATGTTGTACCACCACACAGCAAGACCTTCAGAGGTGGTGGTCCACATTTCTGTACACACCGCTACCTCTAATATCCAGTAGTAAGTGCTCTTGCATTGACGGAAGCCTGTATTTGTCGTGGCATACTATCTAAAAGTACATCAAGACACTATTGGTCCAGATTGTCCCATTCTTCAACAGCGATCCGGCGTAGATCCCTCAGAGTGGTTGGTGGGTCACGTCGTCCATAAACAGCCTTTTTCAACCTATCCCAGGGATGTTCGATAGGGTTCATCTCTGGAGAACATGCTGGCCACTCTAGTCGAGCGATGTCGTTATCCTGAAGGAAGTCATTGACAAGATGTGCACGTTGGGGGGCACGAATTATTTTCCATGAAGGCGAATGGCTCGCCAATATGCTGCCGATATGGTTGCACTATTGGTCGGAAGATGGCATTCACGTGTCGTGCAACCGTCACGGCGCCTTCCATGACCACCCAGCGGCGTACGTCGGCCCCACATAATGCAACCGCAAAACAGTAGGGAACCTCCACCTTGCTACACTCGCTGACAGTGTGTCTAAGGCGTTCAGCTGGACCGGGTTGCCTCCAAACACTACTCCGACGATTGTTTGGTTGAAGGCATATGGGACACTCATCGGTGAAGAGAACGTGATACCAATCCTGAGCGGTCCATTCGGCATGTTATTGGACCCGTCTGTACCGCGCTGCATGGTGTCGTGGTTGCAAAGATGGACCTCACCATGGACGTCGGGAGTCAAGTTGTGCATCATGCAGCCTATTGCGCACAGTTTGAGTCGTAACAAGACGTCCGGTGGCTGCACGAAAAGCATTATTCAACATGGTGGCGTTGCTGTCAGGGTTCCTCCGAGCCATAATCTACATCTACATTTATACTCTGCAAGCCACCCAACGGTGTGTGGCGCAGGGCACATTACGTGCCACTATCATTACCTCCCTTTCCTGTTCCGGTCGCGTATGGTTCGCGGGAAGAACGACTGCCGGAAAGCCTCCGTGCGCGCTCGAATCTCTCTAATTTTACATTCTTGATCTCCTCGGGAGGTGTAAATAGGGGGAAGCAATATATTCGATACCTCATCCAGAAACGCACTCTCTCGAAACCTGGACAGCAAGCTACGCCGCGATGCAGTGCGTCTCTCTTGCAGAGTCTGCCACTTGAGTTTGCTAAACATCTCCGTAACGCTATCACGCTTACCATATAACCCTGTGACGAAACGCGCCGCTCTTGTTTGGATCTTCTCTATCTCTATCTCCTCTCCTCCGTAGGTAGCGGTCATCCATTGGAGTAGTACCCCTTGTGCGGCCTGAGCGAGGTATGTCATCGACTGTTCCTGTCTCTCTGTATCTCCTGCACGTCCGAACAACATCGCTTTGGTTCACTCCGAGACGCCTCGACACTTCCCTTGTCGAGAGCCCTTCCTGACAGAAAATAACAATGAGGACGCGATCGAACAGCGGTATTGACCGTCTAGGCATGGTTGAACTACAGACAACACGAGCCGTGTACCTCCTTCCTGGTGGAATGACTGGAACTGATCGGCTGTCGGACCCCCTCAATCTAATAGGCGTTGCTCATGCATGGTTATTTACATTTTTGGCGGGTTTGGTGACATTTCTGAACAGTCAAAGGGACTGTGTCTGTGATACAATATCCACAGTCAACGTCTGTCTTCAGGAGTTCTGGGAACAGGTGTGACGCAAAACTTTTTTTTGATGTTTGTAGTTCTAGTACAGGTGGTCGCAGCAAAGGGTGAAATGCAGCACACACAATGGAACTCTAAGTTTGTTGTGCACGGGTAGAAATAGAACAAAGGTGAATCAAAATCGACTAATATCCTCCAAAATAGTTCTCCACTGGATCCAGACAGATTTGCCAAAGATGTGGAAGGAGTTGTTGGCCATTAGCATTGCCATAAACGTGTGCCACCCGTCTCCGAAATGCCATGAGGAGATCTGCCCTGTTTGCAAAGCGCCTCCCACACAATGGTTTCTGCAACTGTGGAATGAGGTCTAAGTCGCATGGATTGGGGTCTGGTGAGCGCGTTGGGCCAGTGAGGTTTTCCCACTCTCAACGCTGTACACAGTTCTTGATAACGTCTGCTGTGTGGGCTGCGCTACTCAGCAGTACCACATGTTTTCGCCGACACCCACAGCTGCTCGTAAATTTCGCAAGACAATGAGTTGCATTCCCGCTAGCGAGAATGGCAATTTTTGCGTATCCTCGCTGTTCCACTCTGCTTACATCCGTGCTGTAGCACGGCCAAGCTTACAATGAATATTTCAGGCGCTGGTATCGAGCCATCCTCGTATGTGGTAGCAAATGTCGGTTGATTTCAGTGCAGTTTTCCGCGGACTTTCAAATATAGTTACTGCCGATTACAACAATGCCACATGTTCGCACGATTTACCATAGTTGCCACGACTTATTGATGGCCCTTGTATAAAGTCTCCATACTCTTAGTTCAGTTCCATTGAAACCTGTTGCAACTGACAATTGAATAATGCGTGCCATTTCAGAAATTTTACTTTTCGTTCCACCAGTTTCTTCACGTGCTGCACAAAATGCTTCTTGATGTACAGAACAATGAATCCCATCTGCTGAGCGTTGTAAATTTTTGCTGTTTCATAGTCAACTAAGTCCTTAAATTCTTTCTGCGTGATATTGTAATATCGTTTCACAGTCAATTTACAGTACCCATCACTTATGGGACTGCTTAATATATTCTTACAAGGGAACCTCCCCATTGCTCCCCCCTCAGATTTAGTTGTAGGTTGGCACAGGGATAGGTCTTGAAAAACTGAACTCAGATCAATCGAGAAAACAGGAAGAAGTTGTGTGGAACAATGAAAAAAATAAGCAAAATATACAAACTGAGTAGTCCATGCGCAAGACAGGCAACATCAAGGAGAGTGTCAGCTTACGAGCGCCGTGGTCCCGTGGTTAGCGTGAGCAGCTGCGGAGCGA